>NC_139907.1:12813543-14133543 GCF_905171665.1 Trachurus trachurus | reverse complement strand
GCTCCAACACGTTATAGGCTCCATGCTCGGAGACTTGCTGATGTCGCTGGTTCAGTTTCCAGCCGCCCTGGCCGACTTCTACCTCTCCGGGCTGCTGGAAGAAAGAGGAAAAGTTGATCCTCCTGATTTGGAGTCCGACGATGACGAGTGGCACTCCTTCCCACAGGTACAGGTAAGGTGAGAGTCCCACCGCTGTCAGCCAATGCGCAACTGTCAAGCTCCACCAGGGCGCAAAGACCCCTCCCTCCTACCGCCAGCCCTCCTTCCTCACCCCCATTTTTACCCTCCCTTCGCTGTTACCTGGAGAAAGGGATGGTGCCTGTCCGTGTGTGTGTGTGTGTGTGTGTGTGTGTTGGGAAGGTGCTACGGGTTTTTATGGCTCCACAACTTCCCGCATAGTTTTGCTTTCATGCGCAATCACGTCATGCGCGCAACACTAACAGAGCGCAGGGCCCACAATGATTTCCCACAGCAGCATGTGGAGGCACACAACAGCAGGATATACTACACCTGTACTGTAACGCTGCTAGTAACTGTGTCAGACCGCTGCAACCCTGCGGTGGTGCATTTGATTGCTTAAAAGATAGTCTGAATTTTGAGAATCACTCGCTCACCCTATGCACTTCACGAATTGTCACAAGACTTAAAGGTGAAAAAAAACTCCCTCTCCTCCTCTCCCTGCACAGACCAGTACGTCTAATCCTCTTTCCACGAGTCCACTTGTTCAGCTGCTCTCCCAGGAATTCTCCCGGACACGTTTCTTATTTTATCCTTTGAACTGCACTGACTTCCTTTACTCCAGTGTGAGCAGACATCAATATTTTATTACTGTCCAATGTTTTTACAGTGTGAACTTGTCTGCTTGCTGAATTATTTAAAGTATCGATAATTATATCAGCTTCATGCCAGTGGAGGAATTCATTCATTAATAATTTATCAAAACAGTTTTTTACTGAAGAGAAAACACAGGGATATTGTATATTACTTTACACTTTATGTAATGAGGATTCACAGTAAAGTGTATTGTCTCTTGGGGAATAAAAAGCCAGTTGTTATTTATTTTTCCATCCGCACTTAATTTTATAACAGACAAGTTTAGCAATAACCATCTCAAGGGTACAAAGTTCACATTATGATGACTGATCACTTCCGTAAAATTGAATGTTATGAGTTCTTAAAGGAAAACATGAGTCATAACAACACTGTGAAACCAATATGTGCAGTTCATTTAACTGTAACTTTTCAATATATTTGAATCAGCGTGTGCTCCATTCACACTCACGACTTCAAGTGTGGGGGGTTTTGTGAATGAACTGTGCAGTCTATGCTGTTTCCTACCTACACATAGGAGATCACATTGTTAATGTCTCATATTTTACAGTTTGTGACACATCTGCCCCCCCCCCCCCCCCCCCCCCCCACCATCAACTCCACCCCCTGAGAGGTAAAGGGCACCACCTGATGAAAAGGACTATATGAAAAAGCTGCCCTCTGATATCTGGCACCCCCTGCTGTTATTCTCTTTGAACCGAGAGAACAACAGAGGGAGGGAAAGTCTGGTTTATATAAGAGCAGGTGAAATGGCACCATGCCCCATGTGCTTTGTGCAAGTGTCTTCAAATATTCACTGTAAATCTTCCTGTAATGTTTCTGTATCTGAATGGTTATGTGAGGTATTGTTCCTTAATTGCTATTGTTTGCCTTGGAGCTTTTAGTCGTGTGTAGGTGTATTTCAGAGTGAATTGAACAAATTAAGCAGTTTATCAACTGTAATGTAAACCTCCAGATTGGAGCAGCGGGAAAACATTTTAGTCATTGTGATTGTGAATGCTGACTGAATCACTATCGATCCACTGCTGACTCAAGATGTTCTCTGTGAAAGTGTGAGAGGAAAATAACCAAGCTCGATCTGAAGACATCAGTGCACCAGCCTGACAAATCAAAACTAATTTTAGATAATGGAAAGCCAGTGTATTGTGAACTCCAGGCTTAATGTTGCTTAAAGTGTCCTATGCAACTCAGTGCTTTTAGTATAGCAGTACACTGCAGTTGTTTTATTCTGGTCCTTTGTGTGGGACACATTACTCACAACTTACTGCTCCTCTTTTTGTGTTCTTGCTTTTAAGCCTAAAAAAAAACACCCAAAAAATAGTGTGAATCTAAATCTTATTATTGAGTTGTTGTTCCAGTGCTATACCAACGGCTTGATGCATTTTCTCAGTGAAAATCAATGACGTAATGTTGTGTTATTCTAGCTTGTTTGAGCACTGAACTTGATCACATAGGTGTGTGGTTTTTATGAAGACCTTGTGCTTGGCCTGCCTCCTTTGCCCTGCCCGAATACCAGAAACACAAATTCAAGCCTCAACATGCTTCTTCCTCTTCTTCTTATCCACGTGACAGCACACCCAATGCAACAGTTGTGTTTATGGAGCCATCTTTAGAAACTGTAAAAGCTAGTGTTTGTGACAAAGAATAAGAACATAACAATGTGCACAATATTCTACCTTGTATATCTACAGTAAGTCTTTGTCTCTCTCCCCCTCCCTCTCTATTTTTCTTTCATCGATTGAAATTACCCTCTCAGTCCATCTGCAGCCTCAAAGTCCCGTCAGCCATTTCTTTGACAAATGATGATTCCACTGATGTTTGAAATACAATAACGCTATTTGTTCATCATCTCTGTATGGCACAGACCCAGAGTGAATTTTGAATCATTACAATATCATCTTCCCCTGCCATAGTCACTCAGCAGAGACTGGGTAATTACCCTTGCACCACTACTGAGCAGCTAATTAATTTGTTCTGTGCTGCAGCCCCACTGATGGCGTTGATCCCTGCACCGCAGACATGTGCTCATTCGGCTCGGCTAAGCAGGAATTACTGTATCATCAAAGGTCTGAGTGTGCGTTTGTTGAAACCTGATCCACCTGGACTGTTAAATATAGAACTGAAATAGTGATATAAGAGTGTATTAAGGTGAAATCTACTCCATAAAGCACAAATTGTTTGCAGAAATACTATATCCATTAGCCTTTGCTGGCTGTCTGTACTGTATTACAGCTATATGTGGTGTTATGACTTTAAAGACTGGGATGCTCTTGTCTTTAAGTGCAGTCAGCTCTTAGTGCCTGTGTTGCCTCAACAAATTAATCCTGTGGATTAACTGAACATTTCACTAGGCATAAATAAACATACTCATAAAACTTTAATCTGCTTTTAGATGCCTTTCAGGTCTGTTTATCTGCATAATGGTGGGACGGAAAGGAAAAGCAAAACAACAAAGACATATTTAAAGTTTTCTGAATTTCTGAATACTCAGGGGTTTCAACCTATTTATAGCATCAATATATTTTGTGATGACTAAACACAGATTACGTACAGTAAATTGCCCTTAAAGGGGTGTCTTTGATTTTTGCAAGAGGAGTCAGGGAGTTGGTAAAAGTAATTTGGAAATTAGTTTTATATTTCGAGAAAAGCAAGAGTTTTGAGAAATGTGCTGTAGCAACTGTAAAAATGGAAGACATTTGCAAAGTGATTCCAAAACACACAGTCAGACATATTTTACTGCTCCGTGAGAATCTTAAGATTTGCATTTTGCATTGTGCACCACAGTCACAGTAAAAGATGACAGAAATGCTGGGATCATGCATTTTGAATTAGTTTAGTTTCAACCGATAAATGCAGTAAAGTAATAAATAATAAAATAAATAAATAAAAGGAATACAGAAAGGCAAACAAATGAACAAAAAGCTACATGAATGAACATAGATTAATTGTATAAACATATGTCAGTATGACAATGGTAAATACAAGGTGAAATATAAAAGAACTAAAAGGAAAGCAACAATGCTAAATGAACAGATGGATGTTTAGATGCTGTTTCAGTACCAGCTGCTACTTCACAATTGGAGTATGCATATATTTGCATTTTAATTGCACCGTTTAGTGCTGTGGATACCGTATGATTCACTGTTTCCTCTTGCACACTTAACATCACTCTCCCTCTCTCCTCCACCTCTCTGCTCTCAGCTCACGAGGTTAAACAACAGTGTCAGGTTTGCATCAGTTTATCTAACATACAGGCCGTCGTCTGGGGACTGAATCTGACGTCTATTTTGTCACAGCTCGGCTTTAAGTGTCTGTTCGACGGCTCCTTAACCAACGAGCTTCATTTCTGCGCCGATACACCAACAAGGCAGGGTGGAGTCTTGCTTCATTGCACATGCATGTCAAGATGGACTGAGTCATATTACCCATGATGCTTCACTTCTAGCCAGAGGTGGGGGGTAGGGTATCCCTGGAGTCTCTGCCGCTGGATGGGAAACACCTCTGAGTCATCGCTGTCACCTGTGATATCAGCGCAGCTAGCATCATGAATAGAAGAAGAGATTCCCTGCCGTCAGGATTATCAGTGTGTTGCACATCTCAGAGGACACCAACGTGTCAATCAATATCAGTGTACCTTATGCAAGGTTGTTTGTTTTCACAAGAGGCTGTTTCCCTCCAGCCACCAGTGAGCCGCTTTTTACATTGATTTTTAGAAAGCAACACTACCCCATTCCCAGGCCTCTTGACATGGCTTTTCACCCTTCTAGATCATCCTCTTTTTTATTCATTCCTATAAATTGTCTTTATGTAATACACTGTTAACTTTCACCATAGGATCAAACTGAGACTCTGGAATACATCACATCACACAGGAGGAACCATAAACAGTGAATAATGTCTGCCATCAATCCACTGGCCTCCTTGGAGAGGAGGAGAGGACAGAGCAGTTGTCCTGTCCATAATGCACAAGGAAAAATAGATAGGGAGAAATAAAATGAGAGAAGAGAAGAGAAGAGAAGAGAAGAGAAGAGAAGAGAAGAGAAGAGAAGAGAAGAGAAGAGAAATGGCTGCTGGTTGGCTGTGTGGCTGCACTAAATGACAAACACCCATAGAGCATTATGAGGTGCAATGAGTGCTCCCGTAACAGCTGCTGATCCATCATCGAGACAAATCGATGTGTTAATGTGAGCATTGGGATGGCAGTGACTTTGAATATTACAATATGAGCGTGATGGATAGCCTTCCCCCTGGGTGGTACAATCTCACCTTCTGACCACCCTGGGAGGTGGGCTGGTATGGATTTGCCAGAAGATAAATCGACTGTACATCGACCCCAAGAGCTTTTGAAGGGAGAAGGAAAAGGCTTTCACTCTCACCATTGACTGTCTTTTTCCTTCCCTGGTGTGTGGAAATGTAGAGAACAAGGTGCTAACAGACAACAACATGCATCTGTTGAGTCTGTGTGTGCATGCAGCATGACTAAAAGATGGTCTATTGGAAATACTGGTGCATGAGCTGCAGGAAAATGCTCTAATAAATGAATATGTCGAGACTGCAGTAAAAATGACATGAATGAATATGACAGTTTTTTTTATTTCCTGGAGTGAGCAGAGAAGGTGTTGCATAGTAACAGCCCTGGATACAAAGTCCAAAAGCCACAGATGTGTCAGGAACACTGATATGCAGCTACACCAGATAGGAAGTGTTTTTCTCCTGCAGATAAAATCAGTGTTTAACCTGCCACAAAGCTCAAACTCAAGCAGCTGCAGGTTGATGAATCAATCAGGCTTTAAACAATGAAACAGCAGCATTTTGCACAATATACAGCAACATCCACCAAATCTCAGGCTCTATATTGTATTTCACTAAATTTCAAATGTGTGTCTATGAGATGCCATGCTTGCTTCATCTCAGTTTGAATAAAAAAATAAAATGTATCTGATGTATCCACAGCAAGACGGTTTGATGCTCTCCAGTTGCCAATAGTAACCAAAGCTGGCCAAGAGCAAAATCCACTCGGCAGTGAATGAAGCAGAGAAGTGTTGAGGGTGGAGGGGTGTTTTTAATATCACTGAGGATTACAAGGACCACCACAAGAGCATTTGTCAATGAAAAGACTGATGCATCAATGTAATGTCCATACTGAATCAAACAGCACTGGTCACGACCCTCAATTCTAGTCCCATCTGCTCTTTATATCTATTGTGTAATCTATTATGTAATTCCTAAAGCTCAGAGGAAGTTGTGATGTGGATCTGAGAGTCATTCATTCAATAGGAATATATTTTATTTGAATAAAATGAGGTTCACTGAGTGCATGAAGAGTCAGTTTTTCCCTCTGCAGTCACATCTTTTGTGATCAAAGAGTATACAGGAGTTATGTAACCACGCTGCTCTCATCTGATATATGATTGACAGTCTCCGCGCTGTGATTCTGCTGTGTCTTCCTCTGATGCACCTGCTGCACCACGAGCATAGCTGGAAACACTACAGGCTTCAGTTTGCATTACGTATTTGCAGTTCATCTCTCCCACCGGATGATGGCATGATCAGACCTGGGCGGCACACATGGAAAAAAAGGGGGCTGGATAAGAGAGAAAAAAAAATCCTATCGGAGTCTGCCAATTACAGCTCGAGTTGGAGCCTGCTCGTACTACAGAGCCACACTGAGGTCTCTGCGCGCATCACACACATTGCCACTGCTGCTGCTGCTGGGAACCAGGCGGACGGAGCGAAGTCTTCTTTTTCTGCCCGGGAGAAACCACAAGCACACAGGGAGGAAGGCGATCAAGATCTGGCACGGCGTCGATTGCAAAGACAGCACGGACTCTGGCTAATTCCCTTAGGTGGCATTAGTCTCCGGTACAGCCCGACCGCAGGCAGCTCGGATCAAACATACACACACTTGGGCTCTGCTCTCTTCTCCCTCTACCCGCTTGTCAAGCCCCTAATCCCCGTGTAGCCAGTGCGCATAGCCGGTAGGACGAGAGGGTCTGTTTAGTGTTTGTGGTGGGTGTTCATTTTGTTGGATTAACACTTGTAGCAAACAAACCCAAGCGACGACAAACGAGTACATATCAAGGGATTACAATCGCTTGTAGAGCTCTTGGTTGTGCTCGCAGCTGCTGCATGCGTGCGCGTCATCGTGTCTGAGCACAGAGCAAAGTGCCGATAAAATCTGCTGTACCTGGACTTGGGACTCGGAGTGATTGAGAAGCTTTTGTGAGTGAGCTGCACCTGACGGGAAGAAGACCAAGAACAAGAACAAGCAGAAGGGAAATCTTGGGAGACCACTGAAAGGAGGGAGGCTGTGAGAAAATCCTGCGAAAATGCCTCTTGCACAGATCGCGGAGCCATGGCCCCAAATGGAACTAGTGCAGCTTGAGACAGAGGTAATGAGAGGTTAAATGTGGCGACGCTGTTGATGTTGATGCATTGTCTGAGTGTTTGTTCAGTTCAGCCTGATTCACACGTTCAGGTGGATTTAAAATGTGTATGAGCCAGCCTAAGGTGTTCAATCTCCACTTTGGAGAAGAGTGTCAAAGTGACTAAAATGTGAAAAAAAAAACCCAACTCAATTGGTTTACTTTAGACTTTTAACAGTACACATAGCTGGGGGAGTATGGACTCCATTAATAATGCACAATGTATGTCATGTGTTTTAACAAGAACATGAAGTTTGCATTTTTAATCAGGGGAAAAACACACAATGAGATGAATAGGCTGTTCATTTTCCAGAGGATATGTTAGTTTGCCACTCACAGCCTCACTGACAGTCATGTGCAGGCCTGTTACAGGCTGTGACTGGCCGTCTAATCCTACAGAGAGAGATGTTTCATCATTTCCCATCATTGGTTTTCAAAGAGCACAAATTAATAAGACTCCACTTCCTCACCCCCACCTCCTCCTTTCCCTCTTCTTTTCCACCGAAGCTCTCAGGCAGGTCCATTTCAAAGCTCAGAACCACAGTGAAACCGCACAGCCTGTGAAAACGCAACCAGGCTCATCATCGCTGTCTGTCACTGCTCTCACCTGTCAAGTGGTTTCCAGTGAGCAGCCACTGTCTAAAGGGGTTTTCATGCATGGTACCACAAAGCAGGGCCAGAGAGTGTGTATCTGGCTAATGTGGAAAAAAACTAAGCTATCAGAGCAGCATATTTCAAATCTCACTGTCTTTAAACATTTATTGATATTCTCGCTAATGCTTTTCAGTTTAACTGCACTTGTTTCACCTATTTCATCCTAACTGTGCTGAGCAGGTGTGTGTTTCCTCTGCAGAGCTTCACTTAAAGAAATGCCAGAAATGTGTGAATACTATGCAGCAGGTGGAGGGTCACATTGTACAGACATTGGGGTGTTAACAAGGATTTTTTTTTATAATTATCTGTTCATAAAATCTCAAAACATGTTAAATTAAGGCCAACAAAGAGAGAATAGTGGCTTTAATCTAGTCTAGGCCTTTATTATTCTGATGCTGCATCATTATTCATGATCCCTTCAATTGGCTCTCGAACAGACTGGTTGCTTAGTGAATATGCATCCATCACACACTACGGTTCTTATGAGCAGACATAGGCTGCACAGAAACAACCTGTGGCACGTGTAAGATAAGAGCTGCATCAAATTGGCTCTTTTGAATTAGTGTGCCAATTAAGCAGGTGATGTGAGCATGTGATACCCATGTTTTGTGTGCCCGCTCTCGCTGATGAATAGCTCTGTGCACAATATTACAAGGTGTCCTCAATCAGCTCCATTAGAGATTAGTTTGATTATGAATGGGGATCATTTCTCGGCCCGTGATATCCATCCTGATCTGATGGGACTGGAATAAATGTAGGCGCCAAGAAGAAAAAAGCGCTGGAATTAGTTTGCAAAAATATTTAAAATTGAAAAATGGCAATTTAAGTTAATGAGTCGTGACTCATTAGGCCATGCGATTAATCAGAAGAGAGAGTGCTGCAACTATGGAGGAGGTAGGAGTAATCAGAAATATAATTGTTGCTGCACATAATGAATGAAAAACCTGCATGTGAGGCAGATAGCGGCACTTCAGGTAATTTAGACACGGTGTCATCGTGACATAGTTGCTTCAGCAGACTCCCGTCACCCGTGTTCTGCAGCATTCGAGTTGGCTTAGTAGCATATTACAGCAGAACAGATGGTGGTGCCAAGGCTGTGAAGAGTGTTAAGTTTAACACAGAAAAAACAAACCATCCTTTGCTGTGTGTAATGCTCCCAAGTCTTTGATAAATTCATTCTTGCTAAAAAAAATATGGAACCTGCGAGTAAATATCAGCCTATTTGTGCAGAATGACTTTTGTCCCCGTGTATCAGCGCTGACAACCTAAGAAATCCAGTATCTGTGATTAATTTGATCACACAAGTCACTGCCAGTCAAAGTGGGAGCGGTGCCATTTATCTCTCTCACCAACCTACCAGCCAGCTGCACACTTTGATTCTTACCAGAGAGATAGAGAGAAGGAGAAGGAGAAGGAGAGGGAGAGCTGGCTCAAGGCTCAGACTGATTGAGCATAAAGAGCAAGAGAGAGAAGGGGCCATACCAGTGAACATGTTGGAAGAGTCAAAAGGGAAGCACACAAGCACTAGGAGTCTATCTAGTCATATGGACAGATGGGACGCACACACTTCATTTTGGCTAATCTGGGGAAAAAATGGCGGATGCAAGGAGAAAAGGAGAAAAAAAAAACCTTGTATCATAAAAACACCATCCAACAGTGTCAACATGAGTTTCAACAAATACAACACAGCACAGAGTGATGCTGATGTGATGGCTCCTTTCCCATCAGTCATTGTACGAGTGAGTGTATTTGGAAGCAGAGGCAGTTTCATGAATGGGAATCAGACTCACCGCCTTTTGTGTCTGAAGCAGAGCAAGCAAGTTATGAATGTGCAAAGAGAGCTATTCAAAATATTTACTTGATAAGTCCCCCCTTTTATTCATCACCCAACCATGTCTGTCTGTCTGTCTGTCATGAATTAACTGAATCTCTATGAATCATCTGCAGAAGAAACTCCAGCCAATCGTCCCCCATCCTGTCCCAGTTGAGTCACGACCACCTGCATTGGTCACTGCTAGTGTCAGGGTAAGGCAAGCCCTCCAAAAGATCTGAATCATGCTACTGTCAGCATTTACTGTAGTTAGCACAGACCAAGTAGATCCACATGCCTTCAAGCTAAGTAAAACCTAGAATCAGGTGTGACTTTGATACTTTGATTCCTCTCATTGATTCACTCCGATGATTGTGAAACTTGCTAGATTTCCACAGTACCACAGGGAAGATTTATTGACTGATATTTCAGGCTCTTAAAAACACAAGCACTATGTTTGCAAAAACTCCAAACTTGCATAACCAAGTCCTTAAAGACCTGGTGGAGGTGCAGTGAAGTGTTTTAACAGGTAGTTTGCTGCTTATTTTTCACTTGATAAGACACTTACATGTAAAGTTAAGTTTGGTGGTTCCTGCCTCTGAGGGGATAGTTGTATTTACAAAGGACATGTTTGATGGCCTCTTTTGGGTTGTTTCAGTGAATATTGCTCAACCTGTTCACTGCTAAGCTTTCATTTTCATTTCTTTGCATCAGCTAGTTTGTACCTATCTTACTCTTTCTTATTTTTACGTCTCGTTACGGTGTCTGTAAGATGACAAGTAAAATGGTTTGATAACAAAAGTTGGAAATTTAGTTCCAACTTTTGTTGTAGTGTGGATATATTAGTCTAGCCTGGCTCTCGCCAGACCCTTGTAGTTCCGCAAAGCTCCACCAGAGGCGCTACGCTCAGCTTCACACAAGGGTCTGGACTCGAGGCCAATGCAAACTTCTTCCCCGGAGCAAAAAATAATGAACCAATCAGGATCGCCGGGCGGGACTTTCTGAGGTGTGACGTAGCGCTGAAGCGACTGTTTGAGTCAAACAACAATGGCGGCTCGCAGTGAGGAGTCGTGCGTTGGCATTGATTCTGCTATTTCAACTGTTTTGTCGAATCTATCGAATATTAATTCTTTGAAAGATGAACAGAGAACGGTTTTGAAGGCATTTATTGGTGGCAAGGATGTTTTCGCTCTTCTTCCGACCGGGTTTGGCAAGAGCTTGATTTACCAAATTGCTCCACTGGTGGTGAAGAAGCACGTCATTCAAGATAACGGACAAGTGGTTTATCCAATCACATACAAGATTTTTTTACAAGGCCCCGCCTTCTGAAATGAATCGCCTATGGAGCAGTCCCAGACCCTTGCGGAACTACAAGGGTCTGGCGAGAGCCAGGCTAATATTAGTCTGGATCTGATCAGATGTAATGGTTGTTTTTGTATTTCATTTTCTTTATTTAATGATTGATTTTCTAATTGTTTTTTGTACCAAACCAACATGTTCCTTTCCATCTGGAGAACATGATGTGTTGGAACAGGGAATGTCTGTAGCAGTCTGTAGCAGCTGTAGTAGTCTTATGGTGCACAGTGTTGTTACACCTTTTACCTTTATAAAAAAAAAAAGTGCAGTTCCTGCATATTTTTTTTTGCTGCAGCTCAAGCAATTTGGATATTACACTTGACTGTATTGTGATTTTGATGACATTTCATTAAATTGTGCAACACAACTACTGAGGATTTAAGCCTTCAAAGAATCCCATACTGCTGCTTATCCTATTTTATATTTCAAAAGGCAGCGTGAAGTGGAAAGTGAGAGTCAGGATTTATAGAGCAGGACTGTACAAGTCTAGATGTCGAAGGAGTGGAGTCTGTCTTTCTATGATGTAAGGGAACGTGCAGAGGAGAAAGTAGGGTTAATGAGTGGAATGTGCATGTTTGTTAGCCAGGCGTGGTTAGCAGTGTGTACTTAAGTACTTGTGTAAGTGGACATGCGTAGCTCACATTCATGCTTTCTTTATATATGTGTGTGTGTGTGTGTGTGTGTGTGTGTGTGTGTGTGTGTGCATGCAGGCATAGTTGCAGCTAATCTGGGTGTAACCCAAGGAACACCTGAGCAGGGCCGTGGGTGTGGAGGAGGGCTGTGTGGGCATGTGATAACACAACCCTTTACTTAAGTTTATAGATGCCCTGGAAAAGCTGAATTTGAATGTTGAAAAAAAAAAAAGCTGAATTTGAATCATCTGTGTCCTGTCCATCCACAGTCAGACTTGTGAGCAGTTGAGCGGTTTTGGTGCTGAAATACCCCATTTATTTTCTCCACTGTTGCATAATGGTGTTGTGGAGAAACATTTTAACACAGAGCAAAAAAACAAAGACAAATAGAAATAGCAAATCCCATTTTCTGGCAGTGACCAAAAGAGGACATTAGTAATGCGACCTGCTGTCAATACTCTGTGGCAGGTTAGATTACAAGAAATTCACTTAGATAGGATTACACACACCGACAAAGTGTGGTTATTATTGTGGTTCTTCGTTGCCTAGATACAGGGCCGCTCTAATCACACAAACGCAGATTTATCTATCAAACGCACACACCCATTGCGCTCTGAGATTGTTTACTTGTTTAATCATATGGGAGTGCTGTGAGAAATTAAAAGTTCTCCTGACTCTGACATGCTTAATAGATGTGTGTGTTTACAGTTTGCTTTTGGCCTGTAAACCTCTTCCTGCAAACTTTAGTGTGCATCATTTGCACTAAATAATTGATTTATTCACTTGCTGTGTTTACACTCTCACTTTTTGTGGATTAATGTATTCACCTGCTTTGAGTATATCCTCATAGCTGCTGCTGGTCTGTGTGTGTATGTATGTGTTTGTGTGTGTGTGTGTGTGTGTGTGTGTGTGTGTGTGTGTGTGTGTGTGTGTGTGTGTCTTTGGAAGCCCAGGGGAGTGAAAACACTATTAACTGGGCCACTTGGATCAGCCATGCAGAGCTAATGAGGTTGAAATGTGTTGAGAAGCAACGCAGAGGCAGGCATTGCTGACCACACACACGCTCCACACACAAACTTGAGACAGTTGGACTCACTCACTCAGGATTCCCACTGCCGGTCCTCACCTCACTGGGTTAGGAGAAACCAATCACACACACACCTCGCCGAAGGAAGATAACGGGAAGAATGAGAAAGTTGGGAAGTGAGAGCGCTGTGATTAAATTTGTCTGCGGGGTTCATCATGGCAGCAGCGGCGCGTGCTCTCACTTCTTCTCGGTTTTTTCGTTAAATTGTCATCTGTGCCTGACTTCGAACTTCACTTGGAGGCTTAATTGCTTCCATTTTTCCCTTGCCACCTCACATTAGGGCTCATACAGCTTTTATGACGGGCACAGTTTGGCTAAATTAAATTGCCTCCCTTGAGATCGTGATTAAAGTCCAACCAGATGAACTGTAAAAATGCCAGCGGTGGTGGCGCTAAGCCAATTTGTAGCTGTTGCTCAGAGTGAAGCGGAAAATAAGGAAGTGCATCCAGTTGCCAAACGCGTCCAATCTTGCAGCGCGGACGAAAATGTGTTGTGATGCGGATCCACAGTCTGTGTTCTTTCTCCTTACGAGGCCCCTTTTCCCTTGAGCCTACAAGAGCCCAACAAGGCTGCACTGTTGTCACCGCCTGAGCCCCCTCTGGCGTCCACACTCACTCTATTAGCCTCTTGGTTTAGTGTTTGATTGTTAAGGCCACTGCTTGTCATTGTGTTGACTGCCTGTCTGTTTTGTGTAGTGGAAAGGAAGAGGAAGTGGGAAGAGGGCATGTAGGAAGTGAACAACCTCAGGGTCGCCCCTCTGTAATGGAAAAACAAAGCAAGAAGCGGAAAAAGGGGGTTGGGGGAGTTGTTACTGAGGAGGAGGAGGGGGTTCTCGCACTTGGCCAGACAGCTTGACTCTGGGCCCAGCAGTGTTTCTTTGATGGCTTTAAAGGGTCAGTTATCATTCATGGATTTATTTTCTCACTGGTGCAAGGCAGCCCTCTTTATTAAACTAAAATTTGACATCAAAGTCAATTTACTTGTCACAGCTGCATCACAGGAAATGTAGGATCCTTGGCATTCACAGTTTGCCATACTAGGAACTAAAAGTGGGAAAAAATTTCCCACTTTTAAAATTTCCTCTTTAAGATACCATCTCAAGATGTTTTATATTCTTTATTTTTAATGATAATTTGTCTGGTGTGGCTTTTCAACAAATTTTTAAAATCTGCATCAACTCATTCTCTCTCATTGAAAAGTCCAGATTCTATCAATCTGTAAATACACAGCCAATGGATTGGTTTAAAAAAAAAAAGAATGAATTAACAAAAAAATACCTGTTTATGTTCAGTGTATGATGATTCTGAAACAGATATGATTTTACCTATTCGTTGTTGTTTTTAACCTCTCGTGTGGCTGGGATCAATGATTTTTAAGCCTCGCTTTAGTAAGAAATATGTGTTCACTCTCCTGCTGTTATCAATCAAGTCCTGTCTAAATGTAGAAACACAATGAGTTCCTCTGGACAATCCGTCACAGGGATGTTGTGTTTTTCTTCCAGTCTGGCCTTTGTAAACATCACATGGGCAATAACAAGCAATCTTAATCTGACTTGACATGAAAATGGCCCTGTTTTTTTTTATAAATAAAGATCAAACGAATATCACAGAATCACCTATATCCTCTGTTCATCAATCTCTCTCTTTATCTCTGTGTGTGAGAGAGAGATACATCTAATCACCTAATGTGACTGAAATCCCACTCTGTTCAAAGTTTCCACCCACTCCTGCTGTATCAACAACATGTTGATTTTCTGAATCGCCTTTGGCAAGCTGTTGTTTTACAAATAACAATGATTACCCTTTTCAGTGAGACGTACCTACTGGGGAACGAATGAGCGATGTGCATTTGTGTGTCAGCCTTAGATTATTAGGTTTGCCAGCGGAGGAGCAAAGTGCTGGATACAATGGACTGTAGCCACCCACACAGTCTTGCAAATATTCTCTTGCAACTCTCTCCCTCTCCTCTCTCTTTCTCTTTCTGTCATTAAAAGCACAAACATACACACACATGCATGCAGTGTAAGACACACACACACTGACTCTTTCCCTTGTGTGCTTTCTTGACAGAATGGGCAGAGCACCACTGAGGATGGAGTCACGCCTGCTGTCAAGGTACGTGGCTTCCCTGGGATGGACACACACACACTTGCACGCACAAACACACACACAAATATGACTCAGTTACATTCATCCAGCTTAACATCCAATAATTTAGACTGAGGACTTGGATGCAATTTGTGCAAAGAATCCTTTTGTTTGATGGAATTTCGCCTTCATGGAAACGCACAAAGGGCAAATTCCAGCGTGAATCTTCATTTTTAGCTGCTCCTCTCTCCGCTGGGGGAGGACTAGAAAGCCGCCGCGCTCTCTCATGTCTGTGCTCGCAAATGTGTGACTGTGTGTTGATTTATTTATTTAGCAATTGCATTGACGGCCCTCAGAGGGCATTAGCTGGCGGGAGTCTAATGTGTTGGATTCTGTCTGAGTGAGGCTGATTGGGCGACGGCCGGGACCACCGTGTATGTTGTAGTGATGTGTCTGGGTCAATATGATAGTGCTGTAGCGTTACACATCCTGCATGTCCTCATCTGTCCTGCTGACAACACATCATACAGAGACAAACACACACAAATATGCACATGCAGAAACGCACACAGAAAATCATTGAGTCAGCCCTTTCCTGCCTCCTGGCTGGCCTCCACTGCCTTATTGTCCAGCCCTGAAACGTGATCCTGTTTCCTCCAGTAGACTATTACTCTGGCCGTGTAGACAAGGAAATGTTCTTCCTTGCTAAGCTTGTTTTTTTTATTTATTTGTCCTCGCTCTCAAGGGGGAGAGGCTCTGAAGAGCATGTCGTCTTTTCTTTCACTTCAGAACAATGTGCTTAGACTGAGGCAGAGCTGAGTGAACAAGATGAGAAAGTGGGGTTTGAGTCAAAGGAGTCAGCAACCGGGAGCTAGAGCTGGTCAAAAAACACTAATGCTTGATTATGTGGAGAAAAAAAAACACAAGCTTTGGACAGTTGATAAGAAGGTTGATTTTCAGAATAAAAGACAAATATCATTGGTTAAATGGAAGCAAAGGTTGAAATGATTATCCCAATAATTATTTAAGATATATCCCCAAATCAATATATGCATACGGCAATATGCAAAATCACATTTAAATAATTGCTTAAACACCATGGTCATTTTTTACAGTACTTTACATCAATCATTTCACACCTTCTGCTGCCACTGATACAGAAACAATGATGCCAATCCTGCCATTTGGAGTGATGCATCCCTAATCATATCAATGCAATAGCAATGCGACTCTGGTAAAAGTCGATGATAATTAATGATGGCTCCGGCTCAGGCTGCCTAGTGACCGTGTACTGTACCATGTTATGCTAATGAATTGGGGGATGTTTCAGTAATCTGATAATTTATGTAATCTTGTTAATCAGGGTGACAAGGTGTTGTATCTGTACTGGTTGCTCATGTTTTCCAAAAGAGGGATGATAATACTTGATTTTGAAAATATACATCTCACTTTTAAATCCTGTTTTGTAGTGGGGGCAGACCTTGTCCCCCAGACCGTTCTGGCACCATGCGGGCAGGGCAGTCGTAACCAGGCGGTCCAGTAATCAATACGGAGCTGCTGTCTAAATGCTGGGAATCTGATAATGGCTGCTCTTATCTACTCTAGCCATGGGAGTTACCTGGCTCCAGCAGACAGGAGGAACAGGGGAGAAAGGGGGAGTGAGGGGGGAGGAAAAGGTAACAATTGAGACCATACCTGCCTTAGCTCACTAATGCAAATGTTAAAACCTGAAATGGGCTTTATAAAATGGTAAAGTGATCACACTTAGTGTTAAGGTATGTGTGTGCCAGTGTGTGCGTGTGTTTGTCTGAGGGTGATGAGGTTAAGTCAGTCCTCTGGCCCTTGGAGAATACATCCACAGCACTAATGAGCCATCCACTGTCTCCTGACATTTCTCTCTGTGACTCCTCATATGATAGAAAACTTGGTGAATACACAAGAGCATATTACCCAGCTACTGCTGCGTCTGTCCCTCCCCTGCTTTTTCAGAGCCATTAACCTGATAGTAAAGGTGACGGCAGAGAGTACGACGCCCCTGTAGGCTCCACCGGGTTTAAATACGGTGACTCTATGGTCAGTTTTTAAGCCTTTTTTGTCATCTCTTTCAGGTCAGGGGACATAAATATAGAATAAAGTGAGGTAGAAATTAAATTGAATAGCGGTGATTACGGCTGCATCCAAATTATAATTATTTAGTTCCTTCAGTCGACAAGTGGTCCTTCAGTCTAGTGGTGGAGTTCAATGGGATTATGAAACTAAACTTTTTTAACAATGGTTGGAAATATGAACTAAATTCAGAAGCTCAAAAACTATTTATTTTTCCAGGCTGCATATTTTTTGACCTTTCAGGCATCTAAAAATCATTCAGGACAAAACAATGTGGAAAAAAATCACTAGCAATTGAGCTGCTCACAGCAGTGTTTAGAAAATAAAGGACCAGAAGCAACCAGGTTTGGGAACAAAATACAGTTTGTCCTATAAGCTTAGATTTGTGTCTGTGAATTAATGGGGCCAATTAATTCATTAAGTTTCATGTTGATTCATTGAGTATCAATAGCAAAAATACATTAAAAAACAATTATATTGATAAGGTAAAGTAGCTGTTACCGACTGGTCTCTGGTGAGGTGTATTGATGGGAGGATCAGACAACCGAGCACAGTCACCTGAGAGGGAACTCAACGGATCCATCTGGTCACAGAGGGATTACCAGCAATTTACTCCTGGGCACAAAGCCAGGTTGACAATGATTTTCTCTCATACCTTACCTGTTTCTAGCAACAAATCATTTCTTCTTCATTGCTCTAGGGGATACCTGGGAGGAAGACTTTACTCAAAAAGCCAAACCAAACCAATTGGCAGATTTCTTTGAAAAATGAGAAAGAAGCTCGTGAATAAGGTGATTTGGGAAAAAAAGACAACAGGACTGTCAAAAAGAAGTGAAAATGTAATTGGCATAGCAGGCTAGATTGACCTTATTCAAGGTCCACAGGGCATCAAGCAAGATCGCTGCCATTTTTGGAGCTCCTGTGATAATTTTGGGTGATCTAGTTGTTGGCGCTTGAT
The DNA here is from genome assembly GCF_905171665.1 of Trachurus trachurus. Taxonomy (NCBI): domain Eukaryota; kingdom Metazoa; phylum Chordata; class Actinopteri; order Carangiformes; family Carangidae; genus Trachurus; species Trachurus trachurus. The sequence continues at coordinate 14,115,597 of NC_139907.1, read as the reverse complement.
TTGCAGCGAGGTCGGACCAAGACGTCACCACAGGAAATTCTGATGGACGTTAATGAGTTAATATTCCAAACAATTGTCAGATTAGTCAATAATCAACCTTTGTCCTTGGTCAACGTTTTGACCAAGGACAATATCTCCTTGATTTTAACAGGAAATCCAGAACAATGGTATTTTCATAGTTTATGAGGTAGAATCTCTTTAAAGGAAAAAAAATCAATGACCCACAGTAAACCCATGTTGTGTATTATATCATATAATAGACATCCATGAGTTTGCTCATGCTGTGGTAGCCAGCAGGCTGTCAGAAACCAAAGGTTTTAGCTGCTGGATGCTGCTTCACAGCATCTATAAATCAGAAACCGCTCTGATCTGGCACAATGACAAAGTACAGATCTGATCGGACTCTTGGGAGCTAATTTATTCAGCTTGTTGCAATTCACCCAATCAAATGCATTAGCTTGCCTCACTAATGAACTGATGGTCTCGATGAAGCAACAATGGTCTCTCACTCTTAATTGTGTTTTGCTTTATTAGTGAAGCCGAGTCAATTTCTCACTATACTGTGTGTGTGTGTGGCAATGGTACAGAGGTAGAGTTTTTTTTAGGTAAATTTAGGAAAAACACCCCCTCAGTAATTATATATTAAAAGTTTAACCTTCATAATCAGCATCTTGAGGACTATGTGGGAGGCTGGGAGCGCTTTGATTTGATTTGAAAAGCCTGGCAACATAAGCAGGCAGATCCTAAACTATTATCAGATTTTAATTCATGTATCTAAATCCTGGTGGTGCAGGGATGTATAGGACCTCACTTATTGTCTAAGTGAGCCCCTGCCACTTCAAACCAGTGAGACAGAAACATATGAAACCACAAAAGAAACTGTGTCCATCCAGGTCCACCTCAGCCTTTAAAATCTGTCAAAGAAAAAAGTTAGTGGGCACTTTTAAAAGTTCCTGCCAGGCTGTATTGAAGATTCAAATAATTTATAAGATCTTATATTACTTACTAAAGCACCCAGGAAATACCTTTCAGGCCTTGTGCTTCTTTTGTTACCGCAGATTGTCTCAGATTATAGATTACATTATCCTGAAGTTGTAATGCTCCCACTGTGTGATGAGAATCGGTTGTCATGGTTTCACATTAAATCAACTGGCAGCCATCCTGCCAAAAGCAAGCAGGCTTATAATTGGATAATTCATGATTTTTTTTTTCTCCATCCCTGCAAATGGAGGACACATTGTTGGTATAACAGACATAAAGCCGGGACCACAAGGTAGCCACAGGAGCCATTATGCTGTTTATTGATCATAAGATAAATAATGGTGAAGGACCGCAATGAGAGAAAGTACATGGACATACACGATGAATGCATGAGTCATGTTTTAGCCAAAAATTATAAGTGCTTGATGGGTCGACTGACAGGAGATTATCAACAACAGTTGATAAAGGATCCATAATGTATGGATCCTTTAAATCCAGCTCATCAGATGTTAGGATTTGCTGCTTTTCTCTGTTTCTATTACTATAAATTAAATGTGTGGTTTTTGTAATAAGTGGTTTTTGGACGGCTGGTTGATTTGAAGGCGTCTCCTTTGGCCCAAACACACATTTAACATTTTCTCCTGCAAAAACCACATCTCTACAACTTTTGACCATTCATAAAAAGAGACACTACTCACTTAATTGCATTGCAATTAATTGTGCAGCTCTACTTTTTTAGGTCTAGGTGAGGCAAAATGATTTGGTTTCATGGAATTGAGGATTATTTTCAATATCAATAACGGGTCCATTATTAGACAAAGAAAAGCAGCAAATCCCGCATTTTGTTTTTTCAATTGCATAAGATGATTGTTTCATATAAATCAGTAAAAGAGCGATCATCTGCAGTGTTCACTACAGACACAGCATGAGGTCAATATTATACAATATGCAGTTTTGCGTCTCTTGCGTGTGAGCTTTTATTTTGGTCGGTGTGATTCCCACTCCAGCGTGAACTCCCACTTATCAAGCATGAAGGCAGGAGGCAGAGGGAGGTAAAGCCTTCTCACACTGGTGTCACTGACATTTTATGTAGCTCCCTAATGTAGATAATGGCTTTTTACTGCAGCCAGGGTGCTGAGCGAGTGGTATTTGTGCTTCACTGGCCGAGTGACAGGAGGGCAGAGCGGAGCGGAGACGGGAGCGAGGGACTTGTCAGGAGCCAAGTGGAGAGGGAATGGAGGGAGGAGTAAACGGTGTAGGAGGACTGCAGAAGTGGAGAACAGAGAGGAGAGAGAGAGAGAAAGAGAGAGAGGAGGAGGAGAGGAAGCAGTAGGCCGCTCCAGCAAAGTTTTCCCTCTAGTCAGTCGGTCGCTTGTGGACGCAGACGCACAGTTCAGAGCTTTGTGACTGAAGAGACACTCCAGGAGGAGGAGGCAGCAGAATAAGTCAACACTTCAAAAACACACTTTGATTCTCCTGGGCATGATGTGTGTGTTAAGCAGATGTGCGTGCACACACACACACACACACACACACATATCCACAGTCATTAGTCCTCTGTGTAGTGTGATCTAACGTACCTCTAGCTAATCTGTCCTTATCCTCAGCTCAGTGACCGTGGGCTTACACACACACACACACACAAACACACAGTGCATCCCTGCCTTTCTGCATATGTGTGTGTGTTAATCAGAACAAGGGCTCGGTGCACGAGTGCAGCCTTGGTGCTGAGCGTTTCCAAGACTGATTAAATATTTACCAGTATTTACGAGAGTGTGTGGGCAGGGATTGCAGTTTGCATGATGAGCTTTTTGACCTCTGGGCTACCGTAGAGCGCTGCAGGGCCGGCCAGTCAGGAAATGGAAGGGGGTAAAGTCAAGGCTGCATAGCTTGGCGGCGTGCATTTGTGTAACCATAAGCCTCTCTGTTTGCACATGCATGTTGTAGGCATGGCAACAGCTCTCTTTTTCTTACACATGCTTGACCTCGCACTTGATTTATGTGGCAATGCCCACCTTCCACACACACATACTGTACATACACAGACACACAGACACATACTTACTCCACAGAGGTAGGAGTTAAGCACAGTAGGCTCTGTTCTCCAGAATCAGGCAGTGTATAATCTTAAATCCTGGATAGACACACACACGCACGCACGCACGCACGCACGCACACACAGAGAGGATGGTCTGGATGACCCAAGGCACTGTTTCCTGCAGTGGGCAGCTGTGTATCCAGCACTTCTTTCTCATGGTCATCGTGGCATGTTGTGAATTATCATCCTATTTTAAGATCATCTTGATGAGATGATGCTCCGGATGTCGCATTGCTTAGGAATTAACCCCACATGCTACTGATATGCAGCTGCTGTAAGAACACGCACTGACTGTACAGTACCTACTATGTGTTTACATTATGCTTGAATTCACGAGGGAGTAAAATAGAGTGCAAATCCCTGCCTCCTTATGAATAGTTGTGGTTGCTAAGTGACACTAATTAAGACAGTAGGATATTGTTGTGGATGTTGGAGACGGTGTTATAGGCCTATATACTGTATATAAACTAGCGTAGAAGGGCTGGGGAGGATGGGGAAAACAGGGGAGGAATGAAAAGTAATAAGGCACAAGAGAGAAGAAGCAAAGCTGCACTCCTCTCTTTCCTTTGATAGCAGCAACAGTACAAACCTCTGGCTGTATAGCTTCCTATTTGCTGGAAATGTCCAAGAATGGTTATCAGCTCTGTCATTTGACCCTCAGCAAGAAAGCGAATAAGCAGCTATGCCAGAACTATTTCCTTTATGTGAAGTCTCCTCATGTGGAGGTTAAAGTCTCCGCTCCCATCAAGGGGAGCGCTCTCCTGAGGTAAATTACTGTAGCTAAACTCCCCTGATGGCAGCAGAGAAAGAAAAGCAAAATCATATTAAACTTTTTCACTTGCTTGTCTCTTCCTCTCATTTCTCTGATCCTACATTTTTTTCTTCCTCCTTATCCTTGCAGGGGCTGTTTTGCATTTTACCTCACGATGAGATGCGTCCTATCATCTCAAACCACTTCCCTTCCTTGCCCCTTTGGGTTTTGCTGACTAATGGTTGGATACATGCAAAGGAACTGGACTTGTGTGTATGACAGTTTTGCTGCAGTGGTGTGTGTGTGATTTTAGCCCCCGGGCTCCGACTGAAGCTCCTACTCACATCAGGATGAAGTTGTTGTTTTGCAGCTACAAAAAAATTCTCCCATCTGCGGCGGGCCAGTGAGCTGGAGATTGCAACACAGAACACATACATCAGTTTTGTAGTGTTTAATAAATAACCTGACACCATCTGAATATGGTTCTGTTCCTCAACCATCTGCTGCTCCTGGTTGCCAAGCTCCCACGAATGCCAAGAATTATTTGCAAATACTATGATGATCATATCACCAAACCTGTGATCCTGAATTAGTTTGCTTGTGAAAACATCCGAATCTGAGCCCAGATACGACTTGAGAGCTGCTTTTTTTCTCTCTGCTTTATGTTAGGACAGATTTTTATCTTTATCTTTGCTGCCCCGCTGACCACTAAACATCCACGTGCAAACAACTTAACCCTCAGTCGTTTCAGTTGCCCAGCAGGCATTGCTTGTGTGCAAGGTGTGAATGTGTGTATAACTAGATTGTGCAACAGGATATTGCTGCTGAAGGACTCGTGGGCTTTCCTGGGCTTAATAAAGGTTAAATAAATACAATTAAACTTTATGGTAGGAATGACTATTAAGACAGAGCACGACTGTAGGGGTGAACTCTCAGCTTGCTCCTGTGTCTTGTGGTGTTTTCCATTTCCTGGTCTGCACAGGATCGTCCAGCGTATTCATCTCTGGAAGGTGTCAAACATTTCTAAGAAAACCTGATCGCCATCTTGCAACAGAGTGAGAAATCATGCCAGGGGAGTAACACATTATGCCGGCATCTGCTTGGCTGTTATCCCCAGTGAGCGGGGAGGCCTGTATTAACAAGGTTTGGACACGCCTTGGAGCTCCACAGAGCTGAACACTTCACATTCCACCACAGGGTTAGAAGGAGGAGTTATTGACAGTGGAGTGGAGGCTGGAGGTAAAGTGAACAGAGCCGTCTGTGACTGATTATATCACAGTGGGCCCCAGGATGTAGCTTAAAATGCACTTAATGTACTATAGTCTAGTAGTCTGTGCACATGCAATCGGTGTGTGTCAGTATTTTCATATGTACACGTGGGTGAAATCAGTTGAACTTTAGATATTAAATATACCATGGCCACAGTTAATTCCCCGTGTTGCCAAGTAAACCCTGACCCCAGGTGTTCATCTCTGCAAATTTATTTTGTGGCTGTTCTTGGATGTGTGTGTGTGTGTTTTTGTTTGTGCCAGCGCTTACATGAATATTTGCCATATAAAATCTGACTGTGATTGAATGAGGTTCAATGCTACGGGGAATAAAAATGTCATCTTCTATATTTTAATAGGGTGAATTGCTGATGGCAGCACTGTGGCACAGCCTGGGAGGTGATCGCAGATGTGGCTCAAGCATCCAGACACACACACACACACGCACACATGCATGTGTCGTGACAACCATTAAGAACAGCAAGGCAGGCAGGGTGTATTGAGGGTGTGTGTTTTTTATAGCAATGTGGTCCGGACAGCTCGATCACTATGTTATTCAGTAGTTGGAGAGCATTGGCTCAGATTCCACATTGAGAGGACACCTTGGAGGCACACACACACAGAGACATGCACACACACACACACACACACACACACACACACACACACACACACACACACACACACACACTGGACCCAGATATAGTTCAGACATAGACAGGGTGTGGTGTTTGCCCGTCTGCCTCTGAAATAAGAATTTGATTATTTTTTGTTGATTCTGCTGGATTGCTCATCTTTCCTGCTCCTTGATGTGATGGAGTTTACCTCTGTATTCCCTTTACTTGACTCAGTTAACAAGCCGCTGACACGACTGTTGCAGTATTATTATGCACTATTACATGCTGGCTTTAGGATTGTCAGAGTTTATTGCTCTTTGTAGTCTTCCTATGACCCTGCGCTTCATCTTTGTCTCTTTTTTTCTCCCTTGGTAACGCACATGATTAGCCTTCATACCTCAACACCTCCTTTCATTTCCTTGGTGTGTGATTAGCTGCTAGTTAGCTAACACAGTAATGAGCAGAGGGCTGTTCATAAAAGATACAGCCAGGGGCTAAGGCTAGCATGCCAGGAGACGGCACTGGCAGAGTGGCAGAACAAAATCTGACTCAAGAGCAGCTCCTTTGGACGGACAGATTTTTTTTTTTTTTGCTCATACATATCCAAACACATGTCTCTTTTAATTAGACACAAAGCTGCCAGTTATTCAATCCCACATGTTGCTCTTAAATGTTTAAAGAACATTTGAAGCAGTTGGCATTTTCATAATCAAAATAATATATTCAGATTAAGCAAATAGCAGATGAACTGTGAGAGGATTATAGCTCCATAAAACAAGATTTAGAGATTAAAGTCTCCTCCAACAGCCTGAATGTCTAATAAAGTATATAAATGCAACACAATGTAAAAACAAAACCTGTGTAAAAGGTAGTGGTTTAAAAGTATATTACTTTGAAGTTATGTCAAGCTATAAAACCAGTGCTGATGCTGCAGCAATTAATGGTAAATGGGTTCCAGCACATCCCAGTTTAACCTGATTTACACATACAGTAAATGCCAGTGGGCATCATCGGCCACAATGATGATGCTGCATCATCTACCAATATAAATAAGGAGACTAATTATCCTGCAATTAGACCTGCACAGAATAACTGAGGAGTGAGGACATTAAAAAACTTAAAATGAGATTTGGACTCCTCGCCATTTGCCTTTTTGTCGGTCACTTCCCAAAGCCTTGGAAGACAGCTTTGTTGTCACAACAGGTGCTGGAAAGCCTCACTAGATGAGAGACTCCAATGTCACTTGAAGCCACAGGAGCTCTGGGGTTGTGTCAGGTTGGATTAAAACACTGGAAGTATACACAAGAGAACATCCTTTAAGAAGAAGGAAGTCACGGTTGCATCCTTTTATCTCTGAAAGGGGGTGAGACTCAGAGAGAATGTAACCTTTGCCTCACAAAACAAGTTATGGTCTTGCTTCTAACTGGATTTTAGGGATGGAGATTGCATTGGGATTGGAAACCTCACAGGCATCGCATGCTGTGTTCTTTTCTGCTCCCATTTTATGCCAGAATATCAGCACGGTCCCTGAAGACTTATGCTCACTGTCATCCTGCTTTGGCAAGGTTCTCCAACAGCTCTGAGCAGCCACCGTTTTATTACTCGGTGATTTTTGCACAGCCATATATTATACGTTTTAATAGCCTAATGACTGGTCGCAGTTGTTGGTTTTGTACTGTGTACATACGGAAACTTAATCTACTTTAACACACAACACAGTAGGGGAAATTACATAACGTCCTATTCATTTTACTTTATCCTTCTGAGGCCAGCTTAGATTTGATGCAAAGGATTTAATATTGGAGCTAAAATAAAAATCCTTCTTTTTTAAAGGTCTGTATGTTTAAAAAGTAACTCGACCCATTTACCTGTCACGTTAATTGTGAAGTAATTTGCATCCAATTAAAGTCCACTGACATGTATTTGTCCACAGTGCGTTCTTCTTGCCACCAGAGGGCAATAACGTTAGAAATTTTCAAATTACATCACAGACGCTTTAATTAAAATTTCAGTAAAGTGGTTTTATATTTCCGTGGTTTAAACCTGCGTTGTTCATATCTAATCGTTTGACCTTGTCTGCGAGTAGTTGCACTCAAACAGAATATTTTAGTCTATGTTGTTCCTATTCAGATAAGATAGGAATGTTAATGTAGTCTGTGCCCCTTTTATTGTAAAGGCTGTGAAAGAGTTTATAATAGTAGTGGAGTTCTAAAAAAAAAAATCATGGACAACTTTTCAATTTAGTTGTTTCATTTATTTTTTTGCTGTTAATTCATGCTGCTGTAGAGCTGCATCCTTATCAATTCAACTGAAAAGGACCAATGGGAAACAGCCAAGCCTGTGAACACTATGGCAAAGCCCTTAGAACAAATATATCAATAGAATGACCTACTGTATAAATGGCACATCTGATAGAAATAAATAAAGTAGCCTATATTTGAATGTTTTAATTTGATTTTATTTCACATGACACACACATAGTGTAACACACACAGTAAGAAAACATTTAAGAACTCCAATGCTTTGCACACAAATGATAATGAAATAAATGAAGTATGTGTGGTGTCAATTCAGTTCAGTATAGTTCAATTTTAACAATTCTTCTGCGTCATTTAATGGATTTTTCAAAACTACTTCCCCTCATACTTCTAAACTCCCACTAGATGGTTTCAAGCAGAAATCTAAAATGACAATGAGTTTTCGGTCACCCTGTTGGACTTGGATTCTGTAGCATGAAACTGCACAGTCATAAGGGAAGGTAGGAAACTGCAAAGTGAGGCTTATGAGCACTGAAACTATTTTGTAATCATTCTAACGGGAAGTGAAGAGCTGTAGTGAAAATCTAACAATCTAAATTCATAATGCTACCTGAGTGTAATTTTCTGCTTGAGAGGAGAGCAAAGAACTGTTGGAATGGGAGTTAATAAACATCCAATCAGTTATGTTGAGCATCAGACGTTGCTCTGTTATTGACTGTTCAGGAAATGGTTCAGCTCACAAGGCAAGCTGTCCTTTTTAAAGATGGCTGATATCACAAGTCCTGTCTCAGTGTACATCGACAGACTTCTGCAAGTTGCCTTCACTGCGTGGACCACATCCTGCAAAACTGATCTCAAAGTGTGATAGTAAATTATGAGGCGTTAATAAAGAGTAGGAGCTCACAGCAGCTTAGAGACCCTGGTCATAACAAGTGGCAGATGGCCTAAATAAGACTGGATTGTGGAGGGAATATGCAAGGATTAGTAAGTGAAATGCATTTATTTGACTATTTGCACCAACTGCTTTTAATAATCAGAATAAAATTCCGTTTTTTTTTAAAAACGGCAACAAATAGTCTGGTAGCAGTGCAAATACAAGTCCTGATTCTGACAACACATCTGATGTTAGCTCACCCACTTGAGTCCAAGCGACCATGATGCACCTGAGACTTTTCCCTCTTGCTGTTGCTGCTGCAGAGGGGCCGTGTTGTGCAGAGAGCTGCTGTTTATCTGAAGTGTATTGCCTCTTCAGAAGTTAATTACAGCCTTCCTCATGGCATCTGTGCTGCAGCAGAATACATTACACTGTAGGAAAGCTTCCTAAGTGATTGGCAATAATGTGGTCCGGAATAGGATTTAGTGGATGCGTGATCATCCACTTAGTTATCAAATCAGAACTGTTTGCGTGTTTACTGAAAATTGGTGAGTGCTCCTTTTTATAGAAACCTCAATGTCTAAACCATTTCTCAGTAGTAAGCTCATGTGAAGTATGCTGTGTATTCATAAATAGTTGTAGCACTTACGCATTTAAAAACATTCTGCTTCATATCAACATGTTATTATGGTGTAAAGATAAGCAGCAGCATGAATATTGCATCATTTTAACTGTGTTACATCTGCTTGAACTACGACAGTCTGTTGTTTTGTGATATTACCATTTTTCAGATTCATTTTATTAGTCTAATAGTCTTTAAATGAAACACTTGACCTGAATATGTCCACTGTGTCTTTCCCGTTGTGTCAATCCAGTTTGGTGTTACTTTCAGCCCCTCTGTGTATCCATCCCCTCACATGATAGGGCGATTGAATGCGTCAGTATCAGAGACAGCGAGGTATAGCTCATCTGATTATTTTATGAGAAGGCTGACGAACAGCAACCAGACCTGCCGATTGTTGCTTTTTAACTGTCGTTTGATCGGATTATAAAAATCATAGCGATAACAACAAGTGGAAAAGGCCTCGTCTGGATTCTGTCAAAGTGTTGCATTGAGTGAAACCTGGTGCTCCAGCTTGGATCCGGACACTGAGGGAACCCTGATGACGCACACTCTCACACACACGCACGTGGACACACACGCAGCCCGCCTAAATGAGAAAAAGCACCGAGGCTTGACGATGCCCTCTTTCATGCTCTCTCTCTCTCTCACTATCCTCCATCACTCTACGCTCTGATACAACATCCTCCTATTCTCTTCCTCACCACCTCTATCACCCATAACTGCTCCTCAACGCTCCCTCCTTAAAGACTAATTCATCATTATGTCTTACAGTCCAGATAAAGCCCTGCTATTTGACGATTAGTCAAGCAGGTGCCCTTGACTGCCCTGCCCTGTTTTATCCTGCTCGAATTTTGTTCTCGCAAAGTTTCTGAGCCAAACTTCTCTCTCCCTCTCGGTGGAATTAGTCACTCAAAAGGCGAGGACAGCATCGAATCAACTCTGGCTGCCGCTGAACGCCTTTTGTCAAGTCCTGAATGCTAGCTTCTCAGCAAGGTCACATAAAGTCTTGCAAAAAAAAAAAAAGCTGTTTGACATTGTGACGCCTGATTGAAATGCGTTCAGCAAATCAATAGCTTTCAGTGAATAGTCACAGCCACGTTTGGTTCATCTGTTATGTATAAACAACTCTCAGTGTTCCTATTCCTACATGCTGAGTTAGTCAGTTAACAAGAGAGTGGAATGGAAAATCAGCTTCATTACGCAAGCGGGACAGACTTTGCTCTAACACACACACACACACCTTCTGACTACAATAAAAAAGAGATTGCACCTTTTAAACCATCGCTCACATCTTATCGAGTGTGTGTTTGTTTGTTTTTTTTAACAGAAATTAAAATGGTACCTTATTCTTTAGCAGTAGCCAGAAGACCTTGTTACAAGTGTGTCTGCCAACCCAGCAGAGGGTGTGTGGTGTGTGTGCATGTTAATGTGCCTATGTGCATTTGCAGCAGTGCTTAAGGGAGTAAATCTGTGATCAGTGATTGTTAGTGATGTTCATGTGCAGATTTCAGTGTGTGTGCGTTGAGGGGGCTGGTAGCATCTGATTGAAGTGTCTGTCAAGCGAATATCCTCTTATCTGAGTTTATCATCAGCAGAAACTGATGTTAATGGCAGAAACAGTTAGGTGGCTTGGGGTGCTGGTGGGCTCACACACATACACATACACACAGACACACACTGACACACACAGAGACACAGGCTGGGAGATGGTTTACAGTCCAATTACCCAGCCTGCCTCTGTGCTGGAAGAAGGCTCTAAATCTTGAGGTTGTATTGTATACAACATAACCTCTATTACTCCCTCTTGCTCCGTCTTCCTGCCTCTCAGCCATATAGTTTTTCTCCCTGCTCTCTGTTTTCATGCGACGCTGTTAAACTAATCTTTATCTCTCCATCAAGAGTTTTTCAGATCATCTCGGAGGATTAATTTTGCTACAAGCGATCATTTCAGGGAGAGGCAAGTTTATTGAGGTTGCATTTTTGTACTTTAAGCCGTAATTTCTGTGGGCTGCAACAAACATTGTACTCACCGACGTCAGATCTTGATATAATGTGATATCACAGCAGTGAAATTGCTTTCATTATTTTAGCTAACCTGGGGTTTCTCATCTGTTGGTAATGTTTTTGTTTTTTTATTATTGCTGTTGGTCTCAGATCTCAGAAATTCAATTGTCTGTAAATTATTATTACCCATGAAAACCATGCCCAAACTATGAATGAAACTACCTTGAAGGGATCTGTGAATGGCTGTGTGTTGGAACTATCAAGTCTAGATATCAGAAGGTTTCATTGTCACAGAAAACACTAAAAGAACCTACTGTACTTGAACGCTACTCAAACTCATCCATCCATCCATCCACTTCATCCCCTCCTCCATCCATTCATGGCTGCTCTGGGCCTAGTTGTCATGGTTACAGTGTCCTTGGCGTCACTAAGCCCTGATTGTGACTTGTGTCGCAAGGAGGAAAAAAGGTTTTTTGATAACACACACATATATATTTATATACACACCAGAGCAGATGTGCACAAACACACACTTCTCATAAATCCTCAATTGGCTGCTCATGGTATTTTCATTCACATGTCAGACAAACATACACTTTCTCTCTCACACACACATACACACACTAGTTCAGTAGTTAGGGCTACTCTCTGACAGAGACCCAGCCCCATTAATCATCCACTGTGTGTGTGTGTGCACTGACTTATAGATAAGACTGTGCATTGTGAAAGGTCTCTGATAGTGTGATGAGTCACGAGTTACACTACCAGCCTTTTTAAAGGCCATCATAATATATTACCTTACAGAATAAATGCAGATATAGTCACTCTACAGCCAGAATGGATGGTGCAGAGAGGAGGAGTCTGGCATCAAAATGCATATTGAAGAAGAGTGTGAAGGCACAAAAATGATCATATTTGTGAAGGAGGAGGGTGGCAAATGTTACCTGGAAGCATTATCAACATGTTCCGTGTGTATGTGTGTGTGTGTGTAGGCTTGCCTCTCGTACCACCTCTTGTTTTACAAAGAGGATGCTGGGAGATGGAGACAGAAATCACAGTTGCCATAGTTTCACACTTTTCCCTCTCAGGGTCGATTAAGGAAAATGTTCCGTCCGGTTCCCCTCATCCTTTACAGTTCTCATTAATATGGATGGATGCTGATGGTGTTTATTCTCTCAGCTCTGCCCTTTTATTTCTTTGCCTCTTGATGTGACAAAACCCCTGCCGCATTCTTCTTTACATTTATATTTAAATGTTTTTCAGATGTGTTGCGTTTGTGTGGTCTGGCCGGCTCTTTCTGTATTTTCTTCTTTTTTTCCCACTTGGATCTGTTTCTCTTCCTCAGCAGTTCCACCCAGGAGCGTATAGTAACCTTTGACCTTCGTTGCTATGGCAGTAGGGCTAGGCGATAGGAAAAATCATCGCTCTCGTTTCAGGCTGAATGGAGATACACAACATATATTACAGCATTTTCCACAAAGTGGGTTAAATCCATTTAACCTGTCACGACTAGCACTTTTATCACAGACTCTTTCTTTATTGATATGAATGATATTGTGTCATCAAATATCTTAAGAGTATATTGAAATATCTTTAGAAAATCGGTATCACCAAAGCCTATATGTACAGAGAACCATTAACAAGATAGCATTTCATACTAGGCACCATTACCTATGTAATTGCACAATTTTTAAAATTACAACAACAAACAGGAAACAACAGAGGCTGCTGTGCACACGGTGTACCAATATGTGCACATCCACATGTGTGCCCAGACTCCTCACAGACTGTGCGAGCAGTACGGGTAGTTTAAATTGACAAACATGGTGACAGATCTATATTCTGGATTACGCGACGCAGCAGTTACCTCCCTCATCATCTTTTTTATTCTTTTTTATTCTATCAGGATTTCATTGTAGAAGAAGTGACTCCTGATCTTCACGTTTTTGTGTCCGTGCCAGAGCACTTACTCATCTTGGCTGTGTGTTGGGTGTAAGGATACAGGACTTCAGTTGAAAAATGGGCTTCAGAAGGATTTTCATTCATACTGGTTCAACACTGTCTGGCAAACATTTACGGTACTAACCACCGAACAAATGCTGGTAAGTGTTGGCTGTGCCCCATCTTTGATCTGGAAAGCAGGCACTTATTTTTTTCTTTCTGCATTTTATCACATAGCCTATATCAACAATAGGTCGTTGCCTCTTTTGCTCGCTCTTGTGATTCAATCATTAACTCTATGTGCAGACACAGCTGTTTGTTACTGGCGAGCTTTTGAAGAACCAACTGTATGCTACCTGCCCAGTGCCAAACAACAGACGGACACAGTTAGCAACCAGCAGGTGAAGCATTTAGGAGCCAAAGAGCCAGATAATTCCCTCAGGAGCTGGTGCAGAAAACAGAAGGAAAAACAGAGTAAATGCTGGACTTTCATTTGATGAATAGCTATAAACACAACTCCAGATGAATGATAGTGTTACCCTGGGTCTGCTGGGAGTGTCCTTGGGAAACTTACTAAAATGTTCAGCTAATCTTTAGCTATTGCTCATGTAGCATTGTTTTTACCACTTTCAACTACCAAAAAAAACAGCAATTGATATTTGATGGATAAAGTGCAAATCGATACATAGTTTAATATCCATTCTCTGATGTTGAATTTGGATTGTATCTTCAAACCTAGTTTGTGCATTAATATGTTTCTTCCTTTGTATGCTTTTAAATAAAGTAAGGAGATGTAACCAAAGACTCCAGATGTATATCCAAGTTCTTGTCTTACCTCACTGGAGGAGAATGAGGGTGTGGCTGCTTAGGCTGGTTAAATATTGGCCATAAAAGGACTTGTCATAAGTTTGTTATCAATGAAATTAAGTTATCTACTAATAATCAGACATGTTGTTGAAGGCACAAAAGGATCAAAAGTGTTTAAAGACAAGTTCAGGAAGGATGCATACACCAGTGTTTTGATTCATGACCTGTGTGTGTTGTGTTTTGAGTCGTCTTTGCTGAGTGGGTAGGCTGATATTTAAGGAAAGAGTGGAACCACGAGAGGGAGGAAGCAGGAAGTATTGACTGAAATATGAAGTTGCTATTTTGGACTGCTCCGCCTGGTGTGAAGAGTTTGAACTATGAGAGCGGGGATGGTTGAGCGATGACATAGAAATTGGAGACAAGCGAGGGGAAGCTCAGGGGATGTTATTGTTTATTCGTTTATGGGTTGAACTTGAATTAATCTCTGACAAGACATTTGTATGACATCCAGAAATTCACACACAGAAAAAAATCATACCCTTGCAATCTATAAATAAAGTTATGTTTTAATAGAGTGGGATAACACACAATAAAAGTATTGAACGCACTGAGGAGAATCTGTACAGCTGATTTGACAGAGTAGTTCTACCTCCTACCTGTGTGTGTTAGTGTGAGTGGATGGTTCGGAAAAGGCTCATCCACGTGGATCAATTTCTATTACTATCTTTTTTCCCCCTGTGTTAAACACAACATAATTTGATTGTAATTTCATAGCTGCATTAGTATTGTAATTATTAAGAATACAGTGTCATCATCAGCCCTGTGCCCCCACACTTACATGCTGATGTGTCTCTGTATTTCTTGCATGGTGCTGTAGAGTGCTACACATTTCCTCTGCAGTCAGCCAGCTAAGCTTCAACTCCGATGACCTCATTGTGTATATATCACCAGCATCCATTCCACTCGTCCTGTTCTCTCTCTCTGTCTCATCTATCTCTCCCACTTATCTTCCTATCCCTCGCTTTTGTTCTCTTCTCTCTGTCCTTCCTGCCACTTCTGTCCCTTGTTTTTTTTTTGTCTTTTTAATGCATTTATTGACCATTGTTGCCACTTTAGATATTACACAAGACCATTATGGCTTCATGTCAACTGGCCCGGTGCTGAACTGCCTATCATCTTACTGCTATCCTTTGCTGCAGCTATTAATATTACAGATGTCAATGCAGGATTTCCTGTAGCATCTGTGCTAATCCTGTGCTACCTCTGCTACATTTCCTGTACCATACACTTCACTTGTCCATGGCATCTGATATAAAACTAGCCTATAATAAACCCGTGCCCGTCGTGACTTGTTCAGAGGACATTTGCTGTTGTCACTCAGTGATGCCATGTGATGCGGTGTGTTGTGAATGTAGTCGGTTGTTTTATAAAAACATGTTTGTTTTGTTGATGATGAGACAGATGGCAAAGTCTGCTATAGGATGGGTATTAACCCCAATGCTGCCCTCCACCAAGGGGTCAAGGGGCAAAACAACAGCCTCTCTGTTCTTCTTTCTTTTTTATGCCTGCAGTTCTTTTGTGTGTAAAATGCACCACTTTTATATACTGTATAGTATAATATATCCATTATATATTTGGACTGCTCCGACTTGTGATACTGTATATGCAATTCATTTTGGAAACTGTTTTGTTTGTTGGCAGCATTCTTTAATGTTTGTTGTTCCTAAAAGTTCATCCATTTGCTACTGTCTCTTCACAAACATTTGTCTTTCATCTGTCTGCGGCATAACAGCAGCCAAACTTGCAAAGACGGAGATAATCACATAAAGTAGTGAGGGATTAAGACTTTCAGTATGTGCGCTGCTGCTAGGCCTTTGTTCTTTGTAAGCCTGTGGGTAATTCTGTCAGTTTGAACTTAAACTTTTTATTTCTTTCCCTCCATCTCTCTCTTTCCTCCAGATACTCTTTAAATCTGTTCTCTGCCTACCTGCCCCAGGCTGAGTTAGTATTAAAGTACCATGATGGGATGTTTGAGGACAGCATTTGGACCAGGTGAATGTCCCTCTGCAGCTTTACTCTTTATTTTTTCTGTCCACCTGTCAGTCATGGCTGTCACAGTAGGTGCTGCTAGAGGGCATAAAGAGAGAGTGAGAGAACAAACAGGACAGGGAAAAGGACAAAGGGAAGGTGGACAGATGGAGAGGCTGTTGGGCAAAGTGAAAAGAGGGTGTGTCACAGAAACAGCCTGTTCATCATGGGGACAAAAAAAAAAGGAAAACGAATGCGAAAGAAACGAGCTGAAAGAATGAGTCAGCTCTGCCATCCCAAATACAGCGGCGCTCTGCGGGCCCATGCCATCAGAGTTGATGACAGGGGAGAGAGGAGAGAGTTTCAGACTGACAGAGACGGAGAGAGACATTCCTGTCTCTCACCTGACAGATTTGGGTGACTGCCTGCAGACATGTCTGGACTTTCGTGCTCGAAGACACACACAAACCTCATTTGGTGTCCCTTAACTAGTTATGTGTTGCTAAACTAGAAATCCCATCTGTGTAGAAAGATGTATAATCAAACTGGAAAGTTGTATATAATGCATATAATGCAGCTCAAGCTTCCATTATTCTCTTTATCTTTATCTATTATAAAGTACTTTTAAAGTAGTGACTAATGGCTTTTGATGAATCATTTACTAATGCTTTTTATAAGAACAGTAACAGCTGCACTGGTCATCTGTTTTTTTTTTTTGAAACAGCAATCAATCCAAGTCAATAGGTATACATGGGTCAGAGTAGACTAGACTAATGAGCAGGTATTGCATGGTGCCAACAAGCCAAAAGGTGCTCTGACCTGGGCAAGATAAATCAAGTCTGCAGATAGAAATGTTATGAACGGATTTAGAATTTTTTTTCACATGAAACACAAAGCTGAAGTTGGGTAAACTTAATGATTAATTATGATTAATTACTTGTTAGTAGATCAAGCCTTGAAATGCTTTAGGAAGGCTTTATGGAGAAAATGATGCCTAAAAATATGGCACACATTCTCACAGTGGTATTATTTTTGACACACTGCCTACAATATTTTCAAGAGTCACCTTTTCTCTTCAGCTCTAATTACATAATCACAAAATCTTAGTCACAGTCAGAGCATTGCTGCAGAGTACCTATGCAGTTTATTTTTCCCCTGTGTGTGTGCGTGTCTTGTGTGTGTGCATGCTCACACGTCTAGTGTAGGATATTTGTTTTCACTGTAATGAGACTGAGCCACGGTTGGCTGGATGTATGTTTAGACTGCTCTGTCTCCCTCCATGTACACCAGTCATTTACGCTGTCTCCAGCACTGGACTTTCTCTCTCTCTCTCTCTCCTCCTCTCTGTTCCAACAGTCAGAGCTGTCAGGCGTTTGAGATCATGCAGGTTGCTGCCGCTCTGTTTTCCAGGACAGAGCGGAGGCTAGAGCGGCAAACGGAGACAACAGACAAAACACTGTGATTGTCTCGTCTTTTTCACATCACTTACACAACTTCTTTCCTTGCATTTATACACCATTTTGATTGTACTTTCTCTCTTTCTTCTTACATCCTGTCTTATTTTTTTTATGAATCTTCTAAACCTTATCATCACATTCAGTAGGTTAGGCCTTTTTAAATGCTTTAAGATGCTTGGACCAGTCAGGGCTGTTGTGGAGTGGACCTTAAACCCGTGTGACCTTTACTGCTGTGATTGGACAGCTTTGGAGCTGCAGACCGGCCTCAGCCGCCTCCCACATGCTCCCTCTCTGTCCCGCTTTATGTCTCCCTCAGTGTAATTGATGTCAGAGCCAACAAGGGGATCTGCAGGAGGCATGAGCTAACAATGTGAACATGCCCTTACTTGGCTAAAGCTCATAGATCTCAGAGCACTGTTCTCCACAGCACTTCCCCACTGGCCTGGCTGCAGACTTGGACTTACACTGGCCCCTAGTGTTTAGTGAGCGTCATTACACCACAACTGCCTGCCAGAAGGTGCATCTGCTTTTTTAGCTATCACAAGAGAGGCACAAGTCAGTAAAAGCGTGTTTAATCATCAAAGAAAACCTTGAAATACAGCAGATGCATTTGGTTGTAGTCTTGCCAAATGAGACTCTAGTGGAAATAGTGTTTGAAATCTGCATAAATGACATTTTCTCCCTGTTGGGTGCATCAGTGTGAAGTCAGTGCTCCTCTGCGGCTCCGTGAGCTCCTGTGGATGCAAACAGAAACTTGTGTAATCACACACACGGAGCTTAGATATGCAAAGCGAAATCTCTGCTTTGTTTGACTTGACGGTAATTGTTGCACGCTCTGGGAACAGTGTTGTTTCCCTTCTCGTCCTCTCTCATTCCACCACTCCCAGCCTATGCTGCTTTTTCCCCAATGAAGCAACACTCCCTGGAAATAACCCCCCCCCCACTCCCCACCCTCGGACCTGATAAGTCTGCAGCTCGTGTCCATTTTTACAACTTCACCTCACTTCCCGTTTTGCAGCGTATGTAGAAGCAGGCAGATTTTCATCTTTGTCATTGTGGTATTGCATACAGACAGTGTTGGCTAATTGTGTCACAAAAAGCCAGTGAGGGTGACAGTCTCTCTGACACCAGTCACAGCATCATTGACATGGAAATATCTGGACACAGGCATGTGGAGCTTTCTATTCCGCACCAAAACTCGCTTACGACAGGCAAGTGGCCACTTCTTCATGTATGTTTGAGGAGAAGTTAGCATCTGTATGCTTGTGTTATATATGTGTGAGTGTCTGAGTGTCAGTGATGCCGGGGTGATCGATGTGAGGGGACTTGCCCGAAGCTTTATGCAGCTGTGTGTGTGAGTGCGTGTGTGTGGTGTGATATTTTGGGATGAGAGGAAGGGGTTTCATCTGTGAGGGTGGATGTGAAGCTGAGCTGCCGTCCTCTCAGCTGTGCAGTGAGAGGAAATGCAGGGGGACATGTTTATTGTGCACTTCCTCTAAGCCTCAATCAAAAACGCTTAGTTTAAAAAAAAAAAAAAAAAAAAAAACTCAAACCAGCGTCCTTTCATTCATGAAGTGCAACTGATTTTCCCAGTCGAGGGATGCGCTTTCTGTTTCAGTGTGTGTTCAGCTCATCCCTTGTTGCACTACATAGTCAAACAGAACCAGCAACAAAACTGAAACTACTCTGTCAAAACCGTTTTTATATGCTGAAACAATACAGAGACTCAGTATCAGAGTCCTGTGACTCTGTGCAGTCAAGCACAAAACACCATTAGAAAGAATCATTTCTGGACTGCTCTAAATTCAGAATCCGTCATACAGTAATTATTGCTAGGAAGCTCGCCCCCCCTGCTGTGACCGTGTTGGAGTTATCGAGCAGGAAGGAAGTGAAATCGTTTCGAGAAAAGAGGAAGTGAGAACTAGGAGGGAAAAGAGGTTTCCTGTCACCAGTGTGAACGCACTCGTACCCTCCTCTGTGTTTGCGCATGCGTGTGTGTGTGTAAGTGAGGTGTACCTGCAAGGATGAATTGTGTATCCATCTGTTAAACCAAATACATGTGTTGTGTGTGTAACCCATATTAACACCAGCATGCTCCCCCTCTCAGCACGAGTCTCATATTACCTGGATAGAGAAGGACTTTGCCAGTATTAGAGGCCAGGTAAGCTCTGACCATTTTCTGCAGCCTCTTTCTCAGCAGCTCCTCCCTCGCTGAGCAAACACACTCCAGCTTTATTGTTGTCGCCTACAGCTACATGTCTGCAATTTGTCCACTTCGCACAAGCGCACTTTTTCATTTTCGCCCCTGAAAAATCGAAATCGGCAATTGCAGCAATCCAAAAAAAGAAAAGCAACAACTTCTCAAGTGCAATGATAGGTTGGTGAAAGCTACGTCTGCCGAAAGCTCGATTATGCCACTGCTTGGTCAAGAGAGAAGTTGACTCATGCCCCGGATTTATATGGATGTGCAATGGCCTGTTCTCTCTTAAGTGTCTGCAGAGAGGGCAATAAAGAGCGATGGAGGAAAGGGCGCTTTAGGAGTGGTGAGGGCTGTTTTAAGAGACAGGATGGGCAGGAATAGACTGTTATGAGAGGGAAGACAGGGACATGCCCGGCCAGAGGCAGGAAAATCTCTGTCATCTGCAGGCAGCAGTGAGATGTCTGAATCGTCACCTCAGTCTCTCTCTCCCCCTCCCCTCCTTTCCTCCCTCCCAGCCACTTACTGTGTTGAATTGTGGGTAAAGGGAAGTGGCACAGAGTTTGGGTTTTGGAATCAAGGTAGTTGTGGTAGTTGTGTAATTTCCAATCATGGGAGCAGAGAAAAAGTTGATTTCCACCAGTCTCTCTTTTTTTTTTTTTGCTTTGTTGTTTCACCCACCCACCCAACCCTCTCTTCTCTCTCTCTCTCTCTCTCTCTCTCTCTTCCTCTTGCTCTCTCTCTCTCTCTCTCTCTCTCTCTCTCTCTCTCTCTCTCTCTCTGCCACAAGTGTGTGTGTGTTTGGGGTTGGTTGGGTGCAGGACTGTGAGAAGCAGGCTCTTCCTTCCTGCATGCTTTGGTTCCAGTTCACTTCAGATTCAGTCAGTCACTGAGGACACACCAGGCAAATCAGACCAACACAGAGAGAAAGAGAGAGGGAGGCAGACAGAGGGAGGACAGCAACGATAATGAAGATGAAGAGTTAATAAAATATATAGCAGGCGGCCCCTGTAGAGAGAATAGATAAAGGGCACAGCCTGACAGATTGTTTTTTTTTCTATATTTACTGCGCTTCACAGAACTAATCCTAACATGAGTGCAGAGATGAGTCTGAAGAGTGCCGGTGGTGAGATGAGGTGAGGTTTAAAGTGATTTATGTGAGGTAGAACTGTGTTTGCCTCGTCACGGACAATGGCCGGGATGATAAAATGGTCTGAGAGATGCTGAGATGGAGAAGGACAGGAGAAAGTTCAGGCTGCTGAACTTTCTGACCCTCTACTTGCCCAAAAAGAACAAAGCTTCAGCCGGCAGCCCCGCTCACTGCCACAGCTGCAGATCAACAGCTGCAACAGACACCAACACTTTACCTGCACCAAGGAACCCCTGGACGGTAAAGTGACACCTCATCTTTGATAAAGTGCAGGTAGAGCCCGGTGAGATGTTAGTGGTGTTTTGATGTTTTTAAGCTGAGAGGTTGCATCTATTAATAATGCAAAGACTTTACGCTGCTATACTTGCTGTCATTTGTGGCTGTTTAAAAAAAGCAAGGTGCAGCCCAAAGCTTGCATGTTCAACTCTGGTTTCCTGTTGTCAAATAAAGTCCCGGGCTGTGGTGGTTTATGGTGTTTACTGTTGACGGTGTATTATCGAAACTTTGATCAAGGCATCACTGTTCAATCAGTCTGTCAGTCTTGCAGACTTTTTTCTCAGGGATGCATCTGCTGATTATTTTTCATTAATCAGATGTTTTTTTGTTTTCTTCATCTCATTCATTGGTTCACATTCACAGAGTCAGAATAATGAGAAATGTCCCTTGTGACTTCACAGCAGAAGGTTGAAGAATGAATGCTTGATAAATCACCAGAATGAGTTTCTAACTGAATATTTATCAGCTTACTTACTGATCAATCAAATAAATGTTTGATCTTGAATTTAAAATGATACTTATTCATAATTGTCGTGTTTTTATTTTATGCTGCAAACTGCTTACAGCCAAATTTCTCAACCAATCAACTGTTTCAGTAATCGTTCTGATATAATGATTTCAGCTCTACTTTGTAGCCCTAAATTTACACATGAAAACCTCTGAGCAGCTGTGAACTTCCTGGTAGAGAAGTTGAAAACAGTGTTGTTGCCCATGCCCTCCAAACAGCTCCCTAGAGTGTAACCATTGCTGTGTGTCTTGGTGTAGTAGGGGCTGTGGTGATCATAAGCACAGAGATGTGAGGCTGGTCTCTAGAAAGCTACTTGTTGTTGTGGATGATGTTGATGTTTGGGTACATCTGTGCTGGGTGTCGATGACTTGTGGTTTGGCTGACACCAGGTCAGATTCGATTCACGTCTTCATTGGGTTGAGTTCTCACCAGGGCCAGCAGAACGAGCTCCACCCAAAAGACAAGCAAAGCAGAACGTTGAGCCATAACAACAAACAGAATAAAATGAACAGTTTGAGTTTGAGTTTTGCATTGCACTTTTTTTTCTACAATTTTGCCAGGTTCACAGTTTTTTTACTTCCATTTTATGTTGCAGTCTTCACCATTTCCAGAAAACCCTCTTAAAACACACACACACACACATACACTGTGCCCACTGGGTGTAATCACTCTTACACACACATCGCTCTTTGCTGTGCTTCCTCTTTCTGAGCGTTTTATTTTTGATGTTATTTACAGCAGCAGAAACTCTCATGACAGAAACCTACTCTGACACTTCACTGTTTTATCAATTTGTTTTGCCATCACTGACGCTTTTATGCTTCTTTCTCCTCTGTTTTGCACTCTGCAGGAAGATGGAGACATCAAGGAGATCAACATTACCCATGTGGTCAAAGAGGGCTCAGAGAAGGCTGACGCCTCTCAGTTTGAGCTGCTCAAAGTTTTGGGACAGGGATCCTTTGGCAAGGTAACACACTCACACACAAACAACACTCTAAACTGCTCCTTTAGCTCATCTTTCTTCTCCCTCCTTTATTCTTTCAGACTCTCAAACTGGTTTTGTTGCTGTTTTTTTGTTTTTCTGCATATTATAGGTGTTCCTGGTGCGAAAGGTGACACCTCCAGATGCGAACCAGCTCTATGCCATGAAGGTGCTCAAGAAGGCCACACTCAAAGGTACAGTGGCACGTGATGGTACTGAAGGGTGTTTATCACAACGGCATGTTGGCATTGTGGTTACAGAAACTCCCATAACTGAGAGGTGTGAGTTTACATAAACCCCAAGTGAACCTCATCTGAACCCATCAGTAGGTGCCCTGGCAGACTTTCCCACACTCCCTCACACCTGCGTAAATTGTACAAACGTGTGTGTATTTATTGTTTTGACATTTTGGAAAATGAATTGACTGTAATAATCTCTAATGGCAGTTTCAAGTGAATTAATTTTTTTTTGGATTTGAGGCAGGTAATCAGAAAAAATAAGCATTAAAAAAAAAAGAAATTCTGTTGAACAAATATTTTCAGACATCTGCTCAAAACTCACAGATTAAATGGATAATGGCGACAATCATGAATTAGAAATGTGTATTTATTGTTTTTGTTGAGGGCGTAGGTTTTCAGAAAAACTTTCTATTTTACTTTGCTCCTCTTCAGATGAAGGTACCCCCAGTTTCACATAAAAGACTTGCTGCTTTTCCTGTAACTCAAAAGGAATAAGACATTGTGGTGTGTTAGACCACCACCACTTGCTTGTGTGTCACTGACACTGTGTGATTCATTTTCTTCCACAAACATCAAGGTGTTGAGATGTGTTCACACAACCCACACCCCATATCGATGTGATGGCTCTCAAATGTGCAGATTTACACATTTTATTTGCATGGTGAAGTAGAAATTATACGTCCGGATTCACTTTAGACTTTACAACAGAGTTGTTCTTCCTGCGGAAACACAGCGTCTATACAACAATGAATCGCTGTGTCCTTGACTGCAGACAACAGTGCTTTGCAGTTGAAGTTGCACTGTTTGTGTTGAAGTTAAGCACATAAAACTGAACTGTATTCTCTTATTCATCCGTCAGTGAGAGATCGTGTGAGGACCAAGATGGAGAGAGATATCCTGGCAGATGTCAACCACCCGTTTGTTGTCAAACTGCACTATGGTGAGTCAGCCTGAAGATTCAAACCTAGAAAACATTTTGTTGGCTCTGCTGCACTGATGTCACTGTTTTATCTGTTAAATCCAATTTGACTGAAAGTTGTTCTTGTGTTTGTTTGTAGCTTTCCAAACTGAGGGGAAGTTGTACTTGATCCTGGACTTCCTCAGAGGAGGAGATCTCTTCACCAGACTCTCTAAAGAGGTGAGAGTGATTAGATTGGGATGTTTTTGCTGACCAGGCTTTTCTTTTCTCTTCAGCCATAAGCCCACTCGTATATTTCACTTGATATAAAATATTTATCTAATTTTGTTTCTCCAGCTCTAATGGTATTATTCTTTTTTCACTGTGTCATGCTCTCTCCCAGGTGATGTTCACAGAGGAGGATGTCAAGTTTTATCTGGCAGAGTTGGCGTTAGGACTGGACCACCTCCACAGCCTGGGCATCATTTACAGAGACCTTAAACCTGAAAAGTAAGAAACAGTGACGGGAATTGAATCATACACATACAAATACATATTTGGATATCAAGATCTGAGTCATCATTGATCTTTCAATTAATCCAGTAAATAGGAGATGACACGGTTTCACATTTGCAGAATCAGATCTCAGAACACATGTGGGTTCTTGTAACCTTTATGGAAAAGCTTTTATTGCTGCTGCTGTGCTCTCTGAAGAAGCTTTTTTATTTGGAGTAATCTAATAAATGATGCATCACCAAACAACCTGGACAGTCAGTGATGCAGTTTATTTATTCAGTGCTTATAATTATATGAAACCTATTTACTCCATGATAGATACTCTTAAAGGCACCTGGTGGAATTTTCCATGCAGAGCTGTCGTTCCTCACCAAACTGTGATATATGTGTGTTTTTAAGCAGAAACTAACATTATAAAAGCAAACCTGCCTCATTAAACATTAGCAAATCCCCTTTTAAGTGTTGAACCATGCGTCATTTACATTAGCTTGCCGTTTTCTTCTCTCCATTTTAATTGCTACTTCTTTTTTACGGTACATTAGTTCCACCAGCTGATGTTTATTCTCCGATGTTCAATCTGCTGTTCCCCCTGTGTTTGTGGCGTGCATGTGCACCCTCACGTATGTAGTGATAGAAAACAATACACGTTTTTCAATTATTACTCTGCGGTGCTGCTACAGGGCTCCATTAAAGGTTGTTTATATGTTTTTATAGCGATAAGCGACACTACAGCACATAAAAAAAAGTTGGTACCAGTGTCAGCAATGTGTGATGTGTCTTAATATGTTCACACCTTCTAAGACACTATTATTTTTTTTACATTTGATGTTTTCTTTCAGCATTCTCCTGGATGAAGAGGGTCATATCAAACTCACAGGTGAGGCTCCTGCTCCTTCTTTTACACCCAGCCTCTTTACCAAACACACACACAACACACACACTCTCCTCTCATCCACCCCCTCGACCTTCATTACTCACCATGTGGTGACAGCTTTATCTCGCTGACTCATGAGTTCTGCATATGGGCCCGTATGTGTTCCCCGAGTTAATTATTACACTTTATCTTATCGTCGTCCATAATCACGTCCATTTATTTTTCCCGGGTCCTCCTGCCATTGAACCAAAGGTGACCTTAGGAAGCTTAGGAAGACACACTGATGAATCTTCAGAGGGATGAACACAGACATGTAGATAAAGTGTTGTGAGATGGAATATGAGATTCATCCTTCTGCTAAATATATAGTGGTGTCTGGTATCTTTTATTTACTTCATCATGGCAGTAATTAAAAAGAAAATTGAACAAGAGAGGGCCTGTTACTCAGCTACAAGACACTGATTCACATTGACAGAATAAAATAGTGTGGTACATTCGGATGCTGTAAAGTGATGCATAGACTCTTCTCTGTATTTTTTTTTTCAGATTTTGGTTTGTGCAAAGAAGCCATTGATCATGAAAAGAAAGCTTATTCCTTCTGTGGAACTGTGGAGTACATGGCACCGGAGGTTGTGAACAGGCAGGGACACGACCACAGCGCCGACTGGTGGTCATTTGGAGTATTAATGGTAAAAAAAAAAAACATTTTTATTTTAGACTTGAAGAAAAGAGTAGCAACTAAATTATTATGCATCTTGGATTGTAAATGCTTGTTGTATGTTTTTTTCCCAGTTTGAGATGTTGACAGGAGCGCTGCCATTTCAAGGGAAGGACCGCAAAGAAACTATGAACCTCATTCTGAAGTGAGTATCCTCTGGATGGAAGAAGAATCTAACACAGGAACCTGCAGTGCTTATTCCAAAAAGAAAAAAAAATCTTGATTTCTGGTGAAATAATATAAGCTGAGTGTCGTCTGTCTCTCCCTGCAGGGCCCGTCTGGGAATGCCTCAGTTCCTGAGTGCAGAGGCCCAGTCTCTGCTCCGGGCTTTGTTCAAGAGAAACCCTGCCAACAGACTGGGTAAGTACCAGCTCATGAACATGCCTGTCACAGATGGCAGCAGACAGTATCAGCCTGTTTGACACAGTTTCAGAAAGAAGGGTGTTTGCAAAAAATATCATCATTTAGTCACGTGAATCTCAACCACAGAACAATGACACATTTCTGAACAAACAGGATCTTGTGCTGACGGTGCAGAGGAGATCAAACGACATGGCTTCTTCTCCACCATAGACTGGAATGTGAGTGTTGTGATATTTTAATACATGCACAATAGAAACTACAGACTTGAGAGGATTTTCTTCTAGCTGTGGTACATTCACCTGAGTGAGGGTCTTTTCTTACTTGCAGAAACTCTTCAGGAGAGAAATGAAGCCTCCATTCAGACCAGCGGTGGCGCGCCCGGACGATACTTTCTACTTCGACTCTGAGTTCACCTCCCGCACCCCTAAAGGTCAGTGGTCAAAACTGAGAGAAGATCTGTGCTGTCTTATGAAATGACCCATGTGTATTTCCTACCTGGGGTTTCTCCATGAAAAAAGACGCTGAAAAGAAAAATCAATACAGGATTTCGATTTAAGGGAGACACAGTGCTGAGTTCAACACTATTAAAATGCAGTAGAACATAATCATAACAGTGCTTGTCTATAGCAGTGGCTCATCACTAGCATCAGCAGCAACACTTGTATTATTATATTACAGATTCCCCTGGCGTGCCCCCAAGTGCTGGAGCTCACCAGCTTTTCAGAGGCTTCAGCTTCATCGCGTCGACTCTGTTGGATGAGGAAGGCTCAGTGGAGCCAGTACAGCCTACACCACATCCAGTTGTCCAGGTCAGACTAACTGTCTCGGTGTAACTGCACGGTTCAACATGTGGCTAAATAGCGGTTGTGAAAGAGGAAAGAGGAAAACTAAGTGCATACCACGGTGTTAGATCCTGTTTGATTCCTGGCGGGAGCAGAAATTAGCTTAGCATGTCGTTAGAAATTAATTTAGCTTAACTCCTGAAAACCATCAGCATCTCTCTGGCTTGTCAGCTCTGTCAGTCCGTCACGCCTCTCCACTCACCGCCTGTCTTCAAATCTCAACTCTTCCTCTGCAGCAATTGCACGGGAAAAACCTGCTGTTCAGCGATGGCTACGTACTGAAGGAAGACATCGGCATGGGCTCCTTCTCCGTCTGTAAACGATGCATCCACAAAACCACCAACGCAGAGTACGCTGTCAAGGTACGAACACACACCGGGTGTACAAACAACACAGTTCACTGCTGTGTGTGTGTAATTTTTTTTAAATTATTTTTAGAATATCTCTCAAGGAAGGATGCTTAATTATATTAAATATGCTTTGTTTATTAGTTAATGAGTGGGCTTCTTGTAATTAACAGATGATTGACAAGACCAGCACGGATCCTTCTGAGGAGATAGAGATTCTACTCAGATATGGACAGCACCCCAACATCATCACGCTGAAGGATGTGAGTATAAAGACACACTACTGTTTTCCTCAGGCGTTAAATGTACTGAATGTCTCAGGTGGAGATCGTCATCGTAATCTTTTTCCCCGTGTGTGTGTTTGTGTATCTGTGTCAGGTGTACGATAACGGTAAGCAGGTGTTCCTGGTGACGGAGCTGATGCGCGGTGGCGAGCTGCTGGATCGGATCCTCAGGCAGAAGTTCTTCTCGGAGAGAGAGGCCAGCGCCGTGCTTCACACCATCACCAGGACTGTGGAGTACCTGCACTCACAGGGGGTGAGGATAACTAGCATTGAATTATTATGTTGTTTAATTGTTTTATTTAAAAATAAATGAGTTGAGTTGGTGAGTGAACAGAAACAAAACGGAATCCAAAACAGATTCTAAAATGGTGAAGTAAACGTCAGGGATGCTGTGCTATGAGCAGAAATAAAGGAACTAGTTCAGATAAAGTGCAGAAGTTGTTTATGGTATTTGAAAGCTAGTTTAAATAAACACATAGTAGCTGGGAACCTTTCTGCATATGCAGCAGGTGCCTCAGGCTTGCTAGTGTTTGGCAACTTCCCTTTCAATTTGCAGTGGACCACTGTTCTGAATAAGTATTGTTTCTTTTTTTACTTGCGCAATATTTTCTTTACCTTTTGTGACAAGAATTTTAAACTGTGCTCATTGGACCTCAGTTCACAGCAGAAAACACAACTTTTAGGTGCACAAGGACATGGTTTCCTTACTCTGTGACCTCTCACTCTCCAGGTGGTGCACAGAGACCTGAAGCCCAGCAACATCCTCTACGTTGACGAGTCTGGGAATCCGGAGTCGATCAGGATCTGTGACTTTGGCTTCGCTAAGCAGCTGCGTGCCAACAACGGCCTGCTGATGACCCCGTGCTACACTGCTAACTTTGTGGCGCCTGAGGTGAGCGGGTCTCGTGCAGTCACTCTTGAGCTTGTAATGTGAAGACTGTCTCTAGCGTACTGTGAAACTGTGAATAATTAATTAAAACATAAACAGCGACAGACGCCGAAATAAAACGTGTGACTATCTGTGACTACATCACAGGTGTTGAAGCGTCAGGGCTACGATGAGGGGTGTGACATCTGGAGTCTGGGAGTCTTACTGTACACCATGCTGGCTGGGTAAATGGAAACACACACACTCTCGTCTGATTTTCTGTTCCTCACTGACCACACTCATTATATCACCTGTCAATTTTCTCTCACCAGTTTTACCCCATTTGCCAACGGGCCTGAGGACACTCCCAATGAGATCCTGAACAGGATAGGTAACGGTCACTTCGGCCTGACCGGTGGCAACTGGGACACTGTGTCTGATGTGGCCAAGGTAGAGCTCCAAATCTGACCATTCGCTCTTTTTTGTTTCTGTTCTTCAGAGACGACCACAGTCAGTTTCATATTTATTTATATTTTATTTTATATCTGCTCCCTGTAGGACCTCGTGTCCAAGATGCTTCACGTGGATCCTCATCAGAGACTGACTGCCAGGCAGGTCCTCAAACATCCCTGGATCGTCCAGAGAGACAAACTACCAAACAGCCAGCTGCCACACCAGGACCCCAAACTGGTCAAGGTAACAGAGCTGAGTGCATCATTACAAACATAATTATTCTAGTGCATGTGTCAGAGCCATTTCATGAAATACTGGATGGAAATATAGCCATTTTTATTTTTAACAGACCATTACACAGTGGGTGATAATTGAATAACTCATAATGCATCACCAGAATCAGATTTTTTGTACACAATAATGTAATAGTAAACTGTAAAAGTATTTTATTGAAATAAAAACTACAGTATGACCCAGCAGGTAACGGTTGCAAGAATTACGGTTTCTGACTGACAGTGACACCATATGATTTAGGATTGAAAATGAAGAATTCCACATATTTATATGTTTTAAATGCATCACAAATTATGTTAAGCATATTAAAGCGCAATTAGGTAAAATAAACTGGTATTTGGTTGTGTTTTAAAGAACCAAACTCTTATACCTGAATGTTGGATCGTGACAATTGTTATTTTTGGGCACTCTCACCATGCTGTTGTTTATGCACAGGGTGCGATGGCGGCCACCTACTCCGCCCTGAAGAACTCTCAGCCACCTCCAGAGCTCAAGCCGATCGAGAGCTCCTTCCTGGCCCAGAGGCGCGTCAAGAAGCTTCCCTCCACCTCCCTGTAGAGACTCAAAAACAACCAGTCATCTCACTGGAGAACGACCAAAACCACTCCTCCTGGCTCCACCCCACCCAGACGGCTTGCTCTGGGACTCCCTGTCCACTCGTCACTACCAGCCAAGGAACACTGACTGTGGTCCTGCGTCCCATTCTTGTGACCTCAGTCGTCCCGCTCTCGCTGTCATCCTCCTTGTTCGGGCTCCTCAGCCGCTGTTAGCCCGTCTCCTTGGACTAGGAAAAAGATTGTGAAGATGAATGGGGGGGCGATGAGGATGGGGGGAAAAAAAAGGAAAGAAAAATGTGGGTGCAGGTTTTTGGCAGATGTGTCAGTGTCACGTGGCTGTTTGTGTGAGTGTGTGTGTGTGTGTGTTGTGAGTGTGTGAGTGCATGACCTGCCACAGAGTGGGAGCAGTCATGTTTGCGATTTTGACAAAGAAAGTTTTCTCCCCTCAGTGTTGCTGTAATTGGTTGTCATTCAGCTTGCTGCACGCCTGTCTGTCTGCCTGTTTCGTTGTCTGTCTCCCTGTTCTTTTTGTAAAGTTGATGAGCTTTATATCACCGGTTGTGCTGCCAAAAATCAACCCGTGCCGACAGCACAAAACCACAGTACTGTCCAACTGCTGTTCAATGTTTTTTTTTTTTTTTTTGAAAGAGCATTATTAATATGAATATAAAACATTTCTGCCATAAATGCCTGTTTGGCTTTGGTACAGCCAGAAAATGGAGATTCTGGGAAATGTCAAAATGCTGATGTTTTGGTTAATGTCAATCTATGCTTGTATTTTATTTTACAGAGAGTTTGTGTGTATGTGTGTGTGTCTCGATTGCATGACTTGCAGTGTGTGCGTGTGTGTATGAAAGAGTGAGTGTATGTTATGTCTTGCGGGATGCTGCAGGGTCATGTGCATGGTCCGGTGACGTGATGATGTCGTGTGGCTTCATGGTTTCTCTCCTCTCCCTTTTTCTCTGCTTGGTCCATCTGCTGGCAACCATTTGAGATGTCTGTTATTTTTATTACTACAAAAACTAGTAAAATAGGTGGCTTTCTGTGAAAGAAAACTTGCCCAAGGAACAGTGTGGCATGTTGAAATTCTATATTTGCTTTGTTTTCTTGTTTTCTCCAGTTTTTCTTTTTCACTGTGTTTCTTGGATAATGCATATTGGACGCTGTTTCCTGTGTTGGCTGCTTTTGTTGTTGATTGTTTAGTTTTTTTTTCTTTTTGTCCAAAGAAAGTGGTGATTTAAAAAAGTGAAAGACATGCTGAGCACATCAGTCTGTGGACGTTATCGCCGTACAGGTCTCTTCTTCTCCTGTTTTCAACATGTAAGGAGGACAGCCTGGCTGTTGTCTTTACAGAATCGAGCACGCGGAGGCAGCCTCTCTCTCCCTCTTTGATTATCTGTCAAGTTACTGGTTGTTAATATCAAACAGACCTATTGTTGTTGTGGAGTATCTTCACCAGTCTTGTGTTAAACCTTTCCTGTTCGTGATCTTTGAATTTCCATTCACGCTGTTAATTGGCTGACATTGTCTGAACACTGGAGACATCCTGAGAAAGAGTACACATGTGCGTCATTGTAAGTAGCTTCATAGGGTAGGTCCTGCTTTCAGCTCAGTGCCTAGGCCTACAGATGAGGCAGAATGTCTTACATGGAAAACGCATGAAAACCAACCAAGCAGCCAGAAGATACTCCATGTTTCATAGAAGAGAAGACCTGTGTGGCTAAATAATCTATGAACCAGCTGTCTTACCTCAAAAGGCATCAAAGTTATATTATAATTCTTGTTTGGTGGCAAAACTCTCCCTCCTTTGACTAAATTTATGGTAAGATGTTATTGTATGATAAAGATGAAGATTTTTATATCTTACAAATATTAAAAATTCAGTTGCTACGACAAACTGTCTCTCTTGTTGTGTTCTAGTTGTGTCTGAAATGAATAGTTTTTACTATTTACTGTTCATTTGGTTCCTATGTTTCCCATAATCCAGCCTATAGTATTTTCTCTAGTTCTCAATAAAGGCTTTCTGTCTAAAAGATTCCTCTAAATCCAAATTGATTATTATCCTGATGACATCATTAGAGTTATTTTATAATAATAATAATGGTTTACATTTATATAGCGCTTTTCCCCCAACACCCAAAGCGCTTTACAGCAACCATTATTCATTCATACCACATTCACAAACTATGTATGTAGCCACAGCTGCCCTGGGGCAGACTGACAGAAGCGTGGCTGTGGTGCACATTGGCAGAGAGATCAAAGCACTGCAACATACAGAAGGACACTAACGTGTTTTAAAGTCATTCAACAATTTCATCAATAGCTGAGTTGTTTTTTTCAGCACATGCATTTTAAATTGATGAAGTTGTTTTCTGACTTTGTAGCACATTGTGTTGCACCGTAGGTAGGTCCTCACAGAACCAGAGTTATAGCTTTCATTCACCAACAAGATTGAAAAAGTTTTCTCATTTGCTCTGTGACATGACTGTGTGCCCTAGCCTTTTCAGGACACACAGTTCACTGCATTGGACTGGTGTCATGATGGCAACCCTATTAAGTGGATCTGGTATCGACCATGACATTAATCAATATCAACTGTCATTGTTAACGCTGCTGTCTGATACATTCATTTAGTGACTGCAATTTATAGACTCAGTGTTTAGTGTGACAAAAAATCTTTTGACCTTATTTTATTATAGAAAATTACCCCATGTCCTTCCAAATGCTGAATTATATCTGTGTATCTATTCAATTTACACACACTGAATTGAATTATCAACAGTGGTATCGGGGGACGGGGGGAAAAAACTGTGGATGGTGTCATCCCTCTCATGCACCGCGTGTGTTTCCTCTGCTGGTCACTGGAGGGAGATAAAGTGCAAACTAGTTTTCATGTAACACTGAAATGAATCAGGGCCCATCTAGTTAAAAGCTATTCTGTCAAAGCACTCAGTCCTGACCATGACTAATGCAGCGGCCTCCTCTTCACTGTTGATTCAGCCACAGTTTTACATGTTTCTAATTAAAAGAAAAAACTATCCTGTTAAAAATAAAAACCTACACACATATTGCACAATTTGCCATTTGATAAAGAGTACAGCAAAAAGCCTGTATCTGTAGCTGCTTAAATTCCTGTTAATGTAAATTGATTTATATGTATACATGCACACTGGTGACAGCATACAATATCTGTATGTAAATGACTTTCTGCCTCAGCGCCTCTCCATCTGTCTCTTCTTGCCTGTAGCATTCAAACTGTCATCTCATCCTCCTCCTCATGTTCTTTCTCTCTTCCCCACATGCAAACGCTCTACTACAATGAGCCATCGCAGCCGATTCATCTGAACAGTATCAACACGTAGTATCACATACCTCTACCTGCTGCAGCCTTTCTATATGCACAGCCACACTCACTTACATAACAGTCACACAGAACAGTGCTGCTCCTGCTGTGTGCTACATCTGCTTTCTCCTGACATGTTTTGTGTTGAAAATATGCACTGTATCAAGTGTGAGGGGGATGCAGTCTTAACTTATTTATACACACAGACACGTGTTCATGCTTTGATATATTCCCAATGGGCTCTGTTCCCTGCACTCTGACGTCATCGTACCAGTAATTCACACTGCAATGAATGACTTCCTGCTCTTTTAAAAACACACACATACGCACACATACATACAGACTGACTGAGTCAGCCTGCAGCAGCAGAAAGAGTCTGCTGATATTGATTACAGAACAGCGGAAAAACCAGCACCATCATCATCATCTGTCCTCCGTCTCGGAAAAGAAGAAAGTGGTGCGGTTTTTACCCAGGTCCTGTCTCCTCAGTTTACTGGAGCTGTCAGCTGAAGCAGCTCAGTTCAAATGGAGGCTGAATTTCCTTGTTTTTTTGTAACAGTAAGAATGTGTGGGTGTATATGTGAGAGAGTGGATGCAGATCTTTGTCTGATCTAAGCTGTAAAAGTGATACTTGCCAGGGCTGAATAATTCAGTTGAGTTCCTCTTTATTTTAAGTGCTCCTATGATGTAGTCTGTATATATATATATTTATTTTTTTCTTTTTTGTTCTGGCTGATGTGAGTTATGGTCGTGATGTGCTGTAGAGGTTCTGTTAAATTGCATATGCAAGCACAAAAACCCAACACTGACAATTAATCTACCTCTTGCTCTCTCTCCAGCATGTCTCCAAGGGTAATTTATCATTTTTATGGTAAGAAAATGGCCACCGGTAATTCATTCTAACCCAGCACACATACACAAACACAATACCGGCTCTTCTACATAGGCTACAACTCACAGTGCACATTTCACACTGGGGGGTAATTCTGCTTGTGGATTTGTTATCTGGTTACTAGATTCACGTGATTTATGACATGATACATTCATTTTATACACAAAAGCTGCAGCAGGTTTACTGATGCTGATCAACAGGACTGCTGCTGCTGCAGAGCCCCAGAAGTGCAGCATTTCAACAACACATTTACCAATGCCCTAGTTGTTTATGTAGGGAAATAAGAAATATAAGCTGTCTAGAATATCTGGACAGAATCTGATACATTATGTATTATCTAGTGTGTTCAATAAGCTCCAATATGCCAAATAGTTGTCCTTTCTTTTATGTTCTCCATATAGAAGTGACTTCTTCTTCCTCTTCTTGGTCATTTTTCACAAAGCATGAGGTCTCCTTTATTACTTTTGCACTTTTTAAACTATAGATTTTATATTTATTGATCCTACACACACATCCAGACTTTGATTAATGCGAGTCTAGACCAATACCTTGGATACCCTTAAACATCCTCTTCCTCTTATCGCATCAGCTCTGAGGGAAGTGGAAACGTATTGAACCATATTGAGTGCGTATACTGGCCCAGGGCAGAGAGGCAAGAGCAGGAGGTACAAAGCAGATCTATGTATTAATCTATGTATTAAGAACATAACAGTGGTTGTATATGTCATGTATTAGAGCTGCTATGTTTTTATTAATAACCATTTGGATAAGAAAGAAATTCAAACAATATTTACTCAAACCTGATAATAATCTCTTCACTATATCTACTGCCAAATTGCAAACACAATACTCTAATGTGATGCTGAAGATGGACCCATGAAGGGACTCAGACTCTGCAGACTCAGTCTCAGTCTTTTTAAACCTAAAACAGACATGACAGCATATAGGCACGCTCTAATTCTGTCACTCCTCCACCTGTGCACACACACAGATTAAAGTAATCTGGACCAGAGCTCGAGGCATGAGAGATTGAGAACAGGCTTTCATCACAATTGCTGCTATAAAGGGAGAAGACAGAATGGATGGTGGAATGAGGGCGAGATAATTATATTTTGGAAGGATTAAACACTTCAGTTATTTCAGCATCCTCAACGATCAGGCAAATTCTCTCATGTGTGAGTGTCTTGTGTGTAAATGCAAAAGAACATATCCAAGTACGCTTGTTTGACTTTGTCACAACAAAACTGTGTGTCTGTTAAGCATCCATGTGTTTGCAGACAGGCCAAGTCCTGCTGCTCAAGATGTTTGCCAATGATGATGGCAATCTGTGTGTGCAGCTCTGTTGGCACCATGAGGATTAGTTCAGAGTGAGTAGATTCTAACTGCTGGATGTTGCGCAACCTATAGGCTCTTCCAAAAACGGGCATCATGCTCGAAAAATTACTCCACTGAAGCATCTTGCCTTGATCCCTTAAATCTTCATTTACTCAAGCATTCACATTGATGTTGAGCAACTGAGGGAACTTGTGCAACACGTGCATGTAAATGATCACGTTCACTGTGCTGCATCATGTTACTCTGACTCACATTTCATGGATTTTTCTGAATATATGATTTTATTTGTTTCTTGAAATAGCATTCCAGTTTGAAATTATGAAAAACTAAAGCATCCTTATGAGATTTTTGACAATTCAAAAGAAAAAGAAAAAAGATTAACATTTTATTGGACCTTTGTAGTTGAGATTTCCTTTCTGCTTTGTCTCCTCATTACGCTTTTTGCTGTTTGAAGTAGCAGGACAAAGACTGAAGAGCGTCTTAGGAGTTTCCTGTCATTTATTATTCCTATAGGCACATTAAGTGCTGCTTCTCTGTCTATGTAATTCTCTACCCCTGTCTCTCTCTCTCTTTCCTCTCCTCTCTGGAGATCAGTCGAGCTAAAAGCAGGGAAAGCACAGCCTGTGCTTTTACTAATGCAGTGCCAATCCTTAAATGAAAACAAAGAGTTGAGTGAATACTCAAATATGCAGGCACTTGGACAGGCACACCTCTGACCTGCTAAAAGCCTCACTGTTTCAACTCACTGTAACTGAGGGCAGTTATTTTAAAATATCACATCTTAGGGCTCCAAAAGCACCAGTGTAACCATTTTCAACTGTGTGAACCTGCTTGAGTATATTTGTGGTGACAAAAGTGCTGAACACAACACGTTTAAATTTTTGATGCTGAAGACTTTTAAATTAAGGGTTAGGGTTGGGCGGGGCCAAGCAACGTAATGTAAATAATGAGTCTCCACAAATATAGTAATACAAGATTGTGTGTGTGTATCTCTGTGTGTGTAAGGCTAGTGTAAGGTGTGTAGTGTAGTAGTGTAGTGTATTAAGGGAAGTGAACTGAGTCTTACTTCATACTCTGATAATATCACATCTGCAATGCAGCCGCAGAACCAGTCAATACTTGTCTAGACTGAAAAGATGAACTGATTACAGCAGTAGAGGAAAAAAAAGGTGTTATATCATGATAATGTAACTTGTCAGATCAGTCGCTGCTGATGCAACAATTCTGGGATCAGATTGCGGATTTAAATGTGACGGCATTACGGTGAACACAGGTGAACCTGTGGACTCCATTTCCAGGACAAGGCATTTTAGATCCAGGATTAAACACGTCAGCAACAACTTTGATTGAAATCAAACTCCTGACATCGCAGGCCAGTATGATTTAAATCTCTCATTTTTGTTTCTCAACTCAAATGCTACATTTAAGATTGTGATAATTTATAGATAATTTCATTTTGCTGTAAAAACTAACATACCGATATTGAAATGATCCAGAAGACTGTTTCTATAAGTGAACATTACTTGTTATTGGATTAAACACAGTAGTAGCCTATTCCTATTCCTATTCCTACTGTATTATCAGTATAAATACTGCCAAACCTGGCAATTTCTTTGTACCAGACTAATGTTTGTTATGTACTTTTAAAGGGTGTGAATTTAATTTTCAACTAGTTTCAACACATTTGCAACATTTAAAACACTGATTTCTTCTCTTTTTTCTTGCTTTTCTCAGCAGCAAAGGTGTTTCATGCTATTTGAGCACTGTGTCAAATATACACAAAAATATCCATAAAAAGAATGACTTTTGTGTCTTTGTGTGCCACCTCCTGTTTATCTGTATGTTTTTGGAAATGTGTTTGTCTGTGTGCAACATGATAGGCCTACTTATATAGTTTGTAGGACGGCTGTGAGCTATCAAATAGGTCAAAAGAGGGAGGAGATGTGAGGGAGAACGAGTGCTGGGAAATGGTGATAATGCTGAGCAGCAAGGTGATAAAGGGGGAGATAAATTGGAGCATCACCCCTCCCTTCCTGTTTTTGCCATCTGATGTTGAGGCTGTGTTGCTAGGGGCAACCACTCGAGCAGGAGAAAGGGAGAAGGAGGGAAACGGAGAGACCAGCTGGTAGGAGGGATGGCAGTGGAGAGGCTGGGAGAACCGAAAATGAGCCAAAATGGCAACAGCAAGGAGGAGAGAGAGAAAGAGAGAGAGGGGCAATACTCGTGCATTTCTTGCCTCACTCTGCCTCACTTGACTGAGCAGAGCTGATCCAAGCAGAGCCCCAGATGACGACGACGACGACAACGAAGCAAAACAGTCAAGCAGAGGACACGACAGCCTGCCAGCATCAGCAGCACGGAGGCAACGCTGCCCAATCATCAGCTGACATGCTCACGATCTCAGCAGCCAATGAGCTGCTGTTAGGCTCCTCCCCAGCACAACCACCACTCAGATGCAGAGACAGCACAAGCTTGGCTCAGATCTCTTATTAATGAATGGAACAGTTCCCAGGCTGCATCACTGCACATCTCTGCACTCTCTGCTCGGCTGCTCTCTGCTCTGACAGAGGGAGATAGAGGAAAAACATCAACATCAACAGCAAC
The DNA here is from genome assembly GCF_905171665.1 of Trachurus trachurus. Taxonomy (NCBI): domain Eukaryota; kingdom Metazoa; phylum Chordata; class Actinopteri; order Carangiformes; family Carangidae; genus Trachurus; species Trachurus trachurus. Next base: position 14,077,348 of record NC_139907.1, on the reverse strand, counting down.
AGGGGCAGCAGCAGCAGCAGCAGCAGGAACAGGAAGAGCTAAACACTGGCCATGAAGGGACGACAAAGAAACACAGACTCCCACGATGAGGACACAACCGAGGACATGGCATTAGCTATTAAAAACATCGACCCACATCCTGAAATCCAAATGCCGGGTTCACCTTCTCCATCATCATCCTCGCCCCCTCTTCCTCCACTAGCCATGCCACCTTCTACATCTGCCTCTGCTCTCCTGGCACTCGCCTCACCTGCCACCAGGCGCTCCATTTCCATGGGAGACTTCCGCAGGGTGACAGGGGCGCTCCTAGCCGGCTCAGAGCCTCCGTCCACCTCAGCCACGGCCCCCTCATCCAAGCTGGTCACCCCAAGCTCCAGCATGGAGTTCGAGGCGGCTCGACGGCGCCTCCTGGAGGTGGAGGAGCGTCAGCGGGTCATCAGAGAGATGGAGCGGCGGCTGGAGGAGCTCAGGGAGGTGTTTGTGCGCTCGGAACAGGAAGTGGTGGTTCACGGGGAGCTGGTGTCGAGGATATCTAACGCAGCCCAGCAGGGGGAGCTGCACGTGGCCGAGAACAGCCAACGCCTGAAGAAAGGCCTGAAGTTCAAGAAACACCGACCCACCATCGTCTTCTCCTCCATGCTGGGACTCCGCACGTGCCTCCCCTGGCCTGTGAAGCTCAAATAGGACAACGAGGATAGCAATTTCCAGCTTTGCTTTAGCAATGTGCTTTACATAATCAGGAGGATGGACTTCCATTCTTTAGCTATCACCCATTGACACAGCTGCTCTCCACTTTCAACCTCTCTGCTATTGTATCCTGAGGCTGGTCCTCCAGGTCTTTAGAGTGCCTACAATAATCACAAATGCTAGTAAGGAGCTTCCCGATCAGTGTGTTTCTGAGGAAATCTTCTGGCTAGCAAACCCATCAGGCCAGTACCAGTGCAATGTGTTCAGGATGTCATTATATTTCTATCGTTTTCATTGATACTTTGCTGCTTTGCGATTTTCTGTGGCACTGGCCAGAGATAGTTTATTGACATAGAGTCCATGGTTGCTGCATGGATGAGTCACATTTCAGGTGATGTAGGAGAGGATGCTGTTATTTAATCTATTGCTTGACTTATGCAGCAATGGAGAAAAAGCCAGTGAGGATTGTGTGATGTTCACCTTTTTCAATGGAGGTGGAGGGAAAGACAAAAGAGACGAGGACAAAGAGTGAAGGGCAGTGAGTGAGGACGAGAGGTGAGGCTCCGACGGGGATTGCTGCACTGTTATATAAAACCAAGGCTGCGGTAAAGTGGCAGGAGATGGGAAAGAGGAGAAGTCTGAAACAGAGAAAGATGCAAAAAATAGTGTCATTTAGATTCGACTGAGATGTTAACAGACAGGAAACGTGCCTTGGCTTCTTCCGTGACTGCTCATCCATCACTACGGCTACCCCGTGTTTTTTGGCAGCATTTAACAAGCAAAGAGAGCAGGAGGAGTTCACACTGGGACATTTCCACCTGTGGCCTCTTTTCATCCAGTCACCTAGCAACCACTCGTCCCTCGCTCCTAAATCGGCTTCTACAAACCTACAGAATGTATCCAGCAGAGCACTGTACAACTACAACACCACTAGACAGCTGTAGAGGTCTCCTGCAGGATTTTAGGAACTAATTATCTGCTGCATTGATTTAGAAATAATAATTAGAACTGGCTGTGTAGTCAAACATAGTACTACAGATACGAGCTAGTTGAACCTGCTCATTATTTGAAGATTTAGGGTTGCTTTTAAAATTAAGCCATGCATGTATAAGTAACTTCTTCACTGGTGTCATGTCACTCCAATCAGCTTCTTAGAAACATGTGTGGACGTTAGACGATGTGTTTTCATTCAGGGTTTGTATATCCATAGCAGATTGTTTGATTCAGTCGATCAGTCAAAAAATATCCTCATGCACAGATGTATCTTTGTCCCATAATGTGTTGTGGATGACCTAATTTCTTCATATAGGTTACTCTAATTTTGCTGGCCTATATTCTTCTTTTCCTTGCTCCCATTTCTTTTCTCTTTGGATTAGGCAATGACTAAGTATGTCTGATATCCATCTATTCCACCAATCTGTGTGTGTGTGTGCGATGTGTGTAGAAAGCACAGCCAATACACCAGAGATATCTATTTTTGGTATTCAAAGGTTATGGTAGAGAAGCAGGCATTCAGTCTTGGTGCAGTGTTCAGTGGAGGAAGAATGTATAGCACTGAGGGTGCATGTTAGTTTCCATCTGTGTGCACTACTTTCCAAGAGAATGAAAAGGGATTTCTGCAAATGCAGAATCTCCTGCTGGTGCTTGTTTGCGTTCCTCTCATAAATGACCCCACTGAGAAACAAAGGAACAAGACTGATTACAAGAAAGAGACGTAGCCTCGCTTTGTCTGCATAACTGATCACTGTAGGTTTCCATGAAGTCATACCGTGCACTTACGTATTGCAATTTAAATGCTTCCTGGTTGCAGTGAGAGGCATGATTGGGACATGTTACTGCATTATCTGAGATGCGAAAGATATGTCCATTTGTCTCGGTAAAGAGACCCTGCAGGCGAAATTAGAAGCAAAACATGATGCATGTGAAATTAGATATGAAGACTAAATCAGTAAGTAAATCAGCAAAGCCACAGGTTAGCCTTGGTTATTTTCTCAGTTTGATTATAAGGGCTTAAATGATAATTTTGTCTTGGTTTATTTGAGCATAGTTAAATGGGCACTCCACCGGTTTTACGCATAAAGCTCAGTTATAATAGGAATAATAATAATGATAATAACAACAGTAATAATAATAATGAGCATTTGTAGTTGAATAGAAAATGGTGTTTAGATTATGGATGTCTGATGATTTGCTACCGAAATGAACTGTGGGAAGTAAGAAATCTCGTACTTCTGGGCTTGATCCAAATAGTAACGACATAAAAATCCTTTATCTTTTCCTGTCTATTTAATCTGTTCCCCACTTTTATTGAGGTGCAGAACTAAATCGCTGGAGTACCCCTTTAAACGACGATAATGTTAGAAATTCAATGTTACTGTTGACGTCAGCTCTCAGACATCTGACAGCCATGATGACTTTATCAGTGAATGTTGACTCACTATAAGCATTCCACATGGCTAATACTGCTTTTTTGTCTTTGTGCACATCTATACCAAACAAATATTCAACTAAGGTCTTTGCTATCAGAACGCTTGTGCAGGATCAATAAAAGGGTCTAGTAGGCCTTAAACATATATTTATGGTCCTATGTAAACAGCTAGAGTTATAACTGAATATACAGCTGGCCTATATATTGCTTTTTAATATGCCTTATGCAGTGTTTGTGCATTGGCAGTTACAATTCTGAAGGTGACAGCGGTAATGAGGGTGATGGCGAACAGATGAACTCATGACCATCGTAGCCCTCATCTAGAAACATTGTTATCTTGTGTAATGCATAAGAAGAAGAAGAAGAAAAGTCAAGCACTGTTGTGGGACTGCACCTTTTGTGTTTTTCTATGAATGAAAAAAAGACAACATTTCCCAAAGATCTGTGGGCCCACTTGCAGAATGAATGTAATGTTAATTGTTACTAAATGTTTCTGTGTTTTTTTTTTCTGAAGAACTAAATATTCAGAATAATTACAACAGTTTGAACCTGGGGTTGGCAATAAACTCACATCGTCTTCATGGAATCGTATCCATGGTCAGACGACTGGTGCGCTGGGAACTAATTACAACTACAGCTCCCACATCTCTTCACTGACACAAATGCTGGTCAACCACAGGTCCAAAACCACCTCTCTGGTGTTTTACTTATCCTCATGAATGTTTTAATATTTTGTGTTTGTTTATGTGACGTGTGGTACGGTATGCATTTCTGTTCTGGTGAACAAAAGCACACAACTTTTTTTTTGTTTTCCTTAAATCAGGTGTTTCTTACCTTTTCTTCACAGTACAACAATATTTTTGTTGACTTGAGAGCTGTATATTCTACTTTAGTATAAATGTTAAAAGTCGAATTTTACTCAGACAAATGTTATATGCTTAACAGGAACAGAAGGTTTGGAGTCAAATTGCTTTCAGTTCTAAATCTGAAATGAAACATCCATTTGCATAATTACATAGCCTTAATACCAAATCGTTTTTTGACAGATTAATGGTTATAAGACCCTGTTCACAGGAAAGAAAATCCACTTCCTAAATTTAATTGAAAATCAGCTGGATGGAAAGTTGTTTGTCCCCAAACCTTTCTGATGTGCTAGCACTGTTTCTGAACAAGGCTTTTGCTTTCTGCAGAGAAAAGAATGTATGTTCTGCTATGTTTTATGCTTAAATTTGCTATGACTATAGTTCATTTTCTTGACATTATCATTTACTTGAGCACAGAGCTACAATGTACAAGTAATTATAAAAGAAATAGATTTCATTTTAAGCATCATCAGATTTTGTAAAATAGGCTGAATTATTAGAATAAATGGACTAAATGACTAATGTTGCAGACTATTATTTTGTTGTTTCAGGCTGGAGGCTCCATTTTACTGCTCTGCATGAAACTGCTTACATTAAGTATTCATTTCTCAGGTGGGATCTCTAAATATGACATCATCGTAGGGAGGTCTAGGAAGCGTTAGGGTCACCTTGCAGCAGCCCGCAGCGGTAGTGCCCGATCAGCAGAAAAAAAAAACACTCTTTGACGTATATACGCTCCAGGACAGAGAGAAACAAGCTGTGACAAAGATACACGTAGCGTCCCTTATTTTACATCCACTCGTACGGTGTCATTTAGTCATTTGCTTGTCCATTAAAGCCCTTTCTCAGCTGATTATTCAGTCAAATGGAGGTTAGATAACCCTGTGTTCAGGGCAGAATTACTGGAAATATATCCCACTTCCAAGTCATCATTATTGCGAGCCAGGATTTGTGAAGTTACATTAAGCTGATGGGTTTGCTGTTGCTCACTTAATGAAAGGCATTACCCATGTAGATAGGTTTTAGATGGGCGGATCTCTGTATGGGGTATTAGTATAAAGTATAAAGTTAGAACATCCTCTATAATATTTTATCTTTAGAGATTAAAGACTGTGATGCAAACAAACTTGACATACTTGTACAAAAAATTGCTAATAATGGACCCAAGCCACACTTATCTTCCTCCCAGGAATGATATAAATCTAGAGATTAGTGCAGGCTTTACTCTACATTACTACACTCCACAGCACATTGCATCATTATTTGTGTGTGTCTATGTATGGATACACATAAAGTGGATGAGGACATCAGGGAATGAATACACTTACTACACAGTATGTTTTAGAAACAGCATTTCACATAAGTGCTTCTTGATTATATTGTATGCATTAGCAGAGGTAGATGTGATAATGGGAGGAAATGTCTGTATGTATGGGCTACTCTGTTGGCAAAGAAGAATAGGCTGTGGCAGGCAGCATCATTATCCCGACTGTTAGAGGTGGCCGGTTATGTAAGTGACAGGTTGGAATTTCATCATAGTGGCTTTAGGACGATGAGGGTCAGGGCTAAGTAACATCCAGACGGAGGCAAAACGAGGCTGGATGGATGGACGGAGAGGTGCGGGGAAAACTGCCAAGAGACGGGTGGAGCGATTTAGCTTTAAGGAGACACAAGGGGGTAGGAGCTAAAATAAATGATGTCAGAAATGGCAGGGAGAAGTATGACTTCAACTTAAATTAAATTTCAGTTCAAGTTAAGTTCACACACATTAAGAATAGAACCACTTTACAGCTGGTAAAGATGCAATACCTTGGAAAGCCTTTTTCCTAGTAAATTAATTAGTTTGAGTCTATGGATTTTGAATAATTTAACTCCTGGTATTTAACACTTAGCATACACATACTGTAGTCACCATCAGTCTTCATACAATGGAGCTAAATTTGGTTGCCATTCAGAAGTGGCCTGCCATGAAATGGCTGATTTCAAGTGTGCAGAAGGAAGTAATAGCCACAAAACCCCTGTTACAATAAGTGTTGCATAACACACGACTAGGAAATAGGTTTTATACGTACTCACACTGGCTAAATAATTTAAGATGTGTGTCGCTGTACTGAGCATCAAGGATTCTTTTGAAGCAACCTCACTATATTACTCCATTCGACTCACAGCAGACACATGTCACCTAATTTACACTAAGAAGACTGTGGCACTTTTTCAGACATGTTTAATATGTATGTTAAAACATACTCACAAAAATGAGCTAATTTACTGTAGTTCACATTTGACTGAGTTCCTCCTTAGAGTTGTTGTCTAACGCAGCCCTCTCCTGTTTCACACATCAGATGCCTGTCTCGTGATTTGTGTGCTAAATCATCAACACAGTGATGAGACAGCATCAGCAGAAATGGTGACAAGCAAAAAGACTTCTCACCGGTTGGTTTAAACTCAGAGACGATTCAAAGGAAATAAACACCTGCTGCCTGACCACCTTCACTTCCCCTCGTCAGTGTTTGTTGTCAGTTCAGTGAGACAGGATCCTTTCTTAACACTTCTTATGCAACTGTGTTTATTCTCTCCTCTCTCGCTCTCTCTCTGGCAGCCATTTAGACAACTGATGGAACAGAAAGGACGACACATGACATCAAGTTAGCAACAAGAAGTAACACTATATGTAATGATACAATTGTTTATAATGCAGAGCAGGGTAGAAAACAAGATATACACTGTACACGTCAGTGGACATTTTTAGACAAGTTATGTACAACAAATTGTGTGGCGTAGCTGTGAAATGTGTTACATTTGGGTGTTAATTACTGGGTTTGAACTCCTCACTCCTGGAAGCTAATTTGTGTGTGTACACTAAGTGCAAGTGAGGTTGTGTATATCTGTTGTGATACACACGTGCCTACAGTAAGTAACTGTGAGTTCAGCGAACAAATGACTGCAGCAGGGTGCCACTACTAACAAGCCCTCTTTAAGTGCCATTCACAAAAAGGACATTGTCTTTTCTTTTTTTTTTCTAACACACCGTCGTTATCCCAGGTTCTCCAGAGACAGATGCCTGGAGCCAGAAGAAACTAGATCCTCCTCTTTCCGTGCAGGCAGTGAGCCGTGCCCAGAGACAAGATGGCTGAGCTAATGTTTCAGGTCTCTCTCCTCGGGGCTGCCCAGACGCCCGGCGTTTTTGTTGGAGACAGGCTGGCAGGCACAGAGCCACTCTCAGAGTCCCAGGGCAGGCTGCAACATACACTAGGCAGGTTTGAACCTCACATCCGATCTCTCAGTGTACTGTGATTTAAAAGACTGGATGGCTTCCGTGCAGATCAAAAAGCAGCTCTATCCGTATACAGCAGCTGGCTAGGTACACACTTACTGCTGTGCCAACTCCTCAGACCTTTTCTTCTCAAGGAGTTTAAAGTGCCTCAAAGGGTTTTTCCCCTGCAGGTAAGTTTTGCCTCTCAGTACCAATCCCAAGGCAACTCTGACATCTGCACTATACTGTGTAATTAATGGTTAAATGGACATTAGAGCAGTTTCCCCAAACCACAAATTAATGTGTACCTAATAATTGTGGTTTTGTAGAAACAAGTAGCAGTTAGAAAACTGCTGGAAACCCTGTGAAACCCTCATGTTCCCTTGTTAGTAACGAGGATGGGTCAATGTTAAAGGTATAAAACCCTAAAACAGTGTAATTTATATCCTTGGTTATCCCTTGGCTTCTACATCTTCATGTGGAGTTAATCTCAGTTTGTTCACAACCCTCTAGTATGACTTGAATCCAGGAGAATAACGCTGTCCTCTCTTGTAGATTAAATCCACTGTGTGATGAAAAAGTTCCAGTAAGCATCCCATGCTGGTTCAGTTCCTCCTGTATGTTACCATACAGTACTCTCATATTTCCACGTCCTTCAGTCTGTCAGTTTGTGTACATAGTTGACAGGAAATGTTCCACTCCTGGATGGTTCGCCGTCTATGTGACCAACCTGTCAGGGTAAGGAATAACAGATTTATGCAAAAGGACATACTATGCTTATATTTCACTTTACAAGTTCATGTGAAACCCTTCAAACTGTACCTCAGAAAGTGAAAGGGGACTGAAAGGAAAATAAGTTGTAGTTGCACTTACCCACCAGTGGATGTCATTAGTGGCTGTGACCACTATGATCTCATCTTTGAAAAAGGCAAGCTGCTCTGAGCTGACCGCTCGGCAGTCCACCAAAGCCTTGACACGCTTATGATGTGGCCTGCTGCCAGAAACCTGGAGGAGACAAGTAATATATTTCTCAGTGTGCCCCCAGCACATTTATATTGACTGTGAAATCTCACAGGCCTTTTCTGATCCTCCAGAGAAAAGAAAAAGTCCTCTGATAATGGAAGACTGTGACATGGAGGGCTAAAAGGAAACTACTGGCTGAACGGAATAGAAAGAGATTTCTGTGAGGCTGTACCATGGCGTTCCTCCGGGGTCGAGGGGCACAGGTCACGGTAGGCGACGATGACGGAGCTGGAGCTGGAGCAGGGGTTGGGGTGAGGGCCGAACTATTCCCCAATAAACTGCAATACAGTTCCTCTTGGCTACCCACACAGTTTGGAGACAACACGCCACATTTCCCCTGGTTGCCGCCGCCACTGCTGGTTCGCCGATACGATGTGGTCTTCTCTGAACTGGAAGAAGACAAAGAAGTATAATCACATTACATTGATCAAAGGAGTAATCATGTGGAGTTATTTATGAATATATCAGAAATGAGCAGAGCTGGATAATCGTTTTCATCTGCATAGTATTAAAGCTCATCCTAAAGATAGTTTTATTAGATAGAGATATTTTAAGTTTTATTTTTAGACAGTGACCTTATTTAAACCTGATACAATCATGTTTACAAAAGTGTGTCAAGCAAATATGTGAACCAGTTGTAGCAGTGCTGTCTTACCTGACAGGCCCTATGTGATTCTGAGAAGATGAACTTAATGTGATACAACTTTGAGACACAGAACTGGCACCAGCTTGGCTCTGTCCCCTGAGCAGACCATGGGGAGACCGAGGTGGTCTCCCACCTTGGCCTTGGCTCTCAGGTGAAGGAGGGCTGTGTCTCGCCTGTGTCTGGGGACTTGAGGAGTGGGAGGGTGAGTTAGAGCAACGTCTTGGCATGGGATTTCCGTCCTGTGTTGTGATTGAAATCTGTGGGTCTGAGCGACCTGCAGATGGGGAAAACATAGAATCAAAACGCAGAACAAGAGCAACACTGTTCACTCCATCCGTTATAAGGCAAACTTCAACTTCAATCAAGTTACACATGTATTCAAAACAAATGTGATATGTTGCCAAGATATAAAAAGAAAATTTATTATGTGAACTGGTAAGAAGTTGTTTTTTATGTCAGCAGGATTATTATGGGGAAATTTCGGCTCAAACAATCATTTATCATAGTTTTAAAAGACATCAACAAAATCTAACTGAAAACAACTTCATGAATCCATTCAGTGAAACAAGCTCAGATCAACTGGCAAACATCTTGGGCATAATATAACTTTTTTATCGTGCAATTTTATTGTCGGCCACAGCAGAGTCAGTAAACTGCACAGAACAGATACTGTGGGGGTTTATTGTGGAAAATTTGACTTTATCTGGGATTGTGTTTAAAAATGGTGGCAGAGCTCCACAGGGATTAGCACAGCTGTGGAACATGTGAGATGGGTAGTGTGAGTGGATCGAGGGATAATGAATTAATCCCTGTTCTCCTTCAATTTCGTTTTGCTACACATTAAATCAGATGCTTTGACCGCCTCCAACACACTACCACAACACACACTATGAAAGTGTCCTCTGATGACCGTTTATAAAGTACACCCGTTTGCATGAGCACTTTATTCAACATTACCTGCTCTTATAACAAGTTTTCAAGAAGTTTGTATACAACATGTATCGTGTATAATTTCTCTTTTTGTTGTTGTTAAACATGATGATCTGTGGAGTAACAAATAAATCTGATTCTAACATTAACTTTAACTTATTTTCAATATCTGATTTCTTAGTAATTTGTAACTTCCTTCGCATCATTCTTAATAAATTTGACATTTTCAGGTGAGTGCTCTCTAAAAATGCAGACAAACCTTATTTATAGCTCACCTCTTTGTATGGTTTTAGCTGGCAGTGGTGGTGGTCCTAATGCTCCAGAGGGGGCACTGTTGGCAGGAGGATTTCTATACAGGAAGTCTAAGTTCTCATAGGTCTGACAGGGCCTGCTGCCTATACAACCACTAGCCACACTCCAGCGGGCAAAGGATGATCCACCACCGTTGGAGGGCAGAGGAGAGCGGTTTTTAGGTAATGGGCTCACCTGGAAGAAAGTTGGAGATAAGACAAGGTTAATTTTGCTTCTTTTACCTCAACTCTTTTTGGTGGATTTCTTTTTAATCATAAACCATTGAATGGAGTGGAGTGGAAAACCCCACAATGTTATTCTTCAAACTCTGTAAAGGCATTTCTGGCAGAAGGACAAAGTCAGTAATGAGTCTGGCCAGGTGGGTGTGTGTGCTGTTTACCCTCTCATCCAGGTCATCCTCACTGTCATAGAGCTCTTGAGACTGAGTCTCCCACATGAACTCCACATGGATCTGTGAGTTAAACTTCCCACTCTGGGCCAGCTCCAACTAAAACACACACACACACACACACACACACACACACACACAGAAGCATAAACGCTCAGAATAATCGTGCACTTCACCAGTAAAACACACATAAAAGTTAGGATCAGCTAAGATGTGGTAACTGAATACTTTCCTCTACTTTCCTCCTTTTCTGGTTTAGTTTCTGCTTCTTTGGTTGTTCTCAGGTTGCAGTTTTTCATTTTGATGTTTATAAGTATAACATTTTCTGCATTGTAAGTTTTTGTACTTGCAGAAAAAATAAATGAAACTAAAAATAACTGATAAAAATGGAAGGAAGGGCAGAAGATAATAGTATTACTGAAGATGATCCAGTAAGTAAAAATAAAAAACAATAAGGAAAGAGCTAAGAGGGTTAAATCTACGTCAGCTCAAAGCAAACAGAAATGAATACAACCTATAAGTAAAAGATGAGATACTTTTCCAGCGTAATCCTTTTTTTTTTTTTAACAACAGAAAGCCTTCAAAACAAGGATGTGCACAATCAAACAGGATATTACACAAAGCAGGTCTGATTCAGCAGGGCAGATGTCCGGTAAGAAAATAAAACCAGTTTATAAATGATACGCAGTGGGACCTGATGAGGATAAGATTCTTCGTCCGGGGACTGAGCCCTTAGCCGAGCTTTGCTGCACGGGGAGTTATTTTAAGGTAGTATTTCCAGCTGTGGACGTTGCCTCACTTTGTTTCGGGAGTTGACTTTCTGGTAGGTATTTTAATGTAGCAACTTGATTCCTAGGTTTCCCTTTTACTCCTCACTGTGTGTGTTCTTTGAAAATATGAATTAAAACCATAAAATTATGATATATTACTTTTCTGTATTAAAATATCTAAAAACCCTTAGACCCATGGTATAAATCTTGTTGGCTTGGGTACTTGAACTGTTGCTAGTGTTTTTATCAATTTTCAAACATACAGAAATCTGTAATTTTAATCAAGGTAACGGTCCATTTCAGTTATCTGAATTATATCAGACCAGTCAGTATTGTCTTTGTCAGAAAAAAGTCCGCTCGCAGAAATATGCAAAAACCTGATGAAAGACTAAAACCAGGAAATGCTCACTGCAAATATGCTGAGGAAAAGAAACTCCCATGACCCCATGCCACTTAATGACATCATCAAGCAAAGTCTTTTTTTATTGTTTACTGTGAAAGAATATGGTGTATTTAATTTAATGGGAGAGCTCTTACCAGTTCAATACATTTTGTGTGCTGCAGCCTCCTGGCGATATCGAGTGACGTCTCTCCTGCTGAGTTCACTGTAGAGGACATAGAAAGGAAAATGTCTTAATTGTTCATTGTTTGTACAAGTTGGAAGAAAAATAAATAGAGTAAAATGTACCTGTATGTAAGGACGCCTTAGCTTTTAGTAGTAACTTGAGAGACTCTGGCTTGTGATACAGGACGCTGTAATGCAGAGCTGTGTTTCCTTCTGCTGTTCTTTTCTCTAGACAGTTGCTGTAGGTGGTGATACATTACAGACAGATGGTGTTAAACATTACATTTTTCTTAGCAAATCAAACAAAACTGACCGACAGCTTAATCCTCTTCATACTAAGGAGAAACAAATCAACGACTTGTCAGTGTCTGACCTGTTCTGGCAGAGGAAATCCACCAACGCCAGAGAGCTTCTTTCCTCCAGACGCACAGCAAGATGAAGAGCTGTCTCTTTGATCCCCTTATAAAAGGAACAAATGAGTACACATTAGGCTGTGTTGTTGACCCTCAAAAGATTTTCCAGCTGCACAGAACTTTCTTTTTGCCAAATTTGCTGTCATCGCTACATTTTGCATCTGACAGTCAGGGCTTAAGACTTGGTAGAAGAAAGGGGATATAATGATATCAGTATTTTGTTGCCCCATACCAAAACCAATTAAATTTCTATGGTATACTGAATACCAACTTCAATACCACAGCAGAATTTTGGCATCAAAATATCAGTTCATATTACCAGTGAAACTAATTTGTATCTGAAAACCTTTCTTCTTTTAGGATTATTTGTTTATCAGAAGTGCAGAGTGCAGGCGCATAGGAAAGACACAGCTTGCCTCACTTCTGAAGAGACATGAGCTCTGACCTAAAAGCTGAAACAATAAACACGGGCCAACCAACACAAACAAACGCACACACACATACACACAGTCATGTCGGTGGTATTAAACACTTATGCCGAGCAGGAAGTAGTTGACATGAGGGTAGAATGTGATTAAAGACCAGAAAATGAGGCGTTGGAGTGAGACAGCAGAGGCAGGAAAAACAAGATGAGAGGATGAGGAGAGAAAAGGGGAGGGAGAGATTGGATTAGAGGCCAAAAGAGATGGGAGGGTCTCCGACTACCCACCCACATGATCCACGCACACAAGAGGACAATTAACACATGTTTCACATACTGTAACTATCCACACAACTCCTACACACTGTATGTCGTGACATTTCCAACACTAGGGTGATTTGATTCTATTTTTACCAATTTCAGTCATAGCTCTTAAGTGACAGGGACAAGTAAGTAACTCTGAAGCATCTGACAAGTGTGTGTAGCTTTACGCGAGCAGGGTGGGCGGCCTTGTCAGGATGTAACTGCCGTTCGCCCTAAAAGCATGACATCTGTGGCAATGTTAAGCTTTTCAATCTGACACTAGTAGATTAAATATGTTTATAATGTTCTTTGCCGCCCTAACAGGGTATATTTTGGGAGGAAATGTTGGTGTGAAAATCCACTCATGGCTGTAAATTATCTTCACCTGTCCATCGGGCAGTGTGAGCGGTTTGACCAGGTCGGCCCCCTCAGCGTAGAGCTGCAGAAGAGAAGTGAGGTCGCGACTCCTGACAGAGTCATACAGCCGGCCGGGATCTGCGTCCTCTCTTCGTAGGACAAACCGCCGCTCAGCATATTTTGCCACAATATATTCCTTCCTGGCATTCCTGATGAAAAAGAAAATCCAATCAATTAAAAAAACACCTTCTGAAAAAACACTTTTTTTTAGTTTGAATGATGTCAGGGACTCACATGTCACTTTGTGGCAGCGGTTTGACGGTGTCATTTGCAAGGCCTGCCTCCATTATGTCATTGAATCTGGTGTTGCCAATACTGACAGCCAACTGTAGTGAAATATAGACACAGAGTGAGAAGGGAGTAGTTACATAACGTCTGCGATTAGGAAATCCTGACAACAACAAAAATCCACCAAGACTGTGCCTGTTTTTGCACGCATTGTGTGTTTCCATGTGTGCATTTATACCAGGAGTTCAGAGGTGCTCAGTAGGTCCAGAGTGAGAGACTGGATCCTGGAGTAGTGGACACCCAATTCTCTGTGGATCCCAGAGCACTCGATACAGGTCAGGATACCAAGATTGGTTGAGAGCCATGTTGGATCTGAGATACACAGGGCAAAAAAAAAAAAGAAAGCAAACAAACTGTTAGAAACGAATGGCTCTCGAAAAGCACATGTGAATGATGTCATGCTCCGAATACAAATTTCCACATTTAATTCTGCAGTAATCATCAACGCTAATGACCGGCCCACCTGGAGCCCCACAGTCTGCACAGGCCTCGTTGCCGGGCATGTGTCGAAGCTCAGCAATGATGGCTCGGGAAAGTTCCTGAAGCCCGCTGTCCTGGAGGTGGAGCTGGTCTCCTCCCAGCGCTGTGTTCAGGGCCTCCTCCTTACTGTTCTGCAGCACTGACACCCAACTAAAGTACACACAAACAACATTTACACAAAGTCTTTCAATTGATAAATTCAGTCTCTTCCTCTGAAGATCAAAAGTCTTCCACCATCTGTTTTGCATGTGTTTTCTGCCTTTGTCTAGTGATAAGTCATCATCACTCTCACTTTCTCAGTTTCGTGACTTCTCTACCACACAGACTCATACTGAACCTCGTGTCTTTCATTTGTGAAGCTCTGGTACTTTTCCCTTCGAACCATTTCCAGTCTCCTCTGTCCCTAAACTCACACAGCACACATCACATCAAAGAATCTGCCTGGAGGCCCACACACAAGGGAAGGGCAGGGGACAGAAAACCCCACATGCAGCCTCGTCCAACACCACATCACAACACAGAAAGTTCCCTAGCTTGCTGTCTGTGGCTAGAGAGAACAGTCCCACCCAGCACCAGCTGGGCTGGGGGGGTCTGTGAGGACAGCTCTTCTTTAGTTTCTCTTGCTTTTTGTCCTTCGTCAGCCCTCCTTGCTCAGACTGTAAACTCTTTATGGCACTTGACTAAACAACTTTTATCTTCCTCCTTCTAGTCTGCCTCTCTTCATACGTAGTGCAGTCCTCCTTCCAATACTAACATACCGGTAAGCTTGAATAAAAGGTCTTTTTTTTTTCTAACACCTTCCTTAAACAATGAGAAGATACAAGAGATAAGGATGTGAAATTAACTAAACAATGCTTCAATGCTTACACCACACATTCCTGCTCATCTTCTGCCTGAAAATGGTAGGTCCGATTATCTGTGGAGAAGAGGAAACACAATTAGATGTTCTTGAAAAAATAAATAACCCAACAGAAGTTGTCGAGAAGTTGAATCCCAAATGAAACAAAGGGTGCAGAAAACAAACAAACCAAAATGGCATGGTTGACGTCAAAACAGAGTAGATTAATCATGAGGAATCTCTGGTGTTTGTCTCAAATAAAATCTGTTTCTGTTTTATTACTGTGCGGACCAAAACCTCCACACAGCTGTGCTGCAGATGAACTGCTCAGAGTCTTTAATGATGATATGTCGAGGGTAAAGTGTAGAGGTCAAAGCTTAGGAATGAACCTACGAGTGACCAGGTCAAAGGTCCTCCTGTCCTCTGGGTCTGGTCGCACCTGACAGGTCAGTAGGTTCAACTTGGCCGGCGGTCGATTAATCTGAAGACAGACACACAGGCCTATGTCAGCATGTGTTGGAAAAAAATTGGACATAATTCAACTGACAGATGCACGGTGGCAGTTGTCATGTGTCCACGTGTCCTCACCGTGCTGTGCGAAATGGTCAGGCAGCCAAATTTGACGCCACACTTTCTCTTCTGCCACACCTTCCTGATACTGCAAAAAAGACAAGACAAAAAATGCACAATTTGAGAAAAAGAATAACACAATTGTATTTTATACATGTCATTATTGACCAGATGGTTTGTGTGCAGGTTATCAAACATGCTCCCTCAGTTTGAGTATTAATGATCTATACGCTGTGCTGGCTCAGCTTTCCTCTGTTCACAGTGTTTCTTGTCTTGCTTTCATTATCTTGACTGAATCAAGTAAAAAGGTCAGGGAACGTTTTCCATTTTGTGTCAGTGGCCTCAGGAAAGTTTACTCTCCCCCTGTCTCACAGTCGCCCTACTGAACCACATCCCCTCTCCTTATCACACAGTAATCTAGCACTGTGTGTGCGTGCATGTGTGTATGTGATTGTGTGTGTATGACGCAAAAGTTGGATCTACTCCGTTAGCTGGTCTGCCAATAAGTTCCACAGGAGGGGCCCCTGCTTGAATCTTCATCTCACAATAATGAAGACCAGCTGGGGTAGACAAGTCTGAGTTCCCCCCCTTTCTCTCCCTCTGCCTTTCTGGCTTTCTTCTTACCCAGCTCTGACCATACTTGCAATCAACAGTGAGAAGTGTTTTTCACTTTGAGAATATTACAATTTATCTTTTATGAATAGCTAAAATCTGGTGTGTCTTTACAGTATACATATATTCTGCAGAGTGTTTTGTCTACTACACATTAAA
This sequence comes from Trachurus trachurus, assembly GCF_905171665.1. Taxonomy (NCBI): domain Eukaryota; kingdom Metazoa; phylum Chordata; class Actinopteri; order Carangiformes; family Carangidae; genus Trachurus; species Trachurus trachurus. The sequence goes on along the minus strand of NC_139907.1, from coordinate 14,060,982 downwards.
TAGAGGGTCTGAATAAGTTATGCTTTACACACCCATCACTCTTCTTAAGCAGGAAGCCAGATTTCTCTGTCCCATATTTTTTGTTGCCCTGCGGTTGGTGGATGCTGTACCCGTTGCCAGAGTTCTTCCTGTTGAGGTACTCCTGAGACGCAGACAGGGATTTAGGACATTAGCTCAAAGGTTCCAAGACGGCTGCACAGATCATGACATTTAAAACAATATAAATCACAAAGTAATCTAATAGTATCAACCACCAATTAAAGCCATCTGCTGCTGGACTTTTTGGAGCAGAAATGTTTATACACCGAGTGCGGATCTGCAGTACTCTGGTTATATGTAATAGCCATGATAATGACACATTAAGTATAAGCGTACCTCTTTCGCCTCCACTTGGAGAAGTAATCTGAGAGAATCCCTCAGCTGAGTGAGTTGTTTTACTTCCTCGTCCTGGTCCAGACGCACCTATAGCACACATGCACACGCACACATACACAACATAAAAGTCTGTTTAATCAACTGCAATAGCATTTTAAAAAATCTAATTAGTTGGAAGAACAGCATGTTTTTGTGTTCTTCCATGTTCATTAGCTCATATGCAATGTTTGCAGTGTTTTTTTGATTTGTTCCAAGAATTGGGTGTGGAATAACAATAAAGCAGAGCTTTGTGTAATGGCCTAAATAATGCAGAACAGAGCTGCAGTAGTGGGGTGTGTAGTCCTAGAAGGTTGTGCTTTTTATATTAAGAAGCAGGCTGAACAGTCTTGTTCATTTGAGAGAAATATTTGAGCAATTTTCCAGGGAACCAAACAGAGATTCTGTCTGAATTTCCTTCTCGAGGCTGACGGCTGGCATGTCTGAGCGGGTCTGTGTTCTGCCCATGGAGAACCAGAAAAACCTCTAACGCTCCCAGTATCACAGTTAACAGCCTGTTTCCAGTGCTCTATCCAGAGAAGGGAAGAGAGGCAAATATTTTGTGCGGACTGGAAACCAGTCGGAGCGGTTGGAGAAATAAGTGTGCAGCGGGGAAAGGATGAAAATGACGGATGCTTTCTGTTTCATCTAACAGGGGAAAGCATTTCTGGGAATAGACTCCAATAACAGTCTCAGCCTGTGGGTTCAGCTGGGGGGACGTTTCAGGGGAAAAGGAGGTTGAGGTTTTGGCTGTTGGGAAAGAGTGAAATAGTGCTATAGGAGGCACTAAAACACTGTGTGATTTACTGAGACAGCTTTACTGTAAGTGAATTCCTTGGACAGAGATTTACCTGTTGTTGTGACTGAGCAAGGAATGACAAATGGAGAAATCTCTGCGTGTGGGTGGACTGGTGGGTATGATAACATCAAAATGCTCTTTTTAATACCCCTATAAACAAAACGTGAGATAATGCAGGAGAAGAGAGAGAAAGAAGCAGCAGCCGTTTCTGTGATTACCGTGTGCACAGAGGCAGCGAGTTTCTCGATAAAGGGAGCGAGATTCTCAGCAGCTTTCAGCCCATCCTGGAAGAAACTGAGATCAGACAAAAGAACAAATGCTGAGTCATGATGGTACGCGAGTCCAAACATCCTAGTTTGCACCAACCAAAACATCACATGCTGAGGCTGTATAAGCAACTCCATTCCCACATAAAACCTTCGTACGATTAAAATGAGTGAATGGTTAACAGTAATAATAGCTTGTAAAAGGAAGTAAAAACCAGAGAACCTCAACTATTATGAAAATTCCCTCTCTAGACCCAGAGGTAGAAATCAAATCCAGCAGTTTTTTATGCCAGGAAAAACTTTCTTTCGTATTCTTATTTCACACCTACAACAAAATGGCCGTGACACAAAAGAGGTGGTGTTGGCTGAGACTGACCTGAGCTGGGCTTGAAAATATTTGATGAGGCTCTGGAGAAGATCGGGGCCCTGACGCACCTTCAGCTCCTGGATCTTCAAAAGATACTGAAAGCATAAACAGAGAAAGTTAATAAAAACTCCAGATATGGTGTTCTATAGAAAAGCCAGTTGGATCCACAAAACATGAAGCCCAAAAATAAGGTAAATGAGGCATGACCCATCTTTTATATCCTGTTTTGAGCATGTCTTTTAGTATGTGGCTGCTCAATTTCTAGGACACTGCTCCATATTGTCTCAAAGGTCATGTGCTTCATTTCAACTGTCCTGACTGACAGTCGGTGAACCTTGTAGACAGAAACTGGAAAAGTCTCCATTCATATAATATACACAAACACACACATAGTGAAGACTTTATAGCGAATAATTTCAGGCCTGTCCTAAGTCTAAATTCATGTTTTAAAGGAAAAAAAAAACTTGGAAGGCGAACCACAGGGCTTTTAAAGAGTTTTTGTATGTTTGTAGGGGGAAAGGAGGGCAGACAGACCAAGAGACGGAGGAGTGGAGAGACTTGCAACAAGTGGAAATTCCATTTTACCTGCCTCCTTTTTGTCTCGACAGCTGGTCTCAGTCAGAGTTAACTGTTTTTTTTTCTCAGGGTTTTCTCCAGCTACATGTGCACTAGCAACTGAGACTATACACCACCTGCAGTTGCCACAACACCGTCACTACATTTCACAAGAATTTCCCCCAATTTGGTTTTCAGGTGTAGGGTCATGAAACCGTTTCATCTTCCTTTGAACTGCACTTTTATGTATATGACCCGTCACTACTGCAAGTCTGCAAGAATCAGTCAATGAAACTTTCTAAAGCATTTTTTTTCCTGGGCAGGAATTACTGGAAAGACACAAAAGGGATCGACCCTGGACATCCTGTCGACCGTAGATGAAATATGAAAACCACGAGGCAGACCACCCATGTGAACTAAATCATGCCCCACTCAGGTATGTGAAAGGTGTCTGTGTCTGGTGTTTTGGCTGGCACAGATTCCCCCACCTCACACATTTGCAGCTGAAAGGACCTCCTCTCTCTCTCCATGTCCTCCCCGCCGTCAGATCCGTCGGCCCTGATCAACCCCAGCTGCCGGGTCTTCTCCTTTCTCTCCTTCTCTAACTTGCCTCTGTTAGGCAAAGGGAAAGAGAGACAGAGAGGAGGAAAAAAAAACAATTATCCAGTGTCTGTCACGATTCTTTAACCAACTACCTGATCAATTCTTTCTTTATAATGATTAACTAATCAAGCATTTTGAGTTAGCTGTTTCTTTCCGCCACACACTGAGGGACTTTTTCCACAAACTCATTCACCTTCCTCAAAGAGAGAGAGAGAGAAGGGGGAGGGGAGTTTGGACGAAAAGAGAATAAGAGAGGTGAAATCTTTTTACAACATTATAAAACACTTTAAACCACTATACGAATGAGATCAAATGATACCTGCAAAGTGCAAGTGAAGTGCCTCAGTTTTACTTCATTGTAATGTAATGGAGAATGAGCACAGGGGATTAACTATTATCATATTAACCTATGCTGAAGTTAGACTAACTTCAGTGACCTAGAAAAACACAGAGAATGATGAGGAGGAACTGTAAAGGTGTGACTAGAGTCTCCTTAGGCCATAACATCTACAGTATCTCAGGCTCCAGTTTCTTTTCTCTAGCGACAGCAAATAGGCTTAAGGACAAAGAACTGGACTAACCACACACACTATGCAGCCATTTGAATGTGAAGTTACAAACTACGTGTGTGAATATGGTTAATTACATTTTTATGTCATAATCCTTCCAGCTCTTCTCCATTTGTTTCTTGAGCTCCTGCATAAGAGAGAGAGGAACAGTAGATTAGACATTTCATGTTACCTCAGACAATAATACCAATATGATCAATAAAATACCCCACACGAATTACAATACAATGCAGAGAATCAGGTGAAGCAGCATTGTGCAGTGTGGATTTACTAGTAACCGTCTAAGTGGGTAGGCAGTAGGCACACACAGTTTATCCCTTGAGACATGACATCTCACATGAAGGTTACTAGTCTGCAATCTGGCCGAACAGGATTTCAGTAGCACTTGTCCTTCTTTTACAGTTACAGTGAAACCACATTCAGCTGTTGAATCAGCTGTTTAGAAGACAGGGCAGTGACAGGAGCTTACAGAGGCATTAGTCTGTTATTACTCACTAGTCTGTTGGCATGGCAAATCAAAAAGTCAAAGACTGGCCAAGACAGATCGGTTCAGTTTTGGAGCATAGCTCAGTCTTAAACATTAATCTGCATAAACAGTCTCATCTTATCCAATATCTTAGCAGGCTCAGCTGTGTCTACAACACAGACAGACAGCTTTATCTGCTTAGAGGGGAAATCCAGCTTCAAACTGATTTTACAATGATATTTCAATCATTTTAGACAGCTACTATGTCAACATCTACAACACAGATATCTGTCTATCTGACCGTATCATATAATTACAGTACCCTGTATATTAGCTCCTACAGAAGTAAAAAGTAAAAAGTTTTAATGTGGGTCTATTTTGGGGCTAGGAATTTTCTGTTTGAACGTGGATATTCTTTTAAAACAAATATTAAGTCTAACAACCAGCTTAACCAGCAGGAGTTTAATGTACCAGTATTCAATTGATCTGTAATAAAATCTAGACTCACTAGTCTGCTGTCCCGAAGCTCTGACTTCAGTACGTTTTCCAAGGGAAACGCCATGATGTTATTGAGGTTTTGTACCTGAAACACATAAGGAGAGAGGAAATGAGTAAGGAAAGGCAAAACTATTCCACATAACAGCCTTTATCTCTTGCATCATGAGCAAACAGTCACAAACACACACACACACACACACACACACACACACGCTCAGTTCCACAGACTCTTACTGTACCTCCCTATGGACTTTCATTTCTGGGAATAAGAGCTGGATAATCCTAAAAACATGGTGATTCAGTCACTTTGAACTGGTGAGTCATCAAACAATAACACTAGACATGTCCCATTCAGATTTTTTGGATCCCAGTTGAACCATGATGCAATGATTTTAATGAAGTGTTTGTGCACATACTTGAGAGGACGTTGAGATTAATTTGAGGTTTGATTGGACTTTACTTGAACTGGATCTAAGGAGAATGACTCATGAAACAACCAGCATGACCCCAGTAGGTTTCACTTTACAGTAAGACATCATTACCACTAACTCCCCCATGAGAAGTATGTCACATATTTATCTTGGCAGATATCCCAGCAGAACTACATACATTATTGACCACATGTGTCCTGTTGATCACTGTTCAAATCTGTTTATAGTCACTGCAGCCTCTCCGTAGATCCTGGTGGACTACAATTAAACTACACTCCTCTCTTGACATAAATCATGTCCAACCACTTCCATGAGCCGACCTTGATATATTGACACAGAGGCCTGGAAACTGGTGTAACTGTTTTGTTTGGCGTCCAGGAGCTAAAGGTAGCTAATATGTAAATACAGGGAACTGTGACTGAGGGGAATACCAACTTCATCAACACATGTACAGGTGACACGGATCAATGCATGCATGCCTGTATGCACACAGTGAGACAGTGGGACAAGAATGCAATCGCTCACACATGGCATGAAGGTCAGGTTGATTTAGTGTAACTTTAAATCATCCTCCTGTTTTGGGTCTTTTTGGACCCACTTCCTTTTCACATCTGTAAGGTCCAGTCTCCCCTGTGAGGCTGTGATTGACAAATGGGAGGGAGTTCATCAGACAGTGTGTGTGCGTGGTCATGTGTGTGTGTGTGTGTTTTTCACACATGGAGGTCTGGGATGAATTATCATCGCCATAGAAACTATCAGTGGGAGGGTTCCGGCCTGTGCCATATTTAAGAGTCCAAACGCGTAAGCATGCAGCTGTTGAAAACCTGCTTCCTGCATGTGTTCATGCATGTACCTGCACTCACACAAACACACACAGGCACACACACACACAAATACACACCAGCGTCTTATGGGAACAGATTTGGATTTCTGCCACCTGCTGCTATTTCACATCATTTTTCAATTCAAATGTATCTGATTTTCCGTCATTTGGAGGTTTTGGAGCCGTGCAAAAGACCTGTTTCTCTTTCCTACTTATTTTCCACCTCGCTTTTCTTTGTGCTTCCTAGGTTTTGCGTGTGTGGCTTGAACTTTCAAGTAACGACAGGCTAATTCGAGGAGACCTCCCCTTCCTGTTCTCTTTTCCTTCCACACTCTTCTCCCCTTTCCTTTCCTCACCAGATTTTTGAAGAGGGCTGTGACCTCTCTGGTGAACACAGCCAGGTTGAGGAAACCTGTGGAGACTTCGTTGTTGTCCTGGGTCAGGTGACTATTCCCCAGGTTCTCCAGCACCTCGATATACTGCTCCTTGTTCTCCACATGAGCTGAAAAACAACACACACATGAACACAAAGTGACTAAAAACATGTCAAGTAAAGTTACATGTGCTAAGAATCAGAAGAGGGCTGACTCACTTGCTCTGATGCAGTGAGAGTATTTTAACGAGACAGGCATGTGGGACAAATTAGTGCTGGTTTCCACCCATCCTGGAGCAGGACCCAGGCATACATAGAGAGACCCATAGAGAGACCCATGCTTTTCTTGGGCTTATAGGTCAATGTGTAATGTTATAGGTCACTTTCCCAGGGGCCATGACCTTAGTGGGCTCTCAGTCTGCTGAATTTGTGTGGAAAGAGGCTGGTGGAAAATAATCTGAGCTCTGACTGGCACCACTTTGGTTTACATTGCGCTGAATAGAACAAGATTTTACCCTTAAGCTTTTAGAAAGTGAGGTTTAGTTGAGGACATTAAAAAAGACAGCCAAAATTAAACCCAGACAAACACCTACTAGAACAACTAGAACCAAATATCTGTTCATAGCAGTTATAGAAACATCTTAATAGAATAGAACAGCCTATTGAGCAGGGATGTACAATGAGATTGTGGGTGCACCTCTGCATGGGAAAAGTAAAAAAAAAAAAAAACATACAGACAACACCAGACGAACAATAAAGAACATACATACAGTACATGATAAAAAATAGTAGTGAAAGAAAATTTAAAAAAAAAAATTATTGCACATATGAGATATATTAACTGGCTTTAGGAAATCCCAACATGACCACAAGTGTCCGCAGCAGACTAAACAGACAAAAGCAGAAATAAGCAGAGGGAGTATCATAAGTTCACCTCTTCTGCTCCATTCCATGTATAAAATATAAAATGGTAAAATGACAGTAGCTGGGAGACAGACCGATACAGCTGTACTGACTGTAAAGCAAACATGGAACATTTTTCAAGAATGAGTAAAATTAAGGGAAGAAACGGCAGCACACTGCAGGATAGATGAGACAGAATCAATGGGAGCAGGAAAACTAAGCTGTTGTGGCTGGCTGTTAAAAAGAAGTATTACAGCAAACAACAATCAGACTATCTATCAAACAACAAACAGCTGAGTCACAGAGGAGCTCCGAGGATGATTTTCACGCTGACCTTTTAGTACCAGATACCAGAAGAGCAACTCGACTCTTTTACTTCTCTGCCAGAACACACACAGACTCACAGGCCTCAGCGTCTTGGCAGAAACACGGTACTTAGCGGTTTATGGGAACGGAGAACTAAAGAAGAGAACATCTCGCCATGTGTGTGTGTTTTTGTGCATGTGTGACACAGAAAAGGGGTGTGTGACTGCGTTGTAATGACTCTGAGTCAATCCACAGTCACTAAAAAGGAGAATCGAGGGGTTCAATATAATGATAGAAATTATAATTGTCACATAAACCATGTGATTCTACTTTGCTACAGAGAAAGAAATAGAAAAGTAGAGATGCTAAGAAATAAACCTGGAGTATTTCTCAGCATCTGGTTGCCTAACTCTGGGCAGCTGCATCACTGACTCATCTTTACTAAAAACTAAGAGATGATGAAGTCTTTAAATGGGAAGCAGGTTAGTAAGAGGGTTCAGAAAAACAACTTCAGTTCCTCTCTTTCTCCCGCGCATTTTTGAGGTCAACACTCACTTCTTACGCATATCAATTCACATCCAATACTGAGAGAGCAATGGCAACTTATGGTGACACACACTCACAAAACATAAACTTGGTGACCCCGTAGAGCTGTTAGGCCTCTGAGAAGTGAGCAGCTTCTTGTTGCCGAAACCACACATACCATTGACCTTAACACACACACACACACATACACCACAAGAGCATACACTTCGTATGGATATAAACACAATCACCCAACATCCTACGCAGGCTGGTCCCATAACAAGGGGCCTCACTCATAAACACCACTGCCCACACGACGCTGGTGATGTCATCCAAACTGGGCTTGCACAATGAATTATGCTGAGGCCCCCCAATGCACTGAACAGCTCATCCTGCCATAATAGAGGCTGACCTTTATCTGAAAACTTACTGCTGAGCTAACACACTTTGGAGCAAGACTTCCTTCAACATGAGTTGCAAAGTGGTAAAATACATTTTAAGCTGATCTCCCTACTGGCTGATTGGTCCTTTCACTTTTTTATGATAAAAATCCCAATTTAAGTTACACTTTTACAGCTTCCTACCATCATGCAGTTGCCCCACTGATGAGAGCTAGAAAATGGACCTTGAGTTCTTGCCAAACGACTATTTCTAAAGTCAACAACTTCCATATGATATAGTTGAAAGCTCTGGAAGAAGACAACAGGAAGACTTTGAGCTGAGGTTGTTTACTCACAATCTGCATTGTGTGATTGAGTCTATAGTGTGTGACATGTTGACACTTACAAAGTCCAGATGTGTGTATGGCTTTGATCATCTTCTTCATCTTCTGCAGGGTCGTGTGATCCATCTCCAAAGACTGTAGAAAAGATGAGAGAAAGACAGCCGTGTGAAATAATACATCAAAAGTACATGACAACATTTACATCCTTGGGGCAGGCTATAGGAACCAAGTGTGGCTCAACTTGACTTGACTCGTTTTGGTATTTTTCTTTCCAGTGCAGTACCCCCAGCAGCACAGCTGCATGAAGCTTCATAGTGACACACACAGGAGGAATGGAAGATATGAAAGGGATGCTCTATTTGATTCTTCCTGTTTGTAACAGTAAATGGCAACATTTACTCCAGAAGAAGTTGAAAGCAGCAAAACATAAGACTGAAAGAAAAAAAAACAGTAGACTTTAGGAAATAGCCTACTACATCAGAGGCTGAGAATCAGACACTGATGCAGTGTAGAATTAGTGATTCTCTCTGTACATTCAGTTTTCGTGTCACATTTTGGTATCATGCCTCCCACAAGTTTCACCCAATAAAGGACTAATACCGTAATGATAAAACTCTAGGCAATTAAATCAAGTCAACTGGACTTTGTTTTTGTCTAGAAGACATTTCGCCCCTTACTAGACTGAATGGTCTAATCTGCACAAACTGATCAAGCTACTTGGATAAGGGGCAAAAACTAAATCCAGTTGACTTGATTCAATTGCCTAGAGATGCCTTTTACCTGGACAAATGAGAATTCACACATACATTATGAATAATTCATATTTTAATATTGTTTACTGGGAATCTACTAGTAAAACAGATGGGAGAAGTAACTAAATAATGTGTCTAAGCATTATACTTTGCATTGCATTGATGCAAAAATTCTGTAATTGTTATATACTGTAAACCTGCTTGTTGGTTTGCATAATTGCCTAACATGGCCTAATACGACACACTGAGATTTTAGGAGACAACATCAGTTTCAGCAGTTCAGAAAAATCTCTGATAGTTGACAAACTTCTGCAATTTCATCCTGTTATCCAGATTTTACACAAAGCTTTGCTCCACTCTTCCCAATGACCAGATTAAGTGCAACAATCTGTCATGAACATGAAAATCTGCACTTAGTTGTGTTGTGTCTCTCTTTCTTGTTTAGGTTTACAGCTGGAGTTTTGTGTTTGATTTTCTCACGGTGTGTGACTAAGGTTTACAGTTGAGTCAGCATTTGCCAGCAAAACAATCATGTCTTGCTCCGTCATGTAAAGCCCCGAATGATGTCACTGCATTCACTTCCCCTGTCTGTCTAACTGTCACTGTCCGGGTTCAAACTATGCTTTCTGACATTTAAAAACCAGACAGACTTTCCTATAATTGTGACCCATGACGCAGATGAGATGCAAATAGTCAATTGGCTTCGTTGTGTTTGGACATTAATCAATCTCTTCCAAACCAACAAGGTTTGAACTACACTCTGTTTACTCTCCTCACACAGGCCACTTGTTTCGCCACGTTGGAGACACGGCACTCCACCTACATGTCACCAGAAATAGCTTTAACGAGACAGTAATCTAGGCTTAACAGAGACTCTGCCTTGTTGGACTGTGCTGTTTACTCACCCCAGTCTTTCCCAGTCACGTCCACTCCCTAAGTGTTAGCTCACTAATTAAAAGGTGTTGTGGGTGTTGTGCAATGTCATTTTGAAGTCAATGAATGGGAAAGTAATTTTGTGGTAATGGGAGTAGCTTCTTGCAGCCGCTACTGCTGCTGAGGTTTCTTCTGCTGTTATAAGAGGTTGGAAGATGCATTATAAACAGCCGAAAGTGTTGGCGCAGATCAGTAAAATATGATGGATTTGTTGAATTTTGTGAGTACATAGACTCAAACAGAAAGATGACCCATCCCTCAATCCAGACAGACAAGCTATAAAAGAACAACACATATATCCATGACTGGTATTCAGCTCCACCCATCAGTGTTAAGAAACTACAGAGTATTTTGCGGTGCCTTGTTGTGGCCCGAAACAGGACTGTGTGTACACCTGCTGTCAGGGTGTGTGTGCCACTGCTAGCAGCAGAGCTTAATATTTCATGACTAACTGACATTTGATCCTTATTTACCACATTAACTAGGCATGGTGGCAGACTCCACTGTACGGCAGCAGCATGCAACACTGAGTTTCAACAACATATCAACCCTGGGAGAAAACTGAAGCTCTGTTAAAAGAAAAAAAAAAAGAACATTACTGGAAGAAGCTTATAGTTTGAGGAAGCGAAACCATTCCTTATCCCGGTCCTTCCCCTTTTATCGTCGTCTTTAATCACAAGTAATAAGTAACAAGCAGCTGAGTGTGTGTGGTGGTAAAAGGTGCCTCTGTCTCTCTGTCTGCTTCCACACACCACACACACATGCCCACACATTACTCTAGCCATTAATCAAGCTAGCCCCTGCTGAGCAGACTAAACATAATAACCATAGATATGTCTATAAAGAGGCTATTGCAACTGTGTGTGCATCTGTCTGTCTGTCTGTCTGTGTGTGTGTGTCTCTGCACATGTGTAGGATTCCAGCATGATCCTCCCCACAGCAGCAATTCCAGCTATGTATTTTCCAGCGTGTCATTGCCATAAATAAGAACATTAGCCCAAGATAAATACATCAGACAGCTGTCTTAAACGGTTCTGTTTATAAATCCTTGACTCTGCTGTCTCGATCTCTGTTCAAATGTCACCATTTCGAGCCAGGAAAGTCTTAACTGAGATCTTTCTACTATTCGTTTTTAGAGGCTCCTGCATTGGTTGACTCCACTGGAGTGATTTGATAGGCTGTCTGGATGAGAGTCTGAAGTTCTGAACTATCACTATCCACTGAAAAAGGTGTGAAATAAGAGTGCCAGTTTCCAATCTGACCTGTATCTTATTTTAGGAAAAAAATATCCTCAGTTTGGTGATGCAAACTGAGTTCAAACAAAGTCGCAACTTGCAAACTGTGCACCATAATGTTATGCCACAAGGAGACATACAAGGAAGGAAAAACTAGCGTGCACACTTGGATTATTTGTTTTATGGCAGGGTTCATGGCAGCCTCCCTCTGTTTCCTCCTTTGCCCGAGGAGCTTCAGGAGAACAGATTTCAAACAAACACATACGACCTCAAACAAGCCTTGAGCCAAAGCACCAGTTCAAACAGACAAAACCATCACACCGGCCTTCACTTCACTGACAGGCTTGTAAGCATGGTCAAACATGTGTGTGTGTGCACACTTACCCTCACAAAAACAATCCCCTTATTCCATCAAAGGGCTACCACATGTCATCTCAGTCTGGCTCCCATGAGACACAGGACAGAGCTGAGTAAACCTTCCTGCTATTACCTCATGTAACCTCCACAGTTCTGCTGAACCAGGCCAGCCTGTATTGAGTCACCATGAATGCTACTGTCAACCTTTTCCTGAAGAGAGCACAAAAACAGCACCAGACACATTCACAAACACATTGGCAAGCGGTAAAAAGACCATACACCAATGCATGTGTCTCAGAAAATAGCCAGAAACCATCCATCCATTTCCATAACAGACACTTAGGACCATCTTCTAACAGTTGTTAAATGCCCCCCACCCCAAATCACTACACCACAGACAGACACACATTTTAAAAACACCTTGCACTTTCCACCTTCTTTCAATGATCACACTGCTGTTCACATCAGGGGCCTATTACAGATGTTGAAATGATGTTAGCCAACTCTAGATCAGTGTCTCTGTTGTATGTCTACCTCAGACAGCTGTGCTGACCTGGAAACAATTGGCCACATTTTTAAAAAAAACTACTTAACAACTTATAACCAATGGAAAAGTCAACGACAGTGCCGTTAAACCCAACAACTGTGAGAGAAAAGAGAAAACTAAAGCAGACAGGTGAGTGTGTAGCGCTGCTGCTGCTGCTGCTGCAGGTAGGCTACACTGCAGTATGCTACAGACAGGTAAACAACAGACAAAAGGTGCCCCCGTCACTCCCCTCACCTCCTCCACGGTTGAAACTGTGTTCCTACAGTCGCTCATTTTGGACTGAAAGCTTGAGGTCCCCGGCGAAGACAAGTCCTCGTTAGTCAGGACCACGAAGTCCGAAATGCTTATCCGCTCCGGCATGGTTCGAGCGAAGAAGGTCCGAGAGTCACTGAGGAGAAAAGTCAACCAAAGTTTCACGCGCGCACGTAATTCCCATTTGAAGGAAGAAAAAAAAAATAGATGTGTATAGATATATATTCACTCCTTCGCTGTATGCAAGAAGGCGACTAAAATAGACCGTATTCCTGTGAGGGTAAATGCCCAGGAAAAGCGTTTTGAAGGAGGAAAGTTTTCTAGAACTAGACCGAGACTCCGCTCAGTCAATCTGTGCGCGTGGAGGTGAAGTCGCGCGCTATTGTGCGGCTTCAGTGAGGGAGGGAGCAAACTCCATCATCACGTGGGAATGTTTGTGCTTTCTGCAGAGAATAGAGAGAGATAGAGAGAGGGGTGTGTGCGTGGCGTGCGTGTGTGTGTGAATGTGAGTGTGAGTGCAGGCGCGCTCGCCCTCCTCTCTTTCATTCTTACTTCTCATTTCTATGCAAACTCCAGAGAATCCGCACTGTGGTCGCCATGGATATACAGAAAGCCTCATTCACAGACGAAACTGAAGGAGAGGAATTTCAATGGACGAGGTGCAAATATTGCTGAGAGAAAACTGCAGTTCATCTCTGCACTTGTGATAGATGAAGACAACAATTCTATGTGCACAAAACATAACTTAGACGCATGCAGTTTTTGCAAACATTCATCATATCTCAAGCACTGCTTTGCAACTAAAGAAAGAAGATGGTTTTATCTGCACAGCTCTTTATTTCATAAGTTTGGAGGTGTAACAACTCATTGGATCTTTGCACCTTGATCTATTTGGCTGAGGCTCAACGGCTCCTTCTGCTTCCTCTTCATCTCATAAAAAAGGTGTTCTTCATTGAGGGGGGAGGATTTCTGAAGTGTTTCCCCACTGACAAAATGAAAGCAAAGCAAAAGAGTGCACCAGAGAAGTGGGAGAAAAAAACACACAAGTTTTGTGTAGGACGTAACTCCTGCATGCCTGGCATTGTCAAGCCTGTCAACTCAAAGAAGAGGTGTATCACTGAACCTTGCCTCAGGCAGATCAGTGATACAATATACACTATGAAGTGCAGATGGGTGGTTTTAGGGGCAGCATCAAATACTGTGGCTCCCTTTGGTTCTACCGCAAAACCACATATTTGCCTACATTAGCTTCATAAAGGGAAAATTAGTCCCAACTCTATAGGAAACTTGAAGTTATTTTAACCATCTTCATGATCCAAGAAAAAATAGCCTTACTTTGTGGTGAAAGGGTTCTATCTGTTCTTTGTAACTACTTATTACTGCCGCTCAGTGAATGGTGCAGAGCTGAGCTGTGTGTGCGCTCACAGTGGTGCTGTGTTTATATTCAAAGATAGACAAACTCCTTTTTGTGTTGCAAGTCTCTGCGCTTAGCAAATAACTCAGACACACCAAAAGAGTTTAAAAAGAGTGGTTATTGAATGCGATCCTCTGAAAGCACAAAGTGAAAATTCACTGGAGTCAGACCACACAAATGCCTCTCATGTTCGCACATACAAGTTTAGGCAACGTCGCTGAAATTAAGAAGATGTACTGAGGGTTCCAGAGGAAAAAAAGCTGGAAAACTCTCTCTTCCCCCTATTGATCATCAAGTAACAATACCCAGTCTTACAAGGAAGTGAAGGCACGCGACAAACTCCAAACAGTGCAGAGCCACATAAATAGGCTTGGTGACCCAGTTTAACAGGGCCTCACTCATTGTTTCAGTTGCATGCCTGCATGTAGGATACAAGAACATTGGTGACGGAAGGAAGAAAACAGATGAGAATGGATACAGTTTGCAATTGCATTGATACATGTAAGCGTCTATTATTATGATATACACTATATGCAACATACGTGTGTCTGCATGCTCATTTTGCATGCAGTCATTTTTTTGCATGCATGTCTGGGCTGATGTAATGCTGAGGGTTGCTGTGTCCCAACAATACCCTCCTTCAGTTTCTTTGCAGCCCCTAGTAAAGAAGCAGAGCCTTTGTGCGTCTGCCAGCCTTCAAGCCTGGGTCCTGTTGTAAAACTCAGCAAACCGGTCTGCTCAGGCAATGAACTAACATATAGTGGAGAACAAGAGTCCAAGAAAAGGGAGGAGGGATGGAGGTGGTGACGGTGGGGGTGGGGGTGGGGGTGGGAAGAGAAATGGGGAATTGACAGAGGAAAATAGTTTTGGAAGGTGGAGTGAGTGTAGGAGGGGGAAGATGCACAGCACATGGAGGAAGACAAAGGTGGAGTGACAGAGGAAAGGAGAAAGAGATAGAGAGGAACTTCATTGTCTGAGCACACAAAGTGGAGTGACGCAATCAATGCTTTTCCTCCTTATCTCCACCCTTTTCCTTCCTAAACACCACTACAAACCCTCTGCTGCTACTGCTCATGGCAGTTTCACTTTTTATTACACAATCAACATTAGCTTTATTCCTTTATTCTTCACACACATATATTTAGGGTTAGGGTTGGGGGAAGTCTCTCCCATAGCCTGTGAGCAGTGAACTTTTGGCTGTCTGAAGGTGAGGTACACAAAATACAGCTTCTCTCTTTTCTCTCTGACACACACACACACACACACACACACACACACACACACACACACACACACACACACACACACACACACACCCGCAGAAGCACAGAGGTCGTAGCGACATCTTCCAGTAAAGATTGCAGCTGCCAGGATTTCCTTGCTGCTTCCCAGCAGCCGAAAGGAGAAGCATAAGGTCTGCTAACAACTTTTCCCTGAAAAATCTCTCCCTCTCCCTCTCCACTCTGCATGTTGACTCAGCTCCACTGGTTCTGCTATCAATTTACTACCCTTGTCAAGCCAGGAGGCCCAGGCTTACCGTAACATACCCCCTCTTCTGGTCAGCACGGATGACTGAAAATGGGAGGACTGGAGAGAGAGAAAGAGACGGGTGGGGGTTGATTTATTGTTTAACATTGGCCTGCAGTTTCCCACTGGAATAATTATGAAGTGTCTTGAACAGGACAGCGCCTCTATTGAAAGCCATTGACCTCAGGAACCTGCACAACTGCGCTTGGGGAAAAGAGAAAAAACACCTTTGATGATGGTTTTCATCAGGTGTAGTGACAGATTTAGTGGTCATCCTTGACTCACTGACTGGGGCGTATCAAGCCCAGTGTCATGCGTGTCCTCTGCGGTATCACGTCTCAGCTGCCAACATCTCTTGCCCATCAACCCCACCCTCGGAGGGACATCCTCTCCAGCATACCCCGTCATCATAGTTGGTATGGCAACAAAAACATTTTCCAGACAGGGAACAGGTAGTCAAACTTGTTTGTGATTCATATAGTCTATGCAGAGTTATGTAGAATTCACAATGTCACAGTGTCATTTGAGGCATTAACTAATGATTACGAGGGAAACTTAAAATCCACATTTTCCTGGAACCATTCCAACTATCTATTGAGTAACTCTTAGATAACTAAGTGCTTATAACTTGGAGAAGAAAAGAAACATTTTTAAACTGGCCTGTTTAAACCTGTTTAGACATTAGACCTTGCCAGAGTCAGTTTTTGTCTTTCAGTGCCTCTAAGTGAGGTTGTGTGCCCTTAAAGACGCCAATTATAGTAGCTAAATTGTTCCAACCCATAATGAGAAAAATGTGTCCTGCAGCCTTAAACAATGACACGCAGTGTTGTGGCCACATGTTGGTGCTGCTCATTAACAAGCTGTCACCTTAATAATGCGACTGCAGCAGCACACCGGAATCCATTCAAGATTTTGGCAAATTAAGCGTTAAACCAACAGTATTTACTTCAGTCGGTTGTCATCACAGCAGTTGGTCTGAAGGTGTGACGCAGCAGAACTGAGGTGCTCTGTTGTTTAGATAGCGTGATGTAAACCACACAGTCAAAGGCTGCGTGTGTGTGTGTACGTGGTGTCTGACACTTTGGTTTACGATCACTTGTTAAACACATGAGCTGTTGTGCGTAACATCTGTTAATAGACACTTAGCACTAATATACACCTGATGTTGGTGCAGAAACAGGTACATGCCAGTGTGCTAAAAAAGAAAAAAAAAACTCTTGGCATACAAACGCTCAAATGTTTTTTTCCTCCTCCCTAAAGCTCTGTTGACAGCATTTGAAGTCTGTGTTGAGTATACAATAAATGTGTGTTTCTTAAAACACATCCCCTGTAGTCTGTAAATTCTAGATCCTTAATTAAATTAGGTTAAGTTTTGGTTCATCCCCAGACTCTGCTTTTCAAAATCAAAGCTTCACAAGATGTCTCTATTTATTTCCTTATGTTATAAATACACTGTAGCAGAGGAAACTCTCCTCCTCTAGCTTTGCTCTGTGTCCCAGGATTGACAGATATAAGAACTTAAAAATCATTCTCTGATATTCTTAATGTCCACATTAAGTCTGATCATATCTATTGAACTGCCCTACTCTGCCCTACTCATCTTACCTGAGCCTGTCCTAATTATAGTGGAAACATCATCCACATCTGTACTGAAACGAGCACACCAGCGACTTCTCTTCTTGGATCAGATAACAGCTAAAGAAATTAAGTACAACAGTCTGTGGATTGGCCGGTACCCATCATCTCAAAACAATAATGTTCTAAACTGAATGAGAACCGGCTGCTCATCTGTTACAGCCCACTGGACGCCCCTCATCAATTCAACTGTCCATACACTCCACATTTTGTTTAAAAAAAAAAATCCTTTTCCATTGCTCCATATGACACATATGAGCAGCAAGGGAGAGAGGGCGTGTGCCTTTTTTTAATATACTGGACACAAGAGGTTGTATTATCTGGCTTTGTTTTTCTAATATTAAATGTTGACTCCTCTCATGCTCAACATCCCTCTTTAGTAAAATAACACAGACACACAGAGAATGTAGAGCATTTGGCCGATCCTCAGGAAAAGACATAATGATCTTAATCATTTCCAAAGAAATGTTACTGAACATTGCAACCACCCCATCACCATGTGTTGAGAGACTAATTTTCACATCAAAATGTAAAAATAACATGCAAAATTGCACACACACATTTCTATACATTTACTACCGAATGTGTGCTACATTTGCATGCAAATGCATGGCCCCCTCAGAAAGCATTAACCCCTTTCCACAGTGACCCGGTGAACTTCGACCCCCTATACCCACTCACTATTGTGAGCTTGTTTCCAAAGCAACCGACTCACAAAGAATGATGTGTGGGTTTTGTTTACCTGTCTGAACATGTTTATAGCTCATTCAGTGTCATTGTCGCTCTTCATGTCGACCCATTCTGTCTCCTCTGGGAATGTCAATTCTTATTAGATCAATATCCTCTGTGGCCACAGGCTTGCTGTTTTTAGACACAGGACTCCATATTTGATTTGAGTGCGAGATGCAATGAGCCCTTGTATCAGTGGATTTCCATTAAGTCATGGTCACATGGAGGATGATATTGCAGAGGCTAGAAGAGTTATCGATGTGAGCCTGGTTGAAAAGACATTGAAAAAAAAAATATGACATGCAAAGTGATTAAAATGGAGCAGAATCCCGAGTGTAAACCATGGCTTTAGTATTTATTCAATAATTTCAAACAGACCACACAATATTACAAAATATTAAGTGCCGCATGTCATACAAAAACAGTCATGCCCTCTGCGAAAAGGCCAGTATCAACTTTCAAAAAAATTCGGAAAATAGGTATAAATACAAAACAAATTATGTACAAATACCAGAAAAATAATGCTCATCAAAAAAAAATCTACAAATTCTGAATTCACATTCCCTATTCTACATTGTAAAAATGCACACACACACAAACACACCACGACACCCATTTCCCAAGCCATCCGATACACTCACACACAAGCACGCGGTTTCAAGTTTTGTTAGGACAGGACAGTTTAGCTTATCTCTGCAATGTAGAGGGAAAGCCAGAAATACATCAGCATCAAATTCAAATTTCCAAATGTCTAGAACTCTTAAAAAAAAAAAAAAAACAGATAAAAGTTGCAACCGCTCTGATCTCAGGCACACAGACTCTGACAATTAAAAGAGTTGCACCATAACATGAGGGAGAGCATTCATGGGCCTAAAATCTGAACAGTTAAGATCAATTTCAGATCAGTCAGATCAGTTTCTGTTTAATCAACAGGCTTCGTTTCTGTTGCTGTTTAATCAACAGACTTCATTCATTTCAGAACAAGTAGAGGAAAAAGAAAACACTCCTCTTATTTAACCTTAATTACATGAATTAACTCATCTTCCGCACCTGCAACACAGATGCTGAATTCATTCTTTTGGGTAATTTCCTCAGAAATACAAGAGTAGTTTTACACTACCACATAAAAAATTCATCAATTAAAATTCAACTATTAACAGGGGGGAGAAACTGGATTGGAAACCAAAGCTGCCAAACCTACAAGACAGAGCATGTGATCCTCTTGTTCTGTCACCATTATCGGTCACTAACTCTGGCTCTGGGTCCAGTATCAGGCATCACAACCTGCAATGGTTTGGCACACAGCGCAACACCAAACAAGTACAAGGCCTGACATAAAGCTTAAGGCAGGAGAGAGCAAACTTGATTAGAGGGATGCAAAAACATCAGCACCTTCAAAAATCGGTTGTATGTCTAATGTCTACACTCAGATATCACACGATACTGCATGTTCAAGCTGCAGATGCAAGCAGGTCTACAAAGCTGGTGCTCACAGCTTTTCAAATTATTCACATTAATTTGGTCCGTGTCAAAGACGCTCGGACTCCTACAATCGCACCCTGTGAATGGTTCCTGTTAGCTTTAGCTTTCTCTCATCCAGTGATTGAATCCAGTAAAGCTGCACAGCAGTTAAAGCTGACCTGATACAAGGCCGCCCCCTACGGGCCAAAGACTGGCACTAACATTTAGACTTTGGAAACAAGGAAGAAAAAAAAAAGGTTCCTGAGTTGTCACACCGTAAACACCGACTGATACTCAAATGTTATCAGATGTTTTGCTGTTGATGTGATATGCGTTATAACTCCTGTGTTTTTATGGCGTTACAAATGTTATCTTTGTAGCACAATCAGAAAATATAAAAGGAAAGTTTCAAAACAGTCCCTGCTTTTTAAAACAGTGTTTCCATATGGTTGGAGATTTCACACATCAGTGTCAATCTCAGTTAATCAGTGAACTTTTTTTTTTTTTTTTTTACAATTATATGTACAATTGTTATTTTTACCTTATTGAAATTGATAAGGGAAGGTAAATGCCCTTTTTGGGAATCACTGATATTAAAATAGACATGGCAAAAACAAAGAGTGATGGCTTCATAGTGTAATATTTCCTACTCAGAGAAGGCATTCAATTAAATATACCCCTCTTCTTCTCAGATTTCTTCCCCGCTGTAACTCAGCTCTGCAACAAATCTGCAAGATCGTAGGTGTCAAAGAAATCGGACACTCCCTCGCCATCCTCCAGGCTCCAGAGGTAATCGCTGTGGTCCAGGGGTGGAGAGAAATTCACAAAGGGAGTGTTTGGATCTGCGGTGAATGAGGTGCCAGGAAGCTGGTCCTCTGTGATCTGGAGCAGGCTGGGTGGCAGACCCAACAGACCCTCCACATCCAGTAAAGAGGAACTGGAGGCTACAGCTGAGGGGGCAGCCGGAGCTGCCGTAGACATGTTGCCTGTGAGGAGAGGACAGAGCAGGGAGACATTTAATTTTGGTCTGAGCATGGGATCCTAATGCACAACTCTACAGATCCACAGCGTGTAAGCACCAAATGTCATTTTTTTTAAATGCAACAGGGAAAATCAAATAACTGACGGTCCGCCTCCTCAACATAGGTGGCGATATGCATAGTTTCAGCAGGTTCATACAAACCATGTCCAGTTGAACCTGGGCTGGGTTCGGCCTGAATATAGGCTATAGCCTAATGACTTGGGTCGGTCCATGGGCTTAAAAAACACATCTTCTCGCTGGTTGCACTTGTGAAATACACTCGGCGCTGATGCCGCTTTTTTCTCCCCCCTTTTCTTTGCCTGGGTACAGCCAGCTTCTGTGCTACACCTTGTGTTATCTTTACTGTTGAGAAGCATGTACACATGCATTGCCCAGTTTCAGTGCAATATATATGCAGAATAAATATATACATGCAGAATAAAATCGATTTCCAATCGCATTTTCTGGGTGTCTTTGTCGGATTTGGCGAACTCCGGTATTAGTCGGACTAACATATTTACATGCACTTCAATTGTCCAGTTATAGTCGGATTAAGGCAATAATTCATTTTTTTCAACTGTCATGTAAATGTACTGACTGCATGACCAAATGATTTTAACCTTTATGGTGCATGCTCACAAACTGACACCTCAAACAGGATAGTTCATCCCACTGTATGGTACGTTAACCCAAGCTTACATTCAATAGGCTCCTCTTTGATACTGTAGTTTGGCGGTGCCACTGTGGTTGCAGCTGGAGGGCCAAGGGGCTGAGGGAACTCCTTCTTAGGCGTGATGGCGCTCTTCACGGGGCTGGCGTCTTCAAGACCCTCCTCTGGACACAAGTAGACTTCGATGGGGCCGTTCTTACTCTTTAAATAGATCTGTAATGACCCCTTCTGTAGGGAGAACAGGGCACAGAAATCAGATTGCTGTTTAAAACACATCAGACAAACTACTGTAGTTTACTGGTGTCAAATTTGCTTGTATGCATTTCATTTATCTTCTGGAGAGTTTTTAGCAATTAAAATGTATATACACAATTATATATGATCTGGGTTACTGAAAGTCCCTGCAAAACTCAATTGTTAAAAAACTTTTCACAACACTTACACTTATCCTACCGCAATATAGACACCTTTTAAAAATTAGCATTGAGTGTAGTAGCCTATAAAGTGGGAGAGGTGAGAAGGAGGAAACAAGCAGTGTAAAACTCAAACAAAGATGTGCTCTCACCCCTGCTGTGTCTGGCACCTCCAACTTGGTCTCAGCAGGAGCCTTGACAGCAATGACTGTCTGGTCTCGGAGACTGGCGATGGAGCGGATGTCCTGGTATGTCACATAGCCCAACGTGCAGTGTGGGGTCAAGGGTAACAACAGCGACAAATATGAAGTGGATGTTCACATTGTAACCAAGCACAGAGGAGTTGCAGTAGCAATGTCATTTCAGTCACAAGAGGCGTATGTGAAGGATATCTCTGATTGTCTTTGTGTTCAGTCAGCTGTTTGAGCTGCGCGGTGCTGGAGTGAATCAGTTCATCCAGAGATCTCTCTGCTCGCTCCAGATCTCCCAGCTCTTTCCTCAGGGCACAAGCCTTCTCCCCTCCACCTGCACCGCCCTCGAATACATCTCCAACCCTACAAGACCACACGCAGGAAAACATACAAATAAGCAAAAAAACTAAACAAAAACAAAAGGTGTGATAATTTGATTGCAAATAAAATGAGTCGGTAAATTGTCTATCGCTGTCTTGACCAATTAAACCCAAGTCCAGATGGTGTAACAGACAGTAAGCAAGCACTGTTGGTGAGTCAGTGTTGTAACATGTAGTTGTAGCCACTAGGTGGCAGATGAGTGATAAGTGTGTGAACAGGAACACAGACACTGAGCTGCAACCGTGATATCCAACACAACAGCTTGTCATTAAACACAACCTTTATGATAGGTGGTTTCAATTCTTTTTGTGTCAGAGAGGTGTAGCAATAAATTATTGATAGATTTTTTAATAACAGCCAAACCAATCAGACCAGAAAATTAATGTATCTAGATGTCTTGTTTCCATCCACCTGTATCTTCTTTAACCTGGAACTTGAGTTTATTCCCATACTGAATATTACAGTAAATCTCTTTCTGACCCGTTTGTACTCACAGCCATTGGATGTTATTCTTAGATTTTTTCCTGATCAGCTGAACTCCCTCCAGGACGTTGGTGATGTCATAGATGCGTCTCTTCTGGACCTCCAGAACCTCTGTGGCCCAGTTCAGGTCAAGGACTCCATCAGGTGACTCGGCAATCAGACCCACAAATTTCTTGGTCAACAGGCCCAGCGAGGTGTCGTAGCGCGTTCGCTCACCTGGAGACTTTGGAGCTGGGGGAGAAGATGTAGAAAAAGGGCGCATGAGGAGAGAACAATGTGAAGCAGAGCAGATGTATATGTAAATATGAGGTGAATGAACCCGATCTATTATAAACTTCATTCATTTGATCAGTGATTCAATTACTTACATTAGTCATTCAAGTTGTTGTCAACAGCATAGCATGAAAACAATCTTATATGAATGTGTCAGTAATCCTTCTTCTTGTCTGAATATGACTCATTTTGCATTCGATATTTGAAATTGCATTCACTGGTAAATATTTCATGACATTGTGCATGTGCATGTTATTTGCAAGAGGGAAATAAACACATAAACAAATATTCACTGATGATACCATCTGCTGTGGGTAAAGCTACTCTGTCTCCTACACAATGACAGACTGTGCAAAAACTGTGTCACAAATAAAGTTTTCACATTTTAATCTGCTACAGGTCTATTTAGTATTTGACAACAATTTGACATTTAGTCTATGTGTAGCTCCTTTATCTGATTATAAGAGCATCCATTTTTCAAGCTAACATCAAGCTGCTCTCTGAGAGTATTTCCCGCCGTCCACTCACACTCAGGCCCATCCCTTTAACAGCCTCTTTTGGATTGTGACCATTTGAATGAACTGTAATTACACTACTTCCTGGGTCTTATCTCTTTACTACAGTGTTTTATTGGCTTATTCACATTTCCCATTTTATAATTAACTTTAATGGTACCCTACTGACCATATTCTCCCACGGTTATGACCTTCAGATGATGTTTTTTTAATTATTATCACTTCCCGCGTTAATGATCCAATTGAGTCTCCAACTGTGGAGGTGTGGAGGACGGAGTTACTTTCTCTTTCTTTGAATGACCTCCTTTATTATTTAATGTAAAAAAAAAAAAAAAAAAAACTTAGATAGAAGCACTACAGAGATTCTATCAGAAGAGAAACCAACAGCAGTATTAGTGCACCTTGAGTATCTATCACCAAAATCCTCATTTACATATAACAACTCCTCCGTCACATCTGACCCACACAGTGTACTCACTCCGTGGACTTGGTATCCTGGCTGCGATGTTGCCTTTGCCTTTTGGCGTACGGAACTCTGGGAGGTAAAGAGGGTCCTCAAGATCCAGCTTCCTTTTAGCCTGGAGAGCAAAGAGCAAAGAGCAACAAGTTTTATTTAGCTGTTATGGTGCTTCACTCAGAAGTAATCATTCGGTCGTCACAAGAATATGCCAAGTGTGAATAATGTTCCTCGATTGACCTCCTTGAAATTTTATATTCTCTACAATGCTTCCTACTTAGCAAACCTCACTCACTTTCCATAAGGCCAAGTTAAATTGTAAAAATGTATTGTGTAGGGTGAGTTCAGCCCTTCCAAGAAACTGTGACATCAATGCTGGCAAAAGTGCTAAATAGGGGGGGGGTGTTGAAAAGTACTGTGTCGTAAATGTGCCAACAGCCCTCAAGTGCAGAAACAAAGCACTCACACTTTCCCAAGGACTTCAAGAAGGGCTGATCGTGTGTGTGTGTGTGTGTGTGTGTGGACGTAGTAGAGGGGGGGGGGGGGGGGGGTCTCAACTCACTGCCTACAAAACGTCAGGAAATCCCTGGAATCACTCAATGACCTCTCCTCCCCCTCTCAAGCCTCCCTACATCTCCTTTCTTCTACAGCTTAACACACAGGCTCTCTCTCTCTCTTTACACACACATACACACACACACACACACACACACAATTGCCTGACCATAACTGTAATGCATCATGCACTCAGCTTCAACTTAAACACACGCACGCCAGACCTTTGGACCCCAATATAAACTAAATATCTTCATGTGACCATTATAACTCTTTGCAATGACCCACATATAACAAAAGTGAAAGTCACAAGCGCACAGCCTCCCTCTTTTAGGATTAAGAAACGACCAACTGTCTGAAAAAACTTGCGCAAATTGGCGACACCCGGACACGCAGCATTCCTGCCAGTGAATTGTTAACTCCAACAACAAGCGCTCACAGTGGACTGGGAAAAGTTCACAGTGGATCAGTCAGTAGTCATTCCCCTCTTCACGCTGGGCGCCCACAGAAAAACACACAGGTGACTGAGCTAACGAGGCGTGGGATTTCAGCTCGGCGTTACCGAGGCTGCTGGGTAATTTGTAAGCATCTGGTTAGGGACCTCACCTTTTCTGTCTTTTAACAAATAAAAACCACAATCCCCCCTTTTGTCAGTGCAGCGCACGGGGAGCCAGTGAGCTGCTTTGCCTAATGGGTTTAGCCAACTGACAGCAATTTTCCCGACATGGAAAAAAAAAAGTGGCACGTTAACTGAACCATGTGTGGATGTGCCAGAGAGAGAGAGTGTGGGGGATACTGAAGGCAGCCATTGTCCCAGTGTGCTCCCCGACATGTCCACCTGTTGACCGGCGACATCTGGAGCAAGCAGTATAGCAAGTGTACATGCTGTCTGGCAGGGCGGCTTTTAATCCCTACAGCACACAGGCAGCCACGCGGACACACAAAGAGACACGGGACGGGACAGTGACCAACTACTTTCTAACAAAATGGTAGCCGGTAGCATTTGTGGGATTAAATGTGGGCTTTTTGTTGAAGTCAGACTCCTGACAATAGCTGTCAAACACCAAATGCCACAGAGAGGAATTAGAAACAAACTGTGGTTGAAACAGAAAAAACTACATCTGCCTGGTTTTACTTTACTCTTCAATCATAAAAAAACAAAAACAATAACCATCACATAAAATTAAGTAGAGCTTGATAACTTCCGTGACGCAGATATGCAGATCGAACTGCACCACTACCACCACCACCAGCAGGTCTACATTTTTCAGACCCTGCACTTCAAAAGTCGCAGCCACAGGCGCAGCAACATGTTGTAAGAAGGAACCAACGGTTTCACCCTGCAGCTGTATGTGTGAAGGTGGGGGTTTGGGTGCTCCATTTTTGCATGAGGGATTTCTCTGGTGAGTCAACCACATTACGCAAACACCACTTCATTTAGTGGAAAGACAGGCTATCTGTCTTTCATATGTGTGCATAGGTAAAGTGCATGAGAGAGTAATAATTGACAAAGTAACAAATGCCAATTATTGTTGAGCACGCAGGTATGTTGTCTGACACGCAAATGTCATGAAAGGAAAAACCTGCTGAATCTGATCATCAAAATAGTTTTAGATGTAGTTTCACAGTGTGTGGGTCGTAATTGATATAATTAAGCATGTTCCATGTAAAGTCATGTAGTTACTGCACAGTAGGCCACTCCTGGAAAAAGTCAGCTGTCCTCCTATTGCCTCTTTATCTTACAACCTCGCAGTATCACCCCACTCCCGTTTGCCATAACCTCACCCTGCTTGCCGGCCCAGTTACACCCAAGCATTGCACGTGGCAGCCTCTGTTTGTTGTACATTCTTTGGCTGATTCCTGCTGTCTCTGCCGCTGTGGTGAAATCTCCACAGTGGTGTTTCACACAGTCAGAGTCACGTGAAGGACTTCTGCTGCCGGGCCTCTCCTCAAACCAACAAACCTCGTCAGTTGAGCCGCATGGGATTCAGATTCCATCCAAGCCATGGGCAAGTTACAGTACGCCTGCAAAGGACGACTCCTTCATCACACAAACCCCTCACTACGACCACACCCTTGGCTAGTCAAAAGAAAACACAATGGCTAAAGTTGCTGATGAGATTGTCAATGCATCCCTCAAGAGAAAAAAAAAGAGAAGGGTGGATCTGCCCATTTGGGGTTGCTGGTGGAAGGGGTCGGGGGTAGATGGCTGCTTTGAAATGCAAACTCCCCCCGGTCGAGGACATTATGCTCCAGGGTTATGGCTGGCCTCAGGCGGCGGTAAAACAAGGTGAATGAGAAAAGGAAAAGGGAGAGAGATTTTGGGTGAGTGCATACAGTTGGCAATGTGGCCAATGTCACACCCAGGTGGCAGCAGTGTAAGTGAGGAGGGGGGGGGTTGCTGCATGGGGGGATGGAGCCAGGAGGTGATTCAAGATTCAAGGCAGCACTGGTGGTTACAGGAAAACTTCATTGAGAACCTATGTGTTGCTACCAAGTGGCAGAAAGAGTAATTCATGAAACTGATGTGAAGGCTTATGCCGTTTTTGCAGATAGTGAACATTCTGTGAGAATCTGGGAACAGGCACATGCGACATAAAGCTGGAAATAAGTGGGACATTGTCTCTCGTGATGGACATAATGATGCATTTCTGGCCAAACTTGGCATTCTGCTGTAGTAAACATGACTTGCTGTATCTGAAACAGACTTATTCATTCATCTGCAGCGCTGCAGAGCACGAGGAGGATGAGGACTGATATAAAAGCAGCTGTCGGGAGACCGACGGTCCCTGGACTTTGGAGGGGAAGCCTGGACGCATTTACATCACTATCAAGCTGAAAGGAAACAGAGCGACACAACATTATCAACAGTTTAACACACCCTGGTTAGAACTCACATGACAATCAGTGATACTTTGCCTTTTACTACACGACTACTAACAGCTACAGGCAGAATCTCTGCAGCCAAAGTCAATCATTAACCTCTGCGTGTGTCCCCGTGAGTAAGCTTTCACAGTCGAGGATCACGCACGACTGTTGGCACACTGAGCTTTGTTTAGTTTGTTTGTATTTGGAGGCATTCGGTATCTAACATTGAACCAAGCATCCTGTTCCAGTCAAAGACAGCTCAAAAGAAACAGTGGTTATTATGCTGTGTGAGTTAAAGGAAGTAAGCTGCACATGAAAAGCAGCACTTCCTGTAAACATAAGACCCATGACTGAACATGCACTCAAGCTGCTGTG
Organism: Trachurus trachurus; assembly: GCF_905171665.1. Lineage (NCBI taxonomy): Eukaryota > Metazoa > Chordata > Actinopteri > Carangiformes > Carangidae > Trachurus > Trachurus trachurus. The sequence goes on along the minus strand of NC_139907.1, from coordinate 14,033,319 downwards.
TCAGCAAGCATATATATCATACACAGTACATCAAATGAATGTTGTACAATAGCTGTAGATGATAATATGCTAAATATTAGTATTCCTTTAATAGGCTATATCCCATTAATTACTATTTTTGCACACATCACACAACCTTACAGAGCTACTTTATGTCCAAATACAAAGTGACAAAAACATGTGTGTGTTTGTCTTCTATAGTTTACAAAAACAGAAAGACAGAGGGGTCATTAGTTGACAGATTTTAAGAAAAAAAGATACTACAGCATCACAGCTGTAGCAGTGATGCTCTGTGGCTGAAAACTGAATCCCACCTTCATTTGGATAGAGCTCTATGCATCGAAGTCTCATTATTTAGGGAAGCAACAAGCATTTGGGGACACAACCCTAAATGACCTAACACTGCATCAACAGCTGCCGCCTATGTAAAAAAAAAAAAAAAAAAAAAGCATGTCTGTGTCCAACAGAACGTCAGATTAAAAAGAGGAAGCAGTACGATGATCATCGACGGGATGTGTTTGAGGCTGGGGAGAAGGAAAAAGCTTTAAGGTTCTGTCTTTTTTCAGAAATGAAACGTATGAAAGAGTTTCAGCCCACCAGCTACTCATAGTGTACATTCGAAAGACTTAGTTTACTGATCATTTACTTAATTCACTGAAAGATGCAGAGGAAGTTTCACAATTATGGGACTTTGGGACTTTTGAAACCTGCTGTGTAATTTCAAAAGTGCAATCCTCTGTCCCACCTCAGTGAAACTATCACTTTAGTGAGCTATGGGTTTTTTTTCCCCACCACCTGCGTAAACCATCCCTGTAGAGTCACCAAAATCAAAATCCAAGTGAATGCATTCATGATGAATCTAAACACACTCAGGTATGTACTGAGGCAGAACAGACAAGCCAAGTATCAGTGTGGAAACACCCTGTGTGTTGTGGCTTCTTATCTGCAACTTGTTGCCATCTCCATCTGCATAATCAACCCTGTCAGCCCACATCCTATATTAGTCTGGGTCAAGCTATCTGTCACATGAAAGGGTCTTAACGCTGGATTAAAAGAGAGGATAACATTTTTATTTCTACCGTGTGACATGCACAAATCCATGAATCGAAATTAAGTTCACCTTGGCATATGATAAGCCAGGTGGCAGTGGCAGCCTATTTCTCACTTTACTTGCATCCAACTAATCCTCTTGAAGGGCCTATTAGCAAATACAGGCGCAAGGGCCAGGGGGTTAACATGAGATTTGGATCTGCTGCACACAGTCTAACCCCTAACCCCCTTTAGCTTTGCTGCAATTCAGTAAATCTAAAGAAGGGACGGCGGGGCTGGTCGAGAAAGGAGGAGACCAATATAACAAACAACAGCAGGTGTGGAGCACAACAAGTCGCTGAGTGTGATCCAATCCTCTCAGATCATCAAGCTTTTCAAATAATCCTTCAGGAATAGGAAGTATACGGCCTATACACAGCAGGGATACAGTACGGTTCTCATTTAATATTCCTAACATATGGATTTTCCTTTTTTTTTTTTTTAAATGATGCTTTTTAGTCTCTTTCCACCTGAGCACACACACACATCGGCTCCCAGGAAAACACACCAGTTGTCCGGTGTTGACCTCTGACCTTCAGCTCTCTCCTACAGTGACATGAACAGGTTACACAGGTCCTGGTGTCGCCCTAATGACAGGTGCAGTGGGAGCAGCTGTCATGAAGGAGCAATCACATAAAAAGCTGTCCAAATAAGAGGGTGAGAAGAAACAGCTCGGGAGAATTTCTCCTCCAACTAGAGCTGACGTTCAGTTAAAAAGACATAAGAGATGAGTGTTAAATGCTGTGTTTACATTAGCGTCATCTGCTTGATCCCCCCTTGCATTGTTAGATTGTGTACCCCTGCTGCCCCAGCTATCTCCCACTGTGGGGGCCACTCATCCTTCCTTTTCATATAGGAGAGGGGCCCCCAAACACTATCAACTACACCCCCTCCCCACCTCCTCCTCCTCCCTATCAAACACACACAACATTTGGTCTTGTCTGGCTACAGCTGGACTGCGGGAGGAGGACATGTCACACCAACCCATACACATCCAGCAGCAGCAGCAGAGACACAGTGGCTCCTCTGTGTCTTATCACGTCAAAACATATTTGAATGCACCCTAAACGTGGCTGAAACATTGCATACCAATGGAAATGACGAGCTATTTCGCCCACACAAGCACGTAGTCCTGACTATGCTGCACACTCACCCAGTGATTCGTTATTAAAATGTGTGTAAATGTGGTGTAAAGCTTGTATAGTATGAGTAGTAGTGTGTATGTGTGTGTGTGTTTGATTCTTTACCGGCAATCGCCCGGAGGATGATCTGATGGGTTTAGCCTCTGGTCCGTGGGGGGTTGAGTACAGGCTGTTGGCTCTTTGTTCGGCCGCGGTGGTGTTGCAGATCTGGGTGAAATAGCCGACCGGTACCGTGTTCATCGGCGGGCTGGACAGCACGGTGCCGAGGAGCTCTGTCTTGGACAAAACCTTGATCTTCTGCTGGGAACAAGGCAGCCCCATCGCTGCTCGACCCGACGCCGGAGAGACGCCTTTTGGCATTCGCATCATTTTCCTGAGTAAACTAAATTTAACCGGATCGGTCAGGCGAAGGGGGGGGGGGGAGTGTACTGATGATGGCTTAACACACCGATCAATGCTCTGCTAAATCGTATCCCTTATTACCGGAGAGCTGCGGCTCCTAAAGGCTTCCTGTGAAAATATTCTACCCTGGGAATATAACAAAGAAGCCAACTCACACACAGCTCAAACCAGTCTGTTTGGTACAAAATGCACAGGTTAAATGTGCAATCCAGGAGAATTTAGCAGAAAATACATAAAAAACGGACTGGTCGGTGTTGTTATCCTTTGTCCGGTAACCAAGTGCAGAGGTAACGTTAACTGTCTTTACAAGTTACAAAAAAATAATAATAATATTCGCTGCCTGAATAAATAAACAAACAGTTTCAAACATCCAGTATTGTAAAAGTCCAAATACCAGAAGGTTTGCAGGTCCCAGTGAGCTCAGGTTCCAGTTTGAGATTTACAACTTATTGTGACCCCCCCTCTGATGCAGAATCCGACCCGGTCTGTGACTCCTGTCCGTCCGGCTCACAGCTCCGCTCTCCATACAAGAGGACAAGAGCTGGCTAAGAACAGCTTTTTTACCGCCAAACTTCGTCCCGCGAAATTTAGATCTCCCGCGGTTAGAACTCGTATCTGATTGGCTGACGGCACGTTCGGCGTGTCACATTAGCATAAAACAGTTGTTCGCAGACGGGGCTCGTCCTCTTAAAGCGACAGTCATAGTTTGGGACATAATGTTCCTTTATTGCAAGGGTTAAGTTGGAGACAATGACCCCTTATAAGTTTGAATAAGAAAGACTAAATAATCAGACATTTGACTAAACAGCTGTCGCTTCGTAGTTACCACACTTTTTTGTGGTTATTGGATATTAAAATAATTATTATGTTATATAGTGATAAGACATGGTTAGCAACAATTTGACCTACATCTTGCATCATACCTACTGAAACTGCAACTTCCATTATTTTCATTCCATCCATCCATTCATTCATTAAATCATTAAATCATTCATACAACAAAACTCTTGTTGTCTGGGCGTATTGTGTACCACAACTTTAATCTATTGTGCTATTTTAGATCACACATTTTACACATGAAAAATAATGTACAAAACATGTATTATTAGTTTGATGCAGTAATGAATAAAAAATGCATTGTTATATTTGAATATTTAACTTTGTAATCATTGAAAATATATAAGAGTAACGACTTAGGTCTAGACTCATTCAAAAGAAATGGAGCAATCATATAGAGTTCATATAACTTTCAAATTGCGACGACTTTATATTATTTGTTATCAACAATGATATTTTATATGATATAACATGTAGAAAATAGATGTTTGTAAATGTAAGGAACATTTAATATACATGTAAACCATAACGTAATTGAAACTGTTTCCCTGGATCATCCTTACATAATAAGAAGAGTGTTTTCATTGTATAGCCTATGGGAATCAATATTGTATTTGATAAAAGTGTATTGTGGCCCGGTGCAAGGTGTTGCTTAGGGATAGTTTGTAGATGATAATTGGATTCATTCAGTAGCACTCTTGCTTATTGGCTCAGAGGAGATATTGAAAGAAAACAACCCCTCCCCCATCCACAGCTACCACCCAAGCCATATGAGTTGACACCCATTGGCCAAGGCAAGGAAGAGTCCCAGCCAAAGCAAGCCTATTGTCATGCCTCCATTTGAACAATAATTCACAAAAGAAAACTGAATATACTCTGAATGCAAGATACCGTAATAATACTTGACTTACTAAAGATGTGATGACAAAAGGTAAAGAGGGGAGAAAAAGCTGACATGGTGAGCTCCTTAATACACTTAGGCCTAAGACAGTTCTTTATGTTGGTTAAGAAATTTGCTTTGTAGATATTGCAACATGAAAGAGGTGGTAGAGACTACAACTTCTAACAGACATGTCACAGTGATCGCCGCATAATGCAACTCAAGCATCTCCACCCTCTTTCTCATCCTCTTTTGAACTGAGCTATGAAATGCAGTACAGCTCATTAGAAGTGTTGCACCATCCACAGTCACTTGGAGGAATTCAGATTCACACTTTGTGGAGATTCTGCTCTAGTGTTGTCCTGTGTCAATTTCCCTGCTAAAATAGACACAGAAGCCATTTTGCTTTTGTAGTTAAAGAGACTGCCCTTGGTCAGGTATTTGTGTTGACATAGGCCTCCATACAAATAAACTCCACCTATTATATGATGGTGGCTGCAGGGTAAAGATATAAGTAGCCTAAATAATGAAAACTTCAAGACCATTATTCATATTCATAGTATTAATAATTAAATATTATTTTCTAAGATGGAACTTAGTAGGATTTATGTTACAAAACACACTTAATATGTCTTATGTGTTATTACAGTCATTGTAAGTATTGTATGTAATACCTCACAGCGGAGAATCACCACAGGGCTGAGACATCAACACATACATGACACTTGTTAAAACTTGTTCATGGCATAGCTGCACTGTTTCTGAGCTGGTTGTATGCAGCTCAAGTGACTGAAGAAATCCTTGGATTATAGCCCGAGATGCTTTGTTCTTCTCTCTCATTGCTTACTAATCACTGTCTGGTATCAAACCAATTTGGATTTTTTGCATGGTCAAAGGCAACAAGCTTAGTGCTTTCATCCTGGGATGTTAGAGAGACCAAGTTGTTACATCCTCATCCAACACTCCCATCTTGTGGTGTTGACTGGTAGCTCTTCTGGATTACTTTGGGCTCAACCATACAATTTATCTGTACATTGTTTCTTTTGATAACAAACAAAAGAAACAAAATACAAATGGTGCAGTCTGTTGCTTATACTCAAATTATATATATAACAAAATGTATGAAGCAGCCACAAATATATGCACACCTGTTTAGAGCAGTCAAATACAATAACTTTGAAAAAAACCCACTAATATCAGGTGTCTTCATAGTTAATGTGTCAGTAAGTCAACCTATAGTTAATATTGTTTGTAATAGCAATTGCAATTGTTAGTATACGTTTTCATATCATTAACACGGCCTAATTAGGGAAAGTTCAACCTTAATTTGACAGTCATCACAATCACAATAAATAAACTGATTTAAAAAAAGTTGTTTTTCATTTGTTTCTTGTTATGTATTTAAATAACTATTGTTAATTATTATTATATATATTATTCAAAAAGGTAAGGGTAGATTCATTGCCAAGTGATATGATAGCCTAGAGTTCACATCTCTGCTTGAACTTCCCTGGAGTCAATAACCTGTTTTTTCCACTAGATGGAGCTGTAGTCTCATTATTTCCAGTATAAGCTGAGTGTTGAACTGGGTCATCATGTTCAATAATTCAACATATTATTGTTTGGTTTGTTGTCTGTATACAACAAGACAAGCTTTAAAACCACAAAATATTTTTCTTGTTGTTGCTGATTAACTTGATGAGGAACTGGTCATATGTGCCAACATTAAATCAGTGAGATTTCAGATGTATCCACAAGGTGGAGTAGTTTGCTCAGCTATGGAAATCAGTTAAGTACAGTAACATCCATTTCCAAAGCTGGTCATCTAATGTGATTCCATGACTGAATCGAGAAAATAGTTAAATAGCAACACTATTATAAACGCTACATTACAGCTGGTGGTCATGGCACCATATTCATAATCACACACATACTGATCTGGTGTCATGAACATTGAGATGAATTAGCCTTGAGAATATTGGTTTTCAAGATTTATAAATCGGTTGGGTTTGCTGGTTTGGTCATAACATCCTCCCATCACTGTTTAGGAAGTTCAGCTTCTTAAAACTTCTGGTAACTCATTCTTTGGAAAAATAGAAGCTCTCGCAGGAAACTCCCTTTGTTTGATTTCCAACCACTCAACCTCAAGATTCATCTGAAAACATCCTGTTGTATCAGCAGTTCACTGTCAAAGCCAAAAGAGTCGCATCAGCATCACTTTTACCTTCTGAAGAACACCAGTCGCTTTCACACTCATTCATTGTCACATCAAATACGCCATAACAGCCAAACTGTCTCACAACTTTTTTTTTTATTTCATTACATAAGTACATACATACAAAGCAAACCTTTTAATAGAGTTTATGAAACTCACATCACATTGTCTGTAGAAATAACACAATCCCTACAAACATTTACAATTAACTCTAGTATAGAGTTCTGATTATACCAAATTGACTCACACCTTTACATACCCACAGCAGATATGTACACATTCGGATGAAGTTGTAACAGTCTTTAGATCATTGGAAAACAGATTTCTTTTTTTTTTCTTTTCTTTTTTAAGTGGGGTGTGGGAATAACGCAGGGAAAATTATGTGAGATGATGTGACACTCGACGGGGGTCAGGCTGGGTGTGAGTTTAACCCACATAAAGTTTGTTTGGAATGCAACACACACAAAAAAATGAAAATAAACAACAATGTACCAATATTTCTACATCTATCTATAGGGAATCCCAGGTTTGTTGAGGAGGGCATACAAAGCCGCTTGTGTTCAGTTTCCAATCCAATGGCTTCTGCTTTGGTGTGTTGATTTGTCTGTCCAGGGGCCAAAGAATGAGTCTCTGTTTTCTTGCTCTTGCACTACTGTTGATCCCCACTCATCTAGGAAACAGTCCACTTTTTTCTTGTCTTTTCTTTCCTTCTTTCTTTAAACCCTCCACCTCCCTCCTCCTCCTTCTTCTTCTCCTTCTCTCCCAAATACCTATCCCACCCTTTCTGCCCCTCTTGTCCTCTTGCCCAGAGTGAAGTGGAGACATGTGTTTCCCTGCACCTGCATGGAGAGAAAGGAAGAAAAGTGAAGTCAGATCTCTCCCTCTCGCCCTCCCTCCCTCCCTCCCTGCAGAGGGGAGCAGACAGACTGGCGCCTAGCATGGAACTTTCATTAACCCCAGGCAGATAGCAATGAATCCGCTACACATTCACTGGCCTGTCTAATTGGCAACCGTGCTGAATGTGGAGGGTAAGGAAGGAGACCTTCATGTCCCAGCACATCAATGCTTACACTATTTTCCCTGGATATTTTAAAAGTTTACTTTTAATTCATTTCATTTGGAAAAGTCAAAACAAGACGCTGTCGTAGGCTATACATCTGCTCTAATCCACCAGAAGATGCGATGAATATTTGACCACATTAATAGTGATAAGAAAAAGATAAATATGTACCATTATCTGTCATCCTCGTCCTAGTGGCACAACCGTCCTTCTTCTTTGGAGAAATTGCGACTAAGGTCCGCAGTCTGAATGGAGAACAGAAAGGAGAGAAGCGGTGTTAGACAGTGTCGATACCATTATCATATTATATTATTATCATATATTATCATTATATTTCAGTGCATATAGTCACAGTAGTGTGAGGCTGTAACATGCATGTAACAAGCATTATACCACTGCAACATAATTATAGCCTACAGTAGCCTATCATTGCGATGCATTCAATTGCAGATGTGTTTCAAAGCTCCAATCAGCAAGTAGAAGAAACTTTATAAAAATCCACATCTGGAATTTAACTTCTAATCAATGTAATAATCTGCTGTGCAAAAAAACTATAGGGGATTTACTACGAGGCAATGTCAGTGTCAGAGGGTCCACCGTGCAGCAGTGGCAGCAGAAGAAGTAGTAGTAGGCAAGTAGTAGTAGTAGTGCATCTCTCTACCGCACCTTTATTGACAACACCATCTCCGGCGTGGCTGTGTCCTCCGCTTCCAGCGCGATCTGCAGGTCGAAGATGTAGTCGATGACGTGCTGCAGGATCTCCACCTGGCTGACCGACTTGTTCTGCGGGATGCTCGGCACCAGCTCCTTCAGCTTGGAGTAGCAGTCGTTCATGTCGCACAGGGCGCCCACCGGCTCCTCCAGACACGAATGTTTATTCCGGCTGATGGCGAGACTCTGCTCCGAAATGCAGCACACGGCCTTGTAGCAGCTCCTCACCGAGCGGACGGGACTGATGGCTTTCATTATGGAAACAGACGCGCGATGACGATGACGACGACAACGAAAACGAAAACAACAACAACAACAACAAGACGACTCGGTTTGACGTTTAAGTATCAGTCGGCGATGTCGGTTTCTCCTTGTTCGTGGTCTTCCTGTCTCTGTCCTGAAAAGCTACAGTGCTGAACTGTGACAGCAGGCGTACAGTTAGGCTTTTATAGACACTGCGCGGCCGCTGACGCCCCCTTCCTCGCACCGCTCTCTGATTGGCCAGTGTAAAGAGCACGCCCATTCTCATTGGCTGATATCACCTTGTGGAAAAGCTGGAAAGAATGAGGAAATTGGGATGGGATGCCTGAAGGGGATTGTCAATCAATTAGTCAGGCCACCTCTCAGGTTGTTTTTATTTAGCCCTTTTGAAATAAACAGCTGAAATCCTCAAGGTGGAGTAGGGTACAATATCATGATAATCTTCAGTATAAAGAGGAATAACTTTAGTTTAAGAGAAGTTCTGGGAGAGGATGACTTCACTGCACTTTCTATCCCACTTCTACTTTCATAAACAGTTATAAATCCGCACCAATAGATGTAGCTACTCCACATAGCCATCTTCTTACAAAGCTGTTCCACTTTAGAAACTGTTATTATTAGTTATTGATTAATGTGGGCTGGTTTCGATCATGAGCTTTGGCTGTAGGCTACATGTCTGACTGTACCAACCGCATCGAAAAACATTTCATGTAACTCAATCTCTTCAACACAATAACCATATTATTCCATCATTAACTCCACAGCAGTGTGCCTTCTTCTATGGGTTGTCATCCCTGAAACATACACATACATATAGGCTATACAAATGTGATATTTGTATAATGTAGGTAAAAGGTCAGAGAGAGAAGTAGTTATTTTTTATATCAATTTGTTGGCAAAAACATACAATGACCAGTCAGTGGTTATGCTATGTGTTAACTGCCTGGTAATTGTGTTTTAATCACTTATGGCTTATGTCTGACAGCCTCTCCACTGATTAAGTGTTATAGCTGTAGTTAATTTAAAATGTCACTAACTGGCTTTAAACTAAAGCTGTAGAATCACTTTCTACCATTTTCTCCCCTCCCTGGAGTGAAAGTGTTTTATGAAAATTATATTTCAACATTTCCAAAAGTTGCTGCCTTTTAGTTTACATCAAAGCACGTCCCGTTCTGCTCCTATTTGGGTCTTATTTTCCCCTTTTCTCACAATCCTGTTTTGTGGAGGAATGCAGGCCTGAGCCAGCTGTGTGTCCTATCCCGGCCCAGCTGTGTTGATCTAACGCGCCAGTCCCAGACATGCTGGCGCCAGCCTCCCGACGTCATCCATTCACCCCGACGCGCACTCCTCTTTGGCAGACGGCCCGCCCTCCCCCGTCCACCACCAGAGGGGAGAGAAGGAGAGGCGCTCGGACATCCCATTGGCTGGCCGGGTCTGTCAATCACGGTCAAGGATCTACGCCCCCCACGCTCTCCTCCTCCCGTCTGCAGTTGTACTCAGAGAAACCTCTCCAAATACTCCTTAACTTGTGTAATGATGAATAAACCAAAACGGCCTGGACACGAATCTCGTCACGAAAAGAGAAAGGAGAACATTTAATATTGACTTTCCACAGTCACCATTACAGCCACAACGAACTTAAACTTTACTTTACTACTTTACTCTGCCAAATAATGTCGGTTTTGTACAGTTGGACAGAGAAATGTGTTGCTCAACGTTTGCCAGTCAGTGCGTGTTCCTGTTACAAACACTCTGGACTGAGGGATGGAGCTGTCTATTTTAGGATAAATTGTAATCTAAGTTTGGCCGGGATGTGGGGAAATTTGACATTGCGTTGCCTCACAAACAACAACAAGAGTGGGTCAGTTAGACTGTTTCAAGATGAGTAAGTACACGCATTCACAGTCTTATCTCCAAACTGGACACATTTAGCGCATAAATATGCAACGCTGGAGATATCATATCCTGCCCATTAATGCAGAGGTTCAACAGATGTTCAAGTCACACTGTCTTCTTCCTGGCATCCCCCTCCTCCTCCCCCCTTCGCCCCCCCTCCCACTCCACGCATGACGAACCACTCGGCGACCTCACTTTACTGCAAACCACAATATTGAACCGTGAGACAGGATTTAAGTCCAGCACTATTTTAGAGATATATTGTGTGAGTGCATAGAGAGTATCCAAACAAGACTTTGACCCCCAAATATCTTTCTTAAATATGTCAAGGGGAGGACAAATATTGCCCGAAATTTCCCAGGTCTGGTGGGAAAATAATTGTTTGTATTAGCTGACTGAGCAAACTGCCGGGGCAGGGATTGGGTAGGATAGATGAGGCGTTTGGGATTACAGGCCTCCACAGGAACAGAATAAACATTATCCAATTTGTTTTTGATGATCCGCAAGAAAGAAAGAAAGAGTTGCCTCTGGATTCAGTAATTTTCAGGAACCACGAGCTATTTCTAGGATATCAAAAAAAAAAAAAAAAAAAAAAAAAAAAATGCCAGCAGAGTATTTTCCTCTGATACCCATGACAGCGCTTGTCTGCAGATTCCAGAGTTCTCGGTGCGTAAATCTGTGCTACACACACACACGCACGCACGCACGCACACACGCACGCACACACACACACACACACACACACACACACACACACACACACACACACACACACACACACACACACACACACACACACACACACACACACACACACACACACTGGTGTCTGGGCAGGGATCAGGTGCTTGTCGGAAAGGCCCCGGACACAATCGGGTCTCTCTTTCAATGGATGGGAGAATTCCGAGCCTGGCGTCAGTGAGTCTGCCTCTCTCCCCGCCTTCCCTCTCCCTCTCCCCGCTCCTCCGTGCAGCTGGACGCAGACAATCAAGCCATCAACAATCGCCATGCATAATTAGCAGCGCCCCCCTCCTCTCCTCTCTTCTCCTCTCTTCTCCTCTCTCTCTTTCTTTCTTTTTCTCTCTCTCTTTTTCGCTGTCTCTCAATTAAATTTCAATCCACTTTAGTATCTTTTTATTAACAACAAAATACTACTAATACCAAAGAAGGGAGGAGGAGGATACTATCACATAATAACAAGCAAAAACATCTGTTTCACCTCTAAGACTGGATGTGTCTGGGACTCTACCCCCTCCACTCATCTTCACCTATCAAAGTACCTTCTCTTAACATAAACAAAGTGTCTCTTATTGCGTGGTAAGAGCAGCACAGGGTGTAGAGTAATGAGGGTCATCTTGTGAGATGAGAGGGAGGGAGAGCAGAGAGAGACAGAGGGGGGTTAACCACCACAGTGTCATGTGGAACAGCAGTGTTGTATACAGAGGGCCATCTTTTATAATCCACAAGTGCGGGCCAGGCATCTTTGAGGGATAATTAAGTGTAAAGAAACAGTGAGACTTCATCTTGTTGTGTGTGTCTCTGTGTGTGTGTCACGCAGGATTCCTCCTCCTCCTCCTCCTCTGCTCCCAGTTCTTCATCAAAGACGCTTCAGTCGTCTCCATCAGCTTTGAGCGGCCTACACATCCCGAGCTTTTGTCCCTAGTGACCCAGGCAGTGACATGACATTTTATACACATTGTTCATTTGTGCTGCTCACTTGTTATTTATGTTAGAGTCTCTTGTTCGAGCCTGTACACCATGATTTATTCATTCCTTCATCTTGCTTGATTTCACGATGTCAAGGCACCTATCAAGACGGAAACCATCCCCCATGCACTTCATTAACTGATTCAGTAAATCACCCACTATGTGCCCATTGTGGGTGGCAGGCGGCACGACAAACACTACGTGACAGGATCAGGATTGTTCCTCTGCGGCTGTTACACGCGTACAGTTCTCAACACAGGTGTGATTGTATTCAAATTCATCTGTCACATCAGGATATGACAGCTCAGACCTGTTCTGCTGATGGAAACACAGTATAGGCAAATGACTCCCTAACTTCAAGTCATAGCTGGGTATAGTTTATTTGCCAATGCAAAATAATCTGCATATGGCTTTAGGCCGTGGCTACATGTGCTATGCTAATTAGGAGCCATACAGAAAAGCTTTGTCTGTCTGTGTTTGAGCAAAACTTATCTTCTTTCTCTTCTGTAGCAGTGGAAAAAAATCCCTTCACGTGTGGTCACCAGTGACACACAAGGGCCAGTTTACTCATCACAAGGAGTACTACACAATTTGCTAACAGTTGCATAACGTGTTTGGCTCAGGGGTGGGGATGGACGGGGGGGGGGGTGCTTTGTCAGGTCTGAGGAAATAAGGCTGATGATGACACAGAGATGTCGACAGAGTTATCCTAGCTTGAACTTGAGATTTTTTATTTTTTCTTGCTTTACAGTCTGAGGCTGTGAAATTTGACAAGTGTGGGCTTGTGCTATAGGCTCGATAAATATACAGTAAAACGTGGTATCATGGTATATTATGCAAATTTAAGGATGAAGTAGTTGTGGAGCTTCACCCAAACTAGGGAGTGAAAGTGAGGATATATCAGCCTCTCTTGTATCAGAAAAACGTCCAGTACTTCAGAGTAATACTAAGTAGCTGGTTTGTCATTATAAAGATACATTCTTATGTCAGCTGTGAACTACTCTCTGTTTGTCAAGTGGATTTCAAAGGAACCTGGTGAACACAGGGATTCTGCATCTTTGCCTTGTCGCTAAACAAGAATCACCTTGAATAATAATAAAGTGCAGAAGTCATTAGACTCTAGTTTCACAATACTGGTGCCTCACATTGTGGGAACTGTGTTGTTGCCAATATCACGTTGTCAGGTGACTCTGCCCATGTCCTTGGGTGTGAATATTTTTACCATTCTCCCCAATGCAGGAGTAAGTCGTAGCAATGCAACTGCACAGCAGCAGGTGGGACACGAGCCACAGAAGGCCATAAAGCCCACGGTCACCACATAGGGCCAAAACAAACTGACTGTAACACTCGGTGTGACTGGGCAAGTGGAGTAGCTGCCAGCTGCTGGTCACACCATTGTTTTGTCGTTTTCATCGACCCTGACTGGAACAGTCCGCTTATTCTGCAGCTTTTCCAATGAGGATAAACATCTGGCTTCGTGTAAGCACAAGTTAAGGTCAGACTTGGTGATGGTGGTTGGGCCCAGTTGGTGTAGGCAAGGTTGATCTGATTAGTCACAACACCCTCCATCAATGCTCCTTAAACAAAACGCAGGAGTTCCTAAAAATAAATTAGGAACAGGAATGTTTTCCTTTGACAAACCAATTTTACTAGTTAGAATTAGAAATTACATACAACTTCAGCATCTTATATAACTAGCCCCAGACCATATCAAGCAGGCAAACCAATCAGTTAGAGCAGCTCCAGAGCTGACACTGAATTTGTAGTCTACCACTGGATGACCATTAATGGAAGAATTGCAGGCACTAATCTCTCTTCAAAAACAATTCCTCTGTTTTCAAAACGGCAAATAAACACCAGAATGAGAGTCTGCGGACAGCACAGAGACAAACTGGCTCCACACCCAGTCTTGGCCTCTCTCAGTATGGAGCTGCATGCTTAATTTTGAACCAAAATCAAGACCTATGCAACAATTTGCAGATGACTACCAGATGATGACCATAATAATTGTAAATGCTCTTGAGTCGTTGCTGCGCTTACGCCTGTTTTGCCAGCAGGGCCTTTTGTGGTAAATACACGTTAAACTCATTTGGCCGTATAATGTCTTGTAATTAAGGACTGTCTGGGCCTATACTTTGTAAGACCCCACAAAGACTATTGCTCGTGCTTTGCTTTTAAGATGCAGCGTTTGGCTGCTGAACTGCCCCGTGATACAAAACTGTGAGGGAAAGAAGTGTTCTGACTGCAGTTAGATCTGTTGGAAGGAGACAAAGCTGTGGTAAAAAAAGAGATGACTGAAATTTAAATAAACCGATCCCAACATTTTTTCGCAGTTACAATGGGGTATTAAATTACAGTGAACAAGGATCGGTGAAATGTAAAAGTTAGGCTGAGCCAATCTGAGCACCGGGGGTGATCGAGGCTTTATAAAGATCTTCACTTTGTACAGAGACCCTGAGCGAATTCAAGGTCATGCGTGTGTTTTTGTAAGGAGATGGATGTGGGAGTGAGGCACGAGAGAGACAGATAGACTCGAGGACAAGCGGCAACAAGAAGAAAGAGACACTCAGACGGCGAAAGAAAGAAGGTTTGAGAGAAAACGCAGAGGAGGCTGATGCAAACGGCGGCTGCTGCAGGGGATCAGCTGGTCAGGCTTCACACAGACACACAGACAGAGGCCATTAGGTCCCTGGTGGGTATCTCTGCACCTGTGTGTGTCATGTGTTTCTAGGTCAAGTAGGTCCCTGAAAGCTAAGATGAGCTGCAGCAGTGACTTTCTCCTTCTGTCACTGGCCATGTATTCCTTTAGCTCTTCTTCTTCGCCCACCCCCCATGCACATGCACACGTCCCAGCAAGTGCATGTATAAATCATACATGTTAGCACACACGCATGAACGCACCTACACACTTGCCACCCCTCCTCATCTCTCTCTTGCCCCTTCCTTGCACTTGCTAATGAATTGAAACAGTGGGGACTGAGACGTGATACACAGCTGATTCTCCCCCAGCTCCCACACACTCAGACACACACACACTTACCCTTTCCTAATCTGGGTCAGCGGTGCCCCTCTTGGTCACCCCTGGTGGAGCCCTCCAGACGGAGGGGGCAGAGTGGGAGCAGAGAAGTCTGGTCTCTCAGTGACCTGATTAAAAGCTCTTCCACAAACTACTGAGCTCTGTAACCCATCAAACACAACACACACCTCTGCCTTGCTAGTGGACTCTCTCACTGTCTAGCTGTCATATACTCGGCTGCTCACATGTATTCTCTATTTACAATGAATTATACTGTCTAATAAGTCAGTTTTCTCTTCACCCCACCCCCCTCACCCCCCTCTGTCCCTCTGAGGTGGCTATAATCAGGGTGTGGTGATGTGCACAGCATCATGGGATGGACATAAAGACCCAGGGAAAATGGACACTCTGCCAGCTGGTCAGCTGTACATTGCCATGTTCAGCCTGACATTATGGAGCCAATTTTAATTGGGCTTAGTGTGTGAAACCTTCATAAACACATCACGTCACTAGGAGTGTAATGGTCCGCTGTGTTTGTCTTTGGCTGTGGGGTGTTTCTAAATTATTGTTCTTTTTGTTCTGTCTATGAACCATTTTAGGCCACAACCCAGAGATGAAGAGACCATCCTCCCACTCTGTGACCCATTTCAGGTTAGTTACTGCAAAAACTCTTTAAAAATCTGTGTTAAGTATGGTTTCTGAGAATAAAAGATGAAGTAACACAGCCATGAGTCACTCCTAAACACTACCAGGAAATGCCTATATCTGCTTAGCTGTGTCTGGTCTGTGTGTATTGTATTATGGACATTTCCTGCGAACATTCTCTGGCTACTCTGTAATTTACTGAAAATATCCTTGAGCCACTAAGTTAAGAGCTTGGCCAAAGTGGAGGGTCAAAGCCGCTCAAAGATTTCTATAAATGTTGCTTCCTCCAAATCCTCCAGAATGGCCAAAAGAGGAATATGGCTTTTAAGAGCCTGTTCACACAAACAGTATAGCATTAAAAAGGAGAAGAATTCTCAATATGGCGTTGAAAAATAAAAAGGTTAAATACTAAATTATTCAAACAAAATGGATAAGAAAAGATACATGCAAGGATTTCTTTGTCCAAATGATAAAAAGATAGTGTGGAAATATGGCTGCATTGTGGTCAATGCAAAAAAAACGAAGACTAGTTGAAATCTACTGTAAACAATTACAATCATTGTCATGTTTTTGCATTCTGTCTAGAGTCACCTTCGTCTTTTCCAATGAAGCTGCTCTCATTTATACAGTTTCCATCTCTGTTATCTAACTAAAACATGACCAATAAGCAGCCACCTCCCAGCCATTTCCAAGCTGCTGCTGACATCCTCATCTGACATAATCATCATACACATGAGTTAAACAGCTGTGCAGTGATTTTGTCTATGAATCAATAGAAAAGCATAGATACTGGTCTTTTATGAAAAATTAGCAAAGCTTTGTAGGTCACTGGATTTGTCAATGGACATGCAGACTGCATTAAAGCAGATATCAGTGGAATGTTTTTGTTAATATAAGTCCTAAATAGTCCTATTTTCCGTCAGCAATCACTTACATGAAGTATTTCAGCCTAAACACGAGTCTCTCCGTCACTCTGCTCTGCTGTAACCCGAGGAGAAAATTTTCCTTGTGGGATACAAGTGTTATCCAATGAGGAGAGAGAACGGCATGAAGGGCTGTGTGTGCAGCCAAGGGATGCGCGTGACTGTGGTGACGTAGCACGAGGACCAATTGATGCCTGACAAGGGCGGGGGCTGCTAACTCATGGTGCGTTCAAAGAAACTCGTACTTTGTGTTTTTCCTTCCTGTGAAGTCATACCAGTTCGATCTGGTACGAGTTCACGGGTCGGAAGTTACGAGTGGCCGTTATAGGGAACTTTCACAGACAACAGGATGGTAAAAACACGAGCTACGGGTTACCTGGAACGCTACCAAGTCGTAGTTGTGACTTGAAGCTGTAACTTACGGTTTCAAAAGCCTGCCTTGAACGCAGCATTAGCCGAAACGGCCGTGAAGCTGATATCTGCTTTAAACTGGCCACACTAGAGGCTGTAAATGCCTCCCAACATGTCTGTACCATATCATTTTTAAATTTTTTGAGAAATGGTCAGTGGGGAAACTCCAACACTAAGGCAGCCGACGGGTGGTGTAACTCCCTGACTGAGTCTGTAGCATCCAGCTGACTAATAGTGTAACTTGTTCACTCAAGTCTATCACGTAGTCAGTCAGTCAATGACAAATATTAGTGTTTATAGGTGAGGCCCAACTGTTACGGTCCAGCCTAAAACACATGGCCTCATTTAGCCTATAGCACATTGCCATGCATAGAGTTTTGGTTTTATTCATCCAGTTGTATGTAAGACCTCCACCCCAGTGAAATTGAGATGAATTAAATTTAATTTGTGGTGCTCACAGCACAAGAATTCAACAACAATACATCTTTCCAGAAACAGTGTTCTCCTCTTTCTGGATAATCCACAAAACTCTGAAGCGTGAGGGTTATCCACAGCAATGCTGACGCTGTTTTAAGAGACACTGTAAATTTTCAAAGTACTTTTTTTTTGGTGCCGTTACACCACAAAACAAAAAGTCAGTTTGCTTAAATTTGAACTGGAGTGCACACAAAACACTCTAGGCATATTCTAGTGGTTGAGCTGTTTAATCATGGCTTTATTAATCACTGTGGCTGCCCTAGATCATATTTTATATTTAACATACCCACACCAATGCAGTCACTTGCAGTTTTTTTTTTCATATTGCAGAGCTATTTTCAGTTTGAACAAGTAACACAACACCTACATCTTTACTAGCTCAGTTTGTGGCAGGAAGCTTTGTCATATGTCATTACTATCTCTGTATATGGTCTCTGTACATATCCTGTCATCTCATACACTGAAAATAAAAGCAAAAATAGGGTCTAAACTTATTGTCAAATGAAACTACAGTTATATAAATGGTAGGATATAAGATTGTTGTTATTCAGAAGGGACAGAGAAGTAAGTGAAGGCAGAGATAAAGACCACTGGTCCCAGCTGATGACCCCGACACAGTGATCAGATAAAGACGAGCACTTCAAACACCACTGATAAGCTTCACAGTGAAGGACGCTGAGCAGCTCTTTTGGCCAAAACAAGAGATAGCCCTGACAAAGCCCAATTTATGGTTTACAAGAGGTGAGAATTAGGCTTAAATAATAGAAATCACCATATCTCTACATTGTATTCACAAAAGGCACAATTAGTGTCAAGTTTTCCCCATGTGGGCTTTCTGTTGCTGTCAGCACAAACTAAAGGTGTGGGCTAGGCTTCTGTTGGATGAGACTTCGCCTTTATGTAATCAGTCTTAATGCAGTCAACAGTGACATTTTGTAACTCAATAGACTCCAGCCTAATGTGACAGACAAGCTATGACAATGTTAGTGGGCAATCAAATTGGTGTGTGTGTGTGTGTGTGTGTGTGTGTGTGTGTGTGTGTGTGTGTGTGTGTGTGTGTGTGTGTGTGTGTGTGTGTGTGTGTGTGTGTGTGTGTGTGTGTGTGTGTGTGTGTGTGTTGTGTTCATTCACATCACAACAGCCCTATAATGACTGTTTAACAACCCGAGTGGTGCTCACCTGTGTCAACGCGTTGAGTGACTGAGTTAATTATTGTCCTCCAGACGTCTGTGAGGCCTGAGAGACACAGAGAGATTACAGAGGACAAACTGAAGATTAGATAAACAGAGGAGCTACTTTTCTTCTCAGCTGCAGGACCAATCGATTGCAAGATTTCAGTCCCATGCGAGATCAATGGCAGATAAGCAGAGTCATCAGGGCTGTTATTCACGCCTGTTTTAAGATAATGCTCAAAAATGACTTTTCTGTTCACAGCCAGATGTGTGCCCCCCTTGTTAGGGAGGCAGATGATTCCACCCTCCCCGACCAACAACAACACTTCAATGTTAGGCTAACCTCCTGGTGACTTTACCGCAGCATCTGGCAAACGTTAGGCTTCACCTAAACCCACCGTTTAAGCTGTAATATGAGCAGCACTCTTACAGATGCGCCTTCAGTAGGCAAAGCTGTGAGTGAGTGTGTGTGTGTGTGTGTGTGTGTGTGTGTGTGTGTGTGTGTGTGTGTGTGTGTGTGTGTGTGTGTGTGTCTGTGTGCAGTCGTGTATGTGCTCTTGCATCTGTGTGCTCTCTGGGCTCAGCTCGGCTCGCAGGGTTTTAAAAAGACAATTGCTCGGTTCAGGATGGGAACCAAAGAAGCCGGTGCAGACACAGCAGGGGAGCCCTTTTCACAGCGCACACAATAACCACCCCAGCCCCAGAGAACACAGTGCCTGGCTTGCCTTGTGAACACACAGCAGTGACAGTGTGCAGCGCACGTGGTCGAGACGGGTCTGTGTGTCCTTTTGTTATAGCAGCAACTGATAAGTGAAAAAAAAAACACACAAGACCTGTAAGACAATAATACCACACTCCGTGCACAGCTGGCATATTTTCTGAGAAGCTATTTCCTGTAAAAATTCTGACACGGGAATAATGATGGCTTTGATTGGGCCCCCGTTAATGGGAGGCACTTCCTGTTTCTTTGTATTGGTTTCATTGTGAGGCGATGGGGTGGGAGGGGGAGGAGCGGGCGAGGCAGGGTTTGAGGGAAACAGCTGCTGGAGATGACACAGTCAAGAACATCCCTGTGACCCCCCCCACCCATGCACACACATATACACACTCACTCACACACACACACACACACACACACACACACACACACACACACACACACACACACACACACACACACACACACACACACACACACACACACACACACACACACACTATCACCTCTTGCTTTGGTTAAGCTTTGTTGCAAACTAATTTTCCCCTTCTCCTCATTACCACTGATCTGAGTTGATCTTTCTCAGTCGGGACTCGGGACATGAGTGTGAAACATTTCTGCTCTCGATTCTCAGAAGAAGTGTTACTCAGCTTTCACGACATTTTCAAAAAACAAGAGACTGTGGCCTGTCATCTTTAGTCTTTCTTCCCATAACCAATGAGAAGATGCACGGACTACCAACACCTGCTGCTCCTACAGTGACAAGAAAAAAAAAGTGTCAAACTACATCCCTAAATATAACAGCGTATTTTTTTCTAGCTTGAAGATGAGATGGATGGGCTTTATATCAACAGCTCCATTCAGAGTCCAGGTTTGAATGTTGACTCTTACTCTAGTGTTTCCTGTCATTGTCTTCATGTTCAAGCAGATGCTCTATTGGGTTATATGTCACAAATTTCCCACCAGAGCAGCATCTGCAAAACTACACAAAACATTTGCAAACAGATATGAATGAAATATTGCCACGACAAAACTGAACATTTGAGCGACAGGATAGTGAAAATAACAAACAGCGGTTATGTTTTTTTTTTTTTTAATTTTTTATCTTATATACAATCAGTGGCTAAACCAAATATAGCTCGACATTTGAAACTAGAGAGGTGTTTTTGACGGGGGTGAGGTTAAAAAAAAGCTGTTAAAAGGTTTAGGTTTACTGTTTTCTGAGGGAAGTCTCACTTGTTGTCAGTAAAGGAAAGTCTGTGGTTCTCACGTTAATCGCTGCAAAAGTAGATGTCGCATTTGCTGTTGTTTTCTGAAAACCCAGCACACATTTCACAGTTTTGCGTACTCTTCGGAACAATTATAATTCTGACTGGGTGCAAAGGCACTCTCCGCTCACATGCAGATATTCAAATGCACACACAAACACACACTTGTGCTTCTATGCATACACACACACACACACACACACACACACACACACACACACACACACACACACACACACACACACACACACACACACACACACACACACACACACACACACACACACACACACACACACACACACATGCACACACACAAACACACACAGGCTTTTTCTATCTGAGTGAGGTTTTCCATTAGTGTTTTTGCAGAGATCACAGGTTTGTACTGTTTCCTGCCGCACAGTGCTTAGCCACAGAAGCTAACCAGTGTTCATGCTTTCTCTGCTCTGCATTGAAGATGATCACTGGAAAATCATCAGCACGACACACACACACACACTCCTACCACAAGCACAGATGTATGAACACAAACACAGTTGCTGCTGAAGTCTCTTTTGCATTGATACCATCTCGGGAAAGGATGAGTATATAATGTCAAGTCCCTTCAGAATAAAAATCTAATTTCAAAAATCTTCTAACAGAGAATCGTACTCCTCAATTTTCCCTTTGCTTCTTATCTCTCATTTTCTTTTTGTTGCTTTGCCAGTCTCTGAGGAGGGCTGATGTGAGCTCCAGATGTTGAAGTAGACTTGCTGGAGACAGAGTGCAGCGGGCTTCCCCATGCCTCTGTCCTCTCATCTCAAGCCTGTAATACCTGATATTTTTGTGTTTTGTTGGTACATTTAGCTCCTCAGGTGGTGACTCACTGTTAAGACCACATCTGTTTCCAAGGGTACAAATTTGTTTGAAAAGACTAGTTTGATATTCAAGATAAGAAGGATTAGATAAGAAGTTGTGTAACACTCATATTTGTGCATTATGTATGGGTTTAGACTGAGCAAAAGGCTTTGGATTAGTTTAGCATTAAGACTGAACGCGCGGAAGCAGCTATCCAGACTGTAAAGTCCAAAAATACACCTACTTCATTGAGTTTGCATGTTCAGATGTTGCCAGTGGTGTTTGTGTTTTTTCTTCATTCTGTTTTTAATAGTCAATAAAAGGCCTACTGCCCAATTTTTAAATCTAATTGTACAACTCACAAACTGTTCCTTGGTTTGTTTTATCTTGTTTGTATTAACTTGTTTTATGTGCTCAATTTACCCTTCAGTAAATACTTGTTATACTTTAACAAGATAATGGAATTTTGAATTATAAAAAATACATCTCTAACACTTAGTATACAAACATGATACTTGTATCAAGTCTGTCCTCTTTCTCTTGGCACGATTGTTTCACAACTATTCCTTTAAATACCTACACACCTACCTACGTGAAACTATGCCTCTTATTGCCTTTATATTAATCACACATGCTAAGATGAATGTATGTTTGTCCCAGTATAACCTAGTTGTATCAATGGCACCATCATCATTATCACTGTGTAGCACAACACACTGTATTTAGTATCTCTCCTCTGTTGTTGTTGTTGACTCTGGTCTCTTCTCCACCCTCTAAAAAATAAGTTTCTGCCACATGACCTCTCTCTGTTTTTCACTTTCAAAACAAAATGTTGAAGCTGTTGTCTTCACATCAGGCCTTATGGTTTGGGTCGGGGGGTCATGTAGCCTCTAAAGATACTATCTCTCTCTCTCTGCGAGCAGCCATCCATCACTGTGGATACAATGTCACCTTCCTCACCTCTCATCCCGTTCCGTCTCTCCTCCTGCTCCTCCTCCTCCTCCTCCTTCTCCTACGTCTTCATCCATTTAGGTACTGTGCTCGCTGACTCCTTCTCCCCCTTTGACCTCCTCTCCGGTGCCTCCTTCAAAGGACACATTGATCACTAATAGACATTTTGAGGCAGCTCAACTTGTTTCTCTGTGTGCATGCGACTGTGCAGCAGCAGGGGTCACACCATGAAATTAGCCCGCATGCCAGGGCTAATTGAACTCAGTGGTTACTAACCTGCATCGTTCACCCTGCACGTTAGTTTGCATATCTAAATGTCCTGATAAGACTGCGTGTGTTACAAGTAATTCAGGGTAAAAATAACAAACTGAATAACGAGGCAGCTGCTGTTAGATAAAAGGAGGGAAGATGCCAGTTAAGTGGTTTTAAGTGTTATTGCTTTACGTTATGGGAAAAGACTGCAGCTTTCACAGTTTGCTGCCATAAAAACCACTGAAACATGCCGATTTGATTTAAGCTCGACTGGCTGGCTGTTGCTAGTGAAAGTACAGGAGGTAGAGAATTGGATGCAGCTTGCCATTAAACAAGCTCTAGTTTAAACAGCATACGCATACAAATACATGGCAAATATTCAAGTTCTTGTCAGGGACATAGGAATAAACATAGAAGCTAGAAAACCCAAAGAAAAATTTCGCATAGATCTCAAGACTGCTCTTGGGCAGCTGTCCCCCCCTGAGGCCTGGGCTGTTGTACACATATAAGCGTCCACAAGTACTCCCTAACTCAATTTCATATACTTGACACTCTCAAAATAGACCGTTCTCATTATCTTTACAGCCACATGAAGAAATGCCAACTGCCAAACCGCATCCAAACACACAAAAAATGTCTATTCAAAGGTCACATTAGGTAGCACTTGGGCATTTTGAAATAGCTGCTAAATCCACTTTGCTGGACACCAATGTGCAGTGCATTAGCCCGGTCACTTCTAGGCAATTAAGACTTGTTTCATTTCACCTGCCGTGACCCGACATCTCCTGAATATTATTAGGGAGCAGCTATTCTAGATTTTTCTGCCAGAATTAGTAAACAGAGAATAAGATCACACGAGAACTTACACGCTACTTGAAATCGGAAAGTCAGTGAACTAATTCACTCAACCAACTTCATTACTGCTCAGACCAGAACAAGTGTAGTGAAGGGAACATGGTTTATTTCTTATAACTCTTTTCATTTATAAGAGCAACACTGCATTTTTTCATCTTTTCAAAAGTTAACAGCCTCACTGTAACACACATACAACCATTATAATCCATGAAATTTTTAAGACCTTCACCTTTTTATCTTATATTCTGTATTATGGTTTTTAACCTCTTGCGTCCAAAGAATTAAGGAAAACATACTGGAGACTGATCTACTTAGTTGCTGCTTTGATGTTGACCCTTGTTGTGTAGCCTGACTTCTTATCAAATCACAACTCTGGCCAACACGCTGATGGAGGGCCTGTGTGTGTGTGTGTGTGTGTGTGTGTGTGTGTGTGTGTGTGTGTGTGTGTGTGTGTGTGTGTGTGTGTGTGTGTGTGTGTGTGTGTGTGTGTGTGTGTGTGTGTGTGTGTGTGTCTACATACAGACAGACGTTATCTGTTTTCTTTGCCAATCTGGAGCAAAGGCTCAAGAGTTGCAACAGTGTTGATGATAACTTTAATACATGTGTGTGTTTGTGTGTATGCGTGTGTGACTATGTGTATGTGACATCTGCATGGTGTGCTCGATGCCCTCATGCTCCCTTTTCCTCTGTTGCAGTTCTCTGAGGTTTGACCTTTGACCTGATCATTTGACCTTCTCAGCATTGACCACTCCTTGGTCGTCCAGCTTTGAAATAGACTGTGTGTGTGTGTGTGTGTGTGTACACATGTGCTCTTGTTTGCCAGAGCACAGATGTGCACTTTGAATGAAAAAGTCTGATAAAAACATTTGTTTGTTTCCTCTTGGTGTGGGGCTCCTCGGTGGTTTCCTTTTATCATCGGCCTGTTTGCTCAAATTTTAAATCTGCACGGGGAAAATATTTTTAATCATCATTGCTCCTCCATTGTGTTTTTCCCAGTTTCCTTGCCCCCTCTGCAGAGAACCCAAGGAACTGCATCACAGTATAGACAGACACACTTTCCAGTTAACAAACTGGGGAGAAACTGGGCAGATGAATCTCATCTGACTTTAACAATAGAGATAAATAATAACATTTGGCCGGATCTTATTAACAAGACTCTGAAATATACACTGGAACTATTTATTAGACAAAGCAGGATGTTTAAGACGATTGTCAAGCCTTTACCAGAGAGAAAAAACAGAGCACACACTGATTTCTACCGCAATCATATGTGTCTGATGTAGAAAGAGTAGAATATGTTGTTTTTAAAGGGCAGCTCCTGCAACCATGAAGCTTGGAGATACAGTGCAGGCACATGCTAAACTACTGGGACTGCCTTAAAATCCAGTCCATCTATTTCTCCCCACATCTTTCAACTCGTCGGGTCCCCAGTACAGCACACAGGGCCCCCTTTTCGTCTCCTCCCATCCCTCTCTCTTTCTTCCTCTATCTCTCTCTTTCTCTCTCTCCCCCCTGCTAGGATCCCCACAGCTGCGCGGACCAGGTGCGTTCCGCCCCGACACACACACACGCACACACACACTGACACATGCATACACTGACACACACACACACACACACACACCCTTACACCCGCCAACGGACGCAGCAGGAAATGCCTAATACCAGTTTTAGAATGATGCCACTATGCCAGCTTGACAGGGAGGCAGCAGGATCTGTCACGAGAGAAGGCAAAAGAGATACCGAGAGAGAAAGTGAGACTGAGATAGAGAGTAGAAACAGAAAGAATAAAACTGTTGCTCTATTTCTGAATGTTATGTACTAGTTTTTAAGTCTAGACAGCTGACAAAACTTCTAATTTCTCTGCTCGTAAATGGCGTCTAACTCAAGTCCCATTTCACTCCTCATGGTGGTCCACTTCCAGCTCTGGAGATCAACACACACACAATCTGTACTAGCAGGGCCAAAATATATCCAGCTAAACCTCTCTCCAGGGATCTCAAGTAAAAGGGACCTCTGTAGTGTGTGTGTATATATGTGTGTGTGTTTGAGACTGTACACGCATGTGTGACTTTATGTGTGGGTGGATGCACATGTGTTTTTATAAAAAAAAAAGTACCAGTTATTTTGGTCTGTGGCTCACCACAGCTCACACTCTCCCCTGTCTTGTACTCATCTCACACGGCCCCAAGAGAAGCTGGGGGGGTGAGGGGGTGGGGGTGGAGGTGGGGGGGTGACAGACTGTAGAAGCAAGTGAGCAAGAGAAAGACAGATATGTAAAAGTTGAGGATATGTAGAGGAGGATGAGGACCCAAGAGACTTCAGACAATAAGTGATGAATCAGTATGTGCTGTTGATTAAAGTCCCATATCCTCTGTGTTGCATTGAGACTTGCATGGTAACCAACACAGAGCAATAATAAAAAGAGGCACTAGCAACAGCAACAGTGACTTTTTTATTTTAATTATATGCATTAGAGTCCAGCTCTGCCACTAATGAGTATTTCCAATATCAATTATTTTGGTTTTAACTTTCCAGATCAATTGAAGAATTATTTTGAGTCTGAAAATAGTGAAATCACAGTTTCCTAATGCCCAGGGTGACAGATATCTTTGATTAGCTTGTTATTGTTGCCAGTGATTAAAAAACCCAAAATATTCAGTTTACATTTATTATTGTTTCTTAAAAAAAAAAGAAAAAAAAAGACAATTAAATCGTAACAAAATTGATTCTTTTCTTTTTTTTTGGTTCTATTTTTTGATATCGCCCACATTATAGCCCTGACCACAGTGAGGTTAAGAGCGGAATCAACATATTAACTCATAACCGGCACACTCAAATGCAAATCTATAAAGTTTTTATTGAAGTGGGTTACTTTGACCAAAAAAATAAAACCATAACCATAACCATAATTAAAATTCCCTATTCCCTTCAGTAACAGCAGTCTGCTCTGGCACCACTGTAATGTATTAGTTTGGTGCTGTTCCCCATCATTATGCTGATGTACTGTATCCTGCCTCAGTAACCAGCACCAGCAACAGTCACCCCAGCATCCAAATCCAGTTCAATGCAGTTCAGTATCTTAATTGTACGGCAACGGTTGATAAGTTGGTTACCAATAAACCCATTTCTATTTCTAACTCAGGTTATTTTGATTTTGGTTGACATTTCATAATTAGAGTAGACAAATGTAATGTTGATGCCAGTCCACAACAACAGCTGCTTGATTTCTTTCATGGACTGTCTGAATCAGAAGCTGAATTTCTGCGGCTGAGAGCTTGTGCATTGTGTGTGACACTGAGTGGAAGTAAGATAAATATTTAGTAGTGCTATCTGTAGAAGACAATGGTGTCAGAGGTCAGCATGGCCTGATATAAAGGTGCAGCAAACCCACCAGTCAGTTACAGCGGTGTGGCTAATGAAAAGAAAAAAGAAAGAAAACCCTTTTTTCATTTCATTGTGATGGAAACTTAAAAAGGCAGCTACGCACATAGACACAAACGCACGCACACGTTTTCACACGTACACAATTGCACACCCTGCTGACACCTCAGTGTGGCCACATTCTCACCTCAAACCTTTCCATTCACTGACTGCCAGGCCAGTGTTTCCACCAGCGGATGTTTTTTGAGGCCAGCATTTCTTTGAAAAGACACAGAGGGCCTCAGCCAGGCGGGAGAAACCTACTTCAGCTATTTTAGACTGCGTCGTGTGTAGGATACCTGAAGTGTTACTTTTCGAGCTGCACCGCTGAAATCTTTTTGTTCTAAGCCGTTTTCTGTTTGATCGTAGACGACTGATCCCAGCACAAGGCTGAAAACTTTGTTCTATTTAGCGTCTTCAAAAAAAAAAGGCGTAATACCAAGACCACTGGAATAACATATATCACTGAATGTATGTATGTGTGTATACATACATACACACACTGTATGTAATGTATAATTATTGAAATAAGCATCAAGCGAGCAAAACAGAGATAAAATATACTATTTTGTACTGTGCAACAGTTCAGATTCATCTTTCCTTATGTAGCAGTAAGACTCTGAATCTATACACACACACATACACACACAAACACTCCAACAGGAAGAGTGTGGGTGTTTGGGAGCAGCTGCATGGAGAAGCATCAGACCCAGCTTCCTCCTGGTGCAGCCAGCACCATCTCTCCTCCCTTCTCTTTTTCTCTCTCTCCCTCTATCTACTCATTTCCTCCTCATCTATTTCTTCCTCTTCCTTTTATCATTCTCTCTCTCTCTCTCTCTCTCCTTCTTACACAGACAGAAATGTACATCCAGTCAGAAACAGACAACACCACAATCTCGAGTCTCCTCTTATCAGAAACTGAGCACAAGATTCAATCTGCACCGCTGGCAGAAATTAGCTGGCTGTCGGTGCATGTTGCAATGCAAACTCTGTGTGTGTGTGTGTCCTGTTTCTGTCCTCTTTCCTCAGAATGGTGACACATCAACGCATCGCGACCTGAAAGCCCAAATGTTGCACAACTCTTTCCTGTGTTCAGTTCTAATCGAGGTCTTGTTGGTGGCGTTGCAACTCCACTCTCGCACACCTGTGCGAGGTGAGGCTCAGATGACTCAAGGCACAGATGGACCGAGCAGATAAAGCTCGAAAATGAACATGAGCGAGAGAGAGAGAGAGAGAGAGAGAGAGAGAGAGAGAGAGAGAGGTGTTTTGGAAATTTAACTGTTACATCAGTGCCTCAGCTGTCAAATGTCAAACTTTGATTGTTGTGCAATCATCTCTGTTGTGGTTTGATTATAAAACCCACCTGATAAACAGGATACATGAATACATGTAAATGCACCATAGAGTTGAGAACACATTGTCTGGAGGAATCCTGCTCAAGCGCAGGTGCAGCTCGCCTGTTACATCTTTGTGTCTCACTTTTCTTTTCAGTTTTTTATTCTAACTCATCACGTCTCCATTCCAGCCACTATCCCTCCGTCTTGTGCTTTCCTTTCTGTCGGCAGCACACCCCCAGCAAGTGGTTACTGCGCTGAAGACACTAGGCAGTTATTTCTGTGTTTCCTGTGTGTCATGTGGTGGTAGCTTGAACTAGCTATAGCATGGCTGACAACTCACAGGCTCCCAGGTGCAGAGTGTCACAGTGTGGGCCGTCAGCCAGAAAGCCAGAAAGCCAGTGGGCCATTTAGAAAGCCAACCAGGCCCTGCAGCACGTGCTGCCCTCCACCCCCACCCCTTAACCCATCGCTATTCCCCGTAGGAAAGAGAAACGGGCTTGTGACATTTTCCAACACACACCTGTGCATTGTACATGCGAGCGTGTGTGAGCATGTCTTTTTTTGTTTTCTAGTATTGAAAGAGGGTATCCGAGGACCCAACTAACCTGTTTGAGGAAACAGTTTTCCTGAAAGTTTTAATGCGTCATCTGCGCCACCTGTGCATGACTGAGACATGGGAACATCTAGTGATGTGCAGATCTACTGGATTTGGAATAACCCCCCCCCCCCCCCCCCCCCCCCCCAGTTCAGGGGTCATTTCTGCACTGACGGAGAAGACCTCGAGTGAAACCAGCATGCGGCTGCACCAGTGTTCGCCCTCACTCACTCGCCCCCAGGCCGCAGATGCACCGACCCAGACAAGGCTGCACTTCTCTGGGCAGCACAGAGAGACTGCTGTGCTCCGGTTCCTGGAGCCCTGATGCTCTGATTGAGACCCTGCGCCCATGCAGGAACCAGAGGGAGGGGAAGGGAGAGCAAGGAAGGGCATGCAAACACATCTGGCATCTGCAAAAAAAAAAAAGAAAACCCTGCACCTCCTCCTCATATCATCACGAGAGAAATGTACAGGACATATATAGAAAAATACATGCTCTGTTTTCCCCTCTGCTATCACACACACAGAAGATATACACTCCCACACACACGTCCAATTGTGCTCGTACTACCTCCACAATCCAGAAAAGTAATTATGTGAGGAGCAAGACAAGAAGGCACAACAATTCTCCAGCTGGTAGGACAACACCAGAGTATACCGCTCTGCTGTTCTATTTATATAGCTCACCAAACAATACCGTGTTGGTGTCCTGCAAAAACAAATTAGTTTGCCGCCTGTGGTTGCATCTACAGAGGAATGAAACAAGGCTACATCCAACCACGTATACATGCACAGTGTGACATATGTATTACATATACATACTGTAAGATCTATTGAAGCCGTCGTGGGGAAGATAAATGAAACAGTGTGAAAGGAGGACACAATAGAGAGCGTATCAGAGTGCAAGCAATTTTGTGTGGGTGCACGTCTCTGCAAGGTGTGTTTTTGGTGTGTTTGTTTCTCGTGCGTGGGCGCTGCCTTTTGCATTAGGCGGCAGTACAGGACGAAGTTAGAGGTAGTGGTTGGGACGTGTGTTTATGTGTGTGTACATGTGTGGGTAAGAGTGTAGAGTGCTTCTGATAAACAACCAACACCTTTCTGTTTCAGCCCACTCTGCCACACTACCATGTGTTTGCACAAAGCTATTCTTTTCTTCAAACAAGCGGGTGATGGTTTTTCTTTAGGAGCGCTGAGAATCTGGCGCCGAGGACAGGAAAAAAGAAGAATAAAACACGCTTGTAAGAGTATAATAGAATAAGATATCAAACGTATGAGCGAGGTGGTGTTCATGTTCCTCAGAGCTGCCCACTCTCTTCAGGGTGACTGAGCACAGGCCAGTGAGAGAGGCATAGCAGCGAGCTGGAGCGGTATGCTCTTTGTGGCCAGCTGTGGGGCCACTAAAGGCCCATCTGCAAACAATAGGCTCTGTCTGGAGGGCACACACAGCCTGGTTCGTGTCCTGCCCTGCCTCACTGTGTTTGTGTATGGATGCGTATATGAGAGTACCATCCATTTCCATGCCCCCATTTTAATCCATTACAAAGGAATACACAGATAACATACACTTGCTCATGCAGCTTGTGCATTAAACTTGGTAATTTTCCACAGCCCATCTCTTCCTACATATAATTGATGCATAACCTTAGCTTGTGATAACGCCTCCTCTGTAATGTGGCAGAAATAAACAGAATCATGCCCTGCTCCACTGAAGCATCTCTCGTTGAAGTCAGACATCATCGCAGATGTCGATTTCCTTCATGCGATTAAAGCTTTTTCAAAACGGAGGAAATGAAGATCTCCTTATTAAAAGGTTATCTGTTCTCGTACATACTCAACAAAACACAACAGCATGCAAAAATACAGGCGGGCGCTAGCTGGCCCAACCACATACCACTCAGCGCGGTTCGATCAAGCAAGCCACAGCTTCACATGCCCCGGCACACACACACACACATATATATACACGACTGCTGCATGCAGACACATGCAAAAATATCTGTCCCAATACTAAAATAGGCCCTCAGAGGTTGCACCTGCACCTGTGCCCTGGTCCACACCTACACACAGGTGTCAGGATGTGACACATACACACAGAGAGAAAGAAAGATAGAAGAGAGGGAGGGGGAAAACGAGAGCGGGGTGAATCACACTACTGCGGTCGACCAAAAAGCTTTTCTAGATATCATCTCTGTATTTTGGAAGCCTAACCATGAGTGTGATTTTCATTTTTAAACAGACTTGTCAGGTTGATGTGTTTAATTATTTAAAAAAAGGCACCACACACAATGCTTATTCAGTAATTGCTCAGTGCTCTGTGATTTGTAATTATATGATGTGAAATAGAACTTTTATTCATAATTATGGGTTTGGGGGTGGGGTGGGGGGTTGGAGTGAGTGTTTAAGCAAAGTGTGTATCATATTGCATACATGAGTGCTTCAAGTGTCTGATTCTGTGATCTAGAATGAGTGGTCTGTCTGAGTGTGCGTGTGTGTGTGTTACAGTGACTCACAGCCATTTGTCCCACATTGGCAGTAGGTACCTTCTCAAACGGGGCTGAAAAGGGGAAAAAGTAACTTTATCTTACACAAACACACACACGTATATTTATATTTAGCTCAATGAGTAACACATAGAGACACGCGTAGAAGGTATAAAGACAAAAATCTGAAGAAGAGTTTTATTGTTTCTGAGATGAGGCAGTAAGAAAATGTTCTCAGTCTCACTTGACTGAGGGAAATTTATACATGTCAGATAGTTACATAAAAATGAAAATAACATATTGCATTGAAATACATACTGGTATTGTTCTTTCCTTATACTAAGCTACCAAGTAAAACCATATGATTGTATTAAAATCTGTATTTAAAATAATTCTTACTCTGAGCTCTGCCACATTGCTCAGTGTGAACACTGCTGGCTTGGAAAACCATTGAGGTTGGTAGATTTTCTTCCCCTTAACCTACTGTAGAAGACAAAGATTTGAAAATGCTTTTTTCTACAATATGTCTCACTTACAAACTGCTTCAGCTGATATTTTTTGAGAAATGTCGCCACCCTATGGAAGCCGACTGTTACTGCAGCTCAACGCACCGTCACTGCTCCTTAAAGGCTCCATTCTAGCATTTTTTCCCATCCACCTCTTTTTATTTTCTTAGTCACTTTTAATTGTTATTTTTATACATTTATACATGCTACACAAAGTACTTTAAATAGCTATAAACAGTGCTACATAATGAAATTGCCTTACTGTATACACTACTGTATGTATACTCTAACAGACCTCAAGGGCTTATTGAACCACTGAATGGACTATTCCCTGAGACTCAGTTCATTCAAGTTTTGACGCAATCAAAAGCTGACTCTTACACTGGATATTTCAACAGTGTATCAAGCAGTTAAAAAAGAAGAAGTTTAAGAGCAGTAATTGATCCTCATCTTTCTCACCGCAAATTCTCACAGTTCGTCCTTTCTGGCTCCAATGGGACATGAGACTCCGGTGCCTTTGAGGCCACAATAGCCCTTAGGTACCTTCTTCAGGTACTGCTGGTGATAGTCCTCAGCGTAGTAAAACTGCTGCCCCTCCAGGATCTCTGTTGTGATCGCACCATAGCCTTTTTTGTCCAACTCCTAAGGGCAATAATACACAAATAAATCAAAAATAATTATAATCCAGTTGCTTCAAAATGAAGAGACAAGCTCAAAAAAAGATACCTAGGTTTATGTTGATGACACAGGATGCATTTGCAATACATATCAGAAGAATTCTGGCTAAGTCCCCAGGGAGGAATTGTTTCTAGTATGAAGAAAAAAAAAAAAAAGCCAGGCAAAAAGTCAGGCAAAAAACAAAAGTCAGGCAGAAAACAAAAACAAAAAAAGTCAGGCAAAAAAAAAAAAAGCCAGAAAAAAATAAAAAATAAAAATCTAGCAAAAAAATAAATTAAAAAAAAGCCAGCCAAAAAACCCCCCAAATCCGGCAAAAACAATAATAAAAGGGGCCAGGCATGACAATACAATAAATAAAGTGAGAAAATATCAAACTACGGCCATGGCTGCCTCTATAGACATGTTGATTAAGCTGTACTTCAGAATCGGCTTCAGTAATAAGAAAATTCTTGCTCTTTTGGCTCATAAACATGGTGTGGTCATAAGTACGTTGAATAGACTGTGTTGGAAACTTGGTTTGTTCAGAAGGATAAACCACACAAACTTGGAGGAGGTGGCCACACTCGTATAGAGATGCAGGGATATTGATGGCCAGAGAGGGTAGGCCGCCTATGTTGTATCACAAGATACAATAAGGCAATTGATCAAGTTGATTTACAGTTTTACCACTTCAGAAAATCACCTTCACACTCCAAAGACATAGCTACACACTCTGACTTATGTCATCATTATGTCATTGGCTTATGTCGCTGTACTAAGTTGGTTGTGGTACTGTGGTCAGTATTTTTTTTTACCTGCCTCTTTTTTTTTTTTTTTTTGCCTGGCTTTTTTTTTTTGGATGGCCCTAATACTCCTTCGTATTGTTTCACTAGAAATCTGCTTTGGAAATGATTACAGATATACATCAGATTTCCTGTTTACAAATTGTGCAACATTCTACATAAACTCTATTCATTGAATTGTTATATGTGCGCATTTACGATTCTGTATCAGTGATAACAGCGTTAAAGCTTCTACCTTCAAGGTTGGAATGACAAAAACAAATCTATGAGAAGAAAAAGTTCATCATATTCAGGATAATCCTGTACAAGGATTCTGCAGAGCCTTGACATAGATTCAACTCTACCTTCTCCGATCGCTGTAACTTCCCAAGAACGAGCACGCCTCTTAAATGGTTGTTTTATTCTGTAGTGTATTGGGTGTGAACTTTCAATACCTCTTACTAATACAGTAAAGAGTTTTCTGCTCCTCAACTAGAAAGGAGGGTGATTGAGTGACAGAAGAAAGGAGCATCTTTTTATCTTTGTAGTGCAGCTTGCCTCTGTGGCTCTCTCTGTGGGACAAAGCATCAAAGAGTATCCGCTCTCTTTGAGAACTCCTTAAGACACTTTCACACTTACACTTTTCTAAACACCTTGAGAGAAGGCTTCAAACGCACTAGAAAAGCACACTCGCTCACGCAGACGCACATACACACTATAAACACCTCTGACAGATATATCAAAGGTGTACCTGCTGTGCTGAGTGGTTTTCTCTATCTAATAATACAAGTGCTCAGTCCTCTCTGGATCAGTGCTCCAGAGGGCTGACAAAACAACAAGTTCTCGGTGCGCGGGGACTGTCTGTGGGCAACAAGTAGCTTGCATGTAGCGCGCAACACACCTTAGAACAGTGTGCAGCACGGAGGAGCTTTACTTTGTGGAGGCGTCAGTTGGCAGCATTCAGCAAACAGCACAGTGCAGAAACCGAATATATCCAATCCCAGCTCAACCTGTGCTTATCAGATTCTGCATACATCCCGTCTCTCTGCATGACACCGTCATGGATACTGTTGGGAGAATTTAAGGATAACAGCCTCATTCTTCCTATGGTGGTCCATGAAAATTACCTATGAGGGGTTGTAGCTTACTCCTTTATGGAGGCTGTGATCAGCCTGAATTTGCAGAGGTGACAATAGATTACATGTGGACATGTAGGCAGGCAATTCTAGTCTGGTGTGACATTATATATATATATTTTTTTTTTTTACGTTGTTGACCTGTATGTGCTTCATATTTCTACAGAAATATGATGAAAAATCTCATTTTAAACCTTGGCTGTGACGATGTAAAGACTGTAAGCAGACACATGTTCCGGGATGTAGCTGTCACTTTAAAGCTGCAGTAATCAATACTTTCACATAAACAATGTGTCAAGTTACCATATGTGTAATGTTAAACACACTGTTTGTACAGTGACTCTGCAATCCAACTCAGCACATTTTAGCTCATGGTTTGGTGAACTGCAAGATTACCACTTTAGTTAACTCTTAATATTCTCAAACCTTTTAGTTTTTTAGTGAAAAGGATCTAATAAAGCCACTATATACTTCCTGTCCAGCATCAGACTACAGAGAGATAGAAGTTAGAGTCTGAGAGGTGAATACGGTCGAGTGTTCAACAGCTAAAGAGCCAAGTCAGTGTCTCCCTCAGGATGTAAAACTAAACTGAGGAGTCTGAATATTGGGCTTATAATCGCCAGGTGGTCAAAAAGATTATCCTAACTGATCCAAATGGTCTATGTCTGTTGGATTATCTTACTTTGCTGACATGTTTGCAACTTAATGTGGGTGACACAACATCATGGTCACAGGTTGTTTTGCTGCCATCAAGTGGCCAAAAAATAAAATAAAATGGTAAATTAAACTAGACAGTAGGCTACATGGAGAAAACTATACAATTATATACATGTAAAAATATGAAAAACAAACATTACAGATCCTTGGTAATACAACCAGATCTTCAAAAGCCTCCACTTCCGCTTCAGGCAAAGATTTTACAAGTCTTTGATATTCCACTGGAGGATGGATAAATACACCATTCCTCCAAATGATAATAATAATCATCCACTGATTCATGTGATTGTCAACCCAATGGAGTCAACCCATTGTAAACCCAAGCTGTTTTGGGAGGTGCACTGAGCTCAGTATCCTCAATAATACTTAATGTTTCTATGCTCATTTACCTAACTTTATTAATTTGTCTTGTCACCCGTCTTTATAACCTCTTGTTGAGAAATTCCCACTCTTTGTATTTCATGTAGGTAAATGAACCAAGCCAAATACATGCCACTGAGGAGTCCACATGTCTTTTTTTTTTTAAGTATATTTTTTGGCTTTTATGCCTTTTATCTGATAGCCATAGTAGAGATAGACAGGAAAGGGGGAGGCAGAGAGAGGGGGAATGACATGCAGGAAATGTCTGCCCGACGCGGGATGCGAACCGGGGACGCTTGCGTTGAGGACTGTAGCCTCTACATGGGACGGCCGCCTTAACCATTGCGCCACGCACCGCCAGGAGTCCACATGTCTTGTTAACACATCTTTTGCTGTGGCGGGAAGTGAGCTGAATAACTTAAACATGGAAATAAGTTACTTTAACCAGAACAGATTGGTTCCAGTCGGTACTTCTATTAACTAGGTCAGTGGGAATTAAGCATGTAAGAGGGAGATGATTTATCTAAAAGTGTACGACCACTAATTTTTAAGAGGAAGTAATGTCAGTAAAGGCCAGCAGGGTAGTGTGTACTTTTGTCCACATGGAGGCAGTGTGGTACTAGCTGTATGTGTGTGTGTGTGTTTGTGTGTGTGTGTGTGTGTTTGCTGGAGGTGATGCAGTGGAGTCAGTAAATCAAAGCTCCGCGCCCCACAGAGAGGCTGAGGCAGCAGCTGACCTCTAAGTCCTCAGTGGCTGCCGCTACAATGTGAGGGCTCTAATCTCCCTGCAGGAAGGACCCAGTGTCCACAGACCAAACTGCAGCACAACGCAGCCTCTCGACGTGGAGTGCCAGCATCATGAGTGTGGACACATTTAGCTTTCAAAATGCAAAAAAGGGTGTGCAGTCAGAAGAAACCCATCTCCCCCCTGCCTTTATCCAACAGCATTGTCGTGAACCGGCCGACACAAGCACGCAGCTTTGTACATCATGGCCTAATTAATCAGTCACCAACGCCGAACCACTGTAGTAGCGAAGCCTCCGGGGCAGAGGATGCTACATGCGAGGAGAACACAAAGTCCAAGAAAAGGTCTGCTATTCCTAGCAAACATAGCTACACCCCCGCACCACTCCCTCACACTCCATCCAGCCCTCTACAGCAGTCACAACACGGCGGCCATTTTAGATCTATAAATCAGAATGCATGGCGTCACGCCACTGTGTATAACCTTATGTGGCTTCGCTTTCTCTCTCTCTCCCCTCTCTCTCTCTTGTGCTTTTGCTCTCTCTCACTCTCTCACTGCAGCAGCAGCAGCAGCAGCAAAGGAATGGAGGGAAGAACGTGGAGGGTAGAAATGGTAAAAAAAAAGATGGAGGAGAGAAAATTCCAGAGCGAAATGGAGCGACATCCTCAAGTTGAGCATTTTTTAATGCAGTTGATGATGACGTTCGAAATGAGGGAGGAAAATCTGCATGTAGCGTACATAAGCATGGGTGGAAGAGGGCTGAAACAAAGGGAAACGCTGAGAACGGTTCAGCGTATGTACGTTTGTGTTCATATAACTCAATTTGTAGGGTCACAAAGAGCCACCTCATGGGGACTCACCTCCTAATTAGAGACAAAAAGCTTGTCCGCGCGAGGTAAACGTTACATTTTAGGGTGAAGACATTGCGGTTCAGGTTATGGTTACGGGTTGGATTAGGCATGGGCTGGTGCTAATGTGTCTGTTAAATCTTGGGGAATGAATGAGTCAATGCGATGTCCTCTTAAATGACAAAAACATGTTTGTGTGTGTGTGTCCAGGGCTGAGCTCACTCAGCCCAGTCAGCCCTTCCTTTCTTCACGCCTGTCGGAAAGACTCCCCTGTCAAAGACATGGCTGAACGGGTGCATCTCTCTCTCTCTCTCTCTCTCTCTCTCTCTCTCTCTCTCTCTTTCTCTCTCTCCCTGTCCTTTCTGACTCTCTCCATTCACCTCCAATGCTGATTCTCTCTCTCTCTCCCTATCTCTCTTTCTCTCCCTCTCTCCCCCATGTGAGCACAGACCATCGCTTCGTGCTACCAAGTCCTCCCTGCTCTCCAGCCAAGCGAGAGAGCCCCTCTCGCCATCACCATCGCCAGAGAGACGGCCCCGGGACACAAATAGGACGTGACACCCCGAGAGAGGGTGGAGGTGGTGGAGGAAGAAGAGAAGGAGGAGGAGGAGGAGGAGGAAGGAGGAGGAAAATGTACTCTCTCCTCTCCTCCTTACCCCGCTTTTCTCTGTCGTCTTGCCTCAGAAGGCCTACGGCTGCTGAGCGGTGGGGAAGAGACGCGCATTGACATAGAGTTTGAGACACCCGATGACTCATGGTGAAGACATTTGAAGAAGGATATGACCTCAATTTGGTGATTTATGTAATCACCCCATAGTCCACTCCTGTTACTGATGTATGGTTTTACCACTTCACCATCACTCCTCACCTCCCGCTGTCGCATTTCTTTTTCTTAGTGTCGTCGCCCGAGTCTCGAATTCAAATTCACGGTTTAATTGGCACGACTGTAGTTTAGTTCAGGATTAACAAAGCATGTTTTGAAAGGTTTAAAAAGCGCGTACGGTAATTCGGCGTCTGTGGAACAAGCACTGAAATCTTTTATTAAGTGAAAGTAGGAATTTTATTGTAAGAAAATTCAATTGAAAGGAAGAGAGGCGGTCGTGCTGATACAGTATACCACGGTAACCGCAACTTTACACACTCAATTGCAGTTGAGGACCTTCGTCGAATGTCTTCACCCCCCCTCAGCCCTCTCTATATTTTACCCCGCCTGTGTTGCCCATCTATACTGTAACACTATTAAATAGAGGCAAAAGAGAAAATCTTGCATTTATAATTTTATTTTTAAACCAAAGTGTTAGCAGTTGTATACTTAAAGTATCAAAAGTGAGAGTATTCATTACACTGCAGCAGTAATATGGAGGATCAGCTGCGAGATGCAAAGGAGAGCGAGGATGGAATAGCATAACAAAAAAAGGAAAACGTGCACCTAAATGCCTCAGAATCGGTCCCCAAATAAAGCACTTAGTTTCCTCCACCACAGTGATTCAGAATTTAAAGACAAAAGAAAACAAATGGTTTGTGCATTAACACAGACACTTGATCTCTTTCGTTCGCTGCAGTCGCACACCTGAAACACAGGCGCACAAAAAGCCCTTCAACATCTTAAAAATGTAAATACACTTTGGAGTAGGCAGAAAAAGCAACGCTGCCTGCTCCGTGCTTCCACTGCTGGCGGTAGGTAAGACTGTGGCTCTGACTGAAAACACATGAAATGGCCTGACATGATACTTATCGACTAGTCCGCTGCACCACGCTTGCCCCCAATGACCTCGAGGAGAGGAAGGAAGAAAGAGAGAGAGAGGGGACAAGAGCGGGAGTGATGGAGAGAGGACAGAGGAGGAAGACAGACAGGGAGGAAAAAGAGACACTGGGATGGTGCAGAGTCACGCAGGGAGAGAGGGAGTGAAGTGAAGGAGGAGAGGAGCATGGGAGACTACAGAGAGACTGACGGCGTGAAAACAGACTCGAGCACTAATAAAAAACATAAACACAATAGTCAGAAAGAGAAAAAGACACTGAAAAAGTAGCACATTACGCCGTGAGGCTCTGAACATCACTGAGCCTGTGTGTGTGTGTGTGTATTCCCTCTCCATGTCTGTCTATGCAAAGAGGATGAAGAGTTTTTTTTTGTTTTTTGCTGCCCTGCTCTGTTCATCTCTCTTTCTCTCTCTCAGCACGGGTCAGGCATCCATTTTAGCTGGGCTCTAATCTTCAGCGAGCGCGCCTACATTTTGTGAGCGAGGAAGCCAACACTCCTACATTTTGAGAGGGAGAGAGGATGCACGCACTTCAGTCTCGGAGCGAGGCGGTGCGCGCTACTGCGTTTTTTGTTGTTGTTTTTTTTTCTTCTCTCTCTCTCTCTCTCTCTCTCTTTTTTTTTTTTTTTTTTTTACCAGGGCAGACAACAAGTAGCTCAACATCTAAAGAGGAAAAACGCAGAAGATCAGCGCTGCATTTTTCTGAAAACCAATCGCCTTTTCTTTTTTTTCTTTTTTTTTTTACATCGCAGCTGCA
Organism: Trachurus trachurus; assembly: GCF_905171665.1. Taxonomy (NCBI): domain Eukaryota; kingdom Metazoa; phylum Chordata; class Actinopteri; order Carangiformes; family Carangidae; genus Trachurus; species Trachurus trachurus. Next base: position 13,993,488 of record NC_139907.1, on the reverse strand, counting down.
ATGCACTCGACCAGAGCTCGCTGAAAGATGGGCGTTTACCTCTTGGCGATATCTATATATTTATATATATATATAAAAAAGTTGTGTGTAGATTAAACCAGTAACAATTTTCTATTATTCTCTTTTATCTAAACCGATACTGTTTTAGAGCCACATAGGCAAAATGTGGTGTTGTGATTGATAACTTCAACACACGGCTCAAGTATTGGAAGATTTTCATGTAAATCCCCAGTCGGTCTATAAAACGCGAGCCGGGGAACAGTTGTGAGGGTAAATCTGACTTTTGAATACTTTCCAAAATGAGAGACGCGAGCTCGTGCCACTTGAAGCCCGATTACGAAACCTGCTGATGCTGTGCCACCTTTTAACAACCCCCGGGCTTCTCCTCAAGACTTCTAGCCCCAAACGACCCCCACCCCTCTTTCTTTTTTTTTTTTTTTGTACACGCATCATCCGAACCCCTGTGCTCTCCCCTCCATCCCCCTTTCAAGCTCATTAAGTTAGGATGCCTTATCAGAGGGCACACTCACCCCTCCAAGGCCCTACACACATGCATGTGCGCGTACACACACAATATCCAAGCTGGCTTGATAAAACCTATTGTTCACACACACACACACACACACACACACACACACACACACACACACACACACACACACACACACACACACACACACACACACACACACACACACACACACACACACACACACACACACACACACACACACACACACACACACACACACAAACACACTCCTCTCCATTTCTCTCTTTCACACACACACATTCATATAGAACCTCTGTTCTCCCATTTTTCTCTCCAAACCCGAACACATCTCTGACCCACCCCCACCCCGCTCTCTCCACCTAATCAACTCTTCCCATCCTTTCTCTCTCACCCTCTCCTCACCCCCTCAGCAACCCCCCCTCCTCCCCCTCGCCCAGCTCTGGGGAGACACATTTTAGCAGAAAGGGAAGGATAGAGGGGAAAAAAGAGAAGGGGGAAAGAAAGAGTGAGAGACGGGGGAGACAGAGGGAGAGAAAGAGATGCACTCCTCCTCTCTGCTCTGCTGCCACAGCGGCTTGGCTACAGAAGCCTTTGATGTTCTGCAAATTTCAAATTTCATTATAGAGAACCCCCTTCTCCTCTCCTCTCTCCCTCTCCTCCCCCTCTCTGCTCTCGCGCTTAAACAAGCTTTTCTGCCTCACTCTCCTCCTCCCCCTCTTACACCCTCCACCCTGCCATACCCCACCCCACCCCTCCACCTCCAATGCTGAAGTTAAGAAACTGAAAGCCCTGCAGAAGAGACTCTTCGTATGGGTTAATTATTCATTGGGCTGTGCGTGTATGTGCCAAATGTATGTCTGTGTGTGTATGTGTGCGTGCGTGTGTGTGTCTGTTCTACATGTGAGTGTGTGAGTCATGGGCTGGCAGTGGGGTAGAATCTGGATTTTGTGATGCCTGTCTTATCTCTGGTCGTCTTAGATCGCCTCCACCCACTCTCTCTTGTCACTCTACCGAAACATGAACACACTTCTCCCGATAGAGAGCATTGGCCTTTTAGGATAAAACGCACACACACACACACACACACAGACACACACACACACACCCATAACCTCACGTGCACCGACAGACACACAGCAACCCCTTCCTCTGTAGAGATGCCATTTTCAAGCCCGGCGTTCTTGAGACTCAGCATCAATGCGGCAAAGGCAGCCATTTCAGGGCAGGAAGCTGCCATTTTGGTTCAGAGCGTGTCAGCTGCTTTGAGAAGATATGTGTCCCAGTGGCTCCAGATGAAACTGGGGTGCCACTGAAGTTGTTGACAGATCAGTGGTGTCAGCAGCGTTGGTGGGGAGAGAGGAGGACGGAATCTGTCTGAGTGCTGTTTCTCCTTTGGATGTTTAGAAATGTGTGTTTTGTGAGTCTGTGTGTGGTAATATTAACTTAATGAACCCAAGGCTTGTTTTCCACTCTGATTATTTACAGATTTGTGGCAGATTGATGTCATATATGGTTATTTTCAGAATCAGGTTAGAAAACAGCATGTGTTCTAGTCTACCGTTTTTTTCATAGTTTAATTTATAAAACTTTTTCATTCAACTTTTTGTAAGATGTAACTCAAAACTAATATTCTAATATTACTAATATTAAATTACCAATCGTGTAAAAGAAGAAGGTTAATCAGTTTTGTTGCGATTGTTATTTTTCTGTTGACACAACCATTTAGTTGCTGTTCTTGTCATGATCTTCACCAGCAGATGGAGTTTGCTCAGTTGCAACAGCATCAAAAAGTCTTTTAAATTATTGAAAAACAATCACAAGTCATCATTAAACTATAACAGGTTGGATTATTTTGTCAAACTTCTGAAGATCAACTTTTAAAACCATGTTGATGGAAGGTTATAACCGTGCTAAGAAGATACTGAGGTCAGATTTTCAAAGTCAAGAAAGAACTTTGTTATTCTGAAGCCCTTTTCATTTGTTTTTGTGAAGACTACATCTGGGATATCTTCATGTACGACAGCTGTCACTATGTCTTCTGTCTTCTACTGTCTTCTATTCACACACATGTACAGAAATACTGGTTACTGGTATGACTATGATACTCCTTTTGCTACTGCTGTTGTGTGGTTTTGTTTGAGTGTGTGTGTGTGTGTGCGCGTGTGCGGGGTCACCATCAGTTTATAGCCACGGGGGCGGGGGTCACCATCAGTTGATGGCCTGTCAGTCATGGCCCTCTGATCTGATTGCCTCTTTTCTTTCCCTTTTCCTGCTTTTCCTCCCCCACGTCCCACCTTCCTGGTCCCAGCTGCCACTCCTCTCTCACCTCTGACCCCAGCCCAAGGCCAAGGTTGGGAGGTTGTTGTCACGGCAACACGACAGCCCTGTGGCCTGTGACTGCTGACCCCTAGTGTCCTAAGTAACCATGACAACCGTAATTTTCTCCCCTCTTGCCCCCCTGCCAGCTTGTCCATGAATACCATTTCGACAGAGAAGGGACGAGCGACCTGAACCAACGGAGGGATCAACGGATAGATGGAACGGAGGGACGGACAGATGGAAGGAAAGAACAAAAGGGGCACGCGTGGCGTGGCGTGTGCCGCTGAGAGGGAGAGATTTAGAAATGAGTTTTGATGACCTATCGATCCTTCTCCCCTCTTTCAGTTTAAGAAAGGAGGTGTCACCGATGAGATTATAGCTGGGGATCAACTGAACAGAGGTGGCTTTGCTTAACTAAACGGCGTCCAACTCCAAGAGGTCACCACTCCAGAGGCTTTCACTTGTTATTCAAATAATTGAGAGACCACCACAGTATAGCCCAGCCCCACTTTAAGGCCAAAAAGTTATTTAAAGTGTAAAAAAATAAATAAAAAATCATTATTTGCTCATTCTAATAATTGTATTCTAGTTGTCAACACGGTAAAACGGATGCAGATACATAAAAATCAACTATTAAGAGTTACCAGTCTATTTAATACTTAAACATAGGAGCTAGGCTTTACATTTTAATCTAGTATATAGTCTATAGTCTCAATACTAAACAGTAAATAACGAAAAATGTCACAGTTTTTAAAGGGATAGTTCAACATTTTGGCAAATTGGCCCATTGCCATAATTCCTATAGTCATAGCAGTAGGTTTGTTACCTTTAATTGTCAGTGCAAGCTGTTTTTAGAATGACGGAGCAGAGCTGCAAGCTGCTCAGAGCAACGCTACAGAGGCTAATGGGATTTCTTGGTTTCCCTCATCAAACTCATCAAATACACAATCCAATAATTCCAAAACGCTCTCGTGGACAAGTTGTGACCTGCACATTCACCACGGTATGAGATACGTTACGAGACCAAGTTGTTTTCTAGGCAAATGCAGAGACTGCTTGCTGAAAAACTGCCCCCGACAGGAACGCGCATCAGCTGTTTTGCATGAATTTGCCTCGAAAACAACTCGACCTCGCAACGTTCCGTTATTATCTCATAGTGTGGTGAATGTGCAGGTCACAACTTGTCCACGAGAGCGTTTTGGAGTTGTTGGATTGTGTATTTGATGAGTTTGATGAGGGAAACCAAAGAAATCCCATGAGCCTCCATAGTGTAGCTCTGAGCAGCTTGCGGCTCTGCTCCACCGTTCTAAAAATAGCTTGCAATTAAAGGTAACGAACCTACTGCTATGACTATAGGGATTATGGCAATGGGCCAATTTGCCAAAATGTTGAACTATCCTTTAAACACGTTTTCCACACACACTCCTGCCTTATGTCACACATGGATTGGTTATATGTAACTCCATGCTTGAGTAAATGTCATAATGAAACCTGTGTGTGTGTGTGTGTGTGTGTGTGTGTATGTATAATACCTGCTGGAAGGCGACTTTGCTCCTTAATGCAAGCTCCTGTTGAGCGGGGTTGGACGTGTAGATGGCTGAGCGATACTGCGTGCCGTGGTCATTCTGTTGCCTCATACCTGAATCCACACACAACAAAAGGGAAAACAAAGACATCCCACAAATAAGTGCCACAATCACCGCAGACACAATGTCATTTGCATGAAAAAAAAAAAAGAAAGAAAAAAAGGTTTTCACAATTATGTCGTCATCCTGCATCTTCAATTCATGAAGCTAAATGAATTCAGAGATCACAGCAGATTCGGGTTTTCATTAAGGAGGCCTGCGGTGTGTAGGTGTACGGGCTCATGTAGGTGGGTGCATTCTCCAGTTCTTTTTTGTCATCTATGTGGCACTGTCAAAATTTTCATCAGCTTTACATCAGTGTGTTTGGAGGAGGCCCAGGCCTAGTGTACCTTGATTAGGGGGCCAAACAGCTGCCATCACTTCTATGCCTTTCAGACGCTACAATCCTGAGCACCTCTGGCATCCATGGACCTCCCTACGGCAGCCTCCTTCTCTGTCTTCATCTTTCACCATCTCTCCCACTCAGCCTTTGTTTCTCGTTGCAACTGAGCGGCATCATTTTTTTTCCACGTCATCTATGTTTTCTAAACCCTTGTCTTACTCAATCTTTGGCCTTCTGTTTTGGGCTGAGGTGAGCGACATGTTTGTGTTCTGCTTTAAGGCTTTTCCAGCTTTGCCTTTTCAGCCCACTGACAAAGAGAGCGGCTTAGTTCATCTGAATAACAAACTTCCCCCTCTTTTCTGTCGCTGTCACTTGAACTTCAGCGACTGGCCAGCAATCGTCAATGAAAATGAAGGTGCAAAGATGAGAGGGGCGTAATAGTGGGGGAGCTGATTCTGCCTCTGTTGGCGTACTCTAAAAGTTTTTGCATGCATCAGTTTCTGTATTTGTGTTTTCCTGCCTCAATTTCCTCCCTGTCTGTTTTTGATACATTTTTAAATCAGTTCTCTCGGCCACTTGAGGGTAGCAAAACAAGCTGTGAAACAACAACGACAACGACATACTGTATCATCTCTTTATAAAGCTGATATGTGAACATGCTGGCACACAGTTGCGCATTTACACATCAGACGCGCAGCCAGATTAAACACACTAGCATTAGTTTGGAGCTGTGCTCGCGTCTAGGGTCCAATGCTCACTCTCCTCTTAGCTCTGTTTTGTTCTCCACCGACTCCTGAGGGACATATCCGGCCTCTCGGCTGCTAAATTCTCTGCTGCATTCACCAGACAGCTGCCGACTTTGTCCATCTGATGCTTTTCTTGGCAGGTCGTGTATAGCGAGTTGATGAGAGTGGGGAGACAGAATCAAAACAGTAAAGACATAGAAAAACAGCTCATAAGACTTTTGATCTGTAGTTCATTTGGAGAGTGCAACTTCGAACTGGTAAAACAATGCCTCTCGAAACTGTAATATGCGATAAGTGTACTCGTGATCAAAGTATGTACTGCACTTCAGGAGAACAAAATGTGTCAGGTTTAACCTGTGGAAGCTGAGATGTGATCCTTTCATCATATATATCTATAATTTGTATAGTAAAATGCCTTCGCCAAACCTGCAATGCTGTTTTAAGGAGATGCACTTTGTTGCCAGTTAATGCATTAAATGTTGTCATATTGTCAAGCAGCACACTGTAAGCTACATCTGTTAATATCTCATTTGAATGGCAGAAACCTGATTTTGACTCAACAGGCAATCACAGTGATCTGCATATCTTGTTCTCTTTAGATTAAATGTTACCTTACATCATCACGTGTCATAACCTATCTGTGGCACAGTCTGTTCAGATATAATGGCTATAAGTATTCATCTGGTCTTCATTCAAATCAGAGCAGACAAGCAGACGTCGCCTGCTCTCCGACACACATTGAATAAACTCACTATAACTAATGTTGCTGCCTCAGAGAATTTGCTTCACTGAAAATGTCTCTGGCCATGTTAAATGCTTGTGTGGTTGAAATATATATTTTTTTCTCAAAGTGTGGTATGTGGTAAAAAAAAAAAAAAAAAAAGTATGTGCATATTATCAGGATCTGTTCAGTGCAGCACATATTCTATTATTTCCTTTTATATCTTTTCTATCAAAAACTCCATGCATTTTACATTCACAATATTCCAATGCAGCCCTGGGTAAAACCAATAGAAATCTGCTTGACTCCCTACATTCTTAACATTTCACACAATTTTGACTCTTCACCAAGCACATCATAGTTAAGTATCCTAAATGTTTGGACAGATTGTTTAACACCAGTTCAGTTCAACGTGTTAGCAAGCTAATGTCTGCTAATTACCAGTTGAAGCTGACGTGGATGTCAGGTTGTAGATCACTAAAAACCTACTAGAATTTGATCTGATGATGCTGCTGAATAAGAAGTCAAAGAGTAACTAAAATTATTACAGTTCATCATGATGGGGACATGAGTGCATTTGTTAAATTTCATGAGATATGTGATTGTTGTTGAGATATTTCTGGTTCAGACTGATGGACTGACCTAGACTAGCTGCCCACAGAGCCATGCTGTTAACATGGCTAAAAACATCCCTGTTCTCATATTCTACTATTTTGTAAGTATTGATTTTCTAATTCAACTTTCCGCCAGTGTTCGGAGTATTCCACATTCACTCATTTTTCTCCCTCTGTCTCTGCATCCCTCCATCTCCATCTCCATCTCTGCAGTGCTGGATGTCGGCCATCTTGCCCCCAGCACTGTTGTTCAGGGACGAGGCGAATGGTGGCCCCTCCATCAAAGGCCACCAAGTCACTCTACCATTGGCTGTCCACCAGAGCCTTTACTCTGATTGGCTGGCTGGCAGGGGTCTTGTAGCTTCGCTGTTCCCTCTGACCTTCCCTGCTGACCCTATGGTTCTGTCCAACCACACACACATAAAACTATTAATACACAACATATGCAATAACTATATGAAGAAAACCTGTCATTTATCATCGAACTAATGGCTTGACTGCTGTAATATGATATTTTACAGCAGAGCGATCTGTAATATCTCAAAAATAAATAATTAAGTAATCCCCATTAAAAAAAAAAACAGTAAAGATGGGGAAGGCGTTTCATCTCAAAGAAATGCTTGAAGATATGGAATATTAGAGAAAAGTCAGGAGACAAAAACCCCTGAGTGGTAATAGCTGCTTCCAACACAAAGACAATTAAGATTCATCTCATCTTCAGAGCTCCTTCCACCATCAGAAGAGGAGTTACTTCCTAATCAAAATATTAACACCATCCAAAACATCAGCCCAGCTTTTGATTATACCAACTCCAAATCCATCCCCACAAGCATTCAGTCCTCAAAGAGCTACAACAGCAACAAATACCACCCCAAAAAAAGAAGAAAAAAAAAAACTCTGGTTCTCTCCTCCCGCCTCTATCTCTCTCTCGCTCTCTCCATTTTTAACAGCCCCCTTCGTTATTTTCTCCATCCATCAAAGGCGGCAGTAATTATTAATGAGAGCCTCCCTGTTCTCTCTGCATTATGCATGAGAGCCTTGCCTCTGAAAGCAGAGGGTAATGGGGGGTGGACAGAAGGGGAGGGGCTTCGGGTCACACACACGCATACACACACGCCGCCTCTCAGGGTCACTGACCTACACCCACAAGAGCCAAAAATATTTATTAATTGCCCCGCCACCCTAAAAATCAGCAAATTTAAAAGTAACCCCTTCCGCACAAATGGAAGCCAAAAATCAGACAAAGTGGGAGGTGGTGGTGGTGGGAGGGGGGGTCCCTGAGGAAGGGAGCTCTCTCTCCAACATTCATGCACCAACTGACGTATACACAAATGCACATGCATACACTTTTTGGGCTTGTTGTGTTGAAATCCGCTGAGATTTTTTTTGCAACTCTGTAAAAAAATGTCTTCCAGTGTTTACACTTCCTTACAAAAAAAAATGGCTCCACTCAGTTTGTCCCTGCTGGCTGTTGGGGATAAAAGCTTTCCATTTCTCCCACTTCCACCCTCACCTTCCCTCCTTCATTTGTACTCGTTCAGTTTTCTTCTCTGGCTCCTTCACTGAATCCCTTCCAACATCCATAACTTCCCTCTTATGTAGCACATGTGTATGTATGACTGTGAGCTTCAAGAGAAAAGGTGGGCACACACCACGCATAGCATACACTTGTGATTTTTAGTTTGTGAGAAATTTAAAAAGGAGATGAAACACCAAGAAGGTAATCTGATTAAACGGGATGTTGGCTGCCATGAAAGACAGGAAGGCTGAGAAAGAAGAGACGGAGGAAGAAATAAAAGGCCGGCAAAGAACGAGGGCGCTGTACCGGTGCGTGTTGCATCTTTAACACGTCCCTTTCTTCCCTCTCCTCTACAGAACCGGTGGCCTGACCCCAGCTCATTCTCCCCTGGTGTCTTCTACACAACCACGATCCTTCATCCGTTAACAACTGTAAGAGCTGAGATTATCCTAACCTCCACACCTCTTAATGGAATGTTCCTCCTTTTCCCTTTATCTCTTTCAGCTCTCTCACTCCCTCTGTATCTCAAAAGGGCAGGCTGCACTCATACAGATGTAAAATAAAAAGAAATTGCAAATGAGGCAGAAAAAAAATGTTATTACAGAGACGGAAGAATACACGAAGAATTCAAGCTATTGTCAGTGTCCGCAATATTTAAGAAATGTTTCTGCGTAATTGGCGACTTTTCGCATCCTTCTGAGTTTGGAGGAAAAACATTTGAAATGAAGTTGGAATTATTGCACTTGGCGCTGCGTACCAATTAGAGTGCAGAGCTGCCACTAATGAACAATCTCATGTAAGTTTTCTTTTTCTTCCCTCTTTTTTTTTACCTCTGTATCCCCTTCCTCTACCTCCAATTCCCTGCACTGTCATTCAGTGTAACATTAACTTCACCCACTTCAGGCATACCCCAGCCATCCACACATCAACAAGGATTATTTAGCTGGAGAAGCCTGACCAGCTATCGTCACTTCTACTATTCTAGCGCACTATGGAAAAAAAAAAGAAAAAAAGAAAAACCATAATGCCTGATAACTGCCGTCTTCCCTCTGTGTGTGTGTGTGTGTGTGTGCGTGCGTGATAGTACTCAGGGTTGTGCTGTGCCCCGCGGTCCCGTTACGACTGTGTGCGTGCCAGCAGAGCCCTCTCCTCCTCTCCTCTCTCAGCTGCTATTTTTGCCCTGTTCTTATGTAAGCTGCTCCTGATGGGCTGGAGACAGAGGCAGAGAACGGAGTTGGGATGGTGAGAGCATCCCCAGCGGATACACACATACACTCAGCTGCACGTGCAAACACATGCGCACACACACACACACACACACACACACACACACACACAAAGTGTATATATCTATATATATATATATATATATGTAAGACATATGCAAACACACAGAGGAAAAAAAACAGAAAGTGATGCTCCTGGCTGTCAGATAGTGACACTACACATACGGGGGCAACCTTAAAGCATCAGTGGAAGAGTGTGTGTGTGTGTGTTTGTGTCCCGCCAATGCCACCGTGCATGTGTGCAGATGAGACGCTGATGTGTAAATGTATATCATGTAGATCATCACTGCACTAACTACTGTCATCTCTTTTTACTCCTCTCTCTCTCTCTCTCTCTCTCTCCTTAGCTTTCATTTTCTGCTCCCTGCTGGAGCAGAGCTCTCTAACGTGATCGCTTCATGGTTCTGGGCATCTTGTCAGCGCACTGTGACTCTGGCCCTTGTGCTGTTTATTTTTGGCCGCATCTAAATCTAACAGGCAGAGCTTGTTCTACTGTTGAACCCAAATCAATCCGGATGAGAGCACAAGTTGAATTCCTAATGTTTAAGTCAGTGATATCATATTGGAAACTTTTATGTTAGACAGTATTCAGATTTGCTGTTTGAATAAATGCTGCAAATACGTCGAACATTTCTTTCGTAGCCTGTAATCACTCTCACAAATAACACACGGCTTTGCAAACAGTTACATTTTTATTTAATTGATACATTTCTATTCACTTTATTTTCAAATAGAAAATAAACAGAAATATCCAATGAACATGGCTACAAACTATAATAAGAATATTATTACTATGACTTCTTCAATTTTCTGTTTACAATGAGCTCCTGAATCAGTTTCACTTCCCTGCAGGCAATAGGTTTAAAAATAAATATATTGATTTTTCAAATGCCACACATCTTATTTTGAAGCTTAACTCTTTTAGTACAGTTCATCTGATTTTGTGTGATGTCAACTCAATTTGCCAGAACTCAAATGCCAGTTTTCATAACTTGAAATTCAGGCTGACAGTGTTTTAACTATATGTGTGCATAATCATTTACCAGTGATTAATAAGCTACAGTAACACAGAGGTTTCTAATCAACAACTAAAGCTGAGGCTGTGATGTAATGTAATGTATTTTAGTTTTTATTTTATTTAACAGTTTGTTTGGTTAGTTGCTCTTTTCTCTTCTACTTGCCATTTTATTTCTCCCATATTATTCCAGAGAACATTCATTTCCATTGATGCAGAAATGTAGATAAAAACTTAAGTCTTATGAATGTAGGATTTAAAAAGAAAAAAAAGCGCATTATAAGTTATAAAGCTGCACCATAATCAAATGGACACACACATCTCCACCCCCCACGGTGTGCACACACGTGCCGCAATCTCCATAAATTAGGGCTGTCAGCGTGTGTGAGGGTGTAATAAATGACACCTGGTAATGAGCAAGCCATTCTCAGCCAACCAGGGGAGACAGAAAGAGGTATGGTTAGGAGTGTGGGGGTGGCAGAGGTCACAGGTCAGGGGTCAAGGTCAGCTCCTGTGGGGTTTGGCTTTAGATAGAGGGGAGACCCCTAAATTAAGGGTTGTGGTGACACAGGGGGAGACACGGGGGGACCCCAACAGGGAATTGGCGTGTGTCGCAGCCAGCTGGGGAGGAGATATAGAAATGGAATATTCATGCTAATTTCAATTGTCAGAAAGAAACCGCCACCAGCATGACTTAGCAGATTGTTGACAGCTTGATATATGTCTATTTGAGTGTGGGTTATAAGCCCTATATATAACATAACACAGACTATATGTCCTGTGCAGTGATGACACGATGCATTTTGGAAAAAAATAGAAAAAAGAAACATTTAAATGAACAAAAATCGCCACCATCACTGATTTTCAAGATGCACTTACCTGTTTAATTGACCTGCAATACATCTCTTTTCTACCGTGTGCTCCTTCAACATCCATCTACAAGGGGGAGCATGCATGTACGTGGAGATGCTATCAAATGAGGACAGCCGCGTCGGCCGACTTAGCTGTGCATTTGTGTTTTTGTGTCTACCGGCATATGCCTGCGATGCCTGTTCACTGACGCAGCATCAGCAGCCCACACCATAAATACTGCATGGCCTCGAAAAATAGAAGAGGATGGAGGGAACGAGGGAAAAGGAGAAGGAAAAGAGATGAGGAGGAAACAAAGAGGAGGGGAAAAGCCTCGGTTGTTAAGATGAAGGGCGGCTGGGGGGGTGCGGAGGAAGAGTTTTTTTTTTTTTTTTTTTAGGTTGGGGGGTTGGGGGTGGGGGGGTGACTAAGAGATAAAAGAGGAGAGAGTTGATGCGAGTGTGTTTGTGTGATGAGCGGATGGCCTCGGGGAGCGGTCGACTCTCTGAGCTGCTGTGCGGATGTGCTGACGGGCTCCGGGGCTGTTTGCTCACTCGCTCGGCCCTCTGCTCCGCTCACCGCAAAAGGGGACAGGGGCGGAGAGGTGGAGAGGTGGTGGGGGGGGGCAGGTGAGACGTGAGAGGTGGGCGCAAAGAAGGGGTGAGACAGAGAGAGAGCTGGAAAACTGGTAAAGAAAGTGTAAAACTGAACGGAGGGGAAAGAACTGAAGAAATGGGGAAAAAAATGAAACAAGAAATAAGTGAACAAGTGGATGAAGAGGAAGGGAAGTGACCTTATGTTTGAATAGGTCAGAGAGCGAAAAAAAAACAAAAAAAAACGACAGAAGTAGCTAGATAAGGTGCCTCTATCCTCCAATGGCTGCAGATAAAAGTGAAATGCGGCCTTCTCTGAGGAAACATTGGGTGAACAAACTGACGTGCCGCTGGTGCAGCTGTGCGCACTCACCCTCCGCATGTTCTGTGCGCACGCGTTATGCCTATCCGCATGTGTGCACAAATGGGGTAAAGCTGCCTTTGAGTGGGCATAATGAGCACTTGTGCATAATGTGAAGTGAACAGTATGCTTGCGTATGACGATGCGTGCGCAATTGATCCGCAGTGTGTGAAAAGAACGAGCACAATGTGTTTGCATCACGACAGAGATCACTCTAAACACATCAGATCATCCTTCTCAACCGCTGCGACGAAACACAACTGCTGTGTTACCCTCTGACGTGTGGACGACACTCTCGAGTGCAGAGAGTTCGCCCTGTGCTCCGGTGTCTCCACATACTTGCATCCACACAGGAGGTTGTGTTACTGAAGAGTTGTCATAATGCAGACATAAGAAACTTGTAATATGGGAGCGTGTTGAATGGGGGGTCTTTATGCAACATCCCAGGGAAGCCAGCAGATTGAGACTAGTGTTGCTGAATATGGAAAGAGGGCATACAGCAAAGGCTGCTGGGAGTTTCTGATTGGCTGCTAATGTTGCTATCCAGGCTGGGATTGGTGGAGCTGACGCAGCCCGACATCACGTTGTCGGGACTAAACCCTTTTGAACTGAGGCAAAGCAGTGAGGCACGGCTCTCAAAACACACACACACGCACGCACGCACGTACACACATATTCTTGCAGATACACACCTACATACACACATTAAAAGGAAGTATTGCATGCCACTGAGCATGATCTATACATGATAGTTGTAGAGGCACTCCAACATAGTGTGTAGATGAAACAGGACGGGCTCAGCGTTGATAATTCAGGAGAAAACGGAATTCGTAATGTTCCCGGGCTCGTCTCCATGTACGATGATCTCAAGTGAATCTGTGCAGTTAAAAGAGGGGAAAAAAGAGCAAACTTCCTTAACTTCTCCATTCTCTTTTAAGCCCAGCTCTAAGGTGGACAGAATAAATCGGAGCTTAAGCATGCGTGAAGGCACAGCGAGCGGGCCCCTTTCCACCTCTCCACGCCACATTTGTCAAATCAGAGGAATTTCTGCTACACGTGAACCCAGAGTCGGAGACGAAGAGAGGCGGCGGGGAGTTAACGCTCCCAAGAAAAAGGACGTACGTTTGAGTTTGCGGTTCGAAGTATGTCACCTGGTCTTAACTGTGACCCAAAAAAAAAAAAAAAACACACAACAACACACAACTAGTGGAGTGCATAGACAATAAGCTGCATGCTATTAATAAAACATGAGATGAGACAAGGCAGTGAGTCAGGGGAAATGCATGACTACTCGTTTGGCCTCAGTGCCGTCGCCCTGTGGCGTGTCGGCTCGACTCTGCGTGTGCCTTTGCCCGTAGTAAGATGTGTCTCTGCCCTTGGCTACAGAGAACGGGAGAAGAAATCTCTTCTGATCGGCGTTCTTGCGGTTCTGGGGATGAACCTGAATACTGTAAACCCACCTCTGGCGGAACAAGTGGAGCGAAATGTGAAGAAATGTACGATGTATTTAGCAGGTTGGCCGTGAAAGATGCACAAACACGGCTGACATTTTTTTTGTGTATTTGGGTCACACAGTGTATGAGAGAGCAATCATGACAGATGTAAAAGAGATGACAGAACTGACGTGGGTTAACGTCGCCGAGTGTGTAGTGTGTGTGTGCGTGTGTGTGCGTGTGTGAAAGAGAGAGAGCCTGTTTTAAAGCTGAAGGTCGGGCCTATGAATCTTTGATCCATCTCTTCCCAACTTGTCATGCCCCTCCCTACATTCAACATGAGTGAGCAGAGTACCTCTTTGCCTGTCCTTTCGCTCTCTCACACTCACACACACACTCGCGCACACACACTCACACACTCGCACACTTACACACACACCCTCCCCGTGCCCTCCCGGTGCATTAATGTTCTTACATCACCTCCTCCAGTGAGCAGAGAAAACAAGAGAGCAAGACACTCGGAAGAGAAGAGATGGGAGCGATGGGTTCTTTTTTTTAGGGGGGGGGGTTGGGGGTTGGGGTTTTTTTTGTCAACGATGAGGAGGAGGAGGAGGAGGAGGAGGAGGAGAGAAGGAGTTGAGAGATGGGTGGGGAAGAGATGCGTGTCACTAAAGAGGAGAGGTGAGGGAACCAGGATTCAAAAGCTATGGAGTTTAATATATGCAGCACAATATAGAATAAAGTGTAGATGAACATGGATCAGAACCCATCTGAACCCCCCCCCCCTCTCCCCCCCGCAGTGTTTTAATTCCTTTGGTGAAATGTTACACCGTCATTGTAAAAGTTTTTGTACCAGTTTCCGGTGATTGACAACTTCAGAACCGTCGTCAAGGGAACAACCCCCGCCAATGAAAACGCAGAGAGAGCGCGATAAAACAAAAGTTCAGACATTATTCGACCCAGAAAAGAACAAATTTAGTATCATCAGTGAATCAGTCAGGAAAAGAAACGTGCACATGATGTGAATAACAAAAGAGGAAGGATTCCTCAGCTGGTTCAACATTGGACAAAGTACATGCCACGCACATGCTCTAACACACAGAGACATTTTCTTCTTTCTTTTTTTTTTAGGGAGTCGGGCCTTGAACACGCACCACACTGGTGTGTCTCTCCATGGATGGCTGGATCTCAGACACATTAACACTGTCTGGCGTTGGCTTACACCCATGAGACCCCCCCCCCCCCCCCCCCCCTTCCCTCCTCCCACATCCCCCACCCCCTAAACCCACCACCACCTCCAACAACGCACACGCAGGCACACGTCTGGGCATCATCCTTCTGCTCTAATACACCCTGTGCCCCTCGGGACGGGACTTATTTGAGGGCAACGTTTGGGTCTACGCAAGAGTGTGTGTATGTGTGTGTGTGACGCTACCTTGTGTGGGATCGTGACTCTCCCAAAAGCGTTTGAGCAACTTCTCAAGGCTGATGTCTTCAGGGGAGAAGACCACCCTCACCACCTCAGTGTGACCTGTCAGACCTAAAGGAGAAACACAAAGTCAAATTAATCAAAACCAAAATATGTGAAGGCTTTTCGCTCATGATGTCAGATGTCTGCTTGACTCATCGCTCCTTCCTCCTCCTCTTCCTCTGCTTGTCCCCTTGAAGTTTCACTCACAAATACTGGAAAAAAAAACAATTGATTATCACTAAAATAGACACAATTAGGCATGTGTGGAAAAAATGTATAGGGATAGCGTGCAAATATGTTGGGTGTATGAAGGTGAATGTATGAATGTGACTTCATGGTGAATCCACACACGGCTCTGTTATTGCTGGCACAATGGGGAGAGTGTGACAGAGCGAGGTTCACATGGAGAGAGAAAGAGTGTGAGAGAGAGGGCACAGTAAAGGTTGCAGCTTATGGTGGAGGTTGCCAAAAACACACACATGTACACACACACACACACACACACGTACACACATACACCCGCTCCTGTCTACAGCTGCCAGGACCTCAGAGCTTCAACATGCTGCCTGCAGGCACTCTCAAACTGCTTTAGGTCTCACATGCAGGTACGTACACACACACACGCACACACACACACAAACATATCAGAAAAGGTACGCTCACACACCTCATCCCAACGTACCGCTGCTAAGCGTACACACAGAGGCGTTGGCTAAGGATTGTTTCAGTTGTACCACTTCTGTTCTCGTGTTCACACATTACACATGCGCAGGTGTACAGAAATGGACACAGTATATATATACACACACACACACACACACACACGCATGCCCACACTGATACATGCATCAGGTGCAATGCAGATAATAGGAGGAAGCCTGCCAAATTCCAATTTCTGTCTCCAAATGACACCCAGCACGCCCAAAGGCCCAAAGGCCCAAAGGATCATCCCGTGCCAAACCACCATGGTAGACTTCACCTGTTAAAACCGTTGTTGCTTAAATCAAAAAACAGGAATAACTTTCAGGTGAGGGTACAACAACGAATAGTTTTTTGCTGGAGTTGTTCCCATTTTTTCTTCATGACAGCAACAAACATTATGCAGATTCTCTCAACATGTGGGACTGAACACTGTGCTGTAGGCTAAACATGGAGCGTCAACACGAACGACAGAAAGCAGTGCAACCTCCCAAAACCTGTTGGGATGTGTGGGGAAAAGTGTGCTGCTGCATGATCCATGATTTGCTCCATGATTTCTACACTTGTCCCACTTGAAGGGGGTGAAAGGCTGTAAAGTGATGCAGACCAGCACCGGTAAAGCTGCCAGAGAGTCAGCGTTTTTGCTGAAGGACACTTCAGCAGGTTGAATGGCTTTCTGTGTACAGACAGCGTCCCAAATCAAATCGCCACCCTGTTTCCCTTTGCTTTGTTTAATTGCTCCTGGCTGTTATAAACAGTCACAAGAAACTTCATAGGGATCTCTATACTATTATTAGGTGGGCTCACTAATGATAGACAGTAATGACAAGAATGGCCAGACCAGAAAAACAGCACTATTTGACACTTTCAGTACTTAACTTAATGACTATTTGATTTCCATGACAAGCAATAATGGTGGGGTAATTATTGTAAATTCTATAGCTGGATGGATTTATAGCTTTGTGTTAAGAGGTCACTATGTACCTATGGCAACTACATGTGGAAGCTCTGGGGCTACGCTGTAACTAACATGTGGTTTGTCAAAAATGTAACTACATGCTACAGAGGCTACAGAGATAAATGAAAAATGTGGACACTGCATGAATTGTGTCTGGCTTGTGTTTTCTCCTACACGTTTCGGATGCCAGTGGTGATGGATGAGAGTGAAAGCAACGTGAAGCATGTTGAAAAGGCAGAATTATCTTCTCAATTTCAGAGACACACATATGGCGAAGCCATTTACGTCGCAAATCTTAGGCTATCAACGGTCTCCATCACAGTGACTGAAACAACGTAAACACACCACCTGCGTGGAGTATACCAGGTCTGAGTAATGAAACCAGGCAGACCATCCCACCACCGCTTCCATCAGAAACACAGGTACTGTGGGGAGTATAATTAAAGTGTGATACAGCTCAGTCATGTATGATACACCAGCTTACAGCGATAACAACAAGTAAAATCCAACATTGCATTAAATCAAACCCTGAATCACAGGTCGACAGGAGAAGACAACCTTATATGTGGGATTAATTCAGTTTAAGAAGCAAAGACGGATGTTGTGGCATTGTTACACAATGACAAAACATCTCTTGGAGGAAGTTGAATTGGAGGGCTGGGGAAACAAAACACATGAACATCATAGCTTACGTATCTTTCCCTGGCCTTCACCAGTAGTTAGTTGCCTAAACTTGCACAAAAAAACTTCAGTGGCCCCGAGAGCTCAATGCACAACTACTGAAAACACATCCAAGTACACAAATATGCTGCAAATTGATGTGAAAACATCATGAATTTTAATATGTGCGCCGGTAAAAACTCATGTTAACTGTGGTGTGTTGAGCTCTCAGGGCCACCGTAGAAAACACTGCTATGAAGCCCTTTTTGGAACAACCATATGGGTCATTTGAAAAGATGCTGACAACATCAGCAACCTATTTTCTTGTAATGTTTTGAGAACTTTAGAGCTGAAGCACAAAAGGTTATATTGATTCCCAACAGCGAAACAAACTGAACTGTGCGTTAGTTGAGAAAAAAAAAATTGCCAATTGATAATTGATAATACCTCTCAGCTGTCTGTATCATCCGTCCTCTCAAGACAAACCTGGCTGCACCTCAACCTCTCTTATTTCTGTCTGTCAGACCATCCACCTATCTGCCTGTCCTTCCATCCTTCCCTGGCTCTGCTGACAGGTCCATCAGCCCCTTCTTTCCTGTCCGTCCGTCTGTCTGTCTGCCCTGGCTGTGTTGACAGCTCCTCGGTCTCATGCCGTCGCAGTGTTCTGCTCCGTCATGGCCACTGGAGCGACGCCTGCACTCTCTCAGCCGATGGACAGGCAACTATTCTTTCTCACACTTTTTTTTTCCCTCCTCCTCGTCAAATTTTCTTTTCCCCCCCTCAAAAGTTTATTTTACCAGTTCCCTCACTTGCTGCAGGTCTCAATCTCGCTTTCTCTGTCATCTGCCTCCATCTCCATCCTGACCATCTTGTTGCTGGGGAGCTCACAGAGAGAGAGAGAGAGAGAGCGAGAGAGAGGGGGAGACTGTGAGGCAGACAGATAGGAAACATACAATCCCTTGAAGGGCTCGGGCTCAGAAAGTCTGCCAGCCAAGCCCAAAGCATCTTTCCCCTCCTCTCCACGTCCCCCATGCTGCGCCTGCACCTAGACTCCACGCCTGCCTGCAATGATGTGCCCTCAGAAATGGAGCAGCCCCAAACTAACAGCTCATGACTTCTAAAACACAGGAGAGACACACGGGGTAAGAGCAAGAGCCCAGACATCTTCATTTGAATTATATATCAACTCCCTACATGATCTATTTGAATCTCATGATGATGAGGCTAACAGGAAGAAACAGATTCGGAGCCACGGAGAGGTAGCCAAACGTTTTCACAGCAAATATACAGAATTCAAGAATAAAGCGTCTTGTTCGTAGTCTTGAGGGGGGGAAAAAAAGCCCATTTATGGCGCTTCGTACACAGTAACTTCTGTTGGCAAAAAACGCCGCAGTACAGCACAGTACAGAGCCCAATCCTTACAAGTAGGTCATGGGGGGGTGGGGACGGGGGGTGCAGCCCATCTGGAGCAGTACATTCTGAGTAGTTGACTGCAGATGAAGGGAAGAAGGCGAGAGGATGAGAGTGCTGTGCTTAAAACACCCTTCCGACTCTTTTTTCTTTATCTTTTTCCTTTGCTTTTTTTTTTTTTTTGGGGTGGGGGGATGTCTTGAACCTTGACTGATCTTACCGAGAAATGTCCTGCCAACCTCCTTCACCTCCTCGCAGGAAAGCAGCAGGATTGGTTAATATGAATCAAAGTGTTGATGCTGTAAATAAACCAAAGAATTGAAAAAAAAAAATGAAAAAAAAGCGCAGGGTGTAGTACCTGAGCAGACCTCGTGGTAGGTGGGGTTGGGTGTGATGCCACCAGCGTAGCCCACTTGTGTGGAGAAGACCCCCGAGAGCCTCCAGAAAAGTCTCTCTGCTCCCCAGAAACAGCCCATTCCTGGACGTGATAGGCGGTGGTACGCAAACAAACACAAACACAAACCCACAGTGTATTAGTGCTTCTGTGCTCTCATACCAACCACAACATTTTTAACCACAATGTGTTGTGGCTATATATTCCATCTGGGTTATTTGTGATTAAAAAAACGTGTGATTGTGTGGTCTCACCAAACATGATGGTCTCCATGCCTTCTGGAAAAGGCTCCGCAGTGGGATTCCCACTGACTGCATGCTTTTCTGTGAAGGGACACAATGTGGAAAATCTGGTAACGGATCATAACAGTTGTTTCAACAGTGCAAATTACAGCTTGCGAGTTAAGAGGCCCATTAGCTGCTTCAACTAGGCCGCATAGGTCTGCACTTTGTTACAGGCTGACCCAGGCCAGCGGATCAGAGCCAGAGGCTTCTGTGCTGGAAGACATTTAAGAGATTACACGGCTTTGACCGCCATCCTATCCCTGCTGTCCTCCCCTCAATACGCACAATTAAACCCAGTTATTTTCTGATCTCTTTTTACTCTTGTGCATACTAGTGTGTCTTCAAATGTCGAGCGGACTGAGTGTGCGAGGCTTGGCACCATCAGGTGGCCACAAAAGCGAGGCCGACGACTACGCATCGGGGGAAACAACACTTGTTTAACCCCACAAGCAGGGGAAGGCCTCGCAAGCAGACCCAACGCTGTCCTAATCTTCCCCATGTTAAAAATACCCAGTAAGTAAAACAAACTGAAGTGCTGAGAGGTGGCAGGGGGGTGTCACTCTACTGCCAACTGTGCTGCCTGGAATTAGAGCGCTAAAAAGGAAGTGTATATGTGTGTGTGTGTGTGTGTGTGTGTGTGTGTAGCCCACAGATGTGTGAGGAGGATTAGGGTTTAAGAAGACTGAGGTGACTTAGCGTGCAAATCTCCACTAAGCAAGGCTGGTTTGTACTGCAACCACTAATATTAGTCTACAGATAAACAGGCCACAGGGTACACCGAGAGCTTAGGCACATACCAATAATGGCTGCTTGCTCCGCGTTCATTGTGTGATTGCTCTGCGGCCGCTCACAGATGAGATGTGTGACATTGACCTGAATACAAACAATCTCTAATCTGATACAGACATAATAGTTCATTTCCTAGATAGGCCCAGGATGATCTCTAACTGTGACAACAGGCCAAAGACCAACAGCTACCTGCAGTTTATTTCGGGCTTAAAATGATTACTGTAAAGCCACACAAGCGCTGAAAGGGAAGTGTTCTGCTGCCCATGCCGGGACCCTAAAGATTAACAGGTGTTTTGAGGAATATCGGCGGCAAGAGAGGCACCACAGCACTCGAGCTGATAACGGCTGTCTCGGTGTGCCACCTTAAGGGCACTTTTTGATATTAGACAAAAACTGTTTGGTTTTCTTTTTTCTCCGCAGTAACAGATTGCAGAAGCATAAAGGACTCCTAAAATGTCACAGAGGCCTGGCTGCCCTCGAGCGGATCCCTTCCTGCCCTCCCGTTGTGCCACAGTTCTGTCTTTTAGCAGCAGGTTTGGTCGGTACTGCCAGGTCACGTTCACGGGCACAGTCAGCTGCAGTCAAAGTATATCTGTGTCAGTGAGTGTCCCAGCTAAATGTTCTCGGTTCACATGGGTGACTGAAGGTGGTGGAAGGACGGGAGGAATCGTCAACCCTCTTTGAATTTGTTTGGTCTACATCCTCTGCTCACTCTCACCCTCTTGTCCTTCGTTTCTGGCCACAGCGATTAAAAAAAAAAAAAAAAGTAGTCAAGTTGCCAAATGTCTGAAAGAGAGAAAATTTGAGAGTGAGAGAGAGACAAGAGTGCGATAGGAGGAGGAGGAGTGGGAGGAGAGATCAGCCTGCCAAAACAATAAAAGGAGTAAATAGCCAGTGAGAAGCAACAGATGAGGGTAGCAGAGAGGCAGTGAAGGATTCTTTTGGCTTTCAGACCACCATGCCTTTGAGCGCTATATGAAAAGACCAAGCACTTCATCCAAGAGAGAACACAGAGAAAACAAACAAGCAAACAAATAAACAAACAAAAAAAAGAGAGAGTGGTAGAATGAAGACAGCCAAGAACACGCCGACACAGCACTGTCCAGAGAAGCCAGCTCCGAGCCAAAACTCCCCGCCCTCTCGTCTCTCTCAGCTGCTCTCCATCTTCAACTTCACACTCTCTTCCTCACACCACCACTTCCCATCCCTCACTCCCCTCTTTTACAAAAAAAAAAAAACACACGTGTGCGCCCGCCTGCACGCGCACAAGAACGCAATCAGCCGCACAATCGCTCGCACGCCAACCTCTGCTGTGGGTATTTCTCCCATGGAGCAGCTGGCAGAGGTCCAGGCGGTGCCAGGCTGGCTCCTTTCACTGTGCCTAGCCCAGCATTCCCCCCTGCCAGCCCAGTGCCCACACCCTATTCTGCCAGAATTACCCCACCTAACACACACACACACACACACACACACACAGGCACTGAGAAAGAACTGGCTGAATACCCTCACTACGCTGCCTCACTACGCCAGCAAAAGAAAGAACAGAGGACGACAAAAAACAAGCAGGGAGGGTGACTGACTGAGCTTACAAAAGAAGAAAACAGGCTGAATATGGGGGAAGGATTCATGAAGAGGATTTTTTTTTCCAACTTGGATGAGATATGGGCGTAATTTCTTTTGTGCGCCTTTGTTTTTGAGGATATCTGAAAAGCGCAGTGCAGCCTATACAGTACAGCGGGACTGAAGCGGAATACTTTGGTCACCTTTTGTTGCTTTTTTAGCTTGTTGGTTGTAGGCGGCTGGACCAGAACCAAAACATCGGACCCGCTTGCCCTGCTACTCTGCTTGTATCATGATTAACCATCAGTCAAGGACACAACAATCTGTCTGTTGCTTAGCGGATAATAACTTCCAGTTTGACTTGTTTCGGCGGGTATTTAGTCTTTGTTACCCTCCGGTTCTACCCGCGGTCCTGTGTTTCTCACCCATAGAAGTCCGAGTGCTGGTGCCCCCCTCACGCAGAGGCACGGGAGAGGTACTATCGCTGGATGCCAAAACTGGTGACGGAAAGGTTGATTTCCAGGCTGTTCTGTTTATTTCCTTCCAAAAATCCATTCTCTCCCTTTCCCTCTCTTTTCCTCTTCCCTCCCTCTCACTACTCCTCTTTCTAGCTTCACACAGGTTGGCAGGGAGTCAGACACGAGTCGTCGTCGGAGGCTGATGCTTTATACTGGTGCCAACTACCCTCTGCTGTATGGGAGGATGGGTAGGGGGCGAGAAAGAATGGGGCAAAGAAGGGGAGGGGAGGAAAAAGGGCTGATGGGAGGTGGTCCATTTTTAAGAACAGTAAGAGGTAAGTAAAGGAAATGATGCTGCTGTGGCCTCAAAACAACATCAACACAACTTGGTACTGTGGCATACATACACATGAAGCTGCCTGTGTGCTCAGGCTGGGGGAAACTGTCGAGGCTCAGGAAAGTACAACTTTCAAGCCATCCATGAATTCCATACATATTGTAGCCTAGCAACAGAAACAGTTGCTATGGAGAAGAGTATCTACCATAGCACTGACGCCATTATCTTCCTCAAGCAAGATGGAGGCACATCCTGTTGGGGACGGCTCAAACGTGGGGGGAGGGGGTCGTGCTGTTCAGCATTTATGTATAAATGCATCTTGTTTAATTCTCTAGCAAAAGGAAATTCATCTTGACAGTCTCCCACAGCGGATACATGAGAGCAAATCCATTCATTTTCTATACAGCTTACTCTCCTCAGGTGCATGCCACACTATTATTCAGAGTCTCCAAATCACCTAAGTGACTGGGAAGGAAGCCAGGACACCCGAAGGAGACCCATGCAGAACATGCAAACTCCAGACTTAACATTAGGTCTAACCACACTACATTCCTGCGCTGGGGCAGCAGAGCTAATCACTGAGCCACAGTGTTGCCCATGAGCACATATTTCTCTTTTAATTTGTCCAGTGTTTGTTTGCTTAATTTGCATGCTCTCCCACTTACTTACACGTTTCTCTTACCCTCTGAGCTCATTGCTAAAGTCAGAGAGCAAGGGCATCTGGAGACAGCAGAGATGAGAAAACAACAGAGAAATAATGCCAGAAATATATCTTCGCCATGAACCTGCTTTAAAGAGTTATGGAGAAGCATGTAACAGAGATTGATTTTGGTCAGCTGACCTCCCCCATCCTGTTTGGAAGAAATATTGGCAGTCTACTCTGCACTGACTCAAAATAATAGCTACTGTGCCCCTACCATGTAGCAATCTGCCACTGGATCATTCTCGCCAAGGTCACAGAGTACATTATACACAGTGGAGCGAGTGGGGGAACAGAGGACGCCGGGACATCTGAACAAGGAATAAGGAGCTTCTTTAAAGAGGCAACTTTCAAAAATTAGTGATTTTCATGGTACAAAGGGGACAAATGTGTCCTCACACTCACACACAAGGCTGGGACTGCACAGTGTGGAGACAGTCCTTGCAACCCCTACTACTCATGCTTACTGGCCCAGACTGACAAACACAGAAGCATGCTATTCCAACACACACACACACACACACACACACACACACACACACACACACACACACACACACACACTCTAGAACAACCCCATCCCCACCTAAGCTGCCCCCCACGGTGAAAGGGGAGGAACAGATTTCTGCCATGCGGTGTCTCCGAGCTGCTCCGACAGACGGAGCAGGAACTTACGACGGGGCGGAGCCTTCATGCGCATAATGCCCAGATGGGCCCCTGGACGCTGCGGCACCGCTTCCTCCTATGAAACTCACACCCAGCTCCCACAATGCACTTTGCGGATGCTCACGTCTGAGTAGAGAGACTGAGACTGGCACTGGGTTCAAATCGCATCATTTTTAAAAATCATTTGTCGCAGACCCCTACGAGCCCTCCTGTCCTAAAATAGTAAGATAAAAAGATGAATGAAAGGACAAGACGGACAGAGGTGTGAGCGAGAGGTTTGACTGGGGCCTATACCCAAAAATGAATGAAATTATGGGAAAAGTACGAGTATGATGTGTTAATTTCATGCACCAACACATAGCAAAAACTTTAAAACAATATAGTAACTTAGATGTCATATTCTCGCTGAGTGTCTCTGACAGTGCTGGGAACTTGATCCTTACAGATTTGCTTTATCCCAGTTTAATCATCAACTATTTGTAACACAATCCTACCATATATCCCAACAGGCTTTTTGCTGCCACTTCAGATTTTGTAGTTGACTCAGAGATTTCATCACTGTCCCCAAAGAGGCTAAAAAAAAAGTATTAACACACGTGTACCTAGACATGCTTGGTTTGTAAGGTTAAGATACTAGATTTGGCTCCCTCGGGCCAAAATTCAAAGGAAGAGGAGGGAGGAAATCACTGTTGATAAAGGAAATAACCTTATGCTGTGTGAAAATCTCAAGAATCAAGCACGTTTATGTGATACTTCAGAGTAATAGCATGGTAGTTGCCAACCTTTTTATATTCTAAGTCAGTGCGAGAGAGAATATATTAACTGAAAAAGAGCTGGCAGCTGTCCATCAGGAGTCATTGCACTTCATCCACTGTTGCTTACTTAGGGTGATTCTCTACAGCCAAAGTCATAACGAGCTCAAAAAACGCTTAAGTATTCTGAACTAGACTTAGACTATTTGTTCATTTTGAAAACTGGGCACGTTTGAGCTACCACTTCCTGCGAAAAGTGGTCTCTTAACAACAGACCTTGGACATATCCTGTGACTATAATTTCAGTCTGAGATTGTGATTGTGTCATCTGATCACCGCACCTTCCGTTTATCCGACAGACAGCGAAACCACTTGTTTGGATTGATCTCTAACCCAAACTTCATCAGACACAAGGGCACGTCAAGCGGACTATTGGCCAAAGATTCTCAACTTTCTCGTGTCAAGGGCTCTACTGGTAAAGAAAGTTTAAACGACAGACGTCCACTTGACAAAGATTTTGTCCCTGGAGCCTGTAATCTGTAATGTGATGTTTTTATTTCTTTTCTGCTGTCTGTGTTTTCAGCAGAATACAGGTATTAGGGAAGTTCAAGGCTACGGTCACACAAGTAATATCCTTTTTTCTGTCTTCGATGGTGCAAATGTCCAATGAAAGAACTTTAAATTCTGACTGATAATTTTTTTTCTGAGGGAGCAGGACATGACATCACTGTATGATGACATACAGAAAATGGGAACAGGAAAAGGAAGCTCTCCTCCTGTCCCTTGCTATCTGCTTACATCACTTATTCAAAAGTTCAACTTACGTTAAACTAATCATTGTTTACAGCTCAATAAAAGCTAAACAGTTGCATTTCAATATGAATTCCATCAGTGTCATTTCACTTAACACACTCCTGAGCTCCTGTTTCCTGTCATTACTTTCACATGAGCTCCACTGATGTCAGTCGCGTGCACTGTACCTCGAGCACGTGCACAGTTTATCAGGTGTCATCCTCGCGCCAGCTCTCTGTCATTCTGGAAACTTACTTTTCTTTTTTTATTTTGGTTTAACACCGCGTGTTATTTATTTATTACCTGTCACGACCATTTTCTCGTCCCTTCCCTTCAGAGCGCGGTTTCTGCTCGGCAGCTGAGTCTTATCTGACATTGTGTCCGCGGCAGCGATCGACACAGAGACCAGAAGGAGCCAAACTGTGTGTGTTTGTGTTTGGGAGAACCACTGTGGTGAAAATGGCCGAGTCTTCCGGGATGCCTCCATAACGCCACGCTGTTGCGTTTCGCTTCTTTTCCTTTTTTTCTCTCTCCAGCGGGGATGGGAAACAGAGGGAGGGAGGGGGAGGAGGGGTTGGAGAGACGGCGGCGAAAACGCCATCAATATGAATATTCATCGTGCGTGGGCAACGTCGTGCACTGCATATTAACTAGTCAAGGGGTTAATATGACTTTGGCACAAAAGCCTACAGTGCACCGTGTGCGGGAACGAAATTAAATTTAAATAAATATCCACGCCGTTCAGCATGCAAATGAGCTCTCGCCAATTATCAGCTCTCATTCTGTGGGAGGTGTTTCTGGTGGATCAGGTTAGAGTATGGACGTATGGGTGGGTAGGTTTTCCCTTTGTGGTTGGTTTTTACATCAAGGAACGTGTGTTTGGGATTAATGTGGACGACTAACAGCTTCAAGACTCCACTGTGAACAGCCTTTTAAAAACTGCTCCATCCCTGATTGATGTATTATGGAAACGTTGGGAAGCCTCTGCAAAGAAAACAGTGGTTGTGTTCCTATAGAGACAGTTGAGTCAGTCCCTGTGTGTGGTGCTATCTGGCACTCAACACTGACCATATGATGCTTTCATCTCCAAAAGCACCAGAGTGATTCATATAAGATGCAATGCAGAGATTGATTATGCTCTGCCCACTTGGAGAGAGGTATCCCATATGTGATTTAAACACATCTTATTCCAGCAGGATCCCATGTTGAGTCTCTTTACCTCTAATTATTTTATTTTTAGAAAATATGTCATGTTGGTCCTGAAACCTATGCACTGCAACTTAACCCAAACAAGCCTGCTGCAGGTAGCACAGACAAGGAGGCACGCTTTACATCCACGTCCACACAGTCATTGCTTGTAACCTCAAAAGTCACAAAGTATTGAACAATTGTACGATAATGCTGTTTGTCAATTGTGCATCAAGGTCTGTCACCTGCCCTGTGTTACTTGCTGCACGTTTATTTTGTCAGTAGTGCATCAAGCTCTCACTGCCACCAATATATTAGGTCAATATTTAAAGCAGAAGTAAGCGGAATATTTGTGTTAATATAAGTCTTAAATAGTTATATCTTCCGACGGCAATCACTTATAGAGTGTTTGGTCTGAAACACGGGTCTGTCAGTCACTCTGCTCTGCTGTAAGCCGAGGAGAAAACTTTCCTTGTATCCTACAACCTTTATCGAATGAGGAGATACGGACGGCATAAAGGGGCGGTCCTCTCTGTGTGTGCAGCCAAGGGATGCGCGTGAATGTGGTGACGTAGGGACGAGGGCGGGGACTGCTAACTCCATCGGCTGACAAGAAGTTAGCCAAAACGACCGGATTGCTTACTTCTGTTTTAAGTCCTTTCAATGAATGATAGCTATACCTGTTCCTGCCTGGTTAGTCTTTGGGATATTTTTTTAAAGACATTGCATCCTCTGTCATATCTACTGTTGTAAAAAATAAAACAAAACCAGAAAGTTTTAAACTGCAGAGAGATCAAGTCTTCAAACAAGTCACATCAAATAAAGACTCTAAGGGGTGACTCTAAAAGTCAAAATTACTTGAAAATGACTGACTAGAACATCAGTACAGGTGCGGACATACACAACACAATGACAATCACACATAACAATAGCAACACAGACACACATGTCATGTCACACATAAACACGAATGTCGATGTTCAGGATGTGTTTGAGTTATGAAGTTGCATGACTCATATTTTGGACAATAAAGAACAAAGCTGAAGCACACCGGTTGGTTGATTGATAGAAAAAGAACTGGCAATGATTTTGGTGAATCAGTTCAATTATTTCAAAATTCCAAACTCTCTCTGGCTCCACCCTCTCCACCGAGAGGGGTTCAGTGTTCTTGACTGTTTGTTTTTTATATGTGAACCAAATATCTGTAGGTTTGTAACTCTTCTGCATTTGAAGACATTGCCATGGACTCTCTGATGCACGCTTCTCCACCGAATTCTGACGTGTTATGAACCAAACAATGATGAATTGGTTGCAAAACACTGATTGCAGCTCCAGACAGGAGTCACAGAGCGTGTGAAATCACAGTGACCTGGTTGAGGACACTCACACACACACACATACACCACTGCGGTGTCCTTGGTTGACGTTGTCCACCTCTTGCGTTGCCCTTACATTTCCTGTCTGATTCTCCAGTGTAACCTGTCAAATAAAGAAAAGGTCCCGCACGTGCACTGGTCAGGTCACCTACAGAGGTGGTTTCACTGCTCTCTGGTTTCATTTCACCACAATTTGTCCTGCAAGTGATGTGATCGTAATGAGGATGATTTAAGTGTGGGAACTTCTTGTGGATGCCATGAAGCAACCAATCTACTGGTAACAAGAATTCAGGGCATTGTTCCTATATCCTCTAAGCCAGAATAACATCACACCCTGCTGCAATCCCCCTTTCCTCTCTCTCTCTCTTATCTGCTGGGGAAATGAAGCTCAATCACCTGCGGAGGAGCTGAGGGCGGCACAGGGGACTTTGCAATGCAAATGCCAGGTAATTACCCGAAAGCCAGGAGAGTGGAAGCACATAGATGAAAATAGAGCAGGCAGAGAGAGAGAGAGAGAGAGAGAGAGAGAGAGAGAGAGAGAGAGAGAGAGAGAGAGAGAGAGAGAGGGGGAAAGAGATGAACTGAAGACTGGGTTCACATGCCTGTTGATGCAGGATGATTGGGGTGTTTTTGGGGTGTGTGGAGATGTGGGAAGAGGAAAGGGGGAGAGGGGAGGAGGGGACGGGAAGGTGATGAGAGCCACAGGGGTGGATGGAAACCACATACGTGAAGAGATCTCACAAAATGTGTGTTACTGTAATTTCCCCCTGGTGTGTGCGTGTCTGCATCTGTGAATGTATATGCGCGTCTACCTCCTAGAAATGATCAATACATTTAGCATTTCCACCACTCTCTGCTCTATGCTGTGATGGAGGAAAGATCTACTTTTAATTCAGAGGGATATTGGTGGTGAATAAAACCTTCTTTTTTTTTGCATGAGTGCGGTAGCAGTTTGAGTAGAAGTGTGCGTGTGTACACTTGCATATGTAAGTGTTTTGTGCATGTGTACATGAGTCTGTGTGCACCATTGTGTGTGTTGCTCTCTAATGGGCACTCGTGTATGTAGTGTGTGTGCGCGTGTGTGTACGGTGGGTGATTGCATATGTTCGCGTGTGTGGTTTGTGTGTTGCACCGGAGGATTTAGTGAGTGTGCCAGCTTGCAGCTGTTTGATTGTCAGTGAGTGAGAGCAAAGAGATGTGCAGATGTGAGAGAGTATCAAAGAGATTATGAAATGACCTGGAATTAACCACCTCAGTAGATTTGAACTGGGTATCGTGCCACCTTAAGCCCTGCATTTGACTCAGAGGCAGTTGGAAAGCTGTGTGTTACCTGGTTAAGACTGTTTTATACAATTTTATTTAATAAGCCAAAATGCTTATTTGTAATTCAATATAGCACTCTAGCATTTGTTTGATTGTTTGTGTGTTCGTGGAAGATATTACCCAGCAATAGTGTGACTCACAAGCAGTTTGCACCGCCACTCAATAGCTGCCTCTGATTAACATCTGAACAGAACGGGAGCCAGCCAACCAGAAAACTGTTTTGGCGATTTAGTGTAATTGTGGCTTTGCTAAAGTCTCACTTCGCCTAATTAGAATAATAAATCATGCCGCCTCGTTGTTTTCAAAGGGTCCTCCATCGTCTCGCCGAAGCAGGTGGGATTGTGGGATGGTGTGAAAAAACAAAGGGTTTGATTGCTCGGCTGAAGCTAC
Organism: Trachurus trachurus; assembly: GCF_905171665.1. Classification (NCBI taxonomy): domain Eukaryota; kingdom Metazoa; phylum Chordata; class Actinopteri; order Carangiformes; family Carangidae; genus Trachurus; species Trachurus trachurus. Next base: position 13,963,343 of record NC_139907.1, on the reverse strand, counting down.
AGTCAGTTAAAAGCAATGTGGCGCTCTCCGGGGATTCATGTTCAAAACCAAGCTGTATCAATTCATAGACCTGAGTGGGAAAAGCCAACTTGACAAATTTTGATTCATCCGCTGGCCCATGCTTGACTTCACTTGACATAAATCACTTGGCTCATTGGAGAATGGAGAGAATCTTTTAATCATGGAAGAGTACAACAAGTGGACACAAAACATGAAACACTGTAGAGAAGATGCTGACGTGTAATAATAAACCCTATTATTCATAAAGATTCTCAGCCATGACAGATGAATGTGAATTTCAATAAAGGATATTCTTCCCACAGTGAAGGAGGAAGTGCATCTCTGTCTCAAACCTTCCCCCCTGCTCAACAGTGATTACAAACTGTACGCACTCCTGTTTGGGCAGCCTTGTCTTTTTGTGTGTTCTTCTCATTTGACGGTCACTGAGTCTCTACTCGCTTGGGATGTGCCTCAGCTTTCTGAGGAGACAGTTTGCCAATTTGTAGTATCTCTTTGGAGCCATGTAGCATGTCATTTTATTGTGAGTTCTGGATTTGTTATTTCAGTGGTTCAAATAATTAGATTTATTAATTTGCCCGGTGATTTTGGTTCATTGAAAGATGTTTGTAGAGTAAGTGGTGCTTATGTTGTAAATCTCAAGAGTGCCTGCGACTGAGGGGCTTCAGACAGCATTGCAGGGATTGTTAGGGACTGGATTTTAAATTTAATAGCCCCTTTTTAATATTTATCGTGAGTAGGAGGAGAAGCTCTGCTCTACATGAAGTCTTTCTTTGTCTTGAATCTTTACCTGCACCCTTCAGACTTTATTGTATTAGATCTCTGTTGGATGTTTGTTCCTAAACTGGCTGAACCCAGCACGCAAAGAGTTTTTGTAGCTGGGGAAATTACATGACCGTAATTGTGCTCCAACTGCTCATAATACACAATTTTGTCTAATTTTGCTAGAAAGCAGACCCAAGTCAAGCACCTAAAAATTGCACTTGAGTTCAGTGTTTGCACTGACAGCAGGTTGTATCCAATGTGTCTTTTGTTTTTAATGCAATCCCCTCTCACGCTAATTATTTTTAGTTGTTGCATTCAGAAAAGCAGGTAGAGTGCTTGATATTAGAGCCTGCTATATGCATGAGACAAGTAAAGGAAGGGGAAAGAGAGAGAGAGAGATAAATGCAGAATAGGAATCTGAGTGTGGCTATGTAATGCCAGTCCACTTCCTCTCCCTCTTGCTGTAGCGCTCGACCCGTGCTAAGAGTGGCTAGGCTAAGCCACTCTTGCCCTACATACAGCCTAAACAGCAGATTACTGACTGTCCCTCTAATCCCATGCACCGGGGCATGTGCCACTGTCACCATGCACCAACCACCCAATCACCCTGCAGCCACCGTCACAGTGCCTGCTGTTCTGCTAGCTGTGCAACCCCCCACTCCATATCCCCCCAAACATCTTCTCCATTTCTGTTTTTGGTCACTCATTTTGGATTTTCGGTTTTACTTCTACCCAAATAAAAGCGCGCTGGAAGATGTGATACGGAAATACCTCATTCCACTGTCATGTCTTTCTCCTCTCTCTCTCTCTCTTTCTCTGTCTTCCCTAGCAACACCCTGTCCCATCCTCATCCTCCCAGTGCCCCCCACCCTTTCCCAGTTTTAACCTCCTCATGACCACCTGGCACGGGACAGCTTCCTACAGTCCCTCAGCCTCACCTAAACCACCAGGCCTGAGATTAGGGTTAATCTGGACCTTGTGTCATCCTGTATCTATCCGCCTCCCCCACAGCACCATTCTTTCCTCCCTCCCTCCCTCCTCTTTACCAAAGAGGCTTTGGTTTAAAATCCTTTATTGTGAACCCCCGCTCCCTTTGCAGTGTCTTCCCGCCTGCTGCCAACTGCAACTTTTCCTCCCGCACCACATCCTCAGCCAATCCTTAAACAGATACCGGTAGAACCTGTCCCCAAGCTATGCTGGTGAAGAGATGCGAGCAAAGGATTCTCGCATTGTCTTTCTCTTTGGAATAATTTTAGAATTAGGCACTGTTAAATTTTGCACATGCACTCTGCTAAAATGAAACACTCGCTCGCGTATGTGTGCACATGGGTGCGTAGTAATACATGACTATACGCAGAAAGCGTGCCTACAGTGCGAGGACTTGCAGTAATAGCATCTGTGCATCTTTTGTGCATGCCCGTGATAGATTGTTCAATTCATCTGGACGAGGGCTTTAGATGAGAGTCAAAAGAATTCATCCTCCCGCTCTTCTGTCCCAATCATCCAACCCCCGGTGCATTTAGCCAGCCGTGCTCTCCCGGTCCTCTTCACCCCGAGGACAGAGTGGAGGCATGGAGGCCCGAGCTGGATGAAGAGACGCCACAATGGTGCAAAGAGCAAAGATGCGTAGAGAATGTAGACACAAAAGGGGGAATAGATACAAAGTGCTAAAGCCCCTTTTCATTTTTTTGTCTCTGAAAATAAATGGCAAATTCTCCCTGCAGCAAAGTCTCCTTTCTGGAGTTGAAAAGCCAGGAAAAAGCACTTGGCAGACGGAAACTAGTAGAATGGAGACTGAGAGGTAGGGAGGCGGCAAGAGATGTAGGCCAGCAATAAAGTGTCTTATCATGAGGGGCAGAGAGAAAGACCCTTGAGCATGAGAACCTGCATGAGTTGGATGCTTTAATGAGAAACCGACATGGAGGATCCATGGAGGAGGATGAAGGATCCGTTAAAATGTTAATGTCAAATTCCTTGTGTAATCATAGGCAGCCAATTTGTTGAGCAGTATTTAATTTGTTCCGATTACACAGATAGTCTGTTCGCTTATTAAAAAAATTTGAGTACATGTAATATAATGATTATTTATAGGGTTCATTCATATGATTCTCAGCCAGCCGGGGGTTCCTCATGCCTCCAAGTCACACACACACACACACACACGATCACACGTAATGTGAACTTCAGGACATTATAGTTTCAGTAGCAGTCAGATAGGACTCTGAAGGGCTTCGTCATGGATTAGGAATATAGAATCCCAGTGGTTTGAACAAAACAAGCAGCAAGATGCAGGAGTGACTGGTAGAGCGAGGGTGACTGATTAAAAGAGAGAGAGCGGTTCGAACATGCTGAGAGAGGAAAAAGTCGGGGAGTGAGGGAAGAAACGAAGAACGTTCAAAGTGATTGTGCGAGAGTGCAAAATGTCCACAGAGAGCAGGAAAGAGAGAGCGAGCGATGTAGTTAATGGATGCAAATTAATTGCTGTCATGTGGATTCTGATCCCAATAAATCAGGGTCAGTGTGGTCTCCGGTGCCACCTCTGCATGGCTGGGAAAAGGCAGGATGGAGCCTCGGATTTGGTAGACGCACACTGGCACACACACATAATGCATGTACGCACTAACACACAAACTTTCACACGCTCTGCTATCCTGATTCAATAAAGTGTACATATCTCAAAATAATGAACATGAAATGTGAGAAACATTGAGAAAAGTGATAATCCTTGTGCAGTTTGTGAAGGAGATTAGATTTGTGTGTGTGTGGACATGGGCAGATTGTGACTAAACACATGAACTGAAATAAAATTGTAAAAGTTGTGTAACACATGAAATAACATGTAATAAATGTACAGTAATATAAAACAAAAGTTCCCACCGCACTGCAAACACTTGTATAATCTGTCTACATTTGATACCTGGGATCCAGAGAGCTGTGCTATAAGATCCCCTTCATCATGAGGAGCTTTTTTAAAAATGCACCTCAAGTCCAAATAGAATACTAGATGCCAACTAGTGCAGACCTAACTGGGTTATAAATGCAATGTGGTCCAATGAATTAGCCATGCTTATTACTGAAAATTACCACTGTGCTTTCTGCTTAACTAGGCTGCAAAATTGATTTACCTTATTTCCCCAGTCTATGACCATCACAAAGACATCCTGTTATTATGAGGGCTGTGAGTATTATTGTATGTGTTAATCAGAAAATACGTGAACCATGTATTTTAATTACAAATCATACAAGGGCAATTTTAAAAACAAAAGCCAGCCTTAAAAAAAAAAACCCACTCATAACGTGTTGCCCACACAGTAATAGAAGCAGCTACGATGCAACAACCAAATCATGATTAAAAAAAAAAAAAATGTCAACGTGAAATGAACGTTACCATATTTAAAAAAAAAAAAAAAAAAACATTCATTCATTACACTTTACAGTACACTATTCCCCATATTATCTACACCGTGTTTTCTTTGATACTGTATGCCCCAAAGCAAATCACTCATGTTCAAACAATAATATCTGAACATGAGAGAAATGGTGCAAAATGGGAAGTAGGTCACATAGCAATTTATTTGACAAAAAGGGATGGGGGTGGGGAACTGGGGCATGGTGTATGCAGAGGCAGCAGCAAAAGGGAAGGTTTTTGGGAACACAGATCAGATAGTGTGTGTTTGCATGTGTGTGTGTGTGTGAGAGAGAGAGAGGGTGATTGAATGTGCACATGTTCGACCTGGAAGTGAAGTTACAAGCCTTTGAGACTCATTCAAGAACTGCTTGGTCAGTGTCCTCTTGCTGATACATGATCATGTACACGTAGATTTTTTTTTCTATTTAGAAAATATTAGACCACACACACCACACACACACACACACACACACACACACACTTATGAGAGGCTCCATTGCCCACTCTAGTGAAATTGAAACTGATATTGCGGTCACTGGACCATATCAGCACATCTGACACAGAGAGTGTCAGCAGCATTGATCGGCTGTCAATGAACTACCAAGCAACCCCCACCACTGACACAACTATGCACACACACACACTTACACACACATACACATTTGAGCTGTGAGTATAGCCGCTGATATTTACAAAGTAAATACCTAAAATCCACATAACCTACTGTAAAAGCATGTATTCCCCTGCACACACACCCACACACACACATAAGCTCTATGGCTTCCTCCTGATCCTGTTTAAATCCCGTCATCACTGAACATCACAGCTGTATGATTTGCAAGTGCATAAAGGCCATATACCCCTGTATTCTCCACTGACCTACTGTGCTAAATGCTACAGCTTATCTGGCTATACAGTTCGACATAGTGCTGATGCATTTGCTCAGAGAATTCTTCATTTGTCTGCGCGTTCACCTGCCTCTAGGCCAGAATTTGTGTCAGTGCTGAAAACTTGGATGAACTTATTTTGTGGGAGGAGAGAGAAAAAACAGGCATCAATAAAAATGCTAAGTGATGTTTTACATAAAAATATGTAAAACACATAAACATTTTGATGATTGGGTTATGAATTGCAAAAATTTTTTTAGATAAAAAGTAGAAATAGAATTTGAGAATTTCTGCTGGAATAAATATGACACAGTGATTCAGATGATGCAAAAACAAAATTAGATTCATATCGATTAGTTTCACTCACGTTCGAGGAACATTTCTGTGATACTGTTCTCACCTCTGCAAGAAACACTTCTCTGCCACTGCAATGTGGTAGTTCCTTTGACAAAATATTTTAAAATATATATATTTTTAAATCTATTTTATTATTAAAACAGGAAAATCAAATTGAAAATTTCACTGAATTCAAAAAATGAGAACGTCAGTCACAAAGATTATTGTATTTCGCATGGCACGTATTTTATACTTATTTTCATAGAAACAAATCAATCTGTGGAGAATTAGGTTTATGTATATGTGGCCTTATTTACATATTGAAAGACTGTCTACAGTATATACTCTGAACACAAACTAGACTATCTGCGCAGACTGCGCTGAGGATCTGTAAAGCCACATTAACACATGAGAGAGGCTCTGGAGCACCAGTCTTTTCTAATGACTCGATAATCCGACCCAAATGCTGCCTGCTTGCTAATCTCTCCATCAGATTACCAAACTAGGGACGAGTACTGTCTATTTGTCTCGGCCTGTCTCCCTGTCTTCCTGCCTGTCTGTCTCTCTGCCAGCTTGTCTCTTTGTATAACTGCTTGTGTCTTCCCCTTGTATTTCGCTGTATGATCACGTTTTTATTTATTTTTTTACTTGCCTCTCTGTGATCTTCCTTGCTGTCTGCTGGTGGGGTTGCTCGCCTGTTTTGCCCGCTCTCATTCTCACATGTACATGCTTTTAAAATGGAGGACAGGGTGGTAGGACATCAAAATGCAGTCACAAATCTCCTTCCTCTCTTTGTGCCAACATGCACAGGGGTAAACATGCCTAAACCCAAACACATTAAATGCACACAGTACAGTATGCGTGAAATTTATGGCATGTAATTTATGCCTATAAATAATACAGTTTCAGCCTCCCCCCCCAAAAAAACAAAAAACAAATTCTCACAAATTACAGAGTATATTTCACGAAAACAAAATAAGCCATATGAAATTTTTGTTTTTGTTCGAGCTTCTATTTAAACCACCTTCACTCACAAAAATCTACCCTCCATTCCTGACAAATAAAAGGCCAAGCTGCCTTCACCGTTCAACACCAAATCTCTGCTGCAATGTTACTGTGCATTTAAATAAACAAATCCAAACTATTTGTCAGATGTCGACCATGATACTATACATTGACTATAAAGCACTGTTGCAGTTTTAAGCCTGCAAGGCCCTACAAAATGTCTCTTTGATTTTACAGAAATCATTCTGTGTCTGCCTGTGTGTGTGTGTGTGTGTGCATCTGTGTCCTGTTTGCATGTGTACTCATGAGTTTGCGAGTGTTAGGACGGAGCCGTGTCTCTGTCTTAAATATACTGTAGCTAAAACTGCTGTTGACAGTCTGCAAAAACTTTTGACATTTAGCTGTTCACAAAATAACACTTGACGCGACTAATACTAACTGAACATGCCTCTGAATTATCCCTGTGTGCATGGCAGTTTATGCAGATTTAGTGACAGATCATATTTTCCATGAAAAATCATATATCAAGTTCCAGGACATTTCAAGGTAAGTAATCCTGCATGATATTGAAATAGATATTTTATGGTTTTATAAAAATGGAGATCAAAGGGTGTGAAATAAATGTGTGTCAGATTGCTACCGGGCAGACATGCAGCCATGTAGCCTACATGGTTTTGGTAATACCTAACAAATATTTCACTACCGGCCCAAATGTTGCTTGTAACTGCAATATGACAGATAAAATAAACTAAATAAATAAATTATTCTAAAATAAATCAATCTGTATTAAACAGAGAAGACAGTGGTGCAATCATCTAAACAGTGGCACTTCATCCTAAAATCTGTTTTTGTGTTCAGTCAGTGATACCATTGTTTTTAACACACTTTAATGTATTTTATTTTTTAGTGAAGAATTTTATTAGATTTAAAAAATATTCCTGTCCTAACCTCTACATGTAGCCCTGGATATAAAATGTGACAGCACTGTGACACAGGTCTAAGATGGAAAAAAAAAAGCAAAACCAAGAGTGGCAGCCAGTGTGAGCGTAAATTTTTAAGCACAATGGAATCAGTCAAAACATGGAAAACATGAAAAAATATACTCATTCAAAATGGATCTCTTCCTGCATGGATATGACAATTGTAGATGTCGACACATTTCAAAATAATGAGGGAGGTTAGGAGTGGGGATATCGGGATGAGCTAAGTGCTGAAGTGAGGCATGAGATGGGAAAGAGCAATGGAAGGCTGGAGGGAGCGGGAGATGGAAAAGGACTGAAGGAAAAAAAAAAGAATTGAGGTGGGCCCTGGTAGAGTCAGTGCTCTTAGTGGATGAGTGTGTGTGTGTTAGTGGATAAGTGTGTGTGTGTGTGTGTGTGTGTGTGTGTGTGTGTGTGTGTGTGTGTGTGTGTGTGTGTGTGTGTGTGTGTGTGTGTGTGTGTGTGTGTGTGTGTGTGTTTCAGATGGAGTGAGAGAGGATTTTTTTTCCCTTTTTTCTTTTTTTTTTCTTTTACTGCGGCTGTCCATTTCCCGGGATCAGCTGATGGCCGCGGATGATGGAGCGGAGAGGGGTCAAGGGTCAAAGCCTTGCATTGTCAGCCCTCGCCCCGCTCTCCCATGGAGTTCCCTCCCTTTCTCTCTTTCTCTCGCCCCCCCCCACCCCTCCCCTCCCCTCCTCCTCCTCCTCCTCCACCACTATCCATCCCCGATGCCTCATGCACATTTACATACATTTATCAACATTGTCCGTCGCCGCGGCGGCTCGCCCATTGAGGGGATGCACTGCATGCATTACTGGCTGGCTCCCGCTGCAGTCTGCGCCGCTGCAGCCCGGCGTGCATTCGCCGCAAAGTCATACTTGTAAGCGTTTCCGTATTGTGTTCGGGCGCTGGTGCATGATCCATAATGTGCATCTGCATGAAATGTGTATGTGTAAGTGCTGTATATGTGAGCGGATGTGTGAGTTTCTGCAAGCACATCTGTGTGTGTGTGTGTGTGTATGTGTGTGTGTGTGTGTGCAGGACAAGACAGGGCCTCCCATCCCCCCCACCACCATCACCTCAGCATTAGGCCTACCCTCCTCACCCCTCGTCCCCCCTCCCATTCCCACCCCTACCCCCCCACACACACACCTCCCCCACTTTGCCTGTGTAATCCCTGCCAGCTGGCCACGATGGCTAATCCCTCTGCACTGATCAGCTGGGCCACGCATCCAGTACGGGACAGGACAGGGACAGGGGCAGATAGGGGCGGGACGCTCTGTGTGTGTGTGCGTCTGCATGTGTGTGTGTGTGTGTGCGTGTGCAAGTGTGTGTGTGTGTGAGGTGGGGGGTGGTGTCGACCAGAAAGCATAAATTGAAGCCCGTGCCTTCGCCTCGGCGCAGTGTGTCTGTGTGTGAGCCAGTTGCCTGTTCCTCCTCGTCCGTCCATCCCTTATCTCTCTCCTTCTCCTCCTTCTCCCTTGGATCCTTATACATATATACCTTCCTGGCTTATATATGTATATTTTACATCTTGGGCTTTTTTGTCTTCATTTTTGGTTTTGTCTTGAGCAGATCCAAATGGATTTTTTCTAATGATGGTGACTGGGTAGAATTTAGTTTTTTTTTTTTGTTCCTGCTACCCTCTCTCCTCTTTCCCCTGACTGCATGCGTGACACCTGCCTGCCTCCCGTCCCTTCAGACCCCTTGTCCGCCATCCCACCATCCCCACTTTGCCTGCTCCCCTGATCTTCCCAACCCACAAGGACCTTCACAGGATGGAGCTGCGCAGTCACAGCTACAACTACAGCAACAACAATAACAAAACCAGGACCAAGGACCTGAAGGAGGAAATACTCTGCAGCTCCTCTGCTATTTTTTGCCTCGTCTTTAGAGAGGAAGGATATATTTGATTTGAGCAAACCTTATTCTGCTTGTGCTACATTAGTGTTGTATAGACATATATAGAAAGGAATTAAGCGCATTGTTCAAGAGTTTTAAAAAAGGGATTATAATTGTAATAGGTGCAGTTTTTTCTGGACCTGAGAGTCTTGCACAGCGGCAAAGAAGCTAAATTCTCCTTATTTGATTTTTTTTTTTGCCTTTTCTTATATATTAGTATTTAACCTTTGTTAAATCATGTATTTGTGTATGTAGTTATTAATCCGAGGATGAGGACTATTTAGATTCTGTTTTACAGTCTGTACATGGCTATAGTTACATGCGCAGAGTGCACAGAGAGAGAGAGAGAACAGCAGAGAAGAGATGGAGAGTAGGAGGGAGGGAGGGAGGGTAATGTAGAGGGTGGGGGGGGTAACGAGTCCGACACAGCTTTACCAACTGTAATGAAGAACTGCTTGGTCTGGTTAAACCGTACCAAGCTCTTAACCAGGAGCAGCGGAGGCAGTGCTATGGTGAGGATAAGGCGTAGCGGCGCATCGCTGTGTGTACTCATAAATATCTAGTCGTCATCCTTTGTTTTGCTCTGAGGGGAAGATGGTCTGCAGGAATGGCAGCAATCAGGTAGCTGGGCTGCTGCTCTCTTTATGGTGCAACAAAGGTAGCTGTGCTCGCTCTCGCTCTATCTCACTCCCTGTATCTCTGTACTCTCCTCTCTCTGTGGTGCTTTTTAATGATGTGCTGTAGTATGTGTATATACTGAGAATGCTTTAATGGTGCGAATGCTTCTTTGATGATCACTACATGTATTTTTTTTCCTTCTTCTTCTTTGTTCATATTTTGTTGCTGGAAACCCTTTCTTGCACATCCACAAACACATGCATGCATTAACACAGTCCTGGGCTGTTCAGTCAGAGGAATCACAATGTCATTGGTTTGTATCATGTATGTTTTCTTATTTTTCCTGTATTTGTCTGTATAGAAAACCTGTTTCCATCGCAAAAGGGAGAATGCATGTTGGTGTGGGATTAGCATGCAATGTACTTTGACATGTGAAATGACCGCATAGCCGCCTCTGAGCCTACAGGGAGGAGAGATCACAGGTGAGGAAAGAGGAATGAGAAAGTCAAACAGGCATGGGACTGATATTTAAAAAAAAAAAAGAAGAAAAAAAAAACTGAAAAAACCTTTAAGCACCTTTAAGTGATTAGCAAATTGAGAAGAGAAAGTGTTGCTAAAAGGAGGGTAAGTGACAGGGGAGAACAAGACATGAAAAGGACCCGGGAACGCTTTTGGAAGTTTGGGTTTGAGCTCTTTGTGTTCACAGTGGACCTTGATTTAATTTCAATACAATTAAGGCACGCGGTGAATGCCAAGAGAGAAGCCACAGTCTCCGCTCACCTGAGAGACCAGCATAAAGCCGCCTTACAGGACAGGAGAGTGGCACTGACAACTACACAGGCGGAATCTTCACTGTAAATTCCTCTGAGATTAACAAGCAGTGACATTAATAGTCGCGGGGAAGCAGGAGGAGAGGCATCAGGTAAAGAAGTGACAGACTAATGACCCGAGACAGGAGCACAGGTCAGTTAATCTAGGGTAGGTATCATTAAGACATACAGGAAACATATACGGAGAAACACGCCAGAATCTCTGGGCACCGGTCGGACTAATATACTGGTTTCCATAATGTCAGAACAGACAGAGCCGTAGGCAGCCTACCAGTGTCGGTCCTGTGGCCAAATGGACAGAGGGATCACACCAGGGGGATTTGCCATGTGGTGACAGAGGGCCACTTCAAAGGTCTGTGTGTTCACGCTTGAGCGCACACTTGCCCTATGTGAGAGGAAGATGGAAAAACAGGGTGAGAATGCTATAAGAGTATCATGTGCTGCACTGTAGATAAATTATTGTTTTTACTCACTTCTGCCAGTAGGCCTACGATAAAAGGCAACAAGCTCCCGAATCATCCTCGCGCATGCTGATTTCTCTCATTCCCATGACCATCCATAGTCTGCAAATACAGATTTGCGTGTTAAGATGGTAGTTTTCAATATCACTTTGCCTTTGTGTTTTTGTTCTGAATAAAGAAGTCATTTCATGGACTGCATTTCTATTTGTACTGTCTAGTGTTTCTTTTCAAAGTAAAAAAAGGCCCACAGCACATCAAATCATTTAAATAATGAGCTTCATTTCTACTCCTATAATCACAGAGCTGCATCAAATGATTCCAGCTGTAAATTGCTGTAGGCGATGGAGATGTAAGTTGACCTACATCTCAAATGACGGAGGCGGAATACGCAAAAAAAAAAAAGAAAGAAGGAAAGAAAGCAAGACAATGTGGATTTTCGTAGGGGTTCTTCACCATCTATTTTACTTTGTTTAATTCTTTTTCTTTCATGTTTTAGTATTGTCAAAATAAGACTTGACATTTTTCAAAGTAAACCACAAAATGCATCCATGCATCATAGCTAAGCAGTTGAAAAACCCTTGGTTGCATGACTGACATTACGTATATAGAACACACAAATGCAAATTGGATTTTTTTTTTCTCCCCCGCTACTACACATCCTGCATCTATATTAGACCTGAATGCTTCTTGATATTTTTATATACCACTGGGTGACATTTAATTATTGCCTGTCATCTCCACACAATTAGAGCGTGCAGAGGGCAAGTGTGCCACATATGTTGAGACAGAGGTCATCAACTGTGTTTTCAGGCCCCTGCCCCTGTCTACACATTATGCATTTTCCAAACCCTCAATAGAATTGAGACACTAGAAGAAATGAGGGGGCAATGCTCAATATGTCAACAGTGCAGGACCCCTGGCGATGGAGAGCAGGTGACCACATATAGATCCTCTAGCATGATATAAACATTCATCACCATGACAGTGTAATTCCTAAATGGCCTGCATTTTTTTTCTCCATTCACTTATAATGCAAAAATAAAGCTGACACAGATGTAAAATTGCAGGCCACTGGGAGGTGAGGTTTTATTTTACATGTTCATTAAAAAAAAAAAAAAAACTTATTTCAACATCTAATTTTAAATAAATAATTTGTTAAATGTGATATAAAATGTCTGAAACTGGCAACTAGTCCATGAGCATGATTTTTAATATATAAAATAAAGCAGTCCTGATCTATTATTATTTGATTTTCTTCTGGCTTCAGTAGGCTACTGTTTCCCTCCTTTGAATATTATAGGCTGGCTTTTCGATTCGAAACAAAACGCACGAAAAGAGAGAAGAAATCTAATTTAGTCATGTAAATAGAGGTCGGGTTGGCGACATGGTGAAGCGTCACTAATGGAAGAAAGAGATGGATGCCTCATGGTAATGAGGGAAAATAAAGCAGAACCATGACCTTGCAGTGCAATATGAACCCACAGACACAACACGTTTACTGCGAGGCTCTCTGCTTGAACAATAGTTCCTATCAAGCAATATTTGAAATATTATGCCATATACAATGCGGGGTCACAGAGTTTAACCAAGGAGTAGCCTTTGTAATTGCAGAGTCGATGCAAAAAAAAGAAAAAGAAAAAAGATGGCCATGTAATTATTATTGGACATTCAATGAATATATAGGCTTTTTTTGTCTGAATTAAGATTAAATTCAGAGAAGGGAGACTGCGGATAATTCGAGTGCCTCTTATGTATTTAGTTAATGGAGTGTTCTGCACATGAAAACACACGCGCGCGCACACACACACACACACACACACACACACACTGGAAAACAGTCATGATAAAAGTGAGGCATTCCTCCTCTCACCACTGCATGGAAACTTATTTTTGTTTCTCCATCTCCTCCATCCATCCATTTAGCTTCATGCGTCCTAAGATGTGAGTGCTGACCTCCTCCCCTCACTCTTCCTCTTCGCCTTCTCCACCCCAACACCCCCCACCCCCCACCTCCTCCACTTTCTCCCCACGGTCCCATTTCCCTTTCTTCTCCTCCATCGTCTTGGTGGCTGTATCTGCCTCTCTTCTTTTTTTTATGGCCTTTCATTTGCATCCCAGGAGGGGCTAAAAGGCGTCCCCGGAGACCCGCGGATAAGGGTCACAGGAGATCCCCTCGAGGCAGCGTGTTTGCCACGCACCCACAACGCAGACACGACACGTGCCGTCAACCCCCCTCTCGACACCCGACACTCAAACACACTCAAACACACACACGGACACACACACACACACACACACACAAATGCACGTCGGTCCTCTCCTCCTCAGAAGCTGCCCTTCAGTCCCAAGAAGAGGACTGATGCTTCTCTCAGTTTGTTTCCCAGTTTTGCAAATTAGAAATGTTCCTTAGTTTGACTCCTTCTGTAAATGACTATAATTATTGTAAATCTGTTATTGATGCCATCGGTCTAAAGTGTGGTTATTGTGAACAGATATAGACTTTTTTTTTTTTTAATAATGTGAACAGTGCTTCATCTGCACTGCATGTTGTGTTCTGAGTCAGGAGGGTAGGCCTACATTATAGGCTACTGGGGTTATAAATCATAACCAAACTCACAGGCTGTGGTCTAATCTGAAAATGTTTGGCATAAATGAACAGCTGGGTCTCATTTTGTGTGTGTGTGTAGATCAAATTTATTGTGATTTATTAGGCTACTATAGAAATGTTTAGTCATCTTGAGTAGGCTAGGTAGGCTACTCTAAGATATACAAATAATAACGTGAGCTATAGAAGGAGGCTGCTCATTTTGGTCTATGTTGTAATTGTAGCTGAGGCCAATTTGAATTTTCTATTGATTCTATTATTGCAGCAACTCAGAGATACAGGACAACATATAGAACACTAAACATTAGTTATTTTGTGTAGCCTACTGCTGTTTTATAGTCGGTGATAGATGCAGTGTTTCAAAAGCAAAAGAAAGGCTGCAACTAAAAACTAAAATGAAATATCCATATTTAGACCGACTGTAATGGGCCCATGTTTATTGCGGAGACCCGTGAACCCAATCGAGGAAGAGGACTGTGCTCTGGTGAAAATGGAAAATGAACAGCCATAAATAATACTGTGTCGCCCTCTTGTGGCCGCCGCGTTGATCAGAACGGCCGAGAAAGAAGATGGCGGATCTCCACACGCAGGTGAGCGACACAGGGTAAACAACGCCACAGTAACATCAGCGCTTACCTTTCATGCTCACGTTTGGCTCAGACGCCTTATAGCCTTTCAGACGAAAACTTGTACACACTGCAGAGGGCTACAACACAAAATAAATTAAATACAACATGGCGAAAAGAAAAAAAATGAAAAAGGTTTTACTCATTTAGAGCATGCCAACAGGTGCAGTGCTCCTCCTGCTGTGAGGAAAATGATACAACATGAGTAAACAAGTACAACAGGCCACCCACGCAAGTTACAGCAGGAAACGCATAACTAATGATGAGGAAAACCCACACATGACTTTGTGGAGCATCTTTATTATGCCACAAATAAAAGCCAGTAGTTCTGAAAGAGGACCTTGCGTTTTTTTTGTCTTGTTTTTTTTTTTGTTTTTTTACTCACCAACAATGACATTCTGAAAATGGTGGAAGCTGCTTGTGATATTTTAGTATGTATGGTTGGCTGAGCAGTCAGAAACAGGAAGGTGAGAGTGTGGAGAACAAGGCAGGTTCAGAAAGTAGAGGGGAAGGGGTGGGGTGGGGGAGAAATGCAGGGTACAGTGGTGATAACTGGAAGTCAGCATGGGAGGGGTGGACGGGTTGAGTATGAAGGTTAGCAGAAAAACATTCATTCGTATACCCATCAGGAAAAAAGAAAAAAAAACAGATGAAAAGAATGCACAGACTTACTGCATGACAAAAACTTGCTTTACAGAGTCAAACAAGGGGAATGCACACCAGTTCTGCTGAATATACCACATTTATTACTTTGAACTGATTAATAGAAAGAGTGGGGGCAAAGCCACTCGCATCACTGTCTTTAGAAAACGTGGGAGGGGGGGGAGAAAAAAAAAGAAAGAAACAAGAAAGCAGCCCATAGCAAAGATGAATTAACTTGTCCAAGATAACAAAAAAGAATGTAAATAAATCCAACGAAGACTGTTAACAGAGGGCCCCATTTTTTTTAGACCATAAAATTATACACCAAGCAAGGCTCATCAACTTAACATTTCTTCTGCTTTCAAACTCTTGACCCCTTTCCCTACTCTTTCTCTACCAGAACCTCCAGACCCTTCCTCCCCCCCCCCCCACACACACACATGACACACACTCCGTCCGACACATGCAAAAACAAAATAGAGGGCCTTCTGAACATCTGCAGTCCTCTTAACCAAAAAACATGGCAAGCATGTACATAACAGATTCTGGAGTGAGCGCAGCTGACACCCGCCTACGATGAAAATCCACTGAGGAGAAAACTCCACTGGGTCCTGGTTGAAGAGTTGAGCATCCTTAGAAGACAGGGTGGGGGGGACGAGGGGGAGGTTTACAAAGAAAATGAGACAAACTGCCCATTCTTGACTTTGGGACACTATTATAAGCCAACACTACAAATTTCTATCGGATTTGTGTGTTTGTGAGAGAATTAAAGACTTGCTCTTGAACCATAAAAACAGAGGATCCTTTCATTTTAAAAAAGGAAAAAAGCAGCATACAGGGGGGAAAAAAGCATATGTAGTGGAATGGGGATGGGGCAAAAAAGATTTCACCTAAGGATGCTATGCATTTAGTTGTAGTCCTATGAATAATCGTTTCCTTTTCTTTTTACTACAAGTTCGAAGTAAGTCTTTAAAGTCAAAAGAAATCAAGAAAGTCTTCATTTAGTTTTTTTTGTCCTTGGTTAATTCTTCACCCCTATTAGAATTTCTTAAGAGATCTGGATTTAATGATGTAATGGGGTGGACAGGGCTTGAGGGGGGGCCATTGCAGTCTTTTGACCAAAGCACTGACTGTTACTTGACTCGTCCTTGGCGCTCCTAGAACACAAGAAGAGAGACAGCAATTTACACACAAAATATTTGTCTTTTGTAAATCATAGTTGACCCAGATACCCACAGCATCTCCAAATTCATTCATTGCAAGCTATTACCAAGACAACTCCTGCCCAGCCATAAACAGACGGCGCAGACATAAGCCCTTTTTATTCAACCCGTCGAAAGCGTAGAGTGTTGCACTTTTATTCCGTTTTTGTTCTGTAAAATAACTATGAACATGGATATGGGGAACATTATTGTTCCTCTTTTAAACCAGCAGCACAGGCAGTTACAGCGCCAGAGCAACGTCTGTAAAAGGGAGAGCTGGCAGTGTAAGCGTAAGTGCTCCCTGTGGTGTAAATTTCCATGTTGAAGGGAGTCTGTGGTCCACCACCACCTCAATGTTTTAAACTCATCCTTAGAGTAAGTACAAAAGCAAGACAAAGCAGTTCAACGGTGGTGGATACTGGCATTTTGCCTTGATTCATCCTGTGCATTGAGGAATATACAGAGTTTTAGTAAACATGGGTAAACGTGCTATTACAATCCAACTTTAAATCTTAAGATGAGTTTGCCTTTGTTTAAACTTGACAGACGCGCACACATCTGTGGTTTAGAAGCAGTGATGGGAAGGTGACGAGTCGGTTAACATCTGTGCTGTGGAAGATATTGCAGCAGGAAAGGAAGCAAAAAATCTCCTGCGTATCGTAGGCATCTATAACCATATTGATATCTAAAATACCTGTATTTGCTGCAGTGTGAATGCAGATTCTACTCTTTTGCACCTGCAAGTCTTGGTGGGTTTGGGCCAGTGGAAAAGTGACTATAAATGACAATCATATGCCTATATATGGTACACATCCTCAAAATATAAAGCAGTTGTATATGCTCGACTTCTGGTCATACATACAACAGCTCATGACGTCAAACAACCAACTTTAACAAATTAAACTCTAAGTCACCAGGGACCATGTGAAAGATTTTCAAGCTGTCTCCACCAAGTGTTAAACCAACATGCATACTGCTTCTGCATATTGCAACAGATGAAGCAAGTTACCTGAAGCCTGTAATGAGTCCTGTTGCTTGGGTTGCTGGGATATGGCTCACTGCCTTGGACCTCCACCTGTCACACAGAGGAGTGAAAACTGAGCGTAACTGAAACAATGTCACATTTCAAAAACAAATAACTATGCTCATTTTAGATTTTAGGACAGCAGAGGATTGACAAAAGTTGTATTAATCACACCCGAGTCTTGTTAAAAAGCTAAAATGTAGATTACAACTCTGCCTACAGACACCACATTATAGAAGCAAACAAACTGTTGAGACCCAACTTTGACATTATACATCAACACATTATTAAACTTCAGCTGCCAAGTACAACTCAAACTGACAATAAATGTCCTGGATAAAAATTCAGCCATTTCAAGTTTCATATACCGACAGCTCATCTATCACATCCATCACTATGCAACAAGCAGTTTCTCTGCTGTCAATAACGTGGTCTCTTGACACAAAATCACACTATTAAAAACCTAATAAGAACACTGAGGTATACAGCCTGCAAAGTAATTGTACATTGCTGTTTAGGAACTGTTCATGACTACTGCTCACTTATATTTGGTACACTAGTGTACATCTAGGATATCTAGCTTGTTTGCTGACAAAATGAGAAAGCAGGCAGCAAATAAAGCATCATTCCCAATATGTAATAAACTTCAGTACAGTGTGCCATTTTAAAATAGCACACTGACCAGCTCATGTATCTTGACACTTTAATACTAGGCAGCACATTTCCTTTGACTTAAATACAGAGTAAGGTATATATTAAGGTTTCTAAGCTCCAGAATATAACTGTTGTATGTCCAGAGAAAAAAAAGAAGCTTCTCTGTATCTAATAGCAAGCAGGCCAAAAGATTACTAAAAAAACTTAACAAGCTTCTGTGTTTGTGTGATTTCCCTTAGCAACATAAGAATTTCACAAAATGTGCAATACAGCTATGCAAGACATCAAAGCTTGAGAATTAAACAGCACCCTTTTCAAAATTAAATGAATGCTAACAAGGATTATCTTTGGAGCTATAACACACATTTGCTCTCCCATTTTTGCTCCTTATGCTGATGGATTCAAAACAATATGAATTAAGCAGATTTCACATGTGTTAAGACATGGATTTTAAAAATAAACCAAACATTTCACATAGCTTCGGGGAGTTGCAATACTGAGTATATTGTTGTAGATAGAGAAAAGATAACTAAAACCACAATATAATCACTTATGGTGAGCTCTTGTGTCTGTATGATAACATTATCAGAGTAATTTTAGTGGATGGCATGTAGTAAAAATAATTTCTAAAGCTCATTCTTCTGCATGTATTATTCTGTTTTTCTATTTTCAAGCAGGACATGACACATGATAACAACCAAGTCATAACACCACAGAGAAAAACTGTTGAGAAATAATAAAATATGCAATTATCACACCGTGTACAATCATATTGAAGATTAGCTCCAAATCCGGCTGTAAATCCTTGAGATGTTCTTCTATCCCTCCGAATAGCAGAAAGCAATGTCGCACATGCACAACCAACATCCATACTGACTCCATATATACTGCACCCTTTACAACATAACATAAATTAAAGCCAAGCACTTTTTTCATTCATCTTTTATCACTTTATTCAACAGCGACTAGGTTACCTTTTTCACACACTCTTCCTCCTCCTGACGCTTCTCGTAGTGAGAAAAGTCATCGAAGATTGAAGTGGTGTGCTTATATCCAGCGATGATCTTAAGCACCTGCCTGGCCTTGTCCAGTGGTACCTCCTGTGTGTCCCGAGAGTTGGTCACTGGCTTGTTTTCGTTGTTCTCCAGTCGAATGTGCCTCAGCTGACTGTTGGGAACGTCCTTAACAAAGATCCAGCGCACATCAAAACGACCCTTCCACTTGTCCTGTGACCACACGCCTGCAGACGTGTTGTAGTCCACGGGTGAGCGCATCTCTGCCACACCACAGAAGTGACCACTCCCATTGACACTGAACAGAAGGTAAAGAGGCCCTTTGCCACCCAATGAACGATAGGCAGCATCGAGCCTCTTGTTCCCATGCTCTGTGCTGCACCAGATGTTGTACTTGATCGAGCGGTGGATGTCATCCTCGGAGTAGCTCTTGATGATAAACACCCGGCCCTGCTTGGGATTCCAGTCAAAGTCCTTGGGGTTATAGTTGTTGACCATACGCAACTTCTCCAAGACTGGGTGAGGCTCAGAGGGGACCCCAGGTACGACTCCCACACCGGAAGAGGTGGGAGGCGACTGGCCGGCGCCACTCCCACTGGCGTCCCCAAACCCATTGGCCCGGTTCCGTGGAGGGACCCAACGAGTAGGTTGAGAAGGTTGCTGCTGTTGGCTTTGGGGAGGAGGAGGACCCTGGGAGAGGGGAGGCTGGGGCATCGGAGCCATACCTGGCTGCCCACCGGGTGGTAGCTGATGCTGCCCCATCTGAGGAACGGGCGGTACCAGCTGTCCATTGCTAAGGGGCATTTGCGGGTTCCCTGCAGCAGTAGCTCCAGGCTGGGGTGAAGCCTGGTTGGGCGGCTGCCCATTGCTGGGAATAGAGGGCACCTGCTGAGGGGTGGCGGCTTTAGGCATGGTACCCTTGTTGTCCCAAGTGCCGATGTCCATGTTGTGTTTAATGGGCGGAGGAGGCAAATTGGCACCAGCCATGCCACCCTTGGTTTTCAGCTTGGGTTGAGGCTTGGCTGGCTTGCTGGCAATGTCGGCCCAGGAGGCGGGCTTGGCAGGGGCAATTGAGACAGGGGGCATGCTGGGAGGTCCTACAGATGATACAGGGCCGAGGGGACCCCCACCAGGCAAGCCAGAGCCAACCACCTTAGGAGCCATGTCCCCGTTACCACCAGGAGCAGCACCACTGATCTTAAGCCCTGCCATGCCTTGGTCAAGGCTGTTCATACCAGGTGCCTTGTTGAGTGGCTCATTGGCAGCAGGTGCAAACGGGGACTGTCCATCGATCATTGCACCCCCAAGGGAGCTGGGAGCATAGGCATAGCTGCTGCTGTAGCCAGAGCTCTGCGGTGTCCCCGACTGTCCCTGAGAGCTGTTATTGCCCCAAGCTGAGAAGTCGATACCACTCGGGAAGAAGTTGAAGCCGTGCTGGCCCAGGAAAGGGTTGCTCCCCAGGGGGCCAGGCTGGCCAAACATAGCGTCCGGGAGGTAGTGGGGCTCCCCATTGCTCAGCTGTCCATAGGAGGCCAGGTAAGGCATAGGAGGGTCCCCACCTGTGGACCATGCTGCCTCATTCAGGGAGTAGGAAAATCCTATGGAGGGGCTGTAGTAGCTGGGCATGTACGAGTCCGACATGGCCGTATAGGCATTGCTCTAAACAGAGAAAGATTATGTTTTAGTGACAGGATGTTAAAAAAACAAAACAGTTCCTAGATACAACAAATATTAACAATAACGTTAATTATTAACATAAGCTTGTGTATACCTTGTTCTTGTAGATCCAACAAGTCAGACCAAGATAAAAGACGAGCAAAGTTATTGAATTATTGTTATTATACCAAAAATAAACCACAATAATGAAGCATGAACAATAACAATAACAAATGTCCCTCCCCCTCTCCCACTATGACATCTGTAAATGCACAGCATAAAAGTATGTTGCTGTTTGCTGATTTATAGTCTCTTGGACAAAAAAAGACTGTGCATTCTTTTGAGTGGAGGAAAATACAGGCTCCATTCTTTTCCTCTACAGCCCACTTAACAGGCAGTGTCTCTGTTACTACACAAGGGGAACTCCGTTACCACACTGCAAAGAGAAATAAAATCCAAGGCCACTGAGAATAAGATAAATGAATGCTTCCAATGCAGCTACAATACTTGGCCTTCTTACATCCCTGATTCATGCAAATAGCAAGGATATGCATGCATACATAAGCTGGTCTCAAGGCCAATGAAACCAGTAAGTCTACAAGTATGTAAATACAAGGGTTTTGCAAGGGGAAAAAAAGGCGATTCCAATAAATGTCTTCAAAGAACTGATCTGCAATTAACATCAATTGTTTTAAAATCAGAGAAGAGAAGTTCTGAAACCAGTCAACAAATCTATGTGGTTTAACAAACTGTGTCTCTTCACACAAGTTAAATTCATGTTGGGGATGTTCAAATAGTAGGTTATTTGGTAGGTAGGTAGTACATGTACACACCATAATCAGTTTACATGAAGCATGGATAATCCAACACCTCAAAAATGATGTGCAAAAAATACCTTGTCTTGTAGGTAACATGTATATGTCCATATTAAGGATGCACACTTACAAAGTCTGCATGTGGATCAATCAAGGTATTTAAACAGTAAGCCAACTAGACCACATATTTCAATCATTTAAATGTCATTCACAAAAGACGACTGCAAAAATCTGCCATCGTTGTGCACTTCACACGAAGTCAACTAATGTGATCCAGTTTACAGAGCTGCTGATTTTATCCATTAACTCTGCAACTGACCACAATTGCTGGTGAAACATGAATTATGAGTAATGATTTAACCACAAACAAAAATCTAACTTTAGGGTATTTCAGTCGTGAAAGGAACAGCCACCTCTCAAACAGCTTACCTGTCTGGCCTGAGTATTCAGGTAAGGCTCAAACTCATCGTCATTCAAAGTATCCTTTTGGGTCACAGCTCCGTTTTGCACTAAAAAGAAAGAGCAACAACGGCAATGTTAACAAAATGCACAAGTTTGTCACTCCAGAGATCCAAGTAAGGAGATACAATACATTACATGGTCATTTTACATCAGCATCATAACCACTTGTTACATAACACAAACCACTCCCTGTAATTATTTATGAGTCTCACAGGACAAGCCACTAAACTGTGACAACACATATCGAAACTACTAAATTAGCTTCAGACACAGCATAGATTTGTACAATGATTAAAAAAGAAAATGAGAAAACACGCATGATTCGGCACTTTGAAGAATAAGTACACATGGAAGTGATTACATGGGAAATCAGATTCCTTCTAACAGATTAAAATTAGTTCATGTTGCACCATAAGTGATCCTTCCAGAGCTCATTTAATGAATCTGATCACAAAAAAGGCACCATGGCCGCGGTTTGTTTTCACAACTTCCTAAGTGTTTTCTGCTACAGAGCTAGCTGCGGTACTGTTTTGGATGACACGGGATTCTTTGAAAGCGCGTTACGACTTGGAGGGGAAAAGGTTGAATTAAACCACACGGTTGTGTACATTATTGTCATTTAAGAGTACAGTCTGACTGGAAACATGTGAGGCCCCGGTTTTTGGCAACAAGAGGAAAAAGCATGTCGGAAGACGTGTCATTTTGGGTTAACTTAGCAACCACCAGCTAAGCGTTAGCATGTTAGCTCTGTGGTTAGCTGCGTGCAGTGCGCAGCGTCTCCATGTTAACGAGCGCCAACAGTCCGTTCACCGTGACGGACCTGGCTAACGCTAGCCGAGTGGGTCAGCGTGCTTGGATGTCACCTGTAAAGACATAAAACACTGCAAAAATGTTTCACACCGTCAGACTGGGGCTTAACAAGTGTATTATCGCACTTGTCAGCGGCTACGTATAAAAAAAGCATCCCAAGAACAACCAAGGGAAAATGATGCTGATTTGTGTCATGTTGCCATTTAACGTCGTTAGCTCGTGGCTAATGCTAACTGTGGGAACCTTACAAGTGTCATTTCTGGGAAGCAAAGGAAACTCGCGGATGACGAGTTTGGGGGTGGGGGGCCGAGGACGTCTTAATGAAACAATGTGTCGTTTTGTAAATTATATTTAAGGTGGAAATTTAGAGCGAAAATATTAACGACTTGCATACACGGGCCCTGTTTTTTTTCCCTCAAGACGCTAAAGAGACAAGCTATCGCATCCGCGCACGCAAGATTTTCCAAAGCGCACCGCACGTAAAAAAAGGAAAAAAAAAAAAAAAGATCCGCATTCACTCAACCTGAGTCGATAAGTGTAAAGACAATATTTCGGGGCTTACCTTTATTAGCTTGGCCTTTCGGTCTCTGGATTGGGTCCAGGTGATTCATGAAGGTTTGATTTATGAGAAGAGAGGAAGGGGAAAAAATAGATGAAGAGATATATTTTCAGCAGTCAGTTCCTTTAGCAGGTGGTCAGGCCTACTGCACTACTGAGCCACAGCCGCTGCCTCTGAGCTAAGCTATCCTCGCTAGCCGTCGCGATGCTGAGAAATTTGGCCCTCGTAAATTGTTCAGAAAATACCTCTCTTTACCTGTTCAAGAAGGCTGCTGGCTGACATGTCTTTCCCCCCCGGCGCCTGTGTAACTGTATTTACGCCTAAATAAAAGCGGCAGGGTGTAGAATTTGTCTAGCTATTGAAGAGTTTCAGCCAAGCGCCCCTATCTCTCTACAGAGCCTGGTTTCTACACAATGGCGGGCTGCAGTTTGCTTGACAGACTCCTCAACATGGCTGGGCGGCCTCGTCAACCCACGATGGCATTTATTTACAGCGGACAGGCGCCCCCAAGTGGCGCGGAGGAGCCAGGCATAACCCACTGTAAGTCAATGGTTACCCACTCAGATATTTAATGTTTTAACACAAAATAAATTAATAGGCTACAACTAATACAATTTGTAAAATATATAGTTAATTAATTTAGTAATTACCACATCAACTGAGTGTTATTGGAGAAAGAAGCTACGTAGCGTTAGTCTAGGCTGATAGCCTCTATAGCCTACATTTGAAATCTTATTGGTAATTTAGGGTAGGCTAACCCTAACCCATCATAAAACTGGGGTAAAGTATCACTCAACTCGACAAAAGCAAGAAAAAAAGAGACAATATCCCTTTTGTAGCTTTGATAAGATCCCAATGGGAGCCCCAGGAAGAGTGGTGATACAAAGTTGTAGGATCATGTGCAATTTGTGGGGTAAAAAATGACTTTCTAGTTAAAATGTAGGCTAAATAGGCCTATTATTATTTCAGTCATTCCAATAATTAAAATTAGCCTACTTATATTTACCAGAATAACAATGTGAAAGGGCACAAACAGTCCCATCTGATACTTCCACTCAAATAGCCCTTAACTCTTCATCAGTGCACTTAAGTTAAACTCATCAAGGCCAAAGATCTAAATATATTCCTTGAAATCAGAATAGCAATCCTCTTCAGTTACTTTATATTCTCCTGTATATTAATACAGTAACCTGCATGAGCAGCCTTATAAGATCTTTGTAGATCCAATGACATCCTCCTTCCTGTTGCACTTGCATCATTGAGGCAAATCACAAGTGAACAGATGCTGTAAATTATTTCTATAGCCTAGTTCAATATAGCTGAATAATCTTACAGTATAAAAATAACGAACAACGTGATTTTATGACATTTGCACATAAAAATGGATTTGTTTTATTAAGGCGACTTCCTTTTTCAACATTCCTCATCCACAAGCGTTTTTTCACATAATAACGCACAGCTTTGAGGAATCCACTGAAAAGAAGGAATTTGCATTAACCTGCCCCTGCCACAGGGTGGAGCCCTTGCAGCTGTTGTGAATGTGTGATCCGAGGCAGTAGCCTACTGTGTTGCCTCTGTAAGGTTATAATTGCACATCATCTGTCCATACTATCCACTCACTTATACACATAAAAGACCCCCTCAATACTTGAAGTACTCTTCTTGGTGACTGTCTTAGCTCTGTTGACTCTGACACTAATTAGGAATATTCTCACGCTTATCAAAATAGAATCAATTAGACTCTGTGACTCTCATTCACTTTAGATTTAAAGGTGTTTGTGGTTCTGTAAGCAGACAATTACGTTTTTAAGCACAGCAACAATTTTATGATTGCCTCAATTTTATGAAAATCAACACTTTATGTTCTCATATTTTTCAACCAGTTCTTCAAACATCTGATATATATTATTATCTTCAGTTATTCTTTACCTCGTAGCCTGCAAGTTCATTGCTATGAGTTGACGTTATGCACGGCAGTGTGGTTATACGATGACCACTTCAGGTCAAGCTACTGTACTTATCATTTTTCAGGGGTAAGGGTTGGTCAGATGGCATGTGACTGGATTGCACCTTAGAGCACACGACATAGGGCCAGGAATAACCCCACCCTTGGAGTCACACACACACATCAAAACCCTGGAAGAGAGAAGGGGTGGGGGTGGGGGCAAGGTAGCTTAATGTAGCATAGATCGCAAAGCCTCATCAGACGGAGATATTTTATTTAAAATTCACATGCAAAAGCATGCTGAGTGATGCTAGGACTGCAGAATGCATCTGACGGCTGAATTAGAGGATACACAATTGGCTGTAATGAATAACAGACAAATAGGGAAAGCAAACCAGTAGCAGTGACAAGACATTTGACTTGTGAAACATGCCTAGGACAGTAGCATGGCATGTGTGTATCATATTCCACCTTTCAACTCTCAATCATTTTTGGGTGCTTGACTTTTTTTTCCCAGGGGCTTGTTGACTGGTGTGGATTGGACAGGTGGCATAGCATGGAGAA
Source organism: Trachurus trachurus (assembly GCF_905171665.1). Lineage (NCBI taxonomy): Eukaryota > Metazoa > Chordata > Actinopteri > Carangiformes > Carangidae > Trachurus > Trachurus trachurus. Next base: position 13,937,555 of record NC_139907.1, on the reverse strand, counting down.
GAGCTGGCCGTTTACCATCCAATAAAAATAGCTGTGGTCTCCATGATGTCACCGGTGAGTAAATCATGGAGCCTGACTGTAGAGGGAGAAATAAAATGAGAGAAATAAAAGAGGATCAGTATTTTACAGCATTAATTTGTAGCAGTTTCATGAATCTCTTTGACCAGCTGCATTTCTGTTTTATTGGCCAATCTATTTTCTCATCGCTTCTTGTTTTCTTTTTCTCCAAATGTGTATCAGGTTCACATTCCCACTGATTGTGTTACGCCCGAATTCATCAGAGGTATGTAAATCTATACAGCTGCGAAGATGTAACGGACCAGACAATGACCACCACGTTCCCCACGCCAACCACCAATAACACTGCCATCTTCAGCCAGTCACACTGGCTGCAGTTGCCAGAAAGGGTGTACAAACTAAAGCCGGAGTCTGATCTCACTCCCATACCTGGCATTCTGAAGCCACAACACCATGCAGCCGATGTGGAACCCGATCAGTCGTAAATCTTCCCTGTTTGACCATGTGACATGCCAAATTTGTGATTCTGCCCTCCGTCCACCCTCCTCATCTCTCCCCCTCCATCTGCTGCCACCCATAGTGCCCTTCTAACTGCAGCCCTCTCTGGCACACCGGAGCAGGAATGTCAGACAGGAAGGTGACAATCCCGCATGCCCAGATTGGTGTTTTTGTGTGCATCTTCTGTGTGTTTGTATGCGTTCCTTTGGCTTTAAATGTGTGATTGTATATATGCGAGTGAGTGTGTGGATTTGTGATTGTGTGTGCATAACTCCAGTGACCCAGCGGCAGTGTGGTGGCAGGGTATGCTTGGTAATAGGATGTTAGGAATGTGGCACTTGTCAGCCTCTCCAAGGATGCTGTTAATTCACATTCTGTTCATTTCAGAAGTTAGTGTGTGTTTACCTGTGTATGTGTGTATGATTCGATACTTCCTCGTATCACTCATATATGAATAATAATAATAACTTGTATTTATATAGCGCCTTTCAAAATACCCAAGGCGGTTTACATGAACATCAGCGGAGGTTTGGGGGGTGGGGTTAAAGAAACAGATTAAGGGAGAGAAGGGAGGAAACACTAAACAGACAAAGGAAAGGCTGAGCGACAGATAGAGCTACAGTAAGACTGATGGGGAAGTACCATGGTGAAGAGGTGGGTTTTGAGGGTGTCTGAGGTGTACAGCTCCATTTTATGACAAATTTGCCTGGACAGGAATTTTAGTGCAGTCAAAGCAAGACCAAGCCAGTGTTCTGACCGTGCTTAAAGGTTTTAGTTTGATGGGAATGTTTGCCCTGATTTCTAAGGAGCTAGCATTGTAAGAATCACATCTAAGAATTGAGTTACCCAACATCATGGGCAATCAACATAAAATGGTCAGTTAGGACTAGGCAATATTGAAATAATGAAAAATCTGCATACTTTGACAAAACAACTACATTTTGATATTATTTGGCAATATTCTGCAGTTGATTTTCATGTATTTTTAGAATAGATTGAAGAAAATAGAAAGTTGTCTGCAATGCTCTATAATTCTGTTTCAGGGCAGGTTACAATTTGATTCACACAACATGCCTACCACTCACAAGGTGCCTATTTTGTATTGTAACATAAACTATAATTATAACAAAACACAACAATAAAACAACATAAATCCTGAATCCTATTTATTCCTTTCTCTTATGATGTGTTTGTATAGCATAACACATTCAGTGGGATTTTTTTTAAACCATTCTTCAAACCCAAGTTATTCCACTGCCTTCAAGTTGTCTACAATTATGCCACAGCTTCTTAGCTGAAGACTTGATTCAATAGGCAATTTAAAGACATTCAAATGTTTCCCATTTTACCACTGTAGTGTAGCTTTAGCTGTATGTTAAGGGTCACTGTCCTGCCTGAGGGTAGGCCTCCATCCCAGTCTAAAATCATAGATTTACCATTCATCTTTCTAGTCCCTGGTGAAGAACATCTCCACAGCATGATGCAGCCATCACCGTACTTAACTGTGAGAGTGGTGTTCTCAGGGTGATGGCAAGAGTACAAATGTAATCTTATATTAATTTGACCAGAGAGGATCTAATCAACTAAGTATTCGACTCCTAATTGATGGGAACGGATCTTAATTAGGAACTTTATAGCAGAGTGTATATGTATGTATGTATATGCACTTGCAACAGTTTTATTTAGTCATTTACAGAGAGAAATATTCAGTTGAATTAGTTGTAATGCAACAGAACAGCAAGGCACCGAGGTGAATAATTATCTTAGCGAAACGCTCTATAGTTGGGAAATGTTTTCAGCAACATTAAAACTGTTAATGTAACAAAAATGTTTTCTGATGTCAACCAGGTTTCATATAGCTGCAAGTTGGTTTCCAAACCGTGTTGCCATGAACTGAAATGATGACATTGAAAACAGGCCCATCAATCTATGTAAAACTGTGTGAAAATTGCTGGCAGTAATGTAAAGTGTGCATGCTTGCTAATGAATGGGCTTCAACAAGTATGAAGTCCTCATTTATTTTTAAGTGACTTCCAAACTTGAGCCTGTAGATTCCTGGGGTCTTGGTGGTCTGTGTGGACAATAAGGGAGTTGTTTTAGGAAGAAAATAGCTGCACAGTTGCACATTCTATCACAGAGGATTTATCACCAACATTTGTGTAGAAGGATGAATGAGCCAGACCTGTCCATATGTGTCTCCTTCTGTGTGTGTGTGTGTGTGTGTGTGTGTGTGTGTGTGTGTGTGTGTGTGTGTGTGTGTGTGTGTGTGTGTGTGTCTTTCTGATGACACTCAGTGATGATTTTGAACAGCTGAGATGAGTTTGTGTGCAGAGCTGGACAATGGGGCAGCTGTACATCTCTGTCTTGCACATATGCACACACGCATGCACGCACACACGCACACACACACACACACACACACACAAACAACAGTGGAATCCTGAGGTCCGACCCCCTTGGGACCAAGCCAGACTGAGACCTTAATAAAGGCCTTGTTGTTTCAGGAGGTAGCTTCTATAGTTTCAGGTTCATATCTCACTTTACAGACCACCACCACCATAAGCTTAGTGATTGCATTTGCATTTATATTATGATAAACCTTTCTGTAATAATCAACTTTTCTAGCGATGGTATATAAAAGTATACGTATGTATGCAGTTACTTCCTTAATGTAGAGTACCCGCAGGTATTTCTAGCATAAGAGTATAAACTATTAATGGTGGTGTTGCAATGTGAATAGTGGTCTAAATAAAACTAGGTTGCCATTACTACCTCAACTGGCCCTGCAACATCTCAGCCAATAAGAGACTTTGTCCGGTCAGACCTCTTTTAAAAGGGGCAGGGCCTCGATGTGCTGCGGGGTCACAAGGAGTGATGTAACCTGTGTTTATTTTCAGCATATACACGTAAATGTAGCCACACAGACACCTCCACACAAACTTGCACACCAACACACATACACAAGAGCAACTGTAGACTCTTGCACATACTGTTCTTTACATGCACAGATATTAGCATGCACAGTCCCGTATCACTGACAAACACGGATCCACCAACTGACTTCGTTTTCAACTTTGGGATCACTGACACGTTTCTGCTAGCTGGTTCTCTCTCCTGCCCTCTTCCTAGTTTGGTCACTCGATGACAAGTGTTGCAGCATGCTGTGTGCGCACACACACACTCACTAGCACACACATATACTCTAACAGAAATGACAGTAGCGGTTGGCCGTTCCAGGGTACATAGGGTGATTAAATAGAGAAAAGGTGTGTGTATCACTAGGGAAGACAAGTGGGAGGGGGAGACAGAGAGAAATTTAGTCATGGCCATTAATACTAATAGTGGCCTCTCTACCCTTCCGTCAGCTGCAGCTGTTGATCACGCTGGTGTAACAGTGAGCTTTCTAGCATTGCATCACTCTCTTTCACCCTGACTCCAGTGCTGTCCTGCAATACCCCGCATGTATGTGGATCTGGTGGCCCATACTGCACATAATGCAGTGGCGACAACGGAGTGAAGTAGGATTAGTCTCCTATTAATGTTGTTTGAAAAGTGGATTTACAAATTTAGAAAAAAAAACAACTTAATACTTAATTTGTTTTCAGAACTGATACTGTGTTAATGCTTTTCTGAAGACAATATGCAATATAATACCACACAATATACAATATTACACCTGTTTATTTTATGCTTATTGTATTTACAGTGACGTAAGAATAGAACAGCCAAAGTGAGAACCAACATGATGCATCACGGTTTTTTAAGAGCGTGTTCGATTCATTAGCAAGCCAATAACCTGACACTAGTTATTCATACTATGCATGATGTATGCATAGCGAGACGTTGGTTGGTCATGTTCTCCATCTAGAGAACGCAGCACCGGGACGATGTAACTTCCAGAGGAGCTTGTCCACTAGCATACATCAGAGACATTCCACCTCATCTGACACTAGTCCATGGAATTCTGCAAATTTTCCACACTATTCTCACAGGCATTCTGAAGTGCCTGTCAAAAAGACTGGCATGCCCAAACACCAGGCACCTGTAAATCCTTAAAATTGGAGAAATGGCTACACTTTGTGAAGAATGTAGCTGACACGTGGGTTAATGCTTATCAGGGAGAGTTTTTCAAAAGTGTCTTTGTGTACATGAATGCAGAATGACTCCTGTGCTCTTGTGGTGTTTGCTATTGTCATTGGGCATGTTTGTGTGTGTGTGTGAAAATATCTTTTTGTTTGCACTGCTGATAGGTGATAATTTGTCATAGATTTGTGCAGAGTCCCTTTCTCCTCTATGTTGGTATGACCAGTGTATGCAACCTATAGTTGACACCTACGTGTCATTATGGGAACACACTAAATACTTCAGATGACTTGAAGGTTTACTTGGCAACCGATGGCTGTTTTAAGACCGTGGATACTCTTTCAGCTTGGACTGAGCACAAAGTTTTCAAGTATCCACAGGACATGGAAAGAAATAAAAAGTCACTGTATCACATGTGTACTGTGTCATTGTCGTGTGGATGATTATAAAGCTCAATGACTTCATCCTAATCTATTCTTGTAACTGGATGGCATTCTAGTTAACCCTTATTTATTTATTTAAGACATAATTAGTCCCAGCTCCTCTGCCAGTGTTTTATATTTCAATGGAAATTTTGCAGCCCTCACTTTGATCTCATTTACACCTCTACTTTTGACATACATGCACTCTGAATGTTAGCTGATTGATTTTTAATATCAAAGACATTGCATGCGTGCAAGCAGTAATCTCTAGATGTGATTTGTGTGGTGGTGGTAGTGGGAGTGCTGTTGATGGTGATGTTGGGGGGAGTGGAGGGCTGGTAAAGGTGGGAGGGGTTGACACAGAGATGTACAGGACAGGACACCCTCATGCTTGCTCCATAAACCTCACCACATTTTGCTGCCGCAGCTGCTGTGGCGCACGCACGGAGCAGAGGAGAGGTGCGCTCTTTCTGTGGTGACTATGTCGAGTCTGGCTCGGGCTTTTTCACGCTGATCAGCGACCAACCGAAGGAGGGAAAAGAAGAAGAAGAAAAAACGGGATGTTGTCGCTCTTTCTCTCAGCAAGGTCGGTTTCCACAGAACAGTGAAGACACCGCTCATTTACCATGAGCTGTTTGGATGTTATGTACCCAGCCTATGGACATTACGCACCGTACGCACCGACTGCTCCTGCTTTTATCAGTAGCTTACAGGTAGGAAGTGATCAATATTTTCTAATGATCCCGGGATAGTCCCCCTTACTGTCAGTGTAAGCGGGGCGATGGCGGTCGCTGATGAACAATGTTTGGCAAGTTTATGCGTAAAAGCAAAAGGGGGCTGCGAGGATTTTTTTTTTTTTTAATGTTTGTATTTTTTTAAAACTTAATTATTGTTTTACGAATATGTGTATGTGCAGTGATGCTGTCAGTTTGTCTTATCGAGCACAGAAGTCTTTAGCACCGTCAAAACTCCTAATTTAACACACGCACACATACGCACACGCACGCACACACACATGCCAGTGATGCCACACACAAAGAAAAACATTATGTCAAAATGTCCCACAGAGAGCTCCAGAAGTGTCCTCAGCAACACCTGTCTTAACCCTCTCCCTGCTCCCCCCTCCCCCCCCCCCCATCTACCCCTCCACCCCCCCTCCTACCATGACAGACTCCCACAGGTCTGAGCACCACTTCTCCTCACTGCCGGGATTTTATGGACACTCCCAGGGGTCCCGAGGGGATGTCTGGGGGCCCAGGCAACGGAGGATCAGCTTCCTCCTCATCTTCATCTAGCTCTTCCTCTTCATCCTACACGCCGGCGGCCTCCAGACCAGAGGAGGGCCCCAAGGACAAGCAGGAGGCCCCTGAGGCAGAATACCTGACTTCTCGATGTGTCCTCTTCACCTATTACCAGGGAGACATCAGCAGTGTGGTGGATGAACACTTCTCCAGGGCCCTGAGCTCCTACATGGATGGAGAGGGCAAACGGAGGCCGCCAGACCAACAGGGCACAGGTATACCACACTTTCCGTTAGTAAAGGACTCCTTTGTACAAACAAAAAGTGCACACCTGTCCATGCAAACTTGGCGTCATCTTGGATATTGAAAGAGCTTTCCTGCCCATAATTTCATTGCAGTGTGGTGTCCATTAAGTCCAATTGAGACATTTACCGAGATACTTTGTTTGTTCTGGTTACAGTAGTCACATGGAGTGATGTCATGATAAACACACATTTGAGTAAACCCTGTGATGTTGGACAATCAAGAAAACAATCATTGCTGTATCATTTCCTTTTTCATAGAACAAATCAAGTAATCCATCTGAATATGATCGCAGTTAAGACTAGTTATGACTCACTAACAAAAAGTAAGGTAAACTGAAGTTAGGTGGTTTTCTCTTCCACTACATCCCTGCACTTTCAAAATGTCCATGTATTTATGGGAGGGCACCACAGTTGTCTGTGTGGCATCTTGCGCTCGCCTTTGAGACCACACTGGGTGCGCTGACAGTTCTGCAGAGCACAGCAGAGTGTCAGACAGGTGATGTTATCAGGTGACGGGACAGAGGGGCTGCTTGTTGGAGCTGTTGTCCCCAGCAAGGTCAGGGCACAGGGTTCAGAGGTCACGACAGTCAGGAGCTGCAGGCAATCAAAAGGAACTTAAGAGGCGTGAAGTTTTAAGGAAAGGCAAGAGAGAGCATATACACTCCTGAGTGTGGTTAAGTTAGATAAGGCATTCATACAGAGACTGCAGGGATCCATCACCTATTGTGGATTATAATTAAGCTTTTGGAAAATTTCTTTCTGGCAAAACCGGTACACAATTTCACAATTAACTCTTTGAAAGGCTGCAAATAATGCTTAACATTATTGGACTTTTATACTTTTTTTTTTAGTTCTGTTTTAACTTTCATTATGATTGCACCGCAATGCAATAAAAAAAAAGAAAGAAAGAAAAAAAGAATTGATCTGCAAATCTTGAGGACTTTTAAGTCCATTTTCCCCAGCAGCCTGCAGATGTCCCTTGGATATCCATGTAGGGCCTGTATCCTCTGCTCTTTCCCTCTCTGTGCTGTCGCTGTTAGTCTCTCTCCTTGTTCAGTCGGACGTCTTCATTTCGGCACTAACATGCACTTTCTGCCTCACAACAGATGCTATGTTTATACATGGCCGTAAGCGCACAGCCTCGCCGGCGTATCCCCTTCAAACGTCTCTGCGGCTGCCATTCTGACACTCGCTCCAGCTCTTGCCCCACAATGGCTGCTCAGTCAGTTGCCTGCCTGCTGGTCAGATTTATATATGCTGCAGTCTGTGTGATAGGGGCAGAGGGAAACACTAGCTCTCGGGGTGCCGCATGGTGTCTTTTTTCAGAGGAATATCTAAATATAAAAGTATACTTCTAAAATCATATAATAGCTCCCTGACATTCTGTCAAGGGCGAGGAGGGGGGAGGAGGGCAGTGAAAACAACAGGTGGGGGTGCAGGAGACAGAAGAGAGGGGTGGTGGCGGCAGCGGGTGCTTGCACAGAGCCAGGGTTGTGTGTCTCAGTGTGTGTGTGTGTGTGTGTGTGTGTGCATGACTATGTTGTGAGACTTTCAGAAGTGCTGGGCTGACATGAGAGTGAGAGATGTCACCACAGTAAGTGATTTAAGGCTCTGTGAGCCTTGGACTGCCTCCAGGTCAGAGCGTCTGCCTTATATAGAATTCTAGGTATATAGGGACGCCTCTTTCTACCTTTCTCTCGGTCACTCTCTCTCTCTCTCTCTCTCTCTCTGCGAGGACGTTGTTGTGTTTATTTCTGTGTCTTGTTGGGGCTAGGGCTGTGTGACAGTATGACCCAATGGGGAAGATATCTGGGCCAGAGGGTGTAGCAGTCATGTGAGTGACATCTACATTTTAGCACAGGTTGCTCGTCTTGCACGGCTCCAGCCGTTCAGTTTGTCTATATTAATCCAGTGAAGCACTGCGCAGTTGTGCAACAGTTCACAACTTGGCCAAAATTTCATCACTGTTTACCCTATACCTTTCTCTCCCTCCCCCCCATTAGATACCCCATCACCTAGCAGCCGACGAAGCTTCCCCCCATCCTTCTGGGACAGTAACTACTCCTCGCCTCAAAGCCGCTCCCACTGTGAGACAGGGGCACCTTCCTATTCCATGGACCCATACGCGTCAGGGCTACACCCAGGCCTGCCTCATCCACACGCTCATCCTCATCCACACGCTCATCCTCACTCCCATCCCCACCCAGAGAGCTGGGGATACCCCCAGGCCCAGGCCTACGGGCCACCACGGCCTCTCCACGAACTGTATTCTCCCTCAGCTTTGGAGCCTCACTACGGGCCCCTGCTGATGCCCACGGTGAGGCCACCTCATCTCCCTACTTTGCCAAGCCACTATGAAGTTAGCAAGCTGGAACCCACCGCCTCCTGGCCCAGCCTGCTTCCTACAGGAGACGTCAGCCAGACGCTGGCACTCAACATGGACGCAGGTAACAACTCAACCATGTCAAGCTTTTGCAAATTGTGCCTACAAGTGTACCTTTATCTACAGTTTACAAGCAGTGTGTAATCAAATCAAAAACGTGCAAAGATCCAGTGCAGACATGTTCAGATTATTTAAGGCTAAACCAATCCAATTCAATCCACTTTTATTTGTATAGCACGTTTTTAAAAACAACAAGGTTACCAAAGTGTTGCACAACAGATACACAAACAGTGAAATGAATAAAGTTAAAGTTAACATACAGTACATTAAAAGCATATAAAAACACTAAGAAGATCAGATAAAACACTATAAAAATAATAAAAAAAATAATAAAAGACAAACAGAGACCACACAACTCTCATGCTGTATTATGTAAAAGCCAAAGAGTTTAAGTAAAATTACATTGATAAATGTATATTTTTCTATTGCTGTTAAGTGCTGGAGTTGAAGGCAACTGACTTCTTTTCTTTTCAAAAAGAAAGTCAGTTCCCTCCAATTTAAGCACTAAATGACAACCATGACCTGGATGACAGAGAACACATTCTCTCATTTTCTATATTGCACTTGTACAGGAAAAGTTCAACTGAAATCCTCCTGTATAGATTTACTAGTTTTTTCTGTCGATTAACTTTAACTTTAACATTTAACCCACACACTCTTGATTGTGAATATATTATATATATAATTATTTCATCAGATATTGAGGAAAACATAACCTGCTCTCAAATTCACACACACACACTCTTGCAAACACATCTGCATCAACGTTTAACCCGTGACAGGCTACACTTGCGTGTTCATAGATGCATACGCAGACAGTCCTACGTACCCGGTTACAGACACACACGCACACACACACAATACATCATAATCATCACAGAAAGCCTCTTCTCCCCCCTCTAAAACAGGATGTTTGGCAAAACTAAGCTCCATGACAACCTGTGTTCTGTTGTTTGCCATAGTCCTCCTCATTGTTTCTTTGTCCTTTTTTCTCAGGCCTCCAGCAGCACAAGAAAGGCAAGGAGCTGTACTGGTTCTAACGAGCCCTTCAGTCACATTGACCAGCCATTACCAGATCCAATTAGTCCCTGGACCTGCTCCGCTATTGAAGCAGCGTGTCCCTTTATCCCCCCCTCCTCTCGCCTCCCCTCCTCCTATCCACCCCCCTTCTCTCTGCTCCTGGCCTACCCTGCCAGTATACAGCCTTGCTCCAGGTTGACGTGTGTGCACCATGGAGATAAAGCAGAAAGAGAGGGAGAGAAAGAGAGAGAAAGAGAGGGAAAGAGAGAGTGCCACCGCTCATCGTCGGTGCCGTTGTTCTCTCTTTCTCATCTCTCCTCTGCTCGCTCGCTCGCTCGCTCTCTCTCTCCTGCCGCTGCCGGTGCAGCACAGACCTTGGCAAGGTGTGAGCCACAGTGTGACCTGTTTGGACTGAGAAAGACAGGATCACAACAGACTTTTGCAAAGGACAGAGAGAAAGCGGGATGAATGGAGGGACAGAGGGATAAATAGCGGCGAGCAGGGATTCCCTCCAAAGTCCCTGGTTATCTCTGTCTCATGCTCTTTGTTGGTACAGTGGTTGTCATCATCCACTTATCTGCATTTCACAAATGCAACATGCAGCGATAAACAGGAGCAGCAATTATGGCGGTTTATGCTTTGTGACTGTCATCATGATGCCTTTTTTTTTTGGATTGTTATTATATAATTTTGCTCTCTGAAATAAAGTGTTTCTATTTATTGGTGTTTATGTGCATTTCTAAAATGTTTGGTTAGGCCAGTGTTCTGAAATCATTATTGTGGTTCAGTTAATTGTGTTTTCTAAAGGCAGAAGTGATGGAGATGACCATACCATGTGTTGTTGATGCAGTTTCTCATCTGTTTATGAAGGAGCCTTTTGTGGGGAATAAAAATCATCTCTCAAGAACATATCAAAGATTGGTTCAGTTAAACGAGAACTTGTTTGCACTGAACAGACTCACAGATTGTGTTCATTCAATTTGATGATGTTGTTCCATTTTACTTCTTTAATTCTCTGTCATTCTTAGATATTTTGAATGTGGACTTTCTAAATGTTTTTTTTGGGGATGTTTCTTTTTTTGTGTGTGTCATTTCTCATTTTTGTGTCCAAGAAGATTGTGATGTCAATAAATATTTTTATGGTACACTGTCACATCTGTTAAGTGTTTACCTAGAAACAGTGCACAGAGAGAGGATGAATATTGATTTTAGCTTTAATAACGGTGCCTTAATATTAAGCAGAATGCCTAGCAGAATCGGTCTCTGAGTTTCCACCCTGATACAGCGCCTGCTGATATTTTGGTGGCTGTATGAATCCCAGAGACAGTAGCACGGCCAGATGTGATCAAGGATACGCTGTGTGTGACTGCACTTATTTAAAAGGCCTTCCATTTGAATTCCTGCTTGCATTCACACCTTGTCACCTATAAAGTGGGAACGAGTGGTGAATGCCAGCAATGTGTAACAAGAGAAGAAGCGAGCCATTCCAGCTATGCACCAAATGTTGCTGTGTTATTGATCTGATAATCAGATTATGTGTTAAGGTATGCCAGTCTGGGCCACTGTCACAATTTAGTGGCTGTTATGTGTGACCCCTGCTAGAGAGCAGCCAACTATGTGATTGGCTCTAAGCTGAGGAAACATGTAGAGTAATGAAATTAGAAGAGTTTACCAGGGATAGCGTTCCTCTCAGTTTCTCATGCCAAGCATCTTACGGCCTTTTCACACTCGTATTGTCACTGGGCCTTAGGGTTTCCTTTGCACATGAGATCTTCCATGATTTACATAGTTAGTATGCACCACAGATATTGTCACATTATGTTACTTAGTTGTCAAAAGACTCTACATAGCGATTAATATTAGTCATGATAACCATAATACTGTAACAGTTTGTGTTCAGAAAACCTGCTGCTATGCAAATGTAGTCACTGTGGATGCTGGCGCGACATATAATTGGCTGATTCTGCTTGTTGAATTAATTAGCAGATGAAGCAGCTGAACAAGTACAGAAGATTATTATTTAATTACTGACATTATGAAATGTATGGGAGCTGTGGTTACCAGTGAACTGCATAAGCATGGAATTGCTGCCCTCTCCTGGTGTCTTTATAACACTGCAAAGTCCCGTTAAAATAGGTTTTCCCAAAATTACTTTATTGTCACTCAGCAAAAAATCAACATATATTTATATGGTGCTTTTATAGTAGCACTTGAATGACATATACCTATTTTGAAATTAAATCTGATTATATTATGACTTACTACATGAGGTACATATCCAAACATATATACATTATGATATGGGTATAATAATAGTTACAATAGTGGGTCACACAAAGCAACAATAAGCCATACAGTAGTACAAACAATTCGCATGTACTGAATGAGTCTCGTAAGTGACGTTTTGGAGATGTGCATGTCACTTTGTGGAAGTTGGGGGCTTTGCCAAAAAAGGCTTTATAAAAATGTTTTATTCATAAGTGCAGTGAGGGGAACATGAGACCAAAAGCTGTTTTGGAAAACCCTCCCTGAGTCCCAGTACTATCTTTGGGAAAGATGTCAATACAGGGAAGTGAGAATCATCAGTCCACAATATTACCAGGCATTTACTGAGAACAGATGATTCTTGCAGCTTTCTTTTGTAGAGTGCACTGAATCAACACTTACAGTATGAGACAAACTCCCCAGCTGACCAACATAAATCCTCAAATAGACAGTGTGTCATGTGACTGCCAGTCAAAGTCACATGACACAGTATGCAGATTCAGAAGCATTTGTCTGATCATTACAAGGTCCTGTGACTTGAACAGTGTTTAAACCACAAACTGTTCATACAGCTTCTCTAAATAAATAAAAAATCATTCTAACATATTTACAACCTATTTACTGACTAAATAAAGTAAACAAAGGCTTGTTTACGCCATTTAATTTCAGATGTCTTACACAACTTTGTTCTTTTGTCTTACATTTCAAATAGTTAATGTGTAATTTAATTTCCAAAGCTATAACTGTCATGTGCAAGTTGAAAGAGACAAATAAAACATCCTGACACGCAACCAAAACATGTGGTTAGCAATATGGAAGTGGTAATGGAAATCACATAGGGTTTTTTTTTTTAGTTTCTGTTTTACGTTTGCATAATCAAATGACTTCCCAGCTCATACACATGCACTTATGCTCCATATTTACAAACATGATTTACCTCATGTTTTTTCTCAAAGACATCTGCACAAACATATGTAGCTACATGCAAACCTTGATCTATGAACTTAGGAAGTTTTCCTACGCTTGCATTGTTCTGACTTGTGACTCTATCCAGTCACCTGATTGTTGCTGTAAATGGTTTATTAAACAACTTTATGTGTGCATAAAGTTGCATGCACATGATTTTAGGTTTGTCATGTCTTCTCGTTCTGTATGAGTCCTCACACACACACACACACACACACACACACACACACACACATTCAGAATCAGCTACTAAGAGAGCATCATGTGGCCAACTGCAGATGTGGAAGGTAAATTGAATTGTACAACACAGGTTTAAAGGTACATTACTGCTACCATACTATCTCATGCACGCACATATAACATATCACACTTTATGCTACTATTATACCTCATATGAAGTTATTACTCAGTACAGAGAGAACCACTCTTGACACAAATTTGTGCAGCAGAACTCAGAGGGGCCTGACTCCCAGAGAGGGAACCACTGTACAGTAAATTAATTAGTCCCACCAGTTACAACTGAAAAATGCTGATTATGTCTCACAACAATCCAATTTGTAACATATAATAATATCAGCAAGACCATATTTCTGATGGACTTACTTTTTAATCACATGTATGACCTGCTTTTGTTTTTCAGTGGCAGGCAGGACACTAACAAAGAGGCAGGTACATGAAGCAGGCTGGGAAGAGTTCAATGACATCTGTAAAGATTAAGCTTAGCTCTCAGTTTTAACTCATGTCTTTATGGTTTGAAGTGTCGAAATGACACGACAGCCTTGTGACAGGCAGACAGACAGAGACATAACAGGATAAGGACACTTTAAGCAGAGAGACAGACAAACAGCAGTTACAACGGGACGCTATGGAAATGAGTGGAATGCCTTTCTCTGACAAATATTATGTAAAAAGAGTTTGAAGAATTATTTTCAGATGCAACGTTAATTAAAGTATTTCTGAAAAATCAATTCTTCCCTCCCTGATGAGTATTTCCCAGTTCTGGATTCTGCTTGTTCATATACTGTATAGTCTCCCTCTCCTTTGTTTTAATGCTAAATAACATTTGCATACCTGACAAACATGTCTGAGAAATGTGTGCAGAACAAACCAACAGACTTTTACAGGCAAGTTGGAAACAGGATGTGTGCACGGAGACTGAAAGGAAGTCTTAAATAACAGTCAATGGAAACAGTGAATCACAAATGAGCTGATATAAAATATAAGAAATGGTTTGATGTATCAGAAATGTGAACTTGAATGTCGGAGCATTGCAAAGATTTGCCAATGCTCAACCTCTGTGTGGGAACCTGTTTGTTCCCTTTTCCAATTAAACAAAGTCAATTATAATTTAGTCCGATGTGAAGATGTCTTCTTATGAGGGAAAAACTTCTTGTACTTGATCATTAAGGTGAACTGCTCGGACAAACTTTCAATGAGTAGGTGTTAGAATGAGCACTGCCGCCATTTCCGAGAAATAAAAACACCCTATTCACCTTTTTACATATTTTCCAGTTTGCCATGATTTAGACAGTAAGGTTTCAACTGCAACAGGTGGGTGAAGTTTTGCAGATGCATGTTATGGTGTTGTTTTTCCAGAGGAATCACCCTCACTGTGTGACTGGAACTACATTAGTGGAAGAAATACAAAATCCCAACAGCGGTTTTTGTTTTGTTTCTTCACATGAAGGCATCACGCTCAGAAACACACAGTCTGTGTTCCTTCTTTAAGTGGCCGTGTGAGCAACAAACTGCTGAGTAACTGTGTCCTCATAAATTCAGCGGTTTACAAACAGTAATTCAGGATGCTTTTGTTGCTCGTTTTGCTGACACTGGAAAAAATAGGTTTCCCAAAAGAATGGTGTCATGAGAACTTCTCATAATTCTCATTTCAATGATTGACTTTCGCTGTGTCTCTCTGTGACTTTATGAGCTGCTGACAGACACATGACTGGACATACTGCAGGTCATAACCGCAGATATCTATATAAGAATGGCTCTCTGGTACAGCCCTTCATCACCTTCAGCTTGTCTTTCACATCGATACAGGCTCAGGTAAGCAGCTGCAAAAAAGAGACACACACACACACACACACACACACACACACACACACACACACACACACACACACACACACACACACTACACAGAGAAACAGATGTGCAGACACACTTCCTGTTTTGCAGGTGCATATATGCACAGTAGAAAAGGAGACTCGTCAAGATGAAAGAGTTTGTGGGAGGGATGAGACAGAGATTCAAAGAAAGCGGGGAAACAAAGCTGATGCTGTGGTAGTGAACATGTGACAGTTGATGTCGGGGCAGAAAATGTTTCTGAAACAAAGCTGAAGTGAAAGATTTCAGTCACAGTGTGCACGGTTTCCAGAGAGTCACGACGGATCTCTTTGCCTTTGCTGTTTGTGTGTCTGTCAGGATGAAGCTGTTGTTGGTTGCTGCTGCTGTTCTGGCCGTGGCCAGCTGTGCCAGCGTTTCCCTGGAGGACCTGGAGTTCCACGCCTGGAAACTTAAGTTTGGTGAGACAGTGGAGATTGATGTCTGACTGTTTTCTTGTGGCCTTGGAGTCCTTATCTCGATGCTTTGTGGTTGTGTATAAAGATCTTGTCTAGTGTGCCTCAATTTACATGTAACCACACAACTAATAAAAGCAAATCTCTTCACTAGTATTTTTCTGATTCATAATCTTTCACTGATCAATATTCTCTGATTCTTTATTTCCCGACTGACAGGAAGGTCCTACCACTCTCCATCAGAGGAGGCTCAACGCAAGGAAATATGGCTCAACAACCGCAGACTGGTGCTTGTGCACAATATCATGGCCGATGAGGGCATCAAGTCCTACCGCCTTGGCATGACCTACTTTGCTGATTTGGTAGGTACCAGGAAAAAAAAGTGTCTGTTTGTGCCAACAATTAACTTTAACCACTTGTTGAAATAATGCAATGACTAAACGCAACCAGAGTGATTGGCACTGTGGTTAACAAACTCTAAATTCTCTCCCTCCTCACCAGGACAATGAGGAGTACAAGCGGCTGATTGCTCAGGGCTGCCTGCGCTCCTTCAACGCATCTGTGCCTCGCCAGGGGTCTGCCTTCCTCCGGCTGCCCGCAGGCAATGATCTGCCAGACACCGTTGACTGGAGGGACAAGGGATATGTCACTGATATCAAGGATCAGAAGCAGTGTGGTTCTTGCTGGGCCTTCAGCACAGTATGTAAAACATCACCCACTGTGTCAGTAAAGCAGACTTTATACACCTTAATCTAGTGTTTCCTGGTAACAAATTGACTTCTCTCTCTTCCAGACTGGCTCTCTGGAGGGTCAGAACTTCAGGAAGACAGGAAAACTGGTGTCCCTGAGTGAGCAGCAGCTGGTTGACTGCTCTGGTGACTATGGTAACATGGGCTGCATGGGAGGCTTGATGGACGACGCCTTCAAGTACATCCAAGCCAACGGAGGAATTGACACAGAGGCCTCCTACCCTTACGAGGCTGAGGTAAAAAGACGTTTTTACACATGACTCAGCGTGGATCTTAGTCATAATCTTTTTAATGAAGCAACCGCATTTGTCATATCATGCTATAAAGTAGTTGGAGCAAGTAGTGTGAAGTGTAAAAACCTAGTCGTATATCTGAGAGCTGTACGATGCTGCCATCTTGTGGACAAAATGTATTATACAGCTGTTCCCAAGCAGACTTTCAGTGTAAAGGTTACAGAATCATATTATGAACTTATGCCTCAGTCAGAGTTAGGTAGCAGAGATCTGTTAGGAGTATATGACTTGGTTAATCATTTAGCAAATGACAATATATTCTTTCTGTACAGGATGGACAGTGCCGCTACAAACCTGAGAATGTTGGGGCCAAATGCACAGGCTACGTCGATGTGAAACAAGGTGATGAAGGTGCCCTGAAGGAGGCTGTGGCCACCATCGGACCTGTGTCTGTGGGCATTGATGCTTCTCATTCGTCTTTCCAGCTCTACGAATCAGGTAAACGGGCTTAAAGACTACAGTGCTTCTGCCATCATCATCATACCCTAATCCAACACGAGAACAAATTAGAAATACTAAAAATTGATGTCGTCCTATCCATGGGCCTGTCTCATCTGTGTGTGTATTTGTAGGAGTGTATGATGAGCCTGATTGCAGCAGCTCTGAGTTGGACCATGGTGTGCTGGCTGTGGGATACGGCACTGACAATGGCAAGGACTACTGGCTGGTCAAGAACAGGTGAAGAGCCATAGAGTTTAAATGATGTTGCCCGTCTCCTGCTAACAGTCAGTAAGGAGTGTCACAGCTGAGATAGTGAGCTAGCCAGTGAGTTAGAGCATCTTATTTATAGCTGTCAAGATGAAGTGAAACTCAGTCAGGATGTTGTCAGCTTCTTAAGTCATGTCATTATCAGTCATTACAATAACAGAACTGCATTTATTTGACAGATATTTCCTCTAAATGCTGCTGTAGCTTCTGTGGTGACTGTGTTTTAAACACTGCAGCAGAATTTAGCTATTAATGTCTGTGTCTCTGCAGCTGGGGTCTAACATGGGGAGACAAAGGATACATCAGGATGGCCAGGGACAAACACAACCAGTGTGGCATTGCCACTGCAGCCAGCTACCCCCTGGTCTGAGTGAGGTGAGAGCAAACTACTGCAAGTGTGTTTGCACTGCATGCATGTCTGTGTGTTTGCTGTCCACTAACTGGTTGTTGTTCATGCTTGTTTGATTCCCAGGTCCAGGACTTTCCTCAGTGAGGAGGAGAACATGATTTATAATTTACTTTGATTTCATAAAGAAACTGAGTTATGGAACAAAATGTTCTATTATTGTTCAGTGGGAGTGGGTGCATGGGGCCTAATCTGAGTCTCTCTTTACCCTTGTGCACTTTAGATATAAAAATATTTTTGATGATTGTATATAAATGTAAAGAAAATGTTTTACATGGAGAAATAAACGTCATTCAGAAAAATTCATTTGTTTGAGATTTTGTTGGTTTTTGTCATCCACATTTATCTTATTGTGGCTCTGTTAATACATAGGAATAATTTAGGCTGTGCAGTGTGTTTATGTCTCTTAATATGCTACTTCCACTTGTTGGTTCAAGGTTTTAGTGAGTCTGAACATTTTAACTTTTCTCAACCTAATTTTTGGTCCTACATGCTTTATTCAATTAGTAAGGCTACATTTCCCAGTGAATTATATGTATTAATATTCATGTACACTTTGTTGCTTTCAGACCAATATAATGTAGATGTATTAATACGTTGCGTGTGTTGCTACAGTTACATGCAAATATACAGGATCACTCTCGGAGCTGGTGCAAGCATATTATAGCATTTTAAGGAAAAGGTTGGTAAAAGGTCAAAGGTCATTTGATTGCCTTCCACCGCTGATTCATTTACAAAACGTACATCTTTTATGTACAAATTTCAACCTCTTTAATAATCCCAGTCCACACAAAGCAAATTTTTAATTGACTAAACTCTTTGCTCTCAGTCAACCTCTGTGGGTCTGATAATATATTATGCTCTGTGTAAAATTATATAAAAATGGTTTTTGACCTCACAATTACAGTTCATCAATAGTTTTTCAGATGTGTGTGCTGCGCATCAATTTTGTAGGAACTTTTTTAAAAACAAATCAATGTTGAATCTGACCTCTATGCATAAACACGTTTTGATTAAGATAAATTATTCACTAAAAACAACAATGTTTATCGTTGAAAATGTCTGATGTTTAGACTCCGAGGCTGCCACTGGTACTGGTGGCTGCATAAACCTCCGGCCACAGATGAAAGAGTTGGGCAGTGAGTTTCAGAAGTGGAAAATTTCTCTCGGTGAAACATTATCTCTTCTTTGGTTTTTCTGCTGTCTTTGTAGCTTTTATTCAAATGGATAGAATCTGTCTCATCTTCCCAGATACAGTTTTACTTGCTTTAGCATTCTGTGGTTTGTAAAAGGTTATCTCAGACTCATTCTTCATACGCAGGTAGGCCCACACAGACAAAGAAGATGTAAAAGTGAAAGGAGATCTGGCTGGAAAATGTGAATACTCAGTGAAACGCAATGACAGAGCCAGGGAGAGTCTGAAATTACACACTTTTGTGGTGAAACTCTTGTCTGATGTGGTAAAAAAGCCAATATGGATTTTAGAGAAATATCTCAGCGGTAGGTATTTTGACCTCCATTACCGGCAACATATTTTACAGACTGTCTTGTGCTTTCAAGATCATCCTCTCATCACATCATCCCATCCTGACATTTGATCTGCCCCAATCCTTGACAATCGGTTTCCCACATAAACTGTGATTATGGCACAACAGAGAGGGAGAAATGTCAGAAATGTATTTTCTACCCTCATCTTGCAAAACCACTCATAGAATAATAAAAAGCTTTACCATCTACAATATGTTCCAGGAGTGTGGCAATGAGTCACAAGCAATGACAAGGAAACATAATGCTCTGTGAATGAGACGGCGCTGTTTATCTGATGTGCCACGCTCACATCTTTACTTTAATTTGACTTTTCCTATCACTTTGTCTCGATTTGTATTTATTTTAGTTGATGTGTTTTCCTCACCCGTTTTGTGCCTTCAAGGTCAGTTTATTTCTGTTGCAGCTCAGTTTACTGTGCTTTGCCGTCACTTCTGTTTTGTTGACCTCCAGTTTAGTTTTGTTTATATTCAAGCTCTGCTTTGTTATTTCTCATCTTTTGGATAAACAAAAAAACGCCTTTTTCAAATGTAAAACCTGCCTCCTTGTCTCCCTGTTTGGCCCTGATGTGTACTTTGTTAAAGAAGATGGTTATTATTTTATATTGTCTTGTTAAAATATTACATCAGTGTGACTTTGTTTTCAGAAACACCGCTGAGGACACAGATTTACGTCACTCATCAAGGTGCCCTCGCATTGTTTCCAGAGCAACAACTAACTCTGGTTAATACAGATTTACACATACCAACATTAAATGTGTGTAAAGTAATCCCATAATAGAATCCAGCCTTCTTTCAACTGTAATTTGCAATGCTTATAAGGCCTTTGCGTGTAATCCAGCTAAACAGCAGTACTTAAGTCATTACTCTTACATCTTACATTGAACCTTGAGGGGAAAGGACGGTTGCCTCATTCATCTGTACACCACAAAGTAAGAAAAAAAAACATTTACATTTTTGTTAATTTGTCATGAGCTATTCTGCCATATATATTTAATTTTCTTGCACACAATGAAGAGGAAAACAAAAGTTCAGCACATCACTAACTTTGCTTAGTCACAAAACACAGCAATAGACAATGCTGCGTTCATTATCTGGTTTATTTCATAATGTGGTGGGGGAAAAAAAACTTTGGTAATAAAAGTCACCGGTGAGAAAATAATTGTTCTCCGTCCTCCATGAGGTGGGTGACATCTGTTTTAATCATTCACAATAGTTGCCCCCCAATGTAATTAATGAAATCACATTAAGTGCTTGTAATTTGCCCATTCTAAATGTCACATTAGGTCTGGTTGTGATAATATTTGATGGGAGGTGGAGAAACACCGAGCCAGGGATACAGAAAGGGGGGGTGGGGGGTGGTATTAAGGATTTAATCAGCTTGTGTGACAAAATGTGACCTTGACATCTTAGTTTTTCCGCCCTCAGCTGCAGCAGCAGAGTGAGCTGCTGTGCAGAGGCAAACAGGCACGGCCAACATAATTGAAAGGGAGATTTAAATTATCTTTTGTCAGGTGAGTCTCCTAATAGTAGACCTGAAAGAAAAAAAAACATCTCTGCCATTTTATCAGCAACACAGTGTGACAGTATTCAGCCAATTAGGCCTGAATGATTGTTATCCAGTGACGTTTTTATCATCATCCTTTTATTTTTGAGAGTGTGATGGAGGGCTTCAGAAAGTGGAAAAACCAAATGATGAAAAAGCTCCCAGACAGAGACAAAGGGAGGCAGAGGGAGGGTGCAACAGAGGTGAGGCAAATTAATTGGTTTTGCTAAATCCTCCTCAAACAGCAGAAGCCAATGTGGTTCCACAAAAGGCCATTACTGGTAATCAATTTAAATCTGTTTTACCCTTCCCAAGGAAACCAATTAGGCAATTTAATTTGGCTTTTTTGATTCACAGCATAACCACAGCTCAGGATAGATCGTCCAATTCACTTCCAGCAGAGAGGGACAAGTGAAAACACTGGGAGGTGTTGCTAGAACAAACAAAGCTATTGATCTGAGGGAGGCCGAGAGATCCAGGGAAGAGTCGGAGGGAGACACAGGAAGCACGGGAGGAGGATGAATTCATGAATCTGGATTTTGTCAGAGAAATAAAAAGCACAAGTGAACCTGCTGTGTCAATTAAAAACTGCCTCAATAATTTAAGTTTATTGTAAGCTGCAGCTTTTCACCAAATCTACATCTGAAATATAGTTTTCCCAGTAAAAGTTACCCCAACATTTTAAGCAGTTTATCATTTCTGACTGGACTTTGTGTGAGCTGAAGTTGTTTTTTAACAACACTAGATGGCAGCACTTGACTGCTGATGATTATCTCAGCGGTTTGAGGCTCTGTGGCCTGGCTTAAATCATGCAAAGCTCTGGTTCAAAGTCAACTCTATTCCTTTGACAAATGAGGTCACATGTCCTTGAAATCAACATGTAACACACACACACAACGTCCAAACGTAACCACACAACTCGCACTGAGACTGCTTGTCCCTGCACCAGTGAACCCATCACACAGTAACAACGCACATCCCGTACACTGAATGTCTGCTTAATCAACAATGTCACCGCACAATTTCAGTAGATTGGCTGCTGGGTTGGTATGGAGAGATGGAGAATGTCAGCCAGCCGTGTCACCCATCATAGCGAACAAACAGTCCCTCCTATGGGGATACACACGGGGCCATGTTTCTGTGCCTGTGTGTTATCCATCTCCCATCATGCCGTTCTGTCTGTGCGCATATGTGTAGCCCCCTTGCATTTACTGAGTGTTTATGTGCCTGAGTAAGAGTGTGTGTGCGTATTTGTGCGTGTGTGTGCGGGGAAATGGGATGTCAACTGGTTTGTCATGGTAATGGAGAACATGTGTGATTGTGACAGACAGGAGTTCTGGATGACCGCACACAGTGCTGATGCATGGACACACACACCAACATGCATGTGGACACACAAACACACTGATCCACACTCATTGGCCTATTGCGCGCAAAAAGATAAGAGCATAACCTTGTGAAAAATAGCCTAAATGATTTTATAAATACTTTATATTTCTAAAATGAACCCACAGAGGAGGCTAATAGTCCATTTTGGCCTCTGTCTTGCTCTACTTAATCTTTCCTTCCTTATCTTTCCCCTTTTTCCTTTTCCCATTCTTTTCATCCTTCCATCCTCCTCTAGCCAGCTGCATTTCTTGGACAGGGCTCCTGGCTGCGGCCTGAGAGAGGCGAGTGAAGCTAACCGTTTGAGAAAAACAGCTCTGGCAAGGCCAATTACACCCAGACAAAGCACTTTGCATGTTATTGTGTTAGGGATTCATGCTTGATTGACTGAATGGGTTCTAATGAGGCTGGGGAACGACGTGCAGGAGAGGAAGAAACACTCCTCCGTTTCCCTGATGGATTGATTCACCCGCACACTCACACATACACATGCAGGTACAAGCACATGTGTTTTGCACACTTACAGTGCAAAGGGGTGCAATTACATTGGCATGTACATGGGAGAATACTTACGGCGAAGACGCAAGCAAATCAACACTAACACAAACAACAGCTCTCTTTCCCAGCCTGCAGCTATGAAGTGTGTCCTGTGTCCATGTGAGTGTGTGCAGTGGGTGGCAGATGAAGAGGAGATATTACAGTGGAAAGGTAACTTGCTGTATTGCCTCTGCAGATGCTCCTACTGTATGTGAAAGCTTCACTCCCACTGGCATCCTTTTATAGTATCACTTCACTAGGTAGAGTTTGATATAGCAACAGATGGATTGGCAAAGCCTACAGGAGTGATAAAAAAATGTCAGTCATTATTCTTGCTGGGGCCTGTATAGCAGATGTTAGTTTTATTTCTGTGTTATGTTGTGTTGTGTTGTGTGTTCGACTAATTTTCACACCTTTAAAGTTCTTTGTTCTGTGTCTCAGAGGAATGAAAGTTGAGATGGATATTACTAGCCACAGGCTAATGAAAATAACAAATGCCAGCTATGATGTTCACAAGATCACTGTCAACAAAATACAAATTGAAAATGAAATTAGCTAGCAACCCAGGTCCAGGCTATGAATTTTAAAAGGTAGGGTATGAGACGCAGGTATGTGATGCAGACAGAGAAATTGTAAATCCCAGACTTGAATGCCTCCTTGCTAATTAGTTTTAAAATGTTTACATCAACAAAGCAGACATATAATTACATAAAAAATCACAATGATAATCATATGAATATCATATGCTAATTTTTTTTTATTTTTTTTACTTTTCTTTTGAGTGACTAGTCTGGCCCCCAGCACGGAGGGATGCTGCAGAGACCCAGAGTGTGAGGCGAACGTCCTCTGAAGAATATTTACTTGGGCCTTCTGACTCTTTAGCCTCCTCTTCTCTGTCCTGCCTCTGCAACTCCCTCTGCACCTGCTCATCTCCTTCTCTTCTATATCCCTCTCATTCATCACTGCTTGTTGCCCCTCCTTTCCCTCCCAGCTCTCTCTGCCTGGTCCGTCTCCCCCGCCGCACCGAGGTCAGGGTGAATGGGTCAATTGCCTGGGCGCACCACCGAGCCTGTTCTTGTTCTTGAAGGAGTACTCGTGTATCTGTGCGGCGTCTTATCATTCGTGTTTTACATCGCCTGACAACTCTCTCTCTGTGGGAGATGGTCTCACTTTCACCTGCAGCTACGCACTCCTTGTGTGTGTGTGTGTGTGTGCGCGTGTTTTCTGCATGCATGCATTCGTGTGTGTTTGCATGTGTGTTTGTGTGTGTGGATAGTAGTAGTCCTTTGCTTTTTTACCTAACTTTGTTTATTTGCCCTGTTATCCCTCCTCCTCTTCAGCTCTCTTCTTTCCCTGACCATTTTCTCTCTCTGCCTTACCTCCTCCATCGATAGCCAGCGCTAATAAGGCAATTAAAGCCTAATTAAAGCAGTCTTCAGAGAGAGGGAAGGTCCCAAGCAACTTCATGATGGTAAAGGGAGAGCTGTGTTTACTAGCATCTCCTGCATGCTCCCTCTCACTAGAACAAAGTTAAAAAAGTATCAAGATAATGAAAACCCTGTAGAGCTCCACACACAGTCTCATCGTTTTTTTTTTTTTTTTTTTTTTTACAAAGTCTCCCCTTTTTTATTTCTCTTACTTAACCCTAGAACACTAACGTCGGGCGATTTTGGCCCATGCAATTATTGTCACATGATTTTCATTGTGTTGCTGCTGTCTGAGTTGCATGCGTCCTTGGCTTCAGTCTGCACACTGACGTCATTTAGTATGTTTCCCTTCTCCCATCCCTGTTTTTTTCAACAGGCAAGTGTTCGGGTGGATTTCACCGAACATTAGTGTTTATGTATTATGTTGTTGTTGTTATTGTTGTTGTGTTAGTGATGCAGATAGGCTGTGCCTTCACCAGACAAGGCTCAAATGTCCCAGGAATGGGTGGACCAAAGAACAAGTTCCCGGCTCCATTTCTTTTAGGAATGTTTTGTTAACGACTTGTTTTTATAGGGACCCCCATGATACCGTTTTTTTTTTTTTTTCATTTTGTGAGACACTGTTTATTTCAATTTGCCATGTATTGTTGTATTTTAATATATTTTGATGAGAAGTATTTTTTATCGGGTATACTATATTGGGTAAAAAATACTCAGCGTTAGTGATGGTGTTACTAAATGTGACTTTGGTTAAAATGCTATCAAGAAATGGGCAACACAAGGTAACCAGCTAATTTGTTCTGCTTCAAGTGTATTTAGCCAACCAGCGTTAGCCCACTCGTTGTTGTCAAATTTGCCAGCACAGATCAAAGGGCCCTGTGCAGCATGTCAGCAAGGTTACCTCTGCTTGGCACTCTGAATCAAAGTCACGGATTAAGGGGAAAGGGGGTGTTGCTGGGAGGGTTCAAGGACATATGACAAACTCTCATCCTCACTTTGGGGCTTGAGCCACTATGGATCCATGTTTTTTTTTTAACACATACATCCCAAAGCTTCTCTTACATCCCGATGCATACGATGTGTGCACTTGTAGTCTGAAACAAAATCTTTACCCCTGATTTAGAAGGCACTTACAATGCATTAGCCTTGTGGTAATTACTAGAAACTCAATTAGAAGAAACCGCTGAAGACCAAGACCAAACTGGAGGGCTTAAGCTGCAACGCTGGTAAATGGATTTGGAGTTAATTTAGTGAGTCAGAGGGTGAAACAGCCATCAGTGATGTTTTAAGCTGCAGCAAGCAACCTGAGCGCTCAGGGCTCTGAACCGTAGGCTGATCTCCTCTGTAGTCTGCTTTCGGTTGGCATTCAGCTTCACTTTGGTTTGAGTGTTGCAATTAAATTGCTTTGGGAATTTATTTTTCTTGCCTGTGCACACACAATCTTGCATGTTCATGCATGTGACAATCCTTCATCCAAGTTTTCTTTATTGGTATACATGTCTCACTGATGTTTACAGTGGTCTAGATGTTACCATCTATGCCCCAGGTCCTGTTTAGAGTGGAGCAATATATTTTATTCATGGATCTTTGTATGTCGTATGTTTTCTAACACGCCTCAGGGCATTTTTTGGACCTTAAACACCGCCTGCCTATTTCCAGTGAATATCTGTATTTACCCCCTCTAGTGTGCATGCGTAGTTTGTATTTTCTTTTTGATTTGTAGAACCAATTTGACGGGAGGCCGATATGCTGATAATATAAATATTTAATAAAAGTCTAAGGTATCGATCAGTTTCTAACATGAGCTCAGAGTCTAGATTTTTTTTAATAGCAATCCCTTACACTGAATATGTATGCACAGATATGGACTGCAAGACATTTTGCTGGAGAAATACTCACCCACAGACATGACAAGATGTAGCTTATATAGATTACAATTGGCCAGTAATCTTGCCATCTCTTGGTTTCTATGGGCACTAAGGGCACCTGTAACAACTGGGACTGTCATTTAAAGCAAGCTGGTGAATTGTATCACATATTGGACTCTGCCATCTAAATCCATGGAGAGAGGAGTGAGCAGATGGACCGCACCTTGTAGAAAGTGTGGGTGGTAAAGTCAGCATGTCCCTGTATGTGTGCTTGTGAATGCTCCTATTGGTGCCAGCATGTGTGTTGGCGTGTGTATGTGTTCACGTAGGTGTTACTGCAGGAACTTGGCTTTTGCCTTGGAGTAAAGATGTGTATGTTTGTTCGTGTGTGTGTGTGTGTGTGCGTGTGTGTGTGTGTGTGTGTGGTGGTCCAGTGAGTGGGTGTACATCGTGAGAGCACTGCTGTGCCTCCTTCTTCTGGGGACCAGATGGTGGTGGCTCCACCCGACAGAGAAAGAGGGAGAAATAGAAAGAGCAGAGAGAGTGGTGTGTGTTTGGGTGTGTGTGTGTGTGTGAGAGAGAGAGAGAGAGAGAGAGAGAGAGAGAGAGAGAGAGAGAGAGAGAGAGAGAGAGAGAGAGAGAGAGAGAGGGAGAGAGAGAGAGAGAGAGAGAGAGAGAGAGAGAGAGAGAGAGAGAGGGAGAGAGAGAGAGAGAGAGAGAGAGACTCGAGACTCTCAAATATATATATATGAGCTTATGTTGTGATTAAAATGGATCCTGGATTATGGCAGTAGCAACACCTTAACGTCTGAATGTAAAGGAATTCACTGACTTGTGAAAGTCAGTGAATTAAGTTCTACTTAATTAAAAGCATAACTGACTGATGCACAAATTAACACAACAGTTTTATTTTTCGAAAAAACAGGGAGCTGGCTGAAGCCAAAAGGGCAGTCCGAGGCACTCTGAATAATATAAAAATCCTTTATTTAAACAGGGATAGACCAACGCGTTTCGACACTTACAGTACATTGTCTTCTTCAGGGTGAGAGGTACTCCCTATTGCTTTGTCTCTCAGTTTTATTTTTAGTTTTAGTTTCAACAGTTTCAGAAAGCAGCTGATTCAGTTACAGTCACGGTTTGAGGCTGTAGTTTCTGGTGTTGTTGAATTAGTGCCTCTGATAAGAATATTTAGTCCGGTCCCTTATTGATATAAGGACTTGTGTAAATGTTCATTGCATGCTGATTATTTAGTCCTAGAGAATGCAAAGCGCTTCAGAAAGGAAATTAATTCAAATCCCTTTAAACCAAATGATTAGACAAAGCAAGAGAATAATTACAATAAGTAATGTGTTGAGGGTAAAGCTAAGGTGAAACAGACATGAATATACACACTGTTCTGATGAACTTCAGTTTCTACTGTGGTACACAGATGGTAAGGTTACGAATTTGGCATAAACAGCATAAATCCATGGACCCAACCTGCCTCACGTCAACAGTCCGGTCTGGTGGTGGTGGTGTAATGGTCTGGAGAATGTTTTCTTGGCACTGTGGGCTGGAAAGCTGCCGCCTCTCAAAATAAAGTTGCTGAACTATCTGTCTGTCTATCTATTTATCTATGTATCTATTAAGGCAGGAGATTGGCAGCATGGATATGCAGCTGACACCTCTGCAGAAATTATGTGTTGCTGCCATGTCAACAAGGACAAGACTTTCAAATGAATGTTTCCAACATCATATGAGGACTAAGAGTATGTATGCTTGAGAGCAAAAGGGAGGCCCTAAACAGTATTAGTATGGGGTTCCTAATAAAGTGCTCAGTGAGTATACTGTACGGCCTACTGTTTACCAAATTATGGAGAGTGCCTCTGATCACTCCTCCAGACCTCATCCATCCTATGTTGTGGCAAGATTGTGTTTTAGCAATTATCTGCAACTCTATAATGTGTTTTTTCTTGTGCTCCTTGCATAATTGATTAGTTATGGATTGCAACTAAGCAACTCTCTTTAAAAATGCACTTTTTTTTAAAGGCATTTCAACTGTTTAAATATGTTGTTATATCTGACAGCGGGGAGACGAGGATAAAGAGCTACATTAGGACTGCTTGATCAGCATAAAGTGATAGCAACTCACTTTCCCTATCCCTCCAATGTTCAAGTGCATGCTGTGCAATATCATGGCAACGTGTGTGATAATCACCAGCTACACTGAGCTGACAGGCTGCCTTCGCTATGCTGTCATGCTTTGCCTCAAAAAAGAAAAAAAAGTGTCTAATTGTATGTGACGCTGCAAAGGCAATATGTTGAATGACAACACATGTCTCAGCAACATTATGGACCATGACTCACGAGGCATATAAGCCTGGTCATGCTTATTTCAAATTCCACATTGAGTGCATGTGATGTTTGTAAAATGCAACACAGCAGTAAGCTGCTCTATTGCAGTGATAAAAGCAGCAGCAGTTACCTTTAAAATGTATCAATCTTGCTGTAACTCCATCTGATTTATTCCTTCTTCATATGGACAAATGCATAGTGAGGATCTCTGGTTGTAAATGCAACTTATTATACAGGTTGATTCAGTCTTACTAAAACTAAAAAATCCACAGTGGATATAATACAGTAGCGTCAGTTTCCTCCTATGTAGCCTGAGCTCCTTCAGTACTCCCAGCATCCCTCAGGTCCAAAATTATTACTGGTCTTTGGTGGATTGAGGCTCAGCTCATATATAAAGGTCATACGTGACTATTAATGAGTACCTTTGTTCCACTCTCCATCTCCTGAGCTTGCTAATTGAGCTAGCACCTCTTTCCCCAACATCCCTTAGATGTACGTACATAATGACGCAGGGAGAGACATCTGACACAAGTGTATCTTTTTTACTCTGATGCTGCCAACTGTGATGGCGTAGCTAAATTAGGCCTGTGATGGACGCCGTGCCAGACAGAGGCGTCCAAGCCCACTGCTTCCCCTTCCCTCGCTGCCTGGTGTGCGGCGCAATGGCCAATCAACTGCTCACACAAAGGAGGAATTAGCATATTCCCTGGCACCAAATCGCTCCCTTAATTGCAGCTGCATTGAGTCCATGTTCTCCACACCTCCTCTCCACTATTTCCTCTGTCTCAGTTTTTTTTTCTTTTTGTTTTTTTGTTTTTTGCCTTTTCTTGCACTCTCCCCATCATGAGCCTTTCCAAGTCTGTATGTGTGTGTGTGTGTGTTTTCTGTTATTCTTTCACGTTTCACTCCCTTCCTCCTCCAATCATTCAGTCTTCATCAGACGGCTATTGTGTGAGCTCAGGAGGAGAACACAGAGAGGGGAAGGTGGGGGCTGGGAATGTGTTTGGCATGCTGTACTATCGCAACAAGGTTGTCAGTCTCAAATGATGCTCTCATAATCAGCGCATTGGTGCTGGGCTGCTGCACAGAATGACAATATCAGTGTGACGCTATATGCATTTCTGCAGTCTCCCTTTTGGCCTGTCAGTCTTTCTTTATCTTTCTGTTTATGCTGCTTCACACCGCTTCCCTTTCGATCCTGACATTTTTGTTTGTTTCTTTTAGTCGTTCCATCTTTGCTCCGTTTTCTGGCATGCTTTACTGTTCATGTGCAAATTTCCTTCTGCTCGCGCCGTGCTTTGCCTCCAGTGTTTTATCTCCATCTTTCGCTCCTGTTTGCTTTTCACTCCTGCTCGCCACCCCTCCTCCCTCAACCCCCCTCTACCTCAGTTTACTCATTTCCTCCTCTACCTTTTTGTCTCAATCTCTCTTTCTTGTGTTAATTACAGGCAGCAAAGAGCAAGGTGGGACTTAAAAGGTTTCTTTAATGCTAATTTTGTTTTCCTGAGTGGCTGGGTCTTCTAATAGCATATCTCTCTGTGCTCTAAACACCATTTGAATGTTGTCTGCCTGTGCCTCTATAGATCTCTTTTACTATTCCACTTTCTCCCGCTAATAACAGCCTCGGAACAGAAGCACACTAATACACAAGCTCTAGTTATGATTATATTCCAAGTCAACCTTTCACACTGTCGCTATCCCCTTTCAAAGCGTTCCCCGCCCAGACCTGCTCCCGTACTTTCATATTCATGTGAATCCTCTCTCGTAGTATCGTGCTTGTGTATCTGCCTCCTAACTCTGTTATCATCACTGGGCTCACACACCTATCTCTGCAAACACTGTCACAGCTTTATCTCTCCCGCCGTACACTGTCACAGTTGTGGTGTGTCTGTCTACCTCTGTTGTTGCTTGTAGTTTGTCTCCCAGCATTGCTGTTGTGGTAACTGCGTTTATTCTGCCAGTCAAAGACGAGGCAGAGACAGCATCACTCATCGCTGTGTTGTGGGGGGAGGCTAGAGAGAGAGAGAGAGAGAGAGAATGAGAGGCAGCAGTCACATTTCAGACTGTAAAGAGTCCCAGGTGGTTTACACAGTTGTGTGTCTGAGATAAGCTGGGGTCTTGACTGCTGTTATGCAGGATTTCCATACAGTAGTAGTACCATGATGCAGGTACAGCTCAAGTGGTTGCAGCATCCAGTGGAAGCTGCATTTCAGGTTTGAGCATACTGCAGTCTCTTCTATACCTACTCCGCTTACTCCTCCGTTATAATATTTGATAGATATCTTTTAAAAACAAATGACACCAAATAGAAGGTCAGGTGATAAAGATGAAACACTCAACTCAAGTCAAAGCATGTTATCTTATATCACTACAGGTCATGAGATGGTAAATTTTTAAGACAAAATCAATTGAGAAACTCTTTGGATAAAATCCAGGAAATTAAACACCTGGAAAATCACATTACTTTTGTATATTGATCCAAAACTCATAAATATCAAGTATTGCCACAAAGCAGTCCTGTTCATTGATTCACAGCACTGGCCCCAAAGGCCTAATATAACCACATACATTAAAGAGATACACTGGCAACCACAATATCAATGTTATAGCAAATCCTCTGATCCATCCCTCATCTCACTGCACATATTGTCAAACCATCCATTCCTGGGTATAAATACTGGAAGTGTAGAATGTGAATCTTCCTGACATTGACTATTATTTGTGTTTTTTTCTTTTTCCCTTTTTTTTCTTATTCGTGTTAAGAATTGGCTGTTGGCCTGATACAGGGTGAATCATCTTCTTGGATGGGTGTCCAAGCGAAGCACCAATTTCAGGCATTCAGCAGTGATAAAGTTATTTACTGGACTGACAGGGAAACATCTTAACCACAGTGGAGAGAAGACATCAAAGTCAGGCAGTGTAAAGTAACAAAAACACAACTTATTTCAATGGAAATACTATATAACCAACATCAAATCAAAGACGGCACAAATTTCCTCTTCACTCAGCAAGAGGGATCCCTAATCCACTACACACCACGGTGTTGTTATACTAGTGGTAAGAAATCCATACTACAACAGTTTATAATCCTATATTATTGTGAAGAGCATACACTCCCAAATCTCAGCTGTTCATTTTGCAGTGTTCAAATGTGAAACCTTTAACCTAAGCCCCTTTATCATACTTAAAATGAGTTACCTTGTTATTGTTGTATCACTATGCCCAGTTATTCTGTCTTTCAACTGGTGTATTAAACCCCTGCTTATCCTGTTTGCACATGGATAAGCCTGTGAGCATGTGTTACCTAATTTGACGATGAATAAGATATCTAGAGATATCTTGATATTTGCTGGATTACTAACACATGTAAACATCCAATCCAGTACATGGTAACACTCATGCATGCTTGGTCTCGTTTTGAAAACCTTTTCAAAGCACATCTTCAAGCATGGTGAAGGCAGTTTCTGTGTCTTTATTCACCCAGTGCCTCTTTGATCAATTCAAGGCTCCCAGAAATCATACACCAATTACTCTGAAACTAACCTGTCACAAATTGCTTTTGTTAGCATATCAAGTCTGTTATGATTACAGTGCAATACTACTGCACATAGAATTCAATCTTGAATATATTATATATTATTATATAATATATTTTCCATATAAAGGATAAGTAATTCAACATGTCTTTACTCTTTCTTGTTCCCACTGACAGTTTAATAGTGTAATACAGCGGTGGGGAAAAATGTGATATAATATGTATGTAATTGTAAAACAGCCTGCGGACAATCATAGGCGTTGTTGCAGAAAACATATCTTTGCTCATTATATAGTGGAGATAGTTGCAATGGAAATCAGTTTCCCCCCTTTGTTGGTAACAAAACCCTTGTTATTAATGACACCAGTGGCCTTAAAGAAAGCAGCAGAATATAACTTGAGTCCACTGCATTGATCAGAAAAGAGAGATGATGGTTTGACTTTTGGGATTAATTGGGACAGTGGTGTGATGCCCTCAACTTAACTGCTGAATGACAAGCACACTGAGAGAGTTGTTAAAAAGATTGACAGGCACTGTAAAATATAGATTATTCATGGTCTATTGGCCCACCGGTCTCAATGGCAAATCTGACAACATAAGACTAAACATGATTGAATGGCATCATGGTGATAAATGAGGTGGCTAAAGTTACAACTATTGTTTACAGTTTGACTATAACTTTATAGTTTATAGTTCATATATTTGATTATAGGTCTGGTTATGTGAGACTATGATTTGACTGATGTTGACTTTTTTTGTTGTCTTGATAGGATCTATAAAGTATGATATTATTATCAGTCAATACTGACCCTAGTTTCTCCCCCGTGTCAGTCACATTCACATTTGACTGAACAAGCTTCCCTCAATAAAATTGTTCTTTTGTTGTTTGTTGACGTGAGCGGTCCCCATTTTAAAATGGTGGTGTACATTGTTTGTGCTGAGTGGAAGAGAAAAGTTGAGACAAGACTCTCATCCTATCCGTCCCTGAAAAAGCCAACCCAAGTCATTCATTAATAAATAATAATAATACCAAAAATAATAATAATAATAATAATAATAATGGCTTGGATTTGTATAGCACTTTTACAGAAACCATTATTCAGTCATACCACATTCACACCAGTGTGGTAATATGTCAGTAGCCACAGCTGCCCTGGGGCAGAATGACAGAAGCGTGGCTGCCAATGTGCCAAACGGCCCCTCCGACCACTAAACATTAATACACACAAGACAAGGTGGGTAAGGTGTCTTGCAAGGACACAATGACAGCGATGGGATAGAGTGGGATTCGAACCGCCAACCCTCCGGTTATTGGACTGCACCTCCTCCTCCTGCAATTGCTTCACATTCTTACACAAAGTACCTTTAAATCTGGTTCTACAGTACAACCTTTTTCATGGATTTTGCAAAAATACATCTTAATAAGCGTGGCTCTCTGGTATTAACGGTGTTTAAACTGGAAGGCCTGCACAAATAGCCTCTTTATTAATAATGCTTGACAGGGTTTCTGGTTGGAAGCTAAAGGCTCATTAGACCACACTAACTAGTCCCTGGTAGCAGAGACGCATGGCTGCTGCTGGTCTCTAATAAAGAACAGACTAATTGGCTAATTACATTCACAGACAAAGCTCATGAGTGCCTTGCTTATGGACCTCATTTCAAAAGGACTGGTATTTAAAATGCGTGGCGTAAAACAGGGGTCACTCTTTAGGAAGCTAGCTGTATAATGAGCACACGACCACACGCCAACAAATGAATGGGCATTCAGGCCATCACGCACACAATTGAAAAATTCACACACTGCTGTGCACAACTGACTGGCACCGAACGAAGCAGTGACTTCCCATCATGCAGCTCATTAAGTAAAATGCCTTCATTAACATGCTTTGTATGTAAACACAGCCTTAATAAACTGAAGCAATCTAACTGATTGTTGGAGATTAGTTTTGAATGAGAGTGTTGCTCTGTGTGACGTGAGAGAGCATATATGTGGCATAATCCGTCTCTTTGTTCTGGTGCTCTTCAGAAGTTATCAGGTTGACAACCTATTTCTGGAAAAATTTTACACTCCGCTCCAACTTTTGAAATAGGTCCCCGTTGCATGCTAAATAAAGGAGAGATGGGAGAACTGCAGGATGAAGATGAAGAGCGGGATAAAAAAGAGGAGGGGGACAGGGGCATAGCTGACCTGACAGGAAGTCTTTGACAGGGACCCACACGGCAGGTAGCAGAGGTGCAGGACTCTGACACTGAAACTAAGCGCACAGTCATCCATCACTGTGGCAACTCCGCCTGTCAGTGCTGCAAGCCGAGGGACGAAAAGGCAGTGCTGGGGCAGATGGGAAGGGAGAATGAGGCTCGAAGTCCTCCAACAGAGGAACCATGGTAAGAGACAGGGACAGGACAGCAGCCAGGATATGCACTGACGCGCGTACACACACACACACACATGCACACACACAAATAGGGGCTAAATTGTGTGTTGACCGATGGCCTTCCCTGTTCCTCTGTCCACGCTGCAGACCAGCTGTCTGGAGGAAGTAGATACAACACATCCATCATCACACTCCTCCTGTCTCTGAGACCTCTAGCCAGGCTGCATGCAGTAAAGAGTGTGTGTGCATTTGGCAAGCAGCACGTTGGCTTTTTGTGCCTCTGTCCTCTGCATGTTTTCCATGCCTGGCTATAGTTTTATGGAGACAAAAAGAGGGCTGAGAGCATGCATTTATTTGAGCTTATCTCTTTGTTGTCTTATTTACAAGTGCTAACAAGTACTGGAGTGCATTGGGACATTTATATAAGCCCTGTTTACCTTTCCATTTCCTAGCAGGGAAGGGAATGATTTAATCTGACAACATTGTCTTTGGTGTGGCTGTGCGTATGTGTTTATGCTTATGTGTATCACCGCGTTGCAGAAAATATCTCACAACACAATCATGCAGTGCTCCAAGCCAATCAATAACAGATCAGAATCAGAGTTTTTCGAGTATGGCTTTGAGCTTTGAGCTTTTCTGCACTAACTGAGAAAAAACTCAAAATCACATCAAATTCACAATTAAGGCTGATTACCATCATCACCGGCTTGTTGTCAAAGGATTAAAAGGAACATAAACAAACCGTTAGTGGCCAGATTAACAAGCATGAGCAAACAACCAGGCTGCCATTATGATACTGTAATCAATATAATAATTGTGTGTCTGTGTTTTAAAAAGTCAACGCGAGTTTTGTCAAAATCCCTTGGGAGCAGCTAAGATGGCATTGTGGGTAATTGTCAATTCTGGTTTGAATGTTGTTCAACCAGACTATTGCTGCCTTAAAGGCCACAGACTGTGTTTGTACAGTACAGAGTCTGAATAATTACATTTGTGTTATATGAACAACACACAGTACACACAGCACAACTTTCATTTCCCGCAATTACTCCTCTACCAGATCAGTTTCACTGTGTCAGTTGTGCCAGGGCAGACCACTTCATTTAATTTAGACACTGTAAGTCACAGTGCTTATAAATTCAATGGAATATTAAAAATATAACTCAGTTTAGGGCCCCTGAGGGAAAAGACAATCATCAGTGTGTCTTATATCTAGTTAAATTCCAGACGAGGCAGATGTAGAGCAAACCATGATATCGATATTGCACCACGTTAGACCAAAAGTCACATAATCCTCTGCGAGGATGAGCTGATACTCAAGGTGCTACACTTCAGTGGTAAAGTCTCCAGAGGCCGCAAGATGAGATTAAACCCCAAACTCTTAACAGCAGAGGCATGGACACAAAATGATATCAATGGACACCAGATACAAAGGTTGTGTAACAGTGTCAGAGGACTCAAAAGAAAGATAAAGATTGCTTTCCATATTTTGTTTCATCAGCTTTTTACATCAAACGTATACTTCATTCACATACAGTACGGTAGATACATAAAGGCCTACGGACATGCAATATAGACAGTTATTTGGAGGTGAATACATGTCTGCACCTGTAATTCGGGTTTATTTCCCAGCAGTGTAATCTAATGTGAGAATACTACCTGACTTCAGCTGCATGCCCCATAATGCAATAGAACGGTTGATCAAATATTAAATAAATAAAGTCTCAACAGTTCGACTTCTTTGCTCAGGAGAAAACAGTCGTAAAGTGGGAGGAATCTTAAACCGCAGCCATTTATTGCTTGTATCAGAATACTGGATGAGAGATAGATTATTCAAGACCTACAGTAACATAACGGGGAGGGTGGTGCTCTCCTGATCGACCCACCTCATCAATACTGAATCTGCTACATTAGACTACACACAGCTTGGGCACAGAGGGGAATGGTAAAGGAGAAGGGAAGCAGGACATGAGGGAGACAAGAAAAGAATAGACTTTCAGAAGTCAAACGAACTGAGGGAGGTGGATTGTGAAGTTAGAGGAGACACAAAGGAATCTGAGCTAATGCATCCTTTTGGGAGAGCTACACAGCATAAACTGTAGAGATAGACTACTGAATCACCAGCCATGGCTCTTTCAGAACATTTCTTTGTAAAGTCGCATTTAAACTGTCTCCAACTCTGGCAATAATGTGACTGTAGCTTTCAGCAACATAATAATGGGTCCATTAAAACACTCTAAAATGCATGTTTGTGTGTTCCTCATGCAGGGATCAACACTCCAGACTAGTGCTGTAAGCTTTGGTAGAAGCCCCTGTGAAACTGTCCCTCTTACATCTTTGTGACTAATCTGCTGACACACTAATTTGCAGGGCTATAAATATGCAAAAACTCACATTTCCATAGGTTGATATGGTACGTACCTTTTTTTTATATATACTAGATTTACCTAATTGGCTTAAATAATGTCACAGAGTATCTATGTATGCAGACTGAGTACATCTTTAGAGTAGAGCAGCAGAGACCCAGCTGTCATCTGGGGCTTGCCAGTCCATTAAAGCTCTTAAAACATCAACTCAACAGGCATCACTGTGGCCGGCTCCATTACTGGAGTACAAGGAGAGTACGGCTAGACCACAGTAATCACCTCCTGTTGCTCTTCAGTGGTTTGAGTGATTTTCCCTTGAGGTGACTGTACATGGAAGTGTGTGTACAGATGAGTTTGCAAAATGTGTAAGCAAATATGTGCAGATGCATTTTGTCTTTTTGTCCTGTCCTTTTTGAGCATGTCTAAAATCTGGAGCATCAAAACAGGTTCACTTGTACAGGGGTGCTTGAGGATGCTTAGCACCCTCAGACTAATATGTTGATTTTATTGTAAAACTCTTCACAACATCTGTGCTCACTGTTACCACATCACCGCTGCACTAAGTCACATACTTAGCATGCAGTGCATCACACGACATACAGTACAGCGTGAAGTTTAAAAGGAAATCATCCGCCTGGAAAAACGACTCCAAAAGCTGAACAGTGTCGTTAGCAGACAGCACCTTGTCCTCTATAATGTTAGATAATGTTGATCATTTAGATAGCACAGGAGAGCATCTGTCTAAAATAGGCCCATGTAGTACCGGCTGAACCAGCCCCCTGCTCCTCATACTTACATCTGAACTCAAATGACCCATGTTAGTGTGTCATAACAACTCAGACTACTTATTCAGTGGTTGGCCTAGTAACCACAGGCCTCTTGTAGCCCCTGATTCAACAAGAGAGAATAGTGGAAATGAAGCTTTTTGTTATGCTTGCTATAAATCATATGTGTACATTTTGTTTATAACTAAAAAAAAGCACAAGCTGGCTTATGGCACAATACAGTAGATGTACAACTTGTGCAACCTGGGGGAAAAAAGGGAAAGCCAGAGCACATAAACACACAACGGACTGTTCAATGAAGTAAACATCTTGAGAACAATTGTTCAACTTTTAGAATCTGGTAATGATTTTTTTTTATGTGTGAAAAGTATAATGTTGAATTTTTGTTTGTAGAAAAAACAAATTATTATTCAAAACAGGGCATTTTTTATTTGTCTCAGAGTCTAAAAGGGAATATTTAAATGCTAATGTTTTGCTGGACTGAATCCACCTGTCAGTAGTTTCTTGCATGAATTGTCATTTACCATGCAGCTTGGATTAGTTGGATGCTGAATATTATCTTCACAGCCATTTTCCCTCCCCCGGCAGTGTGTGCTGCTGTTACGACCAAGCGCACACCCTAATTTCAGAAGCAGCACAATTACTTTCTGGACCCAGGTCTGCTTCAAAGATGGTTTAGGGCCCTGTGTGCAGACAGGTGCTTTGTGTGCATGTGTATGTGTGTGTATATGAGATGGATTGAGATAGTTACAGCTAGAGAATTACTGTCAGCCACAGTACCTGCTGTTCTCTTAAGCAAGGAATTGCATTATTGCTGTGCATAGAAAATTACAGTCATTCTCATGAAACAGCGCAGTCATCACCTCCCTGACTAATATTCTCATTTATATGTTCTATATGAAATGTAATAGGAAGTCATCTGTGCAGGCATTTTCATAGCTGTGCAATGACTTAAATAAGCAGTGACGCTAAGTGAGCATCATGGCAATAAATATTGTATGCCATGCAGAGAGGAGAGATGGGCTAGTTGACAAAGAAGCTAATGAGATTGATTGATGGGATCCTCTTGTTCCTAATTGTCTTAACAAATAATTAATATTGTCATTGAATATTTGTAAGAGTGATTACATTATGTTAACATTTCCTGACTGTACCTAAGAAAAAGACAATGGAGGGGGAGTTGTATGTTGTCATCTACCTGCTGTAGACTGAAAAGCTGTTAATGAAATATCCTCTATTAATATGGAGGTCACACTTTTGGTGATACACAGCTAATTAGCCTCAAGCTCTGAATGGGAACAGTTCCAATTATTAGTCGATGTGCCCTTTTCAGTGAACACAAGTCATTCTCTTGGCTTCTGTGCGAGCCTTGCCTTGTCTGAGTGGCAGCGAGGGGCCAGCTGATGGTTGAGCATCAGGTGAGAGGTGATGGATGGTTCTCACGTGCTGGTCTGAACAGAAGCAGCTCAAATGTATCTGTGGCTATGCCTCAGGTGAAGACACACATTTACACAGTCGCCAGATACACACACAGAAACACACGTATGCATCCATCACAAAGAGCAAGAAGCCATCAAATGACACACACACACAAAATAAATGCTGTGGCAGGCAATGGCAGTCAAGTCTCCTGCATGTTTGTTTGTTGGAGATGACGGCAACGTTTTCATATGAGGGTTTGTCCACTAAAACAAGACCGCCACTATACAAAAACAGTTGGGGAAGGGTTTACACTCTTCAGTCCAAACTTTTTAAAAAAGTGCAACATTTGCATCCTGCAGACAAAAAAAAGCACAGTGACAAGAAAAGTTTAAGAGTCAATTGATTTTATGTTCAAAAGGTGACATACCACCAATGTGAGTAGAGTGCATTCCTCCACCATGGCCAAACAATCCTACACATCCATAGGATCCAGGTTATTGTCTGGATCTGCACTTAATTAAAATAAATCATAGATCTCAGTACTGTTAATGACTCAAGTGCTCAAAAATATACCAAGAGGAAAAAATATACCAAGAGGAATTAAACGGGGAAAAAAAGTTGTCTTGTAAGGTAAGTCCAAAAAAAGTCCTGCTTGTTTTTTTTCTTGAGAAATCTTACACTCAACCAAACAGAAAGACATAGGTCCTTGGCAGAAGTAAAAAATGACTGTCCTTAAAGTAGCGCAGGCAGGACCGCTATGATACTGTTATAGTGTTAGAAGAGCCTCCGAGAGGACAGTGGAGTGAATACCTGTGTCAATAGAGTGTGTGAAAGGAAAGTATGACAACATCCATCCCTCGCTCAGATACGTGACAAAAAGCAGCCACCAAGGTTTGACAAACACACTGTACCATCCCATCCTGTAACCAAGGTGACACAAACCTGTGAGATTTAAAAGCCAAAGGTTTGCTTTTCCCTCTTCTCTATTCTTTCTCTTTCCCCTCGTAGGTCAGCTCATTCATCTTGAGGCCTGCTGAGACGTCAGAGCAGGGCACGGCTCAATCGATCAGGAAGTGTAACTGCCCTTTGTGTGTGTATGTGTGTGTTTTCTCATGCATGTGTGTACATACAAGGGGTCTGACTGGAGCATTTTAATAGCGACCACAGGGAACGGCAGCTGTGGCCTTTGCTACTCGCATCACTTTCTCACCTTCTTTCCTCCCACGCCTCTCAGCGCATATCTATTCTTCTCTCATCCTCTCGTTTTCTCCCACATTTATCTAGCTTTCAGTCCTCCCAATCCCGCATCCGTTCATCATCCTTCCAGTGCTCTTCACTCTTTCACTGACCTCTATAGCTAATCTACCTCATCTCCCTTTCTTCTCTTCCTCCTACTCGCTTGCCAAAAGTGAGAGAGTTGACAGCTTTATGGTTTTATCTACTCTCCGTTTACCTTTCATTTTCCGTGCTGACACCTAATTAGCCAGTTGTCATGAGAGAAGGCCGGTTAGCAGGAGAAGGCACAGCACAGCTGGATTATTTTCCCGATAACAGGCACCTGTTGTTGGTGATGCAACGAGACGGCCCAAGCAGAGTGAGGGATTGGATGATTGAGGCAGCAGAGATGTGAAGTAAGAATGACAGAGGGATTAAGGTGGAAGGTGCAGGATGTGTTGGGGCGGGGAGCGATGGAAGCAGGATGATTTGAAGGAGCTGAAACGGGATTGGAAGACAGATGAGAAGGGATGAGAAGGAACAAAGAAGTTCAGGATCCACAATGTCACAGCTGAGCTCTCGGGTGAGATTCTTGTCGGTCCCTGAGCAGGAGCTAATAAAATATGCCATCACCTCTGTGTCAAAGAGACAGCCTCAAATAGATTCTTGCACATAACCCTTCCCCCACAAGAAACACACACACACATACACGCTTAAAACACATAAGTGGGCATATGTGTGGCAATACCAAACACAGATGAACAGGACCAATTTGAAAGGTAGAATATGCAAAATTATTGGGGGAAAAAAATTCCACATCATGTTTTTTTTAAGTATGAGACATTTTCTGTGAAGTGTCTGCATGTTTATTTGTGTGTGTGTGTGTGTGTGTGTGTGTGTGTGTGTGTGTGTGTGTGTGTGTGTGTGTGTGTGTGTGTGTGTGTGTGTGTGTGTGTGTGTGTGTGTGTGTGTGTGTGTGTATATATGTGTGTGCACATGTACATGTATATTTGCATGCATATAAGAACACAGCCACCCAGCAGCAGCTGCTTCCCACCACTTCTCATTGATAAAGGATGAATGACAGTAATTAGGCAAGCGGAGGTAGCTAATAGCTAGTGTGGGCAGAGAACATACTGTACATGAATTGGATTCTCCATCCAAAAGTGATTGAAGACATTCGACTTGAAGTGTCAGCTACATAAATACACTAATTAGACAGAGGCTGTGTCAGTTTTACTTTCTCCCTCATGTTCGTTAGACAGTTAAGTAATAATGATGTATTTCTGGTCACTCACGCACCGCCGCACCTAAGCAAACACAAAAATAGTAAGTAATAAGCTCATAAAAAGAAGGTAATTAGAGCTGCAGTGATTTTTTTTATTTATTTATTGATTAATCCCGGTGATCCTTTGCGCCTGCGGTATCATCTTCAAATAGCTTGTACTGTCCAAATTCAGAAGTAATTAATTGGTAATCATATAAATTAGGCAGTGTATAAATGAAAAGCAGAATCCAACAAATGATTGACATTTTTCTTAAAAACGGATTTAAATTCAACAACTGAACATGAAATGATTTGGAGAATTGTGGACTTATTTTAATCAGCCATTGCACACTTGAGGTAGCATTTGGTTTTGTGCCATTTAACACCTGGTAGAGTGAAGCCGAGATGAATTATTAATCAAATGGTCACAATGTAGATGTGCAAATCAAGGAGCTAGTTTTAATTTAATTTTTATCTCACGCATCTTAAGGAGCCTGTACTGCTTCAGTATTAAGAGTTCACTGCAATCTGTATTAGTTTATAATTTGTTTTGCACTTTGCAACAGTGCAGCAACATTTATATTTAAAAAAATTTCAAACATTTTTAAATGTTTTGGGCTGTTAATTATATTTTTTTTCTATCTTTATTTAACAGGGGATGATTATGTGATGATTATGTGAGGTGAGGAGTCATAGAAGGATTGACAGGCAATAAAAGTCTGCAGCTGAAATCAAACTCAAGACATTGGACAGTGTTTGTGTGTCTTAACCACTGGGACACTTATGTTTATTATACATTGATATAAAGCTTATACACCAGCCAAGATCCCACAGTTGAGCGCAGGGAGTGAAGGGAACAGATTGATATACTGACTTATATACAGTATTTCACAATGTTATTACCCATTTATAGACATGTTCAAACCACTCACCAGTGGGTTAAAACTGGTAGTAAAAGATGTACTCATTGATAGCCCTTAAAATGTCCTATTATATCTGCTCACAAACACATCATAGTGTCCCATAAAACGTATAATTTATATATTCTACTTATAAATGTTTAATGTGGTGGTTCAAAGTTTGCGGTGCCGTAAAGTGTTTGGATTTGTATTGATTGCTTATAACTTATAAGCAATCAATACAACGAAAATTTTATGGATCTTATAAGTTATAAGATCCATACAATTTTAATCATCATTGTCCCAGTGTTATTCAGTTCAGTATAAATTCATCTGAAAGATTTTCTATTTTCCATTTTTCCTGAACAAGGGAAGACAGCAGTATTTCTTTCTCCAAAAGTAACATTTTATTTTTTGCCATTTTCTGTCAAAAACATGT
Organism: Trachurus trachurus; assembly: GCF_905171665.1. Taxonomy (NCBI): domain Eukaryota; kingdom Metazoa; phylum Chordata; class Actinopteri; order Carangiformes; family Carangidae; genus Trachurus; species Trachurus trachurus. The sequence goes on along the minus strand of NC_139907.1, from coordinate 13,894,671 downwards.
GTACTAACCTCTGCCCCTCCACAGCGTGACTCCGTGAGGCTGCTGTATAGAGGATGTGTGGGCTCTAAGAGCTAAAGCTCCAAAGAGTGTCAAGTAGATGATCAAACAGTCTGGGCTGCTTTAAAACCCTTAAGAAAGTCTACTGTAAAATGCTTTGAACATGAAAACACATTATACACCCCATCAAGTGGCCCTCTGGGAGTGCGTGCTGTGTGTGTATGTGCGTGTCTGTGAGAGAGAGACTGTGTCCTAATTGCCAGCTATACGGCCATGAATCGTATCATTTCCATACCCATTGAAATCAAACATGAAAGAATTGTTCAAATCAGCCTAGACTGACAAGGGCTATTAGCACATATGATAGTATTGGACCAATCAATGCCAAACAGACTTCAAGCTTGTCTCACCGTTTCCACCGAAAGGTTGGGATTCCACGAGATCAAACTGATGTAATGACAAACTTCCCTTTCAACAGCCTGCAGTTCTTTTGAAGAAATAGACAGTTAAATAAGGGTAAAGAGAGAGGAGACCGATAAGATATGAATGAGATGAAGTAGATGGAGGAACGACAGATGTGTATCTGTGTGTGGGACAGATAAGTGTGAAAAGCATGTAAAAGCAATAAGGGAGATGGTGGGCAACCAGGTGAAACATTTTTCACTTCCCAGTTTCACACACCAACACACACACAGTTCTTTTTGAGAGGACACTAACACTTATTCTCGTTATTCTAACAGAATATGATGGAGGTGTAGGTCTTTTTTTACAACACAATGATGCCTTAAGCCTGGTTTATAGGCTACTTCTGTGTTGAACTGACACATTGGGGTGCCACATAATGTGTACCTTAAAATGTAATGTGACTATTGAATGCTTGTCTGTCTCATTATCATGTCTGATCCATGTACAAACTCACATGCCTTCTGCCAGTTCGCTGGTTGTGCACATCAAACTGGCAGAAGGACTGGATTAAGGGTATCCAGTGTATTCTAACCTCAGAAAACATAACTTATTAGGTCCGACTGCAACATGATCTGGTGGGCAGAGATGCGAGTTTTTCAGCTATCGCCACGGAGGCTCATGGTATTTTCGGGCTTTCCCTCAAAACTCATCAAATCCAACAACTCCAAAACGATCTCGTGGACAAGTTGGGACCTACACATTCACCACGCTATGAAATAATAATGGAACGTTACGAGACAGAGTTGTTTTCGAGGTAAATTCAAAGCCGGTGTTGTGTCGAAAAGAGACTCCTTGTCGAAAAACGACTGCCCCGGCGGCTTTGCATTTACCCATGCATTATGTTATATCCCTTTAAGATGCCAGTGCTGTACTATCATCAGAGATGCGGGACAGACTGTCTCCACCTGGACTTAAGGTGGAGACAGGGCTGTGTCTGAAACTGGGCTATCACGGCTGCATCACGCAGTAATTGGCAAGCTGTGGGGGAGTGAGAAAGTATTCTTAAGTATATTAACCTGTCCCCCAAGCTCTCTTTTTTTTCCATTTGTGACACAGCTACTTGTGTCATTACCAGGCTGGTAGTACTGCACTTCTAACCTTGTGTGTTTGTGTTTGTAATCACTGCAAATTGTGTTCCTGGAGACACCACCAGTACAGTGGGATATACTGCAAGATACAGTCACTGAACTTTACTGGTGTATGGTATAAATTCAAATGAAGGCCAAGTTTGAAGTTTTCATGTAATAACAACTATTTGCAATAACAACTACTTGTTGTCTGAGATAACAACCAGGCACAAATATCCCTTTCACAGACTCCAACCGAAAATGTGCACACTCACCATATTTAATCATATAATCTCAGCTGGCTTCTCATCCTGCCTCTGAGTCTGGCCACTTGGAACAGCTATAAACACCTTTGGTTTCTGGTGTGTTCAACCAATACATCATACAAACTAGTCCTGTTCTGATATACAACAACCTCTAACCTTACCCTAAACCTTCAGATCCTGATTAATGCCAGCCGTCCTCTCTCCATTTCCAGTCAGTTCTGTAAAAGAAGAAATGGGAGTCCAGAAAACGTCTAGCTCCTGCATTGACGATTTATTTAACCTTGCTTTCATACATTTCACGCATATTTGTCTGGGCTTTTACATCCATTTGAATTTAATTGTAGCACTAATGGTTATGAACCAGAAACTGTACGCTTATCCCTGTTAAATCACCCTGCATATTGTTGCTGAGTCCACAAAGTCGAACTCATGTGAGTTGCAAATGGTGTGTTTGAAAGATTGATAATAACAGGAGAGTCATTAGTTGTTTTGTTTATAGCCTCTAATTAACATTTCGATTTGTGTTCACAAACCTGTCCAGGATCATGGGGAATGATATCTTCATGACAAATACGCACACAAAAATACACACCACCCAGTGTTTCTTATTCCTTTCAATTTGACTTCTATACGCAGTGAAATCCTCCTACTCCCTCCTTCCCCTCCATCCTTTCCTCCACTATCGCTCTGGGAGGTTATGAATATGGATGGAGGCTGCTGCAGAGGGGAGAGGAATAGGCCATGGACCACAACCTCATACACACACACAGACATACACATACACACACACACACTGCACTTTGTTTTTGTGGATGTGCCTGTGCCTCTTAATGTCCATTTCCCCCTGCTCAGCTTCATTTGTGTGCATGAATTTGCCCTGATATGATTATTCAATAATTTGTGCCTATTTGTGTCTCTGGCACATTGATTTAGTGCTGCACACATTTTGCTCTTAACCTATTTCCTCCCCCTATTTTGGTATTCCTTTGTGTTCACTGCTGAGATTCAAAATCAGATTTCACAGGTCATTAATTCTGCAAAAAACAATCAATAATTTTGTGTAAAAGTGAAGCTATTTTGTGGCAACAACAGATGGAAAGGGTATATCTGTGGTAGGATCAAAGGCTTGTGTTTCATTTGGCCGACACTCTGGTGCCTGCTGCCTCCACATAGCGTAGGTTATGTGTTGCTCAAATCCAGGTTACTCTTAACAGAAAATTACCCTGAAATGTCAGACAGTCACAGTCTGCAGTGGCTGCCTTTCTGACTGCAGCAGTTAAATGTTGGATATAAGAGGGGGAAAAACTAAGAGGAAAATAAAAGTGGCTTCACCGATGAAAAAAAAAAAACCCTGTGTTTCATAAGGGAGCTTATGTTTTTGGCCATGTCTGTTTGTTTTTTTAGTAAAATATCTCAAAAAGTAGTTTGCAGATTTTAATGAACTGGAGTGGAAATAAGGAAATGGGCCAAGTTACAAATTAGTTTTTGGTGCAGATCCAGATTCAGTATTTTCTAAATGATTTCTTGACATAATTTTTTGCTAATCCCTCTTGTTTTTTTGTTGTTGTTTTTTTTTCCCCATTTACTTACACTGAAAAAAATTCCTGGCACCTGTAAGTAATTATTGTCTCTCCTTGTGTCTATTTAATCCAGATCCAGATGCACATTAAAACGTCTCTTAAAGTGTCAAATTTAGTTGACTGTGTAGTTTTGGCAAATGTACACTCCTTGCGAGTGCTTCTCTAGTTTAGGAACGGGCCAAATGACGAGACAGGAGAAAGCTCTGGTCCATCAAATCAGTCCTAGAGTTAGTGAAATCAGTGTGTGTCAGTCCCACTGTGCAAATCACAACTGCACAGAGCACAGAGAGAGAGAAAAAAGGAAAAATAGAAATCTGTTTTTATCACACAGCCTGTAAATTACTGATTCTGTTGACAGCTTGTTAGTTTCACCGCCTCTCCGTCTTTCTTTTTTGGAGCAATTAAACCAGACAATTGCTCCCCTGGAATTGCCTGTCTGAAAGAGGCTGGATGCCAGCTACTCAGGAGCCAATATCCCCCTCTTGCTTTTACTGCCGTAGGCTAGCTGGGCTTCTCAAATATGATAACATGAGTGGCCAAACAATAAGAGCCAAGTTTCTGCCAATCACAGTCACAGCCAATCAAATACAATTGCCTTTCTGCTAAGATGGCAGCAATAAGCACACAGCGGTTATAAACTTTTAGGGGAACATGATTTTGACATCTGTTATTGTTGGGGAGCAATGGCGGCTTTCAGCATCAAGCACAAAGGCAGCAAATGAATCAAACAGAGCCATTGTTGAAAACCAGAACCCCAACTATCAGCGTGCTGTATAATTTTCTCTTGATATTCTGAATGTGTATCAGATGAAGGGAAAAGATCATGCCATAAAGTTTAACCTTTCCAGACTTCCGAATTCTGCTGACTCTCTTGGGCAGAGGCATTTCTAGTGCTAGTGTTTTTTTTTTTACTCTTCTACTACCTTCTGTTTATTCACCCCTTGTTAGTGTGACTGAGACTGGGAAATGGAAAAGAAAAAAAAAAAGAAAGAAGAAGAAACAACACTTTTTGACAGGAACCCACAACAGCTGTCATAGGGATTCAGCAGTAAAAACAAAATGCAGCATCGTTTTGAATAGGGAGGGAGGGGAAAAAAAGGAAACATCTTTTGTTTTTGGTACCTGACTTGGGTATAGATGAGATACGAAAACAGAGGCTGTGACAGAACTGGGGTGATTGAAGGCTTGGGAAAATAACATTTCCTGAGCAGTCCTGAAAGCTTCCAGAAACAGCTGGTTTGAACTCAACATGAAATGAAATACAGAAAAGATTTTAACAAAGCCTGTCTTTTTGAATGTAAATTTACAACAGTGACTTTGATTTTGTTTTGAAGACAGCTCACTTGGAAGCATGCGCACATTATATTACACAGCATTGTCATCATGGCACCTATTCCACTTGAAACTTAGAGGGCCCCAAACAATGTCCTTAATCAGCTTCTTACTATAAAAGTGGGGTTTCCTACATGAACACAGTGAGGTTTGAAGTGGGCAGACAATAGTGATACCTGGTATCAATGCAATATGTGAAATCAGGATCAGAATCTGATGACAGCTGTTAGCAACACAGTCTCACCAAAATGTGTATTTGGGAGCTTTTGATCTTATCACATAATGTTACAAAGCTGCAAGCTACAAGCACAACTTGCATCACTATTCTGGTGAAGTATTTTCAGTGACTGGTATAGCGCAGACATAAAACAGTCGGGAGGAGACTAGTAGCTACATCACTGTGCCAACCTTGTTTGGCATTTTCATTCATCCACAAAGGTCCTGGCTCTGCTGCTGATCGTGTGTTACAGAGAAATACCCATCAGCCCTGTGGTTGTGAATATCTCACATCGCAGTAAAACCTTACGTTTGGTACAAGCACTCACTTCACTAGAATTTGGAGGTCAAAGGTTAGGGTCACCCACACGGAAAGAACCTATAGGTTTTAATATAGGTTTGAATATATGTGACATACATAAAATTGGCCGTTTTCATATATACGCATATATGCTATATATACAGTATATGGTGCATATAGGTTTCATATATTGTGCATATATACGCATATATGCACCATATATATAGCATATATGCACCAGCATATATGCACCATATATATAGCATATATGCGTATATATGAAAACGGCCAATTTGATGTATGTCACATATATTCAAACCTATAGGTTCTTTCCGTGTGGGCACTGTGACACCACAAAACATGTTTTTGGCCATAGCTCAAGAATTCATGTTCCAATGAGGACACAATTTCACACAAATATCTAACAGGATGTAATGGTGAAGTGCTGACAATTCATATCAAAATGATCAAAGGCTGATGTGATGTCACAAGGTTCAATGTAAAAACACGAGGCCATAATTCAAAGCTGTAACACAGGGACAGAGAAGGGAGACTGGCTGGTGGAGGCAGATGACCATGAGGCAATAACTCTATTTTAAAATGTATTATCATTTGTCAAAGGAAAGAATATTCAGAGCTGACTATTCTGTTTACTCCCCAGCACTGCACAGGAAAAGAGGCTTTTGCACAAACAAACATATTCCAAATGCAAGTATGTCTGACTATCAAAAACAGCATTTAAGTCTTACAGGATAAAAAAAAAATTATCTTGTGATGTTCAAGGTTATCAAGGTTGTATCAAGGTTTCAGATTTGCAGTATTTTGATGGTGCTGTCCGTGCGGCCTCGATCGTAGACGAAGTGTGGTACAACCCAAACTGGATGACATAATCTCTGGGAGCTACAGGAGGTGGAGAGATTTACCAGGCTTCCCGGAGGGTCGAGCAGGTGACTGACAGATGGAGCCGGGCTGGCCTGCCTGCTGACCAGCTGGTTCTCCGCTGCAGGGAGGCCCCTTTCTCCCTCCGCTGGGCCACTAATCCTCTTCTACCACTTCCAGTCACAGCCCTGACCTCGTGATCCCACACTGGTACCACAGTCACCTGCTCGTGACAACACAGCGCTACCTTGCAGAGAAATGTCTTAGCTGCATCACGAGGAAGTAAAAAACTATGGGCGTGTAAAGGCTGGGTAACAGAAGGTTGGCGGATCAATCTCAGCTGGGAGTTGGCGATGCGATTTGTGACAGCATGATATTCCCTGACATGATTTTCCCTCCACTGGCCTCCTGCTGTGTCTACACTAAGCTCCTGCAGTTTCAATGCAACTTCTTGATCTTGTGCACCCCACCTTTGCTCCATGTCCTATTTCCCGCGTATTTCTTCATGCATCACTTGTTTCTTTCTCCCTCTCCCTTAGTTATTTCTGTATCTCGGCACATAACAATCCACTTATTCCTGTCCTCCATTTGTACATCTTAAAATCACCTAGCGGTTTACTTTCTGTGATATATTCTTGTCAGATCACAACTATCCAGCCAAGTTGGATATGCTTTTTACTTAAAATATGGTTGTGCAATATCAGCATTGGTTTCCTCTTCCCACTAAATCTGAGGTAAAAATTGCAGCTTATTCCGCCAAGATCGAGACTCGATTTTTGGAAGCGGAGTAAAGGAGAGAAAACATACAGGAGTGAAAGATGTGAAGAAAAAGAGAAACTACACATGAGGATGCTGGGAAGAGTGAGCACACGATCTATACACTATAGCGGACACATTCAGCTTAAGACTTTTGACTGTTGACTCTGCAGCAAAGAAGCATCCAGAAAATATAAAGCACTCTGGAAAATGGCAGCTGCACTCTGCGCTTACGGGGGAATGTTAATCTTCTCACAAAATATATACCTGGGTCATGACAGACTAATATCTCTTGTGACAAATCGATGCAACTTAGGAGGGAATCACCAGAAAAACATGAAATGCTTGCAAACTAAATGTAGTAGAAAGAAAAAGAAAAAAAAGGGGGGGGGGGGGGGGGGGGGTGATAGACACATGGGAGCTTTAAAATTGTCTGGCCACCAAAGATGCTGACACTGACAAACAATGTTTCTGAGAGGTCCCACTCATGTCAACCAAAGCCGCCAATTCAGATCTTCAAAAGCTGAATGCAGATGCTGCTCTTTTCATCTGAATTGCTTCACTAAAGTTAAAAACAACAGGATGAGAGAGACTTCTTACTTCAATCTGTTTTTTTGTTTTGTTTTGTTTTTCTTTCAAATGCTCATGCTGATCATTGCTGGTGAATCACAGTCACTCCCTGACCTTCACCCTTAAAGCAGCTTCATTTTACAGAAACTTCCTGACTCTGCCAGGCCTTGTTCCTTGTCTGCGAGTGTTTGATCGCCTTGATGGGTTTTTTAATGATACACAGAGATCATCTAACTGTAGCTGAGGAACCATTACTAGCCTTCGCTTGTCTGTCGAGCTTTGGATATCTCCACATGGTAAAGTGGTGTTAATGGGATTAGTGATATGGTAACATGATAACATACAGTAGCCACATTTAAACTCTATTGTCATGGCCTCACTCCAGAGAAAAATCCACATTGAACCAGTTGATATTAGTTAGCAAGCTGGCTACAAAATCAATTGATAGCCAGCTATTACAATTTGTCAGTATCAATTTAGACAACATCCATGTCTATTTCTGTCAAAATTCAAAAACCCTTTCAACATTACACAAGCAGAACTTAACAAAGGATCAATTAGCATGTCGGCAAGCCACTAATATCACAGCAAAGCATGACTGAGTCATTTGGTGGTACAATGGCAATTGCCTGTAAACAGCAGAGGGTGACAACTTGTTAGCCATCAGCTCATGTGACTGAGAGCAAGGTTGAACGCAACTAGAGGGCACAGCCTGACTGCCCAGCTTAGTTAAACCAACTATGAATGACAAGCTATCAGTGCAGGCCCGAAGACTGACAGATGCATGAACTAATTTAGGACAATAATGACGCACATGCGCATCCATCTACACATCCACATGGACAAAGAGTGTCGGCCGAGAACACCCATGGGTTCTGTCAGTCCAATGCCAGGCACTCATCAGCTTTTATGTAACTGTCTGTGTCTCTCCTCATGCCAAATGTCCCAGGAACGGCTTCTGGGTGGAAGGGGGGGGCTAACAAGCTGTGTGTCAGCTGGGAATAATTTTAGGGGCAGCATTTACAAAACGTCTTCTAGTTTGATGTGAAAGATTGCCTTGCATCCCAGCTCCGACAAAAAAAAAAGAAAGAAAAAAAAAAGTGTTACAGGCACAAAAAGCTTCATCATTTATGCGGGGATGGTCTGTAGGCGGTTCTCTGCTTGTCTTTTCATGTTGTGGAGAAATGAGAAGATGGGCTGCACAGTCCACAGATCTCTGAGCTGCCCTCATTAGAGTCTCTAATGTCTCTGAATGTGAAGCTCACAAACACACGGCCTCACTGAGGAAACCAAGAAAGACACATTTCTGATCCGTCAGGTGCCATGAGTCAAATTTAAGCCATTGAATGTTGGAAGGATTGTGTTATTTTGTGTATTACATTACCAAAATGAATTTGAATTTTTCTGTATGAATTAGGGGTGTAACGGTATATGTATTCGTCCCGTGCCGTCACGGTACGGGGGTCACGGTTCGGTGCACACAGTCACACGACGAATACGTCTGAATGAATATTAAAAAAAAAAAAAAAAAAAAAAGTCGAGTCCTCACTCGAATCCAGGTGGCGGTAATGAGCCTCGAAGCTGCCTGCAGCCGTCATAGCAGACGAAGAAGAGAAGTGATGAGAGAGTGAAGTTAGAGGAGGAGAGCTGTCTGCTTCATTCATGTCACTGTGGCTTCTCAATGAAACAAACGGCGGCGGCGGCTCGCGACCATAATACATCCACGCTCGCGACTGGTCCACCGGACAAAGTCCGTCGGCGATGTTTCACGGATGCGCGGTGCGTCGCTAGAAACGCATCAAACACGTAGCGCATGTTCAACCCGATATGTCAATCACTGGTGCAAGTAAAAAGACAAGTTGTGTGCAACAACTTATCCCGCAGCTTTTAAGCCTCTTGACATGAACACAGACAGGTGAGGAAAAGGAGGCCGCACACTATATATAATCAGACACATTTTGTCTGATGAAGGGCTGACGCCCGAAACGTGTGAGTGACATTAAACTGTCACGGGAGCTTTTAACTAGTGTGCGGTCTCCTTTTTTCCTTACCTGTGTCTTTCTTGGTGGTCCAGCAAGAACACAGGCAGGACCAGAAACATCACCAAAGTAACTGCTAGTCTAATTTAACTGTGTAAACCAACATTGATGTCAGTTTATTGTTTTGTTTTTTTAACAATATTTTTTTAATAATAATAATTTAATAATTCGAATAATAGTTGCCAGTTGTCAAGTGCACGTTTTTTTTCCTCTAGAATTACTGAATGGCATTATAACACTCCTAATGCACTTGTTTTATTTTGTATTCTTTTTTCTTTTAACTTTTATAACACAAGACAGATTTTAGTTTTACATTCAATTAGTGTCTGTTGTACCGAAACCGTACCGAACCGTGACCCCTGAACCAAGGTACGTACCGAACCGTGACTTTTGTGTACCGTTACACCCCTAGTATGAATCATATAAATGGGCACAACATTGTGTCTCCTAATGGAGAGAATACTCATCACAGAGAGTTGAACGTCTCCTGAGAAAATATAACCCTCTGAGTGAACTGACTTATCCTGACTGACTGCATCTATAATTCAGTAGGAGCCAACACCTTCTCAAGGGCAAGACTGAAGCTTTGCCTTCAACAACACCAAAAGGAGAACTCTTACAACTCAATTTATGGAGTTCACATAGGCACTGCACTATTCACCTTCAAGGTACAGGGAGTTTGAATGAAGGGGTGCTCAACCATGGCCGCACGCACCTATACCCATAAAAAACTCCATTTTAATTCATAACACAGGCAAACATAAATGCACTTCTATTAAATTGGAAATGGCATCGGGGGGAAAAACAAAATCACACTTTGCCACAAGCCAAGAGAGAGATTAAGGGAAGTAAGTGAAGAACTCAGTAGGACAATTTAATTGAAATCTCCTGAGGGATTGGGTGGCTGTAGAGCAGGGGGGAGAAACACATAGTAAGTAAGACTGAAAAAAAAGCAACACAATTTCTACCAGAATGTCATTTTTCACTCAGTTCAAAAGGAAAAGGTCATCTGGCGTCCTGCAGTATTAATGTACAGGCACAAAAAGGCATTGATGATTGGTTTTCAATCATTCATTAAAACTTACCATGCTCCAAGGCGCAAAGCTATGATTAAGAAACATTTCTTCCCCCCTCAGTCTGGCCACCAGTCCTTTTCTCTTGCTTTAGGCTCACTCGTCCATTCTGTTCCATTATTTAGTTTCTAATTAAAGCACCTGCAGTTATGCCCACACTGTGTTTCAGCACATACTGTACTTTATATCTCTGTGTGGTTCCAGACAATGGCTGAATTAAGCAACCAGTCTGCTTTACCCGAAATATTGTTTACAAGTTTGACTGCCTGGAAGTGTCTCTTCTTCCCACATGTGGTCTAGTTGATAACAGTCTCAGGTAGCGGTGGTGCATTGCCCAGAATACAGTTCCTACACCTTTCAAAACGTCTGCCCTTTTCATTGGCATGAGAACAATGTTTTGTTGCCATAAATAAACCGAGTCATATCGGCCGAACGGCATTGAGAGTCAACCGGCTGACACAGACACAGACACCCTCACACAGAAGTGGATGCATCACCAGAGAACGTGACGATGGAAAAGCCAAATGAGACACAAACAGACTTATAATCTTCACATCCTTCTGCACAGGCTGTGACAAGGTGTGACATGGTGTTGTAACACACACACTCACACCTGTCTGCACAATTAGTTTTAGTCAATGACACAGACATGTGCGGTTAAAGACACTTTTCGACATTGTTGTTCATGAGGGTAATTTTTAAAGTAATGTGTGAAAGCATCAGGAAGTAGATGGAGAATCATTACATTGATATTTTTAAATGTAACTGCTGTTTTCTCACTGGAGCTACTGGTAATAGAAATGTGCACTCACTCGTGGTACTTTGCATAAATCTAGCAAAATGAATAAGACGATGCTGTGTATCCAAGGCTCACAGTAGTTTCCAAAGGTTACCTGATAGCTCTTCTTTATAAATACCTGCAGTGCAACCACATTTACATGAACACGTCACTGTCAGTCAGTGCAACTGCAAATGAGTGGGTGCCAGATGAGTAGGTGGCTCCTACACATAGTTGTCATTAGGCAACAGGCTGTGAAGCCTACAGCCCATTTTCTTTCTTTCAGTGTTTAAGACTTTTACAGCTTTTCATTTACAGCTTCTAATACTTATTTTTTCATTTCTAAATTAATCTTCCACTACGTCTGCTGTATTGCCCCTGGTTCCAGTTTATTTGTTTGTACACACAGCATTTTGGCGCAGTAATCGAAAGTGCCACAGACCGATGGATCAGTTAAACTTATTCAAGAGGGCGGCACATGTTTGGATTTTGCCGAGCATAGCTCAGATCGCTGTAGCGGCATATGCTGACAATCCATCAATTGATCCTGCTACTGCTGCAGGGCACGGAGTTTACCGCTGGGCAGAGCGCCAATCCTTTGAAGAGGAGAGCTGATCAGTCCAGCCATCGGATCACAGGGCTGTCACTTCGTAGGACAACCCAGGGGACAAAAAGAGATGCCAGCAATGTGACATGACCATAGAGTGTTCTGAATGATAACGAAAACCAATTAAACAAGGGCAAATCATCTTTAAACTCTAACAAGGCCACGGGTCTGCAGGAAAAGCAACCTCTGTGAGGCTGATAGGCACCATGATTCATGCTAAACGCTATTGTCAGCATGCTAACATTTACACAATGATGACACCAACAGGCTGCATGCTGATGCTAAGCAGGTGTAATGCTACCATGATCACCATCTTAATTAATTTTGGTCGTTGTTAAATATTTCAGTCTGGTGGACTGAGCCACGTCTCCACAGCTACTGTGATTTGCATGAATAAAATTACTAATAAAACACTGAACTCAGGGTAAAAATCACTTACAGTTTATGCAAACTTGGTTGTTTGTTTAATTTATTCACTAATAACCCGTCACAGGATTCTGTGAGATTTTTTTTCACAAGCACTTTTGGAAAAAGCCATTTGCTGTGCTGTCACGTCTCTTTACTAATGAACTTATACCACAGGGACTCCAGCGAACTTGGTATACTGCAGAAAATGATGCAGGGTGTGATTGCCGAGAGGTGAAAAGGTCAGACACTGTCCGAGACTCTTGCTAATGATGTCGCTAACTGCCTAAATAAAGCCAGCGGGTGAAAGTGCTGATGCAGGCCAAAAAAAAAAAAAACAGGAAAAAAAAAGAAAACACAAAACCTTCCCTTCAACTCCATCCAATTTCATATTCTCTGAGATTAACTTTGCCCCACTTACACCCACCCCTAATTCTCAGTGATACACGTCCAATTAAAGCTTAATTATAAGGAACTTCATCTATCTGAGAAATACACGACATTACGTATTCACACTTTCGCAGAGGGTACAGTAGTTTGTGGGTAATGATGATGTACGATCTAATAACAGATTTCTACTTCTGTCAAATCAGACACTTATTAGCATTCATGTACTTCTTCAATTAACTCCTCTGATTAATGTGCCAATCAATAGGACTTAATGATTAGTGTTATGAAACAATGTTGCATGACACTGTTAAACCTCTCCCAAACAGCAGCAGCAGATTCTGATTAGTCAGAAAAGTGCACAACAAACTGTCAGTGAAGTGGGAGGACCAGTTTAATGAGGAGAAATGGCCATAGGACACTGGTTGTGAGGTGAGAGGTGGGGGGTGCAAAAAATTACATACACACAGGGTAAGAAATGCATCAACAGAAAGAAATGGGGGAATTAAAAACACTTCAAGGTTTCTCTGTGCATGAGAATTAAGTTAAAACAAGGGAAAACACTTATTACCTGGTGAAGTGTGTTGTTGAACAAAATTTATATTAAGTTCCACAGATACGGTGGCCCTGAGCGCTCAACACATGCAAATAGACAAATCACAAACAAATTCATAAAACTGCTTAATCAACTTGACAACATACTGTACTGCACAGCAGAACTATACTACTGTATATACAATAGCTATACACAAACACGCTGAAAATACCAAACAACATAACCAAATACAAAAGCACTGAACAGGAACTGTGCAGATGCTTCAACATCCATGCAAGTACATCCTGGCCAGATTCATCACTTTGTGTCTGGTGTATTCTGTGTTGAGTATTGTTGGCAAGTTTTCTTAAGTTGCAGTGAATTGAGCTCTCAGGGCCACCGTAGACTGAGTTCATAAAGCAGAAACATTTTCAAAAAAAGTTGGGCTGAAGTCAAACTCCCTTTCATAAAACTGAGAAAATGTTTTTTTTAATAACAAATTGTAACAAAAAAAAAACATTTTTGTGCTGTCAACTACTGTGGTGCGCTGAAGATGTCATTGATACAAGGTGTTTTTCCTCTCCTCTCCCAACATGGCATTGATTATACTGTTAGCCTTAACCCATCCTTTTTCTTCATAAAAACACTTTTGAAAGAGCCCTCAATTTTGTATTTCACCCAAGAAGTATAGAAGCTGATTACATGTAGGTTTGCAAGTTATTACGCTGATTCAGATGTACTTTTCGGTCATGTTTTATAAAAATCTGCCTCGTCATCAACATGCCCAGAGACCATCCACCTTGTGTCCATACTACTGTACATTATGCGAATCAAATGGCTCTATTCAGTGGTTGTTGGCCACACAAACCTCCCAGCAACAGCTCATCCTGCACAAAATAACTAACTCAAAGAGTCATTGAATTACATCGGGACTAAGCAACAACTAACAACCTTGGCCCCTTAAATGGTTACTGTCTATGTCGCCAACACTGCTCAGATATTGCATTACTTACCAAAACTGTTACCAAATAAGTGCCCAAACACCAAGGAGTACACAAAAACATATACTTATATCAAATCATAATAACTTCAAAAAAAAAAAACCATGTTCAGCTTCCTCGTACTTCTCTTTCATCATCCCACTGAGGAACTCAAACCCCCAGCACCAAATTTTATGGGCAGATTGTCTAATTCTGTCTGATGCTCCAAATTACAGAGAAAATGGGTGGGGGGTGGGCTGTTTCAGAACAATTTACAAACAGGTTCAGAAGGCTGGTGATAATGACAGGGAAATGGAAAAGTTTCAACTTATTTTCAGCCACTCAGTGAAAACAATAACCCCTCTGGCTACCTTCCTAATTAAAAACCTGGCCTGAGAGAGCATTTTTTTTCTATGTGGTCTGCTAACTTGCCTGCAAATTAAGGTACCATGTGGCCGCAGTTGTTAATACTCAAATATTTTTTCTGTGTATGCTCCCTGGCCAAACTACCCACAATGCACTACTATCTGTTGAATATCCAAAAAATAAAACGAGCTGGTTCATTCCAGGATGGCAGCTCAATATGTCACAAATTATGAAATTCTCAAACCTGGTTTCCTGTAAATTTATAATAGAGATTGTGTACATCTAAAGATGAGAACAGTAGCTGTGAATTGACACTTAATCTGATTCAGTCATTGCAGGAGAAAAGATGTGCACAAAGACCATTAAGAAATACTGCATTTCTGTGCTATCACAAAAAGTCTTAACCCTGATGGGAACTTATTTAAACTGACTCATGGAAGAAATGAAAACATGCATTGAGGCTCTTGTGTAACTTGTACTTTCCAGTAAAACTTTCTGATTCAGAGAGGTCCGCTCCAACAATCGAGTCGGTCTGAGACTCATAGCAGTAGGGGGTAACAGGCTGTAAGGGATAATCAGTGCTGATTCACCACAGTTCACCTCCCAACTACACACACAATATTTCCACTTTTTTTAAAGATTCTTTTTCATCTTTTTTTAAATGTCTTTTTATGTGCTTGTGGGGGAATTGGTGCCAAGTGGTGGTTATTACTGGCATGTGGTACAAAAGTCTGGGAGGGAAGTGAAGGAAAATATTTTAAACGAGATGAAAAATGGGCCTATTTTCCATTCTTTTGCAAAACTTCTGCCTTTTCCTTCAGAGATATTAGTTAATATCCCACTTGCAGCCACAATACAATTTCCAGCCTCTGTCTTTCAGAGGAGGAGCATCACATCTCTCTGTTGACTGACCACATTTGCACAAATTGTCACTCTCCACATTTATAGGTATGTAGAAATGGGGCAGATTGTCACAATCAGTCAAACAGTACTATGTATATACCATTATGTATGTAGTATATACCATTCTTCTTTAGTTAATCATTGCATGAATCATATGTCCAAATACTCAACTTTGTCAAGACATTATCTGCACACTGTCATTCAGTGTAATTTGAAGCTACAGCAATTATGTGCTCTGATTCCACACAATAGCAGCGATGTAATTGTTAAAAAAGAAGGGAGTGAGTGTCAGATTGGCCAATTTACGTCTTCCCCTGGTATTTTATTTTATTCCCATCTGAAAAGCCTCATGTTTTGTTCAGCCATGCATCCATTATCCTGATACCATTTCCTCTGTCTGCACACCCCTCTGACCTCCTCCTATTCTTCCTCTTGGCTTGGACTCTGATCTGTGGTGTGAAAAGCCTCAACACCCTGGTGTTCGACAGGAAGAGTGTCCCAGTGTGATGGGACTGAATGTCTTGCCAGCACACACTATGGAGCGGGTGCCTGTGAGGGTGTGTGTGTGTGTGTGTGTGTGGACCCCTCAGATGTGGAGAACAGAGAGGCAGACCCTCCAATAACAGCGGCCCTCTGTATTCAGACACATCCTCGGGAAGAGACTCTGCCAGTGATGGCCACCTGCCCGATTTACACACACAAAAACATGAATGCGCATGCAAGCTGTATACACAAATCCATGCCGAACTCAACTGATGTCCCTCTTTTGCGCACACACACGCACACTCACGCACACTCACACACTCACTCACTCAGGGATCTGGTCCAGCCGTAATACCAGTGTGACTGTCACTTGATGGGACTATTGTGAAGCTTGCTACAGCTGGGGCCTTGCATTTATGTCACTGTGCTCTGCTAGAGGACAGATGTGTTCTCCTACAATGCATCCACAGTCTAAATCAACATATTAATCACACACACACGCACACACACTTATATGCCCACACAGACTTATTTCATTTCCAATAAAGCTGACAGTGGAATCCATGAAAACTCACTTGATTGAAATTCATTTGACTGAAATCTAAGGCACTGTTTCCTCAGCAACGCTTGATGGAGAAGCTTCTTCATTTTAATCCAATGCAAAAGGAAATCAGCCATCTTTGATCAGAGGATTCTTGTAATCAGACTCGGCAAGACCAAAGATTCACAAACAGAGTTTAGAAACCGTCAAACCTGCCATCACTGCTGTCGACCAAAAAATGGTTGAAGCCGTGCCTCCATTTTGCAGCCCTCATTACCTGCAGCACTCTCTTTGTGTTTACCGGCGAAGACTAATCACACATTACTCCACTGAGTAGCTGTAGTGTTATGTTCCCGGGCTCAATTTTCATTCAGTGCAAAATGTCAAGTTGTTTGTATGTTGCGGAGCCCTGAAATCATCTGCTAATATGCCACCGCTCTTTTACCGCATGGGGTGGGTGTCAAACCACTATCGCTGATCACAGTTATTATTAGATAGGTTGCTGTATGGGGGCAGGTAGGAATAATAAACCATATCTCACTTTCTCTATATATCCATCTGTCACCCCTCTTTTTGATGTGTGTGTGTGCATGAGTTTTGTATTATCGATTGTGTTTTTCAGCATGCGTCAGGTCTGTTGCGTTTGCCAAAAGCTGGGCTGAGAAGATTGATAGGGGTTATCGTTTCAAAACATGTAATTCATCAGCACTTGACAAATCCATATCTGACACAACCCGCCGCCACCAGCAGCTACACCTTGCTTGGATTTTTTGTGTTTCATTTCTGATGAAATCTATGGTGGTACGTGTGAGTGTGTTTGTGTTTGTGTGTGTTTGTGTGTGTGTATCCATGTGTGGAACAGAGGGGGATGGTTGGGGTGGTGGGGTCTCCATTTGAAAGCAGGGGGGGATTGACAGTGCAGGATTGGACAATATTTATCTACAACAGAGCTGAGGAAAATAGGTTTGTCCCTGATGATATTTTCATCGATTGAAACATGTACTGCCCCCCTTCCCACTGAAAATGACTAATCTCAAGACTTGTGGTAGCAGTTTTGTTCTTGGGAGGTCAAGGTGCCATGTCCACACAACATGTTGAGCCCAAGATGAATTCTTGGTTTTATCCCTACATGGATTTTTCAATCTTGCCTCCAACTGAACTGAGAAGAAAAAGAGAAAAAAAGATTGTAAGAAAAAAGAATCCCTTCAAATATTTCCCGTTTGCTGTTCTTCTAATAAAATGTCTGGCAAGAGATGAAAGAAAAGCAAGATGGCACAGTTTGAATGACTTACAAAAAAAGTAAAAGAAAAAGAAAAAGATAGGAGACGACAATCAGCTGAGTCCATTTCCAGTCAAATGATCATTTTAAAACAGGGTTAGGGTTAAACACACTTAGCGTCTCTTAACCTAAACTGTGTTTCCAGGGAGCCCCTTAATGAAACTTTGACATATTATTAAAAGGAAGGGAACTACTTTGTCTTGTGGGGATTAAGAAGATCACCATTTAACTACGTTTTATACAATATATTAATGAGCTGACATGGTAATTTATGGATCATGTGAGGTTTTTGACATGATCTCTCTGTTTTAAAACACCAACCGTGATGAGCACTTTGTATTTGTCATTATCATCTTGGAACATCAAAGGGAACATCATGGAGGAACAGTGTTGGCACCATAGGGTGCATCTGGTTCAATAAAATGGCCTCACACTGCTTTGCTGTTATGTGACCCTGCAGAGCAATCACTGGACCTAATGGCTGCAAGAACACAGCAATCTGTGCCCATTCAGCTCCTCCATGTTTAGCAGATGGCGAAAGACATTGTGAGTCAAAGCATCTTTTAGTGTTTGGCTTTCTACGAGCATCAGACCATTCCAATGTGGCAAAAATGAGGCTCAGTCGACCATAGTACCGTCTTTACCACTTTCATTCTTCATGTCCAGGTTATGTGTCCACACACTGTTGTTGTGTATTACATTAAAATGCATTAGAGTCATTTGACATAGGCCGCTGTCCAAAAATAATTCACCAATCATCTACTCACCGTCATGCCAAGAAAGGGTTTGGAGAACTTTCAGAGTCATCAAAATGCTTTTGGAGTCCCGGGGGGGGGGGGGCAACGGATTTTCATATAATGGCGGCGGATAGAGCTCACTTTTGAATCATCCAAAACACACACTATGAAACATCCAAATACCTCCATACTGCTGGCCCGTGCTGACCCAAGTGTCCTGAAGCCACGACATGAAAAAAATAATTTGATCTCTGTTTTGAGCCTTGTTGTAGTAGTAGCTCCCAGTGGTTCTGTTGATGTTTCTGCACATGCGCCAGATTTGCTGCGAGATGTTCGTTGTTGTAAACCATTGGATGTGTGATGTAAACACAGAAGAACATGTCGCGGCTTCAGGACATTGGGTCAGTACGGACGAGCAGTATGGAGGTATTTGGATGTTTCATAGTGTGTGATTTGGACGATTCAAAAGTGAGCACTATTGACCGCCATTATATGAAAATCCGTTGCCAGCCGAACCCCCCCGGGACCCTTCCTTGGCATGACGGTAGAAAATTGGTGAAGTATCGATTTTGGGTGAAGTATCCCTCTAAGTGTTTTTTTAGAGACTGCAATCCTGAGCCACCCTATTAAGAGAAACCATTTCAGATTTTTTTGTAGAATGAAATTTGGTCAGAAGATTCACAGACCAGAGGTGCTAAGATGAATAACAACAGATCAGAAATTTAAGTAGCGGATTCTCTGCATACAAAGATACTTTCTGTCAAATCTTTCTCTAACTATTCATTTGATGCAGGGACTCAAGTGAAAGGCATTGGCTAAAGGTTCAACTGTAGGGGGAGCTGAGGGGGCATCCCCGTCTCTCTGAGTAAAATAATGGAAAGCATTCAGAGTTGCTGTTTTAAGGAGACCACTTCCTTTCCCTGACCTTACCCATGTGGTGTGAGTGTCCAAACATAACCATTAAAAAGTGTAATTTATGTCCATGTACACAAAATCAATAGATTACACTTTGTGTACCTGGACACGTACTTACATGAGATGAGGTTGTGCAGCCATGTAAATAATCATTGCGACGGTGGGAAATAGTGTGGCATTTAACAGCTGCAAAGAGGTAGAGGGACATCTGGATTTCAGAACACATTTCTCTTTTCTTCTACAAGTAGTATGTAACCCACCTGAAGGGTAAGTGACACGGACCAGAATTTCCTAGACTCGAGAGGGAGAAATGTTAGAGTAATGAACTGGACACCAATTAAGCAAAAGGGAACATGCAGAGGTAAGTTTAGCAATATTTGAATGTATTGAAAGTATTAACACACATGTAATAAACAATGTTACAATTTCGGCCGGCCTTCTATATCATTTTCAATGTCTCTGAATCGGGTGCACCCTTAAAATAAAATAAAATAAAGTGTCTCTTTTCCGAGAGTAGAAAAATAGTGCTCCTTTAATGTTTGAGTCTTTCTCAGTTTGTTTTTCCCAAAAAAAGAATAAAAATAAAAAATAAAAAATTTGTATCGTTCTCCTTTAACTATGTGAATCCTTCACAGTCCTACCCGACCGATAGGATGGTGGTTGACGAAGAGATGTCCTCTTTGATCCAAGTGGTCACACGGGTTGGCTCGCCACTCTCCCTCGTCAGGAAGAGAATCTCACTCCAAGATCCAAGGTGTCCAAAAAACCCAGCCTGCGTAATACAACAGGGCTTGAATAAATCTATTCACCTTTTCTTTTTAACTGTACAGTTTGCATTTACTCAGTGTAATCAATATCAATATAAAACAACTTTTCCCACTGTTAACTTATTTCAAGATAACATGTTTTACAGTGTTAGCCTGAGGTTAACTTTAACTGTTTTTCTTTTGAAATGAAAAATAAAATCATTTAAATCACTGATAAACAATCAGAAATCACATGTAAACAATTTCAATATATTCACAGCTCGACAGTACACTCACACTGGATTAAGGTAAGTGAAATCAGGTAATATGAACTTGTTTTAAGTTGATATCAAGAACTTTAACCTGTGCCTGAATGGAGCAGCACAATAATACACATAAAAAACAAAGCAGTCTTCTAAATCAACACACAGCTTAATGGCGTTTCTCTCTGCTCACACAACGTGAATAACAGGCACATATACTCTTTCCCCACACGTACACACGCATTTCTCTCGTCTATCAAGGGGAAATAAACACCACACAGTGAGCTAAGGCTCCGGCTCGGCAGGTTAGCACACACCGCGAACGAATGCTAACTCATTGAGCTAGCTACTTTTCACCGTACTCACCGGGCAAAGAAAGGAATAAACAAAGGTGGGGTTCCCAGGGTCGCTTCTCGTGGTTACCGGACGCTCAGGTGCCAGCTCCAACAGCTCCTCTTGCTCGATATCCAGTGTTTTCTTCCGAACTTTTATCACTCCAAACACCTGTGGCTCTGCTCTCCTCATGCCATCATGCGCTCTGTGTGTGTCTCGGTGTTTCACACGAACATGCGCCGAGGAGGCGGGCACGAGCTGACTTCCTCCAATCGCAATTCAGCTGCTCCACTCTGAGCGAATGAAACCACTTGCTTCCTCACAGAACCACTACTGACCTCTGACCTCTGGGATAACCCAAATAAATAAAATACAGAACGAAATAAAGACTGCAATTAGTAATTAAATGAAAATTATGCTCAATAAAAGGAAAATATAAAAATAAAATATTTCTAACTGTTGTAACATTTTTTTCTCTACAGGTTACTTATGAGACAACAGGTAGGTTATTCTCTCTCTTTTTTTCCTTTTTTTTTTTAACAGGTTACACTCTCACAGATTTCTCTTTTTTTGAACAGGTTACACTCTCCCCCTTTAAATGTATGCACGTCCCGCTGCATGCTCAAAAGGCTGTTTGGTAACTACTGTCTCTTCTACTTCAAGGGGAATGCTTGCTAACCAATCTCTACTCGCACTGTCATTGAGAGAATTGGTGAGGGCAGTACTCAACCCTTGAAATAATGAGGTTACAACAGACACCAGGGGGTGACCCAACTCAGGGTAATGGAACCTACGTGCTGGTTCACGTTGTCTGAGTGATCTCCTGACATGAATGTCTGTTTCTGTTTGTTCTTGTGTCTTTTCTAGAGCTGGTCTCTCTGCATGGTCTTTAGCTTTTGGTTCCATAGGACTTTCTTCCATAGGTTCTGAAGCTGTATCAGGTAGGTCTCCAGGTAAGTTATGAATTTCCGTTCCAGGTAAGTTTTGAATTTCCGTTCCAGGTAAGTTTTGAACTTCCGTCTCAGGTAAGTTTCCTGTTTCATTTTCAGTTTCAGATGAATTTCCTGTTTCATTTTCAGGTGAGTTTCCTGTTTCAGTTTCAGGTGAGTTTCCTGTTTCTTTTCCAGGTGAGTTTTCTGTTTCCTTTTCAGGTGAGTTTTCTACTTCCTTTCCAGGTGAGTTTTCTGTTTCCTTTTCAGGTGAGTTTTCTACTTCCTTTCCAGGTGAGTTTTCTGTTTCCTTTTCAGGTGGATTTTCTACTTCCTTTCCAGGTGAGTTTTCTGTTTCCTTTTCAGGTGGATTTTCTACTTCCTCCTCAGCCATACTGATGTGATAAGGGTGAGGATTTGCAGGGTCTTGACCATGGTTACTTGGGACAGGTGCAAGACTGTGTCTTGGCATATCATACACCGTAACAAATCTCCTGTCTTGAACATTCGGTAAGGTAGCAGTTGCATACCAGCCGTCATATGTGTCATTATCTGTATCAAAGGGCTCTTCATCTTGCTGAATGGCACTTTGCTGCCTTGTTCGAGGTTTCTTTGGACTGCTCTTTGGGTTTTGTTCCTCTCTCTCAGTTTCAGGAAGAAATCCACAAGGAAGTAGAAGGTCTCTATGTAGTGTCCGTGATGGTCCTTCCTCCTTTTCCGGCTTCACAGAGTAGACAGGTAAGTCGCCCATCTGCTTGGTAACCACATAGACTGTGGACTCCCAACGATCCGCCAGCTTATGTTTGTTGCGGAGACGAAGGTTACGGACGAGGACTCGATCCCCAACAGCCAATGTAGACTCTCTGACAACTCTATCAAATCGCCTCTTGTTTTTTTCTGCGACCTTGCGAGAGTTTTCAATGGCGACCTGATAACTTTCTTCCAGGTGAGATCTCAGATTCCTTACGTACTGAGAGTGTGAACTGGGCTCTTTTCCTTTGACTGGCAACCCAAAGGCTAAGTCCAAGGGCAGCCTCGGTTGTCTGCCAAACATTAACTCATATGGCGAGAACCCGGTGACGTCATTCCTCGTGCAATTGTAAGCATGAGTGAGGGGTTTGACATGGTCTCGCCATTGAGTCTTCTCTTTGTCTTGTAGGGTGCCTAACATGCTGAGGAGTGTTCGGTTATACCGCTCGACAGGATTTCCCCTGGGGTGGTAAGGACTTGTTCTCACTTTACGGATGCCAGCTAACGCACATAGCTCTTTGATGGTGTGAGACTCGAAGTCTCTACCCTGATCGCTGTGCAAGCGTTCAGGAAACCCATAATGGACCAAGAAGTGTTCCCATAAGGTTTTTGCGACGGTACTAGCCTTCTGGTCTCTGGTGGGGATGGCTACGGCATATTTAGTGAAGTGGTCCGTAATGACGAGGATGTCCTTAGTGTTGTGGCTGTCTGGTTCTAATGAAAGAAAGTCCATACAGACCAACTCCATTGGTCTAGTGGTTTGGATATTGACAAGCGGGGCAGCCTTGTCTGGTGGTGTTTTTCTCCGAACACATCTCTCACATGTTTTCACCTTCTTCTCCACCTCGGCGGCCATCTTCGGCCAGTAGAACCGTGATCTGGTAAGTTCAAGAGTGCGCTCAATCCCTAAGTGCCCCATTTCATCGTGGAGATTCCTGAGTGCAGTGGGTCTTAGGGCATTTGGGAGTACTAGCTGGAAGAGGGTTTGTCCCTCACACTCCCGTGTCCGGTACAAAATGCCTGACTTCAACTGAAGCCTTTTCCGTTCTCTTAGGATCGACCGTTCTTCAGGAGAATCTGCTGTGTGATCTGCAGGTAAGTTGTTGGACTCCACCAGCTTGATAACTCTGTCAAGAACGGGATCTTCTCTTTGAAATTTCCTGAGGTCAGACTCACTATACTTGGGTACTGTTGAGGCCCCATCTTGCGACTCTCCTTCAAAGACATCAGGGATTGCATCCGCTTGAATGGCAAGAGATTCAACGTAGCCATAGAAAGGTGAGAGCTCTTGAACCTGCCTCACAGTATGTCTTTGACAGGTAGCTGCGACAATCTCTGGGGTCACCAGTTCAAACTTGCCTATGGATGTCAATAGCTGGGAAGTGAATCGGTCAATCCTTTGGCTCTCTTCCTGCGATGCAGCATCATTTTCCAAGGCACCATGGTGTCTCCTTGACAACCCATCCGCATCCGCGTTCTGCTTACCAGCTCGATACTTGATATTGAAAGTGAAAGTCGAGAGTGCGGCTAACCAACGGTAGCTCGCAGCGTCAAGCTTGGCTGTGGTAAGTAGGTATGTCAAGGGATTGTTATCTGTGATGACAGTAAAGGAGTTTCCATACAAATAGTCGTGAAACTTCTCTGTGATGGCCCATTTAAGGGCCAAGAATTCAAGTTTGTGTGCTGGGTATCTTGCTTCACTGCAGGAGAGTCCTCTACTAGCATAGGCAATCACACGCAGGGTCCCTTCCTGCTCTTGATATAAAGCGGCTCCTAATCCTGTTGTGCTAGCATCCGTATGGAGCACATAAGGAAGCTTAGCATCCGCATAACCAAGGACAGGGGACGATGTTAGCTTGTGTATGATCGCCTCGAAGGCCTGTTGACACTCAGTATCCCAGCGTTCACCAAACGGCTCTTTCGGGCTGAGGTATCTTCCATCACTCACACTGACCTTGACTCCTTTCCGCCGTGGTGGATATCCGGCTGTAAGGTTGGTTAAGGGCTTGACGATCCTTGAATAATCCTTGACAAACCTCCGGTAATAACCGGAGAAGCCTAAGAAGGATTGGAGCTCCTTTAAGGTCTGTGGTCTCGGCCAGGTTTTCAAGGCTTGAACCTTTTCAGGGTCAGTCTTCACTCCATCGCTGGAAACAATGTGCCCCAAATAGCGCACCGAAGTCTGAAAGAACTTACATTTATCTGGTGAAAGTTTCAAACCATATTCCTCGAGACGGCTGAGCACGTGGATGAGCCTAGTCTCGTGTTCTTCAAGAGTGTCCGAAAACACAATGAGATCGTCAAGAAAAACAAGGACCTCCTTCAGATGGATATCACTCATGCACTTCTCCATGAGCCGTTGGAATGTGCTCGGTGCATTGGTGACTCCCTGGGGCATCCGATTGAATTCCCAGAATCCAAAGGGGCACACAAAGGCGGTTTTATGCTTGTCACTTTCATTCATCTCAATTTGATAGTACCCAGACTTCAGGTCCATCACGGAAAACCACTTGGATCCAGCGAGAGCGGAAAACGACTCTTCCAGGTTTGGCAATGCATAGGAGTCTTTTATTGTTTGCAGGTTTAATTTTCTATAGTCCACACATAGGCGGACATCGCCATTCTTTTTCCTCACCACCACGATCGGTGATGAAAATGGGGATTCTGACTCTCGGATTACGCCAGCGTCAAGAAGGGTTTGAAGGTGCTTTTTGACTGCTTCATAATCCCGAGGATGAATCGGACGGGGTCTCTGTTTGATTGGGGTATCATCCCTCAGCTTGATGTGGTGCTGGATTTTGGTCGCATGACCAAAGTCAAGATCATGTTGGGCAAAGATGTGAGAAAAGCTACTGAGCTTTGTTGTAATTCTCTCTTTCCACTCCTCAGGAAGAGAAGGCCCGAAATCAAAGATTTTCCCAGGAAGCTTTGCCTCTGCTTGGTGAGTAGAGCACTCAACAACATGCTTCTGATCCTCTTCATCAACCACATGGTGATTCTCGATGACAGCATCTGCAACAGTCAAGTCTGCGATAATGCAGTTGGTAGGTAGGATGATGTCACGTTCGGTTTCATTTCTAAGGAGGACAGGGAGCTTGTTGGAGCCATGCTCTGGCAAGGAAATGAGACAAGAGTCCACAAACACACCGCCTGGCAAAGTGGATCTGGATGGTTGCTCTAACAGGCCATATTTCTCTGTGTTGACTGAACTGACACACATACAGCCTTCAAGCAGCACTTTTTGTTTCGCTGGAAGGACTTCCTGTTCTCTCCCTCTGAGCTTCACAAAACCAAGCTTTCCACTTGTTGCTTGTTTTTTCCTCAGTTGCAGTGTACGAAGGACGTGACTGTAGCCATGGCAAGGTGAGTTATGGGAAAATGAAGATTCATGACAATACTGATCAAAGAGAGGGTCTAAAGTGTTGGTGCCGATTAGCAATGGGACACCACTATTCGACCTGAGATCAGGAACAATTAAAGCCAAAGTTGACATTTCAGGCTCGGACTCAAGAAGGGCTTTCGGGAACTTGAGGTCAACCTCCACATATCCCAGGTAAGGAACAGGTTGGCCATTTGCTCCTTCTACTTCAAGGATGTCACTGATGGGTCTGATAGGATGATCAGACAGATGGGTCTGATAAAAGGACTTGGCCACTGTGGTGACCTGTGACCCGGTATCAAGCAAACAACTGCAGTCCACCCCACCTACATTTACACTGGCCGTACATTTGCTACCTACAAGATGTTTCGGCAATTTTCTTTCTGGTGTGACTCTGTGGGAGTAAATTGCAGGGTTTTGCTCACCTGTAGATGGGGGACATGGTGGTTGCTTGGCTTCCATTTTCCCCTCAATGGAAGCCCGTTCTAGTTTAACCGGGGCGTGGTGGGTGAGCCATTCTGGACTTCCCAAGCGCGCTGCTTCTCCCTGAGCTCTGCTTTCTTGGCCTGCACAAGGGTGGGGTTGGGCATGTTGTTGCAGGTGGATGCAATATGGCCATCCTCACCACATTTAAAGCAGTACCATGGCTTTGGTTTCAACATGGCTGTCATTTGCTGAAGCTGTCCATCCGGCTGGGTATTTTTTGTCTTATATTTCTGTGTTGTACTTACTGTGGCTTTCTTTTTTCCAGGCTTCTCCGGACTGCATGCACTCAGTTTTGCGACCTGAACCTGAAGTTCAGCGATCTGCTTCTGGATGTCTTTGGTCATAGCTAAAAAAGCTTGTTCTGCTTCCTGTGGCACGCTAATATCCTCTGTGTAGGATATGTGTGCAGCCTGCACATTTGACATGGCTTTTGGCTTGGTAAAACCAAGGTGCTGTTTCATTCTGCTAGCTTTGTTAGCCTGTTTGTCTTCCTCGGTTCGCAGTAAGAGAAGAAGCTCTGCAAATGATGGTGGCTTGCTCTTGAGCTGCTCAAGCTGAAGACTGGTGATGAGAAGACTATTCCAGCATCCACGGCAGAATTGCTTGAGAAGTTGTTTGTCAGCATCAGGAGCAGAAATCCCTCCTTTCGCGACCACATAGTTTAATGCTGTGTGAAGTCGCTGCAGGTAATCTGACGCTTTCTCCCCAGCATTTTGATTGTTGTTCAAGAATCGTGCAAAAAGCTCATCCCCATCTTCGACAGTGGCGTAAGCAGAATCAAGTAAGGTCAAGTACTCTTTTGGTGAAGCTTGAGGTCCTAATGACTTGATTATGTTTGCTGCTGGAGGGGAAAGACTTTCAACTATTTTCCTTACCACTTGGGAGCCAGGGACTGACGGATCATTCAAGCAGAACTCCACACTGTTGCGCCACGTGTCGTAGTCGACCTCAAAGGTTGGCTGAGGAAGCCGTCCGGAAAACTGTTTCAGTTTACAAGGAGAATGAAGGTGAGATGAAAGTTCACTGCTCTTGACTATGTGTTCAACCACAACACGTTGCACTTCCGGCGTGCTGAGTTGATCTGAAGGTAAGTGGAAAGGGCTGGTTCTTTCTCGTACTGGAGAGAGAAGATCTCTTACCTCAGTGCCAGTCTGGGGTCTGGAGAAGGTCTGACTCACCTCGGTGGGGACACTGACAAAGCTAGGAGCAGTAGCTTGGATATCACTTTGTGTAAGGGGCGGCTCAGTTTCCACAGGGGCTTCACTGGTTTCAACTGGGGTCTCAGTGCTGACGGATTCACTGATCCTAGCCAGCTCCTTACGGAGGATATTTCCAAAATCCATGCCGCTCAGCTTAGCTAAGTCTTTCAATCCAGAAAGGTAAGTCTCTGTCGCACTGGTTCCCACATCACTACTGTAAACGCTGGCAAGACTCTGCACATGGTGAATAACCTCAGGTTTGGTAACACATGGTCTTCGGAAAGGTAAGCGAGTGGTTTCAAGGTCTTTTACGGCACTGCCATACTCAAACTCTACAATTACCTGAGTTACAGGATCTGTGGTAGGTACTTTGATTATTCTAGAGATAGACCCATATTGCTTAAGAAATTCAAAGACCTCATTGTCAAACTCAGTATCGGTTAATCCACTGACTAAAACAGCATTAGGGATCTTTACCCCCTCTTTCTCAATGATATCCATCTTTAAACAAGGAAAAAACTGAATTGTCAATGAACTTGAAAATGAGATGAGTCAATAAAACCAAAAATACCTAAAAAAAAAATTTTTTTTCAATTACTCAAAAGGTGTCCCTTTAATCTGATTATGATAGAAATATATTAATTAATTGTCTCCCTCCTGGCTGGCTCGCCAAGTTTTACTGTGTAACCCACCTGAAGGGTAAGTGACACGGACCAGAATTTCCTAGACTCGAGAGGGAGAAATGTTAGAGTAATGAACTGGACACCAATTAAGCAAAAGGGAACATGCAGAGGTAAGTTTAGCAATATTTGAATGTATTGAAAGTATTAACACACATGTAATAAACAATGTTACAATTTCGGCCGGCCTTCTATATCATTTTCAATGTCTCTGAATCGGGTGCACCCTTAAAATAAAATAAAATAAAGTGTCTCTTTTCCGAGAGTAGAAAAATAGTGCTCCTTTAATGTTTGAGTCTTTCTCAGTTTGTTTTTCCCAAAAAAAGAATAAAAATAAAAAATAAAAAATTTGTATCGTTCTCCTTTAACTATGTGAATCCTTCACAGTCCTACCCGACCGATAGGATGGTGGTTGACGAAGAGATGTCCTCTTTGATCCAAGTGGTCACACGGGTTGGCTCGCCACTCTCCCTCGTCAGGAAGAGAATCTCACTCCAAGATCCAAGGTGTCCAAAAAACCCAGCCTGCGTAATACAACAGGGCTTGAATAAATCTATTCACCTTTTCTTTTTAACTGTACAGTTTGCATTTACTCAGTGTAATCAATATCAATATAAAACAACTTTTCCCACTGTTAACTTATTTCAAGATAACATGTTTTACAGTGTTAGCCTGAGGTTAACTTTAACTGTTTTTCTTTTGAAATGAAAAATAAAATCATTTAAATCACTGATAAACAATCAGAAATCACATGTAAACAATTTCAATATATTCACAGCTCGACAGTACACTCACACTGGATTAAGGTAAGTGAAATCAGGTAATATGAACTTGTTTTAAGTTGATATCAAGAACTTTAACCTGTGCCTGAATGGAGCAGCACAATAATACACATAAAAAACAAAGCAGTCTTCTAAATCAACACACAGCTTAATGGCGTTTCTCTCTGCTCACACAACGTGAATAACAGGCACATATACTCTTTCCCCACACGTACACACGCATTTCTCTCGTCTATCAAGGGGAAATAAACACCACACAGTGAGCTAAGGCTCCGGCTCGGCAGGTTAGCACACACCGCGAACGAATGCTAACTCATTGAGCTAGCTACTTTTCACCGTACTCACCGGGCAAAGAAAGGAATAAACAAAGGTGGGGTTCCCAGGGTCGCTTCTCGTGGTTACCGGACGCTCAGGTGCCAGCTCCAACAGCTCCTCTTGCTCGATATCCAGTGTTTTCTTCCGAACTTTTATCACTCCAAACACCTGTGGCTCTGCTCTCCTCATGCCATCATGCGCTCTGTGTGTGTCTCGGTGTTTCACACGAACATGCGCCGAGGAGGCGGGCACGAGCTGACTTCCTCCAATCGCAATTCAGCTGCTCCACTCTGAGCGAATGAAACCACTTGCTTCCTCACAGAACCACTACTGACCTCTGACCTCTGGGATAACCCAAATAAATAAAATACAGAACGAAATAAAGACTGCAATTAGTAATTAAATGAAAATTATGCTCAATAAAAGGAAAATATAAAAATAAAATATTTCTAACTGTTGTAACATTTTTTTCTCTACAGGTTACTTATGAGACAACAGGTAGGTTATTCTCTCTCTTTTTTTCCTTTTTTTTTTTAACAGGTTACACTCTCACAGATTTCTCTTTTTTTGAACAGGTTACAAGTAGTATTTATTTTATTTATTTATTTATTTTAAACTATGACGTCAATGTTGATGTACGATAACTGCTCCTCTGGAACATTTTCTTTAGCCAATTACACAGTAGTACACACTGCATATTGAATACAGAATGAACTCTTCAAGTGTGCATTGTCTAAATTTTGTGTTCTCATTAGGCCTTCCCTCAGACACATCTGCTTGTTCATGGGTCCCCGGAGAGTCGTGTTGAACAGTTTCACTCTCTCTGGTGAGTTCAAGGTAAATTTCAACCGGATGCGTTCAGGGTCCAGTGAGCATGAAGCATTTAAGTCGTAAAGTGGTAGATCATCTATGATTCTCTAAAATTTTGAGGTAAAAATCTGTTAACTTCTCCAAATCCTCCTGCAGAAAGGCTGGCACTGTAGAGCGACGCCTTTGCAGTTAAGTGTGTCAAGGTACAGTAATACTCCCAGAGTCACATACGTTTCCTCTCTGTAGATATGCAGATTTGATGTGCTGTAATCATTCCAGTACTCTGTTCCTCTGAAACTCATTCGAAACCCCCCCCCTTTTCCACTGCAATCGAGCCGCTCTCTGCCAAAAACTGTGTTTCTCCCTCAGCAGTATCTGGGGGATAGTGACTCATTGAGTCATGTCATTAGATAATGGGTTTGGAGGAGTTATTCAAATAAACACAGTTCCTGGATGTAAAATGGAGGCAGAGAGTTCAGTGTTGTTTTTTGTGGGGATACCAGGGGAATTCCAGCACTGCTGCAGGGCCCATCTGTTGTAGATCGAAGCAGCATCACAGAATCACTGACCCATACTGCAGCTGCCCTGTCACAATATTGTTTTTAAAGATATACTACAGCAGCCATCTGCATTTCATTGCCAGTGGCACTTGAACAAGATATTCTCAGTGATAATGCCAGTAGTAAAATTACACTGATCTTCATGCAAAAAGGAGGTCTACAGTTCATCATTTAGTTATTATTGATCAGGTCAGTTCCCCCGTGATCACAGCAGTGTGTTGGCTCATGCTTACATGTGTGGGATGTGATATCGCCTGCAGCACGGAGTCATTATAACATTTCAGCTTTACTGGGTGCTGTCAATATGATCATTAACAACAATACTAACAATTCAACTCATTTACATACTTCAAAATACAGTTCAGATAGATACTGAATAAATTATGAGCATGTGTATCCCCTGTGCTATAGTAAAACCTTGAATTCACTCGTGGGATTATCAAATCCCACAAAATAAAAACAAACAAGTGGAGAAGAAAATGTATTCAGAGGTTTAGCTTTAATGTAAACCTAATATCTTACATCTTTATGATAAATTGTGCATATATCTGTGAGATCTGTTCTGTATACAGTAGTCAAGACGTTTTTGACTGTATTGCGTATTCATGATGTGCAATATTGTTTAAAAAAAAGGGCACATTTTTAAAGCGCAAGCACACTTACTTTGTATTCCTATACATCAAAATGACACATTAAATGACATTTTGCTATATGTAGTATTGGCCACATTTTGTAATGGCTGATAGAAAATCAATAATGGGCTTCAGCACACGAGGCGTGACAAATCTGTCATTTAGCTGCAGACCTCTTGGAGTGACAAGATGCAACAGGCTGCGAGCTTAAAGGGACAGTGTAGCAATTCAATATTTTATATCTAATAAAGTTGATGTACTTAATAGATTTTAAAGAGTTAAAATCAATTGAAATCTGTGCAGTTAGCACGTGTCAGTCTTAAAAAAAGGAACACTACACTACGTATAAGGCAACAACTACAACTTTACAACCTTCTGCAACTGAACTGTAGATCCCAATGTCTGTCACACTACTGTCACAGCTTCATAACTCAGATGTGCTGTTTTTCTCCTTTAAATTAAATTGCTTTTCTATGTTTCTTTGTCATCTCTGCTTGTACTTTGAGCAGTGATATCTAATTATTGACTTATTATTGACTCAGTCATTGAGTTCACAGGCTTTCAATACCTTCTTCTCGCATTGCCAAGCTGTTCTGAGAGCTGATGCGCCGCCAAACAAATAAAACCAAAGTGCAATGAAAAGGCCATTTTCATAAAGCCATAATTCTCCCTATAAACATTTTTCATGTAGGTACATACTGTAGCTGGACAGTGTTGTAAATCCCTTTTATCCCTTTACATTATTGATGACTAAAAATACAATACTTGAGCACAGTGTAAAATATCTGCTATAGAGGCACTTTCATTTTATATCAAATTTTTGCAGCAGACTGAAGAGAGGTATGATTTCTTCAAGATCATTGTGTGTTACAAACGGCTTTCTCTTCACTCAATCTCCAAGAAATTTCCTCATTAAAGGGAAAATGCACGACATTATCCCCTAATGCAAGGCAATGAAGCACTTTCTATGCATAGCTATGCTTTCCACTACACCTTTCCTTTTCTTTCCTCACTAATGCAACAATGCATAGGTTACATGTTCCTCTTTGTCGCTGTCCCTGCCATCATTTCATTATTTCCCTCAGCCCGTTTTAGCCCGTCTCCCCTCCGTCTGTGTGTCATTTCTGGAATAAACTGCCCTCTAAACAAACTGCATGTCTTGTGTTTCAAACTCAAGTGATTGAGTAATCGATGAAGGATGCAGACTGGACGCGAACATGCTGTCAGAGACAAGAGAATACAGAAACTGTATGTCAGGCTCACGCTTGGCCTCGGGGTATGTGTGTGTTTTTCCCTTTGTTTGTTATCTTTTTATTTTTTTATTCTCTCCAAGCCTGTGGTCATGCTGTATTGACAGGCGAGCTGTGGTGAGGCCTGGCTGAAAGGCTCTCAGGGCTTTTAGTCGCGCCCTCGTTTAGACGGCTTTGAAAAGAGGAGCTTGGCCTCTGTGGTTATCGCTGGCACGTTAGAGGGAGTGAATATAGATTTTATCCTTGCCACCTCCCACCTCTTCTGTTTTTTTTCTCTCTCTTTCTGGTCCATTTATCTCTTTCCGTTTCTCTTGCTCTCTCTATCTCACTATGTCCTTGCAATAATGACAGCAATTCATATTGAATTTCTCTATTCTCTGATGGTGATGAGGATGAGGCATCGAGGGCAGGAAGCAAACTTTTGTGATGTGGCAGTTCATCAAGTTCAAAGCCCCAGTGGTGAAATTAGTGGTGGAGGTGGGGTCTACTGGAGGAGGGAGGGGAAAAACAATACAGCATGGAAGAAGATGGAAGCTATAGGATTCAATATTGAGAGACAGGGACACGCAAGGAGAACTGGGGGTGAAAAAAGAGAAATGGAATAACGTGACTGGGAGGTGGAGAGAGGAGCTGCGGGAATGACGGCTCAGGAAATCCCTGAGGAGACGAGGGATGAGAGAGAGCACATGGGAGGAAAAGTAGGATGAGCTACTGCACTGGCTTCATCCTCCTGGGAATGTGTGAGTGTTGTGACTGTGCATCCTTATGTCAGAGCAGATTTACTCACGGGCACATTTTTTAAAACCCTACAGTATTTGACATGAGGGAACCGTGTCTGTTAAAGAACTTTTTACTTGAATATTTTAATATTTTCTGATGACAAGGTGAAATAAATCAATGTATCTGTTCGATTACGGCCAAGAAGACTCCGGCATCCTTTTGCAAAAAAAAGGGAGTGTATAAGACCTGGGAGAGCACGTTGATAGACAACATAAAGATAAAACTGTCAGGGGCTAGTGATATAGAGAGGGAGGGATGGGAGCAAAATTGAGAATGAATGGGGGAAGTAAAGTGAGAACGTATCTGGATTCTCCGCCTGAGCCAGCATGCCTCACTCTGAGGCTCATTAATAACTTAGACATGATGGAAAATCTTTTCATCTCCCCTGTTCTTACAGGTTTTTTGTAACACATGGTCAAAACAGGAAGTCCAACATATTTAATGCTTGTCATTTCTTATGTGTCATCATTAATAGACTTTAGTCTAGTATGAACGCTGTGCTGTTCAGAATTTAATGGGGGATAATTATTCTTTTAGATAACTTGTAAAATTATCAAAAGCTTTATTTTTCACTCGACATGCAGTTTGGTAAAAAATAAAATAAAATAAAAAATTGTGTGGTAAATGTGTATTTCTAATTCCCAATAAGAGTCATAACTTCTCTGACTCAGAGAAATCACATATGGTTGAATAGTGTTTTGCCTTAGAATATTCTTTCCTGAGTAAAACGAGTACGACCCAAATGTACTGTAAGTGGTAGTTTTGACAAGAGCGGGTCAAATTCTCCAAATGCTGAGGAAAGGAGTTCCAATGCAAAATAGTATGATTGTAAAATAAACAAACAAACCAAAAAGAAATCAGTGTAATGTTTGTTCTAATTCTTCAAATTAAATCACATCAAATGTGAGGATGTTTCAATTCCCTTTTATTTCACAACGCTTAAAAAAGAAACAGTAAACAACTTGACACATTGCATCAAAATATTTGTTGTGTTTTGTGGTGGCCAGCACATACATACGCTTTGTACCATTGAAAATGCTTTGACTCTGAAATAGGCCTGAAAATCAAATTTCCCTGATCAAGCAATAAAAGGTTTGAACTGAACTGAAATGAATTTAATTGCAATTACAGGTAACCTAGCAACACAGTGTAGACTGAGTGAGCAGGATGATGTTGGAGAGGATGTTGGTACTCAGCTGTGCCTCAGTGTAACTTGTTAGTGGGTAATTAAGTCAGCTTGTTACATCAAACAGCACAAATGCTCTCATGGCCCCACAGTCCTCTGCATGAAGCCAATTTAAAGCAAAACAGCCTCAAAAAGCAGAGGCTTCTCAGAGCTAACACACAAGGAGGCTACTCAGAACTGGAGAGTGTGGTCAAGTGATAACAGCAACTGGTGTGTAACTGACAAGTTACTGGTTTGAACCCTGCACTTTAGAGCTGTGTTGTTCTCCTGCTAAACGCTATCAGGATCAGTCCTTAACCTAAATGTCAGCTTACTGTAAATATGTGCATTGCAAATGATGCATTACATATTCTCAACTTGTGTTTACATCAGTAGCCTAATTCTTTCTGTGAATGTCTACTTACTGGGCTAAAATGATCAATTTATTCATCAGTAGTAGAAAGACTGTGTGGAAAAGCAAATAAAACAGAAAGAGACCAAAGAATGAATACAAGAGAGGGAGGGAATATAAGAGGAAAGATGGATGATTTCCATTGACAGCGGGCAGCCAGGTCATTCCCAGGAGGCTGTAGGGCTACTGTGACAACTGCACACACACACACACACACACACACACACACCGAACCCCCACTCCCTTTTCTGTTTTCCTTCAACCAGCTGCTTTTAAATTTCTATAAAAGAGGAAAAAAATAGCGACAACAAGTCTCAGGTTCTCTGTCCTCTTTCTTAAGGCATTCGTGGAGTCAGCACAGGCCACCGCTCTCAGAGCAGGCCATAACTCAGTCAAGCTGCCGTGATGAGATTCATAACCACTACCATGAATTTATGGTCACTCATGTTCTTCCCCTTGTACTCATGGCTGAACGCTCACCTCCATTCACCCTTTCCCCTTCAGTGTAAGCCATTATAGTGACTTTCACTAAGCGCTTTAGGATAATTAATTTATGGCACAGCACTGTGACAACTTAAAGTCCTCTTTGAGCAATTACAGTGTGTGGTCAACTTGGGCTTTTTTGTCAGGGGGACAACTTAAATGCCCTTAATTCTTTTAGAACAGTGGGTTTACAGGGACATTGAGATAGTGCCAGACAGTCTGTCAGCGTGGCTGGATTAAGACCTCCACAAGCCTCTGGGAGTTTAAGGTCAGAGGGCCACCGACTGTGTCAACACACATCTGCTGCCACCTCAGTATCACAGAACAAAAATACAGTCGTACCAGTTTAGAGTGAACATCTTGTGGAGCTAGCTTGAGCCAAAACATGGCATTCAACATGTGCCTACGAAAATGACCCATTATTGACCCTGATGAGAGGAACACTGATAAAATGCAGAGGGGAAAAAAGCAACCGCATAACAACAAGCATCCACTGCTCTTTGAGAAAAACATCCATTCATCTCCAAGTAATAACCCATTGCAAAATGGCCACATTAGCTTACTAATTCAAACATTTTCATTTCTGTAAACATCAATAATTTGTCCCATAAAAGCACAAAAATTAAAAGAATAGTTCACCCAAAATTCAAATTGCACTCATTACTCACCCTCATGTCGACTTAGGGCTGGGAGAAGTTTCAGAGTTATCCGTGGCTTCTCTGAGTTACAGGGGGTCTCGGCGTAGCAGTGCATGTCAATATAACGGTTGCAAATGGATACCAACTGTCTTCGTAACAAAAAAGACACACCAAAAAACATCCAAATACCTCCATAGTGCTCGTATGTAATGTCCGTCTTGTATTGAAGCCCCGAAATGCTCCTCTTCCTGGTCCGTCCAAATCTCGCGAGATTTGCGCTGGCGTCAGTGCGATTACTGCAAATCGCGCGAGATTTGGACGGACCAAGGAAGAGGAGCTTCTGTTACAAACAAGCTTGAAATACAGACTTATTTCATTTTTTTCGGAACAATTTCGCATTTCGGGGCTTCAATACAAGACGGACATTACATACGAGCACTATGGAGGTATTTGGATGTTTTTTGGTGTGTCTTTTTGTTACGAAGACAGTTGGTATCCATTTGCAACAGTTATTGACATCATCATGCACTGCTAGCCGAGACCCCCTGTAACTGAAGCCACGGATAACTCTGAAACTTCTCCCAGCCCTTAGTCGACATGAGGATGAGTAGATAATTTCAATTTTGAGTGAATTATTCCTTTAAACATAGTTGATCCTTACCTTTGGAAGTTCATTTTCCTTTGTCTTGGTAAACTTTGAGGGTTATGAAATCCTGTAATTCCCTCTTCCAGCAGCTCAGCCACTGTTAATACTGAGCTGTCCCTCTGACAAACTTTGCTGCAGACAGCAGCCTGTTATCTCCACTATTTCTTCTCTGCCTTCATAACTGAAGCTGTGGATGCTTGGATGTTGGTTTTTAATGCTCCACTATTTGCTTAACTGCAGTTTTTGCCTTTGGCATGTGCAGTGGACACACTTCCACAGTTCATTGTTGTGTCACCACAAACTTCCTGGTCTTGAGCACTGACATCATGTGAAATAAGCCAATAAGACACCTCAGATACTTGGCAGCCCACATCAGAGTTCTTCAAATGGGCCAATCACAGCTTCTTGATTAAAGAGCTGACACACCCATGTCACACCCACAGCCAGGTGTTTTCACTTTGCCTGATTAGACCTCTTCTCAGGTCTGTGTGTGACAGCTACAGACTACACCTCCTAAAAGTCCATACTGTTTACAAACATAACAACAAAATCACAATGAAGCAAAATCTAATTGTCAAAGAAACCTTTTATTTGTCTAAATTTCTCACTGTTTCATTAAATATTTCTGTTTGCTTCTGTTCAAAATTCAAGGACCAAAAATAACTACAAGCAAATTTGCCAACATTATCATTATTTCCTGCCTCATTATAAAACTTGAAAGGCACCAAAAAAAAAAAGCAAACAGTAACTGATGAGGGCAGGTTGGTTCCCAGCGCAGCTCTTCAACCAGAGCGGAGGTCTGATTAACCAGAATAATTGAAAACACCTGTGTGATTGTGCAGGGAATTTATAATAAGCATTGTTTTCACCGTTTTAGCAGTCGAAATGCACCCATGACACCCTGTTGGCAGGGCCAGGCTTGGCTGAACTAAACTTACCATAAAATGTTGTAAAATGATCCTTATGTCCTTTTATTTTTTTTGTCCTACATGGTCAAAATCCTAACTTCCTGAATGGTGAAACAAATCCAATTTGGCTGCAGAGAGCTGCTCAGTTCTGCAGTGTACAGTATAACCAAATCCGTTCCTGCACAGTATGGTTAAGTTTTAGTACATTACAAATGTGATGAGCAAATTCAGTTTGCCCTTACCTTCAGGCAGCGCCATTGTTACGACTGTAATAATGAATTGTGTCCTATCATCATCACCATCATCATCACCATATATCACAGCTGGTGATTGTACTGATGGAAGACGTGAACTGCATATGTTCTAGTATCCTCCAAATTGCCACTGTCCCTACATCACCATCATCTCTCTCCTTATGGTTCTTTGTTCGCAGAATTACAGATGAGTGGCTTTTGCCCTGTTTGTCCTGCAGAGTGGCGGGAGCGAAGAGTGCTGTCCACAGACTTTGTGAGTTTGTGGTAATTAAAGCTGGATAGAGCCCTATCAAGTAAAGCTGCTTATGTTTAATACAGTCAGCCATGCAGACACGGCCCGGCGGCACACGGCCCAGCGTGGCAGGGGGACGGCACGGCGCATAGCCCTCGCGCATAATCCCACCCAATGCATCAGCATGAGAGCATGAAAGAGGGATGGGGAGCGGTGGAGGGGGAGAAAGGAGGTTGGTTGCTACGCTTGGGCATTCAGTAAAGTTGAGGAGCATTTCATTGTGAGTGTGTGTGTGTGTGTGTGGATGTGCAGATCAGTGGTGTGTGTGTGTGTGTGTGATAGACACAGCGAGAGAGGGGGGACAGGGCAGTTGAGAGGGGATGGAGGGAGTTGCAGAGAGTGAGAGGGATTTAGTTTATGGCAGATAGACTTCACTGACTAACTCCATTGTGCAGATGCTCTGTGGTGTCTGGATCAGAGACGGAGAGAGTGTCCTCTCCGCAAAAATCTGCTGGCATCTCCAGCCAGGCAGTCACTCACTCAGTCACAGTAAATAATGCTTTAAAAGCCTCACAGCCGGACAAAGACACAAAATACAGCTCGGGGACACGGTGGACAACACGTGAACATGTACTTGTACGCAACATCCCTGTTTTAGGTTTTTGCAATGATGGGTTTTAAGTGGAAGTCGTGACCTGTTGGTATTGTCGACTTTGACAGCATAATTGAAATGTCCTTGGTTCTGATATAACTGGACCATTGTTGCTCGTCATCAAAAGTGTTACTGTAGGCTATTCTGCTGGCTACTGTTTTGTGGTTCACTTACTATTTTGTCTTGTTTACATGTAAAATGAATGCTTGTTGAGCATAGTTTCTATTACAGTGACTGTCACTGATGTGAATGCTTTTTCCACATTTGCTCATAGCTCGCTTGCTATTCTGTAATCACTAGCCTTTAGCCCTGTGCTGGCTCTTATAGCTCGCCTTGCTGTCTAAGCTATATTCTCCTTTGCCAATCAGCTCGCAACGTTTCTTCACACATATGTTTATTGTGTAGTTGCTTTTGATACAGCCTAAACCCCATTGGGCCTTAATTACATTTTTCCTGACTCACCTCACCTACAGTATATCCTCCAAAATGAACTTGATTCAACATTTTTATGAATCTGATACCAGTGCCACACTTACAGTATATGTCCCATTTGTCCATTGTCCCTCTTGTACATCCTAGCTGTTAAAAGATTCCTTCATAAGGCGATTTCAGTGGGGGGGAAAGAGTGGATGAAAAAGAGCTTTTTAGTTTTTCATGATCTGGAAATCCCTTAAACTGCTTTATTTATGGATCTATAAGGTATTCATTGATCAGTTATTTAATAGAACATGCAATTCAATGATTAAGTTCTGGCCTTGATTCACATCTCTGTTATGTATTATAGAAGGTGAACTTTCACTT
Organism: Trachurus trachurus; assembly: GCF_905171665.1. NCBI lineage: Eukaryota > Metazoa > Chordata > Actinopteri > Carangiformes > Carangidae > Trachurus > Trachurus trachurus. The sequence goes on along the minus strand of NC_139907.1, from coordinate 13,855,129 downwards.
TTACTTCACCTTTTAAAAGGGTTTTTTCAATTAAATTTTTATTTTAATTTTAAAACACTACTCTTCACATCTTATAATAATAATCGCCTGCAGAGTGTAAGTCATAAGATACAAGGGAAAGGATGCTATTAACACTTAGGCCTATCTGTAATGTTTGTTTCCCTTTTGTGTTTGTGTGATGGTAATCTTGTCTGCTGAAGAAAGACGGGTGGAGAGACCCAGATGTCTTAAGTAGAAGCGTTTTACTGAGGCTTGATCGATCAAGGCGATGAGAAATGGGCAGGATGAGTTAACACAGTGTAATGATGCTTCAACCCTGAAGGATTTCTTCCTAATGGCTAAATTTACCCTTAAAAGCCTGTACACACAAGTCCAAATAACCGTATTCTTCATGGAGGCACTTCAGCCCCAAACCTTAGTCAAGACTCCACTCTGTCCTAGAAGAGAAGCCTTTTGCAACTACTTTACCTTAACAAACTGAGACACAGGCAGTTTGTTGTAGCTGTTTACTCCTTCAACCAAAGGATTAGCTTATCACATCTTCTGCTACATGCGTAGGGTCAGGCTATGACCTTGGTTGCTTGGCAACTGCCAATGGGGAATGGCCAGCTGGTTACTGTATCAGCGTCTTCCCAGCCATCTTGGAGACTAACAATGAATTACTGCTTGGAGGACCAACTCCCAAATGACCTGAGCGCTCCAATGCCTACTACTATCTAAAGACCCTGATGATAATTACAGTGCAGTGAACTTTAACCACTAGGTTTCTACCATTCATCATGCCAATCCAATCCTTTGTATAATACAGTTTTATGGTGAATTTATGCAGCCAATCAGCTGAATGAATTCCTCATCAGGGAACAACAAAGTTTATAGGTCAAAAAAAAAGGGAGTGTTTGTTTGGTTCCAATTCCCCAGTGGGCAGAGTCACGGTAAAGGAGGATTAATCAACAGGTGAAGAGAGCAACACCTGACTGTTAGCCCTAATGCAGAAGCCACAAATTATAGCCTTATCAAACCCACTGATTACTGCAGTGTTCGGGTCTCAGCGTATAGAGAAAAAAAATCACTGTGTATCATAAATTGTAGCCTTTCATCTGCATGAAACCTGGTGTGGGTAAAAATAAGACCTGCAGAATGGATAAAGGTGTGAAACATGTTTTAGATTAACACTGACAACTAATAATTGAATTCTTTGGTCACTCAATTTTGGTGCTATAATTGTACATGGCCGTGCTTTTACTTCTACTCACTGCATTTACATAACTGATTTTGGAGAAGTGGAGAGGGAGTTGTCCAGCTCATATTCCTAAATGGGAGTTGTACAGTGCTGCAATTTCACAGCTGTAATGTGGCATCAAATTAGCCTTTCAGATCAATGCCTAATCTAACCTCGGCCTAGAAAAAGATCTGAGCGATCCAGTCTTGAAGAAGGCTGCCAAATCCCCCAGCATCCTTCGTGGTGGTGCCGTGACGACACTTTAATAAGCTGTAAGCTCCTCTTCTGATTTAAGACAACCTGAAATATAACACTAATTCCCTTGATGAAAGGAATGTTATTTCTATAAATGTGACACATGTAACACAAGCCGAGGCAAGAGCAGGAGAGAAGAGGAGTGTGTGTGTGTGTGTGTTTGGGGGGTAGGGGGGTGAAGATGAGGATTTGCTTTCTGCCTAATGCACATATTTGCTGAAGTGGCTTCAGCCAGTGTCTTTCGAGCTGACCTCCTCTTACTCCTTGAAAAAAAAAAGGTTTCAATGAGATATTCCTTCCCACTTTTTCTCAAGATGTTTGATCTCTGAGCTCAGAAGAGGGTATTAGACTTCACAAAGGCGAGCCGTTGATACCCCAGGGATCAATACATCCAGGCTGGTCAATTCATTAGAGCTGTACAGTGATTAATTAAGTTGTCCTAACCATCGGAAGGCAGGAATGACAGAGGACGTTAAAAGGGGGGGCGAAAAAAGAGGAAAAGAGCCGTCTTGGCTAGACGCGGGTGGTGTGGAGTCTTGAAATGTGAAGCTTGGCGGTGATGGGCTCTTTTGAGTTTTTCATCTGTCTTCACCCCTGTCTGCTCCGTCCTTGGAGCCGAGGCTGTTCATTAGAGGATGAGGAGGAAGCTGGATACCACAGTGTGAAATAGGGAGAGATGTTAATCCTGACAGGTTAGTCATTAAGAAGCCCTTAGAGAGAAGGCAGAGACAGAGCAGGGGGGCGGAGGGGTGGAGTTGAGAGAGAGAGCAGAGAGTATGAGAGAGAGTATGAGAGAAGGCATAGTAGCCTTGTTATTAATCCTGGTCAGACACAATGTGAAGCACCGCGACCTTTGACACCAACAGCTTGTTTTCTTCCCTTTCACTGACTGGCTGTTTCTTGACACATTGTGTGAAATTCAAAGAAGAGCTCTTAGAGTACCTCATGACCTGTCGATACCTCGGCATATAGCTTTCTAATGCTGTCATTGCCTTTAACACCTTGTAATTGACCATATGGACAGAAAGTCATGTACACAGAGAACAGAGGTTATGCAGGATTCATGTCATCACTGTGTGTGTGTATGTGTGTGTGTGTGTGGGCCAGTGTTCACACCACACCCGTTGACCTTTAAGGCTTATTTGGGCTGGTGTGAAACCTGTCAATCTTGATGAAACCTGGTGTGGAATAAACTGACACCACCTGAGAGAAGAGTCTTGGTCTACCAGCAAGGTAGATTGATGGTGTGTGAGTATTTTAGTGATTTTAGCATCAGCTTAAAATCTATATGGCTATTTATCCAATCATGAAAATGTTGACCAAAGGGATCTGCTGCACTGTGCAGACAGGCTAGAAAGAGCATCACTTTGTTGCCATGGTAACTTGTGTATGTCACCAGATGAGCCAAAATGTGTTAAAAGGAGTTAAGTCAGAGGTGTTGTGCTTTTAACCTCTGTGTACAGTTGCAGCTGCACAATAAAAAGCGAAAGGAATGAAACATACTAGCGACCTCACAGTACGACCAATTATCCTCCAGTAATATCTCTGTCACGAGGTCCACTTACAGTCTCCACTAATAAAGCTCGTAATCACTTAGAACAGCACTGTGCTCACTTTGTGAGCAACCAGAAGATAAATAAGCTAATAAACCAACTAATTAAGTCATTTGATTTCTCCATGAGGGTGCATGTAGCTGTGATGATACAGGGTATTCAGCCATACTCTCCAGTCAGTGAGATTCCTGTCAATCCACAGGACTCTGTTTGCAACCCTTGCGTTGTTTGTAAAAAGCCTGTGTGAACATGATCTGGCCTAGAAATAAAAGGTACAAATGTATCCTCCGTCAGGACAAATTGAACTGAAATACAGGCATGAACGCTCCCTCAATCTCCCTGTCATTACAGCTGCCACCCTCAAGTCAACACGGCTCTCTTCTCCTCACAAAAATTCCCTCTGGCACATCTCTCAACACGTGTGCTCATTTTATGCGAACACAAAGGTGCGACAGTCAATGCTAACACATTACCATAAAGCTGAAGGGATTCAAATTATAGGCCCTTTGAAGCCTTCTAACGTAAATTGGGCAAAATTACAACTAGCGCGGGTGGCTGTCGCAGAGGCTGATGCCTACATAATTACAGTGTGCTGCCTTCCTGGGCAGGAAAATACGACTCTGATGAATCTGCCCTGATTGCCAGTATTTAGGACTATTGTCCTGATTGCATATATGCACTACATGTGACAGGTAGTTGTTAATCCTTCCAGTTCCTTCTCTTACATTATATGTCTGTCTTTGTCTGTGCCAGAGCTCTACCTTCATGTTCATCACTCTTTCTGCAGAGGTCTCCGTTTGTCCTCATCTCTGGATGTGTCTGTCAACATGCAGCACTCCACTCCAGTGTAACGATGGAGCTGTCAGCTCCGGGGCTGCCAAAGGGGAGAGTCAAAGCACCGCATTTCCATCAATACATGTTCAATTAGTCTGGCTTTCATGTGATTTGACTGTGGCAACAATAGGCCTGGGTGTCAAGGTACAAGAGATGATGGGACTATTCACCAAACAAACAATACAGGCAGGTAAGACAATACGGTGTAATCCAAATGAGCAGGGCACACGCACGCACACACATACACACACACACACACACACACACCCTAATATGCATCATCTACACAAGTCCACCTACACAAAGCTAATTACATCCTTTGTGAGATTTTTTTTTTTTAGCTGTCAAAACAGCACATTTGCTGCACGGTGACAAATAAGCAAATGTTGCAATTTTTTTTTTCAATTACACTGATGCATTGCAAGATTATTGTTTCACACAAGAGATATTACCTTCATTTGGCCTTGAAAACTTGTTAGATGAGCATAATTATACATTTTCACATTGACAAGTGATGCATTACAGTCTGCATTTTCTAACAGTTGGTATCCAAGGCTTGTGTAATGGCATCAAGCAGAGCTAGGATGAGGGAGAGGAGAGTTAGTAAAAAAAAAAAAAAACCTAATCCACCAGTGGGACATGGAAGCCTGTGGAATCCAGTATTCCCCTCCATCGAGGCCTTGGGATCCCATTTTAGATAATCAGTATTTCACAAATAGAACTATTTTTTGCTTCTGTGGAAATAGCTCCTCAGATGATGGCTTCACAATGAGACAGGATGGAGCTCTCTGTGCTGGGAGAATGCTTTAAATAATAAAAGCACATGGGGCTTCATGAATAGAGTATTATGGGGCTGTGAATGGGAGCTTTTTCTCCCCCCTCTCTCTCCCTCTCTCTGCCTTTGCCTTTGCTTCCAGTGCCTGCTCCAAAAACACTCTGCCCACTGTCCGGCTTTCCCCTCAGGAAATGCAAAGGGACAGATGGAGAGAGTAGAGAGGATGGGAGCAACACCACATTAAAGCCTTATATTCAGGATTAGAAAACCATTACATGAATTGAGTATAATATTCACAAAACAAAACAAGTGACTTTACAATTTTCTGATCATGCAACCAAACTTTGACTTTTTTTTTTTTTTAACTGAGAGGCTAAAACCTTAAGACTCAACTTAAATCAAATCTTCCACAGCTTCAAACCAAATCCTGTGGCTTTTGTGGGTGAATGCAGTTTCAGAGACACATGTGAGGTTATAAAAAGTCAGCATTCACAATAAACCTTTTAAAGGGATATTTCACCCAAAATCGATAATTCACCAATTTTCTACTCAACGTCATGCCAAGGAAGTGTTTGGAAAACTCTTGGAGTCACCAAAGTGCTTTTGCAGTTCCAGGGGCGGTCCAGCTGGCAACGGATTTTCATATGATGGCAGTGGATAGCGCTCACTTTTGAATCGTCCAAAACACACACTACTGTATGAGACATCCAAATACCTCCATACTGCTGGCCCGTACTGACCCAAGTGTCCTGAAGCCGCGACATGAAAAAGTTGTTTGGAAAAAATCTCTGTTTTTAGCCTTGATGTAGCAGTAGTGGCTCTGTTGATGTTTGTGTGCATGCACGAGATTTGCTGTGAGATGTTCGTTCGTCGTTGTAAACCATTGGATGTATGAAGGAAGAACATCTCGCAGCAAATTTCTTGCAGCCACTGGGAGATAGAGAAAATTGGAATTGAATTATCAATTTTGGGTGAAGTATCCCTGATGGATGGTATATTATGATGTTAGGTGTTTTCTTTCACATGAATGAGCCATGAGAAAAAAGCTGGCAGACAGTTAGTGAAGCTGCGCAGTGATCGTGGAAAACTGCGTTGCTCACATTGGGATTACATTGGGTCATGCCGCGAGGGCTTATGTATATTCAAAATGTGGCCTGTGGTTTTTCAGGATCTCCAACCCTACTTTTAATGGGTGAGATATGTTTTCATCTAGCATGTGTGTTACATAAAAAGTAATAAATTAATTCTGTTTTTCTCTAGATAAATTAAAAGGAAAGACTCATTCAAAGCTCACTCAGACTAATGGCTGATAGTCAGTGTCTCTAAAGGTTTGGGCTTTTAATATCTGTTTCCTGTGTCACAGAGTCTGAATGCATCCATTCAGGTATCACAGGTATTCGCCTCTTTGCCACAGTCTAATGATAGGCTGCTTTTGTACCCACAGAAAAGAGGCACTTGCATGTCTGCTATCATGCATATGAGTATTTATGAAGCTGGCCAGAGCTCTGACAGAGCTCTGACAGGTGGACAGTGTGCTAAAGGGCCCCTAATGCAGCCTCTGGTCCTCTCCAGCGACCAGTGGAAGAATCCACCACGTCACATCTCCCTTCCCCTGATTCACGCATCACCACCTGGCGCTCTGACAGCGGCTGCTGCCCGTCGTGGCCCCCTTGTCAAACCCTGTTGCCATACCCCTTGACACCTTCCCCCATATCTTCGCTCAAAGTGCCAAAACCCGCCGCCGCTGAGTGTTTGATTTCTATTTATTCATGTGGCGTGTCTGCCCCCACCCCCACCAGCCCCCATCGCTCTTGAATAACTTTCAAAATATACTGTATATCTAAAACACAGAGCAGGCTGCCTGTGTACAGGAGCTGTCAGGAGGCTGTCATGTTAGTCTGCTCCGCTCAGCATACACACTGTCTTATGAATTCATGAGCCTGGAGAAGAAAAATCTCTGTAAATGTCTGTGTATGTCTCACTGTGTATGTGTACATATGTTTGCCTTTGATTCTCCATTTGCATTCAGGCAGCACGGCTTTGATGACATGTTGCATAAATATAACAAAACAAAAAAATTATTATGGAACATTATGAGAAATATTCCCTATAAGTTTGTACACTTTTTACTTACTGACATATAAATATGTGCACCTTATGACCTTCGCTATCTAAGAAGTTGCCAGTGAGTTAGATTCACTAACCTGTCTGATAGAGGATTTTTCAGCTTCTGTGTTTTTTTATGTTGAGGTTTTCGTCTAATCAGCCTTCAGTCTGGACTGATTTAACATTGGAGCCCATCTCTCCCTGCCCTTAATCAAGCCCTCATCATGTTTCCTGTGCTCCATGAATGATTCACTGTCAGTCAGAGCTGAGCACGTGGACAGCCTCTCAAAAACTTGTTTTCCGTCTGCAAGTTCTGTAACATATTTGCAGACTTTTTCCAGATAAAACAAAATTATTCCAGGGGGCTCAAAGGATGAAGGGGGGATATTATAATGTCACATAAGACTTTTCTGTGATAAACCTTTGCCACAGCTGAGCTCTGCAGGTCAATGAAGCTGGAATATGAGGCCAGAGTTCTGCATTAAATCTTTTGAAAGTTTGGCTTTTTTATTTTATGACTGCAGGGAGCCATGCACAAAACAAACATCAAATGTAGTGGGAGGAAAATCAACAAAAGAAAAATGCTTTGTCTGATTCCAGTAATATCCCTTAACATAAATATCTTTCAATGCATCTGTTTAACAAGAAAAAACCTTGGGTGTATTAATAGAGAAGCAAATGTAAGAAGCTTTCCTGAAGTGCTCAGGCATAATGCAGTCTGCAGTATAGTGCTGAAAGATGTTTGAAAATGACCTTGATGTGCTTCTTTAAACCTGAACTCTATAACTTGCATACACTTGCATACAACTGCTGTTACAAAAGCTGACAAATGCTACAGTAACACACTGAGGCACCAACCTGTGGGCAAAGACACACACAAACAGATAACTTTATGTGATTACAGTTAGGATATTTAAGTCTATTTGAGCCGCATTTCAACTGAATCTCACTCAGTAAAACCAGGTAAAGCAGGAAAAATCACCATGATAACCTCCAAGGGCACAGGTGTTTAAAATGAGATTATTAGTAACACAGGGGATTTTATGGTGTTCACCTACCACCATTGTGTGACTATAGGTGACTGTACTTAATGGCCACTTCAAACCTGCGATATGGAACAAGGTCAGTCATATAACAGAAATGTTCTGCTATACTGGTTACAGCAAATACTTTTCACATCTGTTAATTATAAGAAAGCAAGCTCTTCTGCACATCATGTGGACCCAGGCAATATACCAGCCATGACTGGGATTCAAACCCTCAGCCTCCCAATCCAGTGCCACTGGCATTACCCACTGACCTATTCAGCTGGATGTGCTGCCTTTCCACACACACTCACACAAATGCACATAGACAGGTTGACGGGTCCTACATGTCAGTGTTCAGAGAGAGAGATGATAATATGCCTATCTGGTCCTGTCAATGTGTGACATTACGATATTAAGATTTCAATATTTCTGCAAGGAAACTTTCTACTTTGTAATGCAGTTTCGCTTTTAGATGATGAAAGCACCATTTGTCTAATTGAAACCTGCCTATGCGTTTATTTTTTTTTTACAACTAACATAAAATCTATCAACATTTTGACTACCTCTCATTGGCAATGGGTGCCCAACACTGTCCCATATAAAAATAGTTTTTTGTCCAACATTTGTTTTCTTGGGATCTGATCAACCTACCTGGTCGGCAATGTTATTTTCACTTCTATTATACAAGGACAAGGTGAAACATCTCTGCAGTTATATAACCTCCATCATCTTTGCTATTATTCTATTATTATGCAAATGAAGCACGTGGAAAGTTCCTGTTAAAACCCAGTTAGTTTTATCCATACATATACTTTAGTTTAATATTTTTTAGGACTTACAGCACAATATGTTCTTTTATTTTTCTTCCCACTCGCCCCCTACAACGTCCTTCCACATTAATCCTGTTCTTCCTCTCAACTCCTCTCCTGACCCCCCAGTTCAACATTTGCTCAGCTAATAAGCATAGTATTTCAAGTGAAATCATTTTTTCTCTTGATTTACAGCGCACCATGGCGGCACGCCAAATTAGAATGTTTATTTATGGCCATCAATATTTAATTGAGTTTACTCTAATCTCGCGCTAGTGGGTTCAGAAGTCTCTGCATGGCTGTTTAAATATTAAAATTAATTGGAGCTGAGATACTGTAAAGAGGCTTGGCTTAATTGTTCTGGGAGAACAGGTAGCTTCTAAAGCTTTGGCATGCAGAAGGAACAACAGGAGGATGCTCATACACACACACACACACACACACACACGCGCGCACGCGCGCGCGCTTTGGCTGATATTTCCAGATGAGTTCCTTGAGACAAACAGGATGTTCAGTCCACAGTTGAGTCTTAGTGTGAAACACTGACCATGTACAGTGCATTGATGAAATGTTAAAACCTCTTCCTTGTTTCACATTTTGTTATGTTGCATCTACTTGCTAAAACAAAAAAAATCTTTCCAGTGCCAAAGAAAAAACTAAATTTAGACACAGAAGGCAAAACTGAAATATGACATTGATGTATATTTTTTGTTGTGATGCTTGGAATTTACCTATAAGATGCTTCACAATTGCCTCACAACACAAAATGCTGAGGATGTCTGTAATTTTCACGACTGTAACATGAAGCTGCAACATACCATAATAACATAAACAAGTGGTCTGAACACTTCTCTACTGTATATTCATTCAGCCGTAGCCCAGGGTAACAGCTGACACTTAAATTTGAAGCTAATTACACTTGTTAGTCCCAATGAGACAAAAAATGCACAGCATTGCCTTCATGAGTGTGATATTTTGACAACTGATAATAAGAATAGACAGGTTTTGACCATTACTAATAATAAAAGCTTTAGGTAGGTTATATTTTCCACTTTCACGATTCTCAAATAACTTGAAAGTGCTGTGTTTTTTCATGAAAAATCAGTTATTTCAAACAACAGCATTGACAGCAATCTCAGTTTTAAGGAAACCATTAAGAGCTTGTGGAAGTTTGAGGTTTAAAAACTTCATCGACGCTGGCCGATTGTGATACAGAGATCTCTGTTGTGGTTTCTGTGTCAAAACTTTGCTGAAAGCCACAGGATTGAAAATAATAGCTCGACATTTCGAAAGGAAATCCTGTTCAAAAGCCGACAAAGACGACACATTGTGGTTTTACAAGGAGTTATGTGGCAAACCAGTAACTTCTTGGGCTTATGAGGTCACGTCGAGGTTGCCAGGCAAAGACTGGCACATAATAACCCCATGCAACCTCCCATGATGCCAGTTCTTTTTTTTTTTATGTAAACAAATGTGGCTCAACCATGGATGTCCTTATAATAGATCCATTGGCTCAACTTGCAGCCCACAGCCAACTTACTGCTGTCATGGCAACATTACTCTTCCCTAAGTAGCGGCATACAAAGTGAGAGTGGTGTCTAACCTTCAGGGAGAAATTTAAGAGTTTTTTTCCCCCCAAAGAGTCAAACTATTTTCTTAAACATGACTCACTAAGTTTTAGTTATTTGCATTTTGGTTTATTGGGTTGGGTTCAACGGTGTAGCATAGCACTCCACAGTGGTTGATTTTTTTTTTTTTATCATTTTGATTTGATTTGAAGACTTAGTACCTTCTGACTCAGTGCTGCTGAGTTGTGTGTTTCAGGTTTGTTGTCTTCAGTTTGGCTGAGTTATGATTAAGTTTAGTTTGGTTGGCTGAGGGATAAAAACAGGCCTGGAAAGCAGCAGAGAGCCAGTGTTAGGCCTCAGGTTATGCTGTTGAGGTGATTTAAATAACACTGTCTGTCTCTCAATTCATTAATACACTTTCCCTCTCTCACAGAGCCTCGGGGCATACAGCTACAGCAGTAACTGAATGAAATTCTGTTTTTCAAAATGAGCAGCATACTCAAAAGCGATGGTAATCTCAGATGTAGAAATTGGAAAAGTCAGCACAGCAAATGCATCAGCAGCTTTCCTCCAGACAAACATGCAATATTGATTCTCTTACCGAACAGGTCATATTTTATGTATTTGCTTTAAAGATTTTGATATTGTGCTCCAGTGCTCTTCAGGTTCGGGAGCCTGTAAATTAACATTAATGATGACTGAAGCAGACACACACTCACTGCCTGGTCGCCACAGAAATCACTTAATGAATCATAATTGGATGTGTGTGTGTGTACGTGCACATGCAGGTGTGCAGCCAGCTGCCTGCAAATGACTGTGTGGTGTTTTCCTGCTTCCCATTTGACCCTACAGTGTGTGTATAAGCGTACTTATTTCCCGCAGCACCACCCATTATTGTTAAGCGCACTTCTCAGCCGTCTCTGCGAATAATTTTGTTTACTCACATCTGTACATTTCACTCGCTGGTTAAAATTTAAACACAAAGGAAATAGATGCATCAATTCAATTGCTCTCAGATACCATGAAGTAGATTTTTTACTGTAATGGCATACAAGCAAATAACAAATAAACAACGTCACAGGGAGAGCAGGCCAGAGGAAAAATAACCTCTGATTATGCCCGTAAAAGTGCTGCGGCTAACAGTCACTCTTCCAACCAATTCAGCTGACAATGGATTGTCAAATGGCGCTGACATCAAGAAGATGGATACATTCATAAAAACTGACTTCACTGCCACGTGAACAGGGAATGAACTGGAGTTTCATCTGCAGAAGAGTATGATACGGGGGAAGTGTACTATCACTGTAATGGATGGATGGATGGATGGATAGATCCGTCCCTGCCTGGAGCCTCCACAACCATCACCATGCCTCATGCAAGTTCATGGCTTCACTCCAGGCTAATGTGCGCATGCATATTAGATGACCAAGGAAACAGATCGGTGGCTCTATAGGTTAGTCGGCACTGACTCTCATGACTTAATCGGCTACATCTAAATGCAGTGCACTTATCCTCCAAGGCTCTGACACCAACACATTCAAAATAATAATAAAAAATTAAAAAAAAAGGTTCACTGTTTTGTTCGACATCTCTTTATGAAAAACGGTCACAGGCTACCTCAAGATAAAATAATGGCACTTTCTGTTTTCTGAGCTTGAGTCAAAGTGGGAAAAAAGGTGTGATAAACAGAATCCTCTACATTGTCAAGTGTTGAATACTTAAGTGTTTGGTGACGAACTTAAGGTGCTGAAGGACAGGATTTCTTTTGGAGATGAACTCTTCATGTGAATCCCACACACATTTCCTCTGGTGTGTTAGTGAATGAAAACCAATAAAAAGGCCTTTGCCTTCCAGCTGCCATAACATGAGGTGAAAGAAATATTGCATTGTCTGATACTTTTCTTCTTTATCTTTTACTTTTCAACATGCAGTATCAGATTTTTACACGCAAAAGAAAGAAAAATCATGTACATTTTCAGTTCAGACATGAATTAGTTCTTTGTTGTGAGCCTCCAGGGCTCTGTAGGAGATGCTCACATACAGGAACGAAGAAAATGCATTGACTTTAGAATAAAATCAGTCACATAATCTCATGTAGAAAGTCAGTATGATAATAAATCTGACCCCGACTAACATTTCAATGCAGGTTTTAGTGACAAAAGACAGGGAAAGAGGGATGATCTGAAGGGATGGAAATGGAGATGAGAAGAAGGTGCGTCAAGATGACAGAAGAGGGGAAGTGATGGAATGTGTGTGTGAGTGTTAAAGGGTCTGACTGCTTTAAATTAGATGGCACATTGCTGCAACGGCTGAAGAATTTTATTAAGAGTCTTTATATCTTCTGCCTTAAGCCGCCCCGATCAGCATAATCCCTGTCCAAACAAGAGATAATGAATCTTCTCTTTTGGTATTGGGTTAGATAGTGGAAAGCATGATGCCAGTGGAGGGAGGGGGAAGTGCACAAATTATTGGATTTAGATTAGGAAGGGCCTATTTTAATGGGTTTTAAGTAATACCACAACGTTAATGAAAAGTTGCCCCAGGCCTACATGATTGGGTGGGTAGGTGTGTGTGTGTGTGTGTGTGTGTGTGTGTGTGTGTGTGTGTGTGTGTGTGTGTGTGTGTGTGTGTGTGTGTGTGTGTGTGTGTGTGTGTGTGTGTGTGTGTGTGTGTGTGTGTGTGTGTGTGTTGGGGAGAAAGCAGATTGGCCGGTAAGCTGTGCTTAACATAGCTCATGAAAAATGCTCAGCTATTGTGAGAGTGGATGTCAATGTCCTCTCTTGTTTTTTTGTAGGTTTTGTTTTTCCCGGTCATGCGATGTCATCATGTCCATAGGTTGAAGTCTATTTTTAGCATCAGTCCATGGTCGCTCATACATGTGCATGATGCATATTGTTGCTGAAGTCTCTTTATCTACAGTATATGCATGAATTCAAACCTCAATTTACATTTTCTCCACAAGTTTGTTCAAAGACACTTAAAGCAGGAGTATAACACAACACATTTAATTAAACTCTTTCATGTTTACTGGTTTATCTGTGCTGGCAGAGCTCTATCTCATATAGTTCATAATAACCTTGGAAACATCTTTTGATCGTGCTCAGAAAATGCTAATATTTCTGCAAACACTGCTTTTTAAAAACATATATTGTCTAGTTGGGTTTCTTTCCCTTTCTTGTGAACGTCTCCCCATCTGTAGTCTGTTTGTATCAGAATGCAGCCATTGCAATGCCAGATAAAGCTAGAGAGGGAATTCCTGCAGGGTTCAGATAATTCATACATCCACATATAGGATAGCGTGGCTAACATCATGCAGAACAACACCTTAGTCATGCTCTATTCTTGCATAATGTTCTTCCAAATCAAACAAAGCGGATACACGGTACAGGCTTCTTCCAGAGAAGTTCTCTTATATTATTACCAGGAGGTCAACATGGTGAGAACAGACAAAATGTACCAGTTGTCAAAGATTTCATATGAACAAGGTTGACTCATCCTTTCTATTCCTTCTGTAATAAAAAAAAATCAGCCAACCTTGGTCCCTGAAGACCAGTTTACATGAACATGCACTCGTTGCCTCTCTTTAAGGAGAACTGTGTCAGTTAATCAAAGCAGAGAAATCTCAGCCTTGGCACTAAGATGAATAAACACAGACAGCAAGGAGGTCTTGTGTCTGTCTCCTTCCCCTTCTCTTTTCTATTAGACTAAGTCTTACAGCGAAGAGGTGGGAAAACCGCGAAGAGACCAGAGAAAGAGGAAAGAGAGTGATGGCGTACAGGCTGTACTCTGTACTTAGCAGATATAAAAAGAGCTGGACAGGCAGATACTGGCAACATGTGAGGCAGAGACACAGAGTGAAGAAGATGCAGGCTGTGATAAAAGCAGACATGTACAAGATCCTCTGTGGCCTCTGCCTCTCACATAACCCAGACTTACCTCTGACTGTCATGACACCCTGAGAGGAAACTGGAGTGCTCCCACTGCCCTGACGAAAAAAGAAAAAGCTTAATGTTTATTTTCACCGAGAAATACTGAAGAAAAATAGCAGCCAACCACTGGTCATGTGGGACAGTGTCTTCATGAATTCAAGATATGGTCTGTTATCACCATCTACTTTTGTAAATTGCAAATCAGTTCAAGAAATAAAGCTGTCTCTAAATGCTGCCTTGAGCTCTATGGGCACTTTTCACTAATATAATGTCTGATATTTGACGGACTAAATGTTGAGTTGCTTATTCAGAGAATCTGCTTAATGAACAGAGTTATACATAATGGAAATAACTCTTAGTTATAGTTAGTCTTATAATAAAGGTTTCATCAGAGCAAATGACATCCATGGGAAAATGATGACAACCAGCAGCAGAGAAAAGAAAGAACAGCAACTAAAACTGAAAAAAATGAATTAATGATGAATGAATGAACCAATAAACAAAATAATGAATTTAAGTTGATGAACAAACAGACAATTTTTGGGAAAACGTGGAGATAAAGCCTTAAAAAAAAAAGGGAAAAAAAGGTTTAAAGGAAGAATTCATGGTTTTACACAATGTCTCCTTGTGTTACAGCTGCATGGAGTTTGTTTGTCCTAAACAGTCCTCTCTAGGAAACGCAGCTTGGAATCAAAAACTCATAACTGGGTCCAGAATCGGATTTCCATATGGCGCACTCATTTATTCTGTGCCATTGTCTTTGAGTGGCCATGTGCGTGAATGCATGTGTGCGTGCGTGTATGTGTGTGTGTGTGTGTGTGTGCGTAAATAGAAAAAGTGCTTGTCCGTTGTGTCTTTGCTACTTTTCTGCAAACAACCCCACAGTGCAATGCAGTGGAGTTGAGTGAAGGAGTTTGTATCTCCTACTTCCTCTCTCTCTCTCTCTCTCTCTCTCTCTCTTTCTCTTTTACCATCATCAGCGTTTCTTCTTTCCCGCTGCATGTGCACATCATCTCCCACATCTTCTGCTGCCACTACCACCCAGCAGGTTTCCAACCACAACATTTCTGCATCAGGGTTTGTGTACATTTCAGTGCCTTCATCTCCTTACAGCTGGTATCAGAGGGACTCTCTCAGATGTCACAGGTATGTGATGCCGTTGCTTCCATAGAGGCATCATTACTTACCAAGACATCCCTCTGGTACAGAAGCAGCGAGAGGTACGAAGCTCTAAATTCCCTCATTTCACTAATTACCACACAATTATTTCTCCCTTCTGCGCCAATTACAGCCATATTGATGAAGACCCCAGATGTGCCAATCTAATGATTTAACAGGGTGATATTACAGCTTTCCATTTACCCAGTGGGTCGCGGTTTCACCTGTGCAGAGTAATGTGTGTAACAGTGACAGCCACATTACAGCAGGCAGGGAAATAGATGTGGCTGTCAGCTTCAATTAGAGACGTAATGTCTTGAATGAGAGGAGCGGGACTGGCCTGGGCAAGGGCCAGAGGAGGAAGAGGGTCAGAGGAGTGAGGATGTGTTGTGGCTCAAGGCCAAAGGGCAGAAAACGAGGGGGGAGAGAGAGGCGAGAGGGGGGTGGCTGAGGTGAGGAGGTCAGAGAAGAAGCTGGGGGTGAATGAAGAGCAAACGCTCAGGGAGAAATGTTTAGTCACAGATAGAATAGCAAACCCTTGTTGATGATGAGAGAAAGGGTTCAAAGTTTGAGATGAGCCACAGTGATTTGTCACAGAGACGACCAAAAGGGAGGGATGGGTGGAAAAGAGTGGTCCATTCTTCTTTTTGCTAGTTAAAGCAGAAGTGAGTGATCCGGTCGTTTTCGCTAATGCTGCGTTCCAGGCAGGCTTTTGAAATCATAAATTACAGCTTCAAGTCACAACTTACGACTTTGTAGCGTTCCAGGCAACCCACTCGTGTTTTTCCGACCTGTTTTACCGGTGAAAGTCACTATAACGGCCACTCGTAACTTCCGACCCGTGAAATCGTACCAGTACGTCTTTTTGTACAGTCTATGTACCAGATCGAACTGGTACGACTTCACAGGTCGGAAAAAACGAGTTTCCTTGAACGCACCATAACAGTCCTCGTCCCTACGTCGCCACATTCACGGCGTCCCTTGGCTGCACACACAGCCCTGCATGCCGTTCTCTCTCCTCAATGGATAAAAACTGTAGGATACGATAAATGTTTTCTCCTCGACTCAGAGCAGAGCAGAGGGACTGACAGACCCGTGATTCAGACCAAACACTCTATGTAAGTGATTGCTGTCGGAAGATATAACTATTTAAGACTTATATCAACACAAATATATCACTTACTTCTGCTTTAAATGCATGTAAATCACAATTAGCTAAAACCCCTTGGGACTTAATAAGATGTCATGGCCACTGTACGTAGCCATTGCAGACCACAAAGGCTGATTTGAAATGAGATGGTCTGGTTTGAGAAGGATTTTCGTTGTGCTGTGCCCACTTTTACAGTTGTGTTGCAAAGTATAGCTCGTAACACTGACAAGATGTAACATTTGTTCATGAAAATGTAAGGTTTCAAGGCCTATAGTTTTAACAATTAAGAGACACAGTACTTACGTTTTAGAGCAGCTCTCTGTTGGTGTTGCTGACTGGCATGCAATGAATCTTGGTATGGATTGGACCACAAAGGATTCACCGTTGGATCCCTTGTTTCCCAGTAAAAGAGAGACAAATCTGTTGAAAGACTCTTCGAAATGGGACAGCCAAGTCACACCACTCTGAGGCAACCAGCCTCTGAAGGATGCAACCCCTGAATTAGAGCACAGCTTGAATGCACATGGGCAGTGGAGACAATGAGACCTGAGTGGTGATCACACAGGAGAGCAGGAAGAGCAGAGACTTGGAGACAGGTGAGTGTCAAAATAAAAACAGGAAACAGAAATGGAAACATGAGGGAAGGAAACAACAGTGACTTAATTGATGGGTCAGTTCAGTGTCCCTCTCCAGCAGGTGTGGCTCGTCTTCATGGTATTTTTCATCCACATATAACTCTAAACCTAAGGAATCTAAACCTAAAAACCAAAAGCTACGAACAAACAAAAAACTTTGCAAAAACTAAAACCTTGCTAAAAGTTGGGTTTTCTTTGACATCTTATAAACGAGTCAGAAACAGTCACTGCACTTTTATCTCCATCCTTCCCTGAAAATGAATCTGCAGTTCCATGACAACTAGCAAACTCTGTCTGCTGAAGATAATTCATTTTGAAAAAAATTGCAAATGTCATGTCAGGTGGAAAACAGAAAGAAAATGAATCAGGATAATTGGTGTTTGATTAATTGTGTATTACTGTCATGTCCTCCTGCAGAGATTTGCACAAAGGTAGTTGATAGAACACCACACTTCATTTTGGAGAACACAACTGAAAACATGAAATATTTTAGGTGGAAACACATGGCCCTATGTGCAGAGGCTACAGTCCCTGGCCCCGTATCGAATCCCGACTCAGGCGGCCCTTTGCTCCTCTCTCTACTACTACTACTACACTATTGATTAAGGCAAAAGCCCAAAAAATAAACGTAAAAAAAAGAAGAAACATAGCCGCAATCAACATGCATATTAAATTAGGAGCCTCAGTGTGTGTGTGTGTGTGCGCGTGTGTGTGTGGTACCTCATGAATCCCCTTCTAGGCCAGAGTGAGGAGATTTAGTGCGGATGCAGATCTGACGAGACAGATTAATCTGAGGAAAAATAAATAAATAAAAAGAACAAAAAAAAACTGTCATTCCTTATGTTTACACCCACCGTGTGCCCAGATTAATTACAGACACACACACACACACACACACACACACACACACACACACAGGAAGTACACATCGAGGGACAATGTAATCATTTGTCTCCCTGAACCCACATGCATCCACACACACACACACTCACAAGAAAAGATAGTATCATGCTAATGTGACATCGCTTTGTGCCTTCAGGATGCGAATGAGATTATAAGAGTGTGCGCCTGTGTGTATCTGTGTGTATGTGTATGTGTATGTGTATGTGTATGTGTGTGTGTGTGTGTGTGTGTGTGTGTTTGTGTGTGTTGCGCTCGTGCAAGTGGCATGGCAGGAAGTTCATTACCGCCTTACCGCTCAGTGTGAGACCACACGGCACCAAGCAGCTCACCGGGACCTGAGTGGCATGCTGGGAGCTCAGCCTGAGAGGAAGCATAGCCAGAGTGGAGGCACATCCCAGACAGCAGACATATAATACAAACATGAAAGCAGAAATCTGAAAAGCAAATAATCCCAGAATAATTTACCACTCCTGTGTTCACTGTATATTTGTATACATTATTAATATCATAGCTGCGCTCAGATACACCTGTATATCAGTGGGTATGAGTAAATTACATGAGATGATTCATTTCAAACATTTTTTTTCTTTTGTAATTATTAAAACTGTAAATCTCATTCTGAAACAACTGCACACCACAGTGGTTTCACGATGTGTTGTAATTGTGAACATGAGGAAATGTGAAAGTAATAAAAAAAAGTCCTCTGATAAGTTATACCACCATCTTCATGTTGCAGCTTTTTATTTTTTTTTTCTGATTTTGAAATGAAAAAAGAAAAAGAAAAGTGGCTAAAGAAAAAAACACTATCTATATTTGAATTGGCTGAATATATCTGTATAGCCGAGGCAGAGCTTTAGGATAATGTGATGTTGGAGAGCCGAACTCCACTAGAGTCAGGTTGAGGTGTGTGCGCGTGTGTGTGTGTGTGTGTGCGTGTGTGTGTGCGTGTGTGTGTGCGTGTGTGTGTGCGTGTGCGTGTGTGTGTGCGTGTGTGTGTGCGTGTGTGTGTGTGTGTTCGCGTGTGTGTGTGTGATTGAGTACTGGGCCAGAGTGCAGCGAGACACAGGTGTATTAAATTGGGTCAGCGTTTTCATTTCCCAGGGTGAGCACACGCACACATACATGCCCACACACGCACACACACAAACAGTATTTTGCTGTTTGAAAGTGAATCCTGATGCAAACACTCCTGCACATGCTGTGCATAAGTACACACACACACACATACACACATGTTCATACAGCACGCCTGAATGTACACACACATGAACACCTCCAAGATAAGGAGGGCTTGGAGATTTTGAGTTATTCTTGCAACCAGATAAAGATTCTCAGTGTGAATCACACAGAAGAAGAAGAAGGTGGGAGGCTTTTTATTCTCGATTTGTGGCTTTCTCTGTGTTTATGTATAGGTGCGAGGACATAATGTTGGCCGCCGAGTCTATGGTTCAAACCACAGGGGAGCCAGGTCAGAGGAAGGTCAGCTCCCTTCAAAGAGCCCTGCTGAGCCTCTGCTAAAGGAAAGCAGAGTTTGAACGTGATGTGTGTGCTTTGAGGTGCTCACCTTTTCCTTCACCTTCACATCACAGAAGTCTGTTTTCAAATCATGAAAGCCATTCTGATTCAGAGGCAACAATGGGGGGAAAGCAGCGATAATGTACTGCACAGTGGAGCTTAACAAAAGACACAGAGGTTCACAGCTAGCAAGATGAGCAAGACTCTGCTATGTTACCAATACCAAGCTAGCAGTGCTCCATTAGCCTGAAGTTCACGCCACAAAATATCTATTTTTAACATAAAAAAGTAATTTCTAGTAGTTTGGGTTTAGTACTTAGCCAATGTCATTTTTTGAAACCAGCAAAAAGAAATGTAACCTTGACGACAGACTGTCCTCAGTGCGGTTGCATCACTCATTCACTCCTCCAGACTCACTATCCAGGGAGTTGAGCTCATCAGCGAAATGAAGAAACACTTTCAGACATTATGCTTGGGTAATTTTCTCAGCACTTTTGTCTCTGTCTTTCAGAACATGTGCAGTGCTGCATGATAGTAATATATTGCTTCTTCTTTTTTTTAGTGACCATCAGTTGTACACAACCTTTTCACAATGCATTCTGGGATAGCTACTGTGTTTGTGTTTAACAACACAAAAGCAAGGCTTAGTGGCTAATAAATAGTGTTCTGTAGTCTACAACCTGCCATGTTCTTCACTTCCTGTTTTAATTTGAAGTTTGTGTCCTACCCCTGTCTTCCTGTCAGTCATTAGGATTACCTAATGTACCACACCTGTTGATTTCCCCACCTGTGCATTGTATCTCCTCATCTATTTAACCTCTGTGTCTCTTGTGTTGAACTTTGTGTACCTCTCTTTGCCTGCATGGGACTTAGACCCTTTTTATTGATACTTTATTCTTTTCTGTTGGACTTTGAGGATCCCTTTTGTTCATCTTTTTAAATAAATACCTTTTGTTAACCATCACCCTGGTGTTGCGTCTGTGATTGGGCCCGGTCCCTCTCGCACATCCTGATACAACCTTTATTCACCATTGATGTGCGGTGCAGCCATCTTGGATTGCCATCATGGGGTCACAGACGTTCCTCCACGTTTAGGCCTTGGAATTAGAACTTCAGGGGTTGTTTGTGAAGACGTAGCCGACCGGGAACTCTGGGAAAATCCAACTTCTCAGTTCTAATGTAACGAACCATGTGACAGGTCATAGCAGGGAGAGCACAGGTGTAACTAATCACACTAATTGCTGCGTTCAGGGCAGGTGTTGAGTTGCAGGACATTGGTATTATGGGTGAGATTAGGGGCGCTTTCACACCTAATAGTCCGGACCAAGGTCCGGACTTAATTTTTTTTTTTGTTACATTGTTTCCATATAGTCCAGTAAAGTTCGCTTTCACACTGCTGTTATGACAGCGGACTAAAGGATCTACCGACGTCATGACGGATGAGCGTGCGTCTGACGTTAGCGCATAGAAAGTGCTCTGAAAAAAATAAAATAAAAATAGCCTATGTGTAAAAAAAAAAGAAAAAATATAGCCTACTGCTGGAAAGCACGCTGTGGTTTGTAATCGCGGTACAGAAGAGTGAGTTTAGAGCTGATGAAAGGAGAGAAAAAAAGAGGATTGTGCCGCGGCGAAATGCTCTCATTGATCAGAGTATCAGCGATCAGCGATCAGCTGTTTTGCGTAGTGGAGGGGAACACACACACACACACGCTATGCGCACACGCGCGATCCTCCTGTCAGATGCGGCTGCATCTCTCCAGGTCACTTGTGTGTGAGTGTGAGAGAAATAAAAGCTCTGACTTGCTGGGGCAGACGTTGTTTGGTGTCACCTGCTGATCCGTCTTTTTCAGACTTTTTTCGGCGGAAAAAAATAGATTCGGGTCATTATATAAAAAAATAGGCTTGCATGTATCGTTCGGGGATTTATATTAAACACTCTACTGTTTAATTCCGTGTAAACGTTTACAAGTGTAGCCTACACACACCCATCCCTCTGACCAAATCTGGATATAATATGATCTCCTCCTCTCCCCAAGTGTTGCCGCCGGTTGCCGCGGCTCCTCTTTCCTTTTTTTCTGTTTATTTACTTTTTTCAGTACGAGCGCATCTGACGTTATTTCCTGTATTTGGTCTGATAGTTCGAACCTTCCAAAAAAATGCTTTCACACTACGCAGCAGCGGACCTTGGTCCAGGATAGTCCGGACCGAGACCACCTCCTGAGGCTGGACCAAAGACTCGGTCTTTAGTCCGGACCGTGGTCCGGGGGAGCTTTCACACCTGTCAATTTGATCCGATCTATCTGTAAAGTCCGAAAGTCCGGACCAAACGAGGTAGGTGTGAAAGCCCCCTAGGACTCACTGGCTCAGTTTACTGGGACACTAGGCTACACTACAAGCAAAGCAGATATGGGTCACTTCAATCGAACATGTAAACAGATGGACGGAAAAATATAGGGAAACAAATTGGTATTGGGCATCAAGGCCTGTAAAGACAGTTGTTTGCTGCACCTGTGCCGTCAGAGCTGACGTCTGTTAAAATGTCTGCTGTCTATAACCGCCACAGGCTGAAGGCTTTGGTGGGGAAATGTGGTCAGAAACAGCTGCGTGTTAAACAGTAATGACCTGTTTGAGTTGTAGCAGTAGTAGGCCTACCACTTCTGTAGTTTCCACCATCATGGACTGTATTTTATTTTTATTTTTTTACATATAGAGCAGCACCCACAGTCACAGTATGCATAAGGCAAAATGTATTAACTCGTTAGTTATTATCGAGTTATTTTTGCTCTTCATCATCTACTGTGTGCTGTCTCAGTGTCGACACATTGCACTGAGCAAGTTCTCTTTATGTGAATAGTCTTTGTGAATGAAAAACTCGTCTTAAAACCCATTTTTATTCCTTGGCTTTCAACTCAGCATGAGACTCTACCTCTGTTTTAGTGTTTTATGGTCTGTTTTATTTATTTTATTTAATTAATTGTTTTATTTAAATTGTAAATTGTTTTATTGCTTTTAAATTGTTTTAAAAGAAATAAACATTTTTTTTTCTTCTGCTAATTGTTTTATTTCCATATGTTGCATTATGTACAGCACTTTGTTTCAGCTGTGGTTGTTTTAAAGGGCTTTATAAATAAAGTTGAGTTGAGTTGAGTAGTTTGTATCATAGAGAGGCTGAGTTTGTTGCATTTATTACATTTAGAAATGTTGGTCTTGGTGAATGGGTCAAGGACTTCACTTCTCATTATGATATTTGTGTGTCAGGGAAATGTCAGCTGATGATTAAACATTGGTGTGAGAAAATGACTAAATATCAAAATTTGAGTTTGGCACATTTGGTATGAAGACTTTGTGAGGAAGCCATATACCTGCCATCTGCTTTGAAATATTATTTACAGCTGATAAACACAAAAAGGAAATGTTCTCAAAAAGTTTGCTACACAATAAATAGAGGGATCTGTCTCACTCTCACTTTTTCAAATGGATACACACACACACACACACACACACACACACACACACACACACACACACACACACACACACACACACACACACACACTCTCTCTCTCTCTCTCTCTCTCTCTCTCTCTCTCTCTCTCACAATCAGATGCCAACACACAAAATCCAGCTGCTCGACTGTGTCACTCGGCACAGGTGCCCAAAGAACTATAGAGTTTCATTCATCAATGTGAGCTTGAAACCTGCAACAACTGTGCACTCTAAAACAACTCACCCCACCCACACCCACACACACACACACACACACACTCACAGAGAGAGAGAGAGAGAGAAACAGCTGCACTCTGATGAATGCCCTATATTCATTCCACAGGAAGCTGGTTCATCTGTCACTACTGATGCAACCCTTCCACACTCCCCCTTCAAAACACGCACATGCTCACACACTAACTGCAGTTCTCTTTCTCCGATTAGACTCCCAGCTGGTCTCTGCGACAAATGCTCCTTTGATGCATCTTCCCGGGGGCCAAAGCCACCATCAGCCCCCTCCTCCCTATTCTCTTCTCCGCTCTTCCCCACTCTCCCTGCTTCCTGCATGACATTAAAGTCACTTCCAGCAGCCCCCACGTGAACCGTTACTCCCCACTGTCCTATTCAGCAGCTCTGTCCTCCAGCTAGAGGATGAGAGAGTAAGAGAGGCGGTGAGAGAGAGAGAGAGAGAGAGAGAGAGAGAGAGAGAGAGGGACTCATCCTTATCGTTTGAGTTTTTTTTTTCCTGCAGAGTTGCCAGTTTTAGCTTTAATGAGACGTCCAGTTCAAAGCCCTTTGTTTATTACCGCATCAGTGTGAATGCAATTGTGAAAAAGATGCAACTACACACCCACACTGCTCCACTTTCACAGTGAGACAACAGCTGGCTAATCTCGCCTCCTCACAGGTCATAAGTCATCAAGAAGCCCATAGGAGTTGTACAAGGCACACTGGTGTAAATGAGAGGAACCTGCAGCACTGACTCATCAGTTTAACAAGGAAGGAGGTGATAATTACCCACTGAAGTGGCAGGTTGCTCTTACTTTTATGGGATCCAGAGAAATCCATTTTCTGTTGCCTGTCCCGGTACATTCAACATGCACCCAACTCCCCCCAGTGAGCTGCCATGGTGTGTTTGATAATCAAGGTAAATGTCTGGGAGGATGAGCAGCAGCCTCCAGCAAATAACTCACACTGACATTACTAAATGAGAGAGGAAAAACAGAAAGATGCTGTTTGTTTTCATGAATTTAATTTTCTACCTGTGCTTGCCATGAGCTAAAAGGAGCATAGAAACACCACTTTGCATCCAGTTGGCATGTGTGCACCGTCAAAATTTGGAACAGAAACCAAATCGAAGTGTAGTAGGTATACATACGTTCAGTCTGTTAATGAGATTATGCTTCTGTTTCTAGCCTAAGAATAACAAAGATGAAGATTTTTACGTGAGAACACTACAGTAGCTGTAGCATTTCCAATTGTCAGATGATGCTGTCTCAGTTAACAGGTTACGGTTTGATTACAAACCGTGTTTTTCCTCTTATTGGTTGGTCTCCCATACACGTGATTTACTTCCCTTAATAAGGGGTAAATGTGTAATAAGGAAATATTGAACTGGCTTCCTTAAACTGAGCTGTGCATTTATTCAACATGACAAACACAAAAAAGTGACTATTAAGCATCGCTATTCTACCAAATGAGGACATTTTTCATTGGCTACGCAGGAATAAAACTCTGTCCAGACACAGTCGTGTGCTATAAAACTCCAATAACATAAAGAGATTTATGTGAGGTGTGTGGTAAAAAGTACACCAGTCAGATATAGCGGATGTATTTAATCATAATTAACAACTGAGGCCTCAGAGACCCAAAACACACAGTAACACGTTATTTTCAGTCATTTCCAAAGTCTGCGGAGCAATTGATATGAAATATGGAAAAGTCACAAAATGTTAAGGCAGTAAAACAACCCTATGTACGGGTTGTTGTTGTTTTTTGAGAAACTAAAGGGGGCAAGAGGGTCAAACCTAAAATGGAGAAGATCAGCTCTTCTTTGCTGCTGGAGACATGAAACATAGATTTTGATTGACATACACTTGACTTACCCATTGAGTCATTGTACTGTTGTTGTCTGTTCACCTAGAACTGAGCATGTAAACACTGCATGTGGCTCATTGATTGCGACGTGCAGCTTTTAGAGAGTGGTTGACCTCTGTGATGAGTTCACTGTGTGCAGCAGCGACACGCCGACACATCACTGTCTGTCATTGGCCTTTTTTTTTTAAATAAATGTCTCTAAATAGCAAGTGTTCAGTTTGCAGTCGAGGTGTCAAGCCTTCACCCTGATGCCACATGACTTCATGTTGTCTGTCATGTATGATCCCTGGAAGAGGATTTATGAGCCAGTTGTTCCTTGGCCCAGATGGTAAAAATAAGTCTAAACTCTAACTTCAGCAGAATGAAATACCTTCAGTAGAGATGGTATTTAACAATGTGATTCTCTCTTAAGGTCAACATTTTCAACATGTTAGCAACTTCACACTAAAACCCACAGAGGGCTCCGATCTCCCTTTGAGGGCTCAGGCGACAGCTATTCTGCCAGTGTTGAACTCTTAACATTTTATTTTTCTGCAAATGCGGCGCACCTACCTTGTAAAGTCCAAAAAGTCACAGCAAATCCATAGAAATGATGTCACCGATAAAGAAGCAGAGCGGAGAAGCAAAAGGACCAGTCCAGGTAGAGCAGTCAGAGGGAAGCTTGTAAATATGGTTCTTTATTGCACACATGACATTTGTTTTCCTTTTTTTTTTTTTTTTTTTGGTGTGAGCAACAAAAACTGGCATTACATGTTTTTCAACCTATTAAAAATTCTCAGTCTAATCTTCTATAAAAACAAGGAAACACAAAACAAAACAAAAGCTACTTCACATAAAAACTTACAACTCCACGAAAAAAAGAAAAAAATATCTCACAGATTTTAGTGCACCACTATATTGATGAGGAACTTACAGTATATATCATACTAGTATAATTTTAGGAAAAAATGTATTATACTTTTTAATGCATATTCATCACAGTCAAAAAACCAAAACCAAAAAAAAAGAAAAAACACAAAAATCCAGTGGGGCTAAATTTTCCTCTTTCTGTATTTTGGTAGCATTTGCCCTTTGACCACCTGAGTGCTACATCGCTGAGACCAATACTGATTGGTTATCCTGCCGTTTAACTCATTGGAGGAATGTTTGTTAAACAGAACAGAAGAAAAATAAAAAGATTGACAGGTGAAAAGGCAAGTTAGTATTTAAATACACTGAATGCCCTGCGACAGATTTGGAAATGCACTGAGAACTGAGGCCAGAGGTGGCAGCAGTATGCAAACAGCCACTTACTGCATACTGTGGTCCAATCACAGGGGAAAAAAAGAGATAAGTTCTCAGTGGATCAAATCAAAAACAGGACCCATTAAGCCGAGGTTTAATGGAGGGAAACGCCCACGACCAAATTCCCCACTTTGGTCATCCTTTCCCAAATTTATGTTTCAAAGTGTATGTACATTGTGCTGGGAGCGAGAGAGAGAAAAAAAGCGTGGGCATTTAGTTTTTTTTGTGCTCAACAAAAAAAGCTTTTGGTGAGATAAAGGGAGACAGGGAATTGGCACTTGAATGATAAAGTACAAAAATATGTAATTTTCCAATTTCAGGAAAAAAGGCACTTTTCAACTCACAGAAGTGAAGTTTTAGGCAGTGTTTGTAACAATTTGTGCTCTGAAAAAAAATACCTATAATGTCTCTCTTCTTTTTTTTATCAGCTCAGTTTTCGAGGCGAGCCATTAAAAAACGTCTCTGACATACAAAAGGCAAGGCCGCTAATGGACGGATTTATGCTCAAGTTGCTCAAATTACAGCACAGAGAAGCCAATCAACAATGAAAGGCCAGTCCTACAAATAATAAAAATTAAAAAGGCGTGTGGCTGTCAACACTGAATCCACAAAGGAGGAAAAAACACAATGGAAAAATGTAAAAAGTAAAAAAAGAATTTGGGCTGGTTGCCAGTAATCCAATCTCTGTCTCTACTTGCTGGTGTACAAGCAGGTGTTATAGGCGAAAAACACCCATTTTCAGATCAAAGACAAAAATGTTAATTTCAGAGTGGAGAGAAGTGTTAAGTTTGATGTTAGACACTTTTAATCCTTGTTCTGTGCTCGCTGAGACATGAAGGGAATCACAACAGTTAAGGCCACGTTGTTTTTTGTTGTTGTGCAGATTTAAAAAGGAAGAAGGGAAAAAAAAAATCTGGAGGCATCACTCAGTGGGTTAAAGTAATAATCAGGATTAATGAAGTTAATCTTTTGCTCGTGTGTCAGTGTCAATACCTTGAATTAGCGGGAGGAGGAAGAAAAGCTGAATAGAGAGAAGAGAGCTGAATGAACCCAGGGATGAGTGCACTGACACAGTAGGAGAATGAACAACACACACTGGCAGTGTTTCAGACAAAAATGAAAAATAAAGACCCCCCTCCCCACACCCACCCAAAAAAATCATAAATACTAGCTAGCTGAAAGCCGTATCAGCATTTTACACTGAAAGGAATAGTAAGGTTGTTTTGATCCCAAAGTACTTCATATTGGCTTGGTGGTACTGGTGTGTGTCTAAGCATTATGGATGCTCCCAAATGGCCCAGTATTAGCAGTTATATCAATAAGCTGAATGGGGAGAAGTGTTCACCAAACAGACAACAGCTGGTGATAACTGTAATGCTGCTATCCAGGCATAACAAGCCATTGAAGCAATGGAAAAAAAAAAAAAAAAAAGTGGGGAAAGCTTTAGACGATCACACTTTAACTGTCATCTGTAAATTTGCCCCGGGTATCTGTGGTAAATAACTCACTACGTTCTATAATGTGTGGTGATGAGATGTTCCGCTCCACATATTCACAGTAAAATTAAGCCTTTTGAGATGACTAATATGCAGTATTTTTGCACAGATTATGTAGTCCTGCACTAACTAATGGTTACACAATGAGTTTTATCTTCAGGGATTAGGTTTTGTTGACTCTCTATGACAGTAACGTTCGCTCGTGTACAGGCAAATCACCCTTTTAATGGGAGCGGTGCTTTAGATCAAGAGGGGGCAGCTGACCCAGAAGTTAACCAGTGACCTGGAGTAACGTGCAGCTTTATACCCTCTCCACCCTCCACCTCCCCTTCCCCTTTGCTTTGCCGACATGGCGACACTTCCTGCCGTCTCATGAGGTCAGTGACACAGAAGGACAGGACAACTAACAGGAGAGTTGTCTCTAACAGAGACGACGAGACACAGCAGCGGTGTTGAAACTGAGCGGGGGGAGGGCAAGTATGAAGAGTGTCAGCAGATTTCTCCAGCACAGAGGTGAGAGTGCGTGAGCGAATCAACTCGTGCAGTTTCCAGTTAGGTTGTGTGTGTGTGTGTGTGTGTAGTGTAGGTGTAGGTGTGTGGAGTGCTTGTCTGTAGAGCATACTGTATGTGCACAAGTGAACAACAGTGTGTATGTGTTTATGTGGTGTGCGTGTCATCAGTCAGTGTAAGTGGTGGCCAGACACCAGTTTTAATTGTGTTAGTCCGTGAACCAGACCAAGGTAATACATTCATGAAACTGGTTAAAAACACAAGACAAAATATCAGCAAGTTAGTAAAATTCTTACTAAGAATGTTTTATTAAAATAAATGCCAAGAGGTTAATAAGAAAAATAACAGCATACACCATGAAAACTAAATGCAAGCATGTAAAAATACTTATGACAAGAAAACTAATAAAGTAGCTAATGAGTTAAACAAGCTGGGAATTGGCAAGAAAACAAAACAAAATATAACAGGAAAAAGGCAACACTCCCCACAAGAGACAGTTTTCAAGATGTAAAAGAGAAGGGGGAGGAAGAGAGCCGTTTAGGAGGGGGGAAAAGCAGTAGTGGGTTTCATAAAAAAAAAAAATTATAGAAGAAAAAAAAGAAAGCACTCAGAAACATGATTAATATACATATAAAATGAGATTAGAAAAATACATTATAAACCTGTAACAATGGCTGTTAATTACATTATCATACATGTAGTAGGCAGGCCAGAGAGAATACGGTAGGTATAGAGTTAACCTTTCACCTGATGGACTTATCCAGCCTTTCACAATGACACAGCAAGTTGTAACATTGCAGAGGGAGATTTCTTAATACTGTCAAATGCTGAATAGCCATCTCTTGCTCCACTTTAATATTGCATTTCAATTTAAAATAATAACACTGAAAAAGAAAAATTCATTGACCTTTCGGTGTAACAGCATGATGAAAGAGCTATGAATAGAAAAAACAAACTGCCAAGGGTAATATTGGGATCTAACAATTCTTCAATTTAATATTAAGGGTTTATTTCACCTTCCAGTGATAAGCTGTCAGTTGTTTCAATAACTGGAAACTATTTGGCTATGAAATAGACTTGATTATTTCATTAGCCACTATTTCGTTTGTCCATTATGAATCTCATGATTGTATTGATAGTTTGTTGGTAAAATGACATCGAGAGACACTGACATGGACAGGGTGCTATCAGTTTGCAGCTGTTGAAACAAACAGGCCGAATGCCAACAGGGACGAGTCCCTACTGTCGTCTCCATTCCCTTGAATGTCATGTATTTTCCTCAGCTCACGATAAAAACATGTTCTGGCAGACTACTGCATTGCTATTGGCAGTTCAATTTGTTCTAATAAGGTAGTCACAGTCACCAAAAAAAAAAAAAAAAATCAAGACAATATTTCATATGATCATTAAAATCTAAATAAAAAGAGAACAAAACCTGCTCATACAGCAGAGTAAAGGGCCATCAAGTAAAGGAAAAAATAATTTCAGGAAGACAAAACCATGGCACATATTTTAGCTGGTCAAAACGACTGCTATTCTTTTTGCATAGAATAACTTCGGTAACACCACGATATGGTGGGAGCTACCCTGCTCAACTATTCAGAGCGTGTAACACTAGCCATTCCTCTCTGCGCCACTTGGTGGGTGCTGGATATTATTGAACACAACTGGAATACTTGGAAAACAGAAACCACTGTTGATAAGGCACTTTGATTTGATCCTTTTAAAACTGTCTGGGTGTTCTGTCTCGCTCTGATCCTCGCTAGCTTTTCCACGGGTTTAGGACTGTTTTGGTCTTCGTCTTCCTTTCCAATCATATCCAAGGTAACAGCACTTTTTCCTCAGCTACTCGGTTTTTCTGTTTTCTCCATATACTGTTTTAAACTTTTTTTTTTATTTCTTTTTTTTCAGATTTTGTAACTGCAAGTAAAGTATCAAAAGCTAAAATTGCCAAAAATAGAATTTTTCAATTTTTTTCTCTTCTCCAGCACCCTGTAAAATTATCTATTTTTTGTTCTCTTCTGTATTTGTATATGCAATGACAGATATCTACATTTTTATATATTTATATATATTTATATATATATATAAGACGTATGTATAAAGCAATTTGAACAGGCAGGCATGGCTTTCACATCCTATTTTTTCTTGAGAGAGTTCAACAAAAGATTGTGGGGCTCAGGAGCTAGACTACGATCACAGGAGGTGTGACACATTGTGGATGCGCTTTTCGGATGGTTTGGCATGTGTTGGAAAAAAAGAAATGTTTCATCACTGAAATAATTAAAACTCTAAATTGCAGGAGGGCTCAAATTATTTCCCAGCCAATGAACAACATTCAACTGGGGTTGAAAATGAGAAATACACTTCAACAACGAAAGAATTGGCCAAATGTTTGAGATATTAAAAAAAATATAAAAATAAAAATAGAAATAAACAATGGCAATGTGGCCGATGAAACAACTCAACATGGAAGCTGGGTATCGTGAAAATAGCTTTTGTGTACCAAGCCTCTAAGCGCCCACCCCTCTCGCAATGTACTGTAACTGAGTAGCATGATGACTTAGTGTTAATTGCCTGCGTTCACCTCCTCAGAAAAAAATAGAGCATTAATGGGTCAAAATTCATCTATGTGAGCAGCTGACTGTTCCAGCTGAAGGCAGGCACCACAAATTCACACCCCAAACTCTAAAATCACAAAGAGAGCCCTCTGTGAGACAGATGCATAATTGCAGATATAATAATTAATCGGAAAACCCTTTGGCTAAATATGCACACTTAATACTTTTTTTTGTCTTTTTGATCACAGCTCAGCTAACTCATTGAGATATTTTTTCTAAATACATCAGGCACTGTAAAATGAATGTAGTGTGGATGGGGGCGTAGCAATGGGCAGTAGCTAATAAGCACTGCTCCAATGTCCCCGAAGCCTCAGCACACCCTACTTTCATTGTAGTATTAATTAAAAAAAAAAGAAACACACACACACAAACCCGTCAGCCCAATTTTGACCTTCCCATCTTGCCCTTCATCATTTTTCAAGCTTCTGTAGCCTGCTTCAAACATCAGATTGCGCTTTGTTTTCCAGATATAACCACCTGCCTCAGATTGGCTGGTCAATTTAAGCAAAGCTAATTAGTCAAATATGAACAACAGAGAAACCAAAATCAAGTGGAGAAATGACTCAAAAGTAAAGCAAAAATAAAAAACAAAAAGACAGAAGAAAAACATATAAATCATAAAAAGCTCCTTTTGCAATCATTTTAGCCATGCTTTAAAAAAAAAAAAAACAGACAGAAAGCTGTTTGGAGGGGCACACCCAGAATGTGTCAGCTCATAATTACATTTTAGAGCTCAACAACTGCACTACATGTGAAAAATGACAGAAATTAAACAAGTTAATGTGAGTGTGTTTTCTCTTTCCTTCTGTTTCTTTTTCTCTCCCAATAGATGGGTGGTGTAACAGGGTGGGTGGGGGTGGAGGGGGAGGGGGCAGGTAAGTATACTTTTCTTTTGGAAGGGTGAGGTGGGGGGTGCACACATTTCAGGGGGATTATGTCATTACTGTGAAACCAAATGGTTTGCGTCAAATAGGAGTTTGATGTTTGAGTCGTACTGTGAGGTCACCAAATCAGAGCAATTAAAGGAGAGTGGGTGGGTAGGGTGGGGGTGGGGTCTTTATTGCTATATAATTCAGTGCAGATTTATATGAGTAATACCACAAACACATCCACCCAGTATATGATTCATGAAGAAAAAGAAAGAGAAAGAATGGGAATTGAACTCAATGAACAGAGGGAAAAAATGAATATTACACAACTTTGTTGGGTTTCGTTGTGTTTCTGTGAAGATTCTGCGTTGGTTTCTATCTTTTTTTTTTTTTTTTTTGTCAGAATGTGTTAGGGTAACTGTACGGGCAGGCGCCTCTCTCTCTCTCACTTGCGTCCGAGAGGCTAGCAAAAGGCAATTACCAGTTAACTGATCAGCAGGCAGGCTTGGGGCGGCTCGTCATTGGGTGAAGAGTTCAGAGGTCAGAAGGTCATGTGTTAGTTGCCGGTGGCGGCTAGGTGGTTAGAAACAAAAACAAAACAAACAGAAAAAAAAGATAGAAAGGATATTAGTGTCAGCAAGAAGAGACTGGAATGACATCATTTTAACAATAAAATGAATGCAATCTCTCATGTTGCCCCTGCTCCTAACTCCCCTGCCAAAATGAGATGAACCCAGCTAATCTCATCATAATCATGACGTTGTCACATCATGATCCCACCTACTAAGCCCCCACCCTGAAAAATGTTGCTTGGCGGTTTTAATTTAAGCGCACATTGCCCCCAAAACCAAAAACTAAACAAA
The DNA here is from genome assembly GCF_905171665.1 of Trachurus trachurus. Classification (NCBI taxonomy): domain Eukaryota; kingdom Metazoa; phylum Chordata; class Actinopteri; order Carangiformes; family Carangidae; genus Trachurus; species Trachurus trachurus. The sequence continues at coordinate 13,822,466 of NC_139907.1, read as the reverse complement.
GAAAGCTAAACAAAAAAAGCTAACAACTAAAAAAAACAGAAGCAAAGAGAGGTCGAACAGACAAACAAAGTAACAAAAAAACAAGAATCTAGTGTTTTAGTGTCTTATAAGTTGGAGTGCAAGTTACAAACAGTGTGATTAGTTGTAAGGAGGACTTAGAATAACTGATGTTATGTGAGGAATAACTGTGACTAGGGTTAAATGTGCAATGAATAGATGAATCGATGTTTTCCGATTCTTTCTCTTTATTTAGCAGTATATTTTTATATAATATAAATATACACAAGAACCATAAATACATTTGATATAAAATGCTCAAATATAAAATGACAGTACCTCACGTACAACTGAAATATTAAAAATGTATTTTAGCTTTATTTCAATATATTTGCAATACACTGGAGAGAATGCAAGCTACCTCAGCTTATGTCTGTGCGTGTCTGTCTTCCATAGAAAAATAAAATCAAAAATAAATTTAAATTTCAAGGTGAAATGGTGCCTGGTAGCAGCGTGGCTACTTGTCTTCTGTCTACTAGGTCTCTCAGATACAGTATAGAAATGCTTCTCCTTTTCCTGTGCTCCTTATGAGCTAAGGAGATAAATCATGTATGGGAACAAGCCTGCCCCATTTTAGGCTCTAATCTCACATCAGAGGAATGTCATTATACACCTTCAACACTGCCTGCAAAGTACTACCTGTCCTGGCTTCACAGCTGCATGAACCAAAAGCTGTTAAGATCACTTTTGCCTGAGCTTTTGACACAGTCAACATATATTGTATATGTTAAGTACTAAATGTAAACAAAATGTGCAGACCACAATCAACCATTTAGCTGGTGTGTGGATGTATGGGGTAGGAAAGGTGGTGGGGGGGGAAAGGAAAGCAAAACAAAAAAATAAAAAATACGATACGGACAATATACATATTCCCAACTAAGGCATCGAGGCATAATAGGCATAATAATCATTGAAATGCATCAGTCAATAGCAGAGTGTAGCTAAGAGACTAAACTGACCTCTGTCAGCGGTCACAATCCTTTGGTAAGGATGGACCCGCGTGTCATGCCGTCTCACTTTAGTAGCCATTGCACCTAGATTGTAACAGGTCCACAAGGTTAGAAACCGTTCACTTTGAGGAGGGGAAAAAACAGTCATCTTTTACAGTAACAACATTCACATTTTTAACCATTATCATTATAATGCTTGGATAATACAACAATACACAGAATAGCAACATAATACAGTTTATAGTACATATACACACCACACATATCTTTTTTTCTTTTTATGTGTAGAAAAATGCAATAGAAAATAATTATACACCTTTCTGGAGTTTTTCTTAGTATTTAAAAATGCATAACTTAAGTAATAAAATTCCACAGTGCTCAGAGTTATATAGAGGACTCTTTGAAAAGGGGGCAGGCAGAGGGTACAGGCTCCTGGGCTGTCTGGAAAAATTATATTCGGCTTCCTGTGGGATCCAGACAGGGATTGAGAGAAATTTGTCTCTTTATTTTGAAAGGTGGGGAAATCCAATACAGCTCTGATGGTAATTGAATAGTGCCAGATACCACCTGCCTCTCCCTCTCCCTTTCATTTTCTCTTTCCTTCTTTCACCATTTCTCTGCAGGTCAATCTGTTCAATGGCGGCAGAGACTGTCATTTACCTCCTATATTTGTCACTACTGATTTCTTCCTGCTCTCGCGCCCGGCACTGCCTCGGATAAATGACACAGGCAAACTATCCGTCGTGTGTCATGTATGTTCAAGTATTACAAAAATGTGGTACGCACAGAAATTAAGGGGGGGAAAAAGATTAAGCTGTCTCAGGGCGAAACGGAGATAGGCTATGTGGAATAAGTAAAAATAATTCAACCAAGATTTTCTTCTTGCATCAAATTAAGAGCAAGTTTTGGCTGATGACTGTGCTGCCACCTACACTTCTTTGAAGCGGCAGATGGCCTGACTTTTCCTAATTCTCAGAGAAGCCAATTGCGGCTAGTAGACACAGTAGCACAGGCGGTCGACGAGCCAAGTGCACGAGTATTTGTGTGAGTATGAGAGTGAGTGTGTTCCACAGGGCCCCTGTGTTGCTGAAGGCACCGATCGATAGTGTGAGTAAATAAAATGCACTAAGCTGGTGTAACCCTGCAAGTTAAAGAGAGAAAAGCCAGTCAGCTGCCCCTGTCTGTTCTACACATGACTCCCAGAGGCGCTTCAAATCCACAGGTCAGCTAAAAATCACACTTATGTCCGCCGCTGCTAGATGATGTCGCGGACGACGTTAGAGGAGTACTTAGTCAAATTAAAGTGGGAAAGCAACTGCCAAAGGCTTCTTCGCTTTTATTTGCTGCAGCATCCTTATAAAATAGGGCGTCCGTATCAGGCTCTTCTATCCATACATGTTCAGTTGTCTCTTTGGTAGCAGAAGTGTTAAGCTTAAAGCACCATTGACAATGAATATAACATATAGACCCTGATGGTGAACTGTACTCCTGACAAAGACGCCAAGAGCAGCGTCAGGTACTGGCACAGACCTCGAGTTCAGGAGGGGTGAAGCTAAGACAATGGGGAGAGGGGAACGAGAAGAAAAAAGGGAAGACTGGAGGAATTTAATGAACATCCCCAGTGGGAGTGAGAGGGGGACTATCTACAGGCATCAAGGCCTGCCTGCAGAAAACAGCGCAGAGAAATGATTTCAAAAGCTGCAGAAATCCGAGGGGATCTGCCGCCAGACTGAATATGCCTCCAGGCCAGTGCATGAAAGGGTTAGAGAGCAGGCTGCGTGTATGTGAGCGTGTTTCTGTCAGCGTGCCTCATTTCACACTGAGCCAAGTCCTCCTATATAAACCTAGCAAAAAAGAGGCAATGTCAACCTGAGAGCATAACTGTTTGGCGAGAGCGTAACTAAAAACAGTGAAGTAACCTCGGTCTAAATTACGTAGAGAACTTTCCAAGAGCCTAACCCTCACAAGGTGAGATTTGTCCCCCTTTGCCTTTATAATATAGCGTCCATATGAGCCACATAACTGCAGCTGGTCATCCCTTTAACCAAAGAGCTTCACCAGCACATCCACCCTGTGAGTTTGTTTGTTTTGATCCTCAGGTGGACACGACATATTTACCTTTCAACAAGTCCTGACTGTGGCTCATGGCAGCCGCGTCCAGCACCCCAGCTCCGGGGTAAAACAAGCTGGCCTCGTGTCCAGAATGGCTAAAGTGGGCCGCTGTACCTGTTGCACCCATGCTTCCCCAGGCTCTCTTACCTAGAACCCCACTGTGCTCGATGGGGTACTCCAACAGGGAGGTGGGTGCCAGGGCGTAAGGGTAGTCGTAAGGGGTGGTGTAGATAAGCCCGCCATCCGGTGTGGGAGGCACCAGGGTGGGGGTGCCATTGGGCAACATGGCAGCCATCTGAGTGGGCCGGATGAGGTTCATGATGGGGGCCCCGGCTGGTGTTGGGGGTCTGTGGAGTGCCTGTGGAGGCAACACCTGACCCGTGGGGGCTGCTATGAGGCGGGGGCCCTGTGCGGCTGCTGCCGCCGCTGCAAGAGAGAACGCAAGGGTGGCTGCCATAAGCAAGAGAGCAAAGGACAGGAGTAGAAAGACAGAAAGAAAGAGAGAAAGAAAGAGGACAAGAGATAAAGTGTTGTGTGGTCGATCAAAATCACAGATGATCAGTGAAGGGTGAGAATACATAGGAGGAAAAGAAAAGGGGATCAGGAAGTGGCAGGAGAGAGGGGAGGAGGGGGACAAAAGGGAAAATTAGTCCATGCAATGATCATGGTGGTGAACCACAAAAGCCACAATTTGTTGCGGAAAAAAAAAAAGTCAACATAGCAAAACAAAAATAAAAATAAAACCCCTCACACCAACACGAGAAGCACAAAATGCTGCTGTCATCCCAATGCATCCAAAGCATTACCAATCACCATGGCAGCTACACATTCATCTAGTGGAAATGGCATAGGCAAGGTACAAAACACACACATCAACGGAAATGGAGCAGTTGACTACATCAGGAGGGGGGTAAGGGGACACACAAAGGAGCAGGTTTCACAAAAGACTGGTAAGACTTTTGTATTTGACACGTCGGTCGCTGTGGGAGCATATTACACTCAGGTTTACAGTGATTCAAAGGACTGTTGATCCTCTGTACAGTCAGTGGTCCATTTAGATTGGATGGTGTACAAATGAACACACAGAGAAACCGTGCTTCTGCATTAGCATGTGCCTGGTGCTACGCCACACAAGCTTCCCCCAAAGGCAGGTCAATTAAATCAAACGCTACGGTAACTATGGTTAGGTGGTGGGCTTGTTCATCATCACGGCTACCAATTCAGCCGACGTTAAATAAGGAATATTAAAAAAGGTGAAATTAATCACTTAACAGTTTCATTTCACAATTCTGATGAGTTTCTGATCATGTAGAAATTAAATTTGGAATAATAATTAACCACATAACCAAGAGTTCAGAGTAACTGCACAAGATCTGGATTTATTCGGTCCATATCCAGATGCAGTTATGCATTTACAAATAACACTTTGTGATTAAGGAGCAAATGCTGTAGATGTGTGAAACAGTGACTAACATGCAGAGTTGAGCAGGTGGAGTGTAGCAATGTGCTGGCGGTTTAGAGTCCGCAAAGAGCAAGTGATACAGAGCGATTGCATCTGGATTGCAAGGGGGTGGGAATGAGGATGGGGATGGGGGGTGGATGAGGAGGAGAGAAGTACGGAGAAGAACGAAATGGAAGTTGTCCTACTCATGGAGGGGTAGGTAAACATGAATTGTTTGGAGAGCTTCAGAGAGAGAGAGAGAGGTCTGCTAGTGGTCAGAGATAATACAATGGTATGTACACAGGAGGTCTGACTACACATTAATTTGATGAAGGTAAACAGAATTAGTTAATGAGAAATACAGAAATAAATGATTGTTTTTTACTGATATAACTAAGTATGTTTGATCAATGTATGGTCTGTGCAGATTAAAGATTAGTTTTGTATGGTGCAAAACAGATGGACTACGTTACGTGTGGAAATACTGTATGTGTGTGAGCGCTCACTAGATTTCACTTACGTGTTTTGATGTTGTTGTCTCTGTACGTCCCATTGAGAATCGCCAGCTCCATCAGCTGCATCTTCTTCAAATTGTCTTCTCCTTCCGCCTGTTAAGAAACAAAGACATTTTTAACATCCATCCACTATAACTCACCCCACATAAATCCCACACAGGCCGAGAGAGAGGCCCCTCTCCGGGCCAGCTGAAACGGTCCACATGACAACCGCTACATGACCGTGTTGCTAAAAAGCTACAGTGGAGCAGCTAAATCATTCGGACTTGTCGTCTGCTCTCTACGACCACCGGTTGGGTTGGGGTCTGCATGGGAAGCAGGAGATAGAGATAAGCTAAAGTGCTGTTGTCATGGCAGAGTGCCTTGTTGTTACTAAAATGCTGACAGAAACATTAAGTGTGGGAATGCATATTCATAATCCATATCAGAATGATAATTACTGTAATTTTCTTTGCTCCCTTGTGCGCAATCAAATGCGCAATAACCGCCCTGGCTAATGTCAGTCCTGTCAATTAATGTTTGGATAAATAAATACAAAAGCAGCAGCCACTGTCATTATCGCCAAATTAGGGGACTGAAATTATTCACGGAAAGCAATTAAGATAGCACCCCTCCTCCCACTCACACCCATCTATTCCCCCCTTCCTTTCTGCGCCCCTCCAAACTCCATTTCCTCTGAAGCTACCGAACACTCAATAACCATGACAACAAAAAAGCCCCTGTGATTTTCCAGGTTGTACATCATAATTTAAGAAGGGCCTTATGTGAATTACTCTCCAAACTGAAGGGTGCAAAGACAGGCGTGTGAAACCTCGCTGACCTCAGATTTACCTTATTGATTTCATGCTTTTTGTGACAAAAAAGAAAAGGAAAAAAAAGTACAGCTGTGGTGCTTGTTCATTCGCCACTTCAACTCACGAACACAAAGGCTTATGCACGCGCTCCGAATCTGTGTGTAAATGCATCACCTACACACGCAGTAATGTGGCGGTGGTAATAAAGGAGGAGGGCAGATACTGAACCTCCCCCTTTTCTCTATTCTATCTCTGAGCGAGAGTCTGGACTAATTCACAGTTCAACCACAAGTCTGCCGCTCCATTCAGAGGACGATAAGGAAAAGAAAGATGTGGAAGGGGTGAGAGAGAAAGAAAGGGAGAAAAAAAGAGTGAGGGCTCAGAGTTAAGCCCTCCCCTGAGACTCCTCTTCAACACAGCCACAGAAGAGAGGAAGAAAAGGAGCTAGGTTAAGCAAGAGAAAAAGTGACAGAGGCTGGTCTCCCTTGACTAAATATAAGGCACTGGCCTCAGAGCAGTCACAGTTTTCAGCTGGGTGTGTGTGTGCCTGAGAAATGTTTAGTGTACCACAAGAGCTGCCAATTAACGAAGCGAGGAAATTCTCTCTCTCTCCTTCACTACCTCCACAGTTCTCTGTCTCTCTTTTCTTTTATTGGCGAAGTCTTAAAGGACAACAATACGCCAACATTTTTTCAAAGCTGCATTTTTTTCCACCTTGTAAAGATGGACAAAAGACTGGTGGTGCAAAATCTCGTGATGCAACATCATGATTCATTTTTTTTCTTCTTCTCATCAAAATTTGACAGGATGCTCAGAGGGGTGAAGAAATTCACAATTACACTGAGGCCCATCATCAAAATAGATTTCTGGTTCATTCTGTGATTTCACAACTGTGGATCTAGTAGCTATTTGATATGAAAACAAACCCTGTTGATACAATTATCCTAATTAAGACATTAAATAGTTAGTAAAACTCTCACACACATTGCTCCTAAATTGTCACCAAAGCCTCATTTTGTTCTCTTTCCATTGGCCTTGGCGGTGAACAGAGCCACTTGATATCCAGTGTCAACAATGATAACCATACTAGGCTAATTGAACATGGTCTAGGTCAATGGCTAACATGGGCAAGTAAACCTCCCACAATAGAGTCAAAATCACTACTAATTAGATGCTGCAACCTCCCTGTAAACACTTGTACACATGAATGAACAAGCGCTTACATAGCTGCCTATCACACCTAAAAGTGTGCAAAGTAAACAGCACTGAATGCAATTTGTCATCGTTACCTTTGCTTCTTTTTTATTTTTCCTCTTCAGTAACTTACACCACAAATTTAATCAAACCATGACCTCTACAACCTTGTAAAATACAAAAAAGTAAAAACAAGAACAACAAAAAAACATATCAAAAACAAACAATAACCCCCGAGAGTCTGCAAAAATATACTAATGACTGCTATGAATCAAAGCAGCTGTTTTTCCTTCCTTCTTTGTGTATGTGTGCATCTCCCTACAAACTGTGTCAGTGGTTCTTTGGAAGTAGGCCAAGCTGACTTGTTAGACAAAGTTGAGGGAAGGAATGGGGAAAAGGCTAGGCATTAAGGCAATATAACCTGATACAAATCATCAGGGTGTGGGAGGCGGAGGGAGGGGTGCTTGTTATGCTTTCACATTAACACTTTTATAGTGACAACAAAAGCATTTGTTTTTGCCTTTTATTTTCACAGTTTGAGGAGCCATATAAACACACCATGTATTCTGCAAAAACCCAACCTGTCAGCAGCTTTCCCTAAAACACCAGCCTGCTGTCTGCCAACCATCATTTACACCATTCCTTAGGGTTTCCTTTAAAATCAAGAGCAGGTAGTCCTTGTGAGCAAGGTGCAAACTGCAGAGCCACACATTCTTGGTGTCTTTGTTTCTATTATTATATTATATTTGGCAGCAAGAATAACCTTTAAAATTCAGAGGGAGAAAAAAAGAGCACATTTTGGGGCCATTGGAGATTGGCTGGTCCCTCAGAAGATACAAGGTACTTGGCAGCTGGCTGCAGCTCAGGACAAATATCCTGTATGCTGGAATATGAATGTTAGGGCTTTGCATGCGTTTGTGTGTGTTGTATGATGATGGATCTGCAGGGTTGTGTGGGTTAAATGGGCACCGGGGAAGAGGGTGGCACCATCCATCCAACTCTGCCTAGGTGGCACACTGCCTGTTGAGAGGAGAGAGGCACAAAATAGAGGGCAGCGAGAGGGGAAGAGCGCAGATGCTGCTGCTAGGACGAGGTGTGCGCTGCTGTCTGTGAAATGTGTGTACCCCCAGTGGAGTGCTGCTGATATAGCTCCATCTTCTCACTAACACAGTTTGTTAGCTAAAGCCCCCAAACCCCGACAGATCATTTCTGATTTACATCTGAAACAAGCTCATTTTCCCCCCATCAAAATACAAATTCCCTACCGCAACACTTCAATGTTTTTGTCTGGTTTTTTTTGTTCTCTGTAGTGCTCTGAGGAAGTTTGAGGAAGTGTCAGCACTCTGGTTTGACCTACACAGCAAATAAGATGGCAGATCCGAAGTGGCTCTGTGAGATCAGGAGAAACCAAAAGATATAACTGGTGACTAGGGTAAATAATGGCGTCAAAATCGTCTTTATGACACAAATATTCCCGTTAATTTATACTGGGCAGGTAGAACCCCCTGCAATGACTTTGACATAACATTTAAGGTCACACAGCACCGACTATAGACCAAAGTTGGGGTCTTGCAACGGTTTGCTGTATTAGTATTCTCATCATGACAGAGACTAGCTCTAAGTATCTACATTTAAGCACTCAAATGCAGATGTTTTCGATCAGTTGAATGAATGCCAATTTGACGGCTTGATTACTAAGATGACTTTGTGTTTGTTTCCTGAGTAACTGAAACAGAATACAGCGAGGAGCTAACACTCAAAATTGGACTGTTAGCTCCTCGCTGTATTCTGTTTGTGGTACTTTTAATAACTCGGAGCCCAACGCAATAATTTCCCGTGCCATCGTCCTGTAATTACAACTTGTGTCTTGACAGGCCGCTGTTGCTGCAGCTTAGTAAAAAGTTCCATATTCTCGCTTTATAAACTGCGTAGCCCTGGGTGTGCTGGGCCAGCTTCCTACCACAGGAGCACAGCTTAGATGAATGTTTGATGAACAGCACCAGAGAGAGCAGTTAACACTTTAATGTTGCCTTGCTCAAGGTGTCGCCACAATTAACAGACTCCTCAGTCAGCATGCACCACCCATAACAATTCGCTCAGATACAGCGATTACCAGGACCGTGTGTGCGTGAGTGTTGCCTGTGTGTGTGTGTGTGTGTGTGTGTGTGTGTGTGTGTGCCTGCAATGATCTGGCTGCTGGAATTCCCAGGAGAGATATAACTGCTGGATTACAGAGTGAGAGAGGGATGAGGAGAGGAAGTTTTTCTTTATCATCCCTAACATGCACACACGCATGTGCGAAACAAACACACACACCCACACACTCCTGTCCATCAGCGAAAAAGCCACTCAATAAAGCTGCTCTATCCACAAGAATCAGATTCAATCAATGAGGCCTATTTGTGAAATCAGCAGAGCGGTAAAAGCTATCAGGGAGGAGCAAGACAGAAGGATGAGGAAAGGAGGGAAAAGGAGGAGGAGGGTGGAGAAGGGAGACGCGGTGAGCCAAAGTAGGTGAGCCGTGTCCCACTGCCTACCTGACAACCCTGCGATGAGGTCACTAGATGCATGCTAAATCACTGTCATGCTTCACTCTTTTGTGCCTCTCGCCTGATCAAAGCCTGTGCCCATATGTTGATGAATACAAACTGCAGCTAATGCCAATTGTTACAGACAATAGAGCTTATGCTCGGTGCTACGTATGCACCGCGTGTTAGTGTGTGTGTGTGGATGACAATAAGCAACAGATGAGTAGCTGTCTGAGAGTGTTTACAGAGCTGCACCCTCACTCTCCCCCTGACGCCCCGATTCTGGGCCTTTTCCTATCCATCTCACCCACAGATAAACACAACAGGCGCCTGGATTAGGTTGGATGAATTTGCTCATGTCTATGGCTGCAACTGAGGGGGCGTCTTTGCTCATATCTGGCAAGAGTCACTGTCTATGCAGCTCAGGAACAGCTGAACGCTCAGCTCGGAGAGAGAAGAAATGATGAACAGTTGAGAGAGAGTGAGGGAATGAAAGAGAGGTGAAACAAAAGAGTACCAGGAGGAAGAAGAAACACACGCCGCACAGAGCATGTACAAGAGAAAGAAGCGTGAATGATTGAGTTGGTGGAGAGATGGAGAGATATTCAGGAAGAAGAAAGGGATCGGGCTGGAGAATATGAGACAAGAAAAGACAGACAGCGTAGTGAAAACCAATTTGTCTGTTCCCTAGTGGGCTGACACTGGCTAAGGCCTGCTTTCCTTCCCTGGCCTCACTGTCAGTCATCACAAACTGGTGTATGCACACATACACAAACACATACACATACACATACACATACACATACACATACACATACACATACACACCCATCTTAGGCCTTAGCCGGGCCAGGGTCAGGCTCTCTCCAAACTACTCCAATTACCTCAGCAGTAAACACAGCCTGCCCCGGCTGCCTCCTGGGATACAGGGAGAGGCAGAATGTGTAGAACTGAGAATGAGAGGGGAGGGGGAGAAAACATTCACCGGAGTGGAGAGGAGAGGAGAGGAGGAGGTGGTGGTGTTGGGAGCCTTGGGGAGGGAGGAGTAGATGACTTGATGTAGAGGGGTGGAACTGGTAGTGGCGGCAGCTGGTTTTTCTCCCGTTCCCCTCCCTCTCTCCACTCCCTTTTGGTTCCCTCCCAAACTCTAACATCTGGAGGAAAATGATTACTCTCGCCACGCTGCCAAGACGACTTATCAACAATTCCACACTCTCCAGAAGCGGAGAGTTAGAGAAGAGGAAGGAATGAGTGCTTGTAGCGAGCTTCAAAACATCTCCACACTAAATAAATAAATGACAAGAAAGTTTAATCAATTCAAGTCAACTAAAGCAAACTTGGAAGCTGGATTGGGCTAAGAAACGAAAACAGATGCAATGCACAGCAAATCTGATTCTCATGTTCCCATAGACAACATAATAAATCAAATAAATGCTCCGGCAAAAATAAAAAAAACACATAACTAAATGCCACATGCGCAAACAGCAGTTGTTTTTCACGCAATGTAAGAATCAACAAAGTACTGTAACAAAAGTGAAATACAACATAACAACAATGTATTATACTTAAATCCATATCATACATATATAAAAATACTTTAAATCCTTTTCACTTTGCAAAGACAAGATCATCTATCAATCAACTACAGGAAAAACTACACAGCTACACTACACCACCAAGTATAACCTTTTCTGTCTCATGAAGAGAACCGTTAAAGATGGTGCTCGGAGTAAGTGCTGCATGTCCTTTCCCAAATTCACTGCAGCACTTTCAAAGGCAATTTTCTTCCCTCTGCCTTGCTCCACAGCTTTTGTGAACATATCTGCCAAGAGAATCAGGACTCAACTGTATTTTCCTTTTCCCCACAGACTAACAACGCAATCTCCTGCAACCTCTCGTCTCTCACTGTCTCCTACCTTCACAACATTCCCGTAAAGCCTCTTTATTTCTCCTTTACTCATTTGCTTCCTTCCTCACTCCCAGACAGCTCTGTTAGCAGTGTGTGCCATTAGTCATGCTAAACCACCAACACACTAGCTCATTAGCATAGAAGCGAACCTGACTCCAGTCAGATTATTACAAACACATCACGGCTGCTCCGCCCCATTACTGTCAATCACGCAGCTTACTGAGGTACAGTTTAAAGTGGCACATTACAAAGTCAGGAACTAACTCTTCTGTTAATACTCCACTGTCTGAATCATAACAAAGCTCATAAGTGCCAAGGCCTCAGAGTAACAGAGCTGCCTCTGTTCTTTCTGTCTGATGTAGCAGTGGTAGTAGGTGCTCAGGGTGTTTCAATGTGTCCCAGAGAAGCATTCATTTAATTGGTAGAGCCTCGTTTACTTGCACAGCTTCCCTGAGATTATCCATAAAAATGCAATGTAAATATGGGTGGCGGACCGAGTCTGGCCCCCTGGATCTATGAGGATCATAACAACCTTTTATTGTGCTGGACAACAGAGAAGTGGGCAGCCTTGGTGCTCTGGGCTAACCCCATCAATATCAACTGACACACAAATACACAGACTCCGTGTCACCGACAAGAGAAAAGGGGAGGAGAAAGAGAGAGAGAGAGAAGAGAGAAAATATGTTTTTCTACCAGCTCGCTGCGCTCTCTACAACTGGAAAAAAAACAAAAAAAAAACAGTTTTTCTCTCCCATCAAAAGCATTTCCAGTAGTACAGGGGAAAAGCTGTGCGGAAATTCTGAGTGATCTTGTTTATCCTCAGAAACTGGGCTGGTATTCCATGTAACATAACAGCATTAAGAGAGGATTAAACTTCATATAAATAACCTAGAAAAATATATACAGATTTAACAACATGATTTAGATATATTATTAAAGCTTGTTGGCCTGCACCGGCTTTGACAAACAGATGATGTTACAGGGCTAAGAGCAAAGGGAGGAGGGGGGATCATGCAGTCCTACCACGTCTACAGCCCAACAAACAGCTGTCAGGTCTTTCCTGTCCCCTTTCTCTCATCATCATCTGCTCCTTAACAACCAATAAACGATAACCTACCGCTAAATCGCTTTCACGTGCTACCCTAGCCCATGTTGCTGATTTGCACCCTCAGTCTCTACCTTATTCTCCCACTGCTATTCCATTTCCCCTTCCACTTTCCCTCTCCTCCTTTCTCTTTATCCCTCATTCCACCAGGCTGCCAGGCGGTGTATTGTTCTGTCGCTGCGATCCTTTAATGCCATCCAATCGAGCAGGGAATATCTTGAAGGGATTTGGCCAGAGATGATTTGGGAGCTTTAAATGCTGCTAGGGGATTTGCATCAGATTCAGAGATCCTGACTCAGAGCTGATCACCGACTGGAGTCTCCTCCTAAAACAGAGATCCAAGCACCTCCTGAAAGACATGGGATTCAAACCTGCAACCTCTTGGATGGATCTACCTAGATATGTGAAGTCGGCCAAATAAAGTTGTTTTTTGTAATGACCTATTTAGGCACACCTTCCTCTGCCACTTCATCTGGCTCCGTTTAATTCATAGAGTCAGTGTCAACATGCTAGGCTGATTATGGGAAAAGATCTGGGAATCCAATTCAAACTGAATATTATGCTGCGAAAATCTGGGCCCATGTTACTGAAGGCAGAACTTTCACTGTGATAACACATAGAGGACAGACTGGCTTAAAGAGGCATCCTAGCTGCTGTAAAGCTGCTTCAATGCTTTGTTGAAATGTATATTCTTATCTTTAACGCTATGTTATTGTTACAGATGTTGTGTGCCTTCAGAGCTTATTGCACAGAAAGAAAAAAAAAGTTGTGCCGCAATGAACACAACCCAAGTTCCACCATGGGAAAACCAGTCAGCACAATAAGACGGCAAGTGGAGTATTACAAACATCGCCACTAACAAACAAAAAAAAAACAGTGAAAGAGAAAAGAAGAGGACTTTGAGCGCAATGAAAGTGAAGTCAGTGGAGACATCGCGGAGGAGACAAAGAAAGCCATCAGTTCAGAGTTGGCTGGTGGGACTGAGAGAATGGAGTTTGAAATGACTTGAACGATGGCTGGCAAAGCACGCCATCACAGACTGTAGGAGCTGAATTTGACGGGCGGCCTTTGGGCTCTCTAAACGCTGAGCTCTACACAATCCTATTTTCCTGCCTGAACACTGGGACACACAGTCGCTGGAGAGGCTGAGATGAAAGCAATGTGTGTGTGTGTGTGAGCGCGCCGTATATGTGTGTGTGTGTGTGTGTGTGTCCCACTACACAGATGTTGATGCTTGGCCCTGGTAAGGCCCCGGGGGAAGTTCAGAAACTACTGCGGGTGGACAATGTATAAAGTTGTGTGTGTGTGTGACGGAGACAATGAGACAGAGTGGCAGAGGGACAATGTGCATAAGTCTTGATCAGCACTGAGCCTTTGGAGTTACAGGGTCCTAACCGCAGCAACCCACACATAAAAACATCCACATACACACACACACACACGTGCACACTTCTGCATTTCCTTGCTTCTCTGTAAGGGGATTAAGTGGACCTTCAAAGAGAGGCAGAGAGATTGGTCAGGGGCCTGCAGGGTCCCTCCCCTCGTCACTGGAGGACCAGGGCAGATTAAAACTGCCCGGGTTTCTCAGCCTGACTTGTTACCGCCCCCTCCTCCTTGTGTTCTGCATTAGGACACTTGAAAAAAAGCCCTGGAGGAGCCAAGCACAACCAGGTGGATTAGAAAGGAGGTTATTTTACAGTGTGAGGGACCTGCGTGGCTGGGGACTGAAGTGCATGTGTATGTGCATGAACTGAAATTAAAAGGACAGCATGAGCGGGCGAGGCAATTCTGTAAGTGGTGCAGAGGGCCTGTGTACATAGAATGCACCTTCGCTGGGGATCTGAGCGGACTTAAAAAAAAATCAAATGAATGAGACAGGAGAAGAAACAGGATTAATTCCCCTTAGGGGGGAGAAATGAAAGAGATGGATTAGCAACAGGATGATGTTTCAAGGAGAAATAAGGGATGGAAGAACTCAGGAGAGACCATAAGAGAGAAAGTGCTAATTGCGGCGTGATGAGGCTGAGCTCAGGACCATGGAGGAAGTTTCCAGACCTGCAGACACAGACTCATTGCAGACAATAAGTGACTTAGCACCAGGACTCTTCACTTGAGCATCCTGACATTTAGCCTGGTTCAACAAGTCTGTTTAAGTTATTACTTGTTGATAAATCAGTGTTCATTGTTCTTATGGACAGAATTTCTAGGCGCAGCCAGAGGGGGCGGAGGGAGTCCGGTTTGAGGACCACGGGATTTCATCTCTGCTTTTTACAGATCATGTCCTCCTGTTGGCTCCTTTAAGCCAGGACCTTCAGCATGTACTGAGGCAGTTTGTGTCCAAGGGTAAAACAGCTGGGATGACCATCAGCACCTCAATGTCCAAGGCCATGGTTCTCGACTGGAAAAAGGTGTCTTTCACCCTTCAGGTCGGAGGAGAGCTCCTGCCTCCTGTCTTGGGGTCTTGTTTATGAGAGAAGGAAGGATGGAGCGTGAGATTGAGTGGCAGCAGTAATGCGGTTGAGGTACCAGTCTGTTGTGGTAAAGAAGGAGCTGAGCCGAAAGGGAAGCTCTCGATTTACCAGTCAATCTACGTTCCTACTCTCACCTACGGTCATGAACTTTGGGTCATGACGGAAACAACAAGATCTCAGATACAAGTGGCTGAAATAGGTTTTACTCCGCAGGGTGGTGGAGCGCTCCCTTAGAGATGGAGTGAGGAGCTGTGTCACCTGGGAGAGCCGCTACTCCCCCACATGAGCCAGCTGAGGTGGCTTGGGCATCTGTATCGGATGCCTCCTCCCTGGGGAGGTGCCTTGGGATCCCCCCTGGAAGAGCTGGAGGAAGTGTCCAGGGAGAAGGAAGTCTGGGCCTCTCTGCTTAGACTGCTGCCCCTACGACCTGGCCCCGGATGAAGCGGAGGAAGATAGATGGATGGATAATCAATGCTACGAATTAGACGGCTTAAGAATATACCCGTCTCTGCATTACATGTAATTTACTCTGATCCTACAGTAGCATCTGTAGATTGCACCTCACAGTGCGAAGCCACGATACTGTGCTGCTCTCCTTCTTCCCCAATTGTCCACGCCAGCGAGCTGATGAATGACAGAGGGATAAAACAAGCGAGAGAAGGTGGGGAAGGAGATGAAACATGCCATTCAGCACAAATGTTATTGCAATCTGAATCTTTTCCCCGCCTTGGAGTTTTCACCATTTTCCGAGGCTGGCTCCGTGAGCAGACTCCTGATGATGCGGGGAACAGAGGAGAGTGCAGAATTCAAAGTCACACTGCCGCTTTCTTCGCTCTTATGGTATTTCTGAAACACCAACCCCCACGACAACTAATGAGCTTACTATAGGTCCGTCCCTGGGTAGACGCAGATACACGAGAAATTCTATCTAAATTAAACTCAAACACTCCTGTGATTACAAGGCCACTGCATTAAACTGTTCCTTTGTTGGGATGCTTTCAACTGTTGACTGTTATCTGATTATAATTATTATCATAATGAATGCAGCTTTATCTGATCACACCTGCTGTGCCTCTATAGTTGTTTTTCAGCTACGTAGCTATAGGAGACAGGTTGGGCCAAGTCTCTCCAGGCTGAAACTGGCTGAGGAAGTCTGCATGTGTTTCAGCGCTAGGGGCCAGGAAATTAAAGAGAAGGAGGACAAGACCAAGGGAAGGATGCCAGGCTTAGGCAGGTTTTTCCCGACAGGGGTGCTGTTTCTTTAAGGTCAGTACCACCTGTCTGCCTGCCAGGAGAGCCATGGAGCTGAGTATGAGGAGGGACGGGCAGATGGAGATGTGGCGAGGAGGGACCCTCAAGCCAAAACCATACCAAGTCCCCCCGCTGGGTTTAGGCCGACAGGAGGGACACATGGACAGAAGCTCAGTAGTTACCGTATGCTGTAAAGTAATAATAATAAAAAAGAATTACAGTAGAGAATTGCATGCAACTGAAGAATCATTCGAATTACCGATGTTTTTTTGTGGCCACACAATCTCTGAAAAAAACTTCTTTTCTTTAAATACTTATATAATGTGACACTGTTAGGATTCGTGGCTTAGAGAAGAGACAGACCTCTCTCTAGTCTGTTCTGTGGTGTGTGTGCAACCTGTGTGTTAACTTGATGTGGTCGTCTTCAAGCCACTGCCGGTACAGTAATAGGAGAGACGCAGAGAGAGAAAGAGAACAGCAGACAGCAAAAGAAGTGGCGAACACACAACAAAGTAAGGAAAGCTAAAGGACGAACTGAGGGTGGGGGAAGATGGGTAGAGAGAAAACAAGGGGACAAACGAGTAAACAGGGGAATAAATGTACACCTTTACAATGGATGAATGTTTTATGCGACCTAAGAGTGAGACAAGGAAAATTAAAATTTAAGATGTCTTCCTGATGTACACTGAGGGAGACAACTCGTGTAGAGAGAGGTAACTGAACAGAATGTGTGGCAGACAAAGAGGAAAGAAAAAGTAAACAAACAGTGAAATACATCATCAACCCTGGTTGGGAGTATGGTGGGTTCCCTTCCTGCACATTTCTGAGATGATAAATACAAAAATACTCTCTTCCCTTTTCTCCTCCTCTTGGAAAGCCACGAGGCCCAGGTAAAAATAGCTTTTCCATTCTCTGCCAATAATTGTGGGCTTTTCATTTATGGTTCTTCCACGTGATGTAACTGGTTGTGTTTGTTGCCATTTATTTTCAAAGCATCCTGCATTGGTGAAGTGGGATACAATACAGGGCCATGCATGATGAGCCTGCATTCATGTGTTTGAGGTTAATGCCAACATTTAACCCAACGGAGCTGGGGCATTTTATTGTTCTTTTGGTGTCTGGTGTGCAGTTGAACGGGACCTCTGCTTGCTTGTTATTTATGTCACCGACGAGTAAATAATAATAATAAAAAAAAGGGCTATTAACAGGGGATGTACGTCAGCGTGCATGCTTGAGTAAATACTGTTTCATCTGATGTGACCAATCATGGTCACTTCACACACACTAACCATTGAAATGACATGCAATAGTAATCATTATTGGCATACGTGTCACAAAAGCCACATCTGTTTCCTGTGGTAAAACGGGTTTAAGTGGTCAATTCCAATTACCTACTTATCACCTCCAAATCATTAATCAGAGGCGATTTATACATCACACAGTTTTAGTGTTTGCTCTCCTCTGCTCTCCTGGTTGCAGGGTTTCAATAGGCGTCTGTGAAGTGCCCGTCTCAAATGTATTAGCGGGGTATAAAAGGAGCAAAAGGCTGGATAAATGAGTGCAAAGAGTGTGAGGATGTCAAGATGGATAATGATGAAAGTGGAGGACAAGAGGATTGTTGGAAGTCTAAGGTCACCCTGCCTCCAGGCCAGAACCGGTCTCACCGTCACACTCGCACTCTCCAGGCAAAGCAAGAAAACAGCATAACAGCACCGAAGGAGGAACACAGTGATGCAGTCTTGCCGTCTCAAGTAGAGGTCACCAAGTCAAGGAAGCCAATTAAAAAGATGATTAACATTCATGTGGGAGATGCAGTGTCTACGTGCAGGTGGGACGGGCTCACCATTCTCCCTCACACTCACACTCACACACACACAAATATAATGGGAGCAGTGAACAGTGCAGTCCAGCCTGTTGTAGCTGCGGTGTCCTGGGAGGTGGAGATCAGGAGGTTAATATGATCCAATCCAGCTCCTTCATTAGCCTGATGAAGGTAATAACAGCCAAGAGGGAGAGCCAGGTTGATGTAACACCCCCCATCTACCTACTGCCTACTACCTACAGGCCTCTAAACCTACTTCAGCTGGCAGACACAGTGGGATGATAGCTACTTTTGTCATTCAACACATTTCCGCGCTCACAATCGGACAGGAAATGGGGCAAGAACAGATGATCACCACCTTTACTCAGCAGCTGTAGCGCAGGTCTTGCATGTTTCTTACAGGGCATACACTTTAAAAGTATGAGCTTAAAGGGATAATTCAGCTTTTATGAAGTGGGGTTGTATGAGGTACAAATGGCCATTAGGTATAATATCTGCAGTAGAAAGTTGTCTGCTCTCCCCCACTGAGAAACACTGGAGTCCTGTCTCAAAATAATACACCACTTCAAGAGTACGAACTACGTACTATCTCTTTAATCCAAGATGAACACTCCAACTTGTATCATCACGCCATGTTGCAGTTAAAAAAAACAACAACACAATGGTGGCCATGATATCTTTTGCAGAGTTTTGCCGTCAGAACCACTAAAGCCATGTGGATCCGGTACAGTGATAGGAATGATCACCTGAGTCAACCAGTCAGGCTCACTGAGAGACGTAAGCTTCGATGGATATGCTGGATGTCATGCATGACAGAGGATGTTAGGGAAGGGGTGGGGGGTGAGGAGGGAGTAGATTAAGAATAAATAAAAGGAGAATGGTAGTAATAGGTAGGCCTAACGGAGAATAAACATCATTAATTGGGGAGGCACACATGGATGGATGCAGCCAGATGGTGTTTTGTACTCATTTGTCATACACTGCTGACAGAGAGAGAGCAGAGTGAGAACTAGAGAAACGAAAAGAAAAACAAAAAGGGATGTTTATTGATCGCAAAGTCAGTACACTGCTGCCTCAAACAGACTTCCACTGTTTAAATCTAGCTCTGCTTGTTCTGCATCATCTTCTCTCTGTGCCTTTCCTGTCTGAGTGGCTCCGATGGTGCTGCTATTGTAACACTCTGCAAAGCCGGATGCATACTGGCAAGTACAGACACAACACCCCGCAGATCGCCAAACTTGGCTTCCATTAAGGTCCATCTGTCTGCCTTTTACAAAAACACCATCTACTGTATGTTCTTCCTCAAAGGTGGTCCAAGGCAGAGCGGGAGAAAAAGAGAGATGAGGAGAGACTCGGGCTCAGGGATGCAGGAGACTGGAACAAGAACAGAGCGCTATACAGGTTTCCCAAAAGAGAAACTTAGCCTTGGCCTAGAAGGACTACAATGGACTGGTTGGGCCAGACATGGCAACTAATGGGGAGCTCTCATGTTGCTGGCCAATGCCAAAGCATTTATAAATGAAAAAAGAAAGTGGAGCAATGGAGGCCTCTCTTAATTTCCATAATGTGGACTAGAACTAAGTAAGTGAGAAAATACCAAAAATAGATTTTTTTAAAGGCACAATAGAAATATCGAGGGGAACTGGGGGTGGGGGTGGGGGGTTGGGGCACAAGAGGGAATGGCGATCTGAAGCCAGGAAGCAGGACTGTGTCCCCACTGTGCTGCAAATGGAGAGTTGTGCTCGAGGCCGCTGGTGTGCTCAGGCTGCTAGCATGCTCACTTTGTTCTCGGCAATGACAGTTTCATTCAGGGAGACGTGCACTCGGCTCTCAGGAGCCAAAGTGCCTCAACGCCAACTAGCTCTTTCTTTCTCTGTGTGCTGTTCTCCTTTCTAACCTAACCTTTACAGCTTTTTCTGTGTGTGTGTGTGTTAAGAGAGTAAAGGCTAGCGAGCCTATTCCTCTTAATGTGCTGTAGGTACCTTGCGGCAAGTGAGAGTGCGACCCGTCACTGCACTGAATCAGATGTAGGGCAGTGTGGCTGGCATGGGGGGTTACTGTATCAACCTATCTTACATCCCATACACATCGCCATATGGCTTTAGATTCTAGTTCAATAGGACTATGCCAGCAGCTAGCAGCTAGACCTGCTCACTAAGTTCTTATGAAATAAAAATAATTTGCTTTACGCCATAATCTACCAGATCCTCAGGTCAAATGAATCAACTTGAAAATATTGGAAATGGAAATCACAAAAGACCAGAATTAAGAGACGTGGCACCAGGGTACAAACCCTGTTTGTGACCGACTTATAACAAACAAGGAATAACAATTTGATCGATCAAATGCATGAGGTGCTGTACAGGGAGTTTGTTTCCAGGGTAACGCGTTTACATTAACATTTATCATTTCGGACTTTTACAGTGCACCTTTCAGTGAAGTGGGATATAAATACATATGCTTCTAAATCAGGAACATTTTAACTCAAAAAAGGAAAGGTCAAAGCCACTTTATCCTAACAATTACGTCACACCAGAGTGATTACTGAAAACATAAATGTTAGGGAAAAAAATAGCTTCCTCTATAATCTTCGAGCATGTTCAGCACGTGGATGTGTGTCAGGATTCTGCAGCCCACAAAGTTCACCAAGATAAAAATCTCAAGTCTTTTTTTATTCGTCTAAAAAATTAGATACAGCACCGCCACCTACACAACGGAGATCGAGTGCCGAAAGGCAAAATGTGGACACAAGGACATTTCTAGCACTTTTTTATCTGGTAGGAAAAAGTGGTTTAGGTAAAGGTAGTGAGGGTTATCTCAGGACAAGGGCAGTGTCTGGTCTCAAATGGCCTTGTTCAATTGTCTGCTTGTCTGTCATTCTCCCATAAATCCTTCAAACATGACTGTGACCTGAGAGTACGACTGACAATTACATCCATAACAATGTCCAGTGCATGCACCTGTCAATCAAACACACAAATGTGAACAGACACACAAAAACAGGTCTAAAGCCGAACAGTGTCGAACTGACTCAACCAAAGTGTCACAGATTTTTAATTATGGTGAGTGGGCATGGCACAGTTTAAAAGTTTAGTTTAACAGTGGTTATGTCTGTTAAGCACCACAGGAAGGCAGCATGTCAGGGTTTTATCAGACCTAAATAAAAAATACAGACAAAATCTAAATCATGCCCTACTTTTTCTTTTTCTTGCTTTCCCTGTTCACTTTGCAACACTCAAGAAAAGTACAATTTAAAACAACTTAATATCATTTTAATGTCTATCTCAATTAACATAATAATGACAATTAAACAGTAAATCTACACTAAGTGACTTGGTGCTTCTGTACGACTTGTGGTGAAATATTTAAGACATTTAATTTGTGCTCTTATCTCAACCTCGATGTCACAGAGTGTTTTTTCTCTCAGTTGTCAGAGGGAAAAATATATTTGTGTGATGCAACATGCTTAAGATGAGTTTTTTTGCTCACAATAAAGGTTGAGTTTGCCATCTCTGCCGCTGCTACATTTCATATTAGGCATTTTAAAATGGACTATATAGAAAGTGCACTGAGGCTAAAGGCCGGCTTGATACAAAGTCACATGGATATGTGGCACTTTGTGCATACAGTTGGCAGGCCAAGACTTGTCACACATGGGAATCATTTCTGTTTGTGATCCAAGCTTTGTTTGACATGAGTGCTACAACTCAACCAGAGGACCATTAATAACATATGGACGTAATTCAGAGGGATTTGTTTCTGTTTACAAATGTCAGCTGAGAGTTGATTTTTTATTTGTGAGAGCTACATCATTCTACATAATCATGGATTATATACACGTCAAAGTTCCAGCCTCTTGCACAATTGGCAAGGGTTCGCCGTCAATCACAGGACAATATCTGCTTACAGTTGAGTCATTAGTGCTGTCCAGCACTTCTGGGGACAGAAAGGGGGAATGGAACAGACCAGTCAGGGTTTATGCACAGAGCTCTGCAAGTATCTAAGTGGAGGTTACCTAAAGTGCAGTGGGGCTCTGCTGCCGGCTTCGTTTGAGGGCCTTAACCAAGGACTCGAGGGATAAGTGGAGCATATTACTCGGTATGTGTGTCTGTGTATGTGCATGCATGTGGAGGCATTTTTCTGGGCATGGATATCCATGTGTGTGTGTGTGTGTGTGTGTGTGCTGGTGGGTGTGAGCTAGTCTGTGAATATGTGTGCGTACGAGGGCAGGATCAGTGGAGTAAATCCACACTTGAAAGAGTAGCTCAATCAAGCTCTCCCACCCATCTCTCTCTTTCTCCCTCCCCGTGTCTCTCTCTCATCTCTTCAATGTTCCTCTGCTCCCAGTTCATGGATAGTTGAAAAGTTCACAGGACTCGGGAGCAAAAGAGAGCTACCGAGGGCAAAGAGGAACAAGTGTGAGCCTTCAACACTTCCCATCAGTAGAATCTTTCAACTCTAAGCAGCTGATACCTGAGCGAGTAGTGCGAGATACAAAATAGTCCATATTTGCTTTACTAACGTCAACAACTGAAATGGCAAATAATGAATTTGCACAGCAATTTAAGTAATTTGTAATATGTGCATATAATTCATCTTGATAGTCTGATGTTTCTGAACAAATCTCTGATGTAAAGTTATCAAATAAAAAACATGAATGTTCAACAATGATCTACATACAATACACTCCTCCTATTATATAAATAAACT
This sequence comes from Trachurus trachurus, assembly GCF_905171665.1. Taxonomy (NCBI): domain Eukaryota; kingdom Metazoa; phylum Chordata; class Actinopteri; order Carangiformes; family Carangidae; genus Trachurus; species Trachurus trachurus. The sequence continues at coordinate 13,799,607 of NC_139907.1, read as the reverse complement.
CTAAAAGCCTCACTATTATGTCACTGCGAGTTCAGCTAAATTGCATAAGAATAGGTTTTTCCGTTCTAGACATCCTGGTTTCTAATCCCAAGTGAGTCAATTATGAGATTATGTCAAAGCGAAACTATCATTATAAAGCCTATAAACAACCTTCAGGTTATCCCCACTCTTTGTTTCACTTCTGGAGCTGGGTCCTCCTCAATGACAACTAAAGCCTGTTCCTTGAAAGGGAATAAAAAAGCATGACCTCATTTTGTTTCCTGTGCGATTTAATAAAGGCGATTTTATGCTGCCAAATGTGGAGAAGATGCCCTTCATTAGAACAGTGCGTACCCACTGCGTCCATACTTTAATCCAATTTAGTTTAGCATGATAAAGGGCATTACTGCCAGCCAGGCCCACTGCCCACCCACTCATGACGTCTGTATGCACATGCGCGTAATGACATGAAAAAATATATAGCCCCCTGGGGAGGTTCACGGGGTAGATAATGCACCAACCAAACATTCATGGACAGGGCAACTGGGCGATTACTCCGCCACACTGAAACTACGTCACTACTATTGACATTCCCATTTGTCATACCCTTGGCAAGTGACAGGCCACTGTAGCAATGTGCTTTAAGATCTGGATTTAAGCTGAATGGAAAGCCCAGGTTCCCAATTTGGCTTACTTAAGTGAACAAAATGAAATGTGCTGCATATTGTGTTAAAAAATATGCTTTTATAACGAGACAAATGCACTGTGTATTTTATTGTAATACAGAATAAGGGAGACACATTTTGTCCCTCAAGGATCAAAGAATTTACGGGTTCATTTGATAGACCCGGGAAAACACACAACACATAATGTGTGTCTAATGGAAGGATCTTTTCATTACATTTAATTGAGCAAAGATGCCTTGCTTGAAGGAAAAATGGCCTCTGGTGGACTGCAATGGGTCATTAATTAGTTCTATAAAACTCTTATTTGAATTAAGGGTAGAGTGAAACTTTTTTATGAGCAAGATTTCATTAGTGTCCGTAAAGAGCTGGAAGCTGCTTCCTTGTGTTTGAGAAATAAAAGAGGAGAGCTTCTTCTTAACCCACTAAATGGTTCTGGGCCTGAATCACCAGACCATCTTTAATGTACTTGTTAGGCTGTGAAATGCACAGAGATTTCTAGAATAGTTGGGAGGCTATTTTTGTGGCACTCCTTTCAGATGAGTGTTAGCTGCTGAGAGCCGTCATTGACTTAAATGGACGCCAAGAGGGGTTTTGTTGTGTATGTGTCTACACGTGTGTGTTAACAGTGACTCATTCTGCATCACTCTTTAGAACATTGTCGCTTCCAGAAACAACTTCATCATCAAGTTTGTGTGAGCGCGCGCAAATTTTGTGTGCATGTGTCAACATCCTCTGTGTACATGCAGGCTGTGGAGATCTGAAACACTCGTGCACTCAGAAACAAAACAAGTGCCCAAAGGAAGTGACAGACGGGCTGAATAGAGACAAGTAATCCTTAAACAAGAGGACATGAATTGAAGTGCTTTCCACATTGTCAGGCTGGGCTAAGGCCTCGTTCAGACAGATGGGGAGGCACTAGAGGGAAGGCGGCTCCTCTACATGATGGCCCCTCTTGTCAGATCTTAACATGTGCAGCTCAGGTGAACAAAAAGTTAAAGCTCACACGGATGTAAACATGGCAATAATAAAGTTATCCCACATTTCCACCTGGACATGTGGTACGATTATTATAGGTGCCTTCTGACAGATTTAGACTGAACTCTTACAGCGTCACAAACATGTGCAAATCATTCCACAATTTCACAGCTCAGACTTCCTGGTTTCTCCTAATCACTGTGTATCTGGTTATAATTAAAAGGGGTGTCTTTTTTTTGGAGGGGAGGGGTGTTCGCTAGCCCAGTGAGCATCGTAATTCTGCTACTGCAAAAAAAATTTAAGGCTGATGAATTGTACTGTGATGCAGCAATATCTAGGGCAAACAACCTCCTTGCTGCATATTTTTCTCCCAAAGTGAAAGAATGTAAATGCAAAGCATACATGTAGGCATAATTCTGCGTTTACAGGATAAAGTGCATGAAGGAAAGCAGCTTAACGACATTACCATTCAAATGACACCGCATCCCTTGTTTAACCTTGCGTGCCTGGCATCGGCTGGTCTCATTTCCGCAGACCACCAAGCCCTGCGCGTTGCCACCTGATGGCAAATCTGGGCCTTCAGCTGCCCTGCCCACCTGGTCTCCACAGTTAACAGGGAAAACACACAGCGCTTGCCAAAAAGCTACCGGCAGATATCACCAGTGGCAGCGTATGAGGAAGTTGGGGCAGAGGGGATGCGGAGATGAAATGTGGCAGTCACAGGAGGTGTGTGCAGCTAGCTATGTTTTTCCACTCTGCTGGTGGTACAGCCAACCTGTTCCCCTGCTCTATATATGGAAGTAAACAGGATGCTAACAGTGGGATAGAGGTGCTGTGCCATATGTAGCCTCATTATCCTGTTGTTCGGACTAAGGTAGTTGAGATGTTTCTCAGCATTACTGCTCTTAAATCAGAGTTAAACCATGTCCTTTATATCAACTCCCCGGTGAACTCAAATAACTGTACTTACGGTGAACATTAAACACTGCATGTGTGACGTGTGTACATGATTGCATGGGGGGTAAAGACTCACAGCAGGTACGAGGAGCTTCTTGACCTCCTCCACTGCTCTCCTCATCTTGATTTCGGCTCTGGCCTGTGTGTCTTCCACTGTGATCAGGACATGAAGGTCTTCATTTAGGTGTTCCCAGTTTGGCTTCCCTCTGTTCTGCTCCTCCTGGAAAGAGAAAGAGACAAGACCGTGAGTGAATGTAACAGTGTGGGTGTGCTGGAGCTCCAGTGCAGTAACATAACACAGCGTATCAGAGGAAGCGCAGGCGAGAGCAAGGCGTACACAGAGGACGACAGGGCCCTGTGAAGAGAAGCCGGATGACAGGAGTGGCCCTTTAGTCAGCTATTTAGCTTTAACTTTGAAAGGACACCTTTCTTTAATAGATCTCTCGCTTCACAAAGGCAAAGACGACAGCTAGCCCTGCAGCAATTAATATCAGCGAAAGATGGATGGATGGAGAGATCAGAGAGAGCGAGAGATGGATGGGGATTTTTAAACCACACCAATTTAACTAGGAGGAATGGATACGGTTCAAAGTGCCACAGGGTTGTGCGTAGAGGTACGCAAGTGTGTACCTCTGTCTGACTTGTATTTGTGTGGACAATACTGTCTAAGTAACAATAGCTCTCTGAGGGACTTGTTTTTTTTTCCTGCTGAAAAAGGCACCACCAAAGTGCTCAGAGTGCAAAATTGTAGCACTAGCTCTACATCAAAGGCAAAATAGGCTGTATTGAAAACCAACTGTCACTGCTCAATAGCCTTTCAACACAGTTGCATGTGAAGCCGTTTCAAGATTTGAACTGGGGAGGCTGAGTTTGGGAAAGGGTGCACAGTGCTACCGTTTTTCATGTGCTTTCAAGAGAAGCCCAGTTACCCGTCATTCTTGTTAAAAAGGTAAATTGGGATATGTGACGGCAAATATGGAGTAGCTTCACATTTGTATCTTTCTAAAAAAAAATTATATATTTTTTCTCCATTTCGCATAACTGCTTTCCTACCACTGCCGGTTGCCCCGCTGACAGTAAATGCAGCAAAGACACACTGAGAACACTCTAAAAAGCTTTTGAGGTTGTATCGCATGTCACTGTACAACCATGACAGCCAGCGGTTTTAAAGCCGACTACTTCCCCCTGAGGTGAGGAGTTGAGGTCTAGGTTGTCTGAACAGACACAACCTCAGATTCTGTGATGTGTGACGCCACATTAAAAACATCAAAACAGGATTATAGTGTAACAATGTTAGCGTATGACAGAATTCATGAAAACAAAACGGAAACGTCAAAACGGATCAAACTCTAAAAATGTTGTCTGATTTCTTTTTCTAAAAAAAAAACGAGGTCAGAGTTACAGGAAGTCGACTGCGTCCCCGGTTTCTCACCTCCTGCTGTTGGTGCAGGTTTGTGCAGACTGTTGACGAACACCGAGTCGTTTACCCCCACCTATATACAAACCACCTCAACTTCACATCACTGCTCATTTTTTTGAGAAGCGTGCTGCTGTGAGGGTGTCTAATTACAAACAATGCATTGCAGCGCTCTATGGGGGGTCCACCTGACATGATTTCAGTGCACTCAACCCGCACCACAAACTGAGAGGGAGCGCGCACACACACACACACGCACGCGCACACACACACACAGAGCCTGATCCGAGTGCCACCCACCTGCTTTCTACTCCACAGAGAGCTGTTGCCATGGCACTGCTCTTTTACAACACACACATACACACACAGAGACACACACAGTGACACACACACAGAAGAAAGTTCAATATTCCACTCTCGTTTTCCCCTTTTCCACACAGGGGGAGGGCCTAGTTTCAGCTGTCAGGCCATTATTTCACCATGGCTGTTTGCTTATGGCCTATTAGGGGACATGGGGATTGGAGGGTGACTCAGCATTTTCTAGAGGGGACACAGAAAGACAGGGCAAGAGGGCTGCCTCTGCACGCAGGCCACTGTATTATAATAATAATAATAATAACAACATGGTAGATACAGTATATACCGATTATGCTGTTGCTGAAGTTGAACCCAACAAGATTAGTCGATCACATGTCTGCGTTCACTCGAGCAGATTTCTGATTTGGTTAGATTGTCGTCAAAGAGATCCGGGAAAAGAAGAATAACACACACACACACACACACACACACACACACACACACTCACGGCTATGCGCATGCATGCACTGACTCGCGTCCACGCATGCACACCCACACGCCTCTCACCAGCATGACTGCCTGTGAACAAGGTCAGTGTGTGCCCTCTGAGGGAAAGTGACAGCATGACGAACGGGGGTGGGGGCTGGCGGTTGGCGGTGGGGGGGGCGCAGTGGGGAGAGGGTGACAAAAGCGACAGGAGGTGAGGCAAGTGCTAAAGGGAATACTGGGAAAGCCTTTGAAGAGAACGTCCACGCTGGCCAGCATCAAATGCCATGGCAATAACCACATACCGGGGTAATCGGTTTTGGCAAAAATATGTAGCATGAATAAATAGCACGGACACTGCATCTAGAGACGGCATCTAAGAATAGGATCAGAGGGATAAGACTCCATGTTGTTTATGTTGCCTGACTCCCATCATCAGCCTGTACAACACCTGTTTGCCCGCCGGCTTTCACACCCCTTCGAATTGAGCCCAGTAAACTCTCAGGCCTCCGTTCTCGGCGTGGATGACACCACATACAGAAAGGTTACAAAAATAGACGGGGGTCTCTTTCCTCCTGTTTTTAAGAAGCAATACTTGGGAAAAAAACGCTGTTTACACGTTGACGTTCCTTTACGTTATTGATTCTGTCGGTACCATTGTTTTGCCTGAGGGAAGCCGCACCACAGGGTCAGCTATACGCCTGAAGCTGAAAGGGATTTATTGCAAGGACACATAACAGGCTGCACATTTTCAGACACAGAGCTTTCAATCATTGGCGTTGAGGCTGAAGGTCAGTCCTGCTTAATATACCACACTGCTGCTTCAATAGGATTTTAGATTATGTGGTGCCACAGTTCTGTCCTGGCTATGTTGCACTTTAACACTCATAAATTAAACTATTTGCACTGTTTCAACTCTCCTGCTCTGAGCTGCCCCTTCTCCTTTGATCAGACGTTTTCCAAGCGGGGTCAATGCAACCGAGGGTAAATGCCAGCAGACAAAACAGGTGCAGTAGGGAGCTACAGGGGCTCTAAAGGACAAGATAGGACAAGCGCAACTGTAGAGGAACAAGGATCAGCGCATGTAGAGAAATATGGAATAAAATATTTACCGTGAACCAAAACAAATCAAAGCTGAACTCAGAGAAATGAACACATTCACTGGGAGCTGTTGGGAACTGAAATAAAGCGCAACTTAATAAAGCTTGATGATTTTAGTGAACTCTGATCATTGCATTGGGTTAGATAATTTTTTACGACAGTGTGCCATCCTGTACAGGTCACCTAAATGTCAGGGATTTCAGCTCTGTGTAGAAAAAGGAACCACATAGCAGTATATCTCAAAAGAAGTTATTAAATTAATAACACCACCAATAAACCTTACTGCAGTGGTTGCTACACTTCCTGCCATTTGCCGTCCTGAATGTCCAGTGCATTGCATAGGCACCAAAAGCACAATGTTTGTTTCATCAACATAATCGTACCCTCTAAATTCTTAATAAACAAGAAACAGCTTTCAGTTGTGCTGTGTCAAGTAATTTGTCACAAAGAGATGAAAAAAAAAGCTTAAACTTTAAACAAAACTAGCCGGCTGCACTGCCAACAGGCCAATCAAGTTCAACATATTGACTGCCAATGTCACATATTAGTTCTTAAGCAATGAGACGTGGGAGACGTGCTGTGGCACTGTGTATTGGCTGGCAGAAGTTAAACGTAGCCGCCGGTGTGGGCCTTCACCGTTCTGCCAGTCACTGTGCTGATACCACAGTTTCAGCTATTATGTGTCGAGGCAATCAGCAAAAAAACAAATCAAAGCAAATTTATTTGATATAGAGCATTTCTCAAGGTGCAAGTCTGAAAGTACATTTAGTGTGGCTCAAACTAAAACAGCTGTCTACAGTGGCATCTGTAATCTCTCACACTGCGTGGTAGCCAAAATAGAATTAGGGAATTGTTTTTTTGCAAAAGCGAGGGGAAATCCCTGCTCTGTCTATGCAGTGGTCGATATAATGTGTCTGTAATTTAATTGCCGTTGTTCCTGCTGTTGTTTTGCATTAAGCATGACTGTAAAAGTGAAACCTGGGAGAGTCAAGCTGCCACATTAGATGAAAGTTTAAGTGGAATAAGGCTCCAGAAGGAGTTCCCTCTTCCTTCCAACTGTTTAGACAATAATCATCAAAAAGGACATTATTCACAAGCTTCATCCCTTTAGGCAGCGTCTGGAAACTGCACAGGATTTAACAACAAAATAAGAATAACAAAAAAACTCAAGCACAAGAAACTGGGAGAGGGTTTATTTTAGTGGTGTTGTTGTTGAACACCTTAACGAGGAATGTCCTCTATGGAATTAGGGTGTGATCCATCCTGTCTCCACTAATGTGTCAAAAAAAACAGGATGTCCAAAAGTCTCCATCAGAGAAGTCACAGCAATGTTACTTGTACTTCCTCAGTCACTCTCACAGACACCTTACACTCAGTCTTGTTTGATCAGAGTGTGACGTGCAGTCTGGGGACAGGTTATTATCCTGTGTTAGTCTCTCCTGTCTCCTTTCATTTGAGTCGAACATCAAGTCCCGCCCACACATACACACACGTGGGTTTTGTGATTTTTCATTTTCATGCTCATGAGTCCAACTGTCAGATTAATAAAAAAAAACACATACATTTCACCAGATTCTCTCCATAGATCATCTCTATATTCTATGATAAATTGTTCAATCTACTTTGGGGAAGAAACAAAAAAAAATCATAGCTCTTAAATTCATAAAACTACTAAATTGAGCACAGAATAACGACTTTAATGTGTTTGCCTTTAACAAATACAGCTCTGGTGACAGCACTACAGTCGCCAATGACTCATGTGATAATAATGACGACTAATTACTGTTGTTTTATCTTTGTTAAAATTGACAATGTGTTCAAATTTTACAAGCAGCAGAAGCAGCCGTGGTAAATACTAATTCAAGTTTTAATATCAACAGTAAATCTTGAATAAGAGAAACCGTCTGTGGAGAAAATAATTTGTTTGACCGAGGTTAACAAAGCAAAGACTTGTTTAAACAGGATCAGTGGCAGCAGGCCTGAACAGCACTTCCAGACAGAATTAAATGACAACAGCCAAAGTGATTTGCACACAAAATTATATGGGATACAATCAAAGAAAATGGGTAGAGCAGGGGGTGTGTGGGGTGGGCGTGCAACACAAGTTGTTGTGTATAGTGGAAGTAAAAAATGACAAAAATAATTAAAATCTGAGACATGAGATACTCAGTAATAAGATAATTTGCAAGCGACCGGGAGTGAGAAAGACTGATTAGGATGTCCTTAATAGCAAACGTTATACTTTGTCACTTTGTTTTATATAATCAAAGTGTGAGATGCCACATTTTTCTTTTCACCTGCTTCTTTACTCCTTATTTTCTACTTGATCTGCTTTTCTTCCCCTGCCATTGTTCTTTATATTACTCTGTTTCTCTCTCTCCCTCTCTCCCACTGTGTAGCTCCAGTGAGCCGACTCCCCGTCAGGCAGTGCGGCCCAGGAGGGAGCAACCAGCTGAATTATTGAGAGCATAAAAACGCTGCCGCTAATGGATCCTGAATAAACACACTGGCTAAGCTGCTGCCGTGGCTTCCTCTGCTGCCACAGGGCATCAAGCTGAAAATACTGAGGTTGAGGATGCAGTGACTGGAGGCTACGGCTGTGGCTTTGTCTGCCACTGAGCCACAGTTATGACACACCAGGGCCATCCAAAAATGTTTTGGGGTACAGCGAGCAAACCCGATAGTGATTTTTGTGAGACATTAACAATGGGAACAGCAAAGGGAGACCATTATGTTCTTTTCCCCGCTTACTCTTTTACCAAAATTTAACCAAATGTTACTCTAAATATCTAAAGCAGACAATAAGGTTAGGGCTATAAGGTAAGGGACATGGTGAGGACCGGAAAACATCATCTTAATGAATTAAATTATATGGATGTGTGCAGGAAATGTTCCCATTAACTTGCTACCATCTACAAAGCGCTCATCTGTATTTTTGTATAAATGTTTAACTGTATTGGGCCTTTGTTGGTGTACTAATTGTGCAGAGCCTTTCACAGGTCCCGTCACAGCGCCCCACAGCATAACAAACTGGCACATGTCATTAAGTTTTAAGATAGTAAGAGATTATGAAGGTAATCATAGATTCATGTAATGAGCTAAGCAGAACTTCTTAAGGATGTGTGCGCGCGTGCATGCGGGCGTGAGTCTGTACATGCTTGAGCGTGTTCACTGCCATTTAACTACTTCTGTGTCTAATTCCAAAGAAAGAACCATAGCAGAATGTCTTCATCTTGTTCTGTGATAATGAACACACTCCAAGGGAAATGAGAAGAGATAGAAATTAAAATACGAATGGAGGAGCCATAAAAAAAGAAAGAGGGAAGAAAATGTTAGCCCTGCAGCAAACTGGAGCTTCTAAGATTATGACTCAGCTGAAAATCTCTGTGTATTTGTGTGTATGAACCCTGTTTCTCTTACGATGCACTGTGGACTCTGTGTGTGTGTGAGAGTATGAGTGTAAGTGAAAGAGAGAAAGGGAGAAATAGAGAGAGAGAGATGGGTGTGTGTATGTGTGTATGTGTGTAGGGAAGGTGATTCCCATACCAAAAGGGATGAAATACACTCAACCTTCTGACTTGTAATATAATGCATTGTAATATAGCACCACTGCCTGGCAAATCTGGGCAACTGGGGTGCGCAGACAAAAGGGAAAAAATAGGATAGCATATAAAGAAATTCAACTCCAAAAAGGTGTCACTCAATGAAGAAAAAATAAACAGAAAAACAGCCAAAGGCAGCTGTAATGGCTCGGCTAAAGCTCATGGGCACGGCACGCACATATGCTTGAAATAAAAACTGTCAATTTGTCCTCACAGAAACTTCAAAGGACATCAACAAATCTGATCTGACACACTTGGGAACGCCTTGGGAAAGCATGCGAGTTGCTTGCATTCAAAGTTCATGTTTTCATCATTCAATTATCTTTAATCTGCTTTAATCATAATCATATTGTGCATCAAAACTGAGTATGTATGCTGAAATAAATGTGCCATGAGTCCACTCTGGAGTGAGGCTGACCTGACAGAAGGTGTGACACACGACTACCAAACATGGTCTGGCAGACTCTCATCAACATTACTGTGCAACAGTCAGTCACATTGGATAATGCACGCTGCGGGTTTAGGCTAAAACATTGTGCAAATATCCATTTTTCAGGAAAATGATGTAAACTTTTTTTTTTTTTGGTCCAAGTTCACCCCTTGGGTCATGGGATATGTTGACACACAACATTAGCCTTTTATGTCTCCAACCTCGGCTCAGCAGCTCCAGAAATAGAGGCAGCTCCCTGGCCTTGGCCGTGTGCTTACTACTGCCTTCTGTACTTTCCACTGCACAGCTTTGTGCAAACAGCCCTATCAAGTGTCAGAAAGCAGCCACAGGGCATCAACTCGACGTGTGTCCGCCTCATGTTCCTACAGGGGCTGGTGGGATGTTATTGCATGACAGCAGTCAAACCAGGTTTCATATTATTTTGTAATACTTCAAGACAGATCCTTGCAGAGAGAGAAAGAGGTGAGCGCCGGGTTGGCTGAAAGAATGTAGGTCTTTTTATTTGTGAGTGAAATCAACTCAGTTACATTGTTATCAAGAGATAAAAACACATTAACACTGGGCACACTGCCACACCGATGAACCTACCTTCTTCTTGTCTCTCATGGAGCTCTTGCCTCGCACCATGATTTTGCATCCCGTCTCTGCTTCCAACTGTTTGGCTGTGAGTCCCCGAGGGCCAAGGATTCTCCCCACAAAGTTATACTGCAGACACAGAGAGAGAAATAAACTGGTGAGTCAATGGATGAAAGAAGAGCAAGACCATAGTGGAGAGTGGTTTAATAAGCAATTAAAATCTCCCATCGATAACAAAGGCGGAATATAAAAGCTCTAAGTTTCATGTTGAACTGGATCATAGACAGCATTCTGCACACACGCACGAACGAACACACACACACGCACGCACACTCCACTTTCAGTGAACTTCTAAACAGCATGACATCAGCTTTGCTGGTTATCGCACCTCCGCTGCCACAACTATACACATCATGCCAAATCTATTACATCAGCACATGTCACTGTGTGTTTCTAGGACAGAGAGACGACGGCTGGCCCCCACTAGGGCCGGATAAAAATATAATAAGAACGATAAAAATAGATTTTTTGGATTAATCACTATTTTTATTTGGGCACATTTGTACCCTTTCTGAATGAACATCTGTGCTTAATTGTATGCGTGTGCTGTTGTTCCTTGAGGCTAATGGTTCATTTGGGGCTGCATAATGTGTACAGTGCCTGCCCTGTGGAGTTGACAATGTCCACAAAAGGACTGTTGCAGGTTTAAAAGCAACACAGATGATAGCTGGCTGTGAGAGCAGCTATGAGTTCCTGTGGTCTTGTAAATTATGACATGAATAATCACACTCCATCTATGCTGCTCTATTGTGCTTTATAAGACTGTCGTAGCATGGGACGGTAAGTTGACTGTGGCTATCTCGGAGCAAACCTAGAGATTGCATCTATGAGAAGGACAAACTGGAAAAAAAAGAGTGATGTGATCTGTGCCGTGTTTGCTGAAGAGATATCATCTCTGGATGTGAAATGTGAAGTGTATGGATTCTGTTTTGTTCAGTCTGTCCCTGCCGAGTAGCTGAAGCTAGCTAGCAGCCGTCTGCAGATATCCGGCCGGTGCCTTATCAACACAAACAGTACAGATGAATTAGTGAGCAGACTTTGAGTTTGTGCCCTCTCTATGTTCTTTACACAGTAAATGTACCACACTCTGTGAAAGCACCTGCTGCAGCCCAAGCATAGCTGTATGGGATTGTATTTATCATTTAAAATATTCATAACGGTGGTGGTGCAGGTTTACATGCACACGTGGAGCGAAGAAATATTGAGCCATGTGTCATGTTTTAGTCATTTTGCGTTAGCTAAGGAAAACAACTTCTTGGGCCAAAGTTTTATAAATGGCAAATGCGTTTAAAATTCAGCCTATAATGTGCAATTTGATATTCGAGGAAACAACAGTGTTGCTCACTTGTTGAAGGTAGAAGCGTGTTTACAGGAAACTCTAAGAAGAAATACTATATACACTGACTGTGCTGATATTGACTTGAGGAAACTGTAGGGTCGAGAATCCAATCAAATACAGGGAATTTCAGAAGTCACATGCAATATTGCTAAATCGGCCTAGAACTAGAGCTTATAAAATATGTCAAGGAAGATACAAATGATACACAGGCTTATGTTTTTTCCTGCCTGACACAATATAAGTATATAAGGACAGGCCACACTAAAGTCAGCTCGCTCCTACTTTTACTTATCATCTACACTTGATGTCAAAATAGTCCTGGGCAGAAAATAGAAAACTACCTGAAATTAGTCTGGGTGGGAATGGTGGCGAGGAAACAAGGAGAGAATGGAGTGGAGAGCTTTGAGTGGGAGGTGAGTGGTGACGTGAGGTAGTTTTTGCTTGACACAATTTTCTTATCACGACCCCCCCTTTTCAGTGGTGAGTGGCTTGGGAGCTTTGTACCAAAAGGAAACGTATTTACCAACGTAATCCTCTCCACTTGAAACTGGCTTCCAACGGGATAAAGGGAAAATGTGTTGAAATAATCCAACACAATTTTCAGCTAAAATAAAAAACAGAAGGAAAGCAGGGGAGCTCGGGAGCACGGCGATGCATCGAGAGGTAAACAAACCACCCATACTTGAACACTGTAGACTATGGTGTGTATAACATCTCTGATGCTGTTAAAAGGGGGACATTTTTGGCCGTACGGAAAATTTCCAAACCTGAAATATTCAAAACGGCACAGTGGAAAGCTTTCCATGACAATGAGAAGCACAACTGTTCGTCTCTTGAGCCGTTACACTGAGCCGTGACACCCCTGCATTAAATTCTTAAACAGAGTCACATCTGCTTACGCACTCCACCGCACCAATGCGTCTGCAAAATTCAAAAGGCCATCAGAGGAGTCACATTTAATTACAGAGGGATTATAAATTTAAAGGGATGTCGGTGTGTTTCCCCTAAACAATCTAAACTAACACTGGTGAGGACAGTCAAAAACTCCAGGCTGTTGTTTTCCTTCCTTGTCCCCGTCACTGGGCTTGCCTGCATCCGTAGCCTGTCGTCTGTCTCTGGGAGGAAAGACACACCCTGTGGCTGCAGAGCTGCTGGAGTCCCTGCAGATGATCACAGCGCGCAGCTACATAAGACTTCATGCGTGTGTTTCTCCGTCACAAGGCGACTGTCTGTTTGGTTATCTCTAATCGAGGAAAACGGGTGCAGGGGCTATTTTGCGGCAGCAGTGTGTGTGTGTGTGCCTACTGGAGGATGCAGGGGCACCTGTCCTTGGAGGTCAGCCACCAACGCTGCGTGCTGGCCTGCATCTGAGTCGTACGCAACCACACACACACACACACAAACACAAGCACACACACAGAGAGAGCCTCAAGGAGCACAGGAGAGGGCTGTCTGTCTGCATCACGGCACCACTACAGACAAGGGTGGACCCCAAGCTCTCGGCGTCATGGTGGTGCTGTTGTGCAATACACAAACAAAAACACACACAAAAATACAGCCTCTAACCTACTATGCAGAGGCTACAGTGGTAATATCCTGTGTGTTGTCACATAGCTTCCCTGCTAGCTAAAAATATTTGCTGTCATTTGGCACACCATTTTTTTTTTTTTACTCCTACAAGGTTTAAACAGTTATAGTTTATATATGAAAGTAGGCTTCTCTGGAGGTGGGACATGTGACAGTTCCCTCCAGCCTAACATGCTACATGGGAAACAATATCTTCCATCAGTCCAAAAACCCATCTTATCTACAGGCTATGAATATATTAAGTACAGTAGAGGCATTACAGAGCAAGCCCTGAAAACTGACTGATCTGAGGTGGTTGCTGGTTCGAAAAGTACAGAGAGCACATTTAATATTTTACTCTTTCATCTTCTCTCACTATGTTGCCAATACTTCTCTCACTGTAAGAGTGGAAGGTATTCTCTGTGGACATATGCTGATGACAATTGCACTCGACAGCGAGGAAGGGCCTGACGGAGGAGAGCTCAGCAAAATGAAGAGAAAAGAGGGTTAGAGAGATGATGACACGGGAGCAGAGGGGGAAAAGTCATGAACATCTTGTTTTTTTACAGCACTGGGAGGTTTTCTGTGAACAACAGGGGCCAACGGTGCCACTACACTCTCACAGTTTTCCCACTCCAGATGTGCGACTCTATGCGAGAGGTTGCTTGAGGAGATAAAAGGTTAGAGTGGGTGGGTTAGATGCGTGTGGCTTGGGTTTTATGGCCTCCACCCCCCCCACAGAGTAAGCGCTTCTGGGTAGCGGCTGGTGCACCAGTGTCAGATGTGTTTTAATGACGGAGGCATGTGCACACAGAGCACAGAGCGGGCGCCGCGTCTGGCCGAGCAGCTACCACAAGTTTTATTCACACCACTCATCACTCGAGGAAAAGTGTAATCACTAACACACATGAGACAACCGCGCTTCAAGCATCTCGCCTCGGTCTCAGTCGGGAAGAAAAAAAACAACAACAACATCGACCTCATTCAGTTAAAACCATGCAGCTCAGAGTGCAACTCTACTGTAAATGAAGAAGAAGCCAATATCATCGCAGTGATGGAATAAAGCTAAGCTCTCGCCTCCCCCTGCTTCCCGCTCTGTACTGAGGGTTTGACATTCTTCTCATGGATGTTGATATGCTGTTAGAAAAGGTGCTCTCCATTTTAAGCCACTGGTATGTAGAGACAATGGGGAGCCAAGCGGGTGAGTTATCAGAAGGGTGCAGGGCCATTGAGCCTGCCAGGAACTCCACTCAGTTAAGCCAGAGGAGTAGGATGGATGCAGTGCCCTCATTGCCAAATACACTATTCTCTCTTCACCTCCTCTTGCTAAACTATCTAGCCTCCTCCGCACCTACTAAAAAAAGCTAGTTTTCATCCTCTACATTCCCGCTGTTACATCAACTCCACTTGCTCGCCAGACTGAGGTCTTTAAAAAAAAAAAAAAAAAAAAAAAAAAATCACGTCTGGGAACTGCTGTAGCTTCTTTCTTTTTTTTTGGCTGAATTTCCAAGCTTTGCACCCTCCAGAAGCCCTTGAAGCAATCAATGCTGACAAGGAAAGTCATATTAAACAGGCTTTTAACAATTAAAATAAATCAACACCAATGTTATATTTAAAAAAAAAAAAAAAAATCAAGTTAAGTGGTGATGATTATAATTAACAGTTCTAGTTTCCCCATTACTGCCTGATTGCCCATGACTGGTAGCAGGGAGCAACAAGTCATACTGGGGTTGCCCAAGTGCAAAAAAAAGTATGTATAATTAACAGCATTGTTTAATCAAAACACTGTCAGCACCAAACTTACAGGCATAAACTGTGTGTTTTGCTGACTTGCAAACTCCCAGCAGTCTCTCCTGCTTGTATCTTTGTTGTATTCTCCCTTTTGCCCTGCTCATTTACAGCATTGGGAGATTGTTGGGACCTATGTCGGACACGCTCTTTCCCTCACTCTGCTGTTTCAGCCTCATCGCAGTTCGTCTTTGACTTTTTCCACACAAACACAGAGAAACACTTACAGTAGATGCACAAACGTAGTTAGTGTGCAGACACAGAGAGACAGACAGAAACACACATGCACTTTCACATACACACAAAGCCCCCTTCAGGACAAGGGCTTACACTGACATTAAAGGGCCTTTGTTTAGCCCCAGTTATCGCTACTCCACAGGCGGGTTTTGTTGTGAGCATATCTACGTCTGCGACACTGTGTGTTTATGAGCACGGGCGTGTGTGAAACCACAATACATGGGGTGAACTCTTGCAGACACCCTCGGCACCCGGAGCTGATTGTCGCATGGGTTTTGTGTGTGTGCCCGCGCATTGTGGTTTGTTTCTGTGTGAACAACTGAGAAACAACGGCAGCTCCACCAACAATGCTCAGAGAAGCAGAACAATTGTGCCTTTGACGGCGTTTGTTTGTGGTGGTGGGGAGACAGGAAATGAGATCATGCTCTCTGGCTATGTGTGTGCGCGCGGGGCTTATCAAAGAGCGGGGCCGGGGCAGGAGGAGAATACCAATCACTTATTAGCCGGCCGTGCTGGGCTTATGGAAATGAGGAACAGTTCATTCGGTGCAATGTATCAAAGCAAGGTGGAGTCTGTGGTTACACCAGGCACGGCCATCTCTTCTGAGTTTACTCATCTCTTCGCTCCTGATCTCTCTTGATTCTAACCCTGCCCTGATGTATGATTGTGAAACAGTTCATACCAAAGTAATGGCGTTCCATCCATCACAGCAAACCCCCCCCCCCCCCCCTTTCCTCATACCTCAGATACCCTCTGCTTCGTTTCACTTCGAGTTACGGTATTTGGAGGTTTTGAGAGAGGGCGCAGAGTTGAACGCTGCTCTTAGCTGCCAGAAACACCTCCCCTCTCCTTCCACACCTCCTCCTTTCTGTATCCATTCATAGGCTCTGGAAACAGTGTGTGCTTCCTCTTCCTCTTCGTCTTAGTACACAGGATCTTGCGTTTCCTCTTCTGCATATCCGGCATTCTCTCATAACGTATGGGTCTCTAACAACGGCAATCGATGTTTCTCTTTTACACACAACCTCACGAGCCACCGGCCCACTGTCTGTCCTTTTCATCACTCAATCTTCATCTTTGGGAGGAAACGTTCCTCCATTCAATTAATCTGTTCTTTTTACCTGCATTTTTATAGTCTGATCCCCGCCATCCACACACACACACACACACAAGCTGCACATATCTTTTCCACACTGTAAAAAGGACTAAATGGAGAGGGGAATATCGGGATGAGGGAGCAGACAGGTGCATAACCTGCAGCGGTTTGTATGGTTGATCTACAGGAGGGACAGAGGTGGTGAGGCTGGGACGATGAAGGAGTGAAAATTAGACTTAGATTCCAATGATGACATCTTTGCCTCAAAGCCCTATAGACTTCAAAGCTCTCTATTCAGCACATCCAGCATTTAGCGCCTAATCCATGGCTCCTTTGATAATTCTGTTTGGGTTTATTTTGGGGTTGCAGGCAGGGTGGAAATACAGAGAAGTGAAGACGAAGAGGTGGAAAGCGTAAAGATTGATGTCGGCTGAAAGTTTGGAAGACGTGATTTAGGAAAGCACGGGGCAAAGTTTGCGAAGTTCTAGATAAGCAAACTGTAGCGAGAAAAAAAAATAATGAGGAAGATGCTAAATAACATTCAGTCTATCCCTCTGTGTTCACTTGAGCATTAGTTAATCATCATAAGTCAATAGAAGACTGCCCTTTGACAAAGCTGTGGAATAATGTTGGCCATGCTCCGCTACCTTATCCGCAAGCCCATCGTAAAGAGAGGGAGGGAAACAGTATCTAATTTAGATTAGTCACATCTGGCCAATACTCGATCCTTTTAATAGAGCATTGTGTTAGTTCTGACAGAGCGGTGAAGTTGCACTTGCATCATCTGATCAAGCATCAGCCATCTCATTCAAGCGGCACCATCTTTTACTCATACGTCATCCGACTGACTACCAGCTGCCTAGTAAAATCAAATCATATTAAAACTGGTGTACAGGACTATACAGAATATGAAGTGCTGCTGTTAGGGGACGACAGCTTCATGTTTAATCTAAAGAAGTGAGGCTTTTGGCACATTTCATCTTGCATATCTGTACTTTACTCTAAGATTTAGTGTTTGTGCATGTTTCCAACTATCTCTGAGCCCTATATATCATCTTTATGTTGCAGGATTAGTTTTAGTTGTGTTGCTATTTACAATAAATTATCAGTTTATTCAGTCTTGTTGAAAAAAGGTCACTGTCGGCACAGATTTTTCATCCAGTGCATGAATCTATCCATCATCTTTGATTGTACTGTGAAAGTTCATTGTTCCACTCTTAATATGAGAAATCCCAAACAGATTCTTCTGAATTGCAGTGCTGTATCTGTATCTGTTAGGGCTTTTAAAAAAAAGAAAAGAAAAGGCATCAATGTTTGTTGCAGTCTCCAAAACCGTGTATCAGTGGAATCTAGTCTATGCACACACGTTCTGTATAAGCTGACACTACGTCCCCGGTGCAGCCTTTGATCCCTGTGTGGTAAACCTACTTCCTTTGTCCTTCATTCTCCGTTTTCACTTCTCTGTGCCTCTCAGTTTAATGACTTCAGGGACAGACAGACTGAGGTATCACAAGACGCCATCCACTTACAGTATACAAGTGCAATTTGCTAACACGGAAGCAACCCACTGGCATTAGTGCAGTTATAAATACACATTTAACAGCTCACGCTGTTGCCCTTCGTCATGTTAACTGACTACAACAAATAGTCCTCTCTGTTTAAATTATCATTGTAATTACCCTCCTCATCAAATAGCTAACTAGAAAACCATCCGTTCATCAAATTATCATCATCATGCATGGCTGGCTAGCTAGAGATATCAAAATCCTCCACTCTGCTGCTCTGTCGGTGAGGTGAGGTGAGGTGTGGGGCGGTACATTTCCAGGACTGGTAATGACTTAAGGGGGTCAGAAGGATATCAGGAGCTGGCATGATAAGTGATGACACCCTCATGGGAACGAGCTTAATGACTATCCCTGTGCAGGGAACTGGCTGGATGGCCGGGCAATTTTACTGCAATGAAAAAAGAAAGGTCCAGGACGACTTGTCTCCTCAAACCACCAGAGCCCTTTCTTTGGTTCTCTCAGATCTTTGTACCTTGCGGTGGAGATGAAGCATCATGAGGCGATAAAGCTATTTTACCACTGTCTATCACTAAAAGAGGCAGAAACATACTCTTGATTTATTTTGAACTTTCTAATTAGTTTTACAAAAGCATATTTTTTTTAATCTGCGTTTTAATTATCTTTTTCATATTTTGTAAAAATGTTTTGTACTTGAAGAAATGCACCATAAAAGGCAACGTTTGTTCTTTTAAATGCAATACACTGATTTAAACAACAAAAGGAACCAATCTCCTGTCCCTGCCAACAGAGAGCACAGAACCAATATTGATCAACCATTTCTTGGCTTTTTTAAAGCCGGCAATCCATTTGTAGACATGAACTGGATTCATTTACCTTCGAAATACAGACTAATAACCAAAAAATGAGGACTTGCAGGGAGATCAAACATCTGTTCCTCTGTGGAGTCCATTACTTAGGTAAACAACCAAAAGTACCATGGCAACCCCCTAAACAAGAGACAAACACTAATGCCACAGAAACAACCAACAACAGAACTGAACTGCAAAGTTTTTACAGTCCTATCTAGACAAGTGGTCGCTCCTTTCTCTCTTCAAGCTGGCAAGAGAACAAACCTGTTTACCAGTTGCACATCAGCTTGCAGCTTTAACCGAGGGTCACGTTTCACAGAGTCAGCAACGCAAGGGAGGGTGGGGGGGCATCTGTGTGTGCATGTGCACCTGGACATTTAATGGTTGGCAAATACAAATACGCAGGGAATAAAGTGGAGACAGGGACACACTTAAAAGACATGTCACACATCCTATCAGATGCCTGAAGGTCAACGGAAATGACATGCTGAGCTGTCTGTCAGCCGCCTATCAATGTGTGTGTGAGCGTGTGCTCGGGAAAAAAAAAAAGTGCAGCCACAGATAGCATTTAATTGAAGGTTGAAGTTATCAGATAGCCTGCAACTCAGCTGTCAGTCAAGATGCAGTCACCACGGTGACGCTTCACAGCGCTCTGCACCACTGACGACATCAGGAAATGGCTGACTTTGAAGAACGGCGAGGGAGTGGGTAGACAGACACACACACGGGCAGACAGGGTGACAGAGACACAGGCCTTCACACAAACACGTTTACAGACAGATGTGGAGCACACAGGCAAGTACACACAGGCCAGAGGAGGGACACACTTAAGGGAATTAGAGTAGAAGCGTGCTGGCAAGGCAAGTTATTTTGGTAGAGTTGACATGCTGCACTGCATCCAGGCACCAGGACAATCTAATTATCTACTGGTGAAACCAGAGCAGAGGAGTCGTAGGTGAGACAGAGAAAGCCCCATCAAGCTGGTGTGACCTCGGCCCAGGGATATGGTGGGAGTCTCAGCTTTAAATTAAAGCGAAAACTGAGGAGAAGGCAAGTGGATGGCATGCGTCCCAAAATGACAAGATAAGTGTGGAGAGAGGGAAAAGACAGGGAAATAGTATGAACGATGACAAATCTTCCATGGCAGGTGAGCTGCTGCCAAGAACACAAAACTGAGACTTGGACCAGATTTCTCTGTTTTCTTGAGAGAACCTAGTATTGCATCAGTCAGACAGACACACACACACACACACACACACAAGCACACATGCATATGTCTTCGATGTGGGAAATCTGGGAAATCAGACGGAAATGTGAGTGGGGGAGAAATATTCCCCCGTCTAATAATCATCATTACAGTTTCCTCTCCTTTTAGCTATGGGCAGATCATGGATAGGAAGTGACATTTTTCTCCTCTTACTTCATCATTTCTCCCCTCTCCCCCTTTTCACACTGATCCTGCACCATCTCCCCCCATCTTTTCCCCCACTACCCAGTGCCTCCTCTATTTATCCTCCTTGAAAAAATAAACTGAAACCTGACATACTGTAACTCACAGTGTGTTCAAACAACAATTATCAAGACGAGCTGAGCACACTGCAACACTTTCTGTCTGCTGTTTAAATAAAGAATCCCCACATTTCATTCCCTAATATCAACCTATCCAGTAGCTTACACTTGCAAGGAGAAGACGGAGCAGTGAAAAGAGAGGGAGTAGGCAAAAGGACACGTTACCACATTTGAGAGCCAAAAACTAACCAGTTTAACAGTTTCTGCACACATTCTTCTAACAGATATAATTTCTGGAAACAGGAGGAGTAGGGACAGAAAGAAAATCCATTTAGACCTGCTGCTGAATTCCCTTTGTTCCAATCATCGATACACTATCTGGCATTTGCCTTTTTTCCTGCAGACTTAATGACTACAGTGTGTGCATGTTTGTACCGAAATAGAGGGGAGAAGTGTCCAGGTGAAATATGCTGCTGTTTTAACGTCACCGTGGATGTTTATTTGCTTGTACTTGTACATCCTTGTGTTCGTGTTAGTGTGTGTATAAATTTGTGTCTACTAAGGTCATCAGTGAGTCATCTCAGCCACCAGGGGGAAGCCTAATTAATTTAGTAGCTTTCCCGGCAGCTCGTAAACACAATACTGAGTTACAGTCCAGCTCTGTTCGGAACAGCATAGCACATCCAGCGAAGGGAGCACAGGGGTCATTCGAGGATGCCACACTTTTAATAGTTTGTGTGCGTGCTTGTTGTGTGCGAGTGTGTGAGAGAGAGTCAGTTCATTAATATCTTCACAGCCACAGGTGCCCCCCGCCCGTGTTTCACACATGTTCGCGAACCTCATTCATTCTTCTACAAATCAGATTCACAGTTCATCTACAACATTAAAACAAGTTGTGGGGTTTTAATGTTGTTGTGGCTCATCTGCTAATCTTTAAATAGCTTGCTATACAGAGAGAGATGACTCCAGTTAGAAAGCACAGTATCAGACGTTACTTTTAAAACTAAATAACTGGCTATAACATAAAATCAGTAATTTTAGACCAAATAAATTCTGACAACTGCACATAAACTAATGGATCCATCACACATACAGGATCAGTCCAACCACATCTACAGTTTTCTTTCTTTCTAATGGTCTACATAATGTATGCCCAGTACAGTATTTATAGAAGATATATATCTATATATAGAGAGGTTATACTTTTATGATAAACTACACAATCATTTTCTGTACACGTCAAGGATAATAATAATAATATGTCAGTAATTATAAATATTACAGTGAACATACCAAAGCTAATTAGGGAAGTGCTCAAGGACCTGAGGTCCTGTCACTATAGATGAAAGGTGAAAGACTGGGACTTGGTTGGCTGATTTAGCATGTGAGCTCAGAGGCTGGGTTTGGTCTGAGGGTCAGCTGGAGCTCAGCTTATCCCATCCAGTCCCTGGTGCCCTTTATCAATTCTGTCAGGGGGAAAATGCAATCCACGCCTGGCTGGGCCTTGCCCTGCTCTACGGTGTCTCTTATCCTTCGTCACCTCCCTCCATTCATTTCCTCACTGCAAGCTGCGGGGATTACGACGAGAAACGTTGCTCCACAAGACGTGACGCAACCACTCATGTGTGTGCCGGAGACTACCGCGGGGTCAGGACAGTGGCAGACTGACCGTGGTCAGAACCTTAAACACACACACACACACACACGACATGGCTACACACATACAACACACCACATCTGTTGTTCTTCAGACAAGGCTTTTACTGACTCGTCTCTTCAGTTTTGCCACCAACATCCTCATCTCTACAGCCAGTATATGACAGCTCCACCATGCACTATTCATCCCTAACCTGTGTGTGTGTGTCTGTGTGTGTGTGCATGTGAAAAAAATACAATCTAACCAGTTTAAGGAATTGCAGTTCACCTCTCACGATGCTCTTCCTCTTATTTGCCTCCTCCTCTCCCTCTCAGCACTAATCTACCACTCAGGTAGCTCATAAACACCTCAGCATGCCATCATTTCCTGAGACCAGGACCAGCTTTCATTGCCACCGGATATAGCTTTAAAAGGTAGTCCATTAACAACTTGGCACACATGCAATGAATGCTGCAACTATTGCTTAACAAACTAAAACAGTCAATCTGGTCAACAATTACTTGTTTATCAAACATAAATGAGAACTATGAGCAAAAAAAAGCAGAAGAAAGAAGACAGGAGGCTTGTAAGAGTGGAATGTATGAGAAAAATACCACAGAGTGTAAAACCGTTAACTGGAAAAAATGAGAAAAATCTTCTTCTTTTTTTCCCAGTGGGTACATCCACAGCACTAGCAGACTGTTGAGCTACTGGCACCTGTCTGTAAATCAACTTGTGTAGGTGTATGTGGGTGAGCATGTCCACAAATACAAACTGTGGATCTGTTAGAGCTGCTGATTTACCTGCTGATTAAACAACAAAAAGGAGAATATGCTTAACATTCCTACAGACATACAACATTATCGATTGAATGTACCTCACAATTATTTTCTTTATTGTATTTTTCTCTAGACAAAGTATTTGCCTGCTCATTGCCGTGTAAATATTAGTCCTTAAGCAATTATGGAAAAGGCACCAAGACTATTGGCACAGTGAGATGGCCGACAGTGTGTGAGATGTGTAAACAAGCTACTTACATCTGGGTACTCTTTGACAGGCACAAACAGTTTTTCCTGCAGGTGGACGATGGGTCCCAGAGGCTCAGGCAGCTCCAGCGGGTGTCTGTCCACAAGGCCATTCACTGTGTCACTGTACATGTCTTTACGCACTCTGTTGATCTCTGAAACACACAAAAACATGTACACTGTGATAAGCAACTGAATAACTACATTACAATTGGGCTTCTTTATTATAAAAAGTTGTATTTAATAGATCACTGTCATATTGATTTTGACTTCTGGGGGAAAAGGCTTAATGTAGCATATAAATCTGCTGTTGAAAAAAAAAAGAGCAAAGAAAAACAACAGGAATTTGTCAATTGCCTTGAATACTAGAAATACAATGGTGTAACTTTGTGGAGAGTACATCACAAACTGTTTATTGTAGCCTATGAGCAGGGAGGCCTGCTACTACCTGCAGGAATCAGTTTTTCACAATGAATTCCTCCCGACTAAAAAACTGCGCATGTATGCAGGTTATTCTATATAACAGAGACAGAAGTTAAGCATTGCATTACTGAAGGGTTATGGCCACCATCTTTCCTTTCTGCCAACTACTCCCCAGTGGCTCCTCTCTAATAGAGCAGCCTATGTGAGCGGCTGGGAAGGTGGGGAGATGAGGCACGGAGAATCGCTCAGGCTCAGGTATATGCCTTCAGATCTGATCCCTCTGTCAGATAAAACTAATGGACCTCTCCCTCCCTCCCACACACACACACACTCCCCTCTAATTCACATGCACCCCACTTTGACTTCTTCTGCAGCAGCACACACACATACAACTTCACACACCAGAGGAAAAAAGCTCTGCTCTGACAGTTCAGAAAACAAAATCATTCACCTTGTGTGTCTGTGTGCGCGTGCTATGTTTGTGTGTCACAGTCGGGACGAGGAACGACAGCTGCGGTTGTAACACCCGTTAATAAAAAGGACACACACTGGTCACACTCTCTGACTTCCCACGTGTGCCGTCATCGTACCAAACAGTCGTGCCATCATCACTGAACGAAAAAAAAAAAGCTAATAAGCAGTATGAGAAAAAGAGTAGTCTGTGTTTTTAAGTTAGAGGACGACAATGCTGAAACAAAACTATCGGGCTGGTGAGGTCACTAGGAGTGACTTGTCTGGGGTGGAGTGAGGACGGCTGTTAGGCAATATTTCCATCTCTCATGAGACTTACAGGCAGTTGGGAGCTCTATATTAAACTCTACAGCCGAGTGTCAAGTTCCCCTGCTAGATGCCTCTTGTAAAGCATGGGTGACCTCCAGGTCGTATCCTCTGACCGAGGCAGACACTCAAGTGCATAATAAGGTTTCAGTGCTTTTGATTTAAGTTGGAATATGTTAACAAATTACACATGATAGATTCTCTGTGGGAAGACACGATTACAACAACTCAACCGAAATGGATTTGAGCCATGTAATTACTTAGCAGGGATTTGTTGTTTAGGTGAAAATGTGTTTTCGCTGGATACCATCGATGACAGACCGAGGTGTGTTTGATGGGCTTGTGTACATGGACGAGCCTACACATCTGGCCTGCAGCTGTGTGGACAACGCTGGGTTCACACTGGAACTACACAAACAAGCCCGAGAGGAGACTTGGCCCCGGAGCGACTCGTTCCCAAACCACATGACTTCACCACGCTCTGAAGTCCACATAGATACTCCCAGTCCTCCCTCAAGATGAATTCATCCTCATGGTATCTAGCCCAGTGGATAGATTACATCAGTCTTAACCAACACCAGCAGCTTCAGGCCAAATTCAGGCTTTGTGCAGGAACAGAGGGGCTTGGCAGTGACACATTGCACAGGGAGGAGACCGGGAAGGTCTAACATAAGAATTAATAGCAAATGTGCACCATCTATCCAAAACAAACTTTACACGCTATTGGCCCTGCTGGTTAATGACGGTATCTTTACTAAGTTGTGGGTTTAATGTCCGTAAGTGCAGCCTGGTCAGTGGTTGCTATAGCTTCTCTTTTTGCTCTCGCTTCCCTCTGCAAAATGAAAATGCACTTTCTGGCTGCCGGTCTTTAGTATCTTTTTTTTTTTTTGTGTTGCCTTTTCCTTTAAGCCAACGTTCATAAAGCACAGAGGAGTGATTTAACACATCACTGGTGGGCTAAGCATGTGTGTAGGAGCCATCAATGACGAGTTAAGAGGAGCCAGCGTTCTGTAGGTTACATATGAATATGCAAAGTCTTGTATGTATCTTGGAGCATTAGTCGCCTGGTTGACAAGAGAAAATAAAAAAGAAGTGTGCACATGTGACAATGCGACTGAGCAACCACCAGCAGCAGCCCTCCTTCTCCTAATTCTATTTCCTCTTGCTGAAATGCCACATTAACATAAGGGGGCCGTGCTGGGCCATCAGTGGAGACGTGCAGCATTTGACAACCTCTAATTTAAGCGCAGCAAGTCTTTTCTGAAGCGCTGTGCTCACCTAAAAAATTACCCCCTGCCTTGCACGACCGACAAAATCATTTGTCTAGCTGTCCACCCCAGCAGAAAAGGCTGAATTTGTAAGAGAGACAGAAGGGAGGGAGACTTGAGGATCACTATCTTGGAAAGAAAAGACAAAAGAGGACCAAAAAAAAAAAAAAATCAACACGAGTAAGGGATGGGTGAGAACTTTTCTTCAACTCTGGCATTAGATGGCAGGAATCTGGATTACGCTTGTGTTTAACAGCTATATGAGGAGCGGTAACAGATCCCCTCTTACTCCCCTTCAGTCTCCTCTCAGCTTCGTGCCGGTGCGTCATCCACAATCTGACTTTGCAAACTGCACATACACACTCACACAGCACTTTCCTGTCAGAGCTGTCTATTTACCTGTGGGGGGTGGCTTTATGCACACACACACACACACAGACAATGGAAGAGATAATAATATCTCTGTTTAGTTTTTTTTTTCCTCTCTCTCTTACTGAGCGATCTGTCAGGAAAAAACAAAAATCAACCTTGGGAGTAGTTGGAGGGCAAAGTGGAAGAAGGTTTGCTGAGACAAAGACAAAGGAAAGAGGAAGAATTATAACCACAGTGCTGAGCAAGCAGAGTGCAGTTGTATTCCTCTTGACTCTCACTGCTCTCTTCTGCCTTACTGTTGAGTTAAAACATGTTTCATTTTATTCTCTTTCCTCTCTTTTTTGTTTCACTCAATTTCTGTCTTTTGTTCTCAAATCTGCAGTGAAACAAGAAAATGGCAACCGGCTGCAGCTGAATATCCATCTGCCCTTTGTGAGCTCAAGTGAAGAGAAGATTTCTCCTCATCTCCTCAGTGATCTTGGCAGTGCAGAGAGATGAACACCCAAGGGACAGGGTGCTGGAGGGGTGGATGGACTGTGGAGGGGTTTCGAGGGGCAGCGGACTGAGGGATGTGGGAGAGGATGTGGCTGGAAGTTCGGTGAATCAAAGTGGAGGAAGTTGGATGGAAGTGGGGAAAAGCAGTTAAAACAGAAAACTCGAGGCGCGCTGTCTGAAGCTTTCAAGCATTTCAAGGCCCTTAGTGGATAAAGTTTTTCAGCTGTCATTATGTGACCCAAGTATTAAACTTAGTTCAGTTGTTAGGTCAAAGACCATGCTGCTGTTGACAGCGCTGGAAAAATCTAGTCAGTGGACCTTAATTTCAGGGGGAAATTTAGAGGATATCTGAATAATGTAAGATAGAAACCCACTAACATTTAAGTTTCCAAGCACAACGTTTAACCGAGGTCTTGCCTTTACAAAAATTGACTTACTGCAATATCAAAGGTATAAGCATAATGTAAAAAATGTAATCTTAAAAGCAGTACGCTCGAGAAAGACTGCACACTGAGCACTTTTGCTACCACAACCATAATTAGTTCTTCAGTATGCCAAGCCATCACCTCTTGACAGGGCAAAGCTGAACTATACCTGGACCACCAGAGATTCATGTGTGGATAGAAAGTAAACCCATTAAGTCTAGCTAGTAATATGAATGAGTGGTATTTGACAGCCATCAGGAGCTCAGTACAATGAGATAGAGACGCTTTTAATCTATTCACCCAGCCTGATGCCAAAAAACACTGGCCACATAGTGGCAGCACTGGCAGACACAAGAGAGAGAACACGTAGAAGAAGGAAAAACAACCAAATGAGGTAGGAATACTTTCTAATGTTGCAGCTCTCCTCATCTAATGTGATCTAATGAATGTAAACACAGCGTGAGCACAAATTTGGGGTAATGGAGTGGAGGGGAAAGATCAAAGAGGGAGCAGGGGGGGGGGGGGGGGAGCAGAGTGAAATTAATAAAAAAAACAATGGAGAAATCCAGGAGGAGATGCTGTAATCAGGTTTAAGACTGGTGAAGATCATTCAGCCAGACCTGCTCCACTAGAGAATGAGAACAAGTCCATTAAGAGCCCAAAAATAGACCTGCTCTATAACTGCTTTGTCCTCACCCTGTAGCTCACAGCAAAACGTCCTCTGACCATGCAGAGCAAATCTGTTCATACACATTATGTGAGTGAGTGTGTGTGTGTGAGAGAGGGAGAAAGAGAGAGAGAGAGAGGGTAGCAAAAGAAATGTAATGGGTGAGTAATCAGTGTATGATCAGCTTTGCCTGAGGAAAGCAGCTTTAGATGCCTTGTGATGCCTGGCATTAGGCTGATAATATCTGGCACCTGAGACAGATTGAGTCTAACACCAATTAATCTTAAAGCCAAAATGATCAAATGTTGAACTCTACACAGAGACTGAATGAGTCTTTTCTTGTTTAGGGTGATTTCAGATCAAAAACCTATAGTGTGTGAGGAGGAATCCTTCCATCCCTTTCCTTGCTTGCAAATGCACACACGTTCAATTAATGATTTAAACAGGTGAGGAAACGGGTTGGAAGCCGAGGTAAATATAGGCATAAGAAATGTGGAGGCTGTGTCTAAAAAAACCACAGCAATCACAGATAGGCCTAAATGTGCTGGTGCTGAGTGAAACGAGACTCGGGCGAGGAACAAGCCTTTTCACTTTAAAGCTGTGCACTTTAGCAATCACAAAGCCTGGGTACCCGTTGCAAGCGAAAGGATTTGGGCGTTTAATGCATTCCTGCCCTTTATTCACAGCACAGACAACTTTATCCAAGACGACACTCCACTTCAACAGTTTAGGGGTTTGGCAGGCCAAGCATATGAAAGACGGAGGTTTCTTTTAAAGCAGAGAGCCGAAGTATAGTGCGCATTGGTGGGGGTGACCGAGCCATGAAAACGTATGCATTTCTGGGCCTTATCGTCAACTCACAGCTGCCTCCCCCTCCCCCTCCCTCTTTGTGGAGGGAAAAAAAGAAGTTTCCTCATGCTTCTGTCTTATTTTTACTTCCTAATCTTTGATTTAACAGTAGGCTCTGCGCCGCACAATCCTTTGATGTTCATGCACAAACTACTCCTGTGCTGTTAATGAGTGTGCTGCGCTATCGCCATGGCCAGGAACAGCACATGCGTTTCATTTCTTACAAGGAACATACCAGGTTTAGTTGTGATATATCTTGCTTGACGAGGTCACGTTATTTTGGTTTTGTAGCCTCATGAACTGAGAAGTTACGGGCATAGGAACATAATATTATAATAGCAATACTACTGGACATGCAGGAGTTGATCGGACGACAACTGTGGATTCACCATTGTTCAATCCAATTAAGGTAATGTTATGTCTCTGGAAACAGCTGCATCAAACACACCAACTCATTTACGGCGGCATTACCCAACTGTGTCTATTACTTGCAGTAGTCAAAAACACACCGGGGTGCAAGTCGTTCACCCCATGGCATCCAATAATCCTCTTTCTACAGACTCGGAGACAACTGCAGATGTGACTACACTTAGTTTTGTGTATCCCAATCCGACCCTGCCTCTCCCCCCGGCCTGATAATGTCCACCCACTCTCAACTCAGGTATATCTGACATTAAAAACACTTTATTTCACACTTGTTTCAAACCAATAAATTTTTGGCCCCATATCAGTCTGGGCTGCATGTGACTGGGTGGGGACGAGTTCTTGGGCACAGCAGCAGCAGAGCTATAGCATCTACCGCTAGCGGCATGTGATATTTAGGGTACACTTGTTCATTTTAGCGGCAGAAAACAATCTGGGTTGCTGCTTCAGTCACTGGCTGCACACAGATCAGTCACACACTGCGACGCTCATCATCACAAGTAAATTCTCAACCTGCTGATTATCTTCAAAAGTTGTGACGCTTCTTAGCACAAAATTCCCCGCTTGCGTTTCCTCTTGAAGTATCGAGTTGAAGCGTAGGAATAGTCGCACAAAACAGGCAATTTTGACTGAAGGGAGGAAAAAAGAAACACTTTGGAAGATGCACAATGGATTCAACCCTGCCTGCTGAAGCATCGTATTAGCTTTGGCTGGCCTCTTGACACAAAATGGGATTTTTAGCATTTTGGAAACAGAGGAGTTTGTCACCAATCACTCTCCAAGAGATCATATCAGCCAGTATGGATAGAAGAAATGCATAAATTACATCATGCAGCAACTTTTTCAAGAATAAATATAACCTGAGAGTATTTTGAAGCAGATTTAACGTATTTACTGCGTTTTAAATTTGTGCCATCAGCTCTTTGTTAACGTCTCACAATCCATCTTGACTGTCAAATTCAAAAATGGTACTAAGAAACACACACAGCTTCACTTTGCGGTGACTCATCCGCACGCTTCTCGAACCCTGACATGATGTGGATATACGCGCTGGCTCCCACGGGCGGAGGGGGTCTAAATGGTTCTAGACGGAAATGACGGTGCTGTTTGCTGGAAGCCGGGGGGGAGATTTATGTTGTGTGTCAG
This sequence comes from Trachurus trachurus, assembly GCF_905171665.1. Taxonomy (NCBI): domain Eukaryota; kingdom Metazoa; phylum Chordata; class Actinopteri; order Carangiformes; family Carangidae; genus Trachurus; species Trachurus trachurus. Next base: position 13,769,605 of record NC_139907.1, on the reverse strand, counting down.
GGATTCTCCTAAGGCAGGCTGGGTAAAAAGCTCCAGCGTCAGGTCTTTAAGTAGATAGGCCACTAAATAAACGACTGGCATAACAAGGTTTCGGGATCTTCTCCTCTCTGATCCAGGTGAAAAAGTAATAAAATACAGCAAAACACCCACACGCACACACTTTCTTGCTCATCTCATGGGTAAATGGCAGGCCAAGACACAGAGGAACGACGCTTTCATCCAAATTGGGAATGGACAGTTGATTTATAGTAAAATGGAAAAATGCCTCCATACACGCGCAGCAGCACAGTATCTGTCTGAGGCACACGCAGTGGTACAGACATTGCAGAGAGCATATACATCTGGGGTGTGCGAGTGCACACGTTCACATCCGAGCTAACTACCTCCCTGAAAGCAGCACGTTCCGCTCTCTGATCTTAATAATGAGCTGAACGCTGCTTGAAAATACACACATAGATAACGACTCGCACAACATTTAGTTATGGTCCAACAATGGACAGGAATATGCGTGGCCTGACACAAACTCAAGTACATATAAAAAAACAAACAAACACCCAGCTGAACATTAAAAAACACCCACACGCACGAGCTAATAAGCTTTTGTGTGTTTGTAGGCAAGGCTCCCCTGAGAAAGTGAACCCACAGAAATAACACTCCTCACAGAAGGAGGAGGGAAACTGCCTCAGAGAAAAATCTGCTAAACAAATACAGCAGGAAACGAGAAGGAAACACAGCTACACCTCTCCTCCATCTCGCCTTAATAGCCACTGCTTCATATTTAGTATAGTGACAAAGAATAAAAACACAGATTACAGTATCACACAGCTGTTGTTTATCATGCATCAAGCCCATTCTCTCCCTTAACTCTCACTGGTTTCATAATGTTTCCATGATGACTAGAAGCCAGTGCTGCGAGGCTGTACTCTGCACAAGGCAAACATAACGGGGAATGCAGCTTCTTCCATTTTTATTCGCAGAATGCATCAAACTAATCAGAACTATTAGAGCTGCAGACGTATGATATTTCATAAGAAGAACTTGAATTGTGCAACTAATACATAAACATAAAAATATATTTGGTTTAAATTTGGTTTCTTTAAGATTATTTCACTCAAAATATTGACAAAGAATTAAGTCTGTAGTTTATCGAATCACACTATGAATCAAAGACAGTAATTATGTCAGAAACATTGATAAATTGGAGGCAGGGTTTACATCTTCCTCTATTCTGGCCGAACCCCAGAGAATATGTATGCTAAAAGCAGAGTGTGTAGGTGTGGTGGTGGCCACGAACAGCAATCAGCAAAGCCATTAATCATAACTGGTGACAAATGCAATGTTTTCTGGGGCCGTCACCGTGGCTGCATGCAGGCAGGAGGAAGAAGTGCCAAGCTGAATGTGGCTTTCCGTGGCTTCTGGCAGCAGTGGTGACGGTGTGCTATAAGAACGTGTCATAGCCCTTTAGCTTGGCGATTAAACAAAGCAAACGACAGAGTAGACAAGGAGAGGGGGACCAAAGCAAAGATGAAGTGGAGGGGGGGCAGAAATAGCGATGGAGTGGGGAAACATGGGACTGAAAATACAGAATAAAAGAAATCTGTGTAGGAAACGGTAAAAATGTAGGACTGTCTTATGTTTGACAAATTGTATGTAACGTCGAACAGCAACAAGAAGTTAGGCTACCATTTGACTAGAGCAGCTATTGTCACTGAACAACTCCAGCAACTGCAGTGACAGACAAATGGGTGCAGTGATTACACGGCTCAAAGTGAGCCAAGGTGATCCAGACTTGAGGAGTTAAGATGTTAATTTTTAGATCATGATAATAAACTAGGCAAATCCACAAGCAACAGTCAAGTAGCCAAGGAATAGCAGTAATAGCAGAAATTGCAGAACATCCTAAAATGGAATAACCAAAGATTAAAAAAATAATTAAAAAAACTTCTTTCTGCTCCAAAATACTGGTTAAAAAAAATCAAACAAAAAAAACAATTACATAAAAGGCAAAGAGGGGTGTTAGCAAACTGCAAGTAAAATGATTAGCAGTGCCTTCTTTCTGCTACGTTCACATTTTTGTTATTTATCCAGTACACTTGTTAGTAGCATCACTTCCTGTTTTTTTTTTTTTTTTTTACTGCAATCATCTAGGAATCCTTAAAAATGGAAAACTCATCTTATTATTCTTCTCACTCTCGTCACCATGCCACCCCAGCCCCAGCTTAACAGTTAAATTAGTGTTTCAGACAGTATCTGCAGAGCTATTAAGACCTCAGACTAAAATTAGAACAAGGGATCATCACATTTGATGATGTGGAACTGCTTTATGGGGCTGTGTGCTGGTGGGGGGCATGCTGGCAGCTCAATGAGCCATAGGAGTGCCAGTTTTGTGCACTCAGTGGGGTCTACCATAGAATGAGGTGAAACGGGCAGGGAGGGCTGGCTCAATACTGAACCATAATGGCTTACTCTTAATGGCTGCCGCGAGGGGCCAACGTTCATTACTCTCTGCGTGGGGGACTTTCGACAGGATCCCGAGGTGAAACTTGTGTGAGTGCGCGTGCGTGTGCATGAGCGCACACACTGTTAAACTCGAAGGAGGCACCCCAAAGCGAAATGAGCAAGGTACAGAGCTACTGAAACTGTTTTCTCTCCTTCACACTCTCTCACACACAGAGACGGTTTTCTCTCAGTGAGCACAGGGTTGGTAGTGTGGTAGGTAACAGAATCGGAAAAACCTCTTTACCTCAGTAGTTTCATAATAATGCTAATTATTCAGCGATTGCAGCACAGCAAAAGCGGCGCTTATGAGTCCACTCTCCTCAGTTCACCTTTTAAAAAAAAGTAGCCCAATACCTTAGCTCAGCTCAAACAAACAAAACTAATGCACACAGATGCAGAGTCAGGCTCCTTTCTGAGATACCAAGCAAAGATGGGCTATTTTACTGCAGCTTTTGCCATCTAAAAAGGGGTGCGATATGTAGCGTTAAATTGGAAGCCACACAGCAATAGTCATTTAACAGGCTGGCTTTAAGAGAGAAGCCTCATGAGCTGAAAATGGTTTCACAAATTTGAGAGGATACAGTTGGTCAAAAAAAAAGAAGAAAAAGAAACTATCTGAGGTAAGCTGTAATACCATCCTCTACTTCCACTGGTATATATCCTGTATCTGTGTGGGTCCATGAATACAGAAAATGATGCTTATTTATAAACAGGAGCAATCAAAAACTCTTGGATTAATTAGTATGGACAGGAACACGTTCAAGGCATGAACAACGCATGCAGCCAAACAGATTGTAGGTTTTTCTGCATCTCATGGGAACTCATTTCACAGCCTTTACCTGCCAGAGAAATCAGACAAACAAAAGTGAGACCGGTGCCGTGCGGTATGGAGCTGTTCATGAAACACTCTCTTGGTTTGCTCTAACTCATTTAATGCTCTATGTGTGGGTCCATGTATGCACTTATATATGCTTCAGGAAACACAACAATTGTATCCACTGCGGCATCAGGCATACTTCTTACACACGTACACATACACACAGGGGGGATGCGATGTAAAAGTGCACAGCACAGGATGCATGTGTGAGCCTGACAAGATGTGAGGCTATGAGATAAGGTGTGGGAAGAATAACAGGATGAAGAGTCAGGATGCATGCTGATGCTGGCCTGCGTTGTGAACTGGAGCAGCAGTCCTTGGCCCCAATTTGTGTTCACTGCCGCCCTGGACCCATATACCCTGGCCTGTGAAAGAAGGGGTATCCCTTTTCCTTTGTCCACTGCCCAGAGGGGCTCAAGAAAATGGACATTTCCTGTCAGTAGACACCCACTCTTGTTAAGATACAAACAAACACTATGCCTCAAAGGGGTGACCAAAGAGTTGACCACTATATTCATCTACTAAACACATTTTCAACTGCATCTATCCCTAGACGCAGCTGCACCCTCCGTCACGCAACAATGCCAGGAAAGGTCCAGCTGTCAGAAAAGGAAGCAAGAGAGGAAGGAAGGAAAGGCTCTGACTGTCAATGTGACAGGAGACGATAACATGCACAGCGCTTCCTGTCCCCACCCCTGTAACTAAGGAGACCACAGTGCTCACAACCAATGGAGAAGATGGGAAAGAGGATGGAAAATGTCTCATAGTTCCCCCATTAGTTCAAAAAAACATTTTCGACTTTGTGTCTTATGTGATATAATCTCTTTTTTTTTTTACCCATGCTTCCAAAATAATAGCTCAACTGTTTTTGGCGGAACTGAAAAATAATATATATGGAAAGCAAACTAGGCAATCAGGTTAAGGTAGAGTTTATCCAGCTGGTCGTTTTCATCACATTTAAACACAGTCAAACAGCAACACATGGGGAGGATAGGACAGGAGCTGCATTTTAACTGTAGTTCTTAGGCAAATCCTTACATCAACTGTGACTCAAGAGATTCGTGGTGAGAAACAGATGGAAGCAGCAGGAGCCTGCCAGAAGTGCAGTATTGAGAATGTCAACAAACAGGTTGAGGGGGGAAAAAAAGTCTTTATTTTATGTGTGTTTGTTAGGTGAAGGATTGACAGAATGAGGAACAGCCACATTCTTCTGACTCTCTCGTTATCAGAGAACAAGGTCTCTTGATTACATCAGGAAAAAAAAATGATGCCACAAAACGTAGACAAAGGCAAAAAGGGAAACCACTGCCTCCACGTGTGTTTCATTAGCAATTCATTTTCAATCCTGTTTAAAGACAGGTGGGAGAAATTACAGCCAAGCACTGGGTTACACCAGAAGACGGTGGGTATCTCCTGGTTGGAAAAAAGAAAAAAAGGTAGTAGCACCTCTATGAAAGTTATTGATTTATTGCTAAAATAAGATTTGACTAAATAAATGGTCTGTTATCAATAAATACTGCTCCAATCTGAGGAAATCAAATCCAACAACCATGCAATAACTCCTACCTTATCATATTCTTATCATATGCAGCTGTTGATAAGAGTGTGCGCCAAAGATTCATTCAACTCCATGCTTGCCTCACTGGGTTTGTGTTTTTATTGTATCGGATTAGGAAATAAGAAAACACTCAGGTAAAACTATCTAAAAATAATACAGTGTATCCTTACTGATGTAAATATATTCATATTTACTCATTTGGTTAGACGCTTTTGTCCAAAGCAACTTACGGGCGAATGAGATCATGAAAGCCTCAATGTAGTAGGAGACCTTGGTAGACGGCAGATTTAAATACTTCTCAGTATAATACAAAACAATTCAACAGAGCTGCAAACATAAGCTTTCAAAAGGCTCACAAAAGGCTGAATTAAACCCTCTCAAAGACTTGTACACTCGAGCACATTTATCTTCATTTCAGGCGATGATCGACACACTCAGGTGGAAGTCACCAGTTAACGCTGGTACTGACGACACCGGTACTTGTCCTGTATTCTGTATTTTCTTAGTAATGTGGATTTGAGGAAAATTTTACTTGCTGGTGCTAATTAGCTAATGTGTCATCCTGTAATGTTAGCTTCTCACCCACCCTGAAGTGATTTAGCAGCTGCAATTATAGGTGACAGCAATGTGGTTAATGCGACACAGAATTTGAGCAATGCGGGTCTAGATCTTCTATGAAGAAGAAAAAAACACAACAAGGGGGAAGGACACGTTACGAACACAGGACGACAGGCAGGTTACATCTCAGAGTATGTATGTGTGTGTGTGTGTGTGTGTCAGCTGTTGTTTCATCCCCAGGAACGGGGCCTGCTGGGGCTTGTAGCTACCATCTCAAGTTCCAGTCCAGCAGCCACTTAGTTGCTGTCCCTGGGTGCGACAACACAGACTCACATCACAGCTGTTGTGTCTTTGCGCTGGCTCTTTATTATCTCCACCGCCTGACATCAAGTTTTTTTCCAGGATCTGAATCTTGCCACTTCAAACGGCTTCCCTTTTTACATCACGAATTAGCCATACTATATGAAATATATCAGGATGCATATGCGTGCTTCTCTGCAAGAACTTCAAGTCGTACGAGCCAAGTATTCGGGTATGGATTGTGTACAAGTGTTGGTAGTTGTAAGTCAAACTGGTACTGAATCTCTATGAAGAACAAACAGGTCTGACATTGTTATGGGATGCTGAAAAACTTGTCTGATGCACTTCCAGATTTAAAGATTGCTTGTCTTGAAGACTGAGGAAATGCCCCCCTCACCCCCATTCCTGACTGTCTGCAGATCATAAGGAGAGCTGCTCTTGGGTTGTGCATTTGTTTGGTCTGGTTGTCTGGTCCTGAAGATCATCTGGTTGATCTGTTTTGTCTGGCAAGTCATGTTGAATGTACCATCTACAGCATTTAAAAAACAAAGATGTTGAAGGGGACCGAACAACTGGGCCACGACGATGTCATAAAGGGAGGAGAGGGAGGGAGGGAGGGAGGGAGGGAGGAGATAAAAGGAGAAGAGAGGAAAGCCGTCTTGCCGACTCATCTGTCATTAACCAAGCTTCCACTATGCTTAAGCCTTTAAACATCGATCTGTCTCAAAGCGCTTGGGTGAGAGGGCTTAACAAATCTGTGAATGCATATACATGTGCACAATTACAGCCAGCAGGCACAGGCGTGTTGTTCTCCACCACCCGATGTTAGAGCCTGGGAGTGAATGAGCGGAGGGACGAGTGCACACTAAGGTCCTGGGCAGCAGACAGTGAGAGCTGGGCTGATGCAAACAGACGGACCACCTTGCGGGCCTTTAATGTCACCACTGGTCCTCACATGAAAGAGGCAATGTAGCCCCAAGGCTGGATTTTTGCCACACATGCTCACATTGGCGTACGGAGAGGGAAGCTGCAAAAGGAGGAAACAAATGGAAGAGGAGAGCGGCCGAAGAAAAATGAGAAGAAACGGGACATGAGAGAAGAGCGCGGGAAGACAGAGTAGAAAAGAGGGTGACGAAAGCTACAGTCGCTCTGCTAAAATTAATAGGTAAAAAGACAAAGCCAGGAAAAATGAGTCACTCCCTTGGGAGAACAGATACAGATTTTTTTTTTCTTTGGAGAACTCTATGAAAACGATGGAAACACTCTTCATGCCAAGCACCACAATATCTATCATTTATTACACACAGTGAACAGTGTGACATAAACATGATGCATGTACATGTTTGAGACAGAGAGGAAAAGATGTGAGTGAGAAAGCCAAGCGCACTGCATGTGTGTCTGGGGCGCAGACAGAGAGAAGGGTGTTATACATGGTGATGAGGGAGGAGTGGAGACAAAACAGAGGTCTGGTTCATCGAAAGTGTCAGACGTTCAATAAAAATAAGGTTGCAGGAAGAGCTCCCATCACAAACAGCCTAAACTCACGTCAGACAAAACACTCTCCAGGAAAGCAGAGTAGGGGAGAGGAGAGGAAAGGTGGACAAAGAGAGGGGAGAGGAGGATTACATGGGACAGAGAGAGACAAGTCCATCTCCTGGCAGACTATTCTTCACCTTAAGGTGTCAACAACAGCTGGCAACTTGGCACCTTGGTCATGGCCACACCTGTCTCACCTAATGTGTCTCTGCACCGTCCATCCGCAGCTGCCTATAACCTTCCCCACAGGACCAATAACACTGACAGTAAATGATGTTATAATGCAGGGGGTCACAAACATATCTCCGATTTAAAATTCTAACTTTTACAGCAACATGAGACAAATCACTGTGCCCCATGTTTGTCCTCGCACCTTTAGCGGGAAAATATTTTACACCAGACAGACAGGAGCAGCTGCAATCTTCTCCAAGACAACAATTAAGACAACACGTTGCAAGTCTTTTATGGACAACATTCCTGTGTAATGACACTGAGTGAAGATGGCAGGAGTTAAGGCCAAAGTGTAGTGGAGCAGCATGTCGAGGGTAGACACAGACAGAAACTGTTTCACTGCACCAGCTGGTTGGGCCTTTTTTTTAAAACATCAAACAACTCTACGGTAACTTTTTAAAGCTCCATTAGGATTTATGTGACCCGTTAAATACTGTTACGTCTGGGGTGGTCTTAACCACTTGTGAGCTGTGTGACCATGGTGTAAGCTACTATAATATGGTGTATTGGTCATTGATGAGACCGTTAGATCTTTGGGTCAGAAGTGTATCTGGAAATCAACCCAGAGTAATTGGGGTCATGGTCAGGGTCAAGGGGGAAAAGTGTCTAAGTAACGCAGGGTTAGGGACGTTATCGACTGGGATAATAAATAAGGATAGATGCTGCCTTTTTCAACAGACTGTTTTCTCCAAGCACAAGCATGCATTTTGTATTTGTATTTGTCATTTATCAAAACAGTATAATACATTCCTTTAGTAGACCACTTTACAATCATTTAACATACACACACATATTGCCAAAAACAACAATAAAGTCAGGTAAAACTGTATAAATCGTGGTTAAGTGTTTTCCGATCCCATCCTACTACATTACTCCAGCAAAGGAATTATTTTATGGGTTAGCAATCAGCATTAATCACATAAAATATTTTTTATAGTTGCATTATTTCATTCACTTTACTGAACAAGCCCGGAACTGGATTCGCTGGTAAGATGGCTGGGTATGTGCAGCTAATAAATGCAGTGCATAAAAATGCATTGCAATGTAGCAGCCTTGTTTGACAGACAGCACTTGTGTGCACACTTCTATGTGAACTGGTAGGAATGACCCAGTGTGTGTGTGTGTGTGTCTGGCCCATTAAAGCACAAAAAGCCATTGTGTATCATTAGCTGTGGGGGAGGAAGGGATAGACAGAGGGGTGGCGTGTGGAGCTGAGGGAGGGGTCAGCGACCTTCCTCATAACCAACCAGATGACCTCATTCACAGCACATAGGAATCCTCTGTCTCCCCCCAACAGTTCTTTATCACCCTCGCCATCCTCCCCTCGCTCTAGGCAGCCTTGCTCGTCTTTTTCTTTTCAGCGAACACAATCAATCTACTGAGCAGGGACGAGGTGCACACACTCGCTAACCCTTTCATACAGACAGCACATTCTTTCCTGCCAGTTATCGTGGGTTTTTTTTTTTATGCCAGTCTTTCCTATGTTACAAACAAGCGCTAAAGAGGCTCTTTGTTTCACCAATTAAAAACTAATCATACAAAACCACCCATTGTTTCTGCTCGGTAATCTCCTCCCAACCACTGCACTGATAAGGACAGATAGACTTAAGCCTCGCCACAAACAGACAAGCGACGGCAAACGCTAAACAAACAGCAGCAGATACAAAACTGTTTCACATGTGCTTGTACAACTGTGACTTCATTCATGCACTGCTACTGTCACTTTTTTTGGGTGGATGTGATGCACATGGACATAAATTATGCTAAGCAAATCATGTTGTACATTAGGAGACTGCAGGCCAGACAGCCACTGTAAAAGACAACTGTGCAACACATGTAATTCTGGTTAGGCCAGACAGTGGTTAAGTGTGAATTTGTCAGTAACAGAGAAACGACCCTGTTCAAGCAATTGAAACAATGCTGAATGGATTATGGGGGCAGTGTTTTTTGTTTTAAGTGACTACTGCATAACGCTGCCTCAAGAAATCTGTGCAGACTTCCTCCTCAACCCCACCATAAATTCCACCGCTACAAGCAGGGAGCAAAAAAACTAATTGAGCAACATGCTGCTAACTCACAACCCCTCTTTAATCTGATAATATAAGAAAGGGCGTCCTATTGCAGGTTCATACAGAGCGACATGTGTGGCTGAGGATAAGGTGGTGGAAACAACAACCACAAACTTGAATAACCACAGTTTTGAACGAGCCCTCAAAGTTGCAGACAATGCTCATTGTGTTCACAGAGAGCCGTGCAGCATTAAGGCTTAGAGGAGGATACTCTGCTTCCTGCTCGTGCTCTGCTCGTGCTTTACGCTTAACACACTTTGACATGTGATCAAACCAGTTTACCGTCCTCAAAAACATGCTGTTAAGTTGCCTGTACAAAATCAGTTCTGCTAATAATGGCATGTATTTGACATGCAGTTGTAAAGCAACGTCCAATAGTCTGAGTTTTTTCCCAAAAGATATTGGGACTAGTGTTCATTCATCCATTGCCTCTACCTTAAGCTAAACAACAACTGAACAATATTTACAGTTGTTTGAGACAACATTGACAATACTTATTTTGCTAAGAGTTTGATCTCAGTTGTCAGCGCTGAAAAGCTATCCCAAGGTGGCCACATGCTAGAAAGATTTTCACACAATGTCAATTTCATTCAAAGAAAGACCAGGGAAATCTAGAGGGACAACATCATCCCCCCCAAAAAAAACAGTGCAGCAAACACCTTTATGAGACATGAGCTGCATTCAAGATTGAAAGCAGATCGAACAAAGACTGCTCAAGGTAAAAATACAAAATGTGATAAGCAAACTGTAGCATAACTGAGTGTACCAAAACAAAGTCTAAATACCCAATTTTCTCCAGTAATGACTGGCTGCTGGAGAGCTTGTCTACAAAGACAATGATACAGCTGCAGTTGGAGAGCTTGGTGAGTTCACAGCTGCACCAGAGGTTAATGTTAAATGTGTATAAAAACTACAGCCAAAAAAAATTTGGTTGGAAATGCCACAGTAAAAACATGGATTGAGGTCAACGGTACAGAACGAACATTATACAATGTTTGGCAAAGAAACGTCATTTGACAAAAATGTGTATGTGTAAAAGCTTTGATTGATAGTGAAACTGTAAAATCGATAGGGTAGCATCAACAAAGCAGACAAAAGCAACAGGGAGCACTGTGAATATAACTTGGACTTTGACTTGTAAGGACTAAAAAAAAAAAGAGTAAAAAGCTGTAGAGAATCGATTCGAGGAAGCAGCTGAGACAGAGTATGGAAGCAGCTCTTAGTGCTCGCTATTTGGTGGAAAAACACGACAGAGGAATCCCACCATCTTGCCACCTCACTTTCTGTGGCCCTTAGGGAAGGTTATGGCAGCACCGCCTGCTCTTGCCAAGCCTCACAGAAACAACAGGGACAGGTAAATTATTCTCATTTGATTTATCGGCCAGTCTGCGACTAGTGAGACACCGAGGCAGAGGCTGCAGAGCACAAGCACACGGATCCACTGGGCTGTTGTGAAGCAGGATGGAGGAGGAGGAGGAGGAGGAGGAGGAGGATGGGGCTGCTGAACTCGAGTCGACGAGTATGAAGGAAAGGTTGGAAAGCTGTCACAAAATGAAAATTAAAACCATTTAGAAAAACAGCACTGGACTTTGGCTGTAATTTGATGAGTTTTTGTGTCAGTTATACCAAACTCTTGAATATCAAATTATGCACTCAACGTTTAAAGATTGTTGAAGCAAAGTAAAAGTAAAAGTTCTTCTGCCTCGCTGTGGATGGCATTCACATTAATCTGAGCTAAAACACAGTATGAGAGAGTGTGTGGGGAAAACAAACACCAGGCTGGAGGTTAAGTGCTCTGACTGTGCTCCCGGTAAAATTCCTGAGCTTGCTGCCAACGCTCTCTTACCATTCCTCCTCTGAAAGGAGAGAGAAAATGAATGCAGAGGGGTGGGCGAGTGAGAGGAACAGAGTGAGCATTCAGCTCATTTTTTCTCCTCCTTTCTATGATAAAAATGGGGAAGGAAACAGGAAATGGTGACAAATATTGCTGGTATGATTCCTGAGAAACCTAACTATTAGAAACTTTAACTGCAGCGCCAGGTCTCAAAAAACAAAGACAGGCGGAGAAAAGGGGGGAGTGAAAAAAAGGGGGACTACTACGAGCGAGGGGGGTGGGAGTGCTATTTGAAGCACTCAAAGAATGTGACAGGGTGGGGCCCATACTTCTCCTGTGTTGCATATCCGCACAAGTGTGTGGAGGAGGGACGAGATGAGAAATGATTCATGATGTAATCTAAATTAGTCAAAAGAAAGCTAAGAGACAGACCCACCTCTGTGGGAGAGAGCAGCAAAAAGAGGAGCCTGGTTCTCTTTGTCACCACAGCAAGAAAAGCAGCTCCCCCTCATTCTCCCTGTCTGTCTGAAGGAAAAACAAACCACTGACTCGCCTTCTCCATGCTCCTTTCCAGTATGAAACGGGCGTAACTTCCCGTAGATGTTTTTACACGAGACAACACACAAAAAAAAGTAAAAGCTGATTCAAGTTGGGTAACTGCAGTGGTTACAGAAAAAAAGAATAAGCGACACAATCTAATGTACAATTCAGTGTCAGCGAGCTGTTGTAACAGTGATTACAACATCCCCTGACACACCTTCCTCTTTAAAACTGTTATTTTTCATCTGGTTGCCACTCAAACACACACAGTAATGACTGGCTGCTGGAGAGCAACACATTTTGATTCTTTCAGGGAAATTCACTGTGCATCTAGTTAACATTATTCACTGTTAATTTTAACAGGATCGCCTTGCTTTAAGGATGAGGAAAAAAGACAGGAAAAACAGAGAGATAAACGGTCTCTAGCAATGTGTTGTCTAACAGCCGACCGTAATAGAGGGAAAGACACTTGGTTATGGCGACAGTGAGCTAGATAGTCAGCCAGGCGGCCGGGGTAGGGTACGGAGACAGGAGGCCAGGCAGAGGCAGCAGCGATAAGGAGGTCCCAGCACTCATGGGATTGAGGCCTGAGATAAGAGCCCAAGCTGCCGTTGGATGACTTTATCATACAGCACCTGCTGGGAGGGAGGGGGGGGAATGGCGTTTCTGGGGCTGGAGCGAGGCCAAGGGGGCAAGTTTGGTCCGGTGGTGGGAGTTAAAACAGGGATTGAAGCTCACAGAGTCGGGGGTGGGTGGGTGGAGGGGTAAACTGTGGTGGGGCTGCTGCTGCTGCTGCTGCTGCTGCTGGATAGGACGGCTGCTGCTGCTACAGAGGCGAGCGAGAAGGAAGACAGGCCAGGCAACGCTGGGGTCCTGCCACAACCTCTACACCTCACCCTGTCAGACTTGTGTTACCACCTAATTTATAACCAGGGAGGAGAGACTGGGAAAAAAAGATCACGAGGGCTAGAGAGAGGCAGACAGAGAGAGACAGCACAAAGCCTCCAATTCTGCTTTCTCACTGGTGGCGACGGCTCAGTAAACCAGCTCACAGAATGGCTCCCGGTTAATTAAATTCCAGCTTATAAGTGGCGCTTTGGGATAGAATGAGGGGGGGGGTAGAGAAAAGAAAAGGGTTGGGGGTGGGGGTTATAACAGGTTTCTGCTTGCAACAACAGTCCTGGCCTAACACCCCTAATTCTCTCTTCCTGTCAGACTCTATCCGTGCTCTCTCACGGCTCTGAGCTCTATCTTACTTTGCGAGCAGCGCTCAGTCTTGTTAGCCGATAAATTGATTGCATGTCAAAGGTGAGCGCAGGTCTGGCCCTGTGTTGAGGAATGCCAGGGGTCAAGCTACGGCAGTAAGGCGCGGACCGCAACACAGACGCAGAAACAGAAAAGAAATCAGGGGCTAGAGCCACTGAGACGGACTGGCAGAAATATGAGACGTCAGGTAGAAAACCAAACGCAGACTTCTAGCATTCTCCCATTTATCAAAATCTGTTCTCCAAGCAGCTGCTCCCAAAGGACCAGTTCCCTTCAAACGCACCACAGTGGACAGCAGACAGTTTGTCCTCCAAATGCTGACAGCTCTCCCGGGAATGTCCTGTTAAATCACAGCACACAGAGACAAACAAGCAGACACACAAAACTGTATTTGCAGAAGGGGGTGGGGGGGGTTGCTGTGGCATGAACGAGCACGGTACGATGCACCGCGCAGCTCCACCACACAGCGTGCAATGGAACAATGGGCCATTTAATCTATTATACAAATAAAGCTAAAAAAAAGAGCCTGTAAGGAAAAGGTATGGGGAACTTGGATTATATTATATTTCAGTCAATCTGACTAGTCACCGCACTTCATGACAACAAAAAATAAAAACTCTTCCTTTCTCCTATGCTCCGCTACCTTAAAACAGCGCCAGCGCTTCACTAGTAGGCTACATCTCTAGATGTTATACGGGCTGTCTCCTCCTGCCAAGAGAAAATACAGCAATTTGAAGGAGCTTGTTGGCTGGCAGATCGTAAAGAGACATAAAAAAACCTCCATAGCAGGTGTCACCTCTGGGAGATGAACAACTGCAACGCAAGGGGATTTCAAAGGGGGGCTGTCAATCGGCCAGAGTGACCTTGAGGGGCTACATACGTATTGGCGGCATTACATGGACGTCCATGCATACCACTAAAGTTGGGGGCAGGCGTGACACACACACACACACACGGGTGGTGTCAGCTTTCTTCCACCATGGAAACAGCTGTGTAGACATGCACGAAATGTTGGGTGGGTGGGTGGGGCAGAGACGTGCAGCTGTCGGAGGACTACACTCTTTGAGACACGCACAATTTGGAAAAGACTTTTAAAAAGCAGTTGCTCATATTTGCTGCACTTATGCCTGACAAAGGGAGGTTATTCACGATGCTCAATCACATTTAAGCCGACAAAACAGTGCAGACTCAGGAGACAAGAGGTGTTTCATCGACAATGCAGAAACTTGTGTACCTCTGCAAAGACAACCGACGCTTTACTGAGAGAGAGACGGTTATGTGTCTACTTCTGCTTCAAGTAGTGACCGCTTTCTTCTTGTCACCTTGAAAAACCACCTCATTTCAATGAAAACAGCACTGACTGAAAAAAAGGTACACACAATGCTCTGAGGAGAAAACTCCACACACACACACACAAAAACAAAATAAACGTGCTAGATCAAATGCAATTAACACCACACAAGTTAAAGATTTCCTTCTGGAGTCTTTTCCTGTCTGACTGAAAATCACAGTCTGGAGGTTGAGTGTAATGTTGATCTTTTCCACAAGCAAGAACCAGTTAGAAAATGTTCTCCATCCATCAATGCACAACAAGCAACCACAGAGTACAAATAGAAAATAATTAAAAGTTACTTTTCTGCACTGGAATTGAAGCAATCTGACAGCACAGGGTAACTAACGCAGCACATTAAAAATAACACACACACACTTGACAAATTTGTGAGGACTAAGCCAAATGGAAAGGTTATTTTTCTCTTTTTCAAAAACTGCACACTGGATTGTGCGTTTGCTTCGACCTGGGTGGGGTCAGCTCACAGCAGAACAAACAGGGAGTGGGAGGAGGCCGGCCGGCCCCAAATATCGCATCAGAGCTTCAGCCCCGTCCAAAGGGGGAAAGCAAACCCAACAGCCCCTAACAGGAAGCAGACAGTCAGACAGGCCTCTTCTGCACTGGGGTGGCTTTCATCACACACACACGCAATTTTTGGCGGCGTGGTTAAGTTTGGGCTGGTGCTGTGGAAACCCTTGTAAACCTTAGGCTGTGGAGTCGCGAGCATCTCACCCATGATTTCTTTAACACCAGACAGGGAAAGGTTTTTTTTTTTAATCCGTTTTCACCCTGCCAGGCGCTGCGCAGAAGCGTCAGACCAGTTCAGCAGTGCAGGAGCAGTTTCTGAACTTTAAACAGCCCGGCTTCTCTAAAGCTACAAAAACAGATGGAAACGAAAAATAGATATGCAAATCAGTGTTAGTCATTTCTAAATCTGAAGTCACGTCACGCGATTACTTAACTTTCCAAAAGAAGCAAAGATGGAATTTATAGGTTGAAGGTAGATTTGAAATATTTAAAGGCTGTGTTTACAAAGCAAAGATTTGAAAAATTGAAAATGTGCAGGCTTCAGATGTGTCGCGTTTACTTAAAAGCACTTACTGCCTGTGCCACATTCAGACCACATCTCTGCTGAGTGCAGTGCGTTTCTACTCTTGATTAAGTTCGGCACTCATTGCTCAGAAGTGATGGTATATATACACAAGTAGGTAACACGGGCAAAATGCAAAGCAATGTGTGACTGCACAAAACAAGGGGCAATTTAGCCCCCTTTTGAAAAGAGTGTAATACTAATACTGTGTTACATATGTTCTGCACCTTCTGATCACAGGCTTTAGGGAAACGCAGAGAAAGTATTTGTTCGTTCTATGTGGACTATGTTCGTTCCATGGTGAATCTCTTGGTCTAACGGTCCTCCCTAAAATCACAACTGGAAACCCTGATCAGAGCAGCCACTCTCCGTTACAGATTTACTTAGTGTGAAAAACTGAAGGCCAATGAGTGTAAAATACAAATAAAAAATAAAAAATAAAAAAATAAAATAGAAGAAAATCCCAATTGGCCACAAAGGATCTAAAAAAAAAGGTTTACTGCTTCCATTGGCTTGGCTCATACAGTGTGCCAACAGCAGCACAGCTGAGTAGTTGAGAGTAAATGAGCGCTACACAGAGCATGGTCCCTCTTCTTTGCTATTCAGCAGCCTGCCAGGGTCTGCGACCATTGGGGCTGGGTATAACTGCAAAGGGGAACGGGAATGAAAAAGAAAACAAGTCTGTTTCCTGACTCTCCCTTCAATGAAAATATCAACACACCCCATCAGTCCCAATGGGGAACAATAAAGCAATTGGCTTTTCTAAAAACAACAACTTCATAGTGCTTCTTTTGTGAAGCATTTATGGGGTGTGGAGTGAATCAAACTTGGTGATTCTTATGTGGGGAAAATACTACCATCACACTGCTCAAATACTGTTATTCTCCTTCCCAAACAAAACTAAACAAACACTGTTTTGTTACTTCACTGCAAAATAAAAAAAATAAAAAAATTCTGATAGACTCAATCTGAAACGGAAATGCCCATTTTTCTGGTGGTAAAACATTATAACATCACCGCAGATAATAAAACAGTATTTGGCCTTTATTAGACAGAGGAACATTAACATTCATTGTGCCAAACTAACATTAAGGTTAAAACTTAATTTGAGTAATAATATTTTGTTTAGTGTTTTACATTTTGCATTAATGTGGCTTCCTCGTGGTGAAACTGTCCGCTTAACGCCTGACCTGTCTTGTTTATCACCCATCAAGGAAACAAGAAAATCTTTGCAAACCGGTTTAGCAACTACATACTGAAGAGCCTACTCATCCAGACATGCAGCCGAAACTATTACACATGCACGGGGCTCTGCGCCTGCTGTGCTGTGCCGTGTGTGGGTCTCTGAAGACGTGTATTCATTAACACAGACATAGTCATATTATTTCTAATTCATCTGTGTCAATGTGTCCAATACGATACTCCCAACAACACAGCACGGGGACAGTCTGCTAGGGGGGCTGTGGCGCTCTCTAGTGTCCCCAGATCAGTTACATAAACCATAGGTCCAACCTTCCGCTTAGACCAGCTTATGTTATTGATACCATCAACATAAACGGCAAATAAGCCACGTTTATCTTGCGCCGCCGCGGTGTATCTGTGTGTGTGTGCCAAAAAAGAAAAAAAAAAACACTAACAATGGTTTGGAAATACACGTAGACGGACAAATCCCGTCGGGATGGCGCCGCCGACAAAAGGCGACGCAATTTTTGGTAGGGCAAACACACACACACACACACAGAAAACACGACGGCTGCTGCAGCAAAGGGAAGGAAATATTATCGAGACATACTCTCGTTTGAAGACAAATGCTTTAGCAGGTACAAAAAACAAGAGGGAGGCAAACAACGGTGTCCTCCTCCTTTTCTTTTTTTTAATGAAAAAGTTGGACGGTTGAAATAATCTTCGTGCACTCCCCCTCCCAGCAGCAGCAGCAGCAGCAACTCACTGGCTATTGTTTGGGCAACAAGCAGACACATTCCTCCGTGCTTTTAAGCTCGGCCGCTGGGCAACAACTCTCACACACACACAACCCCTCGAAGCAAAGAGAAAACGACGACAAGGGGAGGACAGCGAAAGTTGAACCCCCCTTTGTTTATAATACTTCTTGACATACACGTCCGAGACTAAACGCACACGATGTTACGTCCTCTATATATATATATATTTTTTTTTTTTTGAAGACGTAGCTACACTAGCGGATCGCAGCAGAGCTCGTTAGCTTCAAATGTGGCTAACCCCGAAGCTAACCTGCTGGGGAACATGTGGAACCAGCCCCCCCTCACTCACTCACTCACCCCCCGTAACCCGACACTGACACTTCATTAATATGAAAAAGTGGGGCCCCAAAAACTTCGCTATACTTTTGTTGTTGTTGTTGTTACGTTGTCATTGGTGGCGTTTTCCCCTGACTGAGAAGAGTGTGAGAAAGTTTTCGTCTCGCCTCGTCGCCTCCTCCTCCTCCTCAAAGTCAAGAGTAGTGCAGCAGCAACAAACACAAACTCCAACGGGGGGAAAGAAAGCCTTGTCTGCCTGACGCTAAAGGGCTCAAACTCAACTCTCGGTCCCTCCACACACAATCTCGCTGTGCAAAAACAAACTCACACTGGAGGGAGAGAGGAGGAGGAAGAAGAAGAAGGGGGTAACGTAGCCTAACTACTGGATGTCAGGTTTTGCTCGGTGGAAGTTGGGACGGCCAGCAACGGTTGCTACGGTCAGCAATATCGGGGAAACTGGTGGTGTCGATGGTAGCGACCGTTATCCAGAGCCGACACCGGACTGCGCCGTGGTCACGCTTCCCAATCCCACCCCGCTTTCCTTTCCTTTCCCCCCAGTGTGTGTCTCCCCCTCTCCCTTCTTTCTCTCCCCTCACACAGTGTCCAGACTGTGTCCCCCCCCACCCCACCTACCCACCCAAGCTCTTACCTTCATCGAGAAGCCTCTCCAGGTGTGTGAAGATGCCGCAGAGATTTGGCAAACTCGTCATGAGCTTCTTCTCGTTTAATAATTGCATCAAATAGTCGGGACTCGGCCTCGGTCGCTCCTTCACTTCGACCTCTCCGACCATCATCTTTGCGGCGAGAGCGAAGAACACAAACCACCACCGCGAAAAACACACAGAATCCTCTTTTACGGGGAAAAAGGCGAGAACAAAAAAAAAAACGAAAAAAGAAAAAAAAACCTGCGGCTCCCAATCCCTCGCTTCCCCTCCTCCTAGTGAGCAAAAGACTCTGTAAACCCCCCTAAAAAAATCAGGTTTGGTTTGTTCTTGTTGTTTGAGTGGAGAGGGGGGCAAAAACACAACCCGTTATCTCCCTTCCAGAGACTCGTGCGCCGTACTCTCCTCTACGCCGTGTGCGCTCTGTAGGCGCGACACACGGTTCCACCGGAAAGGGTCCGTCCTCCTCGACAGCGATTGGCCAGCGGGGGAATTCGGAGGACTAATGGGAGAGCCAATCAGCGCTCACATCTGCGCAAGAGGGGGCGGAGCGACGCGGCTGTGGTGGAATGACGGACAGGAATTCGGGCCAATGGTGCATAGTGCGCAGGAATGCACATAATGCCCCTCTCAAGTGTTGTCAACACCGACCAGCAGCAGCACACGTTTACTCTTTTTTTTTTCTCCCTTTCCTCTCTTAAAAAGCAACATCACATCATTTGACATTTGTTTTGATCATTGAGAGTGTGCCACTGTCCTCAGAGGTCTCATAACTTTAAGTGTGTATCTTAAATATTGGCTGTAGTCCTGTTATTTCTCAGCTTTGATTTGAAGAAGTGAAAATCAAAGGGGCAGCTTATTGGGCTATTTCGATATTGGTTTCTATTTTAATTTGTTGGTATACAAACCCAACAAATAACTTATTTGCCAGATTTAGATGGGGTTTCTCCCCCTTCCACAATGCTAAAAGGTGTGCATGTGTATGCATTAACTTCCATTCATTTCTTCATATGATGGGACAATTACAGTAACTACTTGAAAGCACAGCACCCCTGTTTATTTTAGGCTTTTTTGAAGTCTGGTTTCACAATGATGTGTATGGGCCTACTGATCTGGTATGGCATCATGATGTGGTTTGCACAGTCATATGTGGGTTGAGAGTGTTCTCAGCTTCTTACTTGAATGCACAAGGTTAGAGTGTGACAGCGTATTTGCCAAGACCAGCCTACAGAACAGACTGATGGTGGATGGCATGTGTAGGCTTCATTTTGAAATACTGAAATATGAAAAAAAAAAAAAAAAAAGATCAACTGGTGCAGTCCTTATCCTACAAAATGCCTATTGTTACTCAAGACTTGTACATCTTGTTATCTGTCTTGGGACCGATTGATCAACGCTCCACTAATCAATAGAGCCTTTTCATTGTCCTGTCCTTGGGAGGACCTTTCTACATATCCTCAGAAGATTAACATCCCTGATCAATGGAACACACACAAACCAGCTACCTCCGGTTTCCTGCTTAGTGTGAAAATAAACCGCAACTGGTCCGTTTTGATTTTAACAGCTGTTGGCTGTGAGGGGCCCAGCAAAATCTGAGTCCTGACCTTGGCCCTCATTCAGTTTGTCCGCTTAGAGCTCACCCACTCACATCTTTGTAAAAGTAGTCCCCACACCGGGTGCATGAATGCTCAAACAGCTGCACCATGACCTTCTGGCTTTAGTTTGTTGCCACTGTGTTGGTATGGAGGCTGGAAAATTAAATCCAAGCTCCTGAAAAATTTCGTGCAACATGTCCAATAAATTGATCAGCTACATCTGGTGATGCCTTTGGACAAGTTTAATTACACTGAAAAGAAAAACATCTTGTGTATTCCCCTAAAAAAACATGTGCAATCAGGGTTCCAGCTCCAGAGAACATCATTTGGATGTGCAGCAGGCGACAGGAGCTTCCACATCAAAGGAAGAAGACAGATACAGTTGCCTTAACAACCAATGCAATGCATTTACTGGATCCTGTCTCTTTGCCCTTCAGCCAGCATCTACATATAGCTGCAGTATATTATTACTATAATTAAGGTTGAGCTTCAGTTGGTTCAGATGAGACAAAATCCTGTCAAACAAAATGAAGACATTGAAAGTTTTTACCTTGGGTTCTTCAGGTCTGATGAGCTTTGTTAGATTATCATTGAGTCTAGATCACTGAGAGGTTGCAGAAACACTGGTATAAATTGACTTTTAAGAGGTTATTCAGTAAAGATGGAGAGTGTCAATTTGGACTCTGCATATAAAATATAAATTATTATGTCTGGTTGGGTTTAACAGCCTAATGTCTCAAAGGATCTACTTGCATATTTGTTTCCTTTTGGAGTGTGTCTGATATTCACAATTTGATGGCCACAGTTTGAACCAGTGACTGCAAGAAAGCACAGGTAGAAAGGATTTTGCATAATGGCTGCTTGTCATTTGCACCACTACCAATTACACAGGGCATGTCATATTAGTCCTGTTGTCCACACGGTCTGCAGTATCAGCAGTATCTTGAAGCCAGAATGATAACAAATCCCTTGAAGTCAAACACTGATAAGTGATTTTGGTGGATAAGCGTAAGTAGATAGGCAGAGGGAATGAGAAACCCCATTTTTCATGTGACTTGGAGATAGCTCAATTGTTCATGGTGTTGACTTTATGTTTTTTTTCCCCTCCTCCCTTATTCTTTGAATATAAGAGATGGAAAAAGTCACAGTCTTCTTGCATCAAAAAGAATCTGGCATTTATTCTGAGCTTTGAAAATGGGTTTAGTTCTTATCTCCAACGGTGCGCATGGTAATTTGCACCTTGCCTCGCGCTCATTCTTCTGGGCTGGGTCACATACGGCTTCAGTGTGTGTGTGTGTGTGTGTGAAGCAGCAACACAGAGTTGGAGACACAGTAATAGACAGGCAGTGCAAACCTAAGTGTGTGCGAGTGTGTGCACACATGCTTGTGGCTTCTGAGAGCCCGAGAGTAAACAGAAAACGATATTAATCCCCCTTTTTGCTCCCCCTGCCCTTGTGTTTTCGTCATTTTTAATAACACGGTTTCCATTCAACAATTAATCCAATTAACAAGGATCCAGATAATTAATGAACATGCATTTAGCCCCTTTTGAAGAGAGGCTGTTAGCTCGCTCACAATGAGCTTGGAGAGCGCCCTGGGTTTACAACTGAAAGTATGCTGATGGAAACAATGCGGCCCTCGGTAGGGGCCCTGTAGCCGGTTGCAGCCCGCCTCAGGGGCCACAGCCGCAGGAAATTGAGTGGGAGCTGGTGACTCTGTCGAGGCAAGGCTGTCTGTGATAACGGCTGTGGCTCTGGAGGAGGCAAACAGAGGCCCACAGGCTCCGATAACACACATACATACAAACACGAACAACATCTCTCGCTTTTTTCTTTTGAATTACTAGTTTGGGGACTGTGGGGAAAAAAAGCGCTGGCAGAATCTGGGTCATTTACATTTTGAGGAAAGAGGGAACGGAAATAAATGTCCTTCTAGCAACCACAGCATATACAGAGAAATACATAATGTACCTATTATTCATTTTAACTCATATCATAAGCATGACATGAGAAATACTCTGCTAGCGCTCCTATAGACGTGTCCATGCGCCGTTGCACTCAACCTGTTTGTGTGCGCTCGAAAAGCATTTATGCATCTGTTATTGTCAGTCACCCAACATTTTTTAAGAATTGCAGACAGTGAAAGGACGAGTAATCCCCTGGTTTTATCTTGGTGGTGTTGTAGATTCATCAGTACATTTAAAGAACCACTTTAAAATGTCACTATAGCTATACTATTACATTTCACATGTGGCTGTGTTGCTATTTAACTGTGTTTGTGAAGTATTTATTTTACAATTATGAAATTCAACAACAGATCAACATCCCAGTGCAGCAGCTCACGTGGTTCTATGTTTAACAGTAAAGAGGAAGTCTCACTTTCATGTTCACTCACTCTTCTGACTGCACCGGACAGAAAAACACCTCAACCAGAACGACTGAACTTTGAGCTTGGCTCTGCTTAAACACTTAGTAGGTGATCATGTATCATCACTCCTTGCCAAATGTTGGTCGTTATGCATAATTGTGTTGTTACTGTAAAACTGAGCCATACCATTATGCAACAATTGCATCGCTCATGTTTTACTGACTGGATGCTCATGGACTGGATTACAAGATTAGAGAAGAGCAAAAGAAATACAATACGATCCATTTTCAAATTAATCTTGGACCTCACTTGTGCTTCACACACTGTATTTTTAAACCAGTGTTTTTCCACAGGTCTTTGGCCTATTTGTGGTTGTGGGAACAGGGTGAGTGGATACTAAAAGTGGAAGAAGAACAAGATGTATGCATACCATACAGCCAGTATTTAAAGATGAATGACAGGAATAAAACTTATTACAGGCTTGTTTCTTTCCTTTTATTCCTCACAAATTAAACTAAACATGTGAAAAGTGTGGTTACCATTGACAAACTAAAACTAACTATTATCTGGCGAAGTGTTAAAAACTCAATTCACTCAGAATTGACAATTCAAGCTGAAGCCTCTACATTACCACAGCCATTCACCATTCTCTATTTTGTTAAAGGTCACCTTGGGTGTTGTAGTCTAGATGCTCCAGTGGTTTGGCAATCTGGTGATGGAAATGCCTGTTGGCCTGCCTGTTGTCGCACAGACGGGAGGGGAGAGGGTGATTGGAAAGAAGAGGGTGTGGGGTGGGGAGTCGGCGCAGCTGGAGCCATTTGTGATAGAAAGCTGTGATGGGAAAACATCACCTCCAGATTCTCACCTCGAACCTGCTGATCATCAATCAACAGGAGGAAATGACACACAAAAGCACAAAGTTACTATTTTACAGTGAGCGACAGTTGCACAGGCTGAGGATAAACAAGTTTCCTCCTTCTCCTCCTTCCTCATTCTGTCCCTTGTGGAGAGCACGCTGGTGTCAATACAGCTTAGAGAAGCCCAGCCGACGCCGCGTCTGTCCCCGCCACTTGTTAACAGTGTGGGTCCATTCCTGCTCCTACTGTATTTGTTTACTTGCTCGTTCGCCCGTCTGTGTGCGCCTACCAGCCCATAGCGGGAAAAGAAATGAGTGTTTGTGAGTGATAAGACCTGTAGGAGAGGAAGAGGAAGAGGAAGGAAGAAGAACAGAGGGAGTGAGAGACGCAGAGAGTGACAGAGAGAATCCTGATTGATCACATCTGGTCAGAGGAGGATTGATCCTGCGGTGTGGCCCGCTCTGGGATCTAAACACACCGACAGCCACACACATGAGCACAGATACAAAACCAAAACCAGCATGGGAGATTTTAGCAGACGTCATTAATATTTAAGGGGAGCTTTACAGAATACCAGGCTCCTCTTTCAAAATGTTTACATTATTCCACCACTCTTGAATTAAGCCTGTGAATCAGACACCTGGCATATGGAGAGGCAGATAGATAAATCTCCATTGTGCTGTCCTCCTGTCTTGCACATGCTCAGTCGGTCCCCGGAGTCCGCCAGGCAGACGCGAACAAGACGAATCATTCCCAGGGGGGCATTTATTTCTGTTGCACAGCACAATCCCCTCATTGCTGGTGCTAACAATCTGCCTTTTGAGATGGTAACAGTGGAATAAGAGAGACAGCGCAGCAGAAGAAGGGAAGAGAGAGGAGAACAAGAAAAGAAAAGGGAAGGATGTGAAAAAGGAGAAAACAAATGAAGACTTCCTGAATGAACGCGGGAGGTTACGTCACGACATGCAACACTCAACCCAACTTTGATCATAAATGCGACCCGTAAGGATGAGTAATCCGATTTTCAACGCAAAGCAGCCTAAGTGAGCGTGGTGATGTCGTTGAAGCGCCAGTTGTCCCCTCAGTTCTCCTCTGTTTTTCTCTGGTGAGGGAGAAAGATAAACAAGTGGTGTAGAAGGAACCCCCTCCCAACACACAAACACACATCACATCACATCACCTTCCCCCACTTGCTTGTTCTCTTCTCTGGTCTCTTATTCCTCTCTCTGCAGCTGACTGCTCCTAAATCTCGGGTCTGGCCGGAGCTAGACAGCTCTCTCTACCAGGTGACACAACATCCCACTTCCCTCCATCCATCCATCTCCACCTGGCCCACACAGTCTCTCCTTCCCATCATTCCTCTCCATGCTGGATTCATCATGGACTGCCGGTCTGTCTCAGAGCTTGGGCGCTACATATCTCCTTGTCGTCCTCTTTATTCAACACGTTTTCTCCCTCTCAAACACACACACACACACACTCACACACACACGCACACATTTCAAGCTGACTTTCCTCCTCCATAATTGTCTTTTTCTCCCTTCCTCAGTCTCAGCCGTTTCTCTACTTTTCTCAATCTCTTTTTTCCCCTCCGTCAACAGAACGCTATCTGCGTGTTTGTGTAGCTTTTGTTGCGCAGCTCACTGCAATACAAAAGCCTTTGTTGGCCTGCCACCACTGTGATGTGGTGAGACGGAGATGCACAAGGACAAACTTGAGCTCCGTGGAGCCAGCTCGCTGTTCGCTCTGAGATAACGGCTCAACCTGGAGGCTGGAGTAGCTCACGGGGTTGCGAGCCAGACACACATGTAAACACTTGTCTGCGTGGTCCAACGTGATGATCTATGTGTCTGTATGAATTTTCTGTACAAATCACCCGGTGTCGGTGCAATGCTTAGGGTTTCCATCAGTGAAATGGCCTGCATGTGTTCCTCGGTGGGAGTTATTGCTTGCTGCAGGGCAGCGGCAGCTGTTGTGAAGGGCTGAGCTAGCTCGGCTAATAATAACCCCGGAGCTGAGTGAGTGCCCACGGGCCCCAAATCGTCTAGGGTTGACCCCCGGAGTCCAGTTGCAATGGAGAGTGAGGATTAGGCCAGGTTGTGGATTAGAGGACGCTATTTCACCCTTGTAAGGACGAAGGTAGATGTGCAAGAATGCTACACAGCGTATAACGGTGGGGTCGTGGCACCATGAATGCATCACCTTGGAGCCTGAGGAAAATAAACACATGAACCACGTGATGTAGAAAAATGAATACACACACAAGAGCAGTGAAACCCTGAAACAATATCAGCAAGTGTTTTTGTTTACCTTTAAGTAGAATCTGCTGTTTCTTCAGCAAAGCTAGAATTTCATTAATCTCTGCAGTGTGTAACTGGGCACAGAGACATTGCAAAAAAATGACTGAGTAACATGTTAGGTCAATAATATCGCCGTGATTGCCATCAGCCAGATCTTTCACAATAGACAAGGAATAAAAATAAAAAAACACACACAACTCGGAAATGCTCTCAACTGAAAATAATAATGTGACTTTATCTGCGATAGATAGTATCTGTTGTAGGGAAGTAGAGCATGATGTTATAACCTGTGTTCTGTGACTGGAGGAAATATAGCGAGCAGGCGGACCATTTATTTCCTTATGTGTGTTAGAGCACCCATAGTCACAAAATGATCAATTGCTCATTATGACTAACAGAAACAGGTCAGAATATGATGATCGGAACAATTTCTGCTCTATGCTAAATTTATTCTTGAAGGTTGTGTTGTTGTTTTTTTCATATGTCAGAACAGGATGAGATCTGGGTGAAATTCCAGTAATGTCATGCATGGTCTTTCCGGGCCTGTAGGTCTGGACCAGTCATGCGTTGATGCCTTTGATAGGCCAAATAACCTCATTGGTTGCCTCCATTCCTGTTCATTTCACAGTCGACTCTATTACTTGCATGAGCAATTACAGCTTGGTGTTTGTTGTTTGCTATTGTTTTGCGATTACTGTGTACACGCGCATCACGTGTGCTTCAGCCTATATGTGGGTGTGCGCGGCTCTCGAATCAAGACCATACACTCTCATGTTCCTTTCCAGACTGCCACCTTTTCTTAATGAGCTTCAGTGGGTTCCTGAAGAGGTCGAAACGGATGCCATTTAACATTTAATGCTCATTAGCTCCTGTGATGTGGCCTAATTGAGCCAAAGCAATCAGATTGCCCTGGCCCTATGCGTGAAGACGTGAACTGTAGGAAATTTCTGCATATTATGGGCTGTGTGACATTGTATGAGCAGATGGGAGGTAAAAAAAAAAGAGTAAAATGTCTGTCAAATCCTGTTCAGAGAAAAAAATAATGTTTGAAGCTTAGCAGAAACATTTGCCGTGTTTCACTTCATCCTGGTTCTAGTTGTCCTCTCTATCTCTAAGCTCTCTCTCCGTGGCTGGCTAGCTGCTAGCCTGTGGCTCAGTAAAATTGGACAGGTGAAGCGGGACAGCGGGGCGTCACTGATACAGTTCGACGGAACCACAGGCTATTCAGAGTTCGATCCGTTCATCAAGCGAGAACAGAGGTGAAATTGTCCCCCCCACTTTAAAAGCAGTTCACGCGCCTCCGCTGTTGCTGTATTTGTTTTGTTATGCAGCCTCAGTTATTAAGGTGAAATGTGTATTTTGTGTCGAGAGGGGACCGCTCCACAGTCCGCACTGCTTTTCCGTCTTTCACTGCACAGATCAAGCAGCAGGCAGAGAACCGCTCGGCCGGGTTCAGTAGCGTGGAACACCTATTCAGTGACATTCTTTTCAAGTTGTGCTGAGGTTGAAATATGAGCATTATGAACCTGTCCGCGGCTCGAGAATAGATTCCTCCGCAGGCCTGTAAAGTTGCTTTTGCTGGAGACATGACTTACAATAAGAGACGGCGCAAGTGTCCTTGTGAGTGTCAGAAATCAATTACACCATGTTTCCTCTGTGGGTCTCGGGATTGTATACGTATATGCGCAAGTGTGTGTGTGTCCCTGTGTGTGTGTGTGTGTGTAGGTGGGGGCACCGTTGCTAAACTTCCATTGTGTCTGGGAAGAAGTCTCCGCTGTGACTTTAATGCAGTAGAGGATGACAGGATAAAGGCAGAGAGCACCTTCAGTCTGCACAGCATGAGAACACAAAGTTGGTTAAAGACGCCGACTGAGTTACTGGCTGCTCTTGATAAACAAAGAACGCACGTTTGCTGTCATGCACAAACATCCAATGAATAGACCCACATACACACATACCGAGTGTTTGCTAAGATCACTGTGGGGTTTGCGAGTTCAAAAAGACGGTAACCAAACGTGAGTGCGTACGACTGTGTGTTTGTCTAGAGGAATGCTGTCGGCCGTCATTCCTATGTGTCTTTCACTGCGTGTTTAGACAGGCTCGGTCTCCTGCTGGGTTTGTGACAGAATGGGTACAGTGCAACAATACAATACAAAACATTGCTGCAGTTGTGAATAGAAGCAGTCGTGGAGCAGGACAAAGCACGGTGCAACAGGACGTGATGATCTGACACGGGAAAAACAGGTCCGCATCACTGGAATCGTTCTTTTTCTGCTTCCTCTGAGAATTGCATTAGCACATTTTTAATTCAAAGCTTAGAGATAACAGCTTTCATTTGCTTACTATTTCAGCAGAAGCAAATATTTATATTCCAAAATATCATATCTATCCATGACCCTGTCTTTAGAGTACTGTTCATACTCTGCATACTTAAAGGGTGGCTGTAAAAGATGCTGCAGGAGTGGTTAGAGAAGTTTCTATGGACCTGTTGACACTTTTTCCAACTCTTGTCATCGTGCAGAGGAAATCTACTGTCACTGACATAAATTTAAACAGGCCACAGCTGCTGTTCTCTGCAGGAGCAAACAGCAAACTTTTTACAGTCAAGATTCAAGTCTACAGGGGATGAGCGTTTGATAGTCAAAAGATAAATTCTGGGTGAAGTTTTACTCTAAAATCAATATGTTTTCATACATTTTGAAAGAGCGTGTGATGCATAACTCTGTTTGAAATACACAGCACTATGCATCAAAGATTTCCTTATCGGCCAACTAAATAAAAGTAATAAAATAATAACAATAAAAAAGATAATATATCAAACATTCTGGTGGATTTTAACGAGGCAGATTTGTTCTGTCAAAACTTGTGCTGGTATTAAGTTACAGTAATAAATAGAGTCAGACAGAAAACACTTAATGATTTGTGAATTTAATGAGAGCGAGAAAAAAAAAGGGATGCTAAAGAGCTGAGGGGAAGTAGAGAGGTAGGCACGGTGGGTTGGAGCTCATGAAGCAAAACAGAGCAGAAGCCGAGGTGCTGGGTTCAGAAAGAAAAAGAGAGCAAGTGGAGTCAGGTTGAGATTAGGGGAAGGCTAGGATAAAGAAAGGGATAAGATAAGGGTTTCATGTAGAGGAGGCGGTGGGGGGGGCATAGTCAAGAGTCTGTGCAACGTCAAAGGCCATGGCCCTCCTCAGCGAGTCATGCAGGACTGGTAGGTGGGGACCATGTACTTGATATTTATGAAGGCGTCATCTCCTCCGTAGCGCTCAAACAGCTCCAGAGTCTCCTGGATCAGGTCGCCGATGGTCTGCTCCCTGCAGTCGATGCCATCTCCAGTCTTGGCTAGGGACACAGAAGCAGTGAGACAGATAGAAATAATAAGAAAAAGACAAAAAAACAAAAACAAGGAGAGAAGTTCTATTTCAGCTCAGGCAGGGTCATCACAGACTGTGCGGTTGATGTCAGGGCTCACGAAGCACCACCTGTGGCCACGCTGCATTGCTTTGCTCTGCATTGCTTTGCTTTGCTGCAGACTGACTCGGCAAATGCCATCCCTTTCCATCTGACTTCAAACCCAACGGACAGACTGAATTTAATTTACCCCTCTTATGCTGTGGCCATTTGGGAACGAACAGCAGAAGAGTTTTTTAAACTGTTCAGCTGAAAGTTTAATGAGGCAGCCTGCAGAGTGGAGAGTGCTGTAACGGACAGATGAGTCAGTGACGGCCCCGCTGTTGCACAACTCTGCATTGGTGCACACACACTAACACACACACACATAAGCAGTGACCTGGAGTCAAGCTCCACAGGTAGGAATGTGAGTGTGCTCTCGTTTGTCCGTCCGAGTGTGTGAGTTTGCACTGGCGTGAAGATCGAGAGACAAAAACAACCTGGACGCCATCAAAACGTCTCATTTTGATTTGTGTGTGTTCTTCTATTTTCCAGGTATTTGTGTATTGTGTGTGATCAATGGCAAATAAAACTGCATAATTCACTTGTGGCCAGTAACAATAGAGCAAGAA
Source organism: Trachurus trachurus (assembly GCF_905171665.1). Lineage (NCBI taxonomy): Eukaryota > Metazoa > Chordata > Actinopteri > Carangiformes > Carangidae > Trachurus > Trachurus trachurus. The sequence continues at coordinate 13,739,838 of NC_139907.1, read as the reverse complement.
AGCTGCAGGACCAACCCCACCCACCACCCACCTAACACAAACACACAGACAGTGCAGTAAAACACACAAAATTGTACAACAGAGCTCCAGCGTGCTGGGGGAACTTGTTATCGAAAAAAAGATTCCTGAGGTGTCCGGCCTCCGCTCCCTCCTCCCTCCTTCCTCCCTTTAACCAGCAGGCACACTTAAACACACACACACACACACACACACACACACACACACTAACACAGATCGTGACTTTATCAGCACACAGCAAACTGCCAATCTCATGCCAGTGCACTTGGGGCTCAAAATACTTTTCAGAGGGAGGTAAATATAGAGAGGAATAGAGCGCACACACACACACACACACACACACACACACACACACACACACACACACACACACACACACACACACACACACACACACACACACACACACACACACACACACACACACACACACACACACACACACACAGAGAGAGACTCACACACAAACTCACAAATTTATTTGCAAAATAATGTCCCATTCAATTCAAATATGCTGGAGTGGAGGACACTGTGGATTTATTTCTCCAGGCTACAAAAATTAAACTAAGAAAAACAGAAGAGAAGAGAAGAGAAGAGAAGAGAAGAGAAGAGAAGAGAAGAGAAGAGAAGAGAAGAGAAGAAGAGAAGAGAAGAGTATTGTCAAGTGTACCTGTGATGTGAAAAATTAACAGCAGCACTTTAAGGAGGACCCTTCAGCCCCATCTCTCACTCCTGATTAGACCAGAAAAGAGGAAGGGACATAAAACCTGCCTCTCACTTCTTCTAACACTCCATCCTTTATTCTTTCTCAGTTTTTTTCTAATCTCTCATCTTCCCTGACAGACTCAACCTTCCCCCTTCTCTCTCTCTCTTCCTCTCTTTCTCTCTCCCCTCGCCTTTCCACCCATCCATGGCCTCCTCATTAAAACACAAAGAGAGCCAGTCCCATAAAGTGGGCTGTTAAGCAGTAACACGTCTATGATCTCAGTCTGCTGCACTTGCTTCATCGTCAGGATTCGCTCTCCTGTTTTACATGAAAGCGACGGGGGAGAATTCTCCAGCCGTGGTTTGACCGTTGGTTAGCCTTGGCGCAGTGCAACTTGAACAGCGCGGGCTTTATTTAGCAGCTATTTACTGTTTTCCTCTTGGAGAAACAACAGCAACAGCTTCATATTCTCTCTCAAAAAAATGCAGCCTTTAAGGAAAAGAAAGGCTCTGGTTCATATCGAAGCTTCGGCTGTTTTATTCTCGAGCTGCCCACAACACAGGCGCCTGCACCCTACTAGTTAGCGAAATCTTAAATAGCATCTAAAATACATCCATCTGTGCACCGAAAGGAAAAAAAAGGGGCGAAGCAATCAGCGAGGAACGAGGACGACAGTACGCTGTGATGTGTGTGAGAGCGGGGAGAGTGGTGAAAAGTAAAGAATGAAACGACAGCAGTCAGCTGGGTCACTCTTACAATCTGTTTCAGCTGAGCGTGTGTGTGTGTGTGTGTGTGCGTGCGTGCATGTTGGTGTGGGTTAAAAAGCCGAGCCCACGGAGAGCCACCCCCTGTTAGGAGAAATGAGCAGCCAAAGCCGGCCCAGAGGGAGAGGCCTGGCCTTCAGGCAGAGAGCACGGGGAGCCGGGGAAGAGGTGCGGCTTGGGAACCAACAGAGCTCAGACCAGTTTACTGGAGGCCTGGAGGGGGGAGCGATGGGGTGAGGAGGTGAGGGAGGGAGGGGGGTTTGTTGCTGTTAAGCCTTTTACCAAGTGCATTTCCATTGCCGGGCTGTGGGGAGGACAGTAGCATCAAAAGGAGGAGGCCAGAGGAATTTGCAATGATTCTCAATATTTAAGGAGCAGAAAAGGGAGAAAGAAGTGTGTTTAAAGGAGGGATGGAGGGGAAAAAGGAAGGGTGGGTGGGAGGTGGCGAGGGTGTTAAAAGCTGCCTCTGCAAATGTCCTTCAGCAAAATAACTTTCTTCCTCGCTCTTCCTCTCTCCCCTCCCTGTCTGTTTTTTTTTTCTCTTTCTCTCGGTGCTTTCGGCAATATTTGCAACCACCACGGGCACAGAGAGAGAGAGAGAGAGAGAGAGAGAGAGAGAGGAGAAAGAAAGAGGAGGAGGGGGGGGGGGATAAAAAATCTTTAAAAACAATCATAATAAAAGCGTCCGCCCTGTGAACAGAGGGAAAAGGGCCCTAGCAGGAGCTAGCTGTCTGTTCCTCTGAGGAAGAGGAAGGGTCGATACAGATAGAGACAGGGGAGGATTCTCAGCACAGCGACATTTACTACACAGGGTGGAGGAAGAGAAGGAAGGTGGCACTGAAAAGGTGCTTTGTTTCTGCCTTTCATGCTAAATCCCCAGGATTGGACGAGTCTTTAGCTCATAGACAGGAGAGGAGAGGGAGAGGAGGAGGTAGATAAAAATGCTGTCTGTCTCTATATCTATCTATCTATCTATCTATCTATCTATCTATCTATCTATCTATCTATCTATCTATCTATCTATCTATCTATCTATCTATCTATCTATCTATCTATCTATCTATCTGAGGTAACCTGGGCTGTGCCTCTCTTGGGCTCTGCTGTGATTTTCCGGCGAACCACACCAGACCAACACTAAACTACACACAACAACAGCTGCAGCCTTCCTCCTCCTCCTCCTCCTCCTCCTCCACCCTGCTCTTTCTCCATCCCTCATTCCCCACGGTCCTAAACAACCTGTCTTCCCACATCAAGCTGAAGACAAGCAGTCACAGATGCAGGCCAGCCCTCTGCGTTTCCTCCAAACTAATTTCACATGTAGAGACAGTAAACTCTAAAGGTTTATTAACTGTTGGCAGATCGGATGATTATCGGAGCTCGTATACTGTTTTCTTTTCTTTTTTTTCTCCCCCTCCAACGCTCTGACAAAGCGGTGCCGTTACCCCATCCTCAGACTTCTGACCGAGGTTAGCATGCTTTATGTGTACATTGTGTGATTATAATCCCTCCTCCTGCCGGGAACCGGGTGACACACACACCGCAGCGGCTTAAGTAAGTTTAGCTGAAAATTCCAGAGCTGATTAACATAATATCAACCCACCTGCCATTGTTTCTAATCAACTTACCGCTGATTGTGGAGGTTCCTTATGAAAGCAGCTTAGAGAGGGAGCCCCCCCCCCCCCCCCCCCCCCCTACAACACAACAGCTCTTTGATCACAGCAGCCACATGCACAAGAGAATCAATGAATGAGAGGGACCTGTTTTTCTGTCTTTTTTCTTTTTTTTTCCTCCAAGAGGTTTGGCCTTGCCCAGAAAGGGAAATGGAGGAATGTAGGTTATGAGTGCGAAGGAACGGCTCGAGTTCCAGGAATACTTTGTGGAGAAGTCGACCGTGGCTGCACAGCTGAGGCTGAAGGAAGCTATTTGAACGCATGTGTTGTCATTGTGTTCTGTTACTGATCCACACGCTGAGAGATGCATCCTTCATCACCAACATTATTTTTCTTATCGTTTATTTATTTATTTTTTTTAAGTCTTATGCATTAGTGTAATAGGCTACTCTTTTTTTTTATTCAGGTATACACTAATAATACCATATTTTCCATTGGCAATTAATTAAGTTACAGACTGAAACGTTATTAGTATGTATCTTAATGATTAAAGTCTGAGTAGTTCCTTTTTTCTCCTGTGCCGAGAGGCCTGTGGTTTACAAATGTTTTCCCTCAAGCTGAAATTTACTTAATTCATAGGCCCATTATTCCATTCTTAAAAAGGCCTTTAACAAAGTATTACTCTATAATATTCTGCTGGAAGATAAATACACTATGTAAACCACGTTCATACTTCTCTGTCTCATTCATACTTTTTGTGCATTTAAAACTGAACTAAAAAACTGGAACATATTTTTTATTTATGTACGACTAAACTCAAATGTGCATTTTTTATTTTTTTTATTTTGTGACTGGTTGAATTTTTTTTCTCTAAGAAATAAAACCAAACAAATGTATGTGGATACTGTGTGTTAACCAGGGCATATAGGCAGGGAGAAGGAGAAGAGCATAGTGCTGATGGTGTGTGTGTGTGTGTGTGTGTGTGTGTGTGTGTGTGTGTGTGTGTGTGTGTGTGTGTGTGTGTGTGTGTGTGTGTGTGTCACAGAGGGTGTGCAGGTGTGAAGAGGTGGTGGGGAGTGGATGAGACCGCTGGAGGAGGCCTGTGCTTAACAGCAGGGCTCTAATTAAAAGGGCCTCACAGTTGGGCGCAGACAGGCCTCTCATAAAGAGACTCACACTCTGGCACAGAGGTGGGAGAGAGCATGTGTGTGTGTGAGTGTGTGTGTGTACGCGTGTGTTTGTGCATGCGCATGCCTAACCACAGGTGTCCATGAGGGAAGACAGAAAGAAAGCATCCTAATAACCAGTGTGTGTAGGTGTATGTGTGTGTGTGTGTGTGTAGAGGTAAGTGCGGTATGTATTTTGTGTATACACAGCATACAGATGTAGAGACTTACACACATGTGGCGAGAGAGAGAGTGTGTGGTTGTGTTACATGTGACAAGGACAGAGAGGGTTAGAGGGAGAGTGGAAAAGCGAGAGAGAGAGAGAGAGAGAGAGAGAGAGAGAGAGAGAGAGAGAGGGCGAGAGGCATGAGGACTCTGTTTTAATCCCTCAACATCCACTAAACAAAACTGTAAAGAAAATATACAAAAGAATTAACAGCAGTTCTTATAATTCACTCATAACAGCTGTGTTATGGTCCTGTGGTCGTTTAAACTGCAGCGAGGCTTTGTTATTGTACAGTTGCTCATATTATTTACACGCAGAATATGCTGATTTAGATAATCAATAGAGTAAAAATATTAAATGAGAAGTAGCAGTACTTCAGAGTAATACATGAGTAAAGTACGATTCCTTTGTTACTTTCCAGCTCGGCCTCAAACACTCTTCTTTCCCTCACACTGGTATTTCCCTTTGCCAAACTCCCCGGCCCCCTTTTCCCCTAATGGATAAGCCAGAGGCTGACTGATGGCACAGCTGTGGCTCACATACACAATCACGCTAACACACACAGACACACACACACACCTGGAGCTGGGCCCATTCCCACTCTGTTGCTTTTCCATCTCAACCTTTGTGCGTAATCAATAACAGCATTTCAGCTTAACACAGCGAGCCACAATGAATGCAGCAACTTTAGACACATCACACACACACACACACACACACATCCGCATGAGGTTGCGAGCGGAGAAGTAAAACAATAGGCTTATAGCCAGCGGTAGTTTATTAAACCCCCCAACCCCTATACCAGCCATCATCTGACTGCTCATGCTTACTGAAGTCTAACCTTTGCTGTAGGTCAGTGATCTCATTTTCCATGTGTTCATCCAGCCCAGCAGTGCTCAGTCTATAGGCTCGCTGCAGCTCGGTGCCATTTCAACCCGGAGAAAGTTGGACATCAGCAAAGCAGTGTGCCAGGGAGAGGGAAATGTGTCAAGGTCAGATTGCACAGCAGAAAGTCTAAGGAAGGAGGAGACGGGGGGGGGGATGTGCAGACACGGATGAGACAAAGACGTAACCTACTGAGGATGCTCCTGACTTGTTAGATTCCTATCGATCAGGCTCCCACTGGCTTACTAGTCTACATCTGTGCGTAGGTATACAGCAATTGAATTCCAATCCCGCACTTCCGCCAAAAACCTGTGCCGTGGCTTTGGCTAATCTTTTTCCTCAGAAACGGGCTGTGGGAAGGATTCAAAGCCCCGCTGAGGCGAGGTAAAGGCGAGCCGCTCGGCCACGCCTCACAAGCCCCTCCTCTTGCTCATTTTCTTTTTCAATTAGCGAACGAGACCCAGCCATGACCAAGAGTAATATCAGCGTGCACCATTTAGTCATGGTATTCATGCACAAAGAGGAGCTCATCTGAGATGATGGATCAATGCTATTTTCCAAGCTGTTACCATGTCCATTATTGTTTCAATTACCAGCACTCAGATAATGGTTATCCCAGCCCGGTCTCATCCAGTTGCTGCTGATACATGTATGTGAGGTAAGTTTCAGTATGCTTGTCACAGGTCTCAAGGAGAGAGTCATCTCATGTTCTGGTCACAGATACATCACACTGATGGCTCAGACCGGCAGCTACCCTTTTTAAAATTATTTTCAAATTAGGCTCTGCATTGTCCAAAGTGCACAAATGTGTGTGTGTTGGATGTTGACGAATGATCCCTGTATAGTCTGTTGTTAGCGAGCCTTTCATCTGGGTTAGGAAATACACAGAGAGAGGACTTGTTATCGCAGCTCCGGCCTGACGGAGGGCCATGCATTACCCGGCCGAGCCTGCAGACCACACGAAATGTACAACAGCCAACTCTGCACTCTGGATTTGACTGCAAAGAAGCTGCAGCTGCTGAGGTTTCCGAGAACAACAGAGGTTCACGCCGAAATCTCGGTGTTCTCACAGAGCAAACATGCCCAACATACCACTTTCCCTCCCGAGAGATGCTTTGGATAAGTTGGGGATTATGGGCTAAAAGAAGCAGTCTGCAATGGCGCAGCACATAACTGGCTCCGTCACTCGCAAGTTAAACATATTAAGGATAGTGTGATTGAAAACAGCCGAGACAAGAACTGTTACTATTATAATAGTTCTCTGTCATTTTTTCACCCATTAGGCATTCAAAAGTAAAAAAAAAGCAGAGACATACCGTATAATAAAGTGATATTAAGAGAATAAAGAATCTTTTCACTGTGAAGTCTACCACAGAGGGCTTCACCTTCCCCGCTCCGTCTGTGTCTCTCCCTGGCTGGGAGGAGAGTGTCAGTGCTGTCAGGTGTGAGTCAATGGTCGTCAGATGCGATCTCATTACGCCAGCTTACCTCAAGGTTAGCAGTGGGCTGCTGGCTAGGCACAAAATCGATCTGCACCAGGGACAGGCGCTAAAGGCCACCGCCGTGTGTAAGTGCGCACACCGGCACACCGGCCAAACAAAGCACTGTGCCTTGAAATGCAAAAAAGCCCACTAATACAGGCAGAGGCACGTAACATATGTACACAAAGCCCTGGAAGGACGCTATAGAGTGGGACGCCGTGCAGAAATGGCCGCAGATTGAACACATTCAGCGCTTTTGTAATTCAAGGGAAAATTCTGCAAACACGCCACCAGGAACCACAGCTAGTCAGTGGTCAAAAGGTTTTGTGCTATTATCTGTCATACAGATAATGGAAGACTCCTTATCATCCTCAATGCTATCACTTGAGAGCAGGTGCTGTTTTTACCTTGGGTAGAAACCTGTACAAATATATCACTTCATGCATATCTCTCCTGACATAACCTGTAGCCCACAGGTCATGTCAGAAAACAACATCCCCAAGTCCTCAGGTAATGTTGTCTCTTGTTATAAATAAAGCAAACAAATGATTCCTCTGAGCTGACAGCAGAAAGACTGTCTTCTCATGTCGAAAAAATGTTTGACAGGGATCCAATGAGCTTCGACAGATTTTTTTTTTTTTTGCCTTCTTCATTCCATCAGACCATCAAAGATTATCCCCGAGTTCAAAGAAAATGTCCACGGCTACATATGTTCGCCTGAAAATGTCACAACACGGCTCGCTCCTCAGATCTCGTCACGTCAAATTAATGGCTGCCACAAATAATAAGTAAAAAGCTGGGGATTTTTTTTTATTCATACCTCCAGTCTGGGTGGTTTGCGACCTTCGGTAACACAAGCTAATAGTGAAGAAATTAATATTCATAGGAAACAGCTTGTCTGCTGCACCTTTGCTTTGGAAACAGGTGTCCATATGTAGAGGGATACTGGTGGCTTTCATAGGCTACCCACCGGCCCCTCCTCTCATTTACACATCTTAATGGCTGCACAGAACATACGCCAAAGTTGCTACGAGGAAATTCGTGTCTCTTTTTCATTGTTTTTGTTTTTTTAGATTTACTTTCTGTGAGGCTTTTGAATAAAACATTAAAGCACAGCTTGGGCACACTGTGGCTATTCTGTTTCATTAACACCTCTGCAGTGCAAGTGTGGATGCACAAATAGCACACTTATACTGAAATTACAGTCTAAATACAGTACGGTGAAAAAAAAAAAGATGAATGGAATATCAGGTTAATGTCCTGTGGAGAAAACTTATAGGTGCCAGAAAATAAGAAGAGGGGAAATTGAAAGACCCTACAAATGGAGGGGGGCTCCCCTGATGCTGTGATAAATGTAATTTGATGTTTGTGAATTGAAAAAACATTCATGCACAAAAGCAAAATAAAAGGTTTAATTCTGTAATTCAATTTGAAATCCAGTAATCCGGCATTGTGATTTCAAATGATGCTTTGTCTGATCCCATTTGCATGACAGTTACAGTAAACACAGACCATGAGAGTGCAAACGTCAAGCCATTTAACTACAGTCTGATTCATAAACATGGAAAAGACATGACAAAGTGTCTGTTGCTGGACAGAGGAGCGACAGGGACAGTAAAAGGACAGAGCAGCAGCTGCACAACAACAGTCTGCGGGGTGTTTCAGAAGGCTGTCAGAGGGAGGCCACGCATGACATCTGAAAAATATAAAGAAATGGATAAAACACGGCCGCTGAAAGTGGAATGACCCGGACAACAAAGGCAGAGATGGAATCAGAGGAATCACTTTTGTAAAAGACAGCACATGTCCAGACAGAAAATCACGCGGGCTTCAGGTGGAAAAACTGACAAAGAGGGAAAGACACGGAGAGAGAGAGCGAGAGAGAGAGAGGAAGAGTGACAGGTAGAGACGGGGGGTCGAGCGGCGTAGTAAATTCAAAGAGCGGCTCCATTTGTCCCGTTCGCTCCTCACGAAACGAACATTTGAAGTGACATACTAATTTAAGTCAGTGACAAATCAAAGTCTATCACTGATATTAGCCCAAAGCACGGAGAGGATCCTCGCTGCACTTCACTTCACTTTTTTTTTCTTTTTTTTTTTTTTTGCAAGTCACACAAGGAACGTGATTGTAGCTTAAACATCAAAGGACTAAGGTGTGCCTGAGCTCCTCGGGAAACGCTGTATTATCTCCCCTCACCAAAAACAGTGTCATTACTGCACCGTGTGGAAATACTGGCACTCACACACTTTGCCTACACACACGTATGCACACACAGACACAGACACACACACAGAGTTATGTTCATACTCAGTGATGGGCTATGTGCCTGGCTAATAAAATCACTTTAGTCTTCATAACCACTTTAGCCTTGGAAGCTGCCATCAATGGAAGGACAACCACACACACACACACACACACACACACACACACACACACACACACACACACACACACACACACACACACACACACACACACACACACACACACACACACACATTCCCGTACAGTAATGAACAGTGAGCGGTCCAGCCCTTCCATTAGCCTAATGAAGTGGCTCCCTAAGATGGATGACATGACATCACCTCTACCACCAATCACAATATCACCCCTAAAAAACCTTCCACTAAAAGCCCCACCCGTCTCTTGGCCCCCCCAACCCCACCCCCCCACCCCCCCATTTGCTTACTGCACCAAATGGACGATGAGCATTCCAGGGCCCATTCGGCCCCCTCACAACACTTTTATTGGTCTGGTTATTTATCTCTTTAATGCGATTGGCTGGAGTGGATGCCTATGGACGTGGAGAGCTAGTAAATCACAGTGGGTTGGGTTGGGGTGGGGTGGGGGGGGGGCAGCGACCTGATAAAAAGAACTTTGGTTCAACAATGATAATGGCAGCGAGCAGACAGTAGGAAGTCTGTCTGCATTCAGAGCAGGAGCGAGCAGGGGAGCGGCTCCGGGGCGGCGCTTCTCCAGGCTCGTCGGACAAAGTTGAGTCCTCACGAACGAATTTGAGAAACTTTTTCAACTACAAGAAATAGGACTCTCACCTTAGTGGTAAACAACAGGTCACAGATAACTTTAACGGATACCGATACGTGCTAAACATGTGAGTGTCACATGACAGGTGTTAACTGTTGTTAACTGTGAAGTGATAAAGATTTGAGACTCGTGACCTGTCGGTGCCCTCAGGCCTTCACACCCGCTCTTGTTACAAACAATGTTTTGAGAAACAGCGAGAAATGCTTCAAAACAAAAAATAAATATCGTTTGACTTGAGGTGGTGCACAGTATGTGCCTTTGGATTGTTCTGGCGTTTTAATGTGGTTTGCAAACTAGGTAAAAAAAAGCTACAAGGCCAGGAAACTGCAGTATAAGGTTATTACCAGCCTCAACAGTGAGTTGCTGTTGTTTTCACTTTGTAAGTCTTCTCTAATGTGTACCTGGAGTCACCTTAAGCAGGACAGGACAACTGGTTTTGAGTCATTTGGCGGCAGATTTTGTCAGAGTGATAGCACACGAGGATCAAGTTTACGCATTAATGTAGTAATGACCAGGGGGCCTGATCCCATCACCAGATCCATGTCTAGTTTTCAAATTAGTATGAACATGGCCTCAAAGACAAAACACCATCTCTGGGTCGTTCTCTTCTCCTCAACCATTCATCTCGGAAGGACAAAGCAAAGTGTTTATGGGAGGAAGGATGCAGGCATAGGCGTCCATAAACAGTCAGTGTTTTACGGGCAGCGGCACGGCCTGAGGCCCCCCGTCAAGGTTTACGTGTGCACAGGCCTTTTAAAGCTCGGGTGTTTAAGTGAGGCATTTACATAAAGCGGAGCAAAGCTGTGTACATCTCAAACAGACCTCACACCAGAGCAGAAGTGTGAAGTGATAACACCGCTGTGTTTTTGTGGATCTAAATAATAAAGAAATGCTGATTTGGAAAAAAAAATACTATTATGATGTTAAGACTGAAATAACGTTAAAAATACAAAGGCAGGCCAAATATAAAATATGATGTGTTATGTTTGACACCTTCACAGTGCCTTATAGCATATCTGAAAAGCCAAAAGCCCTTTAAAGTGTAAAACTGTGCCACAAACCGTCAGAGCACGTGCACGTGTCATTAAACCCACACAGACCCACTCAGCTCCAAAGTCAATTTGGCCCCCCTCATCATCATTGGACTTTCCACTGGCCAACACTTTGTGCCTTCTGCCAGCTCAGTCCCTTTTTTCTCCAGTTTATTTATTTATTTTTGCCTCTCTTGCTTCACAGAGAAAAAGGTATGTGACACATGAAAACACATTAAAGACTGTATATGGCTTAGCTGAACGACTGCCCAACTGGACTGTGCATGAGTGTATAGGAGGAAATGGGGGGGTGGGGGGGTGGGGGCATGTTTGTGTATGTCACATTTACAGTATGTTTACTTATTATTAGCAGATGTCACAACCCACTGGGGAAGGTACAGCCCAAACAGAAGCTGAGGGAGAGAGAGAGAGAGAGGAGCAGGGATGGGACGACAGAGGGAAAGAGAGAGAAAGATAGAGAGTGTGTGTGTGTGTGTGTGTGTGTGTGTTGGGGGGGGGGGGGGTATTGAAATGTGCAGGGACAGCAGTACCACCCCAATGTGAGTCATAGGACACACTGTCAGCAGCCATCCAACATCACACACTGACTCATTACACTGGAGGAGAGGAGATGACAACAGTAGCCATGATCAAGGGGAATAGCAGAGGCGCATCAGTGAGAGGCAGACAGAGACGACGCAGTCAGCAATTATGGTGGTGGCACTTCTCTTCAGTCCTGCACTGATGATGGCACAAAAACTTTTCAGATGCTTAGAAATACACCCACAGCTGATTGAACAGTTTCATTGCGAAGCTCTCCGTTTCTCCTTTCTTCTAATTGATTCCTGATTAGATTTAGTCTTCCTAATGGAGTTTAATCAGAAAATATCTTCAGCATACCGATGTTCAACAGACAGTCCATTATGACTATGATGACTCTTCACTGTGAGGAACAAAGAAGAAGCTCTGGGTCGATGGGCGAATGTAGAAAATATCCATCTTTGACACACAGGACCACCCTCTATGTCCCTTTACAGTTTATAGCCAATTCTTTTAATCTAGACCACTTGTTTTTAAAGCAGATATCAGCTTCACGGCCGTTTCGGCTAATGCTGCGTTCAAGGCAGGCTTTTGAAACCGTAAGTTACAGCTTCAAGTCACAACTACGACTTGGTAGCGTTCCAGGTAACCCGTAGCTCGTGTTTTTACCATCCTGTTGTCTGTGAAAGTTCCCTATAACGGCCACTCGTAACTTCCGACCCGTGAACTCGTACCAGATCGAACTGGTATGACTTCACAGGAAAGAAAAACACAAAGTACGAGTTTCTTTGAACGCACCATGAGTTAGCAGCCCCCGCCCTTGTCAGGCATCAATTGGTCCTCGTGCTACGTCACCACATTCACGCGCATCCCTTGGCTGCACACACAGCCCTTCATGCCGTTCTCTCTCCTCATTGGATAACACTTGTATCCCACAAGGAAAATTTTCTCCTCGGGTTACAGCAGAGCAGAGTGACGGAGAGACTCGTGTTTAGGCTGAAATACTTCATGTAAGTGATTGCTGACGGAAAATAGGACTATTTAGGACTTATATTAACAAAAACATTCCACTGATATCTGCTTTAAGTCTGAAGTTTAACCAAACCATAACCTTGGCTTCAGAAAAACGCCTCAGAGTCATTATAAATAAGACATTTCCTCAATTAAATTTAAAGATGTTTACTTGGGGTTTGGGGTTTTTCATGTTCTTTCCAACGTGGTGAAAAAAAATAAACCATTATCGTATGTTTTGTAGTTGTGTGTTTAACACATGTGGATTTGAAACTCATTAAATTCCCTTGTTAAGATGTGGCAAGAAAAAAAAAACCCTTTTGAGTCTGGGTTGTGTGAATTCACGCACCTAAGCGAAAACCTTCACTGTGCTGGTTTAGCTAATTAGCTAATGATGCTGGTATCAGACCATAAAGGTCTTTTATCAGTCTGTAAATGCATTCAGTGGAATCATTTCACTTATTTATTCCTAAAATACATAATACTATGAAATGCTGTCTCAAATCATCTTTTTAAAATTGTGTGATTATAAAGAAATGCAATAGATTAAACATTTACTCATAAAAACACCTGGCTATAGTGGAAAAATTAGTACCCTGCAAATTAATAATCACAGCAACATCTGAGAACTGTAGGGGAAATTGCATATTGTTATTCCTTTCTGCGGCAGCCTCTCCTCTACCAGGGAAGCCAAATACTCACGGCTGCTAAAAAAGAAACCACCACCTGGTGTGCCGACAGAGAGACCAATTTAAAGATGTGCCATAACAAATACCGTCTCAGGTGGGAAGCAAAAATGAAACACTGGGATGCGCCGCATTTACAGGCAAGATACTCACGTTCATTTAATTACGCAATCTCGTTACACTCTGCTGGGAATATTCACATGCTGCAGCGCTAAATGATAGTAACACACAGTGATTAGCATTTCCTTTTTGAAAATGGCTGAGAATTTGCAGAACATCTGAAGAAAAAAAAAGGGTTTTGTAATTTCTTGACATATGACAAATACCTCATAGACAGCTGCACGGGTATATATGAATGTGTGTGTGTACAGGATGTTGTGTGTCATTTGATTAGGGCTTTGAGATGTGGATTAATTTAATGTTTTGTGCTCCTGCAACAGAGGCCTTCACATCACATCTGTACATCAGCATGTGATTTCTACACAATAACCATGTCCCCAGACAAATAAAGTGCCTGTCACTGCACCACTGGGTGTGTTGACACTCGACCGGTTTTATTCACAAGGTGTGTGTATTATGTGATGCATGTTTGTCATGGCTAGTGGAAGCTTATAGGTTTTGCTCATTAGGTGAGGATGTTTATGTCCATGTAGTCCCAGGGCTGAGCACTGTCCCCTGGCCAAGTGGAAAGCAGGACCATTAGGTCGGCAGAGCAGGGGCCATTTATTTGGCTCTTTTCTGGCTGTGGCTGTATTATCTGCCGTGAAGCTATTTGTCTGAGACCAGCCAAGCCGCCAACATGACAGGATGGTGGTGGTGGTGGTGGTGGTGGGGGGGGATGAATGATGGGCTCCGAGACACGGCCAGTTTTGCTTCGCTGACAAACTGGGGCAAGAGCTGGAGGGAAGTGGCAAAGGGGGGGACGAGGAGAAAGAGCAAGGGGTGGAGAGGCAGGGCAGGGAACGGACGCAAACGGGAGACACTGCGGCAGCCGGTTCGCCGGTGGGCACAATTTACAGCACCTGTTGGCTGTGATTGATCAAAGGAATAGAGGGGAGGGTAATGGTGTGTAGTCTGACACGGGATGAAGTGATGGGATAGAGGAGAGGGTTAAAGCCAGAGACACGGAGGAGAAAAAATAGAGTGCATAGAGAGAATGAGAGGGGATATTGAGGTGGAGGAGGATAATAAAGACAGAGTGAAGAAGAGAAGGGGGGAGGAAACGCAAAGAGCAAGGAGCCAAGAGGAGGACAAGAAAGAAAGAGAACGGGAGACGAATAAAGAGAGGTCGTTGGTGCAGGAATGTGTGTGGAAAAGAAATAGAAGGAATATATATTTGTCCCCTGATGAGAGTGTGTTAGGAGTCCATCTGTGGAGAAATGAGATCAGTAGCTGACTTAGTGGTAGAGGAAGACTTTGCTGCCCTGCGGCTTACACACTGATTCAACACCCTCTCCCCGTCTCTCTTTTCACTCTCTGGTCTCCCACAACCTGCAGTGCATTTAATCTGGACGATTCTGTGTGTATGTTCAGGTTTGTGTGCATGCGTGTGTGTGTGTGTGTGTGTGTGTGTGTGTGTGTGTGTGTGTGTGTGTGTGTGTGTGTGTGTGTGTGTGTGTGTGTGTGTGTGTGTGTGTGTGTGTGAACGCAAAGCAAAGCCTTATTACCCAGGCTAGCTATCCCACTCCACCTCTCCATCAAATGACTGGGGCAGTCTCCTCCACTCGTGTCTCCTCACTATCTCTTTCGCTCCATCCCAGCTGAGACCACAGAGGACTCTCCTCATAGAATCACCCACTAAATCATCTATCCACCAAACAGACGCCTTGGCAAACACTCTTACTGGGAGCTTTCATTTCCAATCTAAACACACACAGGTCGGAGGGTGGGAGCGCAGATGTGTATTTGGAAAGGAAGTAGAAAAAGAAGCATTCCTGTTTTGTCAGTATATATGTGAGAGACCCACTGATGTCAGAGGGGACCCCATATATTTTAAAAAATATATTATGTTTTTATACAAACAGGTGACAATAATTAATTTTTGCATTTATAAATAATGAGACAAATTTTTATGCAAGTTAAAAAGCAGTTGAGAAAGAGAAACGCTACATTCATCTTCACCAACAGGTGGCGCGTGGTACTGTCAAGGACTTACTTTAGTTGCTATAGTTCCTGTTTTACATAGAGACGGAAAAGAGAGAGCGCCATTGTAGCACAGCAGTTTGTGAACGTAGGCACGTCGTACGTGAATAAAAGGACGAGACGTAAGGCAGAGTCCGAGAGTCTGTCTCACCCATCCCGTTGGCAAAGTGACGGTGGCCTCCAAGGACAAAAAACTTCCATTTTGTGTTCCATTCGCAAACTTTAAGGTTTATAACATAATCATTTCTCACTATTCTCTACTGACTAACTATTAACTCACTCTCTCTGCTGTTTGTCTCTGCTCTCTTCTTCCTTCTTCTTCATTGGTGTAGTCATGCATGAGAAACTCGCGAAACACACTCTTTGATTGGCTGGCTTTTCCGTTCGGGCTGTTGTCCAAACATGGTGGCGCAAGATGGCGACACTCTCTGAAGCAAGACCCTTGCTATGTATATATAATAGAATAACTGTAAGGCTATGAAAACCAAACAAATTTTATTTTATAGCAATTATATACACTTATACAAATATATTAGTATATTCAGATTTTGTCAGTATACCTTGCTAATATTACACACTGGACCTTTAATGTAGGCTACATATTGTTAATTAGCTTAGTTAGCCATGCAGCAGGTTTATCTTACAGTTGCCAGGTGTAGATATTCAATAAAAACTAGCCTTTGTGTTATTAGTATTTTAGCTTATGATATCAAACATCACTGGTTGGTGATGTGTAAATCCCCAGTTAAACACCTGTGTCCAAGCTCCTGCTGTAAGTACACGCGTGTCCACTGTGCACATAATTACTTTCTTCTCACACTCAAATCATCACCACATAAACCACAGCGTGAACTATTGCTGAATCCAAGCCCAAGAAACATGTATGCTACTTAGACACACAGACACACACACACACACACACACACACACACACACACACACACACACACACACACACACACACACACACACACACACACACACACACACACACACACACACACACACACACTTCCAATATAAGACTTAGACATAATATAAGATTTCCCAGGGAATCCGGACCAAAGAGAGAAAAGAGAGAAACAAGGCTAAGCTAGGCACTGGTGATGTGGTGACGGAGAGCGCCAGAGGGGAGCTGGATGAGGGAGGGGAGGAAGGTGAGCTGGTGGGGAAAGGCAGATTAGAGCGCCTGGAGGCTGCTGAGCAGGAGGAAGAAAAGTGAGAAGAGAGATGAAACACGTAAGGAGAGCAGCGGAGGAGTCAGGTAGTGGTTCAAGGTATCTGACTGAGATTACTCTGCTGCTGGGCTTACCTGATTACAGCACAGCGCTGGAGGACAATAAAAAAAAATAAAAAAAAGAGATGTATGCATATGAATTGGCATGAACAGAAACACAAAATCTACACACAGTGAGGAACTGACAGTGGAATGGGTAGCGGCAGCCTTGCTTTTCAGGATGGATTGGGACGTCGGGGTGGATTGTTTATATAGCTACAAGTACTTTTCTATTACATAAGGTGTGTTTCAAGAGGAAGGAAATACATCAGACGTACTAGTGAGTTCACCAAAGCTATTCCTCCCCCTCACTCTCCTCTGGTTTCAGAGCAATCAACCATAGGCTCGTATAATACATATTCTCTCCTCGCTCAAACTTTCCTCTTGATCTATGTTTCATGTCTTGACTGGGATGCAGGATATGGGAGTCGGAGCACATGGTGCTACAGCACTAATATAAAGTCACAAAATTATCCTGGCCTTATGAGGACGAGGAGGAGAAAGTAGTTAATTAATCACTAGTGTCTCATTTTCTCTTTATAACACCCTCATTTACTCTGTGGCTCATTTTTGCGCGTCAGTCTTCCCTCGCTGTCTTTTCTCATTGCTAATCTGTCTGGCTCTACGGACTTTGATGACAGTAGCGGGGGATTGTTGCCGGTTTTCTAATAGCTGATAGCTTATTTTCTGTTAACTCTTACACGTGCCTGCCGTGACCATTCAGCCCTGAATGAACTGAACTTTACGCCTCAAGTTGCGGATCTGAGCCTGCAAAAAGCGTCTCAGCCGGGTGGTTTGCCAATTTTGAGAGAGCAGATATTCTGTTATCTGGAAGAATCAGGTTTTGTTTGTGATCTTCCACCGGCACGCTGTGGCTCAGCTATTGATCTGAAAGTTTCGAGCTACACCTAGAAGTTTTTTCTTTTGTGTGTGCCAACAGCAATTTCCTCATTAATTCACCAGCTGATTGACAGAAATCATTTGAATAATGGTTCGACTAATTCCTCAAGCAGAAAATTTCAAACACTTTCTTACGCCATCTTCTCAAATATGAAAACACTCTGCTTTTCCCTGTTTATGTCATTAAAAATTAAACATGTTGGGATTTTGGACCAAACAAGTAATTTTAAGATGTCAGCTTGGCTCTGGGAAATGTTGGCAGACGTTTTACAGACAAAAAATGAATAAATTATTCAAGAAAATAATCTGCAGATTAATCAATAATGAAAACAATCCACAGTTGTGGCCCTGTTTCTGTGTATCTGTTGGACTATTTTGCTTTAAATCTTTACCTTGGCCTGGTTTTACAATACAAATCACAGTTCATTGTAAATCGATGCTTTGGAAGTTACGATCTCAGGGTTTGGTCCTTTGTTGAGATGATCAGTTTATTTTTAAAGGGAACAAGGATTTGACTTCCTTGCCCAAGAGAGAGAGGGACAGAGCAGAGTCGATTAGTCATTTGCGGTGAAGATCATTTATATTAATAACAAGCGGGAGCGTGCCTGCAGCCTTGCCTCAGCTCATGTCCCTATGATGAATGCTTTATTGGTGGGTGTCCAATCTTTCTTGAATATTCATCATTAGTAGATTGAGGTTTTATGCAGTCATGGGTTTCATTCCATATAGCCATTCCCTTTAATCTATATTGGAGTGGTACAAAATAATTAAATGCCTAGAAAAGTTGACACAGTTATGTGAAGTTACACACATGTGCAATATGTTGCTGCAAGAATTTGGCTCATGCGTGTCAGCGTGACACATTGTGCTGGAAAAAAACAACACAGCAACAGACCAAACTCAAATACACAAACTTTCTTTGAACTACATGCACTGCAATCTGAGAAATTAACAGCCTGATATGAAAGTTTGTCCCTGTTCCACACAACGACAGTGATTCAGTTTCGTATGGATCCTCTCTGTCTGCCTATCTCTGACTCTCAGCTGTGCCTGGGCACTTTGTGTGGCTCCCTAAGGAGAAAGGTTACACCGCTGATCTGCTACAGTGCAATCAGACTTGAGACAGAGCCTTGAACTACATGGCCCACGGGCCTCCTTCGGCTGTATCCTGCCGAGCAGCAGCTGGATATGAGCGTGAGTTTGGAGAGGGAGGCAGATGCGCGGAGGAAAGTAAGAGTAGGAGGTGGAGAGAAGCCAGTCAAAAGTTATGAAATATGCCCCTTGAATAATCAACGCCCAAATCAATTTGTTCAACGTCCAAGAGAAGCAGGCGCACTACAGAGGAATGTGAGGAGTGGGCGGTCGCTCAGTTCGCATCCAAGTCCATATCTCAGACAAACACACAACAGCCAAAGAGTCTGCCCGAGTCTAGAGAAGAGATGGCCAGGAGGGATGAGACTGAGGAGAGGGACACACTGTCACATACACACACACAAACACACACACAGACACAACTTTTTTTATTAAGCTTCTTTTCTTTCTTTCATTTTCGATAGATATTGCAATGCAGATGAACTTAGTTTCTTCAATGAGTATGACCAACTCCCTACAGACATCATACATTTTTAACTACTTGTTTGACTTGAAGTACGTGGCTCTGACAAACAGAGAAACTGTGGACTGAATTGCAAATATACAGCCAGAGACGAGGTTAGCTAAATGATGTGAGGAGCCTGGCTCTGTACAAAGACGAGAACACAAACCCCTTGTAAGGCAGAAATTGTCTTGTTTTTTTACTCTGTGTTTTTTTTTTGTATGGATATAACAAACCATACACAATATGTCAGGCAGGCAGTTTGTGTTACCTTAACACGGAGCCAGACTAACTGCTTCCTCCCCTTTCTAGTCTTTATGTTATGCTGCATCTAACTACCTTTTGGCTGGAGAGTCTCATATATATATTGTACAGATATGAGACTCAGCAAGAAAGAGAATAAGTATATTTTCTAAAATATAAAAGTACTACCTTATTCGCTGCACTGCTCTGAGACTGAGACTCCCCACAAGATTTCAGATCCTGGCTGCAGTTTCACTATCAAACGACCACGAGAGCACCGGGTAACAAATACATAAATGTGTATTCATTGAGTATATTTACCTTGTGCTGTCACACAAATTCTTCTTGCAATCAAAATGGCATAGCAATAAAGCTTGACTGTGTTGAACTGAGAGCGAGTGCAAGAAGACACAGAGCGATGCAGTGCAGTACAAGTAGACAGACTAGAGAAGGCCTGCAGGCAGCAACTGGCCCACTGTGCCCTGCTCAATAAAGGCAGCCATTTTATGACCCCGCCTCTCGGCATTTTGATTTTAATACTCTCCCTCTCTCCACCTCTTTCCCTTTGTCGTTCTCATTTCCCCTCTCTGTGTTTCTTTTGTCACAAAAAGCTCTATATTCTTTTCATTTGTCTTTGAGTTCCCACTCTGCCCGTCTTCTGTCTCTGCCCTTTTACTCACGTACTCCTCGACACTGGAAGCAGAGTTGGAGTAGGCCTCGTGTGGGGTGGTGGGGTGGTGGTGGTGGGGGGGGGGACAAACGCTGGCCTAACCAGATTAGCAAGTATCCTATTTCTCACATTGACAAATTAATTTCCGTACAAATTAAATGAAGGAACCCTCCCTTGGTAATTCCCTAGGAAATTGAAGATGGTTTTGACGAATGATATAAAACAACAATTCCCTTTACACGAGAAAAAAAATCTAATTACCAGCAGAGCATAATAAAGGTAGGCCAATAAATTAGGAAGAAATAAAGTCGGGAAGCCAGAATCCTATATGGTCTATGAAACTGAGTAATGTGAGACAGAGAGGTTGCTACTGAGGAGAGGTGCAGGGGAGAAAGGGGGAGGAAGGAGCGAAAAACACAGAAACAAAAAACAGCCTTGTATATTACAGGATGTGCTATTTTCCTGCAGGCAATGGCAAGGCAGAGGTAAAAGAAAATAATAAAAGTACGGGCGAGGGCAGGGGGATGGAGGACGGAGAGCAGAGGAGAGGAGAAAATAAACAGCACCCAGACAGAGACAAAAAAAAAAAAAAAAAAAAAGAAGAAGAGAAGATGGATAAAGACGGGAAGAGTGTGAGTGGCAGGCGACGGTGCAAGGCTGTCTGGGCTCGGGCTGTTCAGATCCACTGACATTTACAGAGTGGCCGATCGCTCCTCGCCATCCTCCCCTTGAAAAGTTCAAACGCAGAGAGATCCACAGAGGAAATGCTACGGTGTGTGGATTGACGCACTCTCTCACATCTCTCTGCAGGCCTCCCCTCCGTCTTTGTGTGTTACAGCTGTCACTCTGTGTGTGTGTGTGTCGGTGTGTGTGTGTGTCTGTGTGTGTCTGTGTGCTTGTGTTGAGGTCTGGCCCAGCATGGGCAGGCTGGCAGACAGACAGGTAGAGAGGGAGAGGTGTGGGAACCCGGGGTGGGGAGAGGCTGCTGAGACGGGCCTAATTAGAGTTGAGCAGTCGCCCAGCTTTTGGCCCAGCAGGGGGAACGCCACATCACCTCCATGCCGTTACTCCCCACCACTTCATAGACACACACACACACACACACACACACACACACACACACACACACACACACACAAACTAATAAATACTTGGTGATACACTGGCTCACTGGCTGGGAAAAGACACTAAATTCAGTTCCGCTGACTTCAGTGTTTTCCTTGTCTCTGTGTTGGAGCAAACTAATGTCATCTGTCGTTTTCCTGCTTATCATTAACCTCCATCTTTCCTTTCTTGCTTTCTGTTTACATTGCAATCACTTCACATTAAGATTATTTTTTCTTTTGTTGTGATGCACAGCCAACTTGTAGTAAGACAGGGATGACAACGGTCTCCTCCTTGAGTCGAATCAAGGTCATTTTAATTAGATGGCATCAAAGCCACGAGGCAGACACACCCATAATTCTGAGTTTATAGTCTCACATTTAAAGGTAATGGATATTTCCCAGGGACACACATTTTATCACTGGGGCAAACTGTGCTGCTTAAACTTTTGACTGCATTAAGCTACTGTGAAGAGAATATGTTTAAGTGCCGCTGTATTGGATGTCTCAAAGTAGCCATGGCAATAAAGCAAGCCTTTGCTGAACAAGCCACAATAAAGTGGCGAAGTCCCGCCCCCTTTCGCTGGACCCCCTTGGGACCTTTCGGAGCGTAAAAAATTAATGTGTTCAATGGACAGAAAATAATTATTTTCTGACCCCCCAGTCGGGATTACACAAATGTTGTTTATAGGCTTAAATGATACTTTTTCATGTCAAGAGTTTGACCGTTTATTGTGCCATTGTTCAGTTAGAGGGACAACAAGGAGTTTTGGAAAGCAAAGTGTTTTCATACTACATTTACCATGAGCCTCCGCGCGCACTGTGAAATTCTTGGACCGGCACAAGACGGACATCTTGCCAAGAATGTTTTCATTCATCAAGAATTAAAGTCAGAGGTTCGAAGACGATCAGTTGCACTTTTGTAAGTACTGTCGTACTACGGCACCCAATCTGTATTGTTATCTATTGTACTGTAAACTGACTGCTGCTATTTTATAACATGCTTTTGTTTTTATTTATTGTAATTTGTACCAGGGAACATCTATGTATGGGACACCGGATGGAAATTAGCCTGTGGCTACAATCCGGCTTGTTTACGATTTTATGTTTCGTTCATGAACTTGCACTGTCCCACTTCAAATAAATTGAATTGAATTGAATTGAAGATAGTAGTTACGACCATAAACGGCGATTCGGCGGCGTCATTATCATGACCCGCCGGGCAGCGTCCGCAAAACCGAAGGTAAGGAAACGCTGGTCGGCTCACCCAGCATTTCCACCATTAATTAAAATAACAAAATAACGATAGAGACAAAACAATATATTTATCGTAAATGGAGCCATTAACGAGTGTGGGTAGCGTAGATTCATCCACATTAATGTGAGAATTTTTTATAACCAAATACAAACTCCTCGTTGTCCCTTTAAATGCTGTTGAGAAAACACAATGAGAAAGAGGTTATGTCGCGTATGTGACGTCACGTCATCACCCTTTCCATCCACAGCGATTCAACTCTCCGCATGCCGCGACATAGAAGGGTTTTCCCGTATTTCTATGCTTTTATCCTGCCCTTGGAAAAAGAGAGATTGCCATGTCTGTTGCAGAGTTCAAGTGCGGGTGGCGACATATATCATTTGCGTCGAGAGCAGCGAATGCGGGCTCACACAAAAACTTTGTCTTTAAATATCACAAACAACATGGCACAATTCAAACAGGACCAGAAAATAATTTTTATCTACCCATGAATCTCATTGATCATTTTTCACTTTTGAGGACCAATGTAGCGGAAACAGAAGGGCGGGACTTTACCAATACTATACTACAGCATGATGGCGAACTGAATTTCTCCTCCATTTCCAGAGATTCTCTCGGGGTTAATTGCTTTGAAGACTTCATTATGAAATGATATGACTAGCGAGGTACGATGATGTTTACTTCTTGTTTTCTTGTCGTGTTGATATTGTGATAAAACAATGAAAATCTAATCAGTGATATTCATAAACAAAAGTGTCCTCAAGTCAGCGACGAGAACGAACGACACATATTTAAGTTTAATGAAACACACACTGCGGCATTTTTGTTCATAATATTCTTTCTTACTAAACTCAGCATGGCCTTACTTTAATTAAGTAGACAAGCAGAGTTAATTATCTGTCACCACAAAAGATATCACACCGATCTCACTAATTTATTGTGATCGCAAAGTATCAACACAGACAAAAAAGTATGCAAAAACTGCAGTCTTCATGCAGTTGCTCCCGATCTCTCCCGCTGTTTTGCTTAAACTTTCTGTGTCCCCTGTTGCCCCCCTCCCCACTCCCACCCCCCCACATGAAACACAGAGTAAATCTGCCTGCAGAGATGATGGTCAGCCTGCCCTCTTCATCACCTCTTAATCAGAGTGTTGGCACTGACTGCCCAGAATTGGATCAACCTCAGTGACCCCTGCTGCTGCTTCCCTTCCAGAGGTCAGCCTCACATCACTGCACTGTCTCTGAGGCAGCCGCACGCTCTCTTAAATGAAATCTTATTTCTCCCTCTCCCGCTTCCTGTCTCTCGCTTTGTCTTTATCTCCCTCTGGCTTGGTGTATTAACCCGGGCGTGATCTCTTGCAGCTCAGACCTGACTTTACTGGAGTTCTCGCTTTTTTTATTTTTTTATTCTGAGCGTTGCTTGAGTTTCGTGTAATAGCAGACATTAGTCTAGACGGAGTTTTGTGCATCAGTCGATATTACCAAGACCAATATTTATAGCAAATGATTAACAAAACAAGCTGCTTTTTTGACCACAGGTAACACAGACGAGCAAGTATAGTTCCCTTGATTGGATTCGATTGCAGGATAGCTGTAGTGTAAACAACTCTGATTGCACATTGTCTGCAGGAACTCTTACTTAGTATCCAAGATTATGGTCTGTATCACCCTGCAAGTGCTGGTAAACAATGAAAATCTGAAAATGAAATAAATAAACACAGCTGCTGCCAACAGGTTACCATGCCAATTTTAGACTGCTTTGAACAATCTGTTACAGAATTCACATCACAAGTCAACATCAGAAGTGAAGGTTTGCAACTCAGTACAAGTTAACATACTTACTGCAGTAGTTTTAAAATGACCAGAGCGCATTCTGTAATCGCCCCGTCAGTGTGGCGGTACTCTGCGCTGACAAATTACTGTTTGTCATTAGACATCTTAAAGAAAAATGAATTTGATTCCACTCTGGGTCATAAAATTAGTGTAATAACTCATCTATCAGACAATGTAGCCCAAACTTAGCGCAAAATTCTATTTTCGAGTAAATCCGGGATGAAAGTGGGGTAGTTTTTTTTCCGCATCGGATAATGCAGACACACGAATTGTGCGTCACGCTGCTCACGATTCATCAGCCAGTGATATTGGATCTGTCATCCATCAATCAAACGTCTGACACACACACACACCGAGCTCGGTCTCGCCCCAAACATTGAATATCCTGCCCGCTCGATAACGAACAATCAAATTCGTTTTCCTTACTCAGGTAAACTCGTGCGGAACACCTGGCAACTCGTAGAAGGGACAAACAGGACAAACGGCCATTTCTGAACACCTTTGAGGTAAAGATGCTTTATTTGTCGCATATACAGTTTGTACAGTGAGATTCTTTCTCTGCATTTAACCCATCCCTGAGGAGCAACTCCAGATCTTGAGCCAGAGCCTTTGGTCAGCGATGCTGACTAGAGATTAACCTAACTGACATGTTTTGTTTTGTTTTTTGTGGTGGGGGAAACCGGAGGAAACCCACACAGAAAGGACCTGGGTGGCCGGCCAGGGATTCGAACCCACAGTGCTAACCACCGCACCGCCCCCACATCTAGTCTATAAATGATTAAAATGCTCACAGACATTTGGCCTAATTTCTGTTACAACAACTTGTTTAAATTTTAAGCAAACATACATATTTTAAACCAGCATCTCCTTCATGAACAGTTGGATTATTATAGATATTTTACATCTTTATTGGTTCCCTCCACTTTTAAATCCTGTGAATGTGGTAGTGGTGTTGCAGATTTCCCTGGTTGATCCAGCACAGACAAACTTAATCATATATTTAAATGACACTGTTTAAACAGAATTAAAATGTTTCTTTAGCTTTAGAGGTGGTGCAGAGTTTCAGTTTGTACAAGTGTGAATGTGAGGAGCAGCTTGTTTTTTTTTGTTTTGTTTTGTTTTTTGCGGTGATCTTTCATCCTCTATAAGCCTGAAGACAGGAAGAGTTTGGCCTGAGAGTTGCAGAATGACATAGAGGACGTCAACACATTGACAAGTGTGTGTTCACAGTGTGTGCCTTCGGTTCCACTTGACTGGCTACATGCACAGCGCATACACGCACACACATATACACATACACAAAGGTGTCAAGACAAAATGCCATTCATGCGGAGTGTACTGTATGTTTTCACCTTCTGTGTGTGCTCCTTCACATTTGGATTTGCCTGTGTATCTAGTGTGTGTGTGTTTCTTTAAAGTCCAGGTTAATGTATGTGCGTTTGGACATAAGCTGGCTGACATGAGCTTACACCTGCAGCTGAAGAGGGCATTTAAGAAACATACATGCACATCCACCCACCCCACACACACACATACAGTAGTTTTCACATGTAACCTGCTTCTCATGACTTCCATTTTCAAGCCACATCCAATGTGTTGCCCAATGCTTTGCTCCTGAATCATTCCCCTCAGGTATGTAAGCTCTTCATTAAAGCTGTGGCAATCAGAGGGGAAAAAAGTACTGCTCCTCGTAAAGAGAATAGATTACTTCCCCATCTTTCACAGAAAGCTGTTTGCTAGAGTAGACACTCTCCTCCGTTTTCATTAGCGGCCTGACTACTATATATTCTCCATATAATTGAGGTTGAAACCTTCTGCACTGTAATGGGGCTTTCCATAACAGTCTTTTAAAAGTGAAAGCCTGCCATCCTTGGCCGCTGCGTGATATGGGCTTGTGTTGCGCAGGGGTGTGAGTGTGGGTGTGGGTGTGGGTGTGTGTGTGCAATGTGTGGCTGAGTCTGTGCACTTCTATCAAACAAATCACTTCTTCTCATCCCACCTTTCAAAAGCAGCTTCAAATAAACAAAGGCATGTCCTCACTTTTAGAGAGCCAACATCTGAAAAATTAAAGATAGAGATAAGAAATCAAATCTTGACATCTCTTTTTTTTTTTAAAAACAGATACAGATTTGGTTTTCACAAGCAAGACTCAGACAGAAGTCTAGAAAACCATTGGTGGTTGGGTCATTGTGATGTGTGGCCATACACTTGAATTTGTGCAATTTGGCAAAATAAGCATAATCTTTTTAAAATCCCTTTTTACATGCTTGTTTATGCATGAGTTGAAAAACTCTCCTAATCATTGTTTCATTTGACTTCTTTTATGTTGCTTTTATGTTCAGTGCTTTAATGATGTTTTATGTTTGCTGTGGTTTTATGATAAGATGTTTGTGCGAATGTGAGATTATAATGTTTATGATTATTTTATGAAGTACAAACCACAGCCTAGGACTAAAACAGTTGGAGGCAATTCTGCAGCCTAAAGGCTTTCCCGCTTTGATACAGTGGCATTACTAATCCTGCCTCTTTGCTCTGTACACACATGGGCCAGGGCTCAGTCAAACCTGCCTCCTCACATTAACAGGCAGGTGAGATTCTCCACAATGTTAAATGCTGCATGTGTCAAGTTGCAGAACATTTCTCTATCATCTTAAATTCACCTCAGTTCCTCAGTAAGACGGAACATCTGAAAAGCCGACATCTGAGGGAGACTTAAGTTGATGAAAGGTAGCTATCTGGATCTAGACTTAGAGTATATAGTCAAGGAGGTCAGTGTTAAATGTGAGGGAAATTACTTGGCTAGAGCAATTTAAACAACAAATGAAACATTTTGAGTCTCTGGGAAAGCAGCGTTTTTCAGACTTAAATTTTCTTCCACGGGGACCGGACTCCTCAACATCATTTGGCTTTGCTTCCCACTACAGATGGACACAAATATTGAGGGGGACACTATGGCATAATATGACAAACAGTGGTGTCTTCTCGGCATGAATACTAAAATCCATCAGGGAGATTAAAATCATATAACTGCATCCTCCACCCGTCTGGCTATAGCATGTGGTGTCATCATCCAAAACCTTTGAAAACAACTTCCTCAGTACTATGTATCAACCGAAACCCACCTGCACTCCCCCTGCATCTTCTACATCCAGCCTATTAGCCGAGCTCGCAACCCATCAAACCTCCTTACAACGTGGACAACTCAGCTTCCCAAAGTTAGTGCGGCTGATTTGTGGCAGTGTGTAAATTGAAAGTTGCGGTCGGAGTGAAAGCAGAGTCGTAAATAGGAGAGAGGAGAGGAGGACAGCTCTCTGCCAGATTTTGGAGAAGGAGGGGAGGGAGGGGTCACAGAGGCCAGCAGCCTCACGTATAGATGACACATGTATTCTTTATGACTATCTCGTCACAGTGTAAAACGCAGGGAGGACTGGAGATATGGATATAGGTGTGGCTGCAGCACCGTTGTGAGGGATTCAACACGGTGCTTATTATTGTTGTTAATGAAACCTCATGATTTCAAATTCTTTTGAATCTTTTGGCCTATTTTTTTCTGTTCACAATCGTTTTCTGGGGCCATTAATATACTGAAAATGTGAGATAACCTTTAACAATATTATTCATTGTTCTTGAAGCATTGTGCTTATTTACCCAGGGTCAATAGCAGCGAGTGCAATGGTACTCCAACCTTCAGTTCCCATTTCATGAAAAATATGCAACCAAAAACAATAGGTTCAAAGGTCAGGGCTTAAGAGGTCTTGAGGTGGAGTCACACTGAATGCAAAATAATCTATTCCGCTTTTGAGAATTTCAGGGATGAAGTATTCAGACATTATGGTCCAGCTCGCAAACGTTTATGACGCTGTATGAGGTCTAACCTTGTGCTGTAGCTCAGGCTATTATTTCCTATTTCATAAACATACATGTTTCTTGCAGATTCTCATTCTTCTTCATGGCATTCAGGATTGAAGTGGACGCCTCAACAACTTGTCACAGTGAATGCAGCCTCTCATTTCAATGACCAGAAGGAACAAGGTCCAGAAAAGTGTCCTTCTTGAAAGACACACAACATTTCCACCTGACGGCAGCTGTCAGCGTGTTCACTTTATTATCACTGCTGATCCAGATGAAGCCAGTAGCAGTACATGTGAAATGCTGAGTCAGACCAGAGTCCCCTCGCTCATGTCAGAGAGTGTCTCTGTTTGCTTAAATTAATGAGCATGTGTGAATACATCTTGCTCCAGTCTGCACATATCCATAATGTATGAGTTGACACTGTGCATGTTATTGTGTGTATGTGCACCGCGGCATGTGTGTTCCTCTACTGTGGGGTGATAATGCATCAACATCTGACTTCTGTGTCATATATGTGCGGTTGCGTGCGCGAGTGAGTGTGTGCGTGCGTGTGTGTGTTAGTGGCTGCACAACCCAGTCCTCCGGGGGACCATCAGTGCGCGAGTGTTCAAGAGAATAATAAATTCGAGGAGGGCGGGGAGATGAGAGACTGCGACCACCAATCAATCTCTCTGCTGTTTCTTAAATTAAGAGGGAGGGATGAGTGTGAGGGATGGACAGAGAGGGGAGAGAGAGAGGAAGAGAAGAAGAGAGAGAAAAAAAATGGAGATACTGCAGCAGAAAGTGAGGGAAGTGAGTAGGGTGAAAGACAGCCAAACGCTGACAGGAGTCCAATTAAGTGTCATCCCAGTGGAGGGAACAGTCCCCATCCTCTGCTGCCAGGACTATATGGCCTCAGCTTCCAAGGACACACTGCTCACGTGGCGCAAAAACACACACAAAACTCATCAGGCATTCGCCAACACAGGCACCAACCGCATACACGGTTACACAATTCCAGGTAACATCTTAAACAGACTTGCCACACAAATGGACATTTGAGCGTGCACACATGTGCAATCATGCACATCTCCGGAGGGGCTCAGCCTTTGGAGGACCCGGCGATGAATTGCAGCCAAAGATGGCTGTATGGCGCCAGCAGCTAGTGGTCCCAAGGTGCAGATGTGTGCCAGGAGCTAACCCACTCATCTCTGCTCTGCTCTGCCCACCCACCAGCTGCTGCCCAGGGGCAACACACACACACTGGTCTGGAGGGAGCTAGCCATGAAATACAAAACACACACACACACACACACACACACGTGTCACATCTCCATGCAAAAGAAGCGCACAGGTGCATAAACAACCCAGCCCATATTTCACACACAGAGGATGTGGCCTTGGAGGTCGCTCGCTGTCTCCTGGAGAAGCCCGGTTAATGAGTGAGGCCTCTGGCTCCGGTGGCTTTGGACTACAGCCGAGAGGAGCGACTGTATGACTGACTGCTGCACTAGAGCGGGATTAGAGGGATGCTTCATATTGACACAGAGAACAAATCGACATTCTCTAATAATTCCCTTTCACATTCTGCGGCAGAGTGAGAGGAAATAGCAAATGGAAGGGAATAATAGAGGTCGAGGCAGACGGGTCCCTTGTGAGTGCTTTTATCCCCCAGACACCATAGCCCACGCTCACACACACACACACACACACACACACACACACAAACATGTTAATGCTCACATCTGTACACATGCAACACATACATCAGGGCAGAAATAACACACATGCACTGAATGGAAACAAGTGATCCTTTATGGACCGTGGGGACTGCAGAGGTACAGGAGGAAAAACACAGAAAGGAGCGAGACGGGCACATATGAAAGGCAGAGCGAGGCAGACAGAAAGAGACAAGGGGGATGGAGGGAAATAGAGGATGAAAGAGCGAGGAAAAAAAAGAAATAAAAAAAAGAATGTGAGAAGAGAGCCGGTCTGGTTTTCAACATGTGAAAAAGGCAGAGAGACCCTGTTATAAATTTTCCGAGCCTGCCTTAGATTTAATCTGGGCCGGGATGCAAACAACACGGCGGCCCAGCCTCAACAGGGTGCTGCATGTGAAGAGTGTGCGTGAGTGTGTGTGTGTGTGTGTGGGCGGCTGAAGGATTGGTTGCCAGGGAGATTCTGACATATCGGGCCCCACTCCCTGCTGCCCTCAGTTTAGCCTCGACAAGTCAGAGAAAACACTCTGCAGCGGCCCGGCTAATTTACAATCTCTCCCTCCTGTTCCCTCCCGCCTCTGTCTTTCTCTATTTTCTATTGTCATCGTCTTTTCTTCCTCTGCTTCAGAGTTGAAAGAATCTCTGTTAGTAATTTTTCTACTTCTCACTGCATGAAGAATAATCGTTTTCTGATCACATGTACGGCTGAACGACTCATTTCTACCCCGCCTTTTCTTCTCACGCTCCCCAGTTCTCACTTTCTCCTTCTCACCCATCCTCTCCTCTCCTCCACTCCCTTACTTTACTCTCCCTAGGTTGGCTGATGTGGTCGGGACCTGTTGTTCTCATCCGGTGACAGCCAAACAGGGCCTGTTGTAATTAGTGTGGAATTCTAATGAGCTTATCAGGTCAAAAGCAGCTTAGTCCTCCAGGACCCTAGCAGGGTGGAAATTAGCCCTGCTCCCTCCCAGACAAAACACACACACACACGGAACCGCACGCACATTACACAATAACACATTGTGCATACCGATGATACAAGCTCGATTCATTAACAAACACTCGCTGACAAATTCAGCCTCACCCTCTCCTCTCATAAAGGGATTAGCCCACTTTACATCAGTCGGTTAACAAAAAAGCGAATTATTAATGTGAGTGGCAACAACAACAAAAAAGGCAACAGCAGTAATGTGTACGGCTGTCATTGTGCTAAATGAGCAAGTAGCTGGAGGGGGATAAGTTATCTGGAGAGAGGAACGGCAGACAGAGGCCGACAACCCCAGCGCGCGCGCACATAAACACATGCACACAGTGACCGAGAACATGTTAAAGACAAATACTAAAGGAACTTTTTGCTCGCTCAGTCATGGTGAGGGGGGGAAGAGAGGAAGGAGTGTCTGGCTTATTAAAAGTTGAAAACATCACAGTGTGCTGCAGTGGACAGGCTGAGGCAGCCAGACAGCACCTATCTCCATTAAATATCTCCGCAATTAGTTCTGGGAAAGTTGCAGTGATACGCAGAAAAGCAGAGAGGGAAAGGCGAGGTACATTGATTAAGCACTGCAACAGCTGTACCAACAGGATTATACTCAGGAATTTTAATTGTGCTTGTCAACCGTCTTCAAATATGATAAGATGTCTGACGGTTTTGGGGCTTTTTTTTCCCGCTGAATGCACTCCTCGGACTGAGATGAAACTAATGGTTGAGGATAAGCGCAAAGTATATCATTGTATGTCAGTGTGTAATGGTGGGAGAACTGAAGACAGTAAAGGATTATGGGATAACAGGAGGGAGGGGGGTTAGGTGGGATAGATCAATTTCCTTGTGTTTGGTGCTGTTGCGCAGTTTTCCATCTGTTTTATTCCAGACTGGTTAACATCCAATCACTTACTGTGATACTTCTGGGTGTGGGTATATTTATGTGTGTCTGTCTGTGTGTGTGTGAGATTCTCCACCAGGAGAAAAATGGAAGGCAGAAACTCCTACGCTCAAAATGTTTAGATCTTGAAAACAGAGCTGTGGAGCAATGTGTTTGAGGCAGCAACTAATGCTTTTTGCCCTTTATTCAGTCTGAAATATAGTGTAACATGCTGAAGGAAGAGAAGTGTATCACCAGACACACGACACTGGAAATAATCAAGATAGGATCATGCTGCTGTGGGAAATATTAGAGGTGAAACCCTGTGCTTAGCTGTGTTCAAACAATGTTAACGCTCAGACATTGTCACTTAGTAGAACAGCGGTGCAAATATACTTTATTTTTATGGTTTCGTCTCACGAGTAGCTTCAAATTCAAAGCTCATTAGAGGAGTGTAAATGGGCAATTCAACTCGTCTTCATTCTGTATTTTATCATTTGAAACCACACTGCCATATGTAAAGTTGTCAAAGTAAAACTTAAATAAGTCTAAGGGCCTTCATGGTGGTACATAGTTACCGGTAGGTCGTTTATCTTTATGCAAGTGGAATTTATACATCAGTTCAAAACATCTCCATGGTTTCATATTGATACAAACCTGGTCTTATACAGGACACAAAGAGAGAGCAGAAATAAACAGACCAGACAAACTGAGTCACCAGAGAAAGAGAAAAAGAGCGAAGGCAGCAGTCTTCCAAGGTGAGCGACACAGACAGCCACAGACAGACCCTGGTCATGGACCCTGAGAGTTAATGAAGCAGTCCTTCCCTATTATCTCGGCCTGCATCTACACTATAGCACAAGGTAACAGACAACGAGACAATGCTCCTCTCCTCTGCTCTCCTCTCCTCTCCTCTCGTCTCCTCTTCTCTCCTCTCCTCTCCAAACTAATCCTGCACAAGACTCATCCCTCACAACGCTCTCTGTAAACCACACCTGCCTCCATCTCAGACAAAGGCATAAATCTGCCCTTGTTTCCCGGTAATAAAGAACTTCTGATACAGCGAAAAAGCAACAGAGAGAAAGAGAAGGTACTGTATGAAAGAAAGAGAGGTGGTGCATGGGCGTTAAGAATGAACTGCAGTGGCAAAGAAACAGATTTATGGAGGGGGAGAGAAAACTTCCTGACTAATGAAGTGAATAAAAGATTCATAGTGCTGATGCCACACAGTAGAATGATCATAAGGAGTGAATTACAGACAAAAGTCGAGTGTAATTGGAAAGACACCATGAGACATCTGAAAATCAGACAAAAGGTGATGCAGTGGTGGCAGATATCAAACCCATACTGCTTTGGTACTGGAGGCTTGTTGGCACTCAAGTCAGCAAATTAAGAGTTAATTGTTATTTTCTTTCTTTGAGTTAAGAATTAAATGGTGTTGTGCTGCCAATCTTTACGAGCCTGATTTGAAGCACCAACTAGTTCTTTAATATGTATATTGGCCAACAAAAGCACACATTTGATTGTGTCTTTAATCATTCATGCTATACCCAACATAAAAATGGGCAAGAGTTGTGTGTTACACTCACTAAACTGTGTACTAACCCTGGACCCTCAATCAGATTCGATAATATAATAAAAACACATAAAATGAGTTAAACAAACACACACACACACACACACACACACACACACACACACACACACACACACACACACACACACACACACACACACACACACACACACACACACACACACACACACACACACACACTACATCCATGGGAAACAGTGACTGAAAAATAGCCCCAGAAATGGTGACGTGTCCAGTGTGACTTCAACACAGGTCGTAACTCTTAAAATACCAAAGGTAAGTGCTGCTGTCGACTGACACTGCAGCCTCTGTGTTGACTCAATCAAAAATACATCACTCTATACTGATACTAGGTTGAGTAAAACAAATAATAATAATAAAAAAAATGAAATGAACACCTTCACAAACAAACAAAAAGTCAGCTTACTAAAAACTAAATGATCAAGTGAGCAATATTAAATATAGGATTCACACAGTGGTTGAAATTAACACGTTTTTCTTTCTGTGTTTATATTTATTCCACTGTTCTTGTGTTTATTTCCCCAAATGCCACCTGCACGTTGTCAAACTGATAAATGTGTTTTTAATATGCTGTATGTATGCGGTGCATTCCTAAACGAGGTGTTTTGGTGAATACGATTTGTGCATTTGCAGTGTGCCAAGTCCTCTGCTCCACCACCACCACCATACAGAAACAGTTAAATAACTTAGCATCTGCGGTCTGCTAAACTGACTCGTTGGAAGTTTCAGAGACTCCCTACAGCTCCATACAGATGGCATTCAAGTTATGAGAGTGTCAGAGACGGGTGGATATTCCCTTACTAGTGGCTCGTCCGCTGGGACGCATGGGCTTCTGCTGCGACTCACACAATTTTTCTGATAATATTTCCGCTAATACCAATATTGTATAACTCGAACGGTTGTCATGTCTCATTTTTCTCTGTTTCATCAGCGAGATGGCTCTGATGAATTGCATTTCTTGGGAAATGACAGCACTCTTCCCTTAACGTATCTGATCAAGTTTGTTTTGCCTTTCACACCTGTGCTCCGAAAGATTCCTGCGAGTGTGCTGCGTTTGATTTATGTTTGCACAGGCAAAATCAAATGTCCCCTCTTCAGTGAGAGTTTGTTACAGAATAACGTTGATTTCCTCCCTGGTAACTGAAGCTGTATTGTCAGCCGCACTCACCACGAGCTTGACTAATACTATACAAATCTGTCTTCATCATAATCAAGCAGGCATGAAGCAGAAGTCAATATTATGCATCCTGGTTTATGTGGAGATACAGCGAGGCAACAAGACGGCATAAAGGTTGAGTGTGCCTGTCTCTCCTCATGCCAGCGTTTTTCAATCATTTACAAGAAAAGCTTCTCAATCACACGATGACAACAGGGCAGCATCTTTCATTCTGATTGGGACTCGAATGACACAGAGGTAGTAATAAGACAGGGGTGAACTTGTTGATTTGCTCATTTCCAGTGTGCAAGTGTACACTTTGGTGCCTCGGCAGATGATTAATCGGTTTTAACGTGTGCTGTTGTTTCCTCCCTGCGGCCTATTTGACTGTCAGTTATCCCGCAACATGCCTAAAGATTAAATAAGCTCAATTTCCATTTCACCCCAGTGAAGCCACAGCTCATGCCCTGACGCCTGTCTGTCATTTCACAGCCATGTGAGGAACACACCAGAGATTTCTATCTTTAATGCGGCTAATGTCACAGAGAAGAGTAGAAAGAGAGTGAGAGAGGGAGAGGGAGAGAGACACGAAGACAGAGGCAGAAAGACAGAGCCAGAGATGACAGCAGAAGAGAGACAAAGGCGAGAGAAATCGACAGTGATATTCTTGGACTGAATGTGAGGCGGTAAGTATGAGAGGAGGGAAATGTCACGGCCAATCTCTAATGAAGGGCCTTCCGGGAACTATAGTTAGATAAATTATTTAAAGGCTTTCATTTAAAAATGTCCAAAAAACTGTGCTGCGATGATTTGCGCAGGGGCTGGGGAAAGGTCACCCGTGTGTTGGGAGTGCTTCATTAACCTCCCACCACCTCCCTACCTCAATTATTTCTGTCAAAGAGCACCTTGGGGGGAGGGGAAGAGAGATAGGGAGGGAACGCGGCTGCTGTGGTCGAGCTGATACCACTCTGCTACTGCTGTGGCAGCTGCTCAGGAGACGAGAGCTGAGGGGCTTCGGCTACGTCGGGCTTATCTCAGAACCTGGTGGCGGTCCAGGTGGAAATGTTTGGGTGACTTCAGTGTTGTAAAATCCCCTGAGATGTGCAGGGTAAAGGCTGGATGAACTAGTGTGTGTGGTTTTATGGCTGTGTACGTGTGTGTGTATGTGTGTGTGTGTGTGTGTGTGTGTGTAACAGTGTACGCAAGTGTGTGCATGTGTGAAGAAAGGGGTAGGGAGGAAGCTTGCTGCCTGGTGCCCAGGCCTCGGGAGTGTTAAACGCTTTGATCATGTAAAATGTTTCCTACAACCATGGAACTAACAGAACTGCAAGGAAGTTTGATTGCTCAGACACGTACGTGTACACACACACACACACACACACACACACACACACACACACACACACACACACACACACACACACACACACACACACACACACCATACCACACACACACATCCACGCACTCGTACAAAGTTACTTTCTTCACCAATGTCCTTAAACATGTATGGAAGCAGGTTGAAACTTTTCCCTCTTTTTACACCTCATCACATTTCCTCTGAGTTCCAAGTTCATGCCGGGGGCGGTGCTGGACTAAAGGACCTGACAGCATGAGTGAAACAAGACACCTTCTTAGCTATTACATTGTGATATATGTGAACTTTTGATATTTGTTCAGTCAAATTCATGAATTATCCTCTGGAACCAAAGAATATCAATTCCACATTACATGTCAGACCAGATGATGTAGCTGTCTGTAGCTCAGTGTGAGTTTGGTGCTACGACTGTGCTTCATGAGTCTGGACAGCCTAAATTCAAACTAGTTCAAGTAGAACTTCAACTAGATTGAACATAATATTATCTAATTGTATTTTCATCGTCATCACGATATGAACACACACGATAAATACATTGCAAAAGGTTGCCTAAAATGCGATGAGTAAAGAGAGGAGGCAGGAGAGGGTTAAATTAACTTTCTGTGTATTATTATCCATTTGCACATTTAAATATTTGCTTGTTTATCGCAAGTCATATCGCCGTCGCAATATTGAACAGTGTCATCACATATTTTGCTCATATCGTTCCGGCCTAATATTGAATATAATGCATTGAATATGCCGAGTAGTTACTGTGATGTAACTACCAGCCAGTCCAGATGATGCAGTGTGATGCCATTATGGTTGCCAAAGAAGGGCAAGGTACAGTATCTTGATCAAGGTATCAAGGCCCTACTAAATGCTAAAAAACACATCAAATGGTAAAATTCCTAAAATTAAACAAAAAGTAGTTGCATAGTTTTCTCTTTCAACAGTAAAATCTAGAAAGCTGAGTCATTCCTGTATTAATAACAACAAGATGTATTGGACCAAAAATGGTATGTTTTATTTGATTTGTAGAAATTACTGTGGGGGTGAAGTTGATTCATGTTGTGCTTCTGCTTGCAATTCAACTGAACTTTGACATGCCAATCGTCTCAACAGTGCAGAAATGAAGAAGTTATTATATTACCTGTGTTGCATTACACAATTTTGTATTACATTTCTCTGTTGGAACACATAACTCTCCAAAAAAAAAAATAGATGTAGCATGGTTTGCAGTCTGTCATGAGAGAGGAGTGTAGGTACCAATACACACCCTTTAACATAATGGTGCCATATATTGTGTGTGACAGAGCAAATGAATGTTACTGTGCCACTTTCTGAGGGGTTTGAAAGTTCAGGCAAACAAACCTGTGACTGAAAAATGTGAAAACCTAAATATGTTCTTCAAATGTTCCCAGGGTGGGAATACATCTCGAAACTCTCTCTCTATTTTTTACTCTTTGTCTTGTTACTCTGATCCCGTCCCAGCGAGACAATAGCTGACTAATTGTCAGACTCTTCCTCTAATGCCCGATTTCTGGGTTAGGGGGCAGCTGTCGGCTCTCCTGAGCTTGTAAAGACGGAGAAAGTACAAGAGAGAATATAAGAGATAGAAATGGAGAAAAAAAAGTAAGTAGACAGGGAGGAAATGTGATCTTGCTCACATTCCCTGAGATTCCACTCGTTCTACAAGTGGCCAGCACACGGCGTTTTCAAAAAGACTGAGAGCAGACAGGTGCTACAAATAGCCAAACACATCTGCACCACATGTGAGAGGTAAAGTAGTCGGTAGAAGTGTCGCAATTTGACCCGCCAATGGGAGAAGGTGTTTTGGTATTATGTTGCTCATACGTCTTGAGATTCTGTATTCGTCTCAATCAGTCCTATTCAGCTGGCAAGTGTCAGGCTATCTTCCACATAAGAGCCTTAATATAGGCTGCTACATCAAAGCAGTGACTAATCAGGCTGACGGAGAGAGGTGTCACCGAGTGTCAATCCTTCAGGGCCGCTGCCTGTCTCTCAGGAAGCCCGCTCCATCAGCTCTGACCTCAAGTAACCCAGCACATGCAC
Organism: Trachurus trachurus; assembly: GCF_905171665.1. NCBI lineage: Eukaryota > Metazoa > Chordata > Actinopteri > Carangiformes > Carangidae > Trachurus > Trachurus trachurus. Next base: position 13,702,038 of record NC_139907.1, on the reverse strand, counting down.
GCTCTGCATGCACGTGCTGCAGGGCACATGCAACGTGTGCACGCGAACGCATACATGCATGTATACATTACATACGTCTGCTGATACACACGCAAACGTATTGTGCCGCGTGCATGCTAGCCCATCAGTACACATCTCCCTGGGAACGAATGTGAAAGATGACTTGGTTCAATGATAGGCCTCTGTTGATGAGAGCTGATTAAAGAGGTAAAAAATGGAAACTCATCTTGATGTATTTGGGTCAATTTTACGTCCACAGCCGTTTCTTGGTCAGGCCTATTTCTAGGAGAAGTGGTGGCGGTAATTAATGGGTGATAACGGGCACATTTAATTGGCTGTAATCTATCCGATGAAGTGAGGAGCCTCCATTCTTTTGAGGACAAAGGCCCGCTGGGAGGGCTTAAGAACCTAGCCTCATCTGTAATGCAGCAGACATACAGTATAGAGTGGACCATATATCAGCATAAAAATACAGCAACTGCATGACGCTAAACAATTAACCCACACAGTACAGTGAGGACAATGCACATACACATCTTTCAGCATGACCATGACTGCAAGTGCAAGTGCAACAAGCTAGGGTAAAGAGAAAAAGCTGCTGCTTAACATAAAACTCAATAAATCAGTTCAAACAAGCTATGCACTATGTGCTCATAGCTGCTTGGTTATAGCCAAGCTTCCATATATGACAGAGGAGAGAAAATGCAGTGTTCGGAGCTCTCCTCCCAGAAGAGGGGTGAACACTTATTTGCATTGAAATGAACTGTCTGAAGCGTGTGTGTGTGTGAGAGTGTGTGTGTGTGTTGTAACGATGCTGTGCATTCCTGCATTTTGTCTAGGGGGATGTTGGCTTGTGTGTCAACCTGCATGGATCACTAGTGATGGGGTGACTTCTCAATCTCAGTAGCGGCTCTCCAGCCTCAGGGGGATCTGTGTATCTGCTTGTACTTACACATAGTGTATGTTTTCTGTCCATTCCCAGGGCTGCTGCAGTGCTTTCTCATCCCCTGCATGATCTACTGGCAAGCATAGTAGATTCAATGCCATTGTAAATCAACATGACCTTAGCAAACAATCTGTTTCAGAATCTGCTACAGATTTCACTTTGTAAGAGGTCATGTAGTGGGGCAAAATTCATTTTAACCACACTATCAGGGAGCCACAATTACCTGTTCTCAAAAACTCATGTCATGTTTTCCACCATGGTTTAAATGATATATATTATTTGACAACCAATAAAACAGCACACACACTCATGTGGGCATATTTTGATTAGAGCGCGTATTTCACCTCCATTGGTTTTATAGACCATTAGCTTCAATCGTACTGGAAGGTCAGGTTCATTAGGGCAAAACCCTTGTAAGGTCTAACCAAACAAGCCTTGACACCAAAGGTGAAGCCACGCACACGCCAGCCCACGATTCAACATACATTTTGTTGGCTCAGGTTTTGCTACATTAGTCTGGAGAGCAACAGCCAATAGCTAATAGAGTCTAGTGGCAGATCAGCAAAAGCCCATGGTTAGATGATATCCACAACAAGACAGACTGTGTTATGATTTCACCTGACAGTGTCGTTATTTCAAGAAAATGCCTAAACCGAACCTTACCAGTTTACATGAAGGCTAAATACGATTTCACTTGCTTCTCATTCCCTGTTTTCTACACAATAAATACTCAGTAGTTTGCTGTATAGTGAGTGGTACATTTGAAACCAGACCTCACGAACATTAGCACTGTGCACCCTCACTGAGAGGTGTAGTTTTCACATAATCATAATTCACACATCTATCAAAGGCAAAGAACTGCACTGCGGGAGTTCTGGAAAAATGTTGTGTACTAATAAAGTGTAAAACTACTCCCTTCCAGGCACAGGTTATGTACTGAAAATGTCACTTGCTGCTGAAATACTCCTACTTATGTACGAGTATATCAGTGCAACTAGAAAATAGTGAAGTATCATAATTAAAATGTATTTTGTAAAGCAAAGCATCACATTTTATAAACCAAAACTGTATCTGTATAATAACAAGTGGGCATCAAAACTGTACTATAATACAATACTTGACCAAAGTTAGTGGGTTACATTCCACCACTGTTCTAATACATCACCACATATTTACAATACATACCAAGGGCTGTTATACCTACTTATTATTCTGCAATTAAATCAAACAGGGCAGAAAGACCAAGGAAACAGACCACACAAACATGTCTCCTCCCACACGACAATCATATTGAACAGTCAAGTGACTTTCATTAACAAAAGAGGTATTTTGCTTCTATAAACACGTTATTCTGAGGTAAGAATTTATGACTGAAAGGGTCTCTTTATTCAGACCGTATGATATGGAATGAAAGTTCTATATTGTGTAAAAATGCTGTTCACTTTTCCATGGTCCTTTTATCGTGAGAAAAATTCAAGTGGGCGTTTCTTTTTTATCATCCTAGATTGATGTTGTTCTTGGTCTTTGCTTGGTTACTTTTCCACAAACACAGAGGCACTAAATGATGTTGAAAGGCAGAGCTTAAAGCAATCTCATGAACAGAACAGTTCAATGTCACACAGTGAAAAACTAATCAGCTGTTTGTTTGAAGCAGGCCCCCGCAATACGTTAGTACAGCAGCATTCAGCATCAGGTTACCCTTTCATTAGCGAGAGAGATGGAGTCTGTGTGTTCTTTTTGTTTTGTTTTTCTTGTGTTAGTGTCTCTGTGTGTGTTCGGGTCCGTGTGTGTCAAGATGTTTCTGTGTGTCACGTTATTGTTGCCATGCAGAAGTACGCAGGCACCTTTGCCACTGCATTGCTGAGGTGGTATTTGTGCGGCAGCTGAACCCTGCCTGATGTTCAGATTGAAACGCCATTTCCTTACCACTCTATTATTCTGTCTGATTGCCTACTTGTTAGCTGCTCGCTGTGGGAGGATTTGATTTTGCCCTGAACAGACACGACTTAAAGACATGTCTGGCTGCCTTGACATCACTTTGAGTCCACACTGAGGCTCCATTAACCAGTGTACAGACACGGAGAATGACAACCTCTCCTGTACAGTATGTTTATGCTAATTGATAAGATATAACCATAATTCCCAGGCTAGAGTTAACTCTTAAGTGTTGAGTTTAAACAGTTTTGATTTTAAACAGCTCAGTAAAGCTTAGTAAAAAACACAATTTAACCATTTAATCCATTTTACGAAGACTCTGATTGGCTCAGTTGATTCTCCAACCAGGAGAACAGCCAGTCACCAGAGTGACTCTTGATCTATTTGAAACACTCAACAAAATTTGAGATGTGGGCAGCGATTCAGACGTTTGGATCTGGGGCTAAGTTGATCCTGCCTGTGTGCAGCATTATCTATGGATCACAGCGCGTCTCCACTGAGTGCTCTTTATAGGTAATCAATAGGCGAGCTGGCTCATGATGGCTCTCACTCATTACAACTCTTTAATAAAAGCCCACCCTGCGGTGACTGCTGCTCTGGGTAGTATAAACACACAAACACACACAGCCATACGGGAAACCAAAGCCCTATTTACACACATGGGCAAAAACACAAACTCACAAACATTGAGAGATCACGGTGTCCACTGCTTTAGCAGACAGCTCAATACAAATTATCCATAGGTGTTGCAACATTACATATTTATACCCCTACAGCCATTCACACCCTGTCTTGTCGGTGAGGGCTTTATAAGTCTTAATCAATACGTAGATATCAGCTTCTTGATTGCTGCTGGTTTGAAAATATCAGGAGACTCTCAAGTAAAGGTGACACACGCACTCTTAAATGCTCAAATCAATGTGGTGCACCTTGCATTTATCAACAGCTAAACTACCACTCTGCAGCTAAAAGCATCTTTTTTAGAGTCAAGAGAGTTGAACTCCAACTTGCACAGTCTCGCATAACCTTCAGCAGCATACAGTACAGCACGTGGTTTCTTTACTGACTCACTCCTCCAGCCAAAGGTGTGAATCCTTGGAGCTGTTTCTCAATTGCTCCAGAGCAGCTGTTAGCTCCATCTCTCCGCACATTACTCGCTCAGGTGACGAAATCTTTTCTGTATTTTCCAGTGAGGGGGAGGCCTCCGCGCAGGAACACAGGGTCATTTCGTCATAAGCGCGGGGTGAGGGGCGGAGATGTTATGCTGCGCGGGTCGGTTTTCCATTAACCACCCGGCAGACGTAAATAGAGAAGGGTGCATGTGACCCCGCTTGAACTGTCACATACCTTAGTACTCAACAAGCGCTGGAGTTTTAAATCCAACTTCAATTACACTACAGCATCTGTTTCAGTGTGGCTTGAGCAAACAGAACCAACCAACACACATGCAAAGGAGAACACATTTTCAGTCCAATATGAAATAAGCAAAAAGGTACAGTACAACTCTCCATATGTGATAATATAAATACTGTATTTATATAAGGACCATTCCCAAACTGTAGTCTACCATGCTCTGTACTGTAGCTGGTCATAAATAGATGGAGAGATCTGACATAAACCCTCCACTGCTACTCTAAACACTGGTACGTAGGCAAACAGAATGCTAAAAATGAACAACAGAGAAGCTTGAGCCTCACGACGCAGAAACCAGAGACTGTGTGTGGTTATGATCCTTAAGGTGCTAGTTATCTGAGGGGGAGATGACCTTTCTCTGCCCAGAATAGTAGGGCTGTGGGGAACAAAAGCTGTGATGACAAACACACGGGAGACACTGTGACCCCGCAGGGTCCAACACACACACACACACACACACACACACACACACACACACACGCTCTGAACACAAAGCTGAAATTCTCAGCTCGTGTACCTGCACACAGCACTGCAGACACACATGTATTGAATGTGCAAAAGCCTCCAAAACAGAAAATATTTGTCAAAATATCATAGAAAAATGACTAAATAAGCAAAACCCAACATTACAGTTAGGAAAAACAACACCCCCATGCATTATTTATTAAAGGGATAGTTTGACATTTTGGGGAATACCCTTATTGCATATGAATTAGATATGAAGAATGATACCATCCTCGTGTCTCAACAGTAAATATGAGGCTACAGCCAGGGTTTCAATTTCTTAGCTGAGCGCAAAAACTGGAAAAGGGAACTAAATACACTAAGCTGGCTCTGTCCAAAGGTAAAAGAATCTGCCCACTGGCACCTTGAAAGCTCACAACTAATTAACAACTTTTGTTTAATCTGTAGAAAAGTCAAAGGATTGAAACAACATGTTGTGTTTGTAGAGGCCGGTTCATGTCCCTGACCGTCTCTGCACCTGGCACAGTGACGTCCTACACTTGTGTTGTCGCCATGAAGCTGAAATCACCTTTTAAATAAAACCACACCCACTTAAAAAAAAGTGAGACGAGTAAAGAAAAAACAAAACTGCTCTACACTGTGTGTAACTAAAGGACCCCTGTCTTTTATAAGAAGAAGCTGATCACGTAAATCAATGGTCTTCTGGGCTTTGGTGATGTGAACATGCATGGCCATCCCACCAGAACACATCCACACGTATCCAGACTCAGCCGTCATCCTACCCATCATCTTGACTGACAGGCATATCGACCGCAAACAGAACTCTGACTCACAGAAAACACTCAAAGAGAGAGTGTCTAATATTTCAGCCTTTGTGTTTCCTTCAGAGAGAATCGGCTGTGTCGCTCTGCATCCTGAGGATGTCTGCAGGGCCACTGAGTAGTATTGGTGCTATTACAACCAATAAAGGGAAAAGATGAGCCTGATTTTACACTAGACACTGGCAGGCTGTCATTACAGCTCTCTCCCCAGCACAGAGCAGAGATTTCAGGATGTTTGACAAGGCCACTCAGGGGTAGTGAAAGGAGAGGAGAGGAGGGGGGGTGGGGAGGGGGGGGGGGAAGGAACCTAAATGTTTCAAGCGCTCATCCCCTTGTTCCATCTCCCTGTTGCCTCTGTGCGTAAAGAGAGAGTTGAGAAGAATAGCAGGACAAGCAGCGTATGCGGGAAGGAGATGAGGTGAGACATTGAGTGAAAGCCATGTGGGAGCTGCCGATGTTCACCTCTCCATCCACAAAGTCTAAATATTTGATGGGGGGAGGTGGTGGAGAGGAGAGGAGACTAGGAGGAGGAGGAGACTCATGGGTGCATCTCCTTCAGGAGTGTGTTAAGTGTCCCAGGCGTGCAGGGGGCTGCGGGAGGTCAGGATGTTACAAGAGTTGCCACATACTGCCGGGTGAATTATTCATCTCTCTGAGCTCAACACTAGAGCAGCATTATGGGTGGCCCGCACTCGAGAACAAAAAGGGCCAAGGCTTTTAGCGCACCGGCTACAGCGAACAAAAAGTGAAAGCCGTGCGTTGTAATGGTGAAGAGAGAGAGGAAAGAAAGGGCTGATGGCAGAGACAGAAAATAAGTTAGAGGACTGGATGTGAGCGCTGAGTACAGCTTGGATGGTAGAGAGGATTTTTGTGAATTGGAAGTAGCGGATGTGCAGAAACAACCGCAGAAGGCATTTTACATACTTGACCCTACCAAGTTGTGTTTATGTTATCTTGAATATTTGTTACCTCATCAGTGATGTGCGATATGGACACAGTTTCTATTACAAACACACACACACACACAGTGAAATCGGCTGTCTCATGTTGAACAATCAGCACCGATTGTGTAAGAGGAGTGAACTCCAGTCCACATTGCATGTTTTCAAAAGCACTGTCACAATATAATCTGGCATCCATCTCGGTTCAGTTGCAGAGTAGCATTCCTCGTGTACCGTAGCATGTCATGCACTTAAGTTTCGGGGTCACCGGCAACACGAGCGCCTCGTGAGAGATGCCACAAAATAACTTATAGATTAGGATCTCAAGTAGATCATAGCAGGCATACTCTACATTCCACATGGTGGTGAGAAGCAGACATATTGATGTTTATATCCCCCAAATTGACTTTGAAGGGCATGGACAATGTGTGTGTGTGTGTGTGTCTCTGTGCGTGTGTGTGTACCACAGCATACATGCCTGTGTGACAGAACAGATCCTAAGAGTAAATAAGACAGTACTGTGGGAATTTTCTCAGTGTTTGCGCAGCAGTGACTGTGTGCCCTGCTATGCACATACACACACGCACGCGCACGCACACACTCATACACACACGCGCGCGCCTGGGCAAACGGTGTGGTAACAATATTATTTACAGATGAAGCTGCAATGAATTAATTATGCAAACAATGTGCAATGTGCATTCTAAATTTTAATACTGTGCATTGCCAGAAGCCTATTTAAATATTAATCTTTTCTTTATTAAATGAATTTTAACCATTCGCAATGTTGCAGCAGTGAAAAGCGTAAGTGCTTGAAGCACATTTTCTGCAGATAAAAATTGCAAGTGGCTCCATTAATTTCTGAGCACACTGTTAGCTGGCAGCTTGCATGCAAACACATTCATAATCTGCATTTGTTTTGATTTTAGTGGTTTTGGAGCTGAATTTAGCAGAATCAGGTTGTGTCCTGTCATACATTTTAGAGATTTGTCATGTTTGTCGTGCAGTGTTTCAACATCACATTGCGCAGCTTAGAGGTGACTTGGCACTTGTTGGGTTCTTTTGTTTGGAAAATATGTCCATATATCTGAGGCTTGAAAGTTTTGTCTTCAGGGCACAACCACAGTTTCTCAGAAAATGCAGTTTGGTCAAACGTAGCTTTTTATGGAGTAAAGCACTCAAAGCTGCTATTAAGTGGCCACAAGAGATAACTTGAGTAGCAGGGGGGTAAGTGAGAAATAGAGATTTAAGTATCATGGCCCCAGTGTGAAAACGCCCAATGTGCTGACAGCCTGGTTTATGCACTGAATAGCTATTATGACAAAGACTCCCAGAGAGAAAGGTATCAGATCTGAAAGAGAATCTCAAAGAATCTGATCTTCAAATATCAAAATAAAAATCTCTGGGTTATTCTAATCTATTCTGATCTATTCTATTCTATTCTGTTCTGTTTATCTGAAGGCCTCTACAGACCAACTGTCTAGTAAAAACTGGTCCTTCTGTTACAAATGGGTGGTCAGACATAATACAGTGACATCTGGGTCGGAGGATTGGCTTTCATTTGCTACGTACACACAAACTAAAAACACACACAGACATACACACACACACACAAAGACACTGAAGGGCCGTCTAATTCTTAGACAAGACGGTCGTCTTGGACGTCACGGTCCTCAGGTACTGTCCTATTTCAGAACATCCGAATGAATAAAGAGCCAAGTGAAACAAGCCAAATGGTATTATTTCACCAGTTAATTAAGTTTCAAAAGTATAAGATAAGAATAGCAGCGACAAAAGGAATTCACTTTAATACTCCTGTGGCTGAATATGCCCACATGTGCATTTTAGCAATTCTGTAGGGTCAACGTGGCCGTTTCTGCCTTAATGATTTTGCTCTGCAGTTCTGCTTATGAAACGCTAACCACTGATCCATGTTGCTGATCTGGGTATTAAATGTATGATGATTAGCCTTTACATCTAACAGAGGTCCCACATTTGTTAATACATGTGAAACACGATAGGGATGAATAAATATGAAAGGGATGAATAAATTACTGCTTACGAACACAACAAATAAAGTTGTTGTTTTTTTGCATGTCCACTGACACTGTTGTGAGTCATTAATGGAAAAATGTTCTTTTAATTTGAAAGTGTAATCATTTTTCTTTAGACTTAATGAATTATAGGGAAATTATAACCGAAACAGCAAAGGCTAATTTATTTTATTTTAATGGCGATAATCATTCTGTGCGAGTCTTCCTCATCAAATAATGGATATCGCATTATGTGCCACACTCTGGTTATACAGTCCTGTATACTCATATTTTGTGATGGCTAGGGGAATATGAGCCACGGAGCCAGATGGAAACATTAGAGATAGGAGCCAGCTAAAAACTGTTGTCTGGATGTGGGACAGGACTTGGCTGGGACAACCTTGAGGGGATTTGTGTGAGTTGGAGGGGAACTGTTCAGGGGGTGGGGGTGGTGGGGTGTAGGGGGTCTTGAGAAAAAGTGTGCATTAGAATGTTAGAATAGGCTTCAATTACATCCATTAGAGATAGTGAGGACTGTGACTGGCGCATGCTGACATGCCTGTGTGAGAATAGAGGAGATAAGGTTTCCTCTGTCGGGGGAAACGTGCTGAGAAGAGGCAGTAATGGGGGGGTGGGTATCTAAAGACATAGACAGGCAGGAGACAGACCCCAAAAAATGACAGGTGTGGGGGTATTATGACTGACAACGCCTGGCTGAGGGCCGAGTGTTTCCCAAACAGTGACCAGTGAAAAAAATCACATCTGGAGAGCTTCATATCCACTTTAGCTTAAGACATTTTCATAGTATGTGAAGATGCAGGTGAATAATGTCAGAGACCGAACTGTCCTCCCAAAACTCAGATTATATAATATGTTTTTTAAAAACTGCTAATGTCAGTTACCTTACTTTTCTGTTATCCTCTGTGCACTTGCATTTCTGCCCACATCTGACAAGCAGAGGGGAAATGGGACTGTATCCTGACAGTGTTTATAAAAATCTATTTTGTTCCACTTGTTTATTATGTGTGTCCTTGCCTGGGACAATAAGTTGGTGAGACTGTAGAAATGCTATTTGTTATTTATTTTGCGAAACTGTGTCTTTTTTCTCTTTTTTTTTCCACTTCCAAGCGGCAGGCCTGTTTGTGAAGGTGTGGCTGTTTATGAAAGCTGACAGGCAACCTGGCGCACGGTGCGAATGCTGATCCAAAGCAGGCTGGACAAATGTCTACACACACACCAGCATTCTGTCGCTGGCTGCCCACGGAGATGTCAAACACAATGATGTGGTGAGCGGCTGCAGGAGCGCTCCCTGCTCAATACTGGGAAATCATGACACACACACAAATGCAAAACGCAAACACACACATAGAATTACATCAAAAACAGTTGCTCTTTAGCTACCAAATGGCTGGCTGCCCATACCCCTCCACCACACACATACACATACACACACTCAGAGAGGAATAAAGAAAACAGCATAATCTACCTGATCCACGTTCAGATTGGAACAATCACCTGTCTCTCGCACAACACTGATAATTTTCGCACTATTCATCTCGCCCTATTGTCTAATTTCGACAACTCGATAATTGTGTTACATGTGTCAGGCCCCCGGAGCCTGGACAATCCTGCAAATCGTTTCAAAGTGCCCCAAATTCATTAATTACAGTGTGTTAATCTCATTGAGATGGGAGGGAATGGAGAGAGGAAAAGGACCCTCATAACTCATCCAATTAGGTAATTGAGTGCTACTTGGATTAGAGGGAATGAAAGGAGGAACCCCGCTGAGATTGAGGACCTCTGGTTCCACACTAAGAATACCTCCAGTCATCTACAGACAGATAGACGGCCACATGTCTATGTGCTAAACCCAATCCTATCCATCTAAAAGCTCAAAATTCACTTAGACGCTTTCTTCATCTCCTTACGTCTGGTCCATCTGCAGATTTAGGCTTTGGGATTGAGAGAGCCCAACAAAGACCTGTGAACTATCTCTTTTTAGGCACTTGTGACTAGAGCATGTGTGTGGATATGTGAAAGTGGATTTTTTTTAGCAATAGAAGACACTTAAATTTGGTTCGAGGCATTACCCACCTCACTTTCACTTCGGAGGAAAGGCTAAGATTAATTGTTACTGACCACCTGGAGCTGTCTGATCTCTCAGACATGAATTATCATGACAGCAATCACCAAACTGTCCTTTCAGACATATGGTAGTTGTCTGGTATGGCAGTGCACCTCACCTCACTTTTATGGTAATTCCTTCCATCACCATATAGGTTTCTCTCTCTCTCTCTCTCTCTCTCTCTTTTTTTTTTTTTTTAGATATTCAACTCAAATGAATTGCAAGAATGGTTGTCAAGCGGAGCACTGAAAGCTTACTACACAGTACTTAATGGTCTGCTAGTTTGCTGTGCCAGATCAAACGACACATAATGACATTTACGTCACTGGGAATTGATATAATCAGAAATAAAGCAATCGAATCATACTTCTGGGAAGTAACAGTGACTTGCAGGGAGATGAGCAAGGCCTAACAAAGTTCTGCTGGCCAGCCTCCGCACACTGCAGCAACCGAGGAGGTGCTTTGTTAAAGTTGTAAAGTGCCCGTACGAAGACGCCAGATTCTATTTCATTTGAAGCATATTGCCAGCTTTAGGGGCGGGCTCTGTGCCATTTAAAAAGTGGCTCCAATAATTCCGCTAAGTGCTTCACATTGCAGAAGGCACTATGTTCAAATTAATGAACAAATCAACAAACGCAAAGCCAAGTTCCTACTGAAGCACTTCTCTCAAGCAATTAGTAGAAGTATGCTATCTAACCTGATGGAACAATAGAAAGGGAAATATATTCCAGCTGGGAAAAGACGAGTGAAACGTGTCCATCACAGTGTGCAGAGTTAAAAAAAGTTTGAGGGGGTCACGCATAGACCAAGAGGATGATTGGTATATCTGTTGAGTGGGTGTATGTGTGTTTCCATTGAGCAGGCTGCCTGTCTGCCTGCAGAGCAGCCCCAGATTATGCATGAATCTCGCTGCTTATCAGCTGACCTTTAAATTGGAGCCGCAGAGCGACTGCAGGCCCAAGGGCTGACGCTCGCACCTGATTGGCTGCTCTGCCTCAGACCTGCTGACAATAGAAATTAACAGAGCCAGGTGGGCATATCCGCAGGCGGAGGGAGTACAGGAGTGAAGGAGAGATAGGGGAAGGTGGGAGGTGGGGAAGGGGAAGGGCAGTTGCATTAATATAAAATATATTTCCACTATTTTCCTCAACTGTCTTTTCTTAAGCTTCAGGAGAGAAGGAAAAAGTCATTATGTGCTGTGAAGCATGCTAACGGTAGAGCAGGTAAGAACAGACGAGCTCGGTATTACCTGGATTTCATCTCTCACTCACTCATGCTATCTTTTCTGCCATCTGTCTTTTCTCTCTCTCTTTCTGTGTTTTAATGGCGGCGGGGTCTGTGATTGCTTGATAGATAGATATCTCCTGTTGGAGAGGGGGCTACATGGAAGAGGAGACGGCGAGGCTGAGGACGGGGTGTGTGTGTTCTGTCGTCCGCAGGGACAAGGAGCTGTGTGTGTCTGTGGAGGATGATGGATTACACGGGGGCCACAGGTTTATGTGTCTGTGTCTGTGTGTGGGGTGAGTGGGTGGGTGGGTGGGTTGGTGTGTGGATATGGGGGTGTGGGGGGCGGGTGGGCATCTTCCTCTCCTTTGTGTCACTGTGCACACAATGAAAGCATGGCAGCGAATTAATTTTTCACAACGGCAGCTGGAAAAGGTCATTAAATAAAGCAAATGTTTGTGAATGGGAATCCCCGTGAATTAACTTCAACACCATATACGCAACAGTGCTGCGTTCTGGCAGTAAACGGGAGCATTATGTTGTATTGTGGACAAGAGCACAGGTGGCTGAGTACGCTGGCATACGCTTGGCCTTCTGTCAGATTAAAATGAGTCAGAAAAAATGCTTTGGATTTGATTTGCCTGTGTGTGAGTGTGAGAGAGAGTGTGCGTGTGTTCATGATGGCCATTTCATAGTATGACAGTTACGTGTGCCTGAGCTCCACACGCAGCTGACGACATGTCCTTGTTCTCCTCGTGTCCGACCGTCTCTGTCCCTGTGTTCATGAGAGGTCACGAGGTCAGCCAGCCCTTCCTGTTTATTTTCATTCCAGCCATCAGCATGTGCTGCTGTAACCGATCCAGGCTCCTCATAAAGACGTGGAGCATGAGCGGTGAGTGTGGGAAAGGCGTACATGCATGTGTGTGTCATGTGATACACAGATAAAGCAAAGCCCACGGGGGGAGGACGGAGAGTGGCCGTGCAGCCACACAGCACCGCATCTGTCACCAACACAAAAACCTCACCGGTCGCCGAGGCACAGAAGACCGAAAGCTACTATCACAACCCCCTTCTGTGTGTGTGTGTGTGTGTGTGTATGTGTGTGTGTGTGCGTGGGCTCTGCAATGCATGTGGGTGAGACCTTATCATAGCTGGCCACATTCCTAGCAGGAAGATAAAAGAGGCCAAATGAACCAGATCACCGCAGCTTGTGGCCAATACGTGTTTGTGCGTGTGTGTGTGTGTGAGAGAGAGAGAAAGAGGGTTTGTCAGTGATGAATAGGAGTTTAAGGACCTATACCTTACAGATAAGCGGAGAAAATGATCAGGACAACAACAACAATGCTACAGTGCAGGTTCAGATATACACCAGGAGAGCCCTCCAGGCAAACATCAACTACCTTCAGACACAACATAGAGCCACGCTGAGGCTGAAGATGATAAAACACGCCCTCATGTAGTCCTTGGCTGTTTATGCTTCACCTGTGTAGTCAAGCTAAATGAGAAAATGCTGTGGAGGCAAATCCTTTATCAGTAAATAAGTACTCATCATCATCAGTTTTTTTTGGTTTTTTTGTGTTCTGTGTGTTTACTTAATTAACCTGAATTAACTCTAATTTTAGGTGTGATGTTCATAGTCCAAATATTTGATAGTAAAGCTTATTGTTTAACTACAATAAATAAAAAGCACAAAATGCTTGTTTGAAATACATAACTAAAACTAAAGAAAATATATATCAACCAATATATTTTCTAAAAAGTCTAGGATTGGTCTCAAGAAAAAACACACAGCAGGCTAGGATCATAATGATACATCCATTCTGATCAGCAGAGAACTGATCGTGAGTGTCGTTGTTTTATGATTTAAAATGAAATCATGAAGGCCTTGTTGCGTAGGATCAGTTTCATGTGCGGTAACATTGTAATAACTGAAGGACTGTGGCTCACAGTGAAAGAAGAATGTGTATTTTAATGTGGGTCGGTCACCGTCGCCCACTGAGTAAGGTCAGCCTTTGCACCCACTTGATCCCTGTTCAAGACCCCAGACTATTCTCTCTGTGTGGCTCACTCTGCTGCCTTACAAAATCCCCCAAAGTCCCTTTCTCTCTTTCCCTCTTCCTCAGATGAGGTACAGTAGATGAGTTCCTTCCGTCCTCAGAGCTCAGAAGAGGAATTTACTGGATGAGGGAGCACATCTCTCCCTCATAAGGAACGTTGTTGCATTTCATTAGGGATAAGATTCATCACAGCAAGCAAACAAGAGAGCCGTGCAAATCACATTGGAGGAAATTCCTGCACTATCCTCAACATTGTCTTACACACACACACACACACACACACACACACACACACACACACACACACACACACACACACACACACACACACACACACACACACACACACACACACACACACACACACACACACACACAGCTGATTGGCAAAAGGCACAAAGCAAACAAAAGCAGGGAGAGCTGATTCAGGAGACAAAGGGGTACATCAAGGACGATGATACTACGTGATTGCTCATTATTGTGCGCTTCAAAGTGACGCATTACTCTGACAGTGCTAAGAGTGGCAGTCGGCTCGCCTGAAGTTAAACAGGCATATTTTTTTTCGCATCGAACAATGGAGCCGTTCCTTCTTCAGAGGCCTCTGGATCCCAGAGAGACAGAGCACGGGTGTGTTCGCCTGGTCAGAGGTCCAGTGCTCTGTCTGAGTGAAAGGACACCCAAGGGTCCATTTTGGAGATGGCTGTTAAGTCCCAGCTCTGACCCAGGAAAAATGGCTCAGATAACGCCTGTATACAGACCAATTTAACAGGTCACAACCCTGTCTCAGAGCGGGAGCGACACAGCAGGAGTGTGTGAACACAGCCTAGGGGATCTGTCCCATGATGAGATGCTGGTGATATCTAACTGTAGCCCTGACCCTACAGCAGTGGCTGTCAGCCTATTGATTCACAGCTCGAACAACTGGTGAGACAGGGACAGAGTCAGGTTGTGTAGCCTCAACTGGGACAGAGTGCAATTGTATGCGTGTGTCTGTGTGTGTGTGTGTGTGTCTGTGTGTATATGTGAGCCTGTAGTAAAGGTCTGGAGGAGCATTATGTGCCCGGGGCTGGCAGACCTAAACAACAGTGAAAAGACGGACAGAGACAGAAAGCTGGGGCCTTCATCCACGCTGAATCCAACAGCTGCAAATGGGATACAACAGATCTATTCATGACAGATGTAGAATATGGTAGACTCACACATATGCGCGCACACACTTGGCACATACTGGACAGTGGCCCTGTTGTGGCTCAGGAGATAAGAGGGATGCCATGCAAGCTCCGTGAGTTACAGTGTGGGAGAGCCAAAGGGAAATGTTGCTAGACAGTCCTCTGTTTCTTCTGCTGCGTTGAAGCAAGTGATTGAGTCTTTCTGCGAAAAGGCAGCACGCTGGCTCCTGTTGAGACAACCGCCTGAGCGTGGGATGGAGCTGGAGGTGTATATAAGTTATATTAGATAATAGATGGACTTCAATGGACGCTTTGATAGTGATACAAACAACAAGCAACATGAAACAGAAGAGAGACAGAGACAAAGCCGCAGAGAGTGTGAGAGAACAACAACCCTAAAATATTTGCGTATTAAAGAGAAAGAACACAGAGTTCTGGTTCAGACGGAGTCTGGGCCCTGAAAGAGAAGCGTGTATTCTCTGCATTTGAAGTCGTATCTCTCTGTTAGCAGGGAGTGGGTGGTGCAGGACATGAATTGACAGCTCATCTAACACTAAAGCTCCAGATGAAGACATAACAAAAGGAAAGACTGTTTCTGAATGTTTCTGTGTTAACTTCTATACATGTTCCTAATTAAATACACATAAACTCTCTATATCATTCAGCTTCAACTCTAACTAAACTTTATAAAGAGAGAAATTCTAGTGGATGCCTGTAAATTACTGAACAGGAAGAACTCTCCTTGTTTAGCAGATTTGGGTCCTGTGCTCTGGCAGCTGCGTGGACCCGTCTCCGACCTGGACCGGTCTCTCTGGGAGAGGTCAATAGCAGGGATGTCTGCCAGGTGAGAGGTTGGCTCAGGTTTAATCGATGGCCGCCAGCAGAGGACAGACTAGCGGGCGGGCAGGTAGACAGGCCGGCACAGTATGTACCAGGCAGAGATAAAACTATACCTGGTGGAGTTCTCTGGCCAACTGCTGAGTCTGCGCCGTGGCGGGGAGAAACCCACGCTTCAAACCGGTTTAGGGGATTGATTTGACAGCTAATTTACGGAGGAGATTTGCATAAGGCCATGTGCTAATAAGGCAGCCTTTTCTCTTCCATCCTTTGTCTTCCCCTGCTATCTCTTTTTGTACTCCTTCCTTTTTTTTTAGACCTCAGCAAATAGTAACAGATAATGTAAGCGAATTAAAGAGACAAGAGATTCAAATTGGATATTGATTACAAGACTAAAGCCTTGTGTTTTCTCCTGTTAAAGGCTGTGTTTAAACGACTGATTCACAATGTCACTCTCCACCTCCTACTGATTGTGGTGAGTGGTGTTTGGGTTTTGGTTGTGCCACTCTGCTTTCAATGGGCCCACATCATGTCACACCATGCTAAGTGCTTTGACGAGGCCACACAAAGAGCCACCGGTCTATCTGATGCCAATCTCCCGAGGTCCACCCAGGTGGAGGCTTTCACAGAGAGCCAGGACAAAGTCTCCTCCTCTACGGTCCAGCACAAAGCCGTCTGACTGACGGCAGGAAGGGCAAAATGGAGCTTCTCTGTCAAGTGGATGTTGAAGAGGAGGTGAAAACAAGTACAGATTCAAAGAGAGGACCCGCCTCAGCTGCTTTTGGTGTCAAAGTTGTGACTCTCAGCCAAGCAAAAAGATGTTGAACTAGTAGAACTGAGCCACATTGTAAGACCCCCTGGTATGACCAAGGCACAGCTACTGTATAAGCCTGGGAACATGTTATATAGCTGTTTTTCTTTTCAGTTCGCTGATATAGTGGCAGCACTAGCACACAAAAAAAGATTAATAACACAAAGGGACAAGCTTGCGCAGTGACTTGTCGAAAAAAGCACAGTGACACATCACGCTGACACGCCAGCTGTCTGCAAATTAACACTCAGGCGGATGCATGGCTGGAGACTCACTGTTCATCCTCTTGAAGATGTTGAAAATGGGGAGGATCTGCCTGTAGTACGGCACCAGCGCCTCTCCCACCTTGTCCGCCGACGTCACCAGATGCTGCAGGACTTTAAAAGTGGTGCGCATCACCTGGCGGTTCCTCGTGTTCAGAGCATCTGGGGGAGGACAGGAAGAATAACAAAGGTCAGGAATGAGAGTGCGGACGATAAGAGGAAGTAAAGTAGATCTAAATGAGGTTGTTTGTTCAGGCAGGTACAGGAAATTAAGAAGAACTCTGCCACATGCAACTACGCGGTACATGTGAGTGGGCTTACATGTGACACACACACACAGCTAAATTACATATACCTCTTAACCCCTGCATCTTCCCTTTCCCTTGAAAGCATTTTCCTTTATAGCTGGGCTTTGATTTGGACTAGCATGTCTGCAATCAGTGATTTCAAATGCACTGGGGAGGCAGGGGTAAGTGAGAGCCAATCACTGGGCTATTTGGCCTACAGCTGCGCTTAACTCCATCTCCCACTGATAGAGAGAACAAAAGGGAATGATGGCTGGAGCGATGGAGGGCCACAGAGATCAAGAGAGACAAATACAGAGAGAGAGAGAAAGGGGGAAAGGGGGAGAAACAACAAAAGACAAAATGTCAGAAAGGGAGATAAAGAGATGTGACAGGCAGAGGGCAAAGGCTTACAAAAGAACTGTGATTAGCAACGAGGACTGACATGTTTTTTTATTTTTATTTCTTTACGCATGTTTTATTTGTGTTGTTGGAGTTTTCTTTTTGTGTGAGCTCCTGCAGGAGTGCTGGTAATTCTCTTTGTGCAGACTGTCAGTCCAAAACAGCGTAGCCCTGGTTTGAAAAACACACCTAAGCTTTTTCTCCTTATGAAACCTTAAACTGTTATTTGATGCCTACTTTCGCAAAAAAAAAAAAGAAAAAAGAGAGAGAACTGTAATGGCATCACAGCACCTATTTTGCCACTAAGCACATACAACAACAAAAATGAAAAGCATGAAAAACAATTTCAAAGGAGAGAGTCAACACAAAGGAATCAGCCTGAGTGTGAGCAGAGACACTGGGAGCTGATGGTTGACAGGAGGGAGAAAATCACAGCAGCAGGTAGAGGAGAGAGGAAGAGACTGAGAAGGTCTGCATTAATTAAGATGAATTAAGATAGTAATTAGGGTCAAACATTTGAATATCAACATTTTAATTTTAACAAATTAAATCATTCATTTTGAATTTAACTTTTAATTTGACAAAAGACAAATAGAGAAAAATGACAAAAATAAAGTATTTAAACCTGCTAAAGATAAAAATTAGTGTCTTGATTATCACATACAAGAGAAGAATCTTTGGAGCAGATCCAACCCTCAGTACTGGAGCTGTTAACAGGTTTTTTGATTGACACTTGACACTTGACACAAATGTTAATTCAAGTTACAAATATAAATGTAATGTTGTTTCTCCCTCTTTTAATTCCTCCTTTCTCTCATTTCGTCTTGACACCTGACTTTACACGACAGGTGGGGGTTTGGTCTCATTAACTCTCACTGAGCAAACGACAGCGAACAGACACATCAAATATGAGTAGAACAAGAAAATGTGTTGATGATGACAACACTCAAGTGCAATCAAGTGTTTCCCTAACAACTCTGAGGCAACGCCACTAATCTGCTTAAGCACCTGTTGAGCCAACAGCATAAATTCACAGAAAAGCACGGTCAGCTGCTGTGTTACAGTCCTGCATTTTTCAGCCTCAGTTTGCTATGACAACAAACTGATGCTGTTTTTTTTTTTTTATTCTGATGCTAATTTACATGCATTTCTTTGGTTGAACTGTGGCATTTTTAATCATTAATTCATGCTTGTGATGAAAAGACCATTTATTTTGTCCTTCGTGACAAAGTCACTGGATCGACAGCAGATGTCTTTTTGCTAAAAAATAAACCGGTTGTTGGATTTCTATTTTCCCACCAATACACAAACAGCTTCCTTTGTGGTGAGTCATTTGAATGAGACGCCCACCAATTTGCACCAATGATCCCACCTGGGTGTCTGAGGTGGGTGCAAAATTACCAGCTAGAAAAGTACGGCAGCGTATTTCAAGGTCGGGGGAAAAATACAAAACCGTTTATTTTGTGTATTGTGCTGGATGAAGTGCTCCCATGAATAAAGCTATGTTTATTCTACTCGTAATGAATTCCTTTCTGTTTCTTGCACATCAATCAGTGAAATCAATAAAATAAAATAAAAAACATCAATAATGTATCAGGGAGAGTAATAACGACATCCCAACATTTCCCATCCCAAGCTAGCACTATATTCAATTTGACAGAGAAGACTGGCTGAGACAGAGAAAGAGCAACAACCAGAAAATACTGTGTGACAGTTAGAGCACTCAGCGAACAGCATAATGCCTCCCCCACTGCCCGTGTTAAAACAGCTCATATGCAAATACAAAACTATCACAAGCACTCACACATGCACTCAAACCGGTCACACACTGATACGCACACAATCACACAGACATACATATGCATAGACAACACACACACATCCCCACGTACACACATATTATAAGCAATCAGACAAAATGTCAGCCCCAGTCATAAGCACAGACAGATCTCAACATGGCAGCGGCAAAAAATATAAATGAAGTTACGCAACGTGGAAGAGTCATATAAACAACAGGAAGCTGAAGGGTCAAAGGAATAAAACATTTTGCACTCGCGTCTAAGTGATCGTAATGTGTGTGCGTGGGAGAAAGTGACGACTTGTACCAGCTCCATTGTTCTGTGTCCATTCGAGTGTATGTCAGCTTTGTCTGTGTCAGAGATGGTGCATGTGAGTTTATGTGTGTGTGTGTGTGTGTGTGTTGTGTGACCAGCTGTGGAGATGATGCTGAATGAGCGAATGCATTGTGCGCCGTACCATCTCTCCATCTCTGCCTTGGTTTGCCTCCACCAGACAGAAACGATATCTGCCATCACCAAGATAAAGTGGAATGTGGAATGACAGGAATTTCAAACCTACATAACAAACAATGAAATTCTAATTACCAACCAGCGCAAACAATTTTCCCTGCTGTGACATTTGGACCGCAGGACTGTTCAATTATTCATTGGCACTCTCGCCTTGCTGAAAAAAAAAAGAAAAAAAAATGAAAGAAAAAAAAATTAAAAGAGCAAGAGAGAAGGAGGCCGAGGGCCTGATATATTAATGCTGGTATAAAACCTGTGTTGGGACAAATCTGAATAAAGTAATCATCTATTCATGCTTGGACCTGTTTCATATTCAGTGTGAAAAATAAAACAATGGTGACCTTGTATTCTATTTTCTGCGAAATGTCAGAGGTAGGGCGACACGTTGGAGAGTTTAGCTGTGAATTGTTCTCGCTGAGTGTATAAATATACTTTTCAGATCAGAAGAAGATGTTCCCGTGCAGAGGCGTAACTGAGGATCTTCTTGTAATGAAAGTCTCATTTTGGTTCAAAGCTGAACAAATGTTATGCCAATCAACTGAGGCTCAATGGAGGCATGTCTCTGAATCCTCCTCCCTATTTAAAGAAGGCAGGAAAAAACCCAAACCACAGCATTATCAGTAACAGTTTACCCTTCCTGTGTAAGTCACAACGGTGCTGTCATCGTCTGTGTTTCATATACAGTAAATGATTTACTGTTGGTGATACCACTGGTTACTTCTTTTCCTCACCTATGAAGGAGTCTCTCTAGTGTGGGAGTGAAGAGGACACGCCACACAGTAGGAAAGAGTTGAGTGTTTAAGTCACAGAGGACAGGGTCTTAGAGTATAATGTCAGCCACAGCCTCCTTCATTGTGTATTCTCATTGGGTGACCTGCAGTCATCATCAAAATTCACCAGGGCTTGACGTGACTCAGTCGCTCTGCAGATAAGAGCCTGCCAGCCACATTGAAGATGTATTAACGTCAGTGGAGAAAAATATATATCTTGCCATTTTTAAACTGCAAGACGGCTTTCTACTTTCCTCCTCTCTCCACCATCCCCTCTTCTTCCGTGCTCCATAGAAAAGTAATTAATCTGCAACAGAGACACGGACTGGCGGCTCTGCCTTGTGGATGGCGAAACAGGCCTGGTTTTTAATAAACCAAGAAGTTAATAAGGAGCAGGCCATTCAAAATTCCATTATCAGTGCAAAGTGTGTGTTTTCATGAGGAGCATAACCATCACCTTTGATCCTCCCAAAGGCAAATGACCAAAACTGCTGAGGGGTTTGAATTTATAAACTACTGCCTGAGTTAGAGAGCGGCCTAGTGTATAAATGTCCAGTCGTGTGTAAAGTGGGCGCCTCCTGATAGAGGGCAAAACAGACACAGGGCCATCCAAATATTTAAAGTGCCTGTGAGAAGATAAATTACACTGTGTGGAACAATATTCTCCACTGCTATGACATGGAAACGGTCAAAATTTGACAGATTCAAAATATATCTTTCAAGGTCCATAGGTAAGACTAACACAACAACAGACTCACAACACATACAATGAAAGGGAATAAAGCTAGAAAATACATTTGATATCAAAAATTGAAATTACTAAGAGACAACTGTACCGGTGTCTCCAGTTTACCAGATTGATGCCTGATGTTGGTCAAACTATTAATTCTATTATTTTCTGAGGCATCAAGCCAACACATAAATCTATACATAAGGTTTCTAAGTACAACGCTGTACTTAGAAACCTTATGAATAGTGTGTTTGTGTAGATTTTACTTGACTAAATAATAGAAGCAAATAAAGTAAACAAGTGACAATGCAAACACAAGACTTTATGTGTCAGTTTGTAAAGAGTGTAATGGTTTAGCGTCCCTGCAGTGTGTGTACCAGTACCATACATAGTACCACACTGTGCCAGGGTCAGTCTGTCAGTGTCTCTGTGTCTCCAACAGCCCTGCCTGGTGTTGGCCGTCACACCCCTCTGCCTCCGCACACGTCCAATACGCACACATAAACGAGGAACACACACACACACGCTTCAGATACACACCACCAGCCAACTGCCCATGACATGAACACTATCCGAGCCTCACTGGGCGCCACTTAAAGGCTCCCACTTTGAAACTGACACTCCACTTGGCAGCGGCGCCCAACAAAAGACGTGTGTGTGTGTGCGTGTGTGTGTGTGTGTGTGTGTGTGTGTGTGTGTGTGTGTGTGTGTGTGTGTGTGTGTGTGTGTGTGTGTGTGTGTGTGTGTGTGTGTGTGAGAGAGTGAGTGAGAGAGAAGGAGAGACTGTGTGTCTCCGAATGTGTGCTGAATTATTTTTTTTAACAAAAGCAAGAATATGCATTTCTCTAACTTCTCTCTGCCTTTATCCTCCTTCATGTTCGCCACACGAGGAACCTTTCCCGTCCACATCGCTGTAAATTCTGATGTCTATTTTTGAAGTCAGAGACCACTTTGCCCTGCGACGTGACCTTTCCACCCACCTTGATCTGCCAACTTGAGTCTGCGTGTGTGTGTGTGCAGAAACGTGTCAGTGTGAGGAGTCAAGGAGGCCCAACATGATGATACAGTTAAATGTAGCACGTCACTGCATTCATGGCAGATTATCAGGCGTGCTTTTAGAGGCACCTTCTTCCGGCGAACGCAGAAGCAAGGACGCTTCGCCCTGAGGGCTGATGTAATAATAGGAACAGTGTGACTGCAAAACCAAATTAGGACTTGTCACAGGACTGGTTGTATGGTAATGTTAGAATCTGTTGTAGCGCGAGCGTGTAAGACAGGTGAGCCTATTCCTGGTAAAGTATGTTGTTCTATTTTAGTTACACTCCTTATCACTGCAGTGTTGCCTGAGAGACTTTGAAAGTGCTATTGTGTGATTCAAAAGAATGCTATGATGCGTATTAATGTTTGTATCATTAATTTAAATGCATTTATTTATCTATCTCAACTTTTAATTCATTCTTAAGTTTTTTCAAAACAAATCAATTGTGGAAAAAAAAAATCCCAGGACATTCTCCATGATTCCTTATGTTAAACAGGTTAACATCTGGTCTCCAACCAACTCCACTCTTCTCCTTTTTCACCACCTCTGTGAGTTATTAGCATCTGCCATTTATTCAAATAAGCAGCTAGTTAAAGTTCATCAGCAGTGGGGAATGCCTTCTAGTCTTGGGATTTGTCGCAGACAGGAATCAAAATGTAATGATGCAGTCATCAAAATAGTGAATAATGAAGTAATGGCATGCAAAATTATTTATTTATTACGGCTGCAATTAAAAATCTAACCAAGCAGATTACTTGGCTGTCAATCACTTATTATTACACAATATTTACTTATAGACAGATTTGCTGAATTAATTCAAATGAACAAGACAGTAGGGCCATTTTTGTTGCCAATGTTAATTAAACAGTTGCAGTATCTTAATGTTGTATGATCATGTGTGATTATACAACATAACTTAGAACAGGAAAATAATATAAAGTTACCACAGATTTAAAAAATGCACAATTCTCATTTTTGCCTGCTCTTTCGTCTTCACTGTCTTTTTTTAGAGCTTTCCGGCAACATGTATTTAAGCTGAAGTAATCAGCATTTGTAAGGTGTTCTTTCTTTAAGTCTTGAAATAACCACATTTTTTCCCTTCAGTAGCTGGAGAGCACAGTGAATGTAAAAGGAGGATCAACCCACACGGGGTCACTTGGGAAATGAGCTGTGATGTGCGTGTGATTGGTAAACCGTGAGTGCAGCCCCCTTCCCAGACTTACTCCTGATGGGCATGATGAGCTGGGGAATGACGGGCAGGATCTTGGGGCCGCCGCAATCCAGCATGTCATGGACTCCCTGGCGGGCGAAGACCTCGTACGGATGAGTAGTCTCACATAAGCCATCAAAGAACAGAGGCAGGTAGTGGTGGTAGTCCAGCTTCCCGATCTCCACCTGGGGATAAAATAAAATTTACATTTACATTAGAGATAGTATTAGCTGCTTCTTTAATCCAGAGAGACAAAGAGAGAGCGGGTAGATTTCTGTCCTGTGCACCAGGCATTTATCAGACCATACGGCCGCTGATGGAGCTGTTAGCCAGAAGCAAGGATGAACTTTTTGTTTGCTTCCTACCCATTCACCTTCAGACTCGCTCACATTCACACCTTTACACAAACAGGAAGGCGCGGGGAGAGGCGCAGCGGATGAAATTTTGTGTGTTTTTCAGGAAATCATTCATTGCCATGGAGCCCTCTTTCATTCTTTCACTCTTTCTCTCTGTTTGTCCTTGGCTTTGCACGAAATCTAGGGCTAAAGCTCCTCTTGCAGCCATTTATAACCCTTACAGTAAACACATTCGCACACACAGTCTCACCCACATACACCCACAACCCACACACACACACAATGGCTGGCCACAGCTGTTCGGGAGATCATGACACAGTGGCATGTGGCATCTTGTGGGCTGACATGTTAACACCTGTTTACAGCATTTGGAGGACAGACAGAACGGCGCACACACACACACAATGGGCCGGTGGATGAAGACATTCGTCCAGCTACATGCCAGAGGCAGGCTTTGAAGTTGTTTGGCTGAGCGTGTGTGGGTAGTGTGTGACACATTAAAGCAAAGTCTTTCATGTGTGTAAAGCCATCAGAGGGAAGCCACTCAGACACACCGGGGTGGAGAGAACAGCTGACCGAAAGGAGCCCGTCCTTGAGCCTTGTGTGTGCAAGTGTGTATTGTGAAATTTTATACTATATAAAGTGTTACATGTAGCCAAGGCTCAGGAAACATTTGTGTGTACTGTGTGTACTCTAGTTACTCTGTGTCCCAGTGGCGCTTTTGTTGAGCGAGGGGTTAGAGGTTGAAGGGGGGGGGATTCTGATTTTCATGTAATGAAAGGTAATCCCTCTGGTGCAGAGGCAAATAGCAGCCAGCAGTCCTTGAGGACAGCTGAAGCCATGAGGATACTCTTTTGTCAACACCCCCACACACACATATAGATATATAGAGAGATATATAGATAGAAATACATTCATATGCACAAACACACACACACGGACACACACAAGCACCACGCTGGGTCACACTAGTCGGTACTGAAATGTCACCACGGCAGTGACGCTCAGTCCTTTCAAGTCCCCAGCCCTCACCCAGCCGCCGGTCAGAGCCAAGACTTCAAAGCAGGGCAGCACCCCCCCCCCCCCTACTATTCCTGCTGCCAATCCTCCCTGACACCCCCCTCCCCTTCACACCCCCTGGGTAAACACAGAGATGGAGAAGGAGAGAAAAAAATAAAAGCTGGAGTGATGGAGCGATGGCAAGATGGCGACAGAGACAGAGAGCTCACAGTGTTAGCACAGAGAGACAAGGGCTGATTGCTTTGAGGCAATTTACCGGCCAACCTTGACCTTTCCCTGCGCCTGGTCAAGATCATCATTGTGAGTCAGTCGGGCTGGAGATGAGAACAAAAGCAAACATGAGCCCAGAGAGGAGAGGAAGAGGAGGGATAGAAGGGGGCAGAGAGGGCGAGGAGGAGAGGCGAGATGACACGACAGCGTGGCACCGCTTGCTCGCCAGTGGCAGTCGGAGGCACACAGTGACACGTCACCGCATGAGCTGCCACAAAAACAATATGTAAAACAATCCTACTACGTTATTACCATTAGGTTTTTACTGGTAAGAAAATGTTTTCACTTTTGACTTTGGCGGATTTTGCAAGAAAGCAAGTGCAGTATGGTTTAAACATTAGAAATTGTGCTTTCTACTTTGGGAAAAGTATGAAAATCCTGCCCTTTAAACACTTAAAGGGATAGTTCAACATTTTGGCAAATTGGCCCATTGCCATAATCCCTATAGTCATAGCAGTAGGTTCGTTACCTTTAACTGTTGGTGCGAGCTATTTACAAACTTACAAACTCATCAAATACACAATCCAACACAACTTGTCCACGAGAGCGTTTTGGAGTTATTGGATTGTGTATTTGATGAGTTTGATGAGGGAAACTAAGAAATCCCATTAGCCTCCGTAGCGTAGCTCTGAGCAGCTCGTGGCTCTGCTCCGCCGCTCTAAAAATAGCTTGCACCGACAATTAAAGGTAACGCACCTACTCCTAAAACTATAAGGATTATGAATGGAAATGAATAAGGATTAAGAGGAATTAAACTTAGAATAAATTATATGTATTATGGTGGTTAAAGCATAAAAAGGAAGGAAACAATTTCACACATCATACTGAAATGTTCTGGTTTGATTCAGGTCAGTGTGCTTGTATGTAATGTTATATGAATTAATTTCATCAACACAGTACGTCATATGAAAAGGACACGGTTATAAAAGCTGTACTAATCATTAGGCCTGGTGAAGATCGCACCAGTATGTTATCAGCTCTCACACTGAGGCGTAGACACCATCTCACCCACCGTGTTGTAAAGCTGAGAGGTTGAGGGGAATAATTACCTGGGAGCATTAATGTGGTGTTGCTGTGAGGATGAACTCTGTCATGCTCTTAATCAAAATCACATAAACAAGCACTCGGGGACTGGCTGAAGATCCCAGTTAACTATCAAGGAGTGGGGACAATCAGCAAACACCTTTACACACTCTCTTACATAGCGCATACACACACACACATACGCGTACCAATTCCCAGAGAATCTTAATCAGCAGCTGAGCTGAGCGGTAACTCTTGCATCCGTTATCGATTGTCCGCCCAGGTTTGTTTGTCTTTGGGTGCCTGTGGGAATCCCCCTGGAGTCCGGGGAGTCAATGAGAGTGGAGACTATCAGAGAGACTATCAGCCAAGTAGCAGCAATTAGCCCTGGGACACAGACCTGCGTGTCTCCTCTGGTCAGCGATGCAACAGCAGACGCACAGCAACAGTAGTAGACCAGGAGCAAGTGTGTGTGAGGAGGAGAGCCTCTGCTCATTAAACAGCAGCATCACAGGCCCCTGACAGGCAAAGGAGACCGGGAGGAACGAAAACAGCAGGCTGCCACTTTAAATACACCACTGCTGGACATGACTGTGTGTGTGTTTGTGTGTGGCCATACGTTGTGAAGATGTGTTTGACATTTTGAGAAAGTGAGAGCGTTTTAGCTGCTCCTTCCTTGCACACACACCTTCAAAGGGCTCTTTGAGGGTTAAGTGGTTCTGGGTGTCGGTTAGAGTTTATGTGTAGAATGGGCTTGAGGGTCAGGGTTAAGGGCCATTGTGTCAACGAGAGTCCTCACAAAGGTGTGTGTGTGTGTGTGTCTCTCAGCCTGTTTCTGAGGTCGCTGTGTTCAAATGTGAAGTGGCTCATCGCAGCAGTTATATAAAACCACACTTGAGCATCAGGTTGTGGGTCGTTTTGGCGAGCATAGTAGCATGTTTTAGTTGTGTGTTTGTATGTCACTCTTAAAAAAAAGAGTGGTTATTGGAGGTGCAGTATAATTTATTAATGTTCTCCATCAGCCGCCACCTCCTGATCTTACAGAGGAGGCAAGGGAGGTGTGGGTGGAGGTCAACAGCTCTCTACATCCTTCTGCAGCGCGGCCTGAGCGTTCACAGCTACTTCTGAGCATCCAATCAAATCCCTCTACTACCAGGTCAAACCCTTCACTAAATGATTCTACACCCACATTTTCCATTT
Organism: Trachurus trachurus; assembly: GCF_905171665.1. Classification (NCBI taxonomy): domain Eukaryota; kingdom Metazoa; phylum Chordata; class Actinopteri; order Carangiformes; family Carangidae; genus Trachurus; species Trachurus trachurus. The sequence goes on along the minus strand of NC_139907.1, from coordinate 13,674,388 downwards.
CAGTGACAAATACATTGCTAAAACTGGAACTGCACTTTCTTTGAAAAAAAAAGAAAAGCAACAACAAGCCAGCAAATCTTGTCAAATGACCCTGGTATCTAACATGTGTTGTCTTATTACTAAAAGCATGTGTCACAGTCAGATCTGGCAAGAAACAGGCTGTGTGCCAGCTGCTTGACAATGATGCTATTTTAATTGATGATGCCATAATGACTTGACCTGGATTCAGTTTTTTTGTTCGCACAAGCACAGGTTGCTGTATTTAGATGAGCTGGCAGATGAGGCGCTGTCAATTATTTCAGCTCAGAGAGGAGAACAGGCTTCCTATTGGTGCCGCTCATGCTATGAGTCATTCATTACACAGTCACCACTGGCAAACAAACATGTATTAGCTCTGCTGAAAATGTATTACAGGGGACCAAAGGGGAATGCAGGACTCATGTATGGTGACAGGCAGAGAGTGTGGCATGCATCTCCACTCACAGGGAAGAGATATGCATTGAAAGGGCGACATACATGCTACGGGGACGGAGGAGACAGGCATGAACCGACAAGAGCTGAAAATAACAATACATACCTCAACTGAATTCCTGTCACTCATCAGTTTTATCTTGACTTCATGTGCAACTTTGCTGTTCCTTAGAAACCACATCTGTTTCTGAAACCATCACCATCTATGGTCAACATATTCTACATGTCTGCATATAAATAAAACTTTCCTGAAATAACAGCTGTGAAGACTTGACACAACACTGCATGATATATTTGTGTGTGTGTTTACAGCATGGTAGCGTTCTTCTTCTTGCTCTGTCTAATCATGTAATCAACTACTTCAAAAGGCTTCTGTTTAAGAATGGCCCATGGTTAAATATTTATGGGAAAACATGATGTATGATGCCAATATATAAAGATTATTATTTAAGAGAAAGTAAAGTATCAACAGTAGGGAAATAACTCTTTTATTTCCCTATTGTGGGAGGAAGTGGGGGGGTGTCATTACTGTAAATGAAAGTAAAGAAAGTACTCTGTGAAACAGTTCAATGGGTAACAGCTCAAATCACCATGACTACAAGGCTCTACTCTGCAGACAGCAATATCCCTATTATTAATCTCTATATTGATTGCTTAACTTATCTTAAAATGAAAACTATTGCATAAGGTCGAAGATTCCAGCCATTTTGTAAAAAAAAAAATTATATATATATATATATATTGTGATGATTTGTTTGTCTGCCGTGACAGTGGCAATGACGCACATTGCAAAACTGGTAACATCTCGATGATGGTAAGACCAGCATGTGAAACCTTTCAAACCATATACCACAGCTAGTGCCCACATCACTTCACTACAGGTTGCAGCGAACTTTAAACATGACTAAAACCCAGAGTTTGCTTCCTCTGAAAGATGTTAAAATATGTTAACACAATGGCGGCAACATACAGTAAGCCCTGGACTTCATAGAGTTTCCCCTGACAAGCAAAGTTCAGATATAAATGCTGCTCCTTATTATAAAGTAAACTGAAATAAGCCAAAAAAGCATCCTTCAAATTCATTTTGAATTTATTTGTCTGTGCTTGTGCCCTTTTGAGAGAAGCTGTAATGGCAGAGCGTCTGAAAACTTCTCACGAGCACACGATACACAACACATAATAATAATTTATTCATCCTAATCCAAGCTGATTTCCAACTGTGCCACAGGTGCACATCGCACCTCTGGCCGCAACATTTCCAAAAAATCAGTCACCATGCTGCGTGCGCTCACTGTGAATATGAGAGAGAGAGAAAATATGGAGAGAAGAGAGAAAAAGAAGTGAATATTTTGACTTTCTTGGAGGTCAAAATAAGAGGAGCAGGACTGGAATAGGCAAACGATAAGTGAGGGAACGAGAAGTGAGTCACTCTCGCTATCTCCCCTGACAGCTGTTTCCATCTAACAAGCATGCAAATATGCTCAATTCAAAGCACTAGTAGTAGAGTGCATGGTGTCAATTGAAATGATACCTAACACATGCTGGATGAGACAATTTTGGGGCTTCAAAGACAGTTCAGAACCAGGACACAGAAAGTTATGAATCTAATGTGAACCTACCTCACACACACACATACACACGCACATATGCAAAGACTGAGATTAAAAGAATTTTATTTAGGCGCACGGTCACGCCAGCAGTCGCAATTGGTGTGTTGAAAGCAGGCGGGTGTTATTAGAGTAAGAAACATGAGCCAGAGTAATTGAAAGAGTGACCCTGTAGACAGTGCTCCTGTTGAGATTGGGCTTCGGTTAACGCTGTTAAAGATGAAGAGAAACCCTGTAGATATTCTTGTTAGAAATTGCACTTGGTGGAACAATTTTCTTTTTCCTCAACATATTCTTTATCATACAGTCATAGATAACCAACCAAAATACCAAGTGCTTCCAGGATGCTGAAGAAAAGTTAATATGTCTGTGAATATTCAGCAACAAAGTTTAAAGACATTTCACTTGCAGTATTTTTTTTTTTAAGGGAGACATGCTTTCTTTTTTCGCAAACTGTCATCATCAAAACCATTATAAAATTTGTGTTTCTGCTTTTTCCTTGTTGACATAAGGAACAAAGAAGAAATCTGGTTTGTTCTTGCACTCCCACTGAGAACCCATCACAATTACTTTTCTATAAACAAGCAAGCAAGTAAAAACAAATTAATTTCCCCCCACACATTTCAAACTTGCCAGCAGAATGCTCGGTAATATCTGGCAATGAATTTTTGTTTGTTTACACTCCTCAAGTAACTCATGCAGCTTCTGTTGCAAATAACAATAACGGTGCCCTCCGTTAGCCACTAGACAGTAGCTGAAAACGGAAAGCTGCAGTGATTGAAAGAGGATGAACATGGAGTGACGGAAGGCTGAGCATATTGATGAAGGAGTGGAGGAGGTATAGAGGGATGTAACGTTAGAAGAAGCTGAGGTGAGCAACAAAGAGACTGTCTGGAACCTGCTCTAGTTTTAAAGGTGAGGCAGCTAAATAAAGCTCAGATTAGGACTCTACTCGCTGTGCTCACAGTGCGCATATGTGTGTGTGTGTGCGTGTGTGTGTGTTCCAGCACGCGACCCTCTGCCACTGTGATGGAAGTAGGCCAGAATAGTGGAGAGAAACAGGAGGAGGGAAACAGGAGGCAATGAACATGACAGGAGTCCGTGAAAAAAAAAAAAAAAGTGACAAAAGATTTCATTGCTTGAGTTTTTCTTATCTCGGTGTCAGGTATGCATGTCTGGACACGGGTGCGGGGCCTATGAGCAGCTGGCATGCGCATGCTCATGAGATTCAGGCCTTTTTAAACGAGCTGGCAGTGGTCATAAAGTCACAGCTCGCCAGCTAGTGGTGCGATTGTGTCTGTGTCTTGTCTAGATCCACGGCCTCTGCTCTCAGCTTCCAGTGATTACAGCTCAGCAGCCGAGCTTGACAACACACAGGCAGTGTGTAATCAAGTCAGAGAGAGGGAGGTGTAATCAGCATTTCCCCTCCAATCAGCCCCAAAATCACTGTCTCTAATCTGCAGCCAGCCATTGATGGGTTTGATTGATAGGATGGATTTGTTATCTGGCTTGTGGGGGTCTGCAGGGACCAGAACAACAAGCAAGAGCAAGAGACACAGTCGGCTTATCAGCTATCGCTACATTTGTTACCGCTCCCCTCGTTGAGCGAGCTGAGCTTTTCCTCACAGGCTACAACTGCAGCTCTCCTCTCATTTATCATACAGAAGAATTAAATGTGGACACTTCAAAGTACTTCCACACATAAGGGTCCCCGGGGGCATGTGTTTTCTCCCTGTTTAAAATGGAAAGGGCCAATCCATCACTGGCTGTTTGTGACGGAAACAGAAGCCACAGAGAGTATTTGTGTATAGTGTGTGTTTTAGCATGCATGTCTATGCGTGCATTAATTACACGCATGTATATATATATATATTTTTAAACACACTTTATGTAAGTATGTGTATATATGAATTTGTGTCTGCATTTGAGTGTGATTTGTACATGTCAGATGCAGAGGGAAGATAAGGGGACAGAATAATGCTTTTTCAGCAAAGCAAAGCAAATACCCTGACTGTAGCATCTACTGCCTGCACAGTTTTGATAAATCTTGCCCCTCTGCCTAACACTGTACTGAAAAATCCTCACAAATGTTCAAACAAATATGCTCTTTTTCAATGAGCGTGTGATGAATGAGCTCCATTGATTTTGTGCATGAAGCCAAAACAATAGAGACCAAGACAAATGCTCAGTCTGTTTAAGATAACAAGGCTTTACCAGGCCGTGTGACATTCTCTGCGAAGAAAGGGGGGTCTACAGAAATCAAGAAAACAAAGACAAGATACAAGTTAGCGGATACAAATGCGATTTGATTGCACATTTGTGGCGTTAATATGCGGAAATAATTAAGCAGCGGTTTATTTGGATGTGTCCTTTTCCCTCAATTTTCCAAGTTGATTACTTGTCCTCACTGAAACAGTGAACACGTTGAGAGTGATGATACAGCTTGTAGTTTCCTAGTGTGACAATGTAATAAATATAGTGATAAAACATGCTCAAATTCTCCATTTCCAGACTCGGTATATCCATGTTTTTACTGCCCAAAGTTGAACAAAGGTGAATGGATCCAGCTGGACACTGCCAAACACTGTATTTTTTGGGGCAAAGTTCTCATGTAACAGCACGCCTCTGTGATCTGCAATGATGACAGCAGAAGCTGATTATATGTTATGATGTACCAGAACCTAAATCAAGTTCCTTTGCGCTTCATGTGCACAAGCAAAATACCAGCTCAAGAAGACTGTGTGATACAATGAAAAGCTCCAGCTCCATCTACTAAAAGGACCTTGAGGTGAGACTGTTTTGAAGCTGATCTGACATCAACAGCTTGAAGGTTGAACAAGTAGAAAAACTGTGAACTACTACTCGGGCCTGCAGGTGATGCCAAATCAAAGCTCCCAATTCTGACGAGGCAGCTTGATCAACAACGCAGAGCAACTAGAACTTCAGTGACACGAACACCAGTCGGTGACAGCCCTCTGACTAACTAAAAATAAATCCCAGAGAGAGCCTTTCAACATTTTAAATTCAACAAGTGAACCAGACTCTGAGCTTGTGTGTCAAGTGTGCTGAGCCAGTAATGCCCACCCTGAGCTGGGGAGCAGCACAGAGAATCAGCAGCATCAGTAGCAGGAGGCAAGGCAGAGGCAGCGAGTGTCTGTCAAAGCTCTGTCCAGCTCCTAATAGGATGTTCTTGTTGTTGCCAGCGGATAACTCTCATCCTGTGTTCTGGACTACAGATCAAACAGCGCCTGAACTCCACAGTGCTACCACAGCTGCATGGATGGGAGAGGACAGAGACAGAGAGCGGAGTTGGAAGGGTAAGCAAAGGGTGAAGCGAGACAAGCTGGGAGGGAAAGGGGAAAGAAAGAACAAAGGAAAGAAAGAAAAAAGGCAGAAGAGAAAGCTATCTCTTCCAGTATCAGAGCATTCTTCTATTTTCAGCTTCAATTTAGGTGAAGGTAAAAGGAGGTGAAGAGAGGGGAACGGAAAAAAGGGGAAAAAAAGATGAAAGCCAAGTGCAAAAGTCGAGTGGGTATGTGGTGTTTTATTTAAACCTAATCCAGGGAAGCTGGGAGGTGGATATGGCCGAGGGACTGGGACTGTTGGGACTGTTCAAGATGGTAAGATGGTGTCATTTATATGAGGGGTTCCCAAAGTGGTGGTCGGGACCTCCTGGGGGGTCGCGAGGCAGAGAGAGTAGAAATTAATCAGAAATACTGGATTTTAGCTGTAAGGTAATAGTTAAAATTAAAAATAAAATCATGCAAATAAATTTCTCTTCTTTATCTTCAGATGCCTACAGATCGTGTCTGTTGAGAAGATGATCTCCGAGTGGCCGTCTCCAAAATTTAACCATGGGAGAGATTAACGATGAAATAAGTAATTCCCAAAATGTAAATTTGCACAGCAACAATGTTCACTCATAAGTTACATGGATATTTTACTTTGGCTGAGGTATTCTGCTTTTATCTTCTTTATAGCTAAATGTAAAATCACTTCCTTGTTTTAAGGCTGTTCTGTTCTTTTGTGTCATTATGCCTGTGTTCAGATACGTCAATTGGTGCGTGGGCATGTCACCTCCAGGGATAGTGGGGGTCATCAGTCACTGGCGTTATTTTGGGGGTTGCAGGCTGAAAAGTTCGGGAACCCCTGACTTATATAACATGTCTTTTACTTTGTGAACTTTGTCACACCAAACAGCCAAAAGGCACGACCCCCAAGGACTGGGCATACATGTTGGGTCAATACCTTGTGAGGTGAGGCATCAAAACATGGCCAGGCTTGTGGCACATGAACAAATGGCAGAATGTTAACTGTCTGTTAAAGGTCAGTCCTGATGTCCAGGCAAAGCTAGATGTCAGGTGATGTGAAGTAAACCTTTTGAGTTATGAATGGCAGCCAGCTGTGCAGGTGACGGTCTGGAGATTAAAAAAAGGAGAGGCCAGTAAAGAATAAAGCCTTACGCACGAGGCCGTACACACATAAACACACATAAGCGTGCACACAGAGCTCGGTCATCCACCTGCGGGGAGAAATAACTCTTTCCTCAGCATTGATGATAGCATCTTCGGGCCCGTGGTTCAACACTTTCACTTGAGGCCTTTGACAAAAGGACTGAATCTTAAGAAGAAGAAGATTGTTTCAGAGAAAATGACTAATGTGTTCTACACTCAGCGTCCTATGAGTGGGATGAAAGGTAGCTTTTGAAATGTCACAGGGAATGCAGTGTGGTGTGATTCTGGGCCCATTCGCACCGACAGACATGCCACTACTGTAGTGCAAGATTAATTTTTTGGTAAAGCCTAGCTGTGATCTTTTGGTAATCTGTTAAATACCTGAATAGGAAGCAATGTGCAGCTCTACTACATTTCTTCCTCTCTTCCAACAACTGAAAGACACTTATTCATCTATTTATCATTGAAAAGGGACAACGTGCATTAATCAGCATTTAAATAGATGTAAATGTAATTACCCAAAGGACTAGCTTTCATTGGCAGTTCCTTTGCTTCATTTTGTTAAGCATTCAAAAAGTAGAGTAGTACAATATGTAGAAACATACTACATGATGATAAGATAAAAATCTAATTATTCAGTTAGTTAAATTAAGCATATGTAATACAGTAAAGAGATCAGACTGGGATGAGTGTAGTCATATTAAAGTTGGATAAAAACAGAATCACTGTTGACATTTGTAGGTCTCTTAATGAATAATCGGATTGTGAGTCTTTAATTCATTATGGTAGTGAAATCCATTGATATTGTGATCAAGATGACTTGGCTAGACGTAGTTTCCCCATGTACTGTAGCTGGTCCAGTTCCCCCCACCTGCACTGAGTTGTTTGCAGTAGATTTAGACCAGACAGTGCAGGCGGAGCTACACCATGGATAATCTTATAAACGAGTCAGACATTTCTGTATTTGATGAGGTATTCTCAGCTAAGGGTATGGCAATGACTGTGTGCCAATTTGGTTGTAGGTTGTCGAAGAGAACTATTGAGTTAGAGTTTATCTTAACTGCCTGAGTCAATGGAAGGTTCCTGGGAAACCTGATGTTCTATCACAGACCATTTGATGTGAAATCAGAAGATGATGTTTGAATCTAAATGCACTTAATACTTGCTCTACATCTATGCTGTGGTCCATCAAAAAAAAAAAAACTGATTTCAACAACAACAAAAAAGATAGAAGCCATCTGTAAGTTTAGCTATTTGTTATTTGTTAATGTTAGCATTAATTATCTCTTAACTTAAACTCTTAACTTAACTCTTTATTTACCAGTCAAAAAGGAATGTTACAGTTCAGCATCAACCTAAATTTCTCTTGTTACTGGGATCTCAACATGCAACCTTTTACTGTGACAAAATAAAACCCTGTGCTATCAGTATAGATTCAAATATCACACAAAAGTCAAATCATTGATGTACATTCTCAACAGGACTGAGCCCAATACAGAGTCTTGCAGGACACCAGTAGATAGATAATATTCATCATCTATAAATGTATGGTATAAACATGTTTGACAAGTTGTGAGTACTGTTAAGCTGAAAACTTTTGTTTTACCCTGACAGTGTTGGATGCTGTCCGTAAGCTAAGAAAAGTAGCCCTAACCACTGATTATTTGTTGATGTCTTCACTTTTGCTGAAAAGCAGCTTGTAGGTGTTTCTGTCAAATTATTAGCCTTGAACCCAAATTGCATTAGATGAAGGGAGAAGGAGCTATACTTTAAAAAGGCCAATACTGCCCTGGATGTATGGATTTGTTGTAGTTGGTAGATAATGTACAACAAAAAAGATTTCGGCACAAATATAGCTGAGCTCAGCTGCAAGTCTGTTTCTTGCTGACCTAACAAATATTAGTTATTATACTGTCTGTTACAGGAGCATTATACCATTTTATCTATCTAATGTCTATGAAATTTGAAGCAGTATGGTCAGCAGCCAGACTGTGCATGCATGGCTCCACCCAAACACTTCTCTTTACGCCTTCCAAATACACACAACAACCCATGAAAGAAGATGGACTTTTCCACAGGGAGTATGTGAGCTACTTTTATTTATGTTTTAGCTTGTTATGAAGTTACTTCTTTAGAAATGGACAAACAAGTGCACTGAAAACAGGTATTTGGGTCTGTGGTTTATTCTGGGATTCAGGAGCAAATGTGCTCTGGAAGGGAAGAAAATTACTACACATTAGTTTGTGCAATATTAAAATTACACAGCCTTCTCTTGAGAAATAAATCCTATCCAAATAAGGCTTGAAATACAGTTTCAGTGCTGTCAGCTCTGGCCATCACACTTGCAACACAGGCCAAGTTTGAGATCAGTCTCTCTCATAAGCATTTGAACTAACACAGAGTGTAGCTGAAGTCTTTCATTACATGGTAACTCTGGAGTACTAACTAAAAACTACTGCTGTGGTGCTTAAACTAGTGAAACACTATTCCTAACCTGCCCAAATAACCGATACAAGGCAGAGAGGAACAAACAAACTACCATAATTCCAAGTGAATAAAAACAAATCATTTATTATGTCTCTTCAAAATTGATCAAAAAGATTCCCAGCTACGTGTTTTTTTTGCCTACACACACACACTTCATACTCCCATTTAGAGTGGCACATATTCAACCACCTGGAGTGTGCATGTCATGGTATAGGATCCATTACTGCAGGTGGTGGGTGGCCTTACAATAGATGGAGAGAATATATGTACTTGGGAGGACAATAGGCTTTCTTCGATTTAATGTTGTTTGCCTGGATGTAAGAGAAATAGCTGGTGCCCAAAAAGATGGCGCGCAGGGATTATGCTTGTTCATGCTTGTGAATGTGCCAGAAAACTCACCCACGCATACACACACATGCATGCATGCACACACACCCACAAATCTACTTTCCATTTGGAAGAGGGAGAGAGTGAGGGGAGCAGAAACAGTGCAGCGGAGCAGATGTAATTACAAAAGGCAATACAAGCCATGTGTCTGCAAGTCTCTCTGACCCACATGGAGGAAGTAAGTTAGAGCTTATCAGGGTGCCACAGAATGGGGAAATCTTCCAGCAGAGGTGGCAAGTGCTCCCTGCTCTTTTCAGATGTGACACACTGGGGAAGATGGCAGCCGTGGTGGTGGTGGTTGGGCTCTAAGTGGAGAGGATAGCAAATGAGGAAATGGTCCCCCCCTTCATAGCTGGTAGCAGGCAATCATTACGCCAGGGGGAGAGATTTGAGGCAGATAAACATCGCTAGTCCAGTTGTCATCTCATACACAGACAAGAAGCTTTGTTACACGACACGGGAGGGGGAGGGGGTGAGGGTGAAGAGGTGACTACTAGATACGGTTGGTGGTAGCACAGCGAGTTGGTAGTGAATTAAATGTCGCTTGTTATGGCTCTTAATCGCATTGCAATAAAGTGCCATCAATTTGTAATGCGGTATCGCTTTTTATGTACACAGACCATGCCACCAAGGAAGCAGCTCGTGTCACTTTTGTTTTCCTGCTGTTGTTTTGTTGCTGTCGTTGGTGGGAAAGATGTGTGGGGATCTTGCTTTTTGTTGATGTTGTTTTTTCCTGTGGTCAGATTTGACAAGCATTGTCAGATGACAAAGTGAACAGCTAGGAGATGAAGACAGGTATGTTGCTGACAGGTTTTCTTGTAAAAACTACAGGGGCAAATTGTTCGGCCTTGGTGCTGTCTGCTGCCGGAGGAGCATGCTCACACATGCACACATGCCGGAACTGCACAAGACTCATGTTCACAAGATAAGACTTCACCTCTGGTTTCCAAGAGACAAGTGATGGGGAAGGAAAAGGGGAGTTTGACTTTGGAATCAAAAGAAGAGAAAGCAGCGTGAGAGAACCTGCAAACGTCCATATACAGTGTTTTTGTCCTTATCACATAAACCACTTCTCAGAGTTATATCCTGAATTTTTGCACACTACTGGATACACATGGACTCACACATGCATACTTGGCAAATTTAAAATTACGCTCAACAGGTCCAAAATCCAGTGTCAGCTGATTCCAAACGCTTGTAAGGGAGAAAAACAAGAGCGCAACCTCCTCACAGAGAATATTGCCTCCAGGATGCAGTCCCCATTACCTCTCTGCTGATTCACCAGAGGTAATCACCAATATAGCTCTGGAGAAATTGGAAGGATAAGGAAAGGGGGGAGAGTCGGTTAAATAGAAAGAATGAGGATACATGGAGAGGAGCCTTTGAATGAAATATGGCTTATATTATTTCTTCCTGCTCTCGAGACAGGGCCGTCTGTCATGGCGTGGAAGGGGCCAGAGAAAGTGGGCTAAGTGGTCAGGCCATTTCTTGTGCCTTTCCAAGTGGCTGAATAGATATTAGGATTTTACAGGCTATTACACATGATAATTGCACAGCATATTGAATTTTGGACAATTTTCTCACACCGACTCCCTCTTTCTTGCTCGCTCTTTTCTAAAAATAAACATCTTACAGTTAAGTATCCATCACGTATGGGCTGATTTGAAGGTTGTCCCTGTCACACAATCAGTATCTGTGGCATTCGCGTAAATTCAATAACAGCACTATACTAACTGCGAGGCTTAAACCCAGCTTTAGCTCTTTAGATATTCATCTAAGCCAATTAAGTGAAAGGCGGGTTGGGGATGGGGCATAATCCTGGCTTGAATGTTAGAGTGCACATTCAAGAGCAATGTCAGAGAAGGACCCAGTCCACTCTAAAATAGCATCATGGCTTGCCGACTGTTTATTCATCCCATGTGTCTCTGCTAAAATAACACAAGCAGATTCTGCATTCAGTTTTGTCACAAAGACTAAACACAGAATGAGTGTTGGGAATTAAAAACACCATCAAGAATTAATAGTTATGTCTGTATATTTTTTCCTCTAACCGTATTCACAAAAAAACTGCTGTTTATAACATAAGAGTGTATTGTGTGCAATCTGTTTCATTTTCCCTGAGCAGGAACATTGTACAACAAGGAAAGTGCTATTACTGCGAACAAACACTAGCAAAAAAAAAAAGCACTCCAATCTATTCTCTGTTCTGCAAGAATAGGAACAAGACCAAATGTTCACTACAGGTGCTCCCTATAAAAAAAAGGTACTCTCTTTTACGGTGAAGCCTGTATTACAGGAATAAAAAGGGATTAAAGCAGAGGTGGGTGTGGTGCCATTACTAAAATTAGCCCAAGTGACTGCAGCATCAAACAAATTACAAAAAACACATTAGTGGCCACACAGTCCTTTCACAGGCGGAGGTATTGCCAACCTGCAGAGCAACTTTAAAAGTCAGAGCACATGCAGATCAGCTTTTATGAACTTCTATTTTTAATTTGAGTGCAAACACTTGCCATCCAACAGACATAAAGACTACCTTCTTGGTGTCCAGCAGAGAAACACGGATTGAAAAAGCAAGTCAGAGTTCAAGTCTGACATGTACTGCACTGTATGAGTATTTCAGAAGCATCACCGTATCCACCATCCTGCAAGCTGGATCAGCTTAGTTGTGATAAAGAGCGGCAAAAGAAGACAGATTATGAAATGCTGATGGAGTACCCTCAGCACCACCATTCATCAACATAATTAACCATAATCAGCACCATCCGCAGAGAGAGAGAGGTGGATGATGGAGGTGGGAAAATAGACAGTAAAAGTGCAGTGAAGGTGGCAGAGTTGCAAAAATTTTAACTGTCACATACAAATAAGCTTCATCAAACATTTTTGGATATGTGTGTTTTTTACTGCTTGGGCTATATGCAATCACTATATTCTTGTGATTGCATATAGAGAAATACGATGACTGCAGGCCTTTTTGTTTGTGCAGCTCAACACAAGCAAAAACTGAACCATAAATTGTGATGTTATCAAAAATGTTATCAAAATCAGTATTTTTTTTTTTTGTATTATTATTTTGGACAGAATGTTAAATGTCACAACATACCATTAATGAAGCACTGTGGCGCTACAAGGATGCATCTGGCCTGCTAATCACATTCTCCAGACATGAAACAACATGCTTGTTTCATACAAGCCCCAACAAAAACACATCATCATCTATATTTTTCAGTGAAATTAAAATGCAAAAATGACCATTCTAAACTGAAATCATGACTAATTTCTCAGTCCTAGTGTGAATTCAACATGATTATCATGCATTACTGCTTGACATAATCTATGTTACTGCACACCGATGTAGTTTTAAAGCTGTTGTTATCAAAATGTCGCGCTCCAGATGTCTAAAATGCACATGGATCAGGCTATTCATAATTTTGAATCCCGTTGCAAGCTCTCTTTTTTTTGGACCTTGGTATTCCTAAAACCGCCTACGGCCATGTTTGTGGTAACGACAAGATCCTTCACTCCATCCTCCCACACACAAGCAATGATCGGATGAGAGGGGTAATTATCTTACTGTCTTTACAGCACCAAAGTCAATAATAAGATTTGATTTTTCACAACTTCTACTCCCTGAAAAAATGACCAAGGTCCAGACCTCTGGGAGCTTCATCCACTACTGTAGCGCTACACAAACACACTGCAGGCGTGTCAACTCTTGCCTCCATCAAGTGTCTGTACCTCATCTTGCATAATTTTAATAACTGTTCATCAGGGTCAGCAGACATGCTGACAGATCATCTGTAATATCCAGTCAGCTCACGCAATGTCTCCAGCCAAGTTCCCATTACACATGCTGATCTGTTCGTCTTCATTCATTATTAACAGCCAAATGCAGCCGGGGCCATGTAGGCCACTTTATGGGAGTTTAAAATTTAAATACTTCAAAATTCCTGGGTAATTTCAGAGATGACCTGACAGCAGAAAGGTGCCTCACTGCATACAAGCACAGAGATTTATTGCTAATATTGCAGTGAAACGTTAGGGCTTTTGACAGTAACTCACACTATGAATGTATACAGCAGTCAGTTAATACCATCCGACAATTAAATTTATTGTTATCTCAGGATAATACAGTTGCTCTGAAAAGGGAACACTGCGCTGCAAATAAGGCTGCTGGTTCTTCAGGGGAAAATATAATTATTGAAAACTCTTTGCCCGAGCACTCTGTTATGTAATGATGTTTAATAATCTTTAGTTCAGCTGTGTTACTGTTTGATAAAGAAATCATGAATAAAAATTAACTTAGATCGTCTGTGCTTTGTAGACAATAGGAACTAATGTTTATATTATATCTACATTTTAAAAAATTGATTAAAGTCCAGAGTTCCATTTAGTACGGCTGGGTTTTCCTTTTCTAATTGTCTTTCTAAAAGGTTGTGAAGTAACTTCTACCACGGCCCTTTTTTTCAAATTATCTCTGCGTATGTATGGAAACGGCTCGAGTGTTACGTATTTCACAAGTGAGTCTGCCAGAAGCCAATCCCCTATGACCCTGACCTTTTCAGGAACTAATAGAATTACAGCACACTGAATGCCAATTAAATAAACACATAAATGGAAAACAAAAGAGGCAGAGAGAGCACAGGAGTGTAATTGCCATAAAACCCCTTAAGGTAAACACATGTTCCCGCAGTAGGCAGCCTCGGTGAGATATAGGCTGATGGGGAAAGGAAGGAGGAGTGTGTCTGTTTCTGTGTGTGTGTGCGTGTGTGCACTGAGGTAGAGACACAAAAAAAAGCCAGGGAGGAGGGAGTCAAACAGGCGAGGCAGGGTAGCCTGTGAATGTGTTGCTAATTTAGCTCTGTTTTAATTAGCTCTTGTGCCAGAGCACAGCAAAGCAGAGAGGGGGCTAGCGGGGAGCCCTGAAGATCTGGGCAGACTGGCAGGCTGAAAGAGGCCACCAGATTGGCATGCCTAACTAATGCCTGTCTCAGACCAGTAGCTGGGCACACACATCGCCCGCTGCTGTTCAAACCGCCCAAAGGTATAAAATTAATTCTGCAACTGGCCCGGCAATAACAACACACATACTCACTCATGCTACTTTATTAACGTCTATTCTCTCTTTTTTTGTTTGTTTTAATTTTTTTTTTTTTTTTCATTTCTCCTGTGCCCTCAGTCTAGCTTTAATTAAATCACGGTCTGCTCTTTTTCCTTTCTACTTAACAATGCAAAGACAAAATTTGACAGTTGCTTATGATAATGCTCCTGACTCTCACTCTCTAAGGGACAATCTCTGTTTACAGAGTAAAGGCAAAGAATGGAGACAATCCCCTCTGAGCAGCAAACAGTGCATGCCCTGACTGAATGAGCAAATATGAGCCTAACTGCCTTAGTTTTCTGAGAGGATTTATGACATGGCGTCTTATTATCTGCAGGTCGGATTACTGCCATACGCTCCCCTCCAAAATAAAGAGGCTCCACGCCACATAAAGCCCAAAGTGTTTTCAAAGCTGTGCCACACTCCCTTGCACTTTCAGCACAGATTTTAAGGCTGACTACACTGTTCCACCTCTTTGGTTGATAATGACGAGTTAGTCACCCTGAGTCCGATAGACCCACTCACCACTGTTTGCCTTCGCACTTGATGCATCGGGACAATCAAAAGGTCAAGAGGATGTGGGCATTTTTCCTTAGTGACACCAACCTGATGAGCCCTCTACTTGAAATGGATAGTAATTGGTTGGTGAGCACCCCAGTAATGTGGCGACGCTCTCCAGTGAAGACAGATTAAGCTTGCTGCAGATGGAGATAGTGCGAGGCCCAGGGACGGGAGGAGAGAGGGTCTCCTACTTGACTTTGAAGACAGAAAGAGAAGATGGAGAGCTTGAGATGAAGGAGCCTGATTAACATATTGTGCAGGAGAGAGAGAGCCCCTATCTACCAGACACCGTCTGGGGAAATATGCAGCAGCCGCCACAGTTAATGGGAGCCAGCACGTTTATTGTCCTGTTAATTAGCAAGGATGTGGTTAGGGCTGTAAAGATACGTAGTGTGTGAATTCAGGCAGGATGCACGACAAACAAAGAGCCAGAACAGTACACAAGCTTCACTACTCAAACAATAATGACAAATATTGTTGGTCAACCCCTTTAACAACTCTCCAAAGCGCGGTTATACTTTCTTCCTCTGAATCGCGGATGAGTAATTGCGAGGTTTGAGACACATTTCCTGAAGCCTTAGGATAGGTAACTCACTTGTCTGCCAGTTGAGTTGTTTGATCTGCTGACTTTGATCATACAGAGTGTGGGGCCGGGCAGTCCAATTTGACTGCATACCTCAGCGTGAAAGGAGGCTCACTGTATGATTTTTTTCGATAGTTTTCTTTCTTCTCCTTCTTCTTCTTCGCGTCCTCGTTTCGAACCACTGTGACAATGACATCATAAAACGCCACTTCTGGTGCATTTGAAAGAAGTAAACACATAGCTGGTGCGAGCAGCTGCTATATCCACTCAGTATCTTTGACAGTTTTAACATATAACACAAGTGAGAATTGCTGCACTCAGAGCTCATTTTAACTTCTCTTTTTTGGGGCAGAAAGACGCAAAGACAAACAGACTGAGAGGGACGGGAGAAAAGAAAATCATCCCCTTTGTACCTACTTTTTGGTATTGTATCTGATCACTAGAGGAACGACGGGTTCTGAAGCGAAGCCTCTGGGCTGGAAAACCCCTACAGTCATTTCCATAATTCATACTCCAGCCAGCTTCCAGTAATGTTGGACACCAAAACAGAAATAATAGATTTCTCGGTCTTTCTTTTTTTTTTTTCTCTCTCATAACCTTCTGTACATAACCTGCCGACAATCCACCTCACACACACACATACACATACGCACACTTGGTGCTCTGGCCCAGACCAGTAGTATCACAAGACAATGGTTGCTCCAGGCCTCTAATTGGCCCCATTTCTCCTCTTCTTGTCTTTCTCTCTTCGTGCCCATAAAAGCATTGGCTATTCTATCTAATACAAGTTTCTGAAGAGGCTGGACATACTGTAGCCCGCACTTATCCAAATACAATAAAACTATCCAAATGAAACCCAAGAGGAAAGACAATGCTAGTGTCCTAAAAAGTGTGTGCATTTGTGTGTGTGTGTGTGTGTGTGTGTGTGTGTGTGAGTGAGAGAGAGAGAGACTGACAGAATGGGGGTGAGATGGAGAGCAGAGGAAGACGGCGAGTGTGTGCTGGGCTGCAAACTGTGAGGCATGAAGGACGGCCATTGAGCGATCCATCGCAGGCGTCTCACGGACACACGGAGGGGGCTACGGGTGCAACAGGGCCATGGAAAGAACAGAGACTCTTCAAAGCTGATTGTGGCATGCATCACTTACAGCCAGCGCCTCCCACCCACTGTCCCTGCCAGCCAATCAATGGGCCTATTGTTTGTGATGCATGTGACCAGAGGTTTATGGGTTGTCCGTGTGCCGCAGTGTCTGGCTACTACAGCTCTGAAACTGTTACCGCTGATTATAAAAGACTGCTGCCGCACGCTCTCGCTCTGCCTCTGCCTCTCTCCCTTTTATTCTTCCATCCACTGCAGAGAGCCAATTTGCTAATGGATGCAGCAACCTTGTGATTTATTGTTGTCAAAGATCTGCTTCAAGTAAAATGCACTAAATGATTTAAGTTTGCAGGCAAAATTTACATTTGAAAGCCAGCCCACTCTGGAGAGAGCGCCTCACATCAAATATGCAAAGTTGATTATTTGGAGCATGGTTCTAAATCATTGTTCTAGCCCTCTCAGTGATATTAAACTCTGTATGGATTGTCTGTGGTTTGTGTCTATTCTTGGATTCAGTTTCTGAGATGGAAATTAAAAGAGCTAAAAGGAAGACAGAATTACAACAAAACCTATAGGCTAGTCTCTGTCTGACATCCTCAGTATTAAATATGCCTAAAGGTTAAGGTACAGATGTTACTGGTTCAAATTTGCGGACTTCACGCGTGGTCCACGCGAGACGGCACAAGACTCATGCATTTTTTTTCTTTGGCGAGACAAGAGGTTTTAATGAAAAGCCTCAATGTGCCAAAACAACCGCCAGGTGGCATCTGTGAGAACGGAGGACGACAGGCGGATGACTCAGTGATCTGTGCAGTAATCCACAGCTTAAACTCTAGGCTATTAAACTAGAACTAACTACTGTATACACTGCCTAAATCACAGAAACTATTGTAATATGATAAAGCCTGTCTTGCTTTATGACTTGATGATTATGTATCACATATCGCCGCGATTAGGAGTGGCGCTGTTCATGATACAGAATACAAGAGGATGAAAGGAGAACTAGCTGCAGACAGTAAATAATATAGTAGCCTAGTTTTTCAATGACAAAATGTAACGACGGCAGCTACAGTAGACTATAGCCCACGTCTCACTCTCTTTTTTCGGTCATCTGTCTCGTCATCTCCAAAATGTGTTTTTAAAATGAGCCAACTACAGTACTGTGCAGTAGTGCCGCAGATTTCTCACTCCGCACCTTGTTTGAGAGTGCAGCTGGATGATTTCTTGTGAATGAACGGGTCTGTGTCACTTTGGGGCTGGGCGATAAAACATAGGATAAATAACTTTCCCTCGATAGAAGACGCGGCCGATACAAAGTGACACCGTCAGCCATGCAGCCGGCCTGGACTTTTTATTTTTAATTATGAAGGATCATTTGCGCAAGGCAAAGATGATAGCATCAACAAAACACGGCGTAACACACGCGGCTGTATGGGACAGGCTTTTATTTAATTCAGAACAAACCGCTTAGCAAAAATGGAAAATATAGTCTATAATAATTAATTGATCTGTTGTTTGGCCACTGTTTGAAAATAACCCGAATTATGAGCAAATAATCTGATCCAGAACAGCAGTCATAATCAGACTTCTTCTAAATAAACCTAAACATTAAATAACTGGGTCAGGTCGGACCATGGGGTTATTTTTTCTCTTCTTCTTCACAGGAGAAGAGGAGGTGCGCTGCGCTCACGGACGCGTTGATGTTTTGTGATTTATCTGCTGCCTTGACTCTGCCCTTTATACATGTGCGTTCAGATTAACAATAAGACAAGCCATGGTTGAGTTTATTGAGTTTTAGCTGCTCAATCTCATTGTTTCAAAGAAAAGGGATTGATTTTTATAACGAAATGAAACGAAAACAATATTATATTGATACATTGTTGTAAAAAAAATCCAAAAGAAACGAAAATGAACTAAAGAAAATAACTTTCACACACACACATTAAAACAGTGCGATTGGTTGAAAGCTGATAATTAGCCATGTGCTTATAAGCTGATTGGCCGAAACCAAGAACAAAGCCGCGTGAATGGCCAATCGCCATGTGTTAACATTTCCATATTCCGCACATTCTGTGACAAACTGTAAACTGTTTTCTTGTCTGTAACAACATCTATTGCACGTCTGTCCGTCCTGGGTGAGGGATCCCTCCTCTGTTGCTCACCCTGAGGTTTCTCCTGTTTTTCCCTGTTAAAAGGGTTTCCATGGAGTTTTTCCTCAGTCGATGTGAGGGTCTAAGGACAGAGGATGTTGCTACGATGCCATGTGAAGCCCTTTGAGACAAACTGTTTGTAAAAGCGGGCTATACAAATAAAATTGCCTTGCCTTGCCTTGCCTTAACGGCCGACATGTAAATCAGCTGTTTCGATGGGCGTTATATGAATAGAGATGTTAATGTGGTACTTTGCACATAGCCTCCTCTTCTCCTGTGAAGAAGAAGAGAAAAAATAACCCCATGGTCCGACCTGACCCAGTTATTTAATGTTTAGGTTTATTTAGAAGAAGTCTGATTATGACTGCTGTTCTGGATCAGATTATTTGCTCATAATTCGGGTTATTTTCAAACAGTGGCCAAACAACAGATCAATTAATTATTATAGACTATATTTTCCATTTTTGCTAAGCGGTTTGTTCTGAATTAAATAAAAGCCTGTCCCATACAGCCGCGTGTGTTACGCCGTGTTTTGTTGATGCTATCATCTAAGCCTTGCGCAGATGATCCTTCATAATTAAAAATAAAAAGTCCAGGCCGGCTGCATGGCTGACGGTGTCACTTTGTATCGGCCGCGTCTTCTATCGAGGGAAAGTTATTTATCCTATGTTTTATCGCCCAGCCCCAAAGTGACACAGACCCGTTCATTCACAAGAAATCA
This sequence comes from Trachurus trachurus, assembly GCF_905171665.1. Classification (NCBI taxonomy): domain Eukaryota; kingdom Metazoa; phylum Chordata; class Actinopteri; order Carangiformes; family Carangidae; genus Trachurus; species Trachurus trachurus. The sequence continues at coordinate 13,654,767 of NC_139907.1, read as the reverse complement.
TCCAGCTGCACTCTCAAACAAGGTGCGGAGTGAGAAATCTGCGGCACTACTGCACAGTACTGTAGTTGGCTCATTTTAAAAACACATTTTGGAGATGACGAGACAGATGACCGAAAAAAGAGAGTGAGACGTGGGCTATAGTCTACTGTAGCTGCCGTCGTTACATTTTGTCATTGAAAAACTAGGCTACTATATTATTTACTGTCTGCAGCTAGTTCTCCTTTCATCCTCTTGTATTCTGTATCATGAACAGCGCCACTCCTAATCGCGGCTATCAGGCTGTCAGCATTGTCCCCAAAACGTCTGAGCAGTATTTAGTACGGTGCTGCCACCTAGAGGAAAACAGTTGTGGTGAAAAGTCACGCGATCACGCGATCCTGCAGTGCAGGAAAAACCCCGCAAATTTGAACCAGTAACATCTGTAGTATCACTGAACGGTACTGGAAATGTTCCACTTGGGTTAAACTTCTGAGGCCTGTGGTGGAACAGGCGGTGTTAACTGTAACAGCCTGTACTCCGTTTTATTTTCTGTCTTTTACTTCTCAGCATTCAGCGTAGACACCAGACAGACGGTCAGTCCTTTCTCCACTCACTTGTGTAGGCACTGGCATGGCAGATCTGTAACTCCCTCTATCTTTCTGGCCCTTTTTAACCCATGTCAGGACAGAGTTATTACAGAGATAGACCAATAGGAATGTCTGAGAGATCCCCTGGGTGTCTGGCTGCTGCTGAAACCAGCTGTGGCTTCCCAGAGCTAAGTGACACTCTCCAAAAACCAAAAGGCACATCCATGGCTGCAGATGCATAATATTTCTCTCACTATCTGTCAGCTGTTTTACACATTCCAGTCCCTCTCAACCACCACCTCACAATTTCAGCCTCTCCTTCTATTCTCCTGTCACTTCTCTCTCTCCCCCTCCTCTGGCATGCCTTCATAAATCCAGTACCAAGAGCAATTTCTCAGGAGAAGCGGACCAAAGCAAAAGATTCTTTGACGTACAGGTAGTTTACAAACTAATGAGCCGGTCTCAAGTCTTGTTTAAAACCTGATTTCAGGGCACAGGGAAAAGAAGGCTGTTCTGAAGTTACTGCAAAGCAGAAGTCTAGTTTAGTTCAGCAGCTCCACAGAACATGCGTACAACATACAACAAGTAGTTCTGACCAAGCAATCTGATTGGTCAACAAGACAAAATTAGAACGTGCTAAAATCAGCATGTCAGCACGCCTGACTCATCACTATCAATATTATTCCATTATGTCCATATGTGTACAGTCAAAGAGACACTAGTTGTGACCGCGGTGAAAATAAAATGTGGCTGGAGCTGAATATTTTGTTGGATAAAACGGAAGATCAACACCTCGATGTTGTTCTGTCTCTCTTTCTTTGCGACTTGTGGTAAACTAGGTTCCATTACACATGTTCCAGGTATTAGTCCGACCCCATGTATTGGAAATGGGAAGCACACTCACAAAAACATTTCAGGTCCTGACCGCATAACTGTCGTGCTCAACACTTATTGCTTAATTAGTGTCTAGACTTAACTCAAAACACTAAATGACATTAGTAGATACCCGCAGACATGCAACCTCATTTTAACTGACGTAAGAGAACTAATACTGGGCTACAAAAAGTCCAATTGAACTGTCTAAAATTGCCTCTTGAACTTGCAATAAAAACAGGTTGACACACTCAGACCTGGCAGGTCACAAATGCCACAAAGTCTCAATTACACAAGCAGAACTGACAGCGGATGACTGACAATGGCAACCATTCAACCATCACACAACTGGGGTGCCATATACTGTAGCTCACCAGGTTGAGCAGGTCCATATGTAGCTAGGCTACAGCCCTCACTGCAACCGCCCCCACTTTGATTCCCCCCTTTGCTGCATCCAGTGTTTCCCACAGGTTTGCAAGGAGACTGTGGCGGGGGGTAGGATCCACGAATAAATGAATGTATGGGAAACACTGATGTCATTCCCCCACTCTCTGCCTTACTTTTTCCTGTCTCTCTCAACTGTCCTATCAACGAAAAGGCAAAAAGCCCCCTTAAAAAACACTTTAAAATATATGTCAAACAAATGTGTTTCCATCAGTGTAAAAGTTTAACCTGTGGATTAACCTGTGTCTGTGGGACGGTACAGCCCATAGCAGTGTTAGAAGCCACCGATCAGCCCCGAGGCACTGCCCAGGGATCTACCCATCAGCTTACTCAGTGGCACAAATGGACACAAATACACTTCTGCTCAATACATGATTCTGTAGCTGACTTAGACCCACTCCTCTCACCACAGGGAGAACACAGAGCTGCAGTGGGAAAGAGGTAATTTGCCCTCTAAGCCTCAGCACAGACCCAAGCACTTTTCAAATGTCATTAGTCATTAAAAACGATCTAATAGTGATCATATCAGCACTTGTGGATAAATCACAGCACATTTGACACTAAGAGCCCATTTCCATTCTGCACTGATGGATGTCAGAGACGCCATGCAGGCAACCTGAGGTGCCGCTTCACACTTGGTTGAATCTGCTTATCTACTAACACGCATTTCGCTGCTGCGTTGAAACTTAATATTGCTTGGAAACAAATGCAACATGTAAATGAACAAGAAAGGGAGGAAGAAGCTCGCCATGTGTGTTTAGGACTTTAACTCCGGGCTCATCTGCGGCAGGCTTTTAAGTTTAAGTAGCATAGAGGCAAAGCACCGGTCAGTCAGTCCCGAGCTGAACGCAGAGCTGTTCATTTGCTGACATAGTGTAGCTGTGTGCTTCACTGTGTCAAGTGACTCATAAGTTTATAATATTTACTTTAGCCCACATTCAAAATGGTGTTTTGGAGCAGACGCGGAGTCATGCAGAGTGAAAAGGCAAAGCAAAACGATAGGGAGAGAAAGCCAAACACAACACAGTATACGTCTGATTTGTATTTGGCATTTCAATCCCTCCCTGCTCTGCTCTGCTGTGTGTTACTGGGGCTGGGCCTGCATCTGTGATCAAACAGACCGATTGGAGAACTGACTCTCTTCCTATCCCTTCACACCGAACCACACAGAAAGGCTTCATTAAGGCTCAGGACTGGAGATACAGTATCAGAAGCAATTTTCCATGCCTTTCCTTAGGAAAGAAGAGGATCCCATTGTTAGAAACAGAGGGAGAGGAATCTGTCTGGGCCTTTCGATGAGATATAATACAGTCTACCGCCTCTGCACTGTAATCTATAGTGATGGGCTGGGGCTAATGGGAGGCTGACCTGCAATAGAGCTCACTGGGAGTCATGCAAAGAGGCAGAGGAGAGGAAGAAGGAAAAGGGGGGGACGGGAGTAGGGCAGGGAAGAGAGACAGAGGGAGAGAGCAGGAGGGGGAGATAAAGAGGGGGAGATGGGAGGGAAGAATTGGCTTGAAATTTTCTGACAATGAAACGTCTCCAGTAATTGTTCCTGTGGTGATAAATGGTGTCCCATTGTACAGTGGGTCTCCTTGTCCTTGGGAGTCAAAGAGATGAGGAGAGGGGGGGGAGAAGAGCAGAGGGAGGGAGGGGACGCAGATGGACTGGCAAAGCAGCATTTAACTTGGCTCCGACTGCAACCAGTCAACTTTCTGAAGGTGATGCCGCGCGCATGTGTGTGTGTGAGTGTGTACGTCTGTGTCGCTGCTTGTTTGTGTCGGCGTGTCTATGCAGCGTATATGTCGAAGCATTTCTGGAGAAGTGAACCAGCAGGCAGCACAGTTGTGAGTGGGGCTCCTGCCCTTGGGGATGAGGCTGACAGAGTAAAAACACATCATAACACTGCAGTAATATTCCCTTGACAATGCGCTCAGAGCACTTTGTGCCCCAGAGACATTTTGTAGCAGCCATCCACAGGGAAGAACATTTACAATGCTGTGACTTTTTCCGTCATTATAGTCCTTTAGAGGCCTAATTGTTTAAAGAATAATTACTGTTTGCCTTTGATTTTCCAACTATATTAATGAAATGATAATGCTATTATGTTATCATTATTTATTGTCCTTAATGATTGCTTTGTTTGATGGGTTTATAAGGTCAAAGATATTTCATATTATCAGGCGTCAGCTCTCCCATTCAAATCCAAACAGTAAAAAATAAACTCCAGATAAGGCACTGTGGATGTGGTTTTTTAAATATTTTAAAATCTCTTACATGCATCGCCTTGTATTTTGTAACACTGAGAGCAAAGACAAGCTTCTCTAATATTTGGGGATTTTCTCTGCACCAAAATAAATGTTTAAACACTATCAAATATTCTCTGTGGTTACAAAAGGAACGACACCGTGTCACACACCACTCAAGACAATCCAAACCAAGAAACCTATGCTGGCTGAAATTCATAAAACATGTATAATATTGCACAATTGGACTCAAAGCTCTCTTGTCTTGCTGGAAGTGCCACATAATATTCAGATGGTATTTCTGAAAAGCCTATGAACTGAAATCACTGGTATACATTATTTAGCAAATCATTAAGGTGACAATTTGACAATAAAATGAACAAAAATTTAAATTAGATGGAATTTCCCTTCAAGGATTAGGCAGTAGCTTGCTATATTCAAGACAGACAGGATCTGACAGCAGCATGACATTTACAGCTATTGCTGAACTCAAGCTAGGAAAAAAGTAAATACTAAGTACAAGAAGAGAAATACCTGAACTAAGCCACTGTTTATGCTGTGTTTCTTGTCAAAATAATGTCAGTACTGGTGTAACAAATACATCAATACAGAAGAATGTTTGCATTCCTATTTCATATAGTTTATACAGTGACAATTATATGGCTCAGATTTGGTTGCTTTGATTCAATTTGATAGTTTGGCCAGCATAAATAAAATACATATCAAAAATTAAATACATGGGAGAAATCAGTAACAAACATTAACACCCACAAGTTAATTGATGTACAGAATAAATCTGTTCACAAACATTTTCCTTCGACACTGTAAAGACCAGTACAAGAAAGGTGTTGAATCCTTGTGTAAATCAATCATTTCACTCTCATCTCTACCATGGACTGTTTACCCGAGTTAGCTACAGTATATGTGAAGATGGATTAATGTGGATTCACTCCACAAGTGAACAAGCTGTTTCTAGAAAGCGCATTCGGCCCCAGAGAGAGTGCATTCCAAGTCTGTGTTTTCCTGATAAGCATATAGGTTAATTGGCGATCATGTCATTCATGTTAACTGGCATTTGTGTCATGTTGCAAAAAACAGAAGGAAAAAACTATGATGGGCAAGACGGAGCACGGATAAGTAAAGTGGGGAATGAGAAGAGTATTTCAGTTACTTCTTGGCGAGAAGAAATGAGTCCTGCGCAAAGTAGTTAACGTGAGAACCATCTATCACTGAAACATGAGAGGAATGGCAGAGAGAGGAAGCTGTTTCCTCAGCAGATGGACGTAAGGAAAGAGCAGAAGAAGAAGCTGTTCATGCTCAGGAAGGATTGTGAAGGCGAGAGGAGGAGGACACACTGTAAATGCTAAAGAGACTGCAGCGCCCCGAGTTACCCATGACACACATTAATCATTGGTGGCCTCTCTCGCTGCATACGAATAATGGTGATCCTCCCCCCTGCACCGCTATCTCACCTACAGCTGTGACACAACCACAGGCCCAGGTGTCACATGAACTGCTCTTTTCCCTTCCTCCACTTCCTGTTTTTTTTTTTTTTTTTGCTCTGTTTTCCTACCACCAACGCACACACACCACATATATATGCATGGACATGTATCGCTCATGCATCTCTCACTCCAATGCCCTGCTGGCCTTGAACAGGATCATGCCCGGCAGAAAGCAAAGTAGGTGGTTGAAAGAAAAAGGTTACACTCATTATACAGATTAAACCTGTAAATGCTCTGTCATTGGTGGAATCGATGTGCCACTTCATTGCAGTGACTTATTGATCAATCTCATGTCAGGGTCATACACAGTGCATCGTTCCGTAGTAGCAGGGACTGTCTTTCCGTTCAGACCCTGGCACCTCTCACAGATGCACTCTCTCCTCAGTCCTTCACCCAATTCACTTGAGACGGCAGACACGGCACATCGGATGTAATTTTCTTACACCAGGGTTTGAAGATATGACTGTTTGAGAAAATAGATGTGAGAGATGAGTTTGGATCTAGATACAACTGCAACACCATGAAGCCGCTGAGTGCCTTCATTGTTCAGTGATTCAGTTGTTGGTGTCCTTCTACCATTGTAACACATTTATGGAAAACAGCACACCTGGCCGATGAGTGTGAAAAGATCGCCTCTTCAACAACCTTTCAACAACGCTGCTTCATATTTTCTTAAAAGATATTCTGGTAACAAACAAACAGAAAAGCAGTACAAGGGAAAAACAACAATCCAATTCTCTTGATGGCGGCAATTAAATTTGATAAATATCTAAAATAGCACGTTTTCTTTATCTGTAATTGTTTTTACTGAGGCGGCTATGCTCAGTCCTACAGTCCTAGCTCTCAATTAGAATGAAAAAAATAATTGTTTCCAATGCCTCAAGACACAAACAGTACCAGGCTATCCTTTCAGAGCCATGTGCTCCTAATAGAATAAAAGATAAAAAATAATTAAAAGAAGACAAACTCCTGAGTTGAGTCAAGAGGGAGAAAACACACAAATTTGCACAGAAAACACACATAAATGTGTTGATTTATATGGTTCCTAATTCCGGTCAAAAGGAGTATAGACGGTGTTTGTGTGAAAGCTCAGCTGACACCCTAACACCTGTCCAATCTTATCTGAAAATGAACTACAGTGGCTCTATTTTGCCTCGCTGAAAGGAGATACATTTGGCTCCTTTGAATGGAAACCCTTTACTGCAGGGAGGAAAGAAAGGCAGAGCAGCTGCCTCGCCTCGCATGACGCCTGCTTCTCCCAACCCACAGATCACATCCAGACCGTGGCTACAAAGGACATCAATTTGTGATTACAAATAACACAGCTCGTCCTTCCTCACATTCAGAGCACCACGGCCCATACCACCCATTGCTCTTCTTTAGAAATCCTCCGTGTCCCTGCTTGCATGGGTCTGATGGGGGGGAGGTATCAGGTGCACGTTGGGGCTGAAAAAATAATTGGTTTTGTCCAATGCGTAGATGAGATTGTGTGATCAGCCAAGTTTGGTGGGCAGAGTTTACATGTTTATCATGCGTCTGATGCTGCACAGCTGCACACCGCAGGGTTTCTCGCTAAGAGGAGCCTTGATTGCTAGTGAGCAGATCGTTTTCTTTTAAACCCCAGCTCCGAGTACATGGGAGTATTGTGAATCACACAATGCCGACGCAGGCCTGTTTTCAAAGTGAATTGTTTTATGCAGCTTCTGGACCACATCTCTGTTTCCATCACACAGGACAGTCACAGGGTGGGAGATGTGGAAACAGAAGCCTGAACGTACTGTTGCATGTTGCCTCAGGGAGCTATGGTAACAAGAGGTTATGGCATCAGGCAAAAATGACTGGAATTTCTCACCTGTTGCTAAAGGGCATATCTTTCATGTTAGGCAGCTTTCATTCCAACATGACATGCCCTCCCAGACACACGGTATCCTCTCTCCGTCTATACACCACAGGTGTACAAAAAGTCAAGAGGAGCTCCACATTACTGAGAAATGCGTCACTTGTAAATGGTGAGCGTTTGAAGACTGTGAGCACCACGCTGCGGTATTTGCCACGAGGGCGACAGTGTATGAGCCTGGGTTGTTGCTACCAGGACTAAGCTCCTGCAGTATGGGGAGCCATATTAAAGTCTCCATCATTCACCATTTTTTCCTCACCTTCAGTTATGGATGGAAACAGATGACCGGGAAATTGCACCCTGTCTGACAAATGGCAGGATGGCATCGCTCCACGGGCTGCCCACCGGCAAACTGCTGCTACTGAAGGAAAGGACGTGAACAAATCGGCTCCCGCTGCTCCAATTACTGAGCGCGCTCATCTCACAGAGGGACTGCAGTCAACTCCACGGAAGCCGGGATGGAAAAACACTAGCTTGTGAGAGGACAGATGATGATGGGGTCAAGGGTACGATGACATTTAATTCCAATCAGCTATCACCTTTAAATGTGTTATTCCACTTAAGTGGGCGTCCATCAGATAGATGACCAGCACAGTTAGGACATTGCTGCATAATTCAAAGAATTGACTGGTGATATAGTATGAAACCACTTTACATTAAAAGAAGAAAAAAAAGCCTGTCACTGAAGTGGTAAATATTCTATTCCAGTCTTGGAGAAAGAGGACAGTCAAAGATTTTCTGTCCAGTTAGGACGTGATATACCTGAGCTCTGCGATAGCGTTTGGCTTTTCAATATTAGCTTTAAGTGCTCCTGAGGGGAATGAGAGAGTTAGTAAGTTTTAAAAATAAAAATCTGGGTAAAACAGGGAGGGGGAGGGGGAGTGGGGGGCTCTTTGTTAGATTTAAATGCTGCACTATGTTCTCTGTGACAGCCTAGTGGTAATTTATTGCCATAGCCATTACGGTTATTAGAAAACTCACTCAGGAAGACAAATGGCAGCCTGGCCGGTCGCTGGTCTTCCGTCAGGGCTGACAAGGGAGACGCGGCACTCTCGGCTATTGACATTTTCACACCTAAAGGCAAGCTCTGCCAGCTGTATTCCGATTCAAACCCCAACTTAATGGCAATGAGCTAAATCATCCCTGGCCTTGGTGTACAACTTTGAGAGGAGGAGCTTTCTGGTATTCAGCGACCGGGTACAGCCGTCCGAAATGGGCATTTCATGGGCAGATTTTTTTTTTTTTTCCCCAGACTGACAGATTAAAATGAATTATGCTATAAATAACTTCTATCACAAAGAGCCATTAGGAGAGACCGTTAGGAGTGTCTAAATGGAAGCCATTTCTTCTGTTTGACTGAGAGTGAAGAGGAAAGAAGGAGGAGAGGGAGGAGATTTGAGGCAAAGGCGCTGTGTTCCAATGTGCTTTTTCAATTTCAACATTTCTGAGGCCCATGAGTCATATTTCACTCAGTGGCCCAGAAAGAATGACAAATGATTTCAGTTGTTTTGCAGCGATTGAAAGTGAGAGGTGACATGGCTATCAGTGAGGGCTCTGGCCACACAATAACACCTTGTCTGGTAGCACAAAATACAGCAATAAAAACAAAGGTTGAGAAAAAAGTAAAAGTAAAAGTTTCAGCCCTGTGAATGCTGGCCATTGGGTAGAATGAACAATTTCCTAAGTACAGTTTAGTTACTCTTTGGTCCTTGGAAGGACAAAAGAAGTTTGACCTGGTAACAACAAAAATAAGTATGTCCTTAGAGAGAGCCATAACAGTTTGCCTATTGCCTTGTTTACTGCAATGAGTATGGTGCTTGCTAGATTATCATATTAAGTGTGGTCAGCGCATGTTGAGATTACAACATTGGAGGAAACATAAAAAGATGATATTAATAAGATTTATCCTTTAGGGACTCTAGGGCACATTTCATGGGCATGTTGTATTTCTTCACTATGATACTTTGTAATGGACCCATGTCTGGCCATTGGGAAAGTTTTGCCAGACAAAAGTTCATGGTATCAAATCCCTCACTGAAACGAAGCTGCAAGGGAAGCGGTCTCTTGCACTGACTTCTTGCAATGAAGGAAAAAAAAATGTGCTGGACAAACAGACTGGCAGAGGTAGGAGACAGTGTGAATGACAGAAAGACCAACATTGAGAAAGGAGGATAGTTATGTAATTGTGGAGAAATAACTTTTTTTCCGTCTAGACTAACCAACATTGACCTTCCTCAGCCAATCTGCTTACTGGGGCAAAAACACTGGTTGGCTGGGAACAGCAGTCCAAAGAAATCAGTCTGTTAGAAATTAAGTGAATGGATAACAAAGCAATTTCTGGTAAAATATACATAGAACTCATTTCCAGAGAACACTATATTTTACTTTAAAGTAAGATACAAGATATTAGACAAGACAACAGTTATGCAATGTTTATGAGGTGTATATATATGCACCTAATGTGTACTAGTAAATATGACGAAGGGTTGTATGTACTGTATGAATAACACACAGTAATTGTAAGGCCTGGTGCTCCTCCACTGACATACACTCCTGAGAGGCCACGGGGTGTTGAGAGGCAGTGTGTTGAATTGCTAATGGAAAGTCATGTGAAGGGGAATGCTGGATACATGAGGGTAATGGTGATGATGACACCGCGCTGATAGCTTCCACAACAGCGCAGTCTGTGTGGCATGTTTGTGCGTTTGTCGAGGGAAAGGGTAATATACGGCACAGAGGCTGGTTCCATTACCTTGTGTCAGGAAGCAGCGAGCCAACTGTATTGTACCAGGAAAAATTATGACATTTCAAACAGCCAAACTCCCACTGTTGACTTGAAGCTCATAACAACACAGAGGCTTTGCCTGGTCACAAACTGATTAAATTCTGTCTTTTACAAGACAGGATAAGAATAGAGGCAGGCCTCCATATTGTGACATGTGCATGCTCCACGCTAGGCCTTTATTGAAGATATGTATTGGTTTAGCGAGGGCCAAGGTTCAGGGCAGACTGGGGTTAACTGCCATTCGCTGACAGCCCAGATGAGAAAGTGATGTGCACAGTGGGAGGTCACCGTGTGTCAGTCCGCCAGCTAACACTGGCTCATTGGGAGCACGGCATGCTCCATTTAACTTCACAGGGCATCCACATCCTGTGTGTCTCACACAGACACTCACATTCACACACACTGAGGCCTTTGCTCTCCCAGCCCCTCCTGCATGGCCATGCTGGGCTCCCTGTCTCCCATAGCCAGAGTCACTCTGCCTCATTAGGGTAATTGAGACAGGTCCTCCCGAGACTAAAGAGCTGCTGAATTGCTACCCACTCGCGCATTTAAAAGACCACTTAATCAAGTCCTTGTGTGTCTATGTTTTATTCTCTCTCTTTCTCATCATTCCTCTCCTCTTTTTTGTCATACTTTTCTTTCATTCCTTTTTTTTTCTTCCGTTTGTCTGCGTCAGGTCATTGAGTGGGATACAGTGAAGTGTCTGTGTGCTGCTAATTGCCAGTAAGAAAATGATCTAGGGGGTTTCTGTCTCTAAACTACAGTCCCCCGGTGCTGAGGAAGCCTCTGGTCCATGATGTGTGAATGGGTGACAGCAAAAAAAAAAAAAAAAAAAAATGCTGATCCGCGGATGTTGGGCAGAAGGAAGGGAGGGGGGTAGAGATTGAGTGAGGGAGGGAGAGGGAAAACCCACCACCTCAGCGATTCTGGGGGCCCGGCTGCTCTGAGCTGACAAAGACACCCAGATTGCGGCCAGAGGTTGTCTCAGCGAGGCGAGGTGAGCCAGAGCACCCGTCATGTAACAAGTCAGATTTAGCAATACTGCTGGGTCAAGTCATAGCCGGCTTGCACCACACACTGCTCGCCTCTTCTATTGCTCATCCATCTGAACACAAATTACTGAGCCCTCCCTCCTCAGAGAAATACAGTCTGTGTGTGTATGTGTGTGTGTATGTGTGCACTCTATTTACACATACACACAATTCAGAAACAAAAGTAACAACCCTTAAGATGATGGACGATGGACGGATGTGTTGTTCTTCTGTCTCAAGACTTTATACAAGCCTGAGGCCCAAGCAGATGAGGACAAAAAGCGAGACGCTGTTTATCTGCTCCCATGAAATAAGGCAGTGACAACGCAGCGTGTTCAGCAAACTACCTAGCACAAAACAGGGAAAAGGGGGGAGAGTGTCACCACAGAGACCACCCTCTTTAATCATGCCCTATTTCTTTCTCTATTTCTGTCTCTCTCTCTTTTGCTCTAACACTCACTACATAATTTCTTTTACTACCATTCTCCGTTTCTTTCCATTTTTCTTATTTCTCCCAGCACCACACATCCCACCCGTCCCTCCCTCCGCCCCCCTCGCCCCCTCTCTTATCAGTGACAGGCTGGAAACAGAAGTGAGATAAGGAAACGCCAAAGCCAATACAAGGTGTGGTGGTCGAACACCCGGGCAGATTAGTCATTGACACATTTGTCAGTTGACAATGGTTGAACGTGCAGCTCAAACTGGTAAATGGGAGCAGAAACAATGAGATGAATTTTCTTCCTCAAATTGCATTATGCGCCCTGTAGCATTACCAGTTGGATCCGGGTGTATACAGTTGGTTCCCTAAGCGCTGGCAGGACATATTACTAAAATGGAGCCGCCACTGCATACCTTAATCGGTTCCTGTCACTCAATCGCTCAGACAGACACACCAGCACTCATTTACACATCATGTATACTCGAATACACCAGGGTCTGCTTCATCACTCCCCCGCTTGGCTGTCTAGAAAGCCTTAATGCCTTAATGCTCATGTGTACCAACAGTTCGGGACACTCATTTCCAGACTGTATGTTTGGAAATTGAACGTCTATGTCTTTCTGCATATTCTAGCTCTGTTGTTAACCAACACAATTGGATATATTGTGAGTAACGATGTTTGACATCCAATTCAATGCAAGTTAGACATGGGATAACCCAGCATTTTCATAAGTATTAAAGAGGAACTATGCAAGATTTTTACCTTTAATAAAATTTAAATTATTAAGTTATTAAACAGCTTTGGAGTAATTGTGATGGTTAAATGACTTGTTAGCTCTCCACCTTCCACCTAGCGTCTCTTGGTCGAAAACCAACCTTGCAAGATCAGCACCTTCGACCCGGTGTCGCAGATCTCATTACACATTGTTAACACCTATATTATAAAACATTATCCACCGCTCCACGGATTGACTTCTCATCGACTCTGTTGAAAACAAATGGGCATGGCCAATGGGCGAGGGAGGAGGATTAGCAAAACAGCGAAAAGGTGACCAGACTTGCATAGTTCCGCTTTAATTACAGGTTATGTAAAATAACTATTGGAAGACTTTATTTCTTTCAGGGTTTTGTAGTCACCATCAGTTGTTGATGACAGTAAGCTTCATTAATTCTGCACTTATTATGAACTGTTTTTTGTTTTTTTGTTGTTGTTTTTTTTGCAAGTTGAATTGACTTTGTATGTTGGACAAATGTTCTTCTGTGCTGTCACTGTTAAAATAATCACACCAACTTAAAACAATTTGCTCACTTATTTGGTGGAGTCTCTTCTGTGATAGAGTTGCACTCTCAGTTCTACCATCAGGGATGATGTGTTTCAGAGACGACTGACCAATAATTGCAGCTATTTTGTCATCTATGGGTGACACTGAAGTACTCCGCAAACCCTCTGTGCCTGTCTCTGTGCTGCAATTTATTGACTTTTTTTGAGGTCAAGCTATTTTTTTCTTCACTTCTGCCACAGTTCTTATTATAGGTGAAACAGTGTTCACAGCAATCGTCAACAGCCTCCATGCTGTTTGTTTTTCCTATTTGGAAGTTCCATGTGTGGAAGTGCTAATTAAAACATTCTTGTGTAGCTGAACCTCATTTAGCTCAGCATCAAGTTTCCTCCTTGCTCTCTGTTTCACTACTGTCTAACAGTCCCGTATTTGCAAATACTAAGAATACATTTTTATAGTAACGTTAGCAAATCGAAGCACCAAACTCCTGCACTAACAAAAAAGACTGGCTGACCTACTCAGACTGCAGCACTTTACCTCTCTGCTGGGTGAAGGAAGTAGCTACCTCATACCATAGTCTGTTTCAATTACAAAGCTTTGCTACTGTGCAGCATTTTGGATAACAATGCTTTTCCCCGGTACTGACATTGCAGCAGAGAAGTTGCACACTCCACACACTCTAACTTCTGTTTCTTTACAAACACAACTGATGATGTTGGTTATAAGTAACAACATTATTTCATTATTTCCACACAGAAGACGGACTATAGGATGCTTCAAAGTAATTGTGACTATGGCTTAGAGCTAAGTGGGAGGTTAACATAGCCCTTCAAATTAAGATTTTTAGGACAAAACAACAAGCGGTCAGGTACTACACTGATGTTGCAAGGTGCTCCTAACAAGTCACAAGTCATGGAGTTAACTATCACATTAATCCGGAGCTTTTTAATTCAGGTAAAAATGTAGCATAGCCACGGCAATAATTCTGCTTAGTTCCTCTTTGACGTACATGCAACCAAAAAGACACATAAATGTAAATATTTTCTGTAACTTACAACAACTATTTTATGTTATGGTAAATCTTGTATCCAATCTTGTTGCTATGTTAGATCAAAACCTGACTTTTGACCATCACATCACAAATTGGTTCTGTTGTGTTTCTTTCAACAAGAAACATTGCTAAAAACCATTGTGGCATTGCATAAGAAGAACATCCCAGAGCAAAACATCCATGCCTTTATCTCTGTGCAGATGGATTATTGTAATTCCTTATTTTCTTGTTTAAGCGAGTCTGCAATTTCACAACCTCAGTTTGTTCAGAGCACAGCAGCCAGACTTTTGACAAGGACTAAACAAAGGGAGAAAATCACCCCTATTCTGGCCCAATTACATCGGCTTCCTATACCCTTCAGAATTCAGTTTAAAATCCTCCTGATCACATTCAAAGCTTTCCATAGCATAATTCTCAGTAACACAGTACTCTGCACCACAAGAGCATTCAGATCATCTGAACAATTGCCCTTAAATGTCCCATGGCCCAGGCTTAAAACAATGGGAGGGGGGGGGCATGTTCCTGCCATTTTACAGTAGTTGCAACTTCATGGATTGGCCTCACCCTCACTGTCAAGGTCACCCAAGTCTGTACTACTCAATGAGAAACTTTAAAAACCTGCTGGTATTTGTCATGGGAATTTTCTTTCATCAAATAGTTACTCATTCTGGTTGACTTTATGTTGACTTTACTGTCTCTTAATGTTGTTGTGGGAGTGTTTTGTTTGTTTTGTCTTGTGCCTTTTTATTATTAATCCTAAATTACTCTGTAACTATTTTTGAAAAGTTTTTAAATAAAGTTTTTAATTGTATTATTTATTATTCAGTAAAGACGGACAAAAAGTTTGGAGTAGAGTCTGTAAAATGTCTTCAAATTATGTTTCTATAACCTAAATTGTTTAACTCCAGCTCAATAGGAAATTGGTTTCAACTTGGCTAGTCAGACTTTTGCCACAGTCAAATGTCAAGTACATTTAAATGTTAATATCTCAGTGGGTTATGTGCCAAAGTATTGTGTTTCTGTGATCTGTGAAATATTAAAACTACACTGTTGCCCATAAAGTTGGAATAAAATATATAGCCTATATTTTTGTACCTCTTCTCATTAAATGATTGTGACAATGTGGTTTGTTCTTGATAGATGAAGTGTATTTCTTCTCAAAACGTAACTGATCAATTCTCTTCCAAACATCACTGTGAAAATTAAACCACTATTAACCTTTATAATAAAAATAGGAACAGGCAGTAGTTACACTATTAGTTTTGTATTCTGTTGTATCTCTGTAATCCATTTCACTGAGTTCTACTTCCTTCATATATTGTTTAATAAATGCCACACAGGAACATGACAGTATCTTGCAGTGCATGACATGGATGTTGTGATTTGAAAACAGTAAGAAAATGAGAAAAACAGTCAATAAGTGTCAATTATCATGTGGATATTGCTATTTTAATTGTCATGGTATGTATGTGGCAGGTGCCGTTTCTCTGACACTGATGAATATCTAATGAGTAGCTGATTAACCAGTCGTAGACATTTCTGATGCTGAGGTTCACAGATTAAATAATGTATAACTAAGGTTACAGCTATGATAGTTCTGTAATTATCTCCGAGACTAGACAGATGTGGAGTTGGAGAAGGTGATACTTGGGAACTGACTGATTACTTGCCTGCAAGAATAAGTTGGACAATATTTACTGCAGTCACTGCTATCCCCAATTTCAGAGATGCCATGAGTCAATTTTCAATACTTTAAAACGCAAATTGCGTTGCTGGATACAAGCAGACAGGCCGGATTTATAACTGCTTACAGGTGTGTGAGCACATGTGTCATTAGTACCATCTGCCTCATATATAGGCAGCTTGATTTTGCTCCATGCAACACTTTGATAAATATAGTTCCCTGGGCCTCAGTGGCTTCTCTTCCCCAACAGCCCACAAGAGACAAACACTGCAAGTGTATTCTAGTCAGCAACCTGCCACTTTAAGTGGTGGTTCAATCAAGTGAATGGCCATGAGTCCTCTACTCCCTTAAAATGTTGCCATTTAGAATTATTGCTGCTGTAAGAGGTTGAAGAAGACTTGAGGAGAGCATGGAGCATGATGTTGTTTAATGTCACAAGATTCCTCCCTTTGTCTTTAAACCAGTTAACCCAGTATAATATTCATTCATACTTAGATTACATTGAAGACAATGAGAGAATGTAAAACCCTTTTCTGTTGCAGCACTGTAGATTTTGTCCCTTAGCTTCACAAAGTTTTAGGTTTTTTTTCTCCAGACAGCTCCCACCGGCTCAATTAACTATTGATCAGATTTGTGGAAGCGAATGTAAATAATTAACAAAAGTGAAGATAGCATCTGCAGCTCTGCAAACAACTTCAATACAGAGGCCTCTGTGTCTCTGATCAATAGGGCGTGGACGGCATGCACAGCAGCCACTTTGAGGACCTCTGCAAGGTGGCCGCAGAAACAGAGAAAATCACATTTTTATCAGACATCGCAGTTGTGTCAGCAAAAAAACATCAAGACCACAGTAGCAATCAAGCACTGGCTGTTTTATTGTAGATACCGGAGTCGGGAAAACTATCTCCCTTTGACATTTAGACGTAATCTAATTAATTTTCTGATGTGGCATACTAGATGGTGAATGAAAACCGAAATTGTTGTTGTTAAAGCACTGAGGCGCAATTGGACCTTTTTCCTACACAGAAACTCCACCGAGAACGATGTGCTTCAAAAGAAAATCTGTCCCCCCCTGTAACCGGCTCTGAGCGAAGTGATAGACTGGTTATGTCCAACAAAGCCTGTGTAAGTAAAGATGTAACATACTGAAGAGAGAAAAGCATAAAGCTCCTTGGGGAAGTACTACTGTATATGGCACTGTTGGGGGGAATTGAGAGAAGGCCTCTAGGTTACCCTATTTGAATATGAATGCCTCCCATGATCCACATCAAGGGCACTGACAGGGGCACCTCTATCTACAACTACCTCCAGCGGATGTGGTGGTGTGTCTGCATATTTGTGTGTGTGTGTGTGTGTGGTGGGTGCACAACTGATCACTCTGTGCAGCCATCAGCCACCGCATTATTCCAAGGTACTTTGTACAGTGCATTAATCACAGAGACCCTTGAGCGCTTCCACGGATCCAAATATTCCGACCTTGAGGTTACAAGAAAGACATTAGTCCTGATCCATTCAAAGTATTGGAGACAGGGAGGGAAGCAGAGGGAGGGGGCAGAAAAGCTTTCAAGGTAATGAAATTCTGCCATAATTTAAAGGAAAAGACTTGTGGGGACAAGCCTGAGCCTGAGTAAGAAAAAAAAAAGATTAAATTGGTTTTTTTTTCCTTTTTTCCCCTTTATTTTAAATTAGGCTTAAGTGCATGTGGGGGGTAGTTTTTCTTTCTCTTTTTTTCGAACAAAAGCATGATAACAGCATTAACGTCCAGAATGAATCGAATCATTTCCAAACCAATTAACCTTTGACAGAATGGATGAGTGGACAGGAATGAGAATAGTGCATAGAAGGGAAGAGCGAGAGAGAGAGAGAGAGGTGAGCGGAGGAGGATGAGGATGAGGAGGGTGGGAGGCAGTGTAAAGAAACAGGGTCTAGCACTTTGGGGGATGGCAGTTTGCTGAGAGCTGACCATGATGGGAGATACTCGACATGTCTAATACCAGACATACCGGTTCAAACAATGTTGGTGGTCGATCTGAACGGAGAAACATCAGTTGAACATATGGCGGACCTGTACCACACACCGTCTCTCTTGTAAGGCACCCGGAGGTAAGCTGGGCAACAGGAGTCTCCAGAGAGGACACCAACCTACTCAATCTCACCTCTGTCTGTCCTGTCCACCCTGACTGATAATAGAAGGGGTCTGCAGTTAACCCCACTTATTCTCTATGCTGCTCTCGCTCCCCCTCTCTCCCTCCATTCCTATTCCTATTCCTCCCTCACTGGCTCAGGCACAGCTGCAGCCGGTCCATTAAGTTAATTAAAGGCTCCATTTTGAGCTGGAGCCCGCTAGCAAATACGAGTGCCAATCAATAGATCTCTGGCTTATTTTGTGGGAGGGAGGGGTGACAGGACTGGTGCTGCATTCAGGGACATGATTTGTGGCCTTGGCAGACAATCCACGTCCCTCTCTGTCTTGTCCTCTGTCTCTGTCTAATTTGGTAGCCACCTAGCCCCCTTCCACGATCTCCTTCCCTCCCTCTCTCTCTCCGCTCGTGTGATGTCATCACTCTCCCGTCTTCACCCCCAGCTGTTACTGCCTCCCAGAAGTCGCAGCCCTGTGTTTTCCTCCGAAAGCGTATTTGCATTTGCGTTTGAGTCACCATCTGCACAAAGGTGCCGGTTGCAGTGCGGCGGCTGAAAACCGGGGGGTCGGAGGGAGGGAACAGGCGGCTGGCGTGGGCATCAGTGGAGCTGAGATCAACAGAGTGTCCGGGGGGGGAGAGAGATGTAAACTTGGGGATGAAGAGAGGAAGTAACAGCGAGACACAGGGGGGGAGGGCCTCAAGATGGGGGAGACCGCACAGCATTCCAGAGATCACAGCGCAAAATGAGAAGCTCATTTTTCATGTCTGCAGCCATGTCTCGAAGTGTCAATATCAGCTGTGGCATGCTGGTTTGAGGAGAGGGAGGCGGTTGGCTGTGTGTCACAGCGATGCATGGAGGCTTCACGGATAAAGATAATCATTGCTGGTAATTGAGATCAAGAAGCAAAAAGTAATTTCCAGTATATTGCTGTGTCTCCAAGCACCCCACAGAAGACGGGTCACTGGGCTCCATACCCAAAGACAAGAACAAAAGACGTGAACAATTTTGATATTGATTCACATTGTAAGTCATCTTCAGAAATAAAAGTTTATCCAGTGATTCTCCACTTTCCCCCAAAATCCATTTTCGCTATTGTCTCATATACCGCAGCAAGAGTGGAAGGCCCACAGGCTAAACAACCATCATCAGTTTCATGTAGCGTTCGTCTGCTATGAATAATGGCTGAGGGCGGCAGGCGGTGCAGCAGTTCAAGATCCACAGACAAGCTCTCTCCGCTGGATACCTTGGTTCCAACAGTCGCTCCATTCCTGCAGTCACACCAGCAGCATGGCAGTGCCACAGCTCATCTGGCTTCCTCCCAGCAGTCATTCCACAATTCTCTCCCTCCGGGGAGGCAGCCCATACAGGCCTTGATGGTTAGCCAGTGTTGTTTGTTGAAGACCTTTTTCTTCCACCTCCTTCCTCCACTCCTCTCTTTCTCTTTTCATCTCTCATTTTCAGTGCGAACGCCTGGTGCTTTTTCCACTTCTCTAATCTAAACTCCCCCCTTTCTCTCTCCTCTCTCCTCTCAGAGAAAGCCCAGGGGGGCTTGTTCATATTCTCTCCTCTTATTGTGTTTCATCTTTTTCCTTATGACACAGAACTATCCCCCCAGAGTCTCCAGCTTCCAGCCAGGGAGCTGGAGAAAACGCATGGTTAACCCCATTTTATTCTGTCTATTCAAAGGTTCCCCAACAAAGCTCTGGTGCTCACAGCAGATAAGAAATCACTCACACAGAGTAGAGGAGAAGGTATGGTATGCGTTCAACAGATGCAGAGAAGGTCATTTTCTGCAAGAGTGTGGCATTTGAGAAGGAGCAGTGCATTTCTGAGCAATATGTTGCACCATATTGTGCAGCTTACAAAACAATGGAGGAGCTCACTTACTGAGGCATCTCCATGGGAAAGCTGCTGTGGAGTGGCTGTGCTGCTGTACTTTTGGCTGGCTATTGTAACTCTTCTCAGATCTGTTACTTCAGGCTTCCTCATGTCCTTTTTTTTCAAATATATTTTTGGCTTTTTATGCCTTTAATTGATAGGACAGCTGTGGAGAGACAGAAAATGGGCAGAGAGAGACAGAGAAAGGGGGAACGACATGTAGCAAGGGGCCATCGCCAGAACCAAACTGAGCGCCATCACAGCAAGGACCACATCCTCTGCACATGGGGCCAGACAACGCCCCCTCATGTCTGAGCTAACCTTAAGGATATAATCTATAGTATGATATCATAATATTAGCATGTTATAGTAAGCTCCTGTCCATCATGCCCTAAAATCTATGATATTAAAACAACTTATATGTAAATATGCAACAAGGCAGCAATTTGAATCATAGGCCGTTCCCATAATGGTTTGACCATTTGCATACCATATGACAATTTACTGTCAAACAACTATGTCAAGTGTAGCACATGGCAGCTGTGAATTGACGCCAAAGTAAAGTGATGTACCCATGCTGTGTAATATAGCTGTCAAAAGATGGGGTTATCAACCATAAGATATGATACATAAAAATGTAAATGGTTGGTTGAATGTGTGTGTGTGGGGGGGGGTGGTGTACGGCTCCTCTCCATCTCTGTCTCTGCAATGACCTCATCTCTCTTTCACCCCACTCTTCTGCTCTTGCTTGGTTTGATTCTGCATCTCTCTATCTTTCAGTTTCTCGTATCGAGCACACACACACTCCCACTGTGTTTCTTAAGCACATGCTCCCTCATCCTCGGTCACCCTAACCACCTCATTTCTCCAGCCCTCCCTCCTCTCCAACTCTCACTCTGTGCGTAATTCAATCATCCCAAGGAGATGGATATCCGTCCCCTAGGAGCGCTTACGCTCTCCATTTCCTAAAGCGCTTGATCAGATTAATTGATTGTCCCCCCCCTCATCTCCGCGCCCCCTCTGCCGACTGAGTCTGGGGTGGCAGTGGAGGGTGTGCAGAAATCAGGTTTGCATTGATATTTTTATAAAATGGCTTTTTCCTCCTGCCCCCAGACAGACCCCATAAAAGGACAAAAGGGAATAGATAAAGTACATGAGCCAGGAGAGGGAGGGGGGGTTTGTGGTGGGTGGGTGACATGGGAGGGTGGAAGCCTGCAGGAACAGACAGGCGGCAGGATTTATAAAGAGGACAAAACAACAACCTGGAGCATACAGGAGACACAGAGCTGAACAGCAGATCAAGGAACGAGATAAAGCAGATAGGCGATCAATGAAATAAAATAAACAAGGCTGTTTCTTTTTTTTTTTGGGAGGGGGCTCTATTGTACAGAACTGTGAGATGAGTGTGTGAGCATGCATCTGTGTACCATCGCTGTTTGGCTGCGAGCCTGCAGAGCACAGCAGAGGGTAGGGATGGGAGAGTCGAACCAAGCCCCACAGGGAACGCAGGAAGCCCTCAACTCATCCATTATAACTGAGAGCCAAGCGGCTGCCATGTCTCCTGATTGCTGGGTCCCTGTAGACCTGTCTCCCTCGCTCGCTCTCTCTCTCTCTCCCTCTCTCTGTCTCTGTCTCCGTCTCCCTCTCTCTCTTTCTCGTCCCACTCTTTTCCTCTACCTCCCCCTCTCTCTTTTTGGCACCGGGGATCGTAGTAGATTTCGGTGCTGTTCCAGGCCTTCGGCTTGTGGTGGCAGGGGCCAAATACATGCACAAACATACAGCCACTCACACATACAATCATACACACACTCACACACACTGGCACACAAACACACATAAAGGATAGGAACTCACTCCTCTCTCTCTCTTATCTATCTGCCGCACATGTTCCCCATACGTGTAAAGCTTTTACCTGAGCGCGCCATTACAGCTGAGGCTTTTACCTCTGGAGAGCCAAATTACCTTTCAGATACAACCTTGCCTTTTTCAACTTGCCCTTGACATTTAGTTCACTTGCATTTTCCCCCTGTACATATGGACTCGAACACACACTATAAAACCACTTGCACAGACACACCATGTGCGCATACAAGTTGTACGTCCCCAGGCTCGTAATTCTTTATCAGTTAGACCTCACACGCTTTCTACACATTCTTCTTGTTCTACAATGTCTTCTACATCCAACAAATAGTTGTGTGTTTGCAGGGCAGAGTCCCACAGCTTAGGCGGGATCATGCTCTAACCACTGGGTAGAGCATGTTCTTTTAAGCTGCAAAGACTTTCATGCTTTGCATTAACAGGTAAAGCACTTTACATTTGTTTGAGTATGAAAACAAGAGACTAGTCCTGTCAATAGGGAAATATTCATCCAATAATGCGAGCCCCAGCTCTGTGCATATTGCTATCAATATTACACTACTATATGAAGACTCCACAGACAATAATGCATCCAAACACGGGATGTTTTGAAAGCATAAAATACCATTAGAGCTGCACAAATAATTGTGGATAACCTAGAAATTTGTTTTCTCTTTTCACAATCAATCCTGTGCTTTATTAAATATGCAATAGTTTTGATATTATCATTGATTCAAATTACTACTTGTTAAATTTATTGGTTGTTATCTGCTGATCCGTGAAGCAACACATTTGCAGTATTATGTCCAAGTCGTTCGCAAGACCACTAACTCAAGCCAATTCTCCTCTCTCTGCCCAGCATGGAACTGGTGTTTATTGAGGGGTTCTTAAAGAAAGCAATTAGCAAGCCAAAGAGGCTGAGGTGTATTTTTCACAGCCAAAAAAAATATAGCACCTTATATTTCACAAGTAGCAATAAAGAGGATTGCAAAACTCCAGAGTTACTTCAGCATTGTTTCTGCTTAATGCATTAGTATTGATGTATAGCAAAACTTGTTGCCATGTGTTTAGGTTGACTCTCTGTCATCCAGCAGGGAAAGCTCACATTTCAAAACAGGAACTTACCAACTGAAAATCAATCTTTTGACCTCCACTTACTCTGCATGGCCACCCATGCTACGGTGCACAGTTCTGACAACATCCAATAGTGACGCCAAGTTTGACTGCAAGAGATATCGAACTTTTAAGCAGATTAAGTCAAGGAAACAGTGCTTGGACTGAAGTTCCTTTTTAATCCTGATTTTGTGACAAAAAGTAGAATTATGTGTCTTATATAAAGAATGGATGAAAAACAAGCAGTGACAAAGTTTACTTCAGGGTCACAACTGCATCCATCACAAGTAAGAGACGGTCTGTAGCCTATTTCAGACATATCACTTTGGTACAATTGAGACAAAGACAACAGGAATGAACACAACAACACTAGTACTGTACCACAAGTGTGAAAAGCTATGAATATATTCCAAGGAGCTCAACATATGCTCTTTCTAATTATTAATGATTATGACACAATGTATGATTACAGCTGCAAAACTGACTGCTAATTGTTGCAGCACTATGCAGCAAAACAGATACTGATGATAGTACACTACCCTCCACTGCCATCACAGAATGTCAGGAAAACAAAAGATTCTTTTTTTTTTTTTTTCCATTGAAGGTTATGACAAAAGTGATTTTTCACCAGGAATATTACAGTAGCTCACACTACTACCTAAAGCCCACTGCTGGGCCATTACGATGTGAGAGGGGAAATGTTAATGACATGCAGCAGATGATTCATCGAGCCCACAGAATCACATGCTGCTGCTCCCTGCTGCTTAGAGGGGGGAACGACCATGTCAGTGTCAGGAGGAGGCAAACAGGAGCCGTGTGCACCTGCACAGAGGAGATGCTGGTATTGATTGGACTGACTTATTTGGCTAAATATGCGGCCTGTTTGTCTATTTCATGGCCAGTTTGAGAATTTGAGGGTTGCATTGGCTGTTTACTGCTGTACAGAGGGGAAACGTGTACACACAGTGTCGGAAGCTGAAACTCTGAGCTGAACACATCCACGCCCATCAATGCAGGCAGTCAGACTGACACACACACACAAAGACAAACTAGTGCTCAGCCAACAAACTAAATAAACATAGCATTTATTTTTCTTTCCGAAAGACTCTTTCTTTCTTACTTTCTCCAGACTTTTTATTTGCTAGGGGGGGCCGAGCTCTCAGACTGGGATTGATCCTGAGCTGCCGTCTTGAACCTGTGCCCCGGGGGCAGCTCAGTGCAAACATGCAGCTACCCCTCTCCACTTACTCCAATCATGGTTACACTCTCCGTTACACTATACACAGCACACAAGCCACACGACAGATGAATGCGCAGAGTGCCGACCATCTGCACCTGCACTGTTTTCAACAAGCACGAGGTTGATGAAGACCAATTTTGACTAAACTGAAAAATCATCTCCTCCATTTACACTGTTTCATAGAAAACACTCTAGACGCTGGTTCACAGTCAAAGTGCAAACTGTAACAGTCACAATGGACTTAAGCAATAAACTCTACGTTAGCCAAGTATTTTTAAAAATGACTGGTGTGTGTATAAGTATTCGGGGGGATCAATAGGCATAACAGCCACACTAGATATGACAGCAACAATTTCATCCAGCAGATTCCATTTGCTGAGTGCTTTTTCATGGGCAGCACAAAAGAAATCCATTATTTTTTGCAAACGCAAAGACTCATTTGAACATTTTACATAAATAATTCATACAAAGAGAGTTGCTTTTACAGTGTTTTCACCTGAAGACAGGCAGCTAACTAGCGAGAAAGCTCGCTCACCCACCCACCCATCCCTCCTCTCTTTGAAGTAGGAGAAAAGGGAGGAAAAGGGCATAATTTGTTTGATTCATTTATCGTTGCTTACTATGAATAAATGTCATTAAGAGTGGTTGCTGCACGGCAGTCGTGAAGTTATGGAATAGCTGGCAGCTTAGTGGGAGCCGAAATAAAGCAACATGGTGATTAGAAGAATGCATCCGTCCCACACACACTGTGCCAGTCAGGAGCCTAATGGCTCTGTGGGGGCTCGTGTGTTGATACAAACACACAAAAATACATACACAATTACTGCCTGTGTTTTGCTGTGACTGCCCCGAGTTCCTATAGAGGATGTGATTGATAGGTCCAGTGAGACAGGTGAAGCGTCCAAGTGAGCTAATCTACACTGCCTCCTACAGGATAACAGCCAACACTGGACCTGGGAATGTGTGAGAAACTGCCATCATCCCCTTCAGCTAAGTCGATAATGGTGACGATCAATGATGTTTGCATAGCACATATCAACTTTTTATGTTGAACCACCAACTGCCTGAAAGCAAAGACAGACTTAAAGCCAGAGGCTGTGCACAAAGACTACTGTAACTCAGAGTTGAGTGTTAATTGTAAATAAGAGATTCTTGGACGTTATCTGACAGATATTTTCTTCATGGTCTGATTGATGTTTCTTTTGCAAGCTCCTAATTAGGTCCCAATAGCTTTGCATCTGCTCCTAAAGGTTATTTAGAGAGCCTACACCCCCATCCCAATTCTGACATACAATGTTCCCTAATGGCAAATTTAGCCCTTTTGTCAATATCTTGTGAAACACATAAGCATTATTCAATCTCTACCAAAGGGCAGCACCCCTACCTTCCATGCAATGCTGTTGCCTTTGGCGCCGTGCTCCAGCGCCACCGGTAACTCTCCGCGTTCATAGGACCTGCGGAACGTGGTCTGTTTATAAGGGCGTTCCCGAAAAGCCCCTGCAGACGGAGGACCCACCACCTGGTCAGACACAAAAGGAGAAAATGGGAATGAAGAGACAGGAGTAAAATAGAGAAATAAACACAAGGAGACGACTTACACAACAAGTGAGAGTGTTGTCGTATGAAATCAGAATTGACTGTGATTTTCTCCTACAAGAATAGAATCACTCCCACTGCCTTTTCTTAAAAGTAATTCAGGGAGACACATGTGCCTGCTTCTCTACTCCTCTAAGGAAGGCAAAACACAGATAGTGTGCACTTGTGTGTGCATGCGTGTGTGTGCATTGGCCCTGTAGCCAGAGGCACTGCCAAAGGCATTGTTAGGATCATCTTTTCTCTGCCTCCATATTGGATATGTGCTATTACTGCGCCACTGAAAGCCAATGGGACTCCTATCACATCAGTCACAGTGTCTGCTGCCACTGTTGTGTGGGCCACTGGTGGTGGTCCCTATACAACAGATGTAAGGAAATGCAACACACGGAAGTGGAAAGGAGAGATTTTAAGATTAGAAAAAAAGAACATGTTCTATAGAAACAAACAAAAAGGTGTTACTCTTCAATTTTACAAAAAAAATGTTCGTATCAACATTGAAAGATACAAGACAGGCCCCAGAAGGACCAATTACCCAACAATACCTACAAAGAAACATTCATACTCCAGCAACAAAGTAAGTGAAACCTCTCAGTGAAGACCCAGTAGTGAGATTGTTCAAGTGGGATCCACTCATAAGAGCTTGGATTTATTTGATTGAAAACATTAGAGCTTTGCAAACAACATGTTTTAGTGAATGAATGACAGAATGTTGGAGCCAGTCTTTTCCCTGTCTGTGTCCCTTGTGTGCATCCTCCACCATCTGTGTCGCGCTGCCACATGACTGGCAGATGTGTTGCTGTCATTAATCCTCAGATTACCACCCACTGAGAAACAGAATTTTTGCCACCGCAGTCCACAGCCGGAGCAAAGCAGAACCGGGGATGTGTTATCTTTGGCATGACTGTCCAAGATTGGTGCTCAATTTGAGAGATTTCAGAGAGGTTTTAGTCTCTTCCTATGATTCTACCCAACGGTAGTTTGGATTTTTTATGTTACATCATTCACTAGTGTTGCTCGTTTGTTGCATAATTCAAAAACAAAATAGATATGGAAAAGCCTAGAACCACAAATGTAGCTCAGTAAATCCGCCACCAAGGAATGATGTAACGCGGATCAAAGTTTCAAAGTTGCACGTGCGATGTGGTGTAGCTGGCGCCAGCAACAAGAGAAGCAAGAAGAGAGGAGAAACTATTATGAGGTACCCTCCCCGAGTGTCTCTGAGCACTTGCTGCATTTCAACAGCCCTAATGCACCGTGGGATCGCAGCACAGTCATTTCAAATGAATTCGTTTGGAGCATTTGTTTACCATGCCAGGGAATTCTGAATAATATTATGCTGAATTAATAGGCACAGGTTTGTATACCTGCAGGAAAAAGACTACCCAAACAAAATGTCTGTGACTAACAATGCATGTAAAACACAAGAAAAGACACTCTGCAGTATCTCCTACTGTACAAGCAGAAAAGAAATCATTCACAACAAATAATAAATGTATGCCTGTGATCATCTTTTAAACTGCATAGTATAGTATGGTGCGTTTAATCATGATGGATAATAAAAAAAAACAAATGTTGCCCCATCTCTTTTGTACAACCCTGTAAATAGTGCACTTCTGAAAAAGAGAAATCCCAGCTAATCAATAATCATTTGAACTGTTTTAACCGAGTATCATCATTATCGTTAGTCACATTGGCTCAATAGCAGGCTGTTTCCGTCCCAAGTGTACCATACATTAATACAAGAACTCAAATGCCTTTTGTAGTTTCATTAGATGCATCATATATCACTGTTGTCTGTTTGTCTTCCCTCCTTTCTCTGTGTCTCTCTTCATTCCTTTCACTGCTGGAGTTGTTCTGCAGCCCTGGCAGAGGAAATAGGAAGCTGTAAAGCTCGCAAGATCAGTGCTGCTCCAGCCTGCAGGAGTGACAAAGCCCTCATATCCAGGTAGCTACGACGGCAGTTGAGCCACGCTGCACTGGGAGGCTAAAAATAGCTCAGACTGGGCAGTGGGGAGAGAATGAACCCAGACTGCACTGACTGGCTGAGCAGCTTTTATGGTCAGGAATGATGACGCTGCAGTCAATTCCATGGCCTGTGTTCATGGCTGACGTGTCGCGAGCTTCGCGGCTATTTCCCCCAATTTTCTCTCCAGTTACGATCATTTGCTCACCAACCGTCGGCAACATGCATGCAAAAATGGCACATTTTCTCGTGGCTCTGCTCACCTTACAAAAAAAAAAAGGCAAACACAGAAGCCATTTCCTCCATCACTGATGTAGACTGCTGTTCCAAGCAGCTTAAGGAGAACTGTAATAGGAACAGCATTGTGGGGAGATTATCACCTGCCGGTTTCCTGATGTCATTCCAATGATCTGGCTGCTCCTGTTCTGCCATTCATGACATTTGGATCTAAAGCCTCCGCATGCTGAGAGAAAAACAACTATCACTGAATCCCAATAGCCATACCCACTATGCTACTTTGTGGTAGCACGGCTTAATAAAAACTAGAGTTTGTTTCTAGAGTGTTGAAGCCTTCTGAGAAGCAACATGAACATATGGGCTGATCATGACAAGCATTTCATGTAAGAAGCTCACAGTGTCCTCGTGGTGGGAAACAGTCTCTCTAAGTTCTGTCTCGTATGAATGGGCAGGAATTAGTGTTTATTCAATTTTTACTAGCTGTGATGACAACAACTGCCACTGATTCTGTTGTAATGACGGTCAGCATGTCACATCCTTATTCTCTGCACATCTCGCAAACATACATCCTGTTTTCCTCTGGTTGCATTTACTACGAGCAGCCCTAAAGGTGGCTCTGCAGCCCCCATGCAGCCCAGGAAAAGCCCCTGTGTGATCAAAAATTCATCATAAACACCAACACATTCATCATTTCATCATTAGGCCTTTAAATTCCTTTCAGAACACAGGCCATTGATGAATTGCTTCGACCCTCGTCTGTCTTGGGCCTTCCTCTCCAGCTGTTTCCACGTCAGTCCCTTCTTCTTTAGATCTTGTTCTGTGCTCCTTCTCCAGGTGTTTTTGGGTCTTCCTTGCTTATTGTTGTTTCTTCTCAGTGTGTGACCTATCCAGTTCTCCTTTTCAGCTGTACCTCCACTGTATTTTGTTTGGTGTGTTCCCACTGTTGATTTTGCTGATTCTGTTTGGCCACGAGATCTTGACGATGCATCTCAAGCAGCGGCTTATGAAAGTCTGCAATTTATTGATGATGGTAGTGGTGGTCTTCCATGTTTCAGAACCATACAGCAGTACGGTCTTAAGCTCCCAAACACGTATCCTGTCTTCATCTGGTTGCATTTGCTGGTATGAGCAGCCCCAAAGGTGCTTCTGCACAGCCCCTATGCAGCCCGGCAAAGCCCTATGTGATCAAAAATTCATCCCTCTTCTAAACCACTGGCATAAACACTAACACAGGCAGTGGGGGAAAAAAACACAGACAAAAGGAGCCTATAGACCTACACCAGCAGATAACATCCCGCACCTCAGTGGAGGCCATAAAGCGAGCCTGTGAGGCGACAGACTACAGAACAGAGATAGAAGCGGTGTAAGGCAATAAAGGGAGGAAGTGTCTGTTTTGTGTGCCCCTGGTGTACACATCAGGGAGTCATAACAAGGCAGTACTGGTCAGATGAGCTCCAGGCTGTCATTTCTCTCCTTCGCCTTCACTCTGCCTCCAGATCTGTTTCCTCCCTAATGCTGTTGTCCACTCCAACTAGCTCCACCGTAAACCTGGCTGCTGCAAGACCCACAGAGGCAATAACACACACAGAGAAATGCACACACGCGCACGTACACACCGGCTCACGCAGTGCACATGCTGAGCTCCCCATGGGCGAGCCCCTGCAGAGGTGATTGAACACCGGCAGGGCCTCGTGCTCCTGTCATTTATAAAGGTGTCACCCTGAGAAACAGAGATGCTCCCTCTAACCTTATTAGTATGGCACTTCCATGGCTCTTCTGCTTGAGGTTGACACACGGAGTGGGTGGGGTAGTCAAAAGGCTTGAGCGGGGAAAAAAAAATAAAATAAAACGAAAAGAAAGAAATCAAGACAGTGGCTGAGATGGAATAAAGATGCAGGATGTGATGGGCCTGAGAAAGACAGACACATGTAGGAGCCGAAAAGAAATGGAATGAGAAAGAGCAGAGAGACAAAAAGAGAGGGGAATCAAGAGATGGTGGATGGGGGAGGGTGATGAGGAGGGAATAGTGGATATGAGAGGAAGGGGGAGACAGGGAGACAAGAGGTGTGGCTCATCAATTCTGAGGGTGAGTTCAGCGTGGCGGGGCTGCTGCAGCATGTAGGTGATCCATCACCGTGCCTGGGCCTCCAGCTCCCATCGCTCTCTCATCTCTCCGTCTCTCTGCCCCCATACCACCACCCCAAAACACCTCTGAATACCTCTGATAGATATCTGGAGAAGGACTGCCAATTCATTGTCAAGTCTGCATCGCCATCACTGCTGCACTTCCTTAAAAATGAGAACCTCATTAATCTCGGTCTGCGTCTCTCTCTTTCTGTCTCCCATCGCCCCCTCTTGCCTCTCGCCCAGTGCAAAAGTGCATTTTGTTGCATCGCATTTGTAGGGGGAACAAGGGTGCCACTGCACATGGGTGCATTATATCACCTGTTTAGTGAGGCGGCAAAGGGGCTAGGCACCCTCTTGCTCGCTTGCTCTCTCTCTCTCTCCCGCCGCATTTCACCGCTGTTCTCGGTTGAGAGGTTATTGAAATCTAGCTCCGTGCAGAAGGCCGCCTTTCCTGAGGGGAGGGAGCAGGGTAGGTGAGTCACAGAGGATGGAATAGACAGGCAGAGGCTCTCCTGATAAGGTCAGCATGCACATCGCTGCCGCAGGCAACAAAATTAGCTCTCTATATTTTACAGGGCATTTTCTGCCGTAGCTCAACCGGCCGCCTGCCCCGTTGCCCACCAGGGATACAGACTGGGCTGGAGATGTGTGCTTTATTCTCAAACTGCATTCGAGTGAACAAGGGAACATTTTCGGAGGTATTTAGGGGCTGTTAGGGAATGTCTGCTATATGGTCATGTCCAAACAATTATTCAACGGGATATTTTGCCTACTCATTCCCTCTGCAGGGCAAAACACAGACTGGTGGGAGGCTGATTCCTTTCAGAAGAATAAATCTGCGATATTTGTGCAGCACTCCATTAATTTCTCATGACCAAACAGCAAGAAGTGCAATCAGTCTGTGAGTGAGTTTCATTATGTGCAGAAATTAGCCCTGTTGTCAGAGACAAGGTCAGATGGGAGCAAAATGAGTAAAAAAAAAAAGAGCTCTTGGATGAGAAAACCATAGACTGATGAAAAGCAATGAAAGGCCATATGGGTGCGCTTTACAATTGTCACCATGTCAGAGGATTTCGCATCAACAGTATCGCGCACACAAGCGCAAAGGCAGGGATGTTTGTAATGAAAAATGACGACACCACTAGGCAAAGACGACACTACACACCTCGTGTCACTACAAAGACACGAGGATGAAACAGGTGACAGCAACCTACTATTGAACTGTGCACGAGAAGGGATAACTTTAAAAGAACAACTTAAAAAAGAGGCTTCAAGCGTTCAAGAGCCCCCCCACTGTTTTCTGTCTCCTCTAGTTTAACCCCATCACTTAAAAGAACAGCACAGACGCAGAGTAGACGTTAACGGGATGTGAAGGAGGGAGTTTGAGGTAGGAGTGTGAGGAGGGGAGGGGTGTGAGCGAAAGAGGCTCTGTGTGAGCGAACGAGAGAGAGAGCAAGACAGAACGGGGGAGAGAGAGGGAGTGAGAACGCGCTAAGTATTTTCCATCTTCTCTGTGTGGCTCACTTATCAGCCAGGCAGCAGGGCAGCCTTGTGCTTACAGAGCCCTATTGGCTGATTCATATCACCAAACCACAGTCGAGATGATGGCACAGAGTGAATCAGCCTGCATGGCAAAGGCAGAATATATTAGCTCTTAGCACTTGTTAAGCGTGCAGGAGACCACATGCACCGAGGCCATACGGCTGAACTTAAAAGAAACGCGCACGTTCCTCGACTTGCATGAGTCAGCGGGAAAACCGAGATGCCCTTCAGTGTGCAGCTTTACCAACAGAAATAAGGCAAACACACATGTGAATGGTACATCACCTGTGCAACTATGATTTATTGTTCAATCATTCACTGACTAGTTATTTCGCCACCTGTTTAAAAATACAAATTAGTCTTTTTGTATTTATTTACTACAACCCTCTATCAGTCAAGTTACTATTCTGTTTTCTGCAACATGTTTGCATCAGGTCTGTAGGCTGAGGAGTCAGATCAGTCTCAGGATGAATAAATATGTATTACAGCTGTCCAATATGCAAAAAACATCAAACTGTAGCAGATATTTCAATTGTGATATGTGACACAAATATGTGACATTCACAAACCACAAAAAATGTGTAAATGCAGATTCAATAGTTTGTGTATAACGTCATAACACACATATCTGTTGTTGATGAAAATTGCTTTATATACTAGTGGATTTCCATATACGTTGAAAACAAGAAATATTTGTGTGTTAAATCAGAAATACATTTGTGAACCAGTATACATTTATAACTGGATTCTTTTTTTTACATCTAATTAGAACACTGAATATTTTCATGTGGATTCAAAAATATTTCTGTGGAGTCATTTACATATGAATCCCAAAATACATTTTCATCATTTTTCGACTGATCTGACTCCAAATTATGAGTGTGTCTGTGTTGTAAAACAGCAAAGCACGCTCTCTGGTACTGGCTATTAAGAAAACAGGGCACACACACTGATCCAGTGGTTTCTCTTTACAGCCCCAATCAGCGACAACACCTGATAATATTAAAAGACTGAGCCGGGCCATGAAATTAATGAGACACACAAGGAAACTCTCATCCCTGACTTGCTGCGGTTGCAACTTCTGCTGCTGAGAAAGAAGAATTTAACTGTCCTCTCAGTTTTATTCACCAAATAAGTAACTTCTCATCAATAAACTCCCTCATAACTGGATTTAATTCGCAGACTGAAACCTCATCATAGAATATTGGAGTTCCTGGAATCGGTAATAACACTTTTCTTTTAGAGTGCTTATGGAGTACTGGACATGGCTTAGAATAGCAGCATGACTCATCCAAAACTTTAAAAGCTGAGTTTGTTTAGCAGCAGAGACAGACAACCAAAGTGGAGAAGGCGGCCGTACAAATAAACAGCCAGAAAAGAAGTTGCTGGGATGGACAAGTCGGGAGAGATGACTAGGTAGAAAATGAGACAGAGACAACTAGGAGAGTGTAGCTGCAACCACGCACATTAGTCAGCTGAGGAAGGTTACATTTGGCGGCAACAGGTCCACAGGGGACGGAGGAGGAGACACAGACAGTCAGGGCAGCAGGGGGCCATTGATTTCACCACAGAGCCACAGACAGACAGACACAGATAGCAGAGGGGAGGGGGGTCAGTCTGCAATGTCACCCCACCCCACTGCCACCCACATACATACACACACACACACACACACACAGGCAAGTGTCACAGGTACTGTAACCCAGCGCTGACAGATCCCCGCGGAGCAGAGGGAGGCCTGGAAAGATAAGCGGACTGTATATATGGGGGAGACACAGAGTTTCTACCACTGATATGGGAATATTGTTTAACAGTGAAGAGCATTATCTAGGTGATTAGTATGTACTGCAAAATGATCCCCAGGCCCCGGTCTTATCACACGCGCCTGGTGTGACTTTCTATTCCTGGAAATCAGTCTTGCTGCCTGTAAGGCCGTCTGTTATAAACGATGCAAGAGCTTTGCTTACAGAGACACCATGCAGAGACCAAAGGCTGGCATGCTCTGAAATTTGACCTTTACATAAATTAAACAGGGGGATAGCACTCTGAAGGCTATATTCCCGCTACCCCAAATCCTGTTCAACTCACCCATGCATAAAAATGCATTTTGCACTCTTTATTTTTGCTCTCTATTTTCTTTACTTACTTGAATGTAACAGAAGTGCTTATTAAAGCAAAATGTGTTTACTCCACAGACTGAGCAGGGTGAGGGGCTCCCACAGAGGTTGTTTGGGAAAGTGTGAAATGATATATATGGAACAGAGGTCTGGTTTTGAGACCTCCTGCCAGGATAACGCTCTGAATGACAGTACACACTTTGTATTAGCCTGCAAGACAAAGAAGAAGAAGGAAAAAAAAGCACTTTTGCTTGTTGGGCGCCATGAAATCATGGCAACTTCTCAGACGCCTCAAGTCTCACACTGTGCTTGCTGCAGCAGGTCTTTCAAACAGGGGAGTGACAAGTTTAGCTGAGTTACAGGGAGCCACTCGCACACTGACACACACACGCACACAAACAAATAAAAAGGCAACAACACAAAGGCATGCCCAGAACACTTTGTGCAAGCCACCTCATTCTTCTAAGCTGATTTATTCAGAGAGCCATGTAAGCTTTGTGTGAAAACCATACACACTGACTTTGGTTTAATCAATCCCTGCCCCTCCAATCCATTCATCTATCAATCCACCAATCCGATCATCACCCCCTCACGTATCCAACTCCTGGTCTGCGTTGCAGGCTGCTGATGCTACAAAAGAAACAGGTGTCTAGTCTATGAGTATGAGTCTTTGTGCCACATCCTCCGTCCCACACTTCTAGTGACAAACATAAATCAAAGTCAAGACAAGTCGATTTTATTTATATAGCGACAAATCATAACAGAAGTCATCTCAATGCATTCCTCAAAGAGAGCAGGTCCAGACCATTCTCTTCACAAAATTCATGGTGACAGCTGCGCAGAAAAACTCCCTTTTAACAAGAAGAAAGGGGGCATTTGCCTCAGCTGTCAATCAGGGGCTTGCTACAGAGGCAAACAGGTAGTGGCCTAAGCCTCACCTCATGGTTAAAGGATGTTCAAAACAGAGTAGACCACGCCAAAGTAATGATTTAAAAGTCTATTACTGTTTATCACTTAGGCAAGAGTAAAATATGACCTCCCAAGTTCAGTCCGAGCAGCAGAGTCCCTTTCATCTTCAATCATAAACTGAACACTCATCTATTTAAGAGTGTGCTACGTCATCCTCTCCCTCCTGAATCATATTCACTCTCCAATCTTTCTCTTCTACCCACTCTAATTTCCTCTCGTAAAAAAAAAAAAAGCCACCTTCTACGACTCTCCTTGGCTTGAATTTTTATGCCTTTTTGTGGCCCATCTCAAAGGAATGTTGTCAAGGTAATGTGATGATGACCCTTGGCTTCCTCATTAAATCACTTGGTATCACAGCATCAAGTAAATGTCTAAAATGTTAATGTAAAAACTCAGCCAAGCCAGTGCAGATGACCTTAAGAGCGTAGAGGAGTTTTCTTTAATCTATTTCAGCGAAAGATCTTAGTCACAATCTCCAACATTAGCTCTCGCATCAGCATCCGTGTCGCAACCTTATTCAGACAGCCAGACAGACGCACCAAACAGAGTCGGTTAGATTCTACAACGCTAAAAAGATGGGTGTCAGAGTGACAGATGGAAAGTTGAGCATCTGTCACTGCACTGAACCATTTGGCTGAAATCAAAGGGAGATGAGGGCCTTCAAAGGACAGGCAAGGCGGTGTCTGAGGCCAGACATGCTCTGGTGTGCTCTGCAGATAAGGGCCAAGAGGTTATATTGCTTTTCTTCTGTCTCTCCCTTTGTTCTCCTCTGTCTTAAGGGAGTGGATGGGAGACAGAGCAAAAAAAAAAAAAAAGTAGAGGAGTGAGAAGAGACGTAGAGAGAGACAGAAAGTGTGGGGAGGGGGGGCAGCGAATGAGTCATGAACAGGTTGCCTGTCTCCCTCCGCCACAGCGTGCCGTGTTGATCAAACACTCGTTAGTAGAATTTGCTTGGTGTTTCCGGACA
Source organism: Trachurus trachurus (assembly GCF_905171665.1). Taxonomy (NCBI): domain Eukaryota; kingdom Metazoa; phylum Chordata; class Actinopteri; order Carangiformes; family Carangidae; genus Trachurus; species Trachurus trachurus. The sequence goes on along the minus strand of NC_139907.1, from coordinate 13,619,218 downwards.
GCGAGGGTAATGAGCAGAGGTGGCTGGAGCAGAGGGGCTCTCCGACTGTGATGTGGATCATTTCTGACAGTATCAGAGTACTGTTGCCTTCCAGCCCTTCCCCTCTCCTGCCTTCTCCAGCCTGCCGCAGCAGCAGCAGAGCCATTGCCTCCAGCCTACCTTCGACTGCAGGAGCACTTTGACTCAGCTGGATGCAAGGCATGAGCTAAAGAGCAGAGTAATCCTCGGTGGAATTTCGTAGGGAATGCACACACTGCTTCAAATCCTAAAGGGTTTGCAGGTTTATTTTCTTGGCACCAGGTGGAGAACACCACAACCCTGGAGCACCATTGCTGTGTGCTCTCTAAAATGCTTTTAGTGTGCAAGAGGGTGGCAATAGTGGGGCTTTTGCTCTGAACTCCCCATCCCTCTTCACTTTAGACAGAATATTCCCCTTAATAAATATCCTGACAGAAACATCTTGTTTGTGTTGCGACATGTTTGTTTTCCAAAATGTATCATAGGGTTTCATTTGCCATGTATCATTAATGCATGGTGGAGTTTGTCGCCGTCCTTGAGGGATTACAGACATACAGTGAGTTTTGGTTTCTGTGCTGGTCAGCAAAATTCAAAAGGTCAGGCCAATGTTATTGCATTGACGGTGATGTTAAAAGATTTTCAAAGTGGGGGGCAGCAAAACAAAGGCCACCATTTGGCATTATTGGATTGGAACAACAGCGTTTGTCAGATACATTGATTTTTCTGCTACTGGTTTCCATTATGTTGATGCAGGCACTATGTGAGCTGCCACGTATGACCCTGCAGTGAAGTGTGTAACACATGCCTAACACCGACAGATTAGACCACCAAGAAGGACCCGTTCTCCTCTAGCAAGGACAAGCCTGATGGGTGATAATGATGGAGGATGGCTAAATAAATGGCTAATGTCCTGTCAGTTTAATGCACTTAAGGAAAGACTCGTTTAGATCAGCTGACTTCAGTGTTGGATGGACGTAAGTGAACTGTGTGTCACTTCTAGCAGGTGCATTTACATTGAGATACACAGCATAATGTAAAATCTTAATCTTAATTTAGCTTGGAGGTACACTCTTACGGAAGAGATCATAAATTGGATCTAACAACATGATGGATGTACAAAGATATGCAATTTTTAAATGCACAACTGCAATAATTGTGTCAATATAATTGATTAAAATAATTTGTCAAAAATGTTCCCATGTGCAAAACAGCCTTCCTTGGAAACAAAGTTTAACTAGAACGGAAAAAGTAAATCAACCGATTTGTGCTGCATAAAGTTATCACTTTGCTGTCTTGCTGTCATGTTGTTAAAAACAACATTAGCTGCCAACATATTAAGCAAATTGATTTTTATGGTAATTCCTTATCATTTACAGGGAACGTGGTGTTTAATGAGCAAAACAAACACTGTGTTGTTTGTGCATGGATGTGTGGTCCAGTTAATACTAATGTTGTGGGGACCAAGTCTGTTTACACACTTTTTTGGAGAGTTGTCTTCCTTGTGGGGACAAAGCGCAGGCTGGTAATGTAAACCATTACATTATGAGGTGTTTACAGTAAAGGCTGGGGGTTAGGCAGACATTTGGCTATGGTTAAGGTTCGAGTAAGTCTCCAGGAAATAATCAAAATTAAAGTTATCTAGTCATGGAGACGTGTGTGCGTGCGTGTGTGCGTGTGTGTGTGTGGTTGTTAGTGTAGCAGCATCAAAGTAGCTCATTCATCTGTGCTTTCAATATGACTGAGGTGAAATCAAGTAAATAATTTAGTCGACGCCCCTGCATTCCTGCTGTTGATACAGTAAGGACACTGCTCATAGAAGAGGCATAGGTCTAGATGTCCTCTACATTGGTTATCACATGACATAGAGCTAATTAACTCTAGAGCGGAAAATAGAGGCCCTGTAAGGAGCAATAAACATTCTCCATTAAAAGCCATCTAATTAAAATGCAAGCTACAAGGGCTTGAAGGAGAACATAACAAACAGAGAGGCCAGTGTAATTGTCAACCAAGCTCTGAGGAAAGCAAACATAATAGACATAATCAGCCCAGCACTTTCTATAAGGTCACGATAGAATACCGTGGAAGTACTTCTCCATATCTGACTGAAGTTTCCAGATGGTGTTTTCCTCAACTGCAGAAAAGGTCACAGACATTTCAGCAGTCATGCACTTCAGATAGCATGCCATCAATTCTAACCTAATCTATCTGTTGATACCTGGCGAGAAGAGCATGAAGCACAGAAACTACTTCTTTAAGTTCTGCCAAATTCATCCTTAAGTTGCAATATAGATTTTCAGTGTGATGAAAATGCCACGTTTTTGGTTTCTTCTGGATCAATGAAACATCTCAAAAGAAATGGCTTTTCACAGCTGGGCTTTACCTCACTTTTATGGTCACTTTTAATTAACAACATTTCATGGGTGAAAAACATTAAACAATGTTGGAAATGTGCTTCCATTTGGGTCAGTCTCACTTTTCCACTGAAGAAGCGAAGCAAGGCAAAGTCAACAAAGTTGAAAGTTATGGGGAAACTGTAAGATTTCCAAGTCAGCTACTGCTCCGTCCACTCAAGGCCTCTAGGCTCCGTGGTTGATCGATAGTAATGGAAACGCCAGCAGGCCTCCAGAGCCCATTGCCAATTTAACCTGTTTTACCATGACTCAATTCTTCCCTCTTCTTCAAATAACCCAGCTGCTTACTGAGATGGACTACAGGCTTCTGGTGCTGATAAGATGAGCGTGCAGGAGCAGAGGGAAGGAAAGAGGGATGCAGCAAAATAGTTTTAGTTCGTGGCGAGGATGTGTGTGCCTACAATTACCACTGGTTTAGAAAACACTTCCAAGAGTAAGTTCAAGTGAGGCAGAAAAGCAGACAGTTGAGGGAAACTACAGCATAGACTCCATCTACAGAAATTAACTCAGTTTGCCTTTACTTGGCATAGGCGTGCCTTAACACAGAAACAAAACAACCCAGGCGTATTCATGACCAATTTATGTATCGTGCTGGGAACATTCTGAGTTCCTGGTTTGGGTAAATGTCTTTGGAGTGATGAGGAAGAATGGCTTTGAGTGCGAGAGAAAACGGAGACGGATTGCTCTCCATAAAGTCTTTCAAGGATTCAGTCTTGGTCAATAATTGCCTGCTTTCCACTGAACAGACAATAAGCTTATTTTTATCTCAAACCTGTGGCCTTTTCATCCATGTACTCATGTTCTCTTTCTGGTGATTTTCCCACTCCATGGTGCTTTAATTGCTAGAAAAGAGATTTAATCATCTTGAATCAAGCTTTAACTGATGTACACCAGGCTATTAGACCGACGGTTAAATCTGGATTAATTTTAAACCAAATTAAATTTAAGATGGCATTTTAACTAAGTTTAGATTGCAATTTAAAGTAAGATTACATTTAATTAGGTTGCACTGGAATTCTAGACTCATTTAAACCCCAATCAAGGATCAATTCGAAACTGTCACTTGTTTAATTTGTTCAGATGGCTTTGTTTATTAAAATGACACCCAGGGGTTAGAGCCTCAAAGGCAGATGTGAATCAACACATCTCGGGAACAAACTTAACAAACTAAGCTTCTACACTATCCACGAGAGCAACTCGACTGCTATATGCTACAATTAAACCAAAGTGCGATCTATATGCTTTATCTTATCGATTTGGTTTTATCGTGTATGTGTAAAATGATTTCTTCAGGGGTCTGCTGCTATTCGAGGGAGCGAGAGAGAGAGAGAGACAGAAAGAGAGAGAGAGATAAAGACAGAAAGGCAGCCAGCATAGGGGGCCAAGACATCTGTTCAGGTATATGATGATGATGCTGTGGGGGAGGAAAGGAATAAAATATGGAGGTCACGTCTGCTAGCATGGAGTCTCCATCTGTCCCCCGGGGTTAGTAGGGTGAGCCAAGGATGACGGTGGGCCCCGGAGACAGGGGTTGGTGGGTCGTGGGGGGGGGGGGGGTTGTAGGAAACTAGGGGACGCTGTTTGCCAGCTCAATTTTTATCCCAGAGGCCAAGCAAACAGTAAATGCAGTGCACCTGTTATAAAAGCAGTCTATCGGTTCGGCAATCTGCCACAAGAAAAGTTGAGGTTGAGATCAGGTGTAGTTTGTATTGATTTGCCCTCTCAGGTGAACTGAGCTATATGGCGTCTTAAAGAGGATCATGTCCATGTTCTTGGGGGCATGTTGTGATGTACAATATACTGTATGTAGTGTGTCGAGACATTTAGGACTTTCTGTCTTCTCGTGAACGAGCATTTTCTGGAAGGTTGGACTTTGTGACACCTTAGACCTTTGAAATATTTTCTTTGGGAGCAGGCACCATGTAGGCTTTTTCCTTACCGCAGTGGCCTTGGGTTCAGATCCAAGCCCTGTACTGCACGACATCCCTTCGCTCTCTCTCTCTCCCTGACTTTCCTGTCTCTGTCCTTTGTCCTGTAATAATAAAGGGGAAAATTACCCCCAAAAAATAACTGGTTATTGTGAAATGTTAAAACATAAAAGACATACACAAAAAGAGGAGACGTTATAGGATGTGTTATGGCAAACATCCAGCAAATTACAGAGCATATAGTAGAAATCAATTACAGGGCATGATGATGATCTAAGGTTGCATATCACACATCGTCAGGAGTCTATAAATCAATTGTACCTTATCTACTTGACTGATCACAATTGAGTTCAATACTTATTGACAAAATGTTTTTACCTACAGAGACTGAACAAGTATGTGTTGTGCTACAGACAGCTGTTTCCAGTGGATAGAGAGATCAGGTTTTCCTGGAGGAATAACTAAAAGCAGCATAGCCAAGTACCTAGAAACATGCATCAAAACAGGCCAAGACAAGCATGAGATCAATACAGCTAAACCCGCTGACCAGGACAGAAATAGGTGATCTTTGAAAAATAAAGCCATATTTTTTTGGTTGACATGGAAGTTGTTCAGTTACTGTAACTGTTCCCAGAAGACGTTACTTAGGGCGCCATGGGGAGAATACGTCACTCGAGCAAAATGACAGATTAATAATCAGACTAGGTATAAGGTAAATACACTACCAATGAAAGTTAATAAATAACAAACACCAGAATTAAATTCATGACTCAAATGATATGCTCCCCAAATGTATACTAGGATGCAATACCAGAGAGCAGGATTTTCAGGTAAAAACTGGATTTTTATATAAATTTTAAGTATGCAGTAGTCTAGTACGTATAGCCTAAGTATTAGCCTATAATTTGTCAGGTATTTCATTTGCTGAATTTTTTTTTTTTTTTTTTAAATGCACATGAAACTATAAATAAATGTATACCGTACATTCATTTCTAAATAGTAACATCATGACAGATGTTTCTACAGTATACATATTGCTCACCTCTCTCTTATAAGGGATGGAAATCCATTTCTTTGGTTTTTCCTTTACCTGTGTCAGCTTTGATGTCACATACTGTAAATGGGATCATGCCCATTCATATCACACAATACAGTACAGGTGTTTGCACTCTCTACTCAAAATCCTGTAATTTTTTGTCACCTAACAGGAATGAGCCTCTGACATGGAAAATAACGGCTTTGTTCCCTCTCTGTCTGAAACACAAGGTGACGACCTCCCACCAGAATATAAAGTGCATCTGTTTTTCTTTTTTCTTTTCTAAGGCTTGGGGATGAATCACTAGAAAAAAAAAGGGGGAGTGGGGTGAGTTTCAGGGGCCTTTGCTATTGATTCAATTTCTATGACCACAAATACTTTAAAGCATAATAAGCCTATGCTTCAAGTCCCCATACCCTTTCAAGGCTTGAAATGGCCTTGTCGTTACCTACAAATCACAGCTCTCCGCAAAGCTGCCCTCTCTGGAGCGATATGTCAGTGACCACAGGGGAGGAGAAAAAACAGAGGGCAACAGACACAAGCAAGCCTCTGAAAAATGTAATGGTTTTTTATTGAGGATTTAGCCAGTGGTATAGCAATGGGGGAGTATCATTCATGTTCAGGATGTAGGCAGATCCTCTGGGGAGATGGTGAATATTAAAGGGCTTTGCACGAGCCTTCTCGTGAAGGCTCTTGACAGGAGATTTGTTTATGACCTTCAAAAAAAGGAGGAGGAAGTCAATGATAGCTCTGACTGCCTCTTTTGCATCTCAAGGCAGTCCCTGCCGCAGAAAAAAGGAGAGTTGCAGTTTCAATTTCAAGTATTTACTGTCGTCATCAGAAGTGTGCAGCTCCCCCACTTCTATTTATCACACAGAGCCAGTTTTAAAGTGCAGTATGAACGTAACAAGGCAATAGCCGTCTGCAAGAAACTTAGTGGCTCAGAGAGGAAGACCTAGTTAAATTGTTTGCATCAAAGTACCCAAGAGTGGACAGTCAACATATTTAAAGTAGAGGAGATATGGAAGTGAGAGCCTAGGAACTGCTGACAGAAAATATGAAACTGCCGTTCTCCTCAAATTAATTTATTAAATTATTGCTGGACATGGATTCATGAACCTCTGATGCAGTGCTCTCGTTTGTCATTTCAGAACAAAACACAGAAAGCCTGAATGAAAAGATTTCCCTGTATCCCTGACAAAATTCAATGACATGATGTCGCTAAGTTTTCATGCAGACCTGGTTTTGGAAACACGGAAAAATAAAAAATGTCTTGTTTAGAAAGCCACCTGTCTTCACCTTTACAGACAGAAATCCTAATGAAGAGCTTGGTGTTGTCTCTAAAAAATAGGTTGGGGATAATTGCCTGTGAGATCAGGCAAGTGAAAGTAATAGAATATCTCTATCTGTCATTTCAAGAAATATGACTGTCTGGGACATGCTTTGTTGCTCACCAGTCACAACTGTGTAAAGTGCCAAGTAAGAATTAAAAGTAAGAAGAGCTAATATGTGAGGCATCACATACTGTGCTCGTTATATATGATACCGCCGACTGCAAAAACCAGAGCAAAGCATAACTCTCCTCCTCACATGAACTGAAGCACAGCAGTCTTTCTGAGGACAAAAAGGTGAACAACTTCAGCTGAAATTGTACGTAAATAGCTGCTTCGTGTAAAGTAAGACTGGCAACACTCCTTACCTTTCACATATTTGAGCTAAACTAGTGTGACACAATGTCAACGACAGAGAAAATTAACACAGGTTTCTGTGGTGAAGAAAAGTAAATAAAAGTGGAATGGCCCATCTCACTAACCACACATATGCAGTGATAAGCTCTGGTTTCGAAGAAGAAGAAGGGGTACCTTCTTAAATCTACTCCTCAGAGGCTTGTTTTCCTCAGTCCATAATCAGAGTTGCTCCTATGGTTAACCACGGAAAGATCCCGTCAATACATCATCCTAACTTTTTAAGAACACGTGTGCAGCTGCTTGTCCGCAAATACACAAAAATATGGACCAAACTGGCAACAAAGTAGTAACTCATGATTCTGTAATACATTTACAGACAAGAATATCAAAGACCTACCCCCAGATAAAACTAATCCAGATTTCTAATAATCTCTTCTTCTTTTTTTTTACCACAAAAAGCTGGTTTTACTGGCCAATCAATATAGTTCAATGAAGACTAATGTCCTCTGCTGTACAAACCTTTTACACTTTCCTGATCCATCTTCATTTGCAGTAAATGAGAGGAGAGGAGGGCCTGACTTGACTGTCTTTGGAAATTAGTCTACTATTTCAACACAGTTAAACAGAGATCGTCTTCCCGTAAAAAAGAAGAAAAAAAAAACTACACTATAGATCATCTTTGGAAGTAGCTCATTACACACACAGTTTATTGTTAGATGACCTCAACCAACTGTGGTAATTATGACGGGAGAAAACTTGAAATACAGGTGATACTATGAGGTGCGTCAGAGACGACATTAGGAAGAGGAAGTTGAGGTGGAAGCTGATTGTTCCCTGTGTGATAGTGTCAATGCTTTTTTTCACATATCTACAAAGATAACCATGTGAATCGTCCTAACAATGACAACAAAGGTCACCTAACCTTATGGAAGTACTTTACAAACTCAACCCACAATATTTTCCTATAGCCTACTTAACCAAATTGTTTTGGTCCCTGAGCCTAACCAAACCATGACTGCCATAACATAATGACAAAGGTTTGGTACATGCTCCCCTGATCTGCCCTTATGAGTTAGGGACAAAGGACTTGTTGGTTTAACTACTCTGGAGGTCCTACATCAAAGTAATCAAGGCCCAGGAAACTTCTTGTTTGTCCCTAAGTAAGACAAGGGGCACCAGTACAAAAATAAATGCACACTAGTTTCTCCAGAGTACATAAAAGCTTTGGTGGCAAGCAAACAAATACAAAACTCTAAGCTTGTTAAATAGATAAATACTCACATCATGTGCTGCAAACAATGCCAACTACCCCACAAGTACGCTAGACTATAAAACATTACCCTTTCATGTGACTGTGTCATTTGCATTTTTCTTAGCATAGGGCCCCAGAATTTCACTGTGTAACTGTGTAATGGCTTTGGAACGGGTTCTAACAGTGTAATTTTAGCCCATAAAAGTTATTGGATAATTTTAGAGTTCTCAAACCCCCATACTTGTGTGAAATCCACCCAAGCTTGTCTCAGTAAAACAGTTACACCCCCACACGCACACACACAATACACAATACAAGGACAGCAAAGAAATAGTTGTAGGAATTATGTTCAGGCTCACTGTCTCTTATACTCCTCCTCTCTTGATTATTTGTCTATAAGTCAAAGGAGCAGAGGAACAAAAGAGGAAAAGATGATGGGAAGAGGATCATTTAAATCGACGCTGCCCCCTCTTCCATCAGTGGTAAACTTCACCTGGATAGTTGATCACAACATGTGGGTGTGTGTGTGTGAAGACTGTCATTGTTTATGTACCACACAAAGCACAACTCAAGCTCGCTGTGTACTAGAACACAACTCTTATCCGTGACAGATTTTTTCGCACTGAAAAAAAAAACCGCCTCGCCTGTGAATTAAATCAAAACTCTGTGAGAAGTTAGACAGCTTGAGCTCTCTGGTAGAAATGATGCAGCATGCTGTGATAACCTGAATTGCCTTGTGCTGAATGAGCAGCACTCCCCCCCTTTCGTCACAAAGTCCCCGTTAGGAACATGATACACGGTGAATAAGAAAGGCAATGTTCAAGCTGTGTTACGGTGTGAAGCGACCGGACTTCCCCGTTGCTCCGAGGACGGTGTCCGTTTTGAACTGCTAAGTTAGCTAACGTAACATGAACGAGGTCAAACGACTCACCACTGCTTTCTTCATGGTGGCCTTCACCGTGAAGGCCTCCGCTTGTAGCTCCGTCTTCTTCGACATATCAACAGGTCCCGTCTCCTCAAATGTTGAAGTCCAGATAAGACAGAAAGAAAGAGAAACGAGCAACGTTGCTAACTAATTAGCTCACTATTTGTGTGGCTCTCGAGACGTGACGGGGTTTTTTTTCTAATAGTGGTTGCTATGCAACTGCAGAGACGCTGTGGTCTGGTTGCCACGGAGACGTGTGTTTCTACCACGTGTGTGGAAATGCCAGGGTGGTGCTGGAAATATGCAGACACAAGTGTTGTGGCTTACCACAGCAGGGGATGCCTGGGTGTTCACAATACATTTTTAATAGGTTGTGTTTATTTTTGGTTTAAAAACATATTTTACAAAGATAATTATATCTTTATATCTTAGGGGATTCAATGCCTCTTAACAATTAGCCTATTATAGAATAATCCTGCCATATAACATTTTTTTCTTTCTTTTTTTTTTGCACAGGTGTGCAGCTATGATAACGGTCCAAGATCAGGCTGAGGAGTACCTTACTCTTTTGTTCGATGACAGTAATGGGTCAAATTGGTGCCCTCTTTACTTCCGCCAACTGAAAGTAAAGTGTTACACTAATAGGCTTTACAGTTGGATAAAATATGAGCAAAACTCACACAGGATGACCTGTCTTGTTGCCTGCTTCTGCCCACAGCTGTAGGCCACCACACTTCAATCTGAGACACGGCTGGATCGATCACACTCTCCGTTCATCATTATAAACGTGCAGCGAAACCTTATCCACAAGTAAATACTTAATGATGCTCTTTGTCTGGCAGGTAGACCAAGGCCTTGACTCTCAATAAGCTGGTTAGAGAGCAGCCTGAGCACTGAATCATTCCAATTTAGGGATGTGGCACTTTTAATCTTCCAATATCGTTTTTGCCTCTGGAGACTTTCTTGGGTGAACTGGTGCAACTGTTATTAATCTTCAGTGCACAGGCAATTTCTCTAAAAGCCCCTATTTGTTTTTTATGGCTCCATTGAGAGAGGAGGGTGTAGCAGCAGCGAGGGAGACTGTAAACAAGGTATGCAGGGAAGGCAAGTTATGTCCCTGTCAGCATTCACTACTGGTCTCTCTCTCCCTCTCTCTCTCTCTCTCCCTCTCTCTGCTTCCCCTCAGAGGATTAAAAAGAGGAAGAGGGGAGTTTTCAGAAAGCAAACTGAGCAAACTGGAGCGTCAGCATGAATTCGGCTGGACTGAGAAATGATTGTTCAAACAGCGCTGCACTACCTCACTCCTTGCGAGTGTGTGGCAAGGAAGGGAGCTGATCTCGAAGAATTGTGGAAAGAGACCTTGCAAAAAGTGATTTGTGAAATATGAAGTGTCGCTGCTTTGGTCAGTGTGTTGGATTCTCTGCACTCATATATGAACATACATGTAAGCGTGTACATCTATTATAGGCCTACCTGTGTCAGATAACCAGTGTCAGTGTCTCACAGTCATTTCAAGGACACACACCTAGCGTCCAAATTGACTTACACGGTGAAGATTAATTTGCATTTTCTACCACTAATGATGTATCATGTATAACGAGCTGGTTTGGCAGGTATGGAAAGAATGAGGGGGAAAACATGAGCAACAGGATCGAAAAGGGGCCACGATCCACCATGCTTTGATGAATATGTTTTTTTTTTCTCTACATATCCACTGTGTCTTCATCATCATGATGGTGTCCCAGGTTTGATCTCCAGCTCATTTGCTGGGCCACCTTCAGACTTGGCAACCATTGTCCACTGTGAGGGAAAACAGCAATTATGATATCATTAGAGCAGAAACAGGTACCTACAAAGCAGAGGACCCAGAGGGGACCAGCAGAAGAATCTCAGCAGGAAAAGGATGGCAGAGACTTTGCTGCAGAGTCAGTTGCCCCCCAATTACCATGAAACAAGACAAACAGCCATTAGAGTAGGCCATTAGGCTGAAGGGAGAGCGGCCAGGGGCTTGTTGGGTTTAACAGTTCGTCAGGTTGTGAAAGTCACACAAAGTGTGCAAGGAAAAATATTGCAAAAGAAAATAAGGACTGTTGTCTGTGCGGTTTGCCGAATATGTTACATATTGTCTGACTATGAATCACAACAATATAACAAGTGTACGATTCCAACTGAAAAATTGAATTCATGTGCTATGAGGAACATATACACAAGGTATAAACAAGAAATCATAACGTTCAATTAAATCCGAACACCAGCACCAAATAATTGTCTTCCCAACAAGAATATTATTGATTCTTTTTTAACTATTGAATTAAATATGATTGATATATTGTGTCAGTTTCTTAAAAGTTTTGAATATGCTGCAAGTGTTACAGTCGATGCTTTGCTTGAGAGGGTTATTGTAAAGCAATATATTCCTACAGTAATCAAAAATAAAACAAATCTGCTGTTCAATAAAAGTTTAAACGAAACACGAAGTGGTCTGAAATGGGGGAAAAAAACATTTTATGTTATTTACATTTTGTTAATAATAAATAGTCAGACAGTAGTAGGCTATATTAGAGATTCGTAAACATCGCTTTACAACTAAATTTAGTTCTCAGCTTGGGGGTAACGGGGGAAGTCTGAAGATTACCAACACTGGACACTGCTTGACTTCATCAGCCCCAAGCACTGGAAACAAATCAACTAGAGGATAAAATCAATAGATGCAGTTAAAGTCAATGTAGTACAGTTTTTTTTAGTTTGGCAGATCGTTTTTTGTTTTTTTTTGCATTCTTGAACTCAAACAATATCTTGCGTGTAACGTAACCAGCAAAACCTCGTTCATGTATGTTTGAACAGTGTGAAAAGAATACCTTGGCAGTACAGTGGTCGTCACACAGCCACAACAGCCTGAGTTTGAAGCCAGGTGTCTCTGTTTGGAGTTTGTGTGTGTGTGTATGTGCGCCAAGTGTCCAGGTGAGTTACCTGATTTGCCTCAACATGCAGGGCCACTGTGTTTGCTTGCCTTCTGCCCAGACACATCCTGGAATAAGTTCTAGCCGCTGACCCTGAACTGGAAAGAGAGAAAACATGAAATATGACTGAATGAATAAATAAGCCTCTCTCTGAATTAATATTACCGGTTTAATCACTTAAAGGCACCCTGATGGGTTTCTGACCACTAGTGGGGATGAAGAAAAACTAAAAAAAAGTAAAATAGTTTGGGTTTTTTATTATTATTTGGCGAGAAGACTTCCAAATGAACTTGTTTATGCATTAAATATGTTTGTTGGGTGTTAGGGATGCAAAAAATTATCTTGGTGAGAAATGCTGAATGTAAAAAAAAACCCATGTCTCTTGAAAATGAAAAATCCACAGGGTACCTTGAAGTAATCCACACTCAACCTGGACTGTGTTCATGTAATACAGAGCTGTCATTGCACCAGGGTAGGGGGTACACCGCTTTTGGAGACTGTGCGAGAAGCAGATTTGACTGAATATGACTGTTACTACAGTGCAATGTTTACTGATAATTTATTCTTAGCATTTCCAGAAGTATCTGCAGAAGCACCTCTTATGTACGTGTCGTGTTGATACACCATGAAACCACAACACAGACGAAAAATCTCAATCTTATAGAACAATACATCAGCAACATCCTTAAAATTGGAGGAAAATGTGACATAGATTTATAACAATTATGATAGTATGTTGTTGAAATGTTCCTTTACACAGCCGCACTAGCTTTATTTTTTTTCCGCAAACAATACTAGTTCGGATATCCAGACATTAGTCTCCTATCCCCAGAGCCCTGATAAATCCAAAGGCATAGATCCCTTCAAACGGCAGGGCAGTCGACGGGAATACTTGATATGGGCACAGAGTTGCAAGGCCTCACTCACAAAGCCACAGCGTATTGATCTTCATGCATTATAGAAGCAGCTTTGAGGCCAGCTGATATTGGAAGGCATAGCTTGCACTCCCTCAGAGCATACACTCTAACATGCCCACTGGACCATAGCAGCAATAATCAGACACAGGCCCGATGATAAACATATGGATAATACATCTATTATACCATCGTAGCACTCCGGTAGATAATTGTTTACATGATTATGTTTGTTACAGATAATACAGTTTTATTTGTCCTCTCTCTGAATTCATGGATACTGTGTCTCTTTGATACAGTCAAAGGCTTGACAGACTTTAATCTTAAATAAATAGTAGATTACAGGCCATTGTGTCACTGTGGGCTGTCAGGCTTTTTCAATCTGAATCATCAAAGTAAATCCACTGAAGGCTGCATGGCTCACTATATGACCTCACCGGTGATGCTTTCAGCAGCCTTGGCAACACCTAACCCCTCCAGAGAGTTGAGCTCTTCTGTCACCCACAGGTCAGTGTCACGTGAACCTGAATGTGCGAACAGTGACACCAGCGAGGTATGTGCATCGGGTGCCTTCTTCTGCACTTCTGACTCCACCATGGACACAGTGTTAGAGGTAGTGAAGAGCAAGGGAGAAAAGCAAGAAGGTGAGAGTGAAGAGATAATGGTGCTTTGGAGAGGCCTATTGAAAGGCAACGCTATGGCGGTCAAAACCACCAACCACAACAGAGCGGATGCTTTTCAGGTTGTTATAGTATATAACTGTGTGTGTGTGTGCGTGTGTGTGTGTACAAGAGATAGATATAGAAGGAGCGAGGAAAGCTAATCTTTATGAAAAACACAAAATATATTGTACACTGTAAGGTGATGCAACTTTCAGGAAAATGGCTGATTTGCTTGCTAATAACGCTAAGAAGCTAATTTTTTTTTTTTTATCATATCCAATCCTGTCTGTGATGCATTATTGTGTTTACAATATACACAGCCAGCTGTGTCTCATAGAAAATTGCATTCATGTAGCTACAACTAATTTGCATCTGAAAATATATTTCACAGGAAATTCAATGTAGCGTAATCAAGGTTGACATGTTTCTTCAAAAGCATAATTACGTAATTTAATTGTGTTTTTATCAAAATATTTTTGTGTGTGATCGCTGCTGTAGCTCAGGTAGCCTCAAGCAAATTGGGCATTAATTGTGACCTTGAGCAAATATACGTACGTAACATAATGACTATACAATTATGAGCTTTTCAGACATGACAATTAAAATCACATAAAACACAAACCAGTGTGACCAGTCACATCTTCATGATGACCTTCAATAGATAAAAGGGCTTAAAGGGATATTTCAACATTTTGGCAAATTCGCCTATTGCCATAATCCCTATAGTTTTAGGAGTAGATTCATTACCTTTAATTGTTGGTGCAAGCTGTTTTAAGATCAGCAGAGCAGAGACGTTTCCCTCATTAAACTAAATACACAATCCAACAACTCCAAAACACTCTTGTGGACAAGTTTTAACCTGCACATTTGTGCTTTTGAAGTCACTCTGACGAGCAGACGTGTCGGGAATGTAGTTCTGGCTACGCATTTGCCTCGAAAAAAAACTCTCGTCACGTAACGTTACATTATTATTTCATAGCGTGGTGAATGTGCAGGTCACAACTTGTCCACAAGAGCATTTGAGTTGTTGGAAATACCGTGCGCTGTGCAGAGCTCACGTCTCTGCCCCGTCAATCTAAAAACAGCTTGCACCGACAGTTAAAGTTAATGAACCTACCCCCTAAGACTATAGGGATTATGGCAATAGCCGAATTTGCCAAAATGTTGAAATATCCCTTTAAGATGAGTTTTACAGATATCTGTGTGGGGGGAAGATAATTAATATTTATGGGAAACTGTTCCATAGTTTGGGGCCAACGATGCAAATGGTATTTTGACTGAGTGTGGAATAAAGTGCAGTCAACGAGGATCTCAGGGGTCTGGAGGTAAAATGGGGAATGAGGAGAGTAGAGAAACATCCTGAAGCCAAAAGAGAAAGATCTGCCATTCCCTACATTATGTGACTGTGCAATGACTCACAATGTAATCACGGAGACACTTGGAGGCCAAATTTGGTTTAGTAGACTCTGAGTTCAATCCATCATTTTGTTTTTAACCAACTGCTAATAAAGTAAACGCAGAGGGAGAGATTTCATTGTTGACAGAAAACTTTTCGATAAGGATCTAAAAAAAATGTTCTACCCATAAATTACATTTTTAAATCCACCCACATTATTCTTAGTCTAAGTGTAATGTGCAGTGTGTGAATGTCTGTTTTACATTCTACATTTTTTTTCCTATCAACCTATTCAAATGCATTTGCCTCTTATTCACACACACAAAGACGTACACAAACAGAACATCCCTGCAGCGACAAACTGAGTATGGCAGGGCAAATGCAATTTGCTTTCATTTGAGAAAAAAACAGCATGCCTCTCATTCACCTGACTGATGCGTCTCTGCTCTGTGTATAAAATATTCAAATAGAGTGAGACAGGCATTTATAAAGCCGATATATTTCAAAGCAGATTCCCCTAAGTAAAGATGATACTATGGGATCCTATCACATATGGGCAGATGGAGGTAGGGAAAGGGGGGACAAGAGGAGTGTTTTTTTTTTTTCCCCGAGAACTGAAAAGTCATTTCTGCTCACATCACATCTGTCTCTCTTTTCCTGGAGCAGGAGGCTGAAAGCCTGCCTCTCCAGTGTTCCTGACATCCTGGCTCTGTTAATTGCAATGTTTGCTGGCCGTATTGGTATTCACGTTAGGCCCTGGGAACAGATGGCGTTTATCTTTAAATATTATTAACACTTCCCGGCATTCTAAGATCCTGGGAGGGGATGGGGTGTGGGGCGGTTGTGAGGACGGGCAGACGTGCAGGTGGAATTACCACAATTTCCATAACAGTATCAAAGGTAGAAATACAAATTGGGATGATTTTCCAACTGCCACAAATTATGTGTGTGTGTGTACAGTATATGCACATGTGTTTGTGTTTTCACCCGTTACAACCCTTTTTAGGTTTCATCTTCATCCACACATCATGATTCATATCATGTTTTCTATGTGTTTGTCATACATGTGTGTGTACTGTATGTTGTCTCAGGATTTTCTCCAGTTTTTCTAACCTAAATTACCATGGTAACCAGTAAAAAGACATCCCATCTATTAACTTCTATTGATTCTTGAAATTTTTATACTGACATGTTTGTTAAGTGTTTAATTAGTTAAATGAACTGGCACATATTTTATAATTAATACTCTGTAAGCAGCAACCATTAAAATATGTGGAGAACAACAATCAAAATATATTCTTTTTAATTATATTGGAAGAGTCATGATCTCATCCTTTTAAAATGTTCTGGTAGGGCCGGTAGCAATTTGTTAAGACGAGATGTGTCCTTAAAATCTATAAAAGACACTTTTATTGACCCAGTGTGAAAAATTAAAAGCACACTTTAACGCTGTATGAGTAACGAGTGAGTATGAGAGCTTGACATTCAAAAAATGTCTTATTCAAGAACGAAAAATGACTCCAAAAAGCCACAGCGCAAAAGTACACTCTGTATAGCCTCTCGGTGAATGTGCATTCAGTCCGTCTGAATGTGCTTTGAAATGCCTTTGAAATATATATGACAGCCTATCTGAGCGGGTCTGCAAATGCACTTAACTGCCGGGTGGTAGGAGAGGTGTCGGAGAGGTGGGATGACGTGGAATGACTGGAAGGCACCACAGAGGAGAGGAGGAGTGAGCAGGAGGAAAAGAGAAGACTGAGACCTGGGAGAATAAAGGCAAGCTGTTACTTTTACATAGTGTAGGGCAGAGTGGCTGCTTTTGATGACAGCCACTGAGGGAGTAGAGTGATGTGTGTGTGTGTGTATGTCCGTCTACACATGTTCATGCAAGAGTGAGTAACTGAGTTTCTCTGTCTGAGTGTCTTTGTGTTGCTCTGTATGGTTTTGTGAGGGAGATATAGAGAAACCCAGTGTTTTTCTGTATTTATGTGTCTGTTTCTGTGCGTGGGGGTGTTTGTGAGGCAGAGACAAGAACGGGGTGGGGGGGGGTTGGGGGGTAGTGCACTAGTATAAGTGAAAGAGGGCGATGTTCTCAAGCATGCACTGACATGTCACATCGTATTTGTCACATTCCAAGGGAGAGCACCCGTACTCCCTGGTGCCTTGACCCTGCAGTCTGGTGGTGCTGTCTTGCTGTTGCCACACAACAGCCGCCATCCCCGGATTGCGGGGCTACGGATCACTGACCCTCGGCAACCCGCAACTGGCAACCTCTGGAGTGCCCGGCAACTGTCCTCTGCACATCCCCATGCTTTGAACTCTCACCTGCGCCACAGGGAGGTAAAGGTGCATCTGCATGTGTGCATGTGTGCATGTGTGCAGGTGTGCAGGAAAAAGGCAAACTATCACCTCCCTGAATCAAAATTAGCAATCACTTTAAGCTGAACTGAACTGTGCAACACCCAGCTCTAGAGCCACAGGAGGTTATTAATCTATGAATAGAGGTGATTGCAGTTGTCTTCAGGTGAATCATCTACTCCCTCTGTTCACAACGTAACAGGTGTAAGAGTATGTCTGTTACCCTGGAGACGATTTGAAGTGTTTGAAAGGGCAAACGAGTCTGTTCCAGGATCTGCTGGGTTTACTGTAAAGCGCACACTGCCTATATAGAAAATGACATTTTGTGACAGATTTGAGCTTCCTGTTGACAACCGAGCGAAGACATTGTTTTTTTTCCACCTGCTATGAAAGCATAACACAAAGCACTCAACATTAGTAGGTATACATTCATTGCATAATAGCACCATACATGTGTTTTAGCATTTTAGACACATCAACAACAATGCAAAAATGCTTCCCTCTATCTCCCTGAAATACATCATGTACATAATTATATATGGTGTGTACTGTATTGGTGTACATTATAGACAGTTTGTGCCGATTTACAGCAATTGCAATATTTAAAATGTTGAGTTCAAAACTAAGCAATGCAATATTTCAACAGAAGTGAGATGGGATTCAGACTTGAACACAGTAGCGCACCCTTCCAGCCCAGTAAGAGAGCAGCAAATGTCTTAAGTTCTTGGCTAGCTTGAGCAGAAATTGTTGCTGGAAAATTTAGAACTAAAACAAGGCCTTTGAAAATTTCTCTTTGTAGTGTGAACACATACTAAAAATCATTACATCATAAAATATACATCAATTGCCTATGAAAGTGAAAACACTGGTCAGTCTGGTGTTTTGCCAGGCCAACCCCTGGGCTCCTACTCCAGTCAAAGCAATTACGCAAATAAGTCTCTGCTGTTCATTCCTGTGTGTGATGAACAGACGTGCCGGATACCTTTGTAATTCCATTTGAGAGAAAGAAACATATTGCAGTCTCACACCTCTTAACAATGCCTCCCACTCCAGGCCCCCCTTGCAGGGAGATGCTGCTGTTTGCAGGCTGTTGCTATTATTGTTTTGTTCTTCGTGTCAAGTGTTTACATCACTTCTTTAATTAATTAGCTTCTTTTTAAATAAAACCTCACTGTAATCACTAACACGAGGTCAAAAGCTGTTTATCTATTGTATTGTTGTGATAGAAACCTCATGTGCTGTGTAGGAACAATGTGTGTGTGTGTGTGTGTGTGTGTGTGTGTGTGTGTGTGTGTGTGTGTGTGTGTGTGTGTGTGTGTGTGTGTGTGTGTGTGTGTGTGTGTGTGTGTGTGTGTGTGTGTGTGTGTGTGTGTGTGTGGGTTTTGCTACTATCCTGTTAATGGCCGCTATTTTCTTTTCCGGTATAATGGCAATCATGCATGTGATGTTTACAACCGATTATTACAGGTTTTGTATCTCAAATAGAACGGACAGAGCGTGTCTTAGAGCTATTATATGTGTGTAGTGACGGGATAATTGTAAAGCGAACTTCAAGCAAGAAGAGGAAAACAAATAAAGTCAGTAGAATTTCTATATTATCAACTGGCAAAATGATTCTGCGTAATGTGATGTGATTAACGCTCATTGAATTATCCCAGGATGCTGCCTGTTGCTCAAAGGTCCTGTGACAAATGGCAGAGAGAGCTAGCCACTTTCTCGTGAACAAACTTAGCACCTAATAGTATTTATCTTATTATTAATCGATTAGTATTTGCCTCAGGTGTTGATGGAGATGAAACAGAACTAAACATTTGTGAATATTGTACTTTACACTCAGAGGCCAAAAGCACCGCTTTCAAAAAGATTATTGCTGCAAATCTTCCACTTATCTGTAAATAAATAAAGTTCTCCATCTCAACTTTATACCGAAATCGACCAAAATGTGAGGGTTTTTTTTACTGCTTGTTTTCGCTTCCCTCAAACGACCAAGAGATTGAGTTATGCAGATTTACAAGACTTGCACAAGAAAATACAAAAAATATAAAGTGAACATTACTCTGAAATGTCAAGTGAAATATGGTTTCTAATGAAATAAAATCTGAAAAAGTTGCCAGTTTGGTACTAAAATCCTGGTTCACACAGAAGAAAAAAAACAGATATCATAGCCGGACATAAAGGCATTTATATCGGCCATATATCTGCCATTTGTCCTGCCAATAATTCCTTCACTGATCTGCAATAAGAATTCCCTGTAGGATGATTGACTTGTAATAGTAGCCATGACTCTTAATGTGTCCCTCTGTTTAGGACCTGACTGAATAATTTATGTATGGGTAAAATGATCAGTTGTAAAGCTTTTAGAATCAAGTGCCATTTCCATTTCTGCAACAACATCCTTCAGAGGTCATGACCTTTTGCCTTGTTGTATGATACCGACAAGGAGCGGATGAGCAGAAAGACCTAGAAGGACAGACAAATGACAAAAGAGGGCAAGACAATGTGAGAGATGGATTCAGAGGAGGGGGGAAAAAGGGGGAAGGAAGAAACAAAGGAGAGAGTGACAGAGCAGTGGGAGGTGTGTGCTGTTTGTCAGCACAAGGAGAGCGAAATGTCAGCTTTTGTGCTGCATCAGTGAGTGATGGCTGCCATTATCCCACCCAATGGGTATAAGCAGGCAATATTAGCACACCGTTTCCACACCCAGATGAAACAGGCAGAGTTCTCCACAGTGGGGATACCCAGAGCCAGCATGGAAAATGGAGTGTGAAAGCATGCGAGGCATAAAGATTGTTGAGCTGAGATATAAAAAGACTAGCGGAAGGGGGAGTAGAAGAAAAAAACAAAAAACAAGATAAAAACGGAAGAAAAGAAGCAGGTGTCGCCGCACACAAAAGACAATCACAAGAAGGCTGGTGATGAAAAACAGAGGAAGAGAGGAAATTAGAACAAAGCATCCGAGTATCCCTGTTGTTTCAGAAGTTCCTGTAATGTTTTAAAATATAATGGTCCCTCACTGCACAGACCACACGGTGTGATCTGACATGCATTGAACAAAGTGGCAGAGGCAGATATGGTGGTTTGGGGCACTGCAGTGGGGACGCACACAATGAGAGTTGTAATTATAGAACAAGCACACCTCACTGGCGCTCGTAAAACACAGAGGGGAAACTACCTGTAATTGTTTCAGCAGTATGAATGGTTATGCATGTGTGTGCACGTGTGAGTGAGAGCACTTCTATTCATACATTTGTGGACCCCGGAAGCCCTGTCACAGGACCCACTGTATAAAGAAACCATTTCTGACATTTAATCATTTCATAAAGATCAGTGCAGGGAAGATTTTTTACAGTAAAAGTCACCAACCAGAAGGTGAATTTTAGAGAAACATCAGAGGGGGTTAACATTGATATCTGACATTTGTAATGTAGTAATTCTGGATATTACAGTGTGTTATAGTATATACTCCAACAGCATCACTGCCAGCAGCAGCAGCCAAAGAAAAAAATCCTTCTAATCTTAATTGTGCTTCAGTTTTTACATTGCAGCTTTGCTAATGTGTCATCCATCATTGCAGGAAGCTGCATCTTGTCTGGCATAGTGTGTAAAAAAAAAAAGACAAAGCTACTAAATTAGAGAGACATTAACACACCGGATATGTCCTGGGTAGGATATATCCTATGTATTGATTGGTTTCCCAAGGCAAGCACAGGAAGTTACGATAATTTGAAGTTACTTGGCAGAGATATTATATCAAAATGCTAAATACTGTCAGGATATTTCATTTGTTTCAGCAATCTCTTGGCCTTAGAGGCTACATATTTCTGGCAGACGGAAGCATGAGGGGGTGGGAGATTTAACGGTTGTAGTTTTATCACAAGCTGAAGTAGCATGTCTGAAAGCCAGGCAAAAAGAAATAACTGAGTTATTATTGATAAAACTAAACCTGTCAAATAGATATGCTGTCCTATGATGACTGTGTGACTGAACTGTAAAACATGTCGAAAAAGCGAGTCACTCCAATAACCTTCCTCGCTGAAATGCAATAGTTGATGCGGCAGCTGTAAACGTCCTCAGACTAAAAGTATTTACTGCTATTTGCCTTTGCAGTGCAAAAATAACTTCACACTGAAATGAAACAAAATATGTTTTCCAGATACTCAGAAACGCCATTATTTTGTCGACACAAACAGGACTACATGCTGGTGTCTGCGTGTGTCAAGATGAAGCTGCTGTGATGAATCTGCCTCAGTAAGTGATTCACACTCCCCTGGGCCTTCAATCAATGTTATGTTTTGCTCTGAGATTTGTAATGGCATGTATAATGACACGTTTTCCTCTTTGATGATGCAGATAGAGAAAGAAAACACAAAGGGAATGACTCAGGCAATCACACCATTATCAGAAAATGTCATGGTGAGTCAGAAGCGCAGAGAAAGTTTGTATGCTGTCAATGAGTAACCCAGGTGCATTAATCTATTGAAATGCTACACTGTCTTTGTCAGGACGCTCCTGTGCAGCATAGATATGGTTCAAAAAGCAGAGGTATTCAGACAGATGAGTTTTAAAGTGGACCGACGCACAGTTCAGCCGCATCTAACCCCATGCTCAGTCCATTCAGTGGCTGTGGCTCACCTACTCCTAGTCTGTCTCAATATGAAACGAGTCAACAATATGAAGGCAGCAAAGTAATCAAAACAAAGACCTCGAAGTGTACATTTGATTGAGAACTGAGGGGAAGGTGAAAAGAGGTGAGGCTGAGAAAACTGTAATTCTAGACTATAAAGACTTCCTCTTGCGGGAAAGATGGAAGTGAACCGAAAACGGCGAGGTGTCAGCATCAAAAGGAGATTATTTGTTTTCAGTACCGGAGGAGGGCAGGAGCGCGAGTCACACGTTAAAAACGAGAAAGATGATGTGGTGGCAGCGGGGGGGAAAAAAAGATGTTTTTATTTCAACTAGTTTGTCATCAATGCAAGCACAGGCGCAGCCATGATGGATTACTGAACGGGTCTGTGCGAGGGGCCCATGGGGTCAGGGAGTCCCCAAGCCAGAGCCTACGTTTGATCTGGTTCTTAACATTTTTGTTGCAAAGTCACTCTAATGACTACAAAGACTCAAAATGACTACAAAGAGATGCAAAATGAGTACAAGGTGACACAAAACAACATGAAATGAATGCAAAAAAAAAAAAAAAGACAAACACGACAAGAGGCAACAAAGACAAAAAACAAGTACAAAGCAACACAATGTGAGCAAGAAGAAAAGGAAAATAACCACAAAATTAGATTCTTTTTTTTAAAGGAAGGACAAAGAGCTACCACACAACTACAAAGAGACACAAACTGACCAAAAGGATGCAGAACAATTACTGTAGCTACACGGCAACACAAGTTAACTCCACCAAGAGATCTGAAGATACACAACTACAAAGAGTCAAGGTTTGTTGTCACTATGTGGGAGGGTTAGAGTGTCTTCAACACGCCAAGAGGCCTGTTGTCTCATAATCCATCTACGGGCACAGTTCCCACACAAACAAACTCATTGTCTTGGATGGGAAATATTGTTTCAGCTGCAACACGTTGGCTCCATTCACTGGCAGATACGATGCCTCGGCAGTAACAGTAAACGTTCTACCTACAGTCAATATCACACCTATATAATTTTGTTCCTTTACCTCCTCTCCTCTGCCTTGTCTTGTTTTGAAGCAGTGACAGTTTGGCACAGGAATGAAAATCAGATCGCAGGGGATGATTGTGCTTTTCCATCAACACAGCCAGTGAATGCATTCATTGTGCCTGCGATTGTAAGAGCGCCGACAATTGGTTTAAAAAGATCTTTTTCCTATTATGCCTGCAAAGCCTGGAGTATGATGCTATCTTCCCACCTATTCTCAACCACCTCTCCAGTAACTTTCAAACACTTCCCGCAGACATTTTTGGCGTTTTTCCGTCCAAGATTGAACTAAATGAGAATGGATGTCATGGAGTTTCATTTTTTGGGGAAACGAGGACAGCGTATGCCTCTTACTCTAAATCAGCTCCATCAGTTCGCTGAACTCCGCTCCTCGCTGTGACAGTTGAATATGTGTGGGTGACAGTACAAACAAAGGTGAATCGATGCATTTCCCCGAGGAAGAGACAAAGGGAGGTTGAGAGGAAGACAGAGAGTGTGAGCGAGAGGGGGGAGAAAAGACTGAGAGATGAAGGTGGCAGCGTGACATAGGGAGTGTGACAGTGTCATGCAGGCTGGTTTCATCGTTTCTCCCCAGCGCCCTGGGGAGATCATTAGCTCACAATATGGAGTCTATCAATCCTCACAGAATACCACTCTCCCCTCCGGATACATGTCCCATCTGCCTGCCTCTCTCTCTGTCTATCTGTCTATTTGTCTGCATTCTTCTTGTAGATGTACATTCAAGATCATGAAAATCTAGTTAGCAGGTTATCTAGCCCTTGGGGGTCTTTCATGGATAAAGACAGTAGCCTAAAGAGTCGCTATTATCCCCAATGAAAGCACAACTCCTACACCCTGTGTGTGGCTGTCAGTGTCCTGTCACCTTCGTTGACTTCACTTGAGATTTAGGTGTTTACACCCATACACCGAAGAAGGAATAGGCTCATTTAGAGTAAATCACCAAGGTCTTGATGGATTTGGTGGATTCTGTAAACCAAAAACTTGAGTGAGGTAAACAAGCAATTTACTTAGTATGCAACAGGTAGGCAGTCAGTGAAGGAAGACAAATTGAAAAAGGAAGCAGGACGCCAATCAAAACCAAAAACACTCTGGCTATGTAGCGCAAAACAATCTGGGAAATGGGGCTACCTACTGTGTGTGTGTACATATACATATACTGTATAGAGTGGCTAATAAGAGGTCACAAGAGGCAGGTGCACAGGCAGGGTCTGATACAGTAAGATGATTGTGAAAAACAGTTTTGCACAAAATACAAGTGATTTATTTCCTTTAAGAAAAAAACAAAATAAAGTATGATCAGTCCACTGAGTGATTCTATGTCAATAAAGATGATAAAGATGATACCAGGGTCTCAGACCTTTGGACCCCACTGAATGTGAAACCTCAACATAACTATGACCAGGCTGGTGGAGATGAACTGTATGGGACACAGCTGTAAGGAGGGTGTTTATGATTGAATAGGACTATGAATTTAGACTCCATCATGATAAACAGGCTCCCTGACTCTCACACAATGCATGCTGGGATAGGCTTCAGCAGTGCCCCATTATAACAAGTAGGTAATGTTAATGGGTGAACGAATGGAAAAGTCAAGAAGTTCATCCCCACTCTTCCTCATAGAGGTCATTACATACGTATGCATACACTTACAGCGGTTGCTCATCAGTTCTGCCAAGAATTAAAAATACACTTAGAGCATCCTGCCATGTGCTTTGCCCCCCGCCCTGTTTAGAAACTATGCAGATAGAGCAGTGTTTCCAGAAGCAAGACAGTGAACCATTGACCGAGGTGGCAAAGAGGTGAATGTGTTCCTAATTGGAAAAGGATGTCACACACACACACACACAGCACACACGCATTCTTACACATGCACGCGCACACATACACACACACATACACAGACACCCTCTGGGAGGTAATCTCTCTTCCTGTTCTGGCTATGCCTGGCCAGCCAAGCGGAGCTGCCACCTCATTGTGTCCTTCTGTACCAAGGCTCTGTACGGTCTTCCTGCAAGCATAGAGAGAGAGAGAGAGAGAGAGAGATCAGGAAAAAGAGAGTAAGAGAGAGAGGGAGGGAAAGAGACCAAGGGAGAGACAGAAAGAGGGGTGATTCCGCCTCCACCAGGGCTGCATGTCCTGATGCCCTGCAGTACAAACAGAGACTTTAGAGGCTGCAACATGTGACTCACAGCCTGCTATTTTTTGTATGTACTGTATATATATGATTTTCTGTTTGACTTGTATTGCTTTGTTTGTTCAAGTTAATAGTTGAGCATGACAAGTGCTGGTCTGGAAGAAAATACCAAAGACTAAAAGTTTGTGGAGGTCAAAAAAGAAAAGAAAATGAACCCGACAATGTGAAGCACAAACTCATGCTGCAACAAGACATGTTTAACAGATATGTCATAAATGGAAATTAAAATGATATGTGGGGAGCAATAAATATGCAGTTTAATGGCTTCACACATCCCTCCAGGGGGGCAATGAGTTCTTCTGTTCTCACCCACACACTCATTTAAACACAAAACGATTTCATCATTAACACTGAACGCAAACAAGAAAAAAAAATCATTTCGGCAGAGTTATTTGTTTCATATCACTTGTCACGTATAGTCCGCATCTGGCATCCAGCACCCTCTTACTTTTGTTTCTTGAGTTTTTCAATTTGTTTCACCTAAGAGGTTTTTAAAAATTCATTAAAGAGTCTCATATTGATTTTTTATTAATAGGTTGTTTGTTGTAATAAATTATTTTGTTCTTAAGGCAATGAATATGCAAAGTTGAAATGCAGTTGGTGAGGAAAAAATGGCCTTGGGTGCCAAAACCAGCAGAGAGGAAAAAAATAGATGTCTTTATTCTGTAAAAAAAACAACAACACTGAAGTAATCGTTAACTGTATATGTATATTGCCGTTCTCACTCAGGTTTGCTCCCCGAGTCATTTACTCGTGATCAATAGTGTGTACGTGTGTTTTCTCAAGTGTCTGCCCTCCATAATAAAAGAATGACATACTACTGACACAACACATTGTATTGAAATTGAATTAATATAAATATAAATAAGGCTCTGCTTAGTGAAGGTGACATATAATCATTATGGCCTTGTCATTTTACAGCATCTGGGAAGGTTTGTACGTGGGAGTGAGCAGGAAATGAGCAAGAAAATAAAGATGCTAAAAGATAAACAATACATGTACAGGTTACACAGTAGTGCACAGAAGCCTAAATTTCAATGCAATTTTATTTGAGAAGCCAATGGCAGCTGTTTATAGGATTATACAGGGGAGATAATATTTGTTCATGGAGCTGCAACTAATGATTATTCTCAATATTTGTTAATCTGTTGACTCTTTTTTTTTTAAATAAATTAAATAATTGCTTGGTATATGAAATGTTTTGAAGGATATCCCAACAGTTTTGTCCAACTAACAGTCCAAAACCTGAAGAAATCCAATTTACTATCACACCACTCAAAGGAGAGCAGCGACTGAGAAGCCGGTAATGAGAAAATTTGGCACATTTGCTTGAAAATAATAGCTTAAATAATGAGTCATTTATGAAAATGACTGATGCTGATTATTTTTCTGTCAACAGAATCAATTAAATGATTCAGCTGTAACAACCCAGCAATATTTTTCCCTGAAAAGAAAAGTAATTCAATAAACTTTTTGGTCATTCTTGTTTTTGTGTTGCTGCCGTTGTTTCAGATAAGGCAGCATTATGTCGCCATATGTCCCTACTTGCGCCTCTTTGCTCCTGCATATATTTGTGCTAAAAAAAAAGTGTAAATATTCAGTTACAGCAAAACATTATTCAGAAAAGATTTATTCATTTAAGAGTGTTTGCACAAGACTGGAAGTAAGATGTAAGAGGCTGCAGACTGTGTGAGGGGTTAAGTCAGGTTGTTCAAGGAGACAACAAAAATTGGGAAGACATCCCAGCCGGTATGTGCATGCACACACACACACACACTCACACACATATTGTACTCCCACAGTAGCAAGACTAAAGCTGCCTAGCAACTCTTGTTAATGCGTTATTGGAGCTGCCATCCTGATTCGGTCTATTTATCGCTTTTTTCAAGTTTGTTTACTGCAGCCCGTAAGTCATGCCAGCAACAGACAGACCATTCCTCTCTTCTGCACGTATAAAACTTTTACTGGGCTAACAAACTGCAACCGTCGACAGGGACGCTGGTGGGCCGGGGAGGGAGGAAACAGCAGGAGAGAAGAAAAGGGACAATTTATAGCAACTTGTAAATTTGTCCATCAGAGATTTCATTCTTATCAGACCAACTCTGCTCTCTTACAGTAGGTCCACAATGAGCCGTCTGGACTGAGATCAATTCCACCCTTCAAACACAACGGCACATTCAACTCAAAATGAAAAGATGCTTTATTTCCAAGAGGGAGAAAATAAAAGAAAAGATGTGTTTTTCAAGCAGCTAAATACCTTCCATTAGTGGATGGATCCTGTTTCACATATAGGCAAGGATTAGGGGGGTAAATGAGAAGTAACAGAGAAAAGGCTTTAACTGAATTTAACATCATGATGGCGAATGCCGGAGCATTAAAATCGGGGATGCTCTGTTTGTTAGGGGAGCTAGTGATTATTGTTTATTACTTCAATAAAAGCCATACAATCCTCAGCCTTCCCGTGCCCATCTGGTATAATGACAGCTTAAATATTCAGTGCTGTGCAGCCGTAAAATAAAAACAGAATGAGTAAAAAATAAAGTGTGTGTAGTACTGTAGCTGGCTAGCGTCCCCCCAGGGTTTTTTTTCCCATACACCTCCAGTTTTGGATTGAGAAATGGACTGGCATTCAAGAGCAGCCGCTTGGCTCCACAACAATGATGCATAAGGTTTTTTTTTTCTCCTATGTTTTTTTGCCTGATCTACCATCATGCGTGAACATATGTATGCACGCATATACACACTAAAACAAAGACATATCCACACAACAACACAAACATGGAACTAATCACATGCCCAGAGGACATGATATAACGAGATAAACTGCAACAATTTAGCATGCGCAATAATTAAACCAAAATATCATACATACACTGCACCATTTAAGCTAACACAATTAACTCCGGGGGCCATGGAGGATCTCAGAGGCTCGGTGAACCTTATAGAGATTTGTACCGGGTCCCAGTCAATCCTCATTTCATATAATTCTTCCAAGTATCATGTAACCGTCTGCATTGTGCACCTGTGGTGTATTAGGAAGGCCATTTGGCTCTGATTACACTCTGTCTCTGGCGGGCTGTCTGTTTTGTCATCGCATTTTCTCTGCCAAACTGTTTTGCTTTTGCGGGGAACACTTACTTCACCGCCATATCTGCCTCTCTAGTTTTCTCTCAAACCTCTTGGCATTTCTCTCTGCATCGCCCCCCCACCTCCACTCTCTTCCTCTCATCTCCTTATGCTGGGAGGAAGGCCACTGTAGGCGATCGATACCTGACAATATGGCAAAATCATATATTTTTCCTCGTCTTAAGCAAATTCAATTTGGTCCTTAACATTCCAGTGGCTTTAATTAGATGCCCACGGTAGCAAATTGCAATTTACATTTTTATAGTTTTTCGAGTTAATTAGCTTGCTCACTCAGCCAGACCCGACTTGTTTATGCTTCCCCCCTTTTTCTTTTCTCATTCTTCCCACTCGCCTAGTGTTTGAGGCCTCAGCTTATGTTGTGTTTACCAAGAAAAAAAAAGGTTAATGTCACACATTCCTTTTCAACAAACCAAATAAAACATTAAGTCTACAAACACCTCTTTTATTAGCCATTTAGAAGATAGGCTGCTAGCTACGGTGGGTTGTTTTGACTATATCAAAAAGTTTCACTGCCTCGCCAATGTTACATCCCATTACACAAAAACATTTTAATCATCTCTTTTATGAGCGCAGACCCTTTAAAAGCCAAGTAACTTGTCATGGCTCTTCCCTGTTAAACTCTTCCCTCTTAACACCCACTGATCCAAAGAGACGTGTTGCAATGGGCCCGCCTCCTCCGGCACAGACCACTGTGTTGACCTCTTCAATGGGTTGACTTAACAGATGAATAGATGTCACCAAGTGTTTAAAAACTATTCACTAGGAAAAAAGTTATGAAATTGCCAACATTAGGATTACTTACTATAATTTCTTCTTCGAGGCAGACTAAATGCTACAGGGGACTCTATGAGACAATCTTATGGACCACTCAAACCAGGGCTACAGTAGCTGGTTAGCATGCTAACTCCAGTAGAAGAAAAGAAGTGATATAAATGTTAGTTGTTTTTCACCACTGGCAACTTTAGTGGAACGAAATTTGATGCTGAACTTCTTTGGTTACCTTTGTACTGGCAAGTACAACTACGTAGCCTAATATTGACTTGTAACACGTGGCTGATTTAAGGTTAGAGCATGATGACATTGTTGCAGTTAAGGGCAAAAAACCCTATTTGTATTCCTGTCCTTTAACTTATAATTTACTCTAGACTATGGGGTAATGGAAAATCAACCAGGATGAAATGATTGCATGGTTAAAAAAAAAAAAAAAAAATTGTGTTTATGGAGTAAGCTAGTAGCTTCAGCTGCATCATTGCCCCAACACAAATAGGCTACAGTGAACTCTTCATGAATTCATCCACTATAACCTTAGTCTTTTAAGTTGAAAAAAAAGTTCTAATGTCTCTTGAAGCCAAAATACACCAAAGTCACCCCAGAAATATACATCTCCGAAGAGCTGCCTCCTGCCAAAATATAACTGCCCTGAACTTTCTCCAGCTTTTCATGTAAATAAATGAAACTGCAAAGTGAGGGCTCTGACCTACCGCTGTCAAAGAAAAGACAAGAAACTGTTTCCCCTCTTTGCAACTTGTCTGACATTTTCTTGTTTCTTTATCCACCCCATTACCATGTTTACTCCCAAACCAAACCTCCCTTCTTAGCTGACAGATATCCAACAGGAGTGAGTGGCGGAGGCGGGAGAAAATGGGGGGAGATAAAGTGGGAAGAAAAGTCTGTAAGAGCAACAGAGGTATAGACAGAAAGAGAAAGACAGCGGGAGAGAGGGAGAGTAAGTCAGTGCAGCAATCAGCTGAGTAGACAGGCAAGTCACCTCTACTGTCAGTCACCACTCCCCCCTGTGACCAGCGGACTAAATGAAACAAGGCCTTAGAGGTCCGCCATGTTGTCTTCTGTTTCATCCTCTTGCACCATCACTCTTCATCTCCTTTACAGACATCAGACATTTAGCCATGGAGCCCTGGAGACTCTGTGGCCGGATGGGGGACCAAAGGGCTGCTGACTGCCAAGAGACCATGTAAGTGCTGACCTCTATTACAACGCTATTAAACGACTTGTGTCCTTCTCCAAGGTAAGGCAGCACGTCCTCCTCTTCCTTCTATCTATTCCTGCCTCCCTCATCTCCGTTTCTTCAGTAGCGTCCCTTCCTCATTAAAACATCACATCCATTTAGTGAGGTCTGCTCTGACATATTGTACAGCGTGTGTTGTTATTGTTTGACTAAGCCTATTACTACCAGGGTCTCCTGGAGGCAGAGAGGAGAGACAGGGACTAATGTTCATGTTCGCCACTAATTGCTGGTTTTATGCTGATAAGAATGAGGTCAGAGGTTGAAAAAAGGAAAAAAAATCAAAAGGCGGCTGGCTGCAAAACATCAACAGATAATAAGTTATGACCGTCTGCTATATGGTGTGATGATTGTGGAAATGGGGCAAGCAGAAGCTTTCCATCACATGACAAAGAGAGAGTAAGACCATCAGCATTTAAACATCAGCTGTCAGATCATTTCATGGACCAGAGACTAGCCGTTCACACATTTGTTCTCCCTGTGAGCTTTTAAATACCACGGAACAAATGAATGAATCAATCTTTCCCTTTCACACCCAAGCAGTCTTTACCAATTTGGGAAAGACAAATAACCTTGGCTTAGATCTTTTAAAAAAAATGTTGCTGGACCCTCTGTCTACAAGCTAAATGAACACAAGTATCTTACTGATGGGGGGTTTCTTTTAAGTATTGGAGGACTGAGAGTGCAGAAAAATGCTTTCATTTTAAAGTCTGTGGGGATAACTCCACAGCCTGCAGGCTGCATCATTATAGGCAATATTTTGGTGGAAAACATGCCCAGGGAGCAGCTCCTGGCGCTGAGAGTACACTATTTGAAATCACACAGAATCTTTGAAAGCAAACTTCAGTGTTTCTTTGGCGCTTCAGAGCTTCCTCTCCTTTCTACATAACCCCCTAAACAGGTTGTGCGCTCAATTGGAATTCACCCCCTCTAATTATAGACCGTTTGTTTTTCTATAAGCACAGCTGCACATTTGAATTCTGAGTGTTATTTTTACAAGGATGATCCATCTCGTTTCTTGTGACAGCTCAGTCCTAGTTTAGTTTTGAAGTACTTTTCAGTTGTCCTAACCTTATTTAGCTTTTCCTGTAGTAACTATTCCATTCTCAAATCTGAGAAGCAGCAGCATGCACGCAGCCAAACACCACCAGTCCAAAAAAGCGGCATAATCTCCGCCTGAGGGATCGAGGGGAGAGGGTGAGGACATGGGGGCGGAAGGGAGAGGAGGGCCTCTGACCTGATGTTCTAGCCTCTATCCGCTAATTAGTCCTATTCACTAACCAGATGCTTATAATTAAATTTACATGCAGTGGTGAATAGCCGGATGAAAAAGAACAGATCCATCAGGAGGCCGTGGAGGAGGCGTTCAGCGACCATCACATGGCGTGTAAAATACACAAGAACATAAAAAGCTCATTAAGAGAGACAATAAAGGGAAAAGACCCCCGGAGCACTTCAAACACCATCTTGAGCTGTACCCTGGAAGCATCCGCCCACTTTCACCTGCCTTCTCTCCCCCCTCCCCCCTCCCTAAGTCACATTCCCTCTCCACCTTTCCTTCTGTCTTCCTCATCTCTTCTCAATCACGTTTGCGTTCGGGGCTGTCAATCAGCACTCCCGCTCTTTTATTCGGCACCTGTCCCGTGGCGGGTTGTTTGTTGTCATGCAGCCGATGTGCGGCGACCAGAGGCAGACCCTCTTTCCCTCTGGAGATGTTCAGGGAAGAAGAAGAAGAAGAGGGCGAAGAGAGAACAAACTCCTCTTTAATGCAGTTTTGGCACGGTGCCCTGGCTGATGGAACTAGCTGCAGAAGGAAAACAACAACACACCACAGTGGAAAAGCCTTACTCACTCACTTACTCCCACTTCGATGCTCTGGCTAGTTAATTATTGCTCAGAGCTATTTAAATACACCTAATTAAAACAAATGTAAAGTAGATCATTAGTTGAAAGATGTTTGCTCCTCACTGGAGGGGGACCAGTGGTGTGGGCATGCAAACAAAAGGGCACCCAAGAACGCTCCGTGGTCAGTGACTGCTAAGATATTCATCAGGAACAAGGCCGATGAAGGATAAACTGGCACGAAAATGCCATTACTGTTTTCCCATGGTTTAAAAAAAAAAAAGAGGCAAACAATGGTTTAATTTCCAGCTAAACACAGCAGCCAGCAGGCTGTGAGCTGATCAAACAAAGTACATATAGGGGGCAGATCATCAAAAGTAAATATCAAAGGAGCTGACAGCCAGAGGTCTAATTGCTGTTATTTCCCATGCGGTCTTCCCGTGTTCTGTGGATAAACAAACTTGAGCGAGGAGATGAAGGAGTGCACTGTAGGTACAGACACACACAGACACACAAAGCACTTGCCACTTTACAGGAAAAGAACGTTTAATGGGCCTTTTTTTTTCATGGCAGGCGTTTTGGTGCATTTTGAAAAAAGCACAGGTGTAATTAATAACACTGATAATGATGGCTGGATTTCATTTATGTGTTCCAGTTTCACGCTGTTAAGCACGTCGGCTCATTGGCTCATTGGCCATGTTTACTGGGACACTTATATGGAACAGTGCCATCATTAGTGTTATTAGTTACACCTGTACTATTCCTGCTATGACGAGTCCAAACGTCTGCAGTAAAAAGTGTCCAGAACATTCATTCTCTGAAAAACCAGACTGAACTAAATGACAAAGTTTTTTTTATGTTTTTGCTTCCTAAAATAATATCTATAACATAATACTAAACAACAGTGTAGTTAACGTTAGGGAAAGACGTTGGTTACAGCAGATATGCTATAATTATGGTGTTTGACAATTACGTAAAACACTTGGTTAGGGGAAAATCATGGTTATGGTTAATTAAAGACAAACAGTAATTGCTCTGTGACAGACAAGATGCAAATTCTGTCAGCATGAAAGTCAGACATGCTACACACCCATCCACCCACCTCCACCAGCTCACCTTCTTCCCCGCTGCACAGGGGGGAGGAGTCATCCAATATGGGTAGAAGAGAAGAGAAGAGAAGAGAAGAGAAGAGAAGAGAAGAGAAGAGAAGAGAAGAGAAGAGAAGAGAAGAGAAGAGAAGAGAAGAGGTGTGTTTTTCAGTGAAGTAAATCAGAGAGGTCCTGCTCCACTCTCCAGCAGCATGAAGGCCTTCTCCTGTGTCAGCCTTTAATTAACTATTGACCGTGCCACCAACAGGAACCAAGAAGCAGTAGACAAAAAACCTAGACAAAAGGCTAATGGCCTGAAAACGTGATCCCTTAAAGGCCTTTCCTCCGCTCCGCTCATCGCTTCTCCCCACTTTAGGCAGCGTTTCAAATCCATGCTCAGATGAGCCTGCCGCAGCCGGCACACAAGTTCAGTCTTCCCAGAGTCTACGGATTTTTTTGATCCAAGTCTGATGACAATTACACACTCACGCAGATGCTGCCAACACATTCAGGAAGGCTTCTCAGGTGCACACACGTACACACACACACACACACACACACACTCTCCTGCTTGTTGTTTACGTGTCAGCACAGTGTGTGCATACCTGTATGATCGAATTGGCAGCCGAGACAAAACAAGTCAAACAGAGGGAAGCTGAAAATGTCTGCGAATGTGGCAGAATTTTTTAGCGACATTACTGCAGGCATCGCGGTGGAGGGACAGCGTGTAGTCACACAACATACAACACATCCGCCAAGCCACAGGGACCCCGTTTCTACTGCTCACACTCTGACAGGGGCCAATATGTAAAACACACTCCCACACACAAATTGTATATGCAGACGGTGAGAGAAACAAACAGCTTCCCAGTTATACTCTGCAGCATGCCAGGGTCTGACCCCTGAGGAACAGAAGCCTGAACCACCAACTACAGTATGCTCATCTGTTAACAAGTTCAGTTTTAATTGCACCAAACAATAGTTAATTTAGTGTGTTTTTTTTTTTACCTTGCAATCTATATAAACTATATCGTATTCATTATATGCGTTTGCAGCCAACACAGAATAAATAAACACAAAGAAGAAAGGTGTTGCTAGGACATGAGATCATTAACAAGCACAATCAGTCAATCATTGCACTCCCCCATTAGCTGCAGCCACCTAATGCAAATTAACAATAATTAAGAGGGAGATATTGTATTTCTTTTTACGTGTCCATCCTTGTCTGTCAATCATTTTCCCCAAGAATAATTACAGGAATAATTGTCACCTGCAGCAGCGATTGTGTGCAGCTCTGCTCTGCACCTGTAATTATAGAGATATACTGTAATGTTAAGCAGAATGTATCGCCACACGTTTGATTGAAGTGCCTGTTGGTGTTCACCGCCCTCCCCCTGCGGAGGCAGCGTACCTACAGATTGTGGACAGTATGTACATTCAAGACTGAGGGGCGAAGCAAGACAGATAACTCAAAGATACAAGAAGGAAAGGACGTGCGCTTGGTCCAATGGTTCTCCTTGATATTATAATGAGCCTCCGTGGTCTCCAAACATCCCCATAAATTTTCATAACTGGTGGGTGGACCATAGTTGGCACAGAAAGTGAGCAAATGGCTCGGGCTCAGGCATCATGAATATCAATGAAAGATGGGAAATACGACTGTCCTGATGAAGCGGGGACTGGGCAAACAAATCTCCAGCACTTCCAAACCGTAAATTGAACCACAGAATTTCCCAAGGCTCACGGTGGCTGTCCTTTTTAATTCGTCACTGTGCCTTGATTATGGTTTTTCACAATGTTTACAATGCTGTCCTATGTGAGTTTCTGTTAAGGCCATTGAGACCTAACAAGCAACATGCTGACTTAAACATGAATTATGTGGTATGATGTGTAACAATACGTCATTGTGTGAGCATAGTTCCTTAAAAATATACTGTATCAGACTATAGAAATCAGCTGATAAACAGTTTAATTATAGTTTATCACATACTCCAGTTAAAATAAACAAGTAATAGCAGCATTGATTGCACTAATATAAAAACTGTTAACACTCATGACCATTAAGAAGGTTTGCAGAGTGATAACAACTGGGTAACCATTTAGATTTTTGCTGAATATCTGCAGGTTTGTTTCACGGCACAGAGAAGAAAGTCGGTTTCTGTTCTTCATTCAGAAAAACGGGGGGAAATCTTTGAGGGTTTCTGATGATGGCAGATGGTGGAATAAGGGAAAGGCTGGAAAAACTCGCTTCCATGCACGAGAACGCTTATCTTCTTCAAACACTGACAACCTTGCTGCATCAACTGGCATATGTGTGATGAGAGCCAGCGGAGTTTCCGTGGATTTCACTACCCAATCAAGCCCATCAATCATCTCGGCCACCGTCCTATTTTTTGCAACAGATGCACCAATGTATCATTATTAATTTGACACTGATATATTGATGTTTAATAATGTTTGATGTAGCATTTTCACAGGAACATTCTGATTTAATATTGCTCTTCCATTAAGTTTGGGGACTTGGAAAATTGTGATTTTAAAAAGAAATGATGCAGCAAAGGTCAATCATAGCAGCGCTAGGTATAAACTGTCCTCCCAAAATGAAGAACAGCATCAATCACTTTAGTAAATGTCCCAAAAAATGACATATGTAGGATTACAAAGTGTGTGACAGGAGCAAAAGAGGACGTCAGGTCCAAAATCCTCACAGGGAGGAGGGTCAGATCAGAAAATCCTTGTCTGTGTCGTTCTAAAGGACATTTGGTATTTTCCATTCATACTGAGGGATTATGGGATAGTTAAGCAACGTTTCTTTGGTTCAACTTGAATTTTAGGGTGAATGCTAAAATCTTTTTTTTTTTGCAATATCAGATATGAAATGTGCTCATCTAGCAAATCTGATGGAAACCTGCCTGGAGACCTGATATCCGACTCTTTGGCTGGTAAGTGTTCGTTACCTGTTGGCTCACCGAGTGAGGAGAGCCGAGAGCCGATGGTTACAGGAGTCAGTGGACAGCCGGCCTTTCCACCACTACAACAGAATTATGAGCAGGATGGATGGTTGAGCCATGACATCAATATCTACTTATCCATGTGTCCATCTAGAAATGAGCTGAGAGGAATGTGATTAAAAGGCTGTGTGATTCATGCTTTCAATTCTATTGATCTCCTTATATAAACCATTACTGGTGCCTCAAACACACACTCTCCCACGCATATCACATATGGACACACACAGGGCCAGCAAACACAGAAACACGCGTGCACACACACACACACACACACACACACACACACACACACACACAGACAAATGCACCGTCCATATCTATAAATATCAACCTGAGGTAGACTGACTGACGACCTTATTTCCTCTTCCTCTCGCTCTTACCCCACACATACACATGCACACACACACACAGTGAAGTAACGCAGGCTTTCATATTGCCGGGGCAAGCTAGACAGCTAGTTTGCTGTGAATTTAAAGCGATAAGCTGAGCAGTGGCGAACAGTAGCTATTCCTGGACGTTAGGTGCACAAAACCGGGCACTGCCGGAAGATTTATCTCCTCCTCTGAAATTTCATTTGGGGGAAGGAATAATAAGGCCTAGGAAATGAAAGTTAATCACGAATCCTCTCTCACTTTCTCCCTCTTCCCTCTCTCTTTCTGACATTGGCTTTGAGAGCTTGGTGGAGGCCTGCTTCAGGAGCATTTTGCATTGCTGCCCCCCCCCCCCAACCCTCCAACCCAACCCCGACGCAACCTTTTAAATGCTTCATAAATCAGAAACAAGTCGCACACCTCTGATGGTTTGTTGTCCCGCAGAAACTAATTACAATGAGAGAGCCCGGCCACCACTGAAACAAACTACAATGAAATGCTTCGCCATCCAACTCCCTCTGGACGGTTCGGCAGGTTAAAGAGCGCAAAGAAAAGACTGGAAATGCTGTAATGTGGATTTCTTATTATTTCCCTATTTGGGAACATTTTTACTTCTCTTAAATCGCATTTTTTCATTTCAAGAAAATTCAGTCTAGCCTATAAACAATCTCGGCCGACCTGCAGCAACAGACAAATTGCTAGTTAAAAGGATTGTCTGACCTACAATGACTTCATGGGGAATAGAAGCGCACCTTTTGGGACCACCAAATACAACTTCTTCTGCACTTACAAATATCCATCCATGGAAGTAAAAAAAAAGAAAAGCTAATCACTTCCTTCCTTATCCTACAGTATTTTCAACCCAGACAGGAATTAGGTTGAGCACATTTTAAAGCAGCGAGTACAATGAGATCAAGATGTAAACATTGGGATTTTTTAGAACCTAAATGCAACCGTTTAGAAACTAATAATACACCTGGATAATGCTGCACATGCTGTTTGGAGGAAATTTATTCATCTGTGGGGTTTAAGCTGCTTGCACACTGTGACTCTACCTTATGCTGTTATTGACCCAGTTCAAGATCCATCTCAACCTGTGGGATTCAAGCCACAACTGGAATAATTCAATACAAAAGCAGGTCACATCCCTGCTTGAATAAGCAATAGAGAAATCCCAATAAACGGAATTACCATTAAAAGTAAAAAAAAAAAAACTAGACAAAACTACAACAACAAAAGCACAGAAACTGAAAATGTTCACGTGTCAGTATTTTAAACCATTACTGTAGGTTCAAGCTGAATCTAAAGACACGTACAGTAATGTGAAAGGGCCACCACGGGTACTGCTGAAGCCAATGGGGATTTCAACAATTCCTTAAACCTAAACCTCTCTCATGCATCCCAGTGGATCCATACCAATTATTGCCAGGGTTACAGTTATAATAGTTTTGACTTGTTAGGGTTTAGGAAAAGAATGCTATTTTAGATGCAACAAGTACTTTCTTCAACATTAGACAACCTTTGTTGTCGTGGTTACACATATATGGGCAGAAATATGTGCCACCAGAAACTGAATTTGAATCATTCATATTTGAATTTGAATTGCTGAACTTGAATAATCGAATTTAAAATTTGAATTTGAATCACATAATTTGAAATTGTATTGTTTAATTTGAATCATTGCATTGTAAAACTGTATCTGAATAGTATAATTTGAAATTGAAAGCCAATGAAATTTGATCCTCACTGAAAATACAACTCTCTCACAATTCAAATTCAGTTTTCAAAATTCAGATTCATAATTTCAAAATTCAAATTCAAATTCAAATTCAAATTCAGTTTTATTGTGACAGACATCCGGGTACTTGAAGGATGAAGGAAGAGCAATCGAGCTCAGATGCAGGACTCCTCGCATGTGTATCCGAGTCATGGATCTATCTGAGCTCGTAGAGAGAGTGTAGCCGTGCTTAACTGGTTCAACTCTGG
The DNA here is from genome assembly GCF_905171665.1 of Trachurus trachurus. Lineage (NCBI taxonomy): Eukaryota > Metazoa > Chordata > Actinopteri > Carangiformes > Carangidae > Trachurus > Trachurus trachurus. The sequence goes on along the minus strand of NC_139907.1, from coordinate 13,580,314 downwards.
TGCCTCCACAGAGATCAGTCACGCTCCTCATACAGGAGCTGCTCCTGTCTTTGCTGCTGCAGCGGCGACAATTCTCAGTCTACGACATGTTTTGATATCAGCATTAGCTGCTAACTGGCTGCTAATCTGATCTCTGTCGCCGTCACGACGTAGTTGCCGGTCACGGCGAAGACGGCTTCCTTTTTTCTTTTTTCAGCCGAGTTTAGACTGAGAATTGTCGCCGCTGCAGCAGCAAAGACAGGAGCAGCTCCTGTATGAGGAGCGTGACTGATTTCTGTGGAGGCACCAGAGTTGAACCAGTTAAGCACGGCTACACTCTCATACACAGGTGAGGAGTCCTGTATCTGAGCTCGATTGCTCTTCCTTCATCCTTCAAGTACCCGGATGTCTGTCACAATAAAACTGAATTTGAATTTGAATTTTGAAAACTTATTTTCAGTGAGGATCAAATTTCATTGGCTTTCAATTTCAAATTATACTATTCAGATACAGTTTTCAATGCAATGATTCAAATTAAACAATACAATTTCAAATTATGTGATTCAAATTCAAATTTTCAATTCGATTATTCAAGTTCAGCAATTCAAATTCAAATATGAATGATTCAAATTCAGTTTCTGGTGGCATATATTTCTGCCCATACACATATAACAACTTGTTTGTTCATGGAAAAAAGAAACAACATGAACCACTGGTTTCACATGGAAATCTAACACTCTCTTGTGTCATATAACTGTGTTTTATTGAAAATGTAACTGCAGGTCAAAATAACCTGCAACCTATGGGATCATTTTGTTCTTGATTTTGTGATTCAAAGAGTATTATCAATAATAATTTCCATTAATATTATTAAAAACCAAAATATTGCATTTATGGCAGTTGACTCCAAATATATTTTTCTTTCTATTGTTTAATATTACTAAAATGACACTGGGCAATATCAGCTGGACATTTTGACGAGTACAAAAGCTTCAAATGTCAAAAAAGACATTTGGTGACACTTTATTAATAATATTTTATTCTCTTTTATTCTCTCTTCCTTTTTCCTGTCTCTTTGAACTTTATGTTTATAGACTTATAATGGACTCTTTTAAAATGGGATTGACCCAGCCTTCTGTTTTGATCACAGGTTATTCTAAAGTAGTAATGGGGTATTTCTCAAGTAATTGACCAGGCCCAGAAATGCCATGATAGATATAATAGATTTTCTCTGAAAGCAAGGAGAGAGGAAAAAGAAAGAGAGAAAAAACCCTGCGACTTAGAGGGAGGGCATCATAAAGGTATTTCCGATGTCGATGCCTCTAGAGTACCCTAAAGGTCGGCTGCATTAAAATATCCAGTTAAAATGACCTTGGGACCTGCTGCTGCCCCTCTAGTTCTCCAGGAATAACATTAATACGCTTCATGCAAATAGGTGGAAACATGCAAAAAGTCAGAATATTAGCATAGTGGAAATGAGGCTGTTTATTGCTCTAGTTTACGATGGGGAATCCAGAGAGTGATTTTTACAAGGCACAGGATGTAAAGGCTTCTGGCTTTATGGTTGTTTAACACGGATAGCAAAAACCAATAGCATATTCTTCTAGAGCTGGTTTCCCTTATTGAGATCATAAGGTTTAGGCATTTATTCAAGCATCCATGTGAGCAAATGCGTGAATAAATACACCACAGACACATACACCCTTACCAGAGGCCTGTACTACGAAGCACGATTGGGGTAAGCGAGGTAACTGCAGCTTGTGACACTTACCAGGATACATCATCAACTGATGCTACACACCTACCTGCTCTGGGGCAGGTTAGGCTCAAGATAATAGACCAACGCATATCAAAGCACCGCCTACGGACCAATCAATTCTCTTGGAAAATGGCATCATCATGCATAGGAGAACCTGGTACGCGGATCGTGAGCGGCTCCTTGGAGACCATTCAGAGACCGGCAATCTCCTTTGGCTTCCCCTCACGATGTTTTGTATCAGCGACCCTCATTACTGCGAGGACCAGCTCCTCAGCAGGAGTGTACTCCTGTGTAGGAGGGACCCCTCCTGTCTTCTTCATTTCAGTTCTTTCTCTTGGCTGCAAGCATTGTCAAAGCCTTTTCATTGTGCTTTTGTATACCAATATCATCCTACAAGACAGACTGATTCAAGCACTGAAGCTTTGTACTTGTACTCATCAGATGTGTATGATCAACCTATTTACCAGTTTCAATTACGTCGTAATTTAATTTTTTTTACTTGCTCTAAAGTCTGTTTAACACCATCGGGGTTGTCACTGAAATAATAAGGCAAATTTGTCACACGCACCATAAAAATACATCTAACATATTAATTTAATGGAATACACAAATTTAATTATAGGCAGATCAATTTGTGCCCTAATGAAGGGCAGTAATATTAAAGGCCTATTAACTTACATTTACACAGTCAGCCATTTTTCCTTGATGTCTTTCCTGCATTTGGCAGTTGTAACTGTGTTGCTGTTAACCTTGTTTATGGGTCATATGCTGCAAAAAAAAAAAGAAAGAAAAAGAGCTGACTTGATAACCACCATCGTGTGACCACTTGGTGCTTAGCTTGTTGTTAGGCTCAGTGAAGCAAGATAAGGAAAAGATATCATGGGTATGTTAAACTTTCCTCATACAGTAGTAGGCCTCTGTTAAAACCCTGCGGATAGCAAAGTACAACAGACTATCAAACTAACAAACCATCACTGAGCCTCAAGGTGGACCCGAGGAAGCACAACTGAAATGAAGTCTATGCTAATGATGACCTAACAAGGCCCATGAGGTTTTGAGGCTTTTCTTCACATTAGCTATGCTGTTACATTATCTATTAGCATATTATCACAAATGCTTGGAAAAGTATAGGAGTAAAACTCAAGAAACATGGGGAATGCTCTGCAACATGATTAAAAAGTATATTGGAAAAGCTGACAAATCAAGATTACGTAAATAAAACAAAATGTTGTATACAATTGAGAAAATGGTCATGGTCATTATCATTGTATTTGTGTTTTTTGTATGACCAAGTGAAAGGGTTGCCCATTACGTGTGTAGAGGGCAGGAATGATACACCTTATCAGTCCATTATTTTTTTCCCCCTCATTTGTTTTCCTTTTAACTGAATTCCTTTTTGTTTTCATTTTTGAGATTCATTTGGACCAAAACTGAATTACCACTACAACTAGCTACTACTAATGTGTCTGATGGAGTGTAGTCAGAAACCTGAATGCAAACCATTAAGCAGCGGTTGATGGATCCAATTCTCTTTGAATAACGGAAAGCTGCTGTCTGTCATTTCTTTCAGCAAGTCACTTAACCTGAATCGCTTGTGTAAACACCCTGGGGGATAAATGGGTATTATCTTAGAGGAGGCAAAGAGCTGGCAAAGCAGAGGGGTGATGGAAATAACTAGAAAAAAAGCTATCGCTTCCCCTTCCTGGACAATGAGGATGGCTGTAATGAGTATTGGGTCTGTGTGTTTGTGTGTGTGTGTGTGTTTGTTTGGAGGGGGTCGAGGGACAGCGATTGGGAGAGTGAGACAGAGAGGAAAGGGGGGAAAGGCAGAGGAAGAGAGAGAGGGAGAGAGAGAGAGAAAGAGGGAGATCACAGTAATGAGGTGTCTGGGAGGCTGATGTGTTTTCAGCGATATGCAGCGTAAAGCTAACAGTTCTCTGTGCAGGGTGCTCTAACGTATATACACCTCCTGACCGAGTGGAGCTGATCCAGATTGCTTCTCACCAATGTGACTGTGGTGATCAGGGCTGTGATTGGCTGCTGTGTTTACCTGCCTGTCTGAGAAAACACAAGTTCTTCCCCATGTCTTCTCTTCTATTCTAATTTAAGTTATTTCATTAACGGGGCGCTCGGCCACTCAAAATTAATTCACAAACATCGGTGCTCAGCCTCAGTACAATCACAGTTCTGTGATGTCTTTTTTGGGGGATTTTTAAAGAGAGTTTGGGTGCGGTGCAGTTTGAAAGATGTGGGCATTTGCTTTTCCTGTAGAGCGGCGAAATACCCAATAGAGGTGCATTATGGGAAATGGTATAGGATCCAATGTTTGTGGAGCTTGAACTGTATCAGGGAATAAAAGTCAGTCTCAGCCGCATCGATTGTGACCGTTCTTTCGCTCAGTCTGTCCCTCACAAGTCCTCCAACTTTAAAGAAGTGGAGTGCCAAATCACTCGAGCACCACTTTCTGTGGGCGGCAGCACACAATAAGAGGCATTTTAGACGCTCTGTTGAAGTGAGAGAAAAAAAACTTCTGAATCTTGGCTGCTCACATTATGTACATACTGTAGATGTACTGTTGTCATGTGCTGCACGAACTACAGTACATAGCAAACCTCAGGAGAGATTAAGTCATTACAGAATTAAATTCAGAGCTCCGCAACTGGAGAGAATGAATATAAAATTCAGTAAAATCAAAGTCACTGTGCATTTACTTCCCTCCTCTTTCCCTGCATGGCACCAAATTCCTGTTGCAACACAATTACGTAACTTGACTCCAGGTAAGATCAAATTTAGCGAAACCCAAAATTCTAACTTTCACAGTGTCAGGAACAACTCACGACACGACAAAGATTTGTGTCAGAACAGTTTAAACTTGAAAACCAAGAGCAGACCAAGTTTATTTTTATTAGCCGTAGTATCCCTTTAGCGTTTTTCACTTTGATTGCCTGGTGCTCTGTAGGCAATGCATCTCCCTTTTCCCCTTTTCTCCTGTTACTTGTCACTGTTCCTTCGCTCCCCCTCCCTCATTCTGTTATCTCCTCTCTCTTTGCCTGGGGCCAAGTCTCCTGCTTTATGGACAAGTCCTGTCTGCCACTGGGAGCTAACGCGGCGCAAACACATCACCCAGCATGACACACAGACACAAAAGTACGTATGTAGTTGTGGGTATGTGTGCAAGTATAGATCTATTGGCATTGCCAAGCGTGTGTGTGTGTGAGTGTGAGAGAGAGAGAGAGAGAGAGAGAGAGAGAGAGAGAGAGAGAGAGAGAGAGAGAGAGAGAGAGAGAGAGAGAGAGAGAGAGAGAGAGAGAGAGAGAGAGAGAGAGAGAGAGAGAGAGAGAGAGAGAGAGAGAGAGAGAGAAGGGCGGGGGGCTTTGAGGCATGCATCGTTTTCCTGGTAGACAAATACGAAAACGCATGACAACTCTTGCATGACAGCCCTGTCATCATCCATCCATCAATCAATTCTGGAACATATACATGCACAAAGAGAGAGCTTAAGCACACACACACACACACACACACACACACACACAGAGACACACATCATGGCAATGTAGAAATGTGCTGATTGAATGTCACCTCATTTATTATCCAATATACACCTAAGAGTGAAAAAGAAATTGTAAGAAATATGTTGAGGGCTGCAGAAACAAACATGACACCTCACCAAACGAGTCTGGTGAGGAGTCAAGACGGCGTTCAGGCTCTACACAGAAACCAAAACCAAAACCGTTTTTGCCCCTCATTTCTGTTCATGTGGTCATCACTGGGTGTTTGTAGGATGTCGGATCCAATCCTATTCCATCACTGAGCAGGGATAGGGACCAGAGCTTCTACACCTGGGGGGGATGGTAGTGTAGGTATATGGACAGGTGATGGAGATGGTGGAGGAATAGAAAACGGTGACATATGAAGAAGTGATACCTTTAAGGCTTGTCTGCCTGGTTACAATCTCACTCTTGAGTGAGCTGTCATTTCATTTTAAAATGAATCTGTCAAAAATATGTCAGCCCGCTATCCATAATCTTACCAACACGTTATTACACTATGGAAATTTTTTAATCACCAACCGAACACCAATGTCTACGTCCAACAGCCAGTTAGGTCAAGGTCCCTCCCCCTTCACTCCTGTCTCTGTATCCCGAGTGTAAATCAGAGCCTTAAGCAGGCAATATCCTCTGCTAGTCCCTCTGCTCTCTCTTATCTTTAAGCTATATTGCTTTTTTTTCATGCAGCAATTTCCCCCAAACTTAGCTTGCCTCTCCCCTCATGACTTATGAAGATCAGGTTTTATTGGCTGGGGTCTCCTACAAGTGGATTCAGAAAGGTATGAGAGGGGCTGGAGAGAGGACATATAGATTTATTTGCGGCAGAGTCGGAGGAATGGGGTGCCTATTCAACCGCTATCTTTTTCAATTGTACACAGTTGATATCAAACTCGAGCTCCGCTGTACTGTGGAACTGTTTGGGAAAAGGTCGCGGCGCTGCCTCGCTCGCTGCATACAGTCAATTTGTTCAGCTGAAGAGATTCAATTCTGTGCACAACTCAAACCGGAATGAGAGGACAAGTGTAGCATTTGAAATGTGTCATCGTGCTTCATTTACTCACTTTAAAGAATAGTCATTAGTCTGATTAAATGCCATATCTAAAACACAGAACATGGTGCATGTTGATTATATCATTACCATTTGCACCATACCAAATTGATTCCACTCCGCTTGATATTTTTTTGTATTGAGGCTGCAATAATATTGTTTGAGTGACAGCTGGATTCTGCTCAGGCTCAGATTGGAAAGGTTGTTATGTGCCAAAGGCGTGGTCATATTGATAAAATATGGCCCCAGTCATTTTAAATATTAAATGTATTATGCATGGATGGCTCTCGTTCATTTTGTGCGTGCTGGAGTTTGATAAGTGCATGTAAATGAACTGTATTTTCAGCCACAGTCGGAGCCCATTGTAAATGGAACGACAAACGAACGCTGCCATCTCTCTGGGAATAATGACAAAAGCAGTGGGTGAAATTATTCTAAGACCCAGTTTTATGGCTGTTTTTCATCCTAAATTACATAGCTTGAAATTCGGCTTATTGTAATTGCTATTCGTAAAATATGAAGCATTAGTTTCTCAAACTTAGTGTGCTTCATTTGCTGCTGATGAGTTTCATAGTTAAGAAAAAAAGTTATTTTAAGTCTCAAAAAAAAAAACCCGATACCTGAGAGATGTTTTGTTTTAATCCCTTTCTCTTCTATGCCATGCTATTTCATTCTATGCCCTCCGGTGTGTCAACAGCAGCAGTGGTGGAACAGATCGGCGTAGCTCTGTGAGAGCAGAGCAGATTCACCATAATCTGCTCTATGATGTCAGCATGTTATTGTTCTCCTGGTCTGAGCCGTGATTAGACAGCAGATTGAAGACATTTGTCCTGTGCAGCCACACAGATTACTGAGAGACACGGTAACAACAACAACAAGCAGCAGCTCTGCCAGCCATACATCCCAGAGTGGGGGTGGGACGGAGAGGTGGGGTTATGCCATTACACTCGCTAACACGTTTAATAAAAACAATTTTTGGCACAATAAAGACTGATGAATGTGTTTTGAAAACTGTACAGAACAGCCTTTAGAATAACAGGAAATAAAACTGCTTCACAGTTGATGTAGCAGATCGTAAAAATAAATAAAATAACTTGAATAAAAGCTTGTGAAGGGCAGGAGCTGCAGCAGATTATGCAAATCTATACCTTGACTAATGACATGAAAATTACATGTTCATACTGCATTAACATACAAACCAGTTCACACAGACACACACACCTGACAGGACTCGCAAGAATGCCCTGTCCATGACAGACCTGTATGTATGCATGAGCTTAATGCTTGTATGCAAATGCATGTGTACTTGTGTAAGTGTGTGTGTGTCTCCAAGCCTATGCAAGTGTGCTTTACTGTCGATGTACATGAGCGTGTGTGTGTACAAGTGCCCAGTCACGTACGTGTGTGTTTTCCTCCCCCGTCTACTGCTCTAATAGTGTGTCTTCTGGATTAAGTGATATAAATGGATAACTTCTCCTCCTGATGCACCATCCACCTGCAGCCTGCAGGAAAAATAGAACCCCAAGGGAGGACATCAACACACAGGGCCAGCCCTCCCTCACCGTCTCCTCCCCTCGAGTACGATACTCCAGGTCCACTGCTGCAGTCGCCGAGGAAGGGCAACGAGGAAGAGGAGACGTGTGGAGAACGATCAGCAATTCAGATCAGTCTCGCTGTCAGAGGATGTGGGTCATAATAATATGTATCCATGGAAAAAAGGACAATAGGATGTGCCAGCAAGACGGAGCACTGCAAAACTTAGTGGTGAGGAAGTTTACTAATTTGGTTTGGAGCTAAATCTGTTCTATTTTAAAGAAAAAAACACTATATGCTTCAATCTCAGGGGCTGAGTGTAGACACACTGCAATAGCATCATAAGAGGATATTCACAATCCTCAGCTATCCAAAACATCACTGGTAAATGTCAGTTTTTTAAAGAGTCGGCCCCTGAGGAAAACCATCACAGAAGACACCGATTTCTCCACTGAAAATAGAAAATGATATCATAATGTGATGGACCCGAAACACATGTTGCATTTTGAGTTTAAGAGATTTGAAATTGATTTTCCCTCAGTGGGAAAAACATCATGCTCTCGCTTTTACCACATCACTTTGTGCCCCTGCATGTAGAATCAACATGTTCACCCCCTATTCTCCAGGGTTTGTCAAAACATGTTTGAGGAAACGTTAGATATCTCTATTTAGCAGCTAAATGAAAACTAGATTCGTAAGAAAACTGGATTTCAGTTCATCTCCAAATTATTCATGACGGGCCTTTAACATAACAGATGGATTATATACAACTATGTCCCTTAGAATTTGACTTAAAGCTTAAAAATTATTGGATGTGTATAGCCACTATAAAAGTATGTTTGTTGCTCACAGAACAGCAGAATACATTCTTAAAGTATTCAAGTACAGATCACACAGGGCTGATGCAAGTCTTTTCTACTTTCAAAGCAATAACGTTGCCGCTCTCTGCATGTATTTTTTGCTTCAAACCCGTTTTGCAGGGATAAGAAAGTTAAATAAAAAGTCTATTTCCAGGCGTTGAACCTAATTTTGATTCATGCAAAAAGTTTCTAATTTGCAACACAACATCTTCACAGCGCTCGCCTCCCTCCGGCTCTCCTCTGTCTTCCTCCTGTCTCCCTCCATCACCTCCACACCTTGACTCACCTCGCTACCACACATCAGTAACAATCTCATTTACCGCCCCATTAATTGCTGAAATCCCAGACACTGTTGAGAGAGGTGTGTGTGTGTATGTGTGCATGAGCGTGTGTGTGAGTGTGTGCGCATGTGTGTGTATGTGGTTTGCAAGTAGCAGCAGTTGTATTGAAGAAAAAGGGTGAGGCACACAAGCAGTCCAGGATGTGTCACTGACAGTAAACCCCCTCTTTGTGCTGTAAAACCCACTCTGGGGCTTTGCTGAGGAGCAGAAATCCCTTATAGACACTGATGTGGCATGTACAAAATATCATTGGCCCTTATTCTTTCCATAAAATATATTGATGAGGTGAATCCAGGTAGAAACCATTATTCCTCATTGCTTCCACCTATTAAATCTCAATGAGACACAAAGAAGGGGACTTAGATGAAGAGGAGCAGATAGTTAGAGAAGATTTTTAATATGTGATATAGTTGAAATGTGGATATAATACTCTATAATACATCATCATCCCTTTGCAAAAGAGACACACACACATACAAATCGTCTTTCTATCTCTCCCTCAATCTCTTTATGTCTCACACTGACATGACACACGGAAACTGGCGAAACACACACACAAACACAAGAGCACAAAAAGTGGAGTGGCACATTAGCAGGGGGCTGTTAATGAAGTGAGTCCCTGCTGCAGTAATGAGTGTGCAGATTTAACTACATTAGCATCCCATTCCCTCTCAACAGTGCGTCAGGTAAGGCATGACAGCGCTCACAGTCAGATGTATTACAGTTATTTGTTGCAACATTGATCCTAGCATCAGGCTGCTGCTGTTTTACTAGCAGACAGGGTGCGGGGAGGAATTTTACACTGAAGTACTTAAGTTGTGCGGATTCGCTCTGAGCTTTGTTTGTATTTGTGGTAATGCTTTGAGAAGGCTTGTTGTCTGCCGCAGCGTTTTCCTTTCATGAGCATCACAGGAGAGACCCGTCTCATCCAAAAAATGAGACATTTCCCCTCCAAAAGGACAAAAAAAGAGACTGCTGGCAAAAAAAATAAACCATGAAACTCCTGAAATTATTATTTTACACATTTGCTACCTGAGTTCTTTGTTCCAAAATAATATATTTATTGTGTTTTGCTGTCTATCAGAACAGAGAATGACTGGCAAACACAAGGAAAAGTGCTCTCTTTTGTGATGCCAAACTTCACTGTTTGCCTAAAGGATGGAGACACCTGCACTCAGTCCAACTTCCACATCTCAGGCTGAAGATATTTTTAATGTTTTAACCTCACTTTAAATTCACTTGTGCTCTCTACAGGCAGATGCCAGTTATATTTCTGATGTGCAATAAGTCTAATGAGCGTCTGTGCATGCAGGGCACATCATGTGGATACTTGGCCATGAAATGAAAGCATAATTACACCAGGGAAGTGCTTCTGTCTCTTCATTTTCTCTCATCTTCACTATTCTGTGCTCCGTTGCTCTCAGGTGGCCCCGGTTCTTACGTGAATGCACCGAGGGGCAGCCTCTCTCTGTCTCTCCATCTTCCTCAGACTCTCTCTCTCTCTCCATCTATCACACAAATACACACACAACCGTCTTTGTGAGGGCAGGTCTGGAGAGAGTGAAAAAAAGAGAGAGAAAGGATCTGAGTGCATGATGGGTTTGAGTCCTGGAAAAAGGTCAGACAGATTGATGGTTCTAAAACATTCAGTGCAAGGACGCAAGGTTATGACATCTTATATCACCACTGTCGCTGCCGCCAATGCCATCAGCATCGGCTCCATCAGTGCAAGTTTTATATTACCAGTAAGTGGCAAGTGGTATCTGACATTCCAAGGCTTTCGCAAATTGTTCTCTTGGCGGTTTCGAGTTGGTATTTCTCTCTCACTCCCTCTCTGTCTCTCTCTCTCTCTCGCAGGTTTTAGTTTGAGATGAATAGGGAAGTTTAAGTGGTGGCTCGGGATGCCGTCAAATCGTCCTTGAGTGTCATACAATAGACACAAAGCGGAGTAGAGAGGGGCGAGAATGGTAGGCGGAAAAGAGATAAGAGAGAGAGGGTTAACAAAGAGGCTGTCAGAGACTGAGGCGCTTTGTCATTGTCTGGAGCATTTAATGAGCAAGAATTAAACAATGACAGCCCGTAATAACCTGAGAGCTGTGTGTGAGTGTGTATGCGTGTGGGTGTTTGTGTGTTGATACCTAAAGGTGTGCTCCTGCACGTATAATAGGGTGATGAGAAATGACTAACCCCTTGTTTTAAGCCTTTAATGGTTTGATGGTTTAACACCCAAACTACAATAGCTACAAATTTCACATCTTATAGCCACATATGTACTGTCACACCTTAGGTTGCACTAATGCCAGGATCAGACTACACATTTTTTTAGTCTTTCACGATGGTCACCATGTGAGATTAAACATTCATAGTGGCATAAATTCTTGCCATGTCTTGGCCTGGACATTGGCATCATCATCCATGACCCTGTGAGAGTTCATGGGTCATCAGGGAGGTGTCGCAACAAACTGTCAATCATGGCTACCGTAGCGCTGTGTGTGTGCGATGCTAGTGGTCTTTTGCCCAGATACGAAAAAATGATTGTGGACTGGTAACTGGGTCTGATGAAGAGGACAGTATATGACTGTCTATCCTTCAGAGAGAACATGAAGTACGTTAACAAATGCCTCCACCTCAAAACCATTAACTTACATTGCGTAAACAAAACGTGCTAACGTAGCTTCACTGTGTGGAAACAGTGCCTCAGAGTGCTCTGTCATCCTATTGGTCAAGGTTCAAATCGTAGGGAGAAGTCGAGCTAAATGGTGAGATGCAAAAAAAATCTAACATGCTAGACTTTCCATCAGGGGGTCAGAGCGTCCCAGACTGGTCTTCTTCAGTCATGTTACACTACACGTCCATTCATCGTTCCCCACGTTCATAATCGGGCCTGACGCTGGAAATTTGTCGGCCACAACAAAATTGTGTGAAAATCGGCCTGAATTTGTGTAGTCTGATCCTGGCATAAGTGAACACAGTCGTTTACCTACTTGCTGGGGATGTTATTTGCAATCTCCTCATCTGGATTCCTGAGTCTCCACCTCTGCCAGCTGTGTTATGATAAAAACAGCACACTATGGAAACAGTCTTAAAGACAAGACTTAGAGTCAGCCTAGCAGCTATGTGAGGCTGGACAGCAGTGCTCTGAGTTAATGCTAATGTCCATATGTTGGCATACTCATGATGATAATGATGACATGCTTAGCCGGTAGCGCACATTTTCATCATCTTAGTTTAGCACGAAACATTAAAGGGCAGCTTTGGTTGGTAGGAGGGATGAATTTTTGCTATAAACCAAAGCATTGGACAGGTGAGATTGTAACCTAATGATGGAGCTAAAGGACAAGTTTTGCCGTTTTCTAAAGTCTCTTGAGGCTCTTTTCCATTGGTCAAAAAAAAATCTGCCAAGACCTGCTGACATCAAGCTTTTTTCCATCAATAAACCCAAGTCAAATGGCTGCGGCAGTCAAAGGTATTTAACAGCTTGACATAAACACAACACCTGGATGAACACAAATTTTCACCCTTTTTTTCCCACTGAATAGACAGATCTCTCCCCTGTCCAGCACGGTGCTGTTAAAGCAGAAACGCTGCACTCCATGATGACAAACTGAGCACACCTTCTAAATTAACCTTTTAAAAAACACAAATGCCGATCGAAGCATCTCACATGGATGCTTCGACACATTACCAGAAACACCAGCCCAGAGATGAGATGTGACAGACTTTTAGCAGTTTGCACGGCGGCTAGCGGCTCACACTCTCTCTCTCGCATTTGTGTGTGTGTGTGTGCTGCGTAACTGCATGTGATGAGCTTGCTCCTTGCAGTTGTGTGTGTCCTGAAACTGAACAGAAAGGCAAACTCGACTGGCAATGGAAAAAAGGCCAATCTGCTCTTAATAATGGGTTTATCCTAGTTTTAAAAACCCACTCATACCCACTAATTTCAGAGGGAAAAGGGTACTACAATCCATCTTAAGAGAGACATGAATGTTTGCAACTAAATTTGTCCATTTGTAAAGACATTTCACATAAAAACTCAAATGCCAACCTCAAACTAGGCTTCATCATTTGGGAATCATGGACAGCTGCATTTAATATTGTGGGAAGCCATCAAATGGCTTTCACTGGGAATAAAAAACAGTTACCCATATGTTGGCACAAGATAAATAGTCAAAGGATCATATAAATCAATGGTATTTCTCCTCTGGGGACTATGCACATAAGCAGTTTTATGACAGTTCATCCAGAAGTTGTTCAGATATTTTTTAGTGTGGAATGATGTTGTCTTCAATGTATGTTTTATTTATTTAAAAAAATGTATTGTATGTTACTTTTGTTGTTTTCTACACTGGCAGCTAATGGGGATCTGAATAAGCGTATAAAGGAATGGGCAGAGCCAGGCCACAAAAACATATCACATGCAAGAGAAAAGGCATGTAGTTCATTTTTAGCTGATCTGCTGGGTTTGGTGCAACACACAAGAGTATTTTTTACACAATCAGTTCATACCAGGGGGTTAGCTGCAAGGAACTTATCAGTATGGCTGGTAGTGAGGATGAGGTGTGAGGACCTGTGGTCTGATATCTTGCAGGCGTCGCACCATCGTAATAAAAAGGTACTGGGGGTCGTCAGTGTTTACACAGCTCCAGAGGAAGGATCACAGACAGTGCACTGACTGTTCACTGCAATAACTATAGATTGAAGGGTTAATTGTACAGTTTTGTTTTGTTTTTTTAATGTGTGAAGCTGTGAAACACTGGTCACTAACAACTCAATAAGTTTCTTCTACATATTTATGAATCACTTTCCTGTCTTCCTGTTGACCAAATGTACACCCCAGAAAAAAAAAAAGAAAAGACAAGGTAACAGGGAGACTTTACACTCTGGTTTAAGCACTGAAACACCTACTGTAGCAATGCGATGCAATGTTCACGCTGGAAAACAACAAAATCATGAACAGGCCGCCCACAGCTGCTAAAAGCATTTCCTTTGTAATTGTTTTAAGGAGCAGCAAACATGGACACACTGTATTTAGTCATCCTATTGTCAGCGGAAACCATAGTGAAGCTTGTATGCCAGCAAACCATACAGGAAGTTAACTGGCAAAGCTTTGCGTTATAGCCTTCTGCTGCAAATTTCACTGAGGTGGGTGGAAAAAGGCATCAAAGGACCATAAAATGACAGAGAGAATTTAGCATAATACAAGCACAAAATAAATGTGCTGTGGGTCCAAAATTGCTAAATTCATCCAATTATTGTTTGATATTTAATTTTGGATGAACATTGGGAAGCCATGAATGGTGCACAAAAACGAATTCCCAGAAACACCCACTTGCAGCAGCAAGGACACCTAACCCTCCCCCCATTGGAAACTTTCTTAACACACACACACTCACACACGCAAAAGAACTTCGGCACCACAGTCTCCTAATGAGCGTAATCCTCCATGTTTGAATCTCACAGCCTTGTAAAAGTCTTGGCCACCCAGTTCCTCTGCTTTCCAGCTGATTCCAATTAGATGCTCCCATTAAATAATATTGTAATGCTGTGGTTTACTGAAAAGAGAACAGGAGCGAGAGGAACAGAGCGCATTAAGGAAGCTTCTCATCTCCAGAGGTTAATCTTCCATTTTCAGCCTAATTTACAGAGCACCAGGAAACATGCATGCAGGGAGAATGCGAAACAGAGAGGAAGAAAAAGCAGCGGCAGAGTGTGATCAGGGAGGAGAAAGCAAGATTAGCGCTAATGCTAAAGAGAAAATGAGGGACAGAGACTGGAAGAAATAAAGTAGATGCAGTCTAGTAGATGTATATTTAAAGAAAACCAATGGAAAGGCCACAGCTCCACCTGGATACTGACCAAGCAGACCCACTGCATGTAGCAGAGACATTTCATTTGTTGGCTATTTGAGTGGAAAATGACTGGTTGTGATCCAATCAGACTGTCTGTCACCGGAACGTGTGAGTGAGCGAACGAATATGTGGAAGCGCATACAGACCAGCCTACGCTGCTGCACGCATCAATCTCCACCATCAGATTAAACACGCTGAAATTAATCCACACCAACTGGGCAATATGCAGATCGAACCGACATATGTAAATGACGGCGGTGGAGGGGAAACTCGGCCGTGTGGTCTTGTCCAAAATGGCAGAGCAGACACAGATGTCTGCATCGATTGTTATATCACAAGATAAAATGTTCTTACAGTGTTAGGACAAAGGAGGATCTCTCTGGAGTAGGCGTCATATAAATGTCAAATGAGCCAACGATAACGTAGTGAATATGTTGAAATAGGTCAAACTGAGTGCAGTTGATTTGAGGTCTTCACGCAGCAGGATGAGCTGCATCTGAGAGGAGGCTCAGTCTGCTCTGAAAACACCAGCCGGACGGCGCTCTCTGTCTGGATACACAGCACCCCCTAGAGGATAATCCAAAACACAGACTCCCTCAGTGTGTGTGTGCAAAAAGGACAGACGGAGAGAAATGGAGAGAGAGTGAGAGTGAGTGTGTGAGTGTATGTGTGTGTGTGTGTGTGTGTGTGTGTGTGTACATGCACTGAAGGGTTGGCCAGGCCCATCTGAGAGGGAGACTCAGTGACTTTATACTCCTGATAATCTGGATTAAAACCCTCTGGGACAGCATTAACCACCGCCGGCTGGGCATTACACGCACACAGATACACACACTCACTCACACACACACACACACACACACACACACACACACACACACACACACACACACAATCTCTCCTCTGTAGTTCTCTGCCTTTGTGTGTGTGTTTTTAAAGATTACACGATTTCTCTTACTAAGAGCATGTGTGCACATTTGTGTGAATGAAAAAAAACCCCTGTAAATTCTGGTTCGGCATTCATCTTTTGATCTGAGCATTGTAATGTTCACATCCATTTCATCTAGATGTCTTAATAAAATGCGGCTATCTTCAAGAGTGAATCCACACAAGCTTTTTGACATGCACACTCCACTTTGTTGTGCTAAATACCTAAATCCTTTCCTACACTTATAGCAGCTGACAAGGAGGCTCCAGCTCTTAAGAAAAGTTGTGTGATGGTGGTGTTCAGTGAGACGATGGGAGGGATGGAGAGTGGGTGGGCCCTGCCCAGCCTGGCCCAGTGGGGGTATTAGGTTTGATTGGATTGGGGTTGGGGATTTGTGTATTAAACTGAGATTATCATGTGATCCAGTATTTCACAGGGAAATCCTCACAGCAGTGAGATGCAGAGCTAGAAGGGGGAGTCCACTGACCTCCCACATGCTTTCTGATTCAATTCACTTCTGTTCAGCCCTGCTGCACTCGCTGATGATATCAGTGTCAAATCACTGCAGATCACAATTGTAAATTGTAAAAACACTTATTCGCTTGCCAACTTAGACAGGAAACAGGTACTCAACCTGTCCAGGTAAAAAAAAAATCCACCCACCACTACTTAAAGGGACAGTGTGTAATTTATTTGGCCTTTTATTAGTAAAAACAAATATTGCTTTCGTAAATACGTATTTACCTAAGTCTAAGATTCACAATTGCATACAAATGAAAGCTGTCTACAGTAGAAGCTTAGAATGAGTTGTTTACAAATACATAGGTAGACGGTGCACCCACCGGAGGCTGCCATGATGCATCACCATCTTTGAATACGGTACGCGAAAGCGGACAAACTCGGCTCAAACGCTCTATTGAGTGATCGACGTAGTTGTTTTTTTCTGCCGTTATAAAACACACACAGTGCTAGTCAAGCAGCATTACCAGCTACATCTTACAATGTTGAACTGTTCTTCTACAAAGTGCAGCCAAACACCGGGCTGGAGAGAGAGGAGCAGCAGAGGCTCCTCTGACAGCTGTGGAGCTGCAGCTGAACCGGCTGGCGAGCACAGCCACCGACGTCCTTTTTTATTTTATTTTTTTTTTAGCAGCGCCGTTGTTACAGGTGATGCGTACCGTATCTAATGTCCGAGTATGTTTGTCCTCTGATCTTCCTTCATGGGACCGCGCTGCGTAACTGGCACATACTGCAAGTCCTCCTGTGTAACTTTTTTGCTGTGAAATATGACTGAAGGCACGAGTGGAACGTACGTAAAAAAAATATATATATATAATAATAATAATGCAAAAAAAAAACGATAGTAATTGGTCAAAGATATCAGTGAACACTGCAATCTAGAATCTGCACGCTGAATGTCAAGGTTTAACCCTAATACTAGGCTTTAACATCTCATGTCATGTTATACAATGTAACTGCCAACCGGCTGCTGGCCACAAAAAAAGAAAAAAAAACTTAATATACAGATAAATGTCATGGTATTCCTTTAAGGCTTAGTTCGATTTGGCACAAAAATGACTGTCATGAAGAAACCAGTGTTGACTGTCATGAGAGAACAGAAGGCAAACAGAAGTGCATCTCCTCTGCCAAAATCTAAGATTGTCTAGCATTTTTGTTGACCCATCTAACTAACGGCTTTGACATCTTCCCTCTGGGGACGTTTGTGGCTCTGTAACAGTGTCACTGATTCTTCCTTTTGGCACGGCAGACAGGAGTCGTTATTACTGTGTTTGCTAAATGGGAACACATTGTTTTTGTTTGCTGAAGTGACTGATGATGTTGTTTTCCTCACCAACTTTCAACCACATCTCATGCTCTTCTTCGAAAAAAGCTCGTAAATTAAGAACTCTGTGTCAATATATGATGGGAAACAACAACAAACTGGACACGCTGACCTCACAAACATTCTGAGGTCAGCGTGTCCAGTTTGTCCATGTGATAATCTATTTCAAATGAAACACACCTTCTGCTTCTACAGAAACCTACTGTATATGGGGAAAAAAAAGAATTTCATCACAGAAGCTCATCTATTCATGATCTGCACTTAATTTGCAATATTTCTCCTTTTTTTATTTTCTATTTTCTCAGCTATATTATTGCTTATTTTATATGTTCTATAAAGCAGTTTTTTTTTGCTGTTGAATCAGATTACTTTTGCTGCTGCACCAAGTAATTCTCCCACAGGGATCATTAAAGTTTCAGTATTTCTTATCTTAAATTCAAATTTAACTTGAGTCCTCACACCTTCGCTGCAGATTTTCACACAGCTCCCACGTTCCCTGTCTCGGATTCAGAAAGACCCACGTTTGACTGCCAGAATGCATCTTGAGACTGTACACAATCTGTACTTGTACCGTTCAGTTCTGCTGATCTCCACTTTCCCTTTCAATCTCTTTTTATTGTTTCTCAGTCTGTTCTGTTCCTCAGATATCCCATTTCAATAACTCTCTGAAGTTGTGGGTAATCTGGTTAACCTGACCCCATTGTGGAATGTCATGCTGAAAGTCTCGGGCCTAATGCTTTTCAGAAATACAAATGGCATTGTGCATCTGGGTGTACTAATCTGTGTGTTGTCTGAGTCTGCATGGTTGTGTGTGAGCATGAGCACCGAGGAAGATTAGAGCACATAACTGAAATCAAGACTTAGTGAAAGGAGATGTGTGACAACTCTGTCATAAGCTGCAAACATGAATCCATAGTGTTTACAGTGGGTCAACTGGCCTTCATCCCCCTCTCTCTGCCTTCCTCTCTCTATGCACAGACGCAGGAGTACTGGGCCCATCCAGTGGGTCATTGATTTTCTGTCAGCAATGCAAGGGCTGAAGGCCCATTAGGCCAAGACCAGACAGACAGACAGATGTGTCCAATGTGTGTGTGCCTCTGTGTGTGTATGTGTACATGCATACACACACGACTCACACAGCCAAAGTTAAGCTTTTTGGTGCACCACCACATGCATCCTAATAAACTCTGGAGATAAAACTTGAGAAATTTTCCTGCATGAATTTCCAGTGTTGATGTCGAAAATCAGAGTGCAAAGGCAGCTCCAGGATTTTGGCATCGCACTTCTCCATCAGTGCAGCAAGGTTAGAAGAAGTCAAACCACGTTAGATTTCACAAAAACAAGATCTTCAGCTGATGCAAGGCTTTGCTTAAAAATGTACCAGTTCATACAAAGCATCTTCCAAGACCGTCTAAGAGAAAAATAACTGCTCCAGATGGCCACACTCAAAAGTGGGACCAGAAGCCTGCCATTTAGGAGAGTTATGATGAAAGGCACGAATTTTACAAATAGGCAACAGCCCACTCACTAAGGCGTTCATTCCCAACATTCATAACAAAACAGTGGCAGAAGTAGTTGTGTGAAGGTTGAAAAAAAAAAAAAAGCTTACGAGAGAAGTTCAGAACCCGAATATTTCAACCACATTCGCACATCTGGCCCATCACTAAATAAAGTTAGAGTGATTGTCAGATTGTCTGTTTTGGGATTTTTTTTTTTTTTTTTGACAAGGAGCCAGTCACATTATTCAAAGCATACACATGCCGTTATGAGCAGCATACTTAAAAAGCAGCAACAGAAGCCCAAAGCAGCAGCTGAAGAAAAAAAAAATCACTTGCCTCTCTTGGCTTCTGCACAGAAAAGGCCCAGATAACACCTGATTTTTCTTTCTCCACACAATTTGAAAATTGTACTTACATCAAAATTGTAAATTTTCAAGCCGAAACCGAGTCACCAGAGGGACGTCACTTAAGTAATTTTCTCAGACTTGATAAAAGGTCCCCATGTGCAATTTCCACATGCCATGTAGTACTTTCTGTGACTAGTAATTGTTTGCCTTTGCCATAGGAAACCATTGGCATGCAGCCTGGTGTTAGACAAGTGCGTGAAAATGTTCAAAATATTACACATTTCTCCATCACAAAAAGTTGTTGCACATGCAGCATCATGTCAGTACTGCATTATGTCACTAAAAATTCATCTACTGTCTCCCTCCCTCTCTGTCTGAAGGACATATGGCTGATTGAAGGTGGTCCAGGCATTTGTTAAGAGGCTCCAGGTGGAAAGCTGTTATCAGCTGTAGGCCACAAGATTACCTCCAGCAGCTTTCTGCTCCAACTTTCCCTCCTAAATCCTCCCATTCACAAGCTGCTCCCAAGACACACACAAACAGACACACACGAGCACACAACTTCATGCACTCGCATGCATACAGAGATACAGATGGCTACATACACCCACTGAACAGATTTTTCTTTATCTTTTGATATTTTTACACCACATTTCATGCTCTTCTTCCACTCTCTTTTGTTTCCTTCTCCATTTCTTTTCCATCCTTTAAGTCAACAGCTTTAAGTCAACATTGCCAATGTTGAATGTTGACTCAAAAAAAGATCGGAGACTTGCAAAGGTTGGCTCGACTCTCCTTCATGTATTGACCCTGAGATTCAATCTGCCTTACCTGTATCTATCACTCCGCCTCGTCTCCTACTGTTTGAACTGTTAAAATATTAACAAAGGGTATTCTCCGTCTAGCTCCGAGAGCAGCGCTCAGTGACAGGTCTGACACCATATTATGAGAGGAAGTTAACACCTTTAAAGAGTTTAGCAGCAGCTACGAGAGTCAGTGCAGTCGCACCTTTCACCTCCAGGCTGCTTTTCAAAGGACAGTTCACTGCGGTGGTGGAAAACTTGAGACTTTTATCTCAGAAAGCATTGTGTAAGCTAACAATATAAGAAAACAGTTAAGGTAGAATGTACAATGTTTACTACCAATATATCAAAGCAAGAGTATATTCTTTGCTAAACTGGTTTTCTTTGTCAGTCGAGATAGGTTTTGTGTTCTTTCATTGAATTTGCGCAGTAGATGGAAGGGGTTTGTCTTCGCCGAAGCAGCCTGTGAGAGCTGGCACTGGGTTGAAGAAAGCAAGCTGATGGGCTGGCAGGGACACAGAACGGTCTTTGCAAGCTGCTGAAGGGTGCAACACCCTGCAGAGACTGGCAAGAGGGATACATAAGGCTAATGTGCAGGGAGAGGAGATAAAAGCCTCAAGTGCTACAAAGATGACTAAAAGAATTAAAAACAAGACTGTAAATATTTCAGACAAGTCAGCGCTGTCTTCACTCTGTATTTCTTTCACTACTGCACCTGTAGGTAAACATGTCAGTCCCATTCAAATGTGACAAAGAACTGCAGCCATTTAAATACTGATGTGATCTAATCTCAGGCATTAACTCTTGTTTGTTCTTGTAAGTCGACTTAAGTAAAATACATTGATGTTCTGCACACTGTACAAGGGGAATTATGCAAGTCAGTCACTTTTTTGCTGTTTTGGTTGCTTTTTCTCTCTACAAATATTTTCACAGTCGTAACCCCCGACTATGTGCATTTGTTTTTAACGAAGTCGAGGAGAAGGCAATCCATGGAGCGATGTCTACTGAGGTGGGTAACGTTAACTAGAGATTACGGATTACCTGGCGTGTTTGTGTTGTAGTGCCGTAAAGCAGTCCATGTTTCTCACAAGGCGAGATCTGGGACAACGGGTCGGAGGCGCTGATCTTGCAAGGTTGGTTTTCAGCCAAGAGATCCTAGGGGGAAGGCAGAGAGCCTCCATTCTCCCTGTGACAAGTCATTTAACCATGACAATTACTCGGAAGCTGTTTAATTAAGGTGCAAATCTTGCATATTTGCTTTTTAACTGGTGTATAATTAATTTTCCCATTTATCCATGTTGCACTTCTGTAGCTGTAGCGTAGCCCTAGGGATGGCATTGTCACATGTAAGTTAGTCACTTTGTTCCCAACTACAATATCTCAACCACTGTTGGATGTGTTGCCATAACACTTGGTACATGTGATCATTTTCCCCAGCAAGATTAATTGTAAGGATTTTGTTACAGTACAGCTGCTCTGAACTGTGAGCACAGACTCTTTGTCTTCCTAGAAACGTTTTAGTTTCTGAGAGAGAGCGGAAGAAGGAACTTATAATGCTACAGTATGATGAATCCACTGCAGACTGTCCCTAAAATGGGACGCAGCATCTGTATGTGTGTCTGTTCTCTCCGTTTTGCATGCACTCCACTCATTCGCCCTTCATTGCACTGTGGCACTTCTGGGTCAACTTTCTATCATGACAGCAGGCAGCGGTTTAGACTTGGAGGAAGATCGAGCTCAAGGAAGGAAGAGAGAGGCACAAGAGGAAGAAAGAAAAAAAACACAAAAGAGAGAGACTGGAGACAGAGGGAGACAGAAAGGGGGATGGGTGGAGAGAGGAGAAGAGACATACGGACGGACACAGTCCAACAGACGGAGAGCTATGGGGACATTTGGAGGATACATGAGGCAGTTATGAACCTATTTGGTTTCTTCTACAGGAGCGCCCAAGTGTCACTAATGGCAAAGTAGGGGCTGGTAAACACATTTCTGTGACGGCACGACACTGCCGGAAAACAAATTAAACTCTCTTCTCACATTTCACACCCTCTCAACCCTTTTCTCTCTATCTCCCTCAATTACTCATTTCGTGCCACTCTGGTTTTCCGTCTCTGTCTCTCAGTCTCTCAGTTTGGACATCTCTCTCTCTTTCAACCTAACCCTCTATCTAGCTTCTGTCATTGTCTCACTTTTTCCTCATCCATTCCTTGGCTCTTGTTCGCTCTCTCTTCCCATCTGCACTGGGGTACTCTGCTCTAAAAGTGAAAAACAGGGCCATATGGGTGGGGACAGTAAGCAGAATTGCGCTCCTGATGTTCCTGCTGAGGCAGTTAAGCGTCGCTCCGCAGGCCGCGCCCACTTCAGCCATGCCCAGGACATGTGGACAGTTGGCAGGCACTGTGCCGAGCAACACGGTGGCTGCTTTCTGGCTGGGTGTACTGTGAGGAGACTGGGAGTGTAATGAAGCTTCTGGGTCCTTGTGTAGACTCGACACACAATGGCTGTCTGAGCTGCTGGTGCAGAACGGGATGAGAGGTGTGCAGGCGCCTCGAGCGTAAGAACAAACGATAAGAATATTTTGGAAAACTACATGTAAAACTGAGGATTTCCGTAATGTTTACCGAACAAAGCCTGTGTTTTGATTGTCGAATAACACACACACGTACGCGCCATGAAAGGAAAATGGATTAAGTGCTCATTACAAGCCCTAAAGTTGCCTTAACTTTTCCCCAAATGAATTATTTCTTCAGCTGATTAATGTAAAATGGCTTCAAAGTGGAACTGTGGCATCAAACGAGAGCATGAAAGCAAAATATAACCTCTCCGGATCCTTCCTCCTCTTTCCTCATAGCTTGAACGTGGGTTAAAATCATTCTTATACACACAGTTTACCTCTATATGACCTTCACTTCAGGAGAGATTGTGCGTATGTGTCGCATCTCTTCACGCTCACTGCCTGTTGCCCTTCAACTTATCGATCTACGAGTTACATTTTCTTTCTTTCCTTCAAAGAGGTGGGAGCAAAGAGGAGGCTAATTTGTTTGACACTCTAAATAAAGCCCCCATAATGTCTCCCCTGACCCTATCAGTATATAATTTAGAGTGTTGCATCACATTGCTTTAAAGGTATTTTGGAGGCTAATCTGCCACGGATGGAGGTCACTGCTATTGATGCTGGAAACTCTGCAAACATAATGGCAATAATTAGAAGAAGTACTTGCAAGACGTCACAGTAGGTATGTAATTAAAGCAGAAGTGAGTGATCCGGTCGTTTTCGCTAATGCTGCGTTCCAGGCAGGCTTTTGAAATCGTAAATTACAGCTTCAAGTCACAACTTACGACTTTGTAGCGTTCCAGGCAACCCACTCGTGTTTTTCCGACCTGTTTTACCGGTGAAAGTCACTATAACGGCCACTCGTAACTTCCGACCGGTGAACTCGTACCAGATCGAACTGGTACCACTTCACGGTCGGAAAAATACGAGTTTCCTTGAACGCACCATAACAGTCCTCGTCGCTACGTCACCACATTCACGGCGTTCCTTGGCTGCACACACAGCCCTGCATGCCGTTCTCTCTCCTCATTGGATAAAAACTGTAGGATACGATAAATGTTTTCTCTTCGGCTCAGAGCAGAGCAGAGGGACTGAGAGACCCGTGTTTCAGTCCAAACACTCTATGTAAGTGATTGCTGTCGGAAGATATAACTATTTAAGACTTATATTAACACAAATATATCACTCACTTCTGCTTTAATTGAAGTTCTAAATGACTTAGAGCAGCTGAATGATGGGAACTTTTTAGTCACCTTATCTCGGTGAGGAATGTGGTTTGCCTGATCACTGTGACTGATGCTGTTTTACATCCTGTCATGGATCAATCTCATCTTTTAAAGTCACCGCACAATCTTACAATTGTTAGGCCAGACTGGGTTTTCCAGTACAGTGAATTTTGACTTTATCTATTTACTGTATAGCAGCTAAAGAATTGAGAAAAAAACCTTCTGTAGTCGACTCTTCTGACAGTTTGAGATTACTACTGTAATAGTGTCAATAGTAGCAATGAAGTAGTAAAAGCGATGCCAGATTACACTAAACATTAATCCATGTAGTACTTGAACATAAGAGGCTGTTTTTTGCAGTACAGTTTCACTTAATACAGTTATATTGGCAGGTGAGAATTCAATTAAGGCCATGAAATTATATTAATGGCAAAAGAGTGCTGAAATATAGAGTGCAAATACATAAAAGGGCTATATCACCTCTTTCTCTAAGAGTCATCTCGCAGCAATATCTTATGCAGTGTTAGAATTCATTATGGTACGTCATTACATTTTTTACATTTTAGTATCCAACTTGTTTTTAAAGCATCTTCATCTAGATCAATTGCCACTTCTAGGAAACTTTGTGAATGGGAGCTCCAGATTCAGTTTTCTTGCCCAAAAAAAAGTGAGGAACTGGAACTGGAGCAGGTGGTGGTGAACAGAAGGAGTCATGTTTTTTTTTTAAAGGTTTCTCAGGATAACTTCAATCTGATGTTCTACTTTTATTACCAGAAGATGCAAAGTATACAGTATAAGAAAAACATTGTCAGCAGCGTATCAGTGAATGTTTGCCGAAAGGTGGGACAAGACTGAAATGCAAGATTTTCAACTCCTTCAAGATTTTATATCCAGCTCCGTACTGTATTCTGCACTTAAAATGTGGGATTATCATGATAACAGTCACAGCTTCACAGGCCAAATGTCACCCTATGGATCATCCCATTAAGATGCACTTGATAAAGCTAAAATAAATCACCACTTATACGTATGAAAGCAGCTACTGCAGAAACGTTCAGCATGGTGCTATTATACAGAAAAACAGGTCCCCTTGACAATTGTGCCACTGTACTCCTTGTATATTAAAAACGCACTTCAAGAGCTCATCTGAGGCCTTGTTTTGACACCACATTACACTAATGCTGGAAGTGTGACACAGCCGCTATTAGCTCTCCATCCAATCTCCTTTTCTGCTTTTCCCAACTCAAACCCTCCCTCTCTCTTCCTCATATCACACCCCACATGCATGCTGTTATCAGGAAAAGGTGTCAAAAGAGTGTGCTTAACACTTACAGCAAGCGATGTGTGTGTATGAATTTGTGTGTCTGTGTGTGTGTGTGTGGCTGTATTTAGCGAGGTGACACTTTGGATCGACCATGCGCTACTACAGGGGCTGATGCCGGTGTGTGAGGGGTTGCATGGGTCACTAAGTCACTAACTACTGCCGAGGGAAAGCCAGTAGGGGGTTGCTGATGTTTACAGGGGTCCTCGCCAACCCACGCACACACCGAGCTGACAGCGTGCATGTGTGTGCGTACGTACGTGCGGTGTACTAACCTCTTCCTGGACTTTAATTCTTCAGAGGAACATTAGTAACAGACCAGAACACGCACATCTGCCACTGCTGTCCTTCGACTCCCATCCTTTTTTTTCTCTCCTTGTTTAATCATCTTAAGCTTCTTGCTGTATGAGTTTCCAGTCAGAGGATTTTTTTTCTTTCTTTCTTCTCAAAAAGGTTCAGCCACTCGTTTTGTCTCTTTCCCCTTTTTTTCCCCCCCGTTTCCTCATCTCCTCATTCTGTCATTCCCGCCACCTGTTCTTCTTGACATCTCTCCATGTACTGTATCCCTCCCAGTGTGCCACCACCCGCCTCTACAGCGCACTCATTTTAATACCTTCATTTGTGTTGACATTTTAAACTTAAATATTGGATGATACACTGCTAAAATGCCACCACTGGTGAGACCTCTCTTTTTTTCAGCTTCTGTCTGTCTACATATCTGCCTGTCTCACCGTTTCTTTCCCTCTCCCCCTCTTGTCACACACACACGCACCCCTGCCTCCCAGTGTGGGGAATAGTAAAACTGAAAACAATAAACGTTATCGCGACAGCCACTGAATTCGGAGAGATAAGAAATTCATTAGGCGCCAGCTTGCTAATGACGTGCAAAGAGATGAAATTATGGCAAGGACAAAAAGGGTATAAGAGACGTGGGTAGGGAAAGGAAGGAGAGGAGGAGGTGAAATGAAAAAGGATTTCAGGGTGGTGCACGGCATCATGGCACGGCAGCTCCACTGGCCTCGGCAGGGCCTCACCGGTATGACAACACCGCGCTCTTTTTTCTCTTCTCCCCCTGTCTGTCTGTCTGATCAGCACAAACAAACAGCAGGAGATTCAGGTTGAAAGTCAGACGACTCGCATTCATCTCAAGGTCACTCATAGTGCAGGGCAGGCCTCTATTAACCTAAAACGGACGTGACCATCACAAGCAACTTGGGCCGAGAGCATGGCGAAGTGAAATAAGGGTGTTTCTTGCTCAGGACCGTTATCCACCTGCATTTTGTGCTGAGAACAAAACACCACGGGTCCATCTGTGGCACATCAAAAACCATAATCCCAATGTCAGTGCAACAGCATGCTTAACATTCCCTCTCTAACACACACGCACTCGTGCACACACACACACACACACACTCACCATCTGCTGCCCGTCCTGCCCCATGTCATACCCCCCCCCCTCTTCCCTGCGCTGGATTACCCCTTCATATTTACATCTTGCAAATCCAACCAGCAGTCCCTGATAGGGGCCATCTGTAATCTGAAGGTTATATTTGTGGCACGCGTGTGTGTGTCTGTGTCCGTGCTCGTGTGCGCATCGGCCTGTAATTTGTTCCCGCTCAGCGCAGGGACAGTATCAGTGTCTGCGACATCTGTTCAACACGGGGCCTATACAGCACAACCGAGCACATCCTCCGCACAGCACAGGGATGATGCAGCCTCTCACACACACACACACGTTTGCAATATGTGTGTGAATGCAGCACAAAATATGCACACATACTTTACATTGGTACGTTTTATGCCTTTCATGTTTTCTCTCTGCACTGTAATGCAGCGTCCTGGTGGCTTAGTGCGCTGGACACATGCATTGATGCAACATCCTGCATTTGATTCTGCCATTTGTTTCAATGCCATGTCCTTTCTGTCTATCTCTGAGTGATTTTCTGTCTGAAATCCTACTGTGAACAAATTATCTGAAGGATGTAACGATGTAATGAAAGATAAATGCTATGGACAAGAAAAATCCAAGCAATTCAGTATTGCGATTACACGACCTTGGGGGACTCCAAGAGTCGCATTAGATAAAGAATCGTCAGAATTGAAGAGGCCAAGGCATGGCGACAATAAGAGGTACTCAAGTTAATACTCCACATTCATAAAGTGGAGGGACTTGCTAAGGACAGTTTATTAAAGCGGTTTAACAGAACAGCTAGAAATATCTTAACCTTTAGTCCCTGGTATGAATCAAGATTCAAAAACCACTGAATCCTACACTTCCCATATTGCAACTTATTAACATATTTTATTTGACCTTCTGTGAATGTTGAAAGGCCCCATCTTTCAAACTCCATGCCCCCAGTTTATAACTCAATTCTTCGTCAAGTATTTGAAGTTTCAAGCTTTACTCAAGATAATTATTAGTTGTATGCTGGCTTTAGAAAACTCCTCCAGAGCCAGAAGAAATTATAGTGTTGTCTGAGGCTGGGTACTACTCAGCATGATAAGTACACTGACCTTCGTGGGAAGATTGGAGGGGTGCAGGAAATCCTGTTTTGGTTTTAAAAGCTTCTCCACAGCTGCAGAAGACATTATATCTTAATGTGTAAAATCAGTGGCCTTTTAATGAGCACAATTTGGGATACATTTTTTTTATTTGAGTGTTTACAGGGGTTTATGTTGCATCCAAGCGCATTTAAGCGAGTGTGTTTGTCTGCACATGAGCACGCATGTCACGCAGTTGTGCGCATCTGTGTGTGGTCAGCCACGATCAAATCGTCTCCATTCCACTCAGAGAGCCGCCACACCGGGGAGGGAGGAGGCTCCGGGGCTAAATATTGAAGTTTGAATGCCCAGAATTTCTCACCAATGATGACAACAACCCAAGTGGGAGCCACGCAGAGAAGAAGGAGAACAAAAAGACCGAAATGAATTTACAGCTCACCCGTTGGGGGATGGATGTGCCGAAGATGAAGTGATGATCATCTCTGTTCTCTGCTAAAATGAAATATGATGGCGAGGGAGCTCAGTGCCATTTCCTGCCTGGCACAGGAAGCGCCCATCTGGAGTTGAGTGCTGTCTGTCCTCTGTTGCTGTGTTGCACGACGTTGTAATAGCTCTTGTCACTGCTGTTGCTGTTCTCAGAGCTGTTATTATTTCTGAAGCACCAAACAGGTCAGCTGAGGGAGAGATAGAGGGGGAAAAGGAATAATATTCAGTTTAAGATGCAGCGCAGCCGATCGTGGAGGAGGGAACTGGTAAAAAAACGGACATTAAGCGAGCAGTTTATCATTTGAACTGGGACGGGATGGAGAGAGTAACAGAGACCATGCTGTGTGGGAGAAGGGGAGGGTGGGATGGGTGGGATGGGGGGTCTGTAGGATGAAGATCAGTGACACGCATGCTGGCAGCTGCCCGTACGACTGTCACATCCTACCGCCCGCCAGAAAAGCAGAAGGAAGCCACTCGTCATCACCGTGACAACCAACGCGTGACAAGAAGAGGAAGGAAACTTATCCATCAAAAAATGATGCAGGGATGAGTGCGCTTCTTCATCTTTCTGCCCACACACACACACACACACACACACACACACACACATACACACACACATACACACATATCCTCCATATTTCATTTGGGTCATCAAGAACAACCGCCTCAAAGAAAAAAAATCTCTGACTGAATCTCCTGCTTTCTCGTCTCAAAGACATAACAATGTATTTTCCTCATAATGAAGTGACTGTAACCCCCCACCCCCCATAGGGCTAATGCTCTGAACACACAAACAAACGCAAAGCACAAGAGGACGGCAACAGCAATTCAAGTGTGAACTAAAAGAAAAGAAAAAAAACACACCCCAGAGCCAGAGACTGTCACACTGACACTGAAAGCAAGTGTCTGGTTTTTGCTGTAGACAAAGGCATGAATTCATCTGAAAGGAATTAACCTATAAACCAGAAAATCAGCTGCTAATACAAAAAGATTTTCTTCTACAATCTAAAACCAAGGAAACTGACTGCGATTAAAAATTAAATCAATGACAAACATAAACGCTCACTGTGTTCTACACATGCAAATACGCAAAATAGCCTATATCTGCTGTAAAATGACAATTTCTAATCTTCCAGTGTAGTGGAAAGCCTGCCTGATGGATTTCTCATTAACTATACAGTCAATAGGAACATGACCTGCAGCCACCTATATCAAGCAGCGACATCAAGCTGCAAAAATAGCAGACAGGCGGATGGTTGGGGGGATCACAGGAAAAGAGGCTGAAAGGAAGGCGTCTGTGTGTCCTGAAGCTTTGATGCAGGAACATAAAGGATGGGATGGAAACTATGGGAGCTGAGCGCCACCCAGTGGTCAATTATTTGTTCAGTTAAAAGTTCAAACAGAAAAGAAACAGACATTTTGACTGTTTCTGTTTAGGAATAATACAAAGAAAATCCAACTTCACATATGGTAGGAGAAGTTTCTCACGGTTGACATTATGACAACACATAGCCTAAAAACAGCGTGACAATCTGAAATGTCTGATCATGGTGATTCATCAACGTTCACAGCTCCACCCAACTACAGAAATTCATGAAAAAAAAGAATAGTCACTATAACATTACCTGGTTCAGCACCACATGGCGCAACACATGATCACAGCGAACCATTTAGAGGCAATAGAACAAGACATTACATTCAGGAAAAAGTATACTAAACTCTTTAATCCAATCACACTATACCAGTGAAAATATACTACTATGGGACGGCTTCTCTGTGCTGCTGGTAGTGTCTGTGGTGAGAAGAATCAACAGGCATGACTTTAGCCAGCGGTACAGACAGAATAATGAATGAGTAATGAATAATAGAAGAATAATGAAGAATAATGACTTGGGGGACTAAGACACACACACACACACACACACACACTCATATCCACACATTATGCGCACACAAGGAAGGCCATGGAAGATTATACACTATCACTATTTATCTTTTTCTCAGAGACAGAAAGAGAGTGGTTCCTCTGTCCCCTCTGGTTTACGCAACTTCATTAAGAGGAAGTCACAGGCGGCTGCGGGCCATGTGTAGAAACACTGTTGCACCCTATCTCTCATGTCTCTTGTACAGCTAAAGAATTGAAAAACAACAGTTCAGGAAGTGGGGATTTTTAAGTTACATCCGACCATGTAGCCTAACAACAACAGAGTTGTTCGACTGTGATCGACAGCTCAGCCTTTTGTGTTTCCTCAGGTGACAAACCAAAGGGAAGTAGGCCTAGATGTCTGAAACTGCAACTCTTACCGTCTACACAAAATAAAACTGACTGTACAAGTGAAATTTACAACTCATGGTGAATAAAAATGAAGTACATCTGCTTTAAACCCAGTACATTCAAGCGACTAAACCACGAAAGGAACTTCACTTTATCACTGTGCTATACTTCTCCTTAGGAAGGAACTGGTCTGTTTATTGCCCCTGTTGAGTTACTGATAAAGCTGCAGGTTAATATTTCACTTACAATAATCATTTCATAGGCTACTATAATGCATTTAGAGATAATAGCCTACTACTTCTTAACATTGGTCATTCATTCTGCATTATTGTTAGGCTACATTTGACACCTAAGTAGCTACTTGAGTGCATTATGATCACTTCTACTTGAGAGTTGGGAGTTGGAAAAGCAATGTTGCCTTCATATCTTGTGTATTATAGCCATTTCCCTTTGACAAAACCCCACTTCCTGCATATAATGACACAAGTGTGAGGTCTAAATTTGGTCATGCAATGTGTAAAAAAAAACACAATACCGCGGTGGACAGTTTGCTCGTAAACGGGAACGGGTGTTGAACACGTAACAAGCCAAGCTAGCAAACCAAGTGTGGTGAGTGTGTGCAAACACCTGCGAGATAATTAGTAGGTCTACCATAATACTGTAAGATAATTTAACTCACCTCCAAACATCTCAGGAGCACAGATGTCCTCAGGCTCTGTCAATTAACCGCATAGTGAGGGATAATATTTGTCCGATATTTGTATGAAACTTCCTCCAAAGGGCACCGACGCCATTAACACAGGTGGTCACGTACCCGGTACGTAATTAGCATTAGCAGTCAGCAAAACACCGAGCGGCGGCTGGCCTGCTATTATGTAAAGAAGTGAATTGTGTAAAAACAATGGGTCGAGGAGACCAAAATTGGTTTACCAGTCTGTAAATGTGTGTAAATGTGTGTGGTGAGTAGCCTACATGGCCACTGACTTGACCCCAGCGCCAGCGGTGACCTCAACCCAAATGGGGCCTAATAAGGAACTGATTAAGAAATGACTGCATTTCTTATATGGACCGCACGAGGCTTCCGCTTTCCCATGGGTCATTTGGTTGTAAGTCACTACTGGACTTTTACTTAGATAAATTATATTTATAAACATAGCTATAAAAGTGAAGAAGAAAAAAAAGTGGTGGTGGATAACAGAAAGCAAAATATTGGTGCAACACTAGGAGCTCTAATCTAACATAATGTTGCTATTACTGTATCTGTTCAGCCAACAATATTTGGTTTATAGAGCTAATTAAATTTAAAAGTTGGAGATAAGAGCTATGTTTTTGTTTCTTTTTAAATACTTTTTTTTCTTTTCTTTTTTTACTTTTTGTGATAGGTTAAGAAGGTTTTGGGTTCAAATCCCACCTACAACCCTGCATAAGCTAGCTACATCCAATGCATGAATACTGCAACATAATAACATCATTCTTCTACCAGCAGTAAACAGAAGAGAAAACAAAGACAATAGCTACAAATAAACAAACTCAGAACAGGCAAACAATTATGTAAACTTTTTTTTTTCTTTTATGAGGTATTGTAAACATTGCTGGGAACTTACAAAATGTGACCACAGAGATTTACCATTGTGACACAAAAACAACTTTTCTGCAGAACCTGTGAACATTGTGTGTTGGTTTCATTTGCGTGTGACGCCTTATACGTCTTTTCATTTCCGTGCCTTTAGCAGAGGCACTTGCTACCCCTGACCCACTCTAGCAGCCAGTGAGTGCTTAATTGCCTCAGGTGAGAGGTCTGGTGTCAAGCCGTCCAAAACCAAAAATCTTGGCTGTCATCACAGCCTGAGCCTGAAGGTGACCACTGTCGGAGATATGAAATGTTTGAAACCAAGTGTGTTGAGTGTCTGATAGACTTGCCTCCCAGCTCTGACATTTAAAAAACCATTAAAAGTTCTGTGGAGTCTGGTTAGCTGTTTTCTCCTGCAGGTCATACATTGATTGACAGATCTGAAATTTTACAAATTGAAGGCTCTCACAGATGAGATTAAGTTTAATTATTATTACCTTTATGTGCATTTGTTTAAATGGCGTTCTACATTGATAGTTTTCCATGCTCTATTGTTTTAATGTCATACCAAAATTTCCAAAAACAGGAGGGAAGGAGATTGACACCCTGCGACTTGCCCTGTATTTGAAAAATGTGTCAGTTATTAATTACAGTGCTTTCAAAAAGCACTCAGTAGGGTCGGAAAATAATCTGGATGAAGTTTATTTCTGTCCACCTCCTTTGTTACATGTCTGGAAAAAGGAACTTTAAACTTCCCTTTTTTTTTATTTCATACTTCCGTCATTCTCACCTGTGCTTTGGTTATTGCACTGGATTTATTTGTGTTCCTGTTGGTCCGAAGGGACTGTAGCATATTCTTTTTCGTCCACAACATGCTGCTTGACATTTTTCTGCTGTTCTGCATCTGTGTGTGTGGAGGTAAGGACATTTTTATTCCTGAATGTTATAAAAATAATCCAGGGTATTCATTTGTGCGTTTGCTTTTTTTGTAGTTACCCTTACGAATGTTACCACGACCCCGACCACGACCACGACCACGACCAGGGCCATTACAACTCCAGGTAATACAGAATGTGCAAGGCACCACATCAAGTTATACTATTACACACAAGGCTAACAGTTCAAAATGTTGCTGGCATCTCTCTGAGCGTTAACACTGTTGTATACTGATGTTGGCTTGCAAACATAGTTAGCATTTTCACATTTGTTAATTTGCACTAAACATGAAGTACAAATGAGGCTGATAGGAATGTGATTAGTTTTGATTTGTGAAATTTTGATTTGTTGATGGTGCTATATAAAAGATTACATTTCATTCAGGGCAAAAATGGTAGATCAGCAGACCAATAAACAGACATTGCCATCCCAAATCATGTGTAATAACAACATCCTCTATCTGTAACTGTTTTATATCCTCCTTGTTTCTTCCTCATTCCATCATCCTCCATCTTGTGTCTGTCATATAACAGCCCCTCTGTCTTTGACGGCCGTGGCCTCACCAGACTACCCAGTTGCAGCAGGTCAAACAGTCAAACTGTACTGTGATGTCAACATACCATCGGTCATTTGGTACTGGGAATACTGGAAAATGCAAACCTGGCATATTGTTGGGAACATGACTGACTTGACCCTCACTGAGCCAAATCAAAGTGGGATGTACCGCTGCTCCAGCAGGGACACTTCACCAATTGAACTGAGCAAGAACCTCACGGTCTATATTGTCAGCATGCAGCCAACAGGTATGTGGTCTTTTCTGATTTGCTGCATATAGTATATAGTTTATTTTAATACTAACAATCGACATTTGAACCATCATTTGTCAAGACACAGATGAGAAAGATTGTATTGGACGACTACTCACACATGAAAGGGTTATCATGATGCCACAACTCTACTGTTTTACATCCATCATAGAGCTGTCTTGGCTAAAACTTAAAAACTCACAATAGACAGACACAGCCAGAGACCAGCTGGTGAACACTGTGGAACATTTAAGAGCTAAAGAGCCAAAAGAGGAAGCTAAAAGAAAGTCAAATATTGGCCTTGGAACACTATTTCATGAATTCTGATGTTCAATAATTGCTGGATGTGTAAATAGCAATTTGTGAAAAGGGGTCTCTATGTGGTGTTTAGTGTGTTACTGTGGGATTTTAATTGGTTATTGTTTAATGGGATACTGTAGTTCAACATTTTGGCAAATTGGCCCATATAGTCATAGCAGTAGGTTTGTTACCGTTAATTGTCGGTGCAAGCTATTTTTAGAACGGCGGAGCAGAGCCGCGAGCTGCTCAGAGCTACGCTACGGAGGCTCAAGGGATTTCTTGGTTTCCCTCATCAAACTCATCAAATACACAAATCAACAAATACAAACACTCTCGTGGACAAGTAGTGACCTGCACATTCACCACGCCATGAGATAATAACGGAACGTAACAAGATGGAGTTGTTTTCGAGGCAAATTCATGCAAAACCGCTGATGCGCGTACACATTAGGGGGGCTGTTTTCGGCAAGCAGTCTCTGTATTTGCCTCGAAAACAACTCTGTCTTGTAACGTCTGTTATTATCTCATAGCGTGGTGAATGTGCAGGTCACAACTTGTCCACCAGAGCGTTTTGGAGTTGTTGGATTGTGTATTTGATGAGTTTCATGAGGGAAACCAAGAAATCCCATGAGCCTCCGTAGCGTAGCTCTGAGCAGCTCGTGGCTCTGCTCTGCCGTTCTAAAAACAGCTTGCACCGACAAATAAAGGTAACAAACCTACTGCTATGACTATAGGAATTATGGCAATTGGCCAATTTGCCAAAATGTTGAACTATTTTCCCTATATTCCCTTTAACCAATCAAAAACCCAGTGTCAAGTCAACAACATTTTTTCATTGAGAAATTAAACTCATCAGTTTCCTTGACTGGACTATGACATACGATTTAGAAACACCTTATTCATAAACTTTGTCATCCAACATATTTTATATCAAACTGTAAACAATGGCTGAGATTTTGGTTGGTTACATTCTCTCAATGTTGATTCATATTCTGACACCTGTAATGTTTGCTATTTCCTGAACAGTGGGTGAAAATTTAGCAATAGCTGCCATCGTCCTCTCTGTCCTGGCCTTGATCATGGCCACCACTGTTCTGATTTGGTGGGGCTGGCAAAAATATGGTGGCACAATGACCACCACTAACGCTGCTCTTAATGGTAAGGAAGTGTTTTACTGTTGGGTCACATTTACGACAAATGTTCCGTGAGTCACTTTTATTTCTTGGTTTTCTTTAAGGTTTTCCTGAACCTGGAAAAGTACCAAAGTAAGTCCCACCAGTAGACGTACACACTGACAATAATTGTCTGCACTTTGTTCACATATAGTAGGACGAGTCAGAGCTGAGTCACAACTTAAGGATGTATGTAGTAACTGATTGCATTTTTCACCAGGGGCGATTTACCACAGACTGGAAGCGATGGAGATGTGTACATGAATTACACAAGCACCAGCCAGGCCTACACTAATCTTGACCCCACCAATATGATGGCAGATAATATCTATTCAAGTCTGTCATGAACACCAGTGGGAAGGTGTAAATGTGCAATAAAAAGAGGAAGAATAACAGAACATTTTGTTCAGCAGCAGATTACACTTACACTTAGTTAATATATGTGTTAGAGTACATTTCACCTGGCAGGCAAGGTTTATTATATGCTTCTGCAGGTGTGTGCTTTGTTTGATTTAATCTACAGAAACTTAACATTATTAATTAACACAATCTGAATATGGTAAAATGAAGATAAATTGTAGTAGTAGCTATGTGGAAAATATTCCCACCCATCAGTGACCTTCCTCATTAGTTTATTCGTGCTAATAAAACCTGTAACTTGCCACCATTTTCTATGCCTGAACTCACATGCACTCTTTTATTGTGTCCACAAAAATGAATACATGTCTGTGTTTGTTGATAAGTCAATTTACTTAAATCATCAAAATACAGCAAGTAAAATCCACAGGTAAAGTTTGACTTACAAGATTATATAATATGATGTAAGAAATCTATGTTTTGAAAGATCAATAAGTCATACCGCACTCAATTGAATACAAAACAACCAAAGCTGAATGATAAATGAACAACATGTACTATATGGCAGATATATACAGGTTTCTTTTTCACACTCAGTCTTTTTTAAATGATTAAACCTGGACTAATCATGCAGTAATACGTCTCTTCACTGTTTCGCAACAACAACAACACTTGTCTAGGTCAAATTAAAAATGAACAAATAAATAAATAAACATGGACTTCTCTAATGGGAAACAGCTATCTCATTGTCATTGAATTTTACTGACATTATGTCAGCCACAGTGGTGTGAGGAGCTACTCCCTGAACACCACAGGAGAGGTTGTTTGCCACAGAGTACATGTTTACTGCTGTTGACGCACTCTCTCTTCTGTTTTTGGTGCCCTGCTCCGTGCATAGCAACATCTGTGTGAGAGTTTGAATAATGCGGCGAAGGTCTCATCACTTGATTTCACAGAAAGATAAGTTGCCCTCACAGAGTCATCTACTTCTGCTTGCAAAACTTCTGCTTTTCACTTTGAACTTCCCACAGGAAGTGCATTAGGCCTGGTGCAATTTGGACTTCAACTCCTACAGTATGCAGACCTTCAAGAAAATCTGCCAGAGGCCACATCAAACTTCCGTAATAGAGACCCTAAAGTGTGGACACATTACATTACATAAAACCTTAAACTGCTCATAGTTCAAGAGGTAACAAGTAACAGATATGTACATTTTTATGTTTTAATCACTCCATTTCAGGTTGTGCATTTAAACTCTGAAGTCTCTGGCTCTGATTCCTGCTGTCCAGAGAGACCTGAGAGGTGACTGTGTGTGAGCACCCGTCTCCCTTTCCTAACTTTTTAATGTGATCCATAATGAACTTTCTAAACTTCCTTGTGGCGAAAAAATAAACCACGGGATCCAAAATGCAGTTGAGGCCCATGAGAAACAAGGTGATCTGATGTGCGTCATTGAGCAACTGAAGCGTGCTCTGGTCCCAGTCCACGTGGCCCCAGCCCTGTTCGATCTGCAACACTGCCAGTGTCCACATGCCTTGGATGATATGGTGGGGCAGGAAACACAGAGCGAACACTCCTACCACTGCCAACAACATCTGGAGGGCCCTCCGTTTCACCCCTTTGGGTCTTTTACCTGAAAATGATAAGGACTTTTTGGACTTTCTTGACGAAATTGTTGCAGACTTGAATTCTGGCTGAGGAGGATTTTGATAAATTAAGGCTCGAGCAATGAGGAAATTGCACACAACAACCAGAAAAAAGACAATAAAAAACATTCCAATTATTGCAAAATGAGTGGCGGCTACATGTTTCTTCTGACTCTCGGTTTCATTCTGGTACCCCTCGAAACAGCGAATGATATTGTTCTCATCAGTGTTGGTCCCTGGACTTGCCAGAGATGGAATAGCCATCGCTACGGTAAACATCCAGATGAGAACACAAACAACGATCCCTCTGCGCCTGTGGTCTGAGGAGGCCGCATCCAGAGGCCGAGTGACTGCCCAGTACCGGTTGACACTGATGGCGCCAAGGAAGAGGATGGAGCAGTAGGTGTTGATGAAGAACAGCGACCCCGTCAGCCGGCACATGAAGTCTGTGTACACCCAGTTCCCGTGACGACTGTAATATCCAATCCAAAAGGGAAGGGCACACACGAAAAGGAGATCAGCAATGGTCAAGTTGGCCATGTAGATGCGGATTTCACCCATGGCCCTGGCCGTGCGGAGGCAGCGCAGGACAAAGAGGACATAGAGGTTTGCAAAGAGGCCCAGGATGAAGATGATGCCATAGGCGATGGGGAAGAGGACGTAACGAAACTCAGAGTCCAGAAAGGTTGAGACAGTACTGCCGTTTGAGCCCACACCCGGGGTTTCCGTCATGCTTGCTTGTTCTGTGGTGGATGCCAACATTTCTCTGTGTGGGAGACAGAATACAACATCAGTTTAACATAACACATGACATCATTTAAAGATGCACAGGATGCCGTATAAATAAAAATGTACAGTATGTGTCAAGAGTATGTTCTATCTGAAAGCTTCAGGTGGTTAGGAGAGGTATATTGTTAGTTGTTGGTCTGGTGTGGTGAATCACCATGACGTTTCCTACATTTAGTTTCTTCTCGCACTCAAAACCTTTAACTTGTAAACAGAAAGTTAATAAGCCCGTCCACACACCCACATGACTGGCTACATGTCCCTTTGTCACTACTTGAGTCACTACTTGGCGAATTTCAAAGAAACTCTCACATATTTCTTTTCATTAACCTTTGATGTTTGATTTGTAGTTTATTTTTTTGTTTTAACCTGATTACTGTTTTTTTCTGTCAGAACATTTTACTTAAAGCTGATTTGAAATGTTGTATGCCTCCTACACTTTTATGATGAATTCTTCTTTTACTTAGTTTAATCTTACTCCTACAGCAGAAAGTAACTTTACTGAGAGAAGTAGAATTATTATTATTGTTATATTATCATTGAATTTCTGTGACATTTCTCAAATATACATAACTAATTATCAACATGTACAGTCTCCTTATCACAACATTTCAACACACCCACCCACACACACACACACACACACACACACACACACACACACACACACACACACACACACACACACACACACGCATGCACTCACGCACACATGCTGCCTCTCCCTGTGCCCCCCTCTTTTCTCTCATACAGCTCATAACAGCTATATTAGGTGTGAGAGGCCAGTTCAGAAAAGTGACATTGTCTTATTTAGGAACCAAGACTAAGTAGAATACATTCTTATACTACATTTAATTTAGACATTTGCACACAGTGTCTTCCAACTATTTGACAAATATGTCAAAACGATTGAGAAAAATACTTCAAAGTGATTCCCAAAAAGTCCCCCATAAAGAATGTAATAATGGACATTAACATTTTTGTTTAGAAATAGCTGCTTTTATTCAGTGACCCACTTTTTTTAATTATTTTTTTTATAGGATGCATGTTATTTCTTCCCGGAAGACAACACACCATATCTAAGTAATCAGTCACTAATGTTAAGGTGGAGAGTGTGACTATTAAGGTTTGCCGGAAAGATCATAAAGATTTATAGAGCTGACATGACCCATCATAGTCAGATGGCCGGTACTGAAAGAGTTGTTGCAATCACTCCACTGATACTTTGACTGAATTATTTTTATAATATCACTTCATATAAGTCTGATCTCAAAGTGAAAACTGTCAGAATCAAAACAGAAAGTCACAGACCTGAGCAAAAGATGCGGATCTCTTTATTTCAACACAGCTCCGTGACCAGCGTAGGGTCGAGATATCTTCCCACATTGCCTTTTTATACCAAACCCAGGCTATGTGTGTGTGTTGTGTGAACCGATCTCATCCTGTTTACCATAGTTGCCCAAACAACTTTAACCCAAAAGGGAAAAGAGGGGGAACAGCTTAGTATCATTTATCTTGGACTTTGGCTCTTATCACTATGTGTACACACCAACTGATGTGGAGTAAATCTTTGTCTCTCCAGCTCACCACATGTCCATTTACAGTAAAACTCGCCTTCTGTTTTTGCATGCTCCCACTGAGAATAAGGCATAGAATTTCCAGAGAAAATTCAGAGAAATCCTCTTCTACACAGATGTAGACAGAAATGTCTACAAATGACTGATTTCAACAATAATATTATCACATAAACAAACAAATAGTTCTAGACTAATTTCTAAAACCATAATATGGATTATCCTTCATGCATTCCGACACAAGTAAACAAAAAGTAATAAAATGTAATCCTGAAACAGAAGAAGGGAAGCAACACCAAAAATGGAAGCAGGGGTCAGCAGTCTTCCTTCCTGCAGAATCAACTGGATCTCAAAAGGGCGTACAGTATATACGACAAGCAGCCACTTACTCCAAAGGAAGTCTATGAAAAAAAGACCTGGTGATGCTTGTTATTGGACACCATCCAGGGTAGAATACCCTATTAACCCAGTTCATCCATTATTTTGATGCCTTTTTTTAGGGCTAATCTATTGATTTATTAATTGTTAATCAATTATTTACAATTGCTGTTAATGATATGGTAGTACGGTAATTTTAGAATTGATATTGATATTTTAGAATTATTTCTGTCATTAAGACATCAATTCATAACTTCTTTTTACAACAAAGAAAAACAAAAGCAGTTAGAAAGCATTAACTGTAAGGATATGGTAAATTTCTGATGTCATAATTATGACTTTTTTTTTAACTACCTTTAATTAAATCACACATTGACTAATCCCCCAACAACTATACAATTCATAGAGCAATCACAAGGGATCAAAAGCAAAAGCACTGGATATTAAATAAGTGTATTAAATGTAATGCTTTTCTCGTAAAGATAGCTTCTCTCAGAACTGCATCTGTTAATTGATGACTTAATTGCTATGATTAGGTCGCAGCTCATTAAATGTCAAGATACTCAATCTCAATTGGCATCATTTATTAGTTATTTTATTTATTAGTCAACAAACATCAGATTCCTACTTTAAATCAGGCTTTATTTGATCTGCATTTACTGCCTTTTTTTTCTTCTTTTTTTTTTAACTAAAAGCGCAAATTAAAAGCTGTTGACTTACCAGACTTCTTCTCTCTAAAATCTGTCGGGATGTGAACACTATGAACGCCTCCTTAGGTTTGAGGCTCGTATAAAGTGTGTCTCATCTGTTAGACGGGGCGTGTCATGAGCAGTGGGAGTGTTACTGCAATAAGTCAAGACAAAGGAGGTGTGAACTTCTTCAAGCCTCTTGGGAAAACCCCACATGGTGCAACTGGTACTGGAGGCCGAGTCACATTCATGCTTTGGCGTGTTACATCCTGCCTGTCAAAATGGAAAGAGTTGCCCACTTTGTAGCAATCGTGGGGTTTTGTGGTCGGTTTTCATTCCACTTTTCAATGAAATATGTTTTATTGTTCTGGAAAAGCACATGTAGATAATCAAACCACAAGTTATCTCTGAGGGTTGAGGCAAACATGTTTTCATACAGTTCCTTACTCTCCTTGAGAATATGACTTCAGTTCAGTCATTGGAAATATAATATGTCATGATTTATAGATCTACATTTTATTTCATTTTACTGGTAATTATTTTTTTAATCAAAAGGTATTAAAAACCCTTTATTCCCTCATGTTATCACACCACCAACTGCACTTCATCCCATGCTGAAAGCAGTCAACTTTCTGAACAGATGCTTGAGTTTTGTTTTTTGTTTTTCTTTTCTTTTCTTTTTTTTACTCCTATATTATACATTTCATTAACATCTGTAATTAATTTACAGGCTGTCAGATGTCTGATGTCTGAACAAGTTTCTAATATCAAAGTGATTCATGACTGAGACAAATTGCGTGAATGATGACAATTAATGGCCTTGTATAAATGCAGATTTGATTGATGTTTCATTTGTCATCATTAGTATGCGTGATTCCTTCAACAGCCGATAAGCGATGTGCATTTAAAGAGGCAATAGCTAATTTCTTTTACAGGTACGCTCACTGTGTTGTTCACCTTGTGTTGGTACACCACATAAAACTGTATGACAAAACACATTAATACTCAAACGCTTACATGCACATGATTGCCACATAAGGTCAAACTGGGTTTTATTGAGGTTCATGGTCAGCTGGTGCAAATGTGCAGTAATGGATTTTAACCACATGGGGGAAGAAGAGGTCAATAAAAGAATAGTAAAGAAAGGCCTCCCCTCCTTCAAACTGTGGCGGAGTGATTTTAGTGCAGGTAAAGCTCTACACAGCATTGTGTGAACTACATGAACCACCATGTGTGTGTGTGTGTGTGTGTGTGTGTGTGTGTGTGTGTATGTGTGCGTGTAGTTCAAAGCAGCACCAACCCTGTCGTCCTCTCCCTGGTGCCACAGTGTAATTCCTAGATTAAGGTTAACGAGCCTCCCCAACCTTATTGCTGTTATTATGGCTTGGCAGTGGAACAGGAGAACAGAGCTTTTTGGTGGTTGTGCCCTGCATGACTGCCAGACGTGCTGTGCCATTGCTCGGTATACAGGCCTCACTGTAAAAATCTTTTCACATACATCTCGTTGCTGGGCTCGTGGTTTGGGTGTGGATTCAACAGATTCCAGAGCAAGTCGCTGAGATTTGTTTTGGTCATGAAATGGAGAGTAGCTTATGTGAGATGTGGTTTGGTTCAAAGTATTAGGCATTGGACATGAATAACTGCTTTTGAATGTATTGTACTCTGAGACATTAGACGACAGATAATCTTTTATCATTAACTTATGTAAATATATGAAATACTTAAAGTTCATACAGATATATCTTAAATCTATAAGCTTTAGTTCATAAAAGCCATGTGATTTGAATTGATGCTCAACGCTCAAACAGGGGCGGTTCCAGAGTATTTTCTGATGGGGGCCACAGGGCGTAACAACAGTGAATCTGGGGGGGGGGGGGGGGGGCAAAAAGTAACAAAAATGAAGGCTGCCATTGATTGCTCTCTTCAATATTTATATCATACAGTTACACATTGTTTACAGTATGTCTTAATCTTGCTTTAATTGGCCACATTGAATCTTTCACTTTGTAAGGAAGATGCCTATGACCTTTTAATTTTCCGCTGTCAGTGTCAACATTAAGATTATAATTATTCGATAATCAACTATATTTTATAAATATAAAGCAGAATAAGCAACATAAGCATTCTCACAATGAACAGCAATATCTTATACTCTTACCCAGTAGTTAAAGCAGAAGTAAGCGGAATGTTTGTGTTAAAGCAGATATCAGTGGAATGTTTTTGTTAATATAAGTCCTAAATAGTCCTATTTTCCGTCAGCAATCACTTACATGAAGTATTTCAGCCTAAACACGAGTCTCTCCGTCACTCTGCTCTGCTGTAACCCGAGGAGAAAATTTTCCTTGTGGGATACAAGTGTTATCCAATGAGGAGAGAGAACGGCATGAAGGGCTGTGTGTGCAGCCAAGGGATGCGCGTGAATGTGGTGACGTAGCACGAGGACCAATTGATGCCTGACAAGGGCGGGGGCTGCTAACTCATGGTGCGTTCAAAGAAACTCGTACTTTGTGTTTTTCCTTCCTGTGAAGTCATACCAGTTCGATCTGGTACGAGTTCACGGGTCGGAAGTTACGAGTGGCCGTTATAGGGAACTTTCACAGACAACAGGATGGTAAAAACACGAGCTACGGGTTACCTGGAACGCTACCAAGTCGTAGTTGTGACTTGAAGCTGTAACTTACGGTTTCAAAA
Source organism: Trachurus trachurus (assembly GCF_905171665.1). Lineage (NCBI taxonomy): Eukaryota > Metazoa > Chordata > Actinopteri > Carangiformes > Carangidae > Trachurus > Trachurus trachurus. The sequence continues at coordinate 13,536,702 of NC_139907.1, read as the reverse complement.
GCCTGCCTTGAACGCAGCATTAGCCGAAACGGCCGTGAAGCTGATATCTGCTTTAATATAAGTCTTAAATAGTTATATCTTCCGACAGCAATCACTTACATAGAGTGTTTGGTCTGAAACACGGGTCTGTCAGTCGCTCTGCTCTGCTGTAAGCCGAGGAGAAAACCTCTTGTATACTTCCTTGTATCCTACAACCTTTATCCAATGAGGAGAGAGAACGGCATGAAGGGCTGTGTGTGCAGCCAAGGGATGCGCGTGAATGTGGTGACGTAGGGACGAGGACCAATAGATCCATGACGAGGGCGGGGGCTGCTAACTCCATCACCTGACAAGAAGTTAGCCAAAACGACCGGATCGCTTACTTCTGCTTTAAGGCTCAGCTCTGTACAATAAACATCTCAGTGTTTAGTGTAATAGTCAATGTATACAGAATAACCAGAACAAGCATTGGTGAAATTGAGAAAAACAACAATCTTACACCATTTTCTTTCTATTTACTAGACAGAACACTGGGATGTTTGCTGTACAGATTTAATTAAGAGCCTTAGTCAGAAGTTGCTCTGTACAGTGAACATAGGAGTTGTTAAAGCAGATATCAGCTTCACGGCCGTTTCGGCTAATGCTGCGTTCAAGGCAGGCTTTTGAAACCGTAAGTTACAGCTTCAAGTCACAACTACGACTTGGTAGCGTTCCAGGTAACCCGTAGCTCGTGTTTTTACCATCCTGTTGTCTGTGAAAGTTCCCTATAACGGCCACTCGTAACTTCCGACCCGTGAACTCGTACCAGATCGAACTGGTATGACTTCACAGGAAGGAAAAACACAAAGTACGAGTTTCTTTGAACGCACCATGAGTTAGCAGCCCCCGCCCTTGTCAGGCATCAATTGGTCCTCGTGCTACGTCACCACATTCACGCGCATCCCTTGGCTGCACACACAGCCCTTCATGCCGTTCTCTCTCCTCATTGGATAACACTTGTATCCCACAAGGAAAATTTTCTCCTCGGGTTACAGCAGAGCAGAGTGACGGAGAGACTCGTGTTTAGGCTGAAATACTTCATGTAAGTGATTGCTGACGGAAAATAGGACTATTTAGGACTTATATTAACAAAAACATTCCACTGATATCTGCTTTAAAAGAGCTTTTCACAGGGATTGACATTACCACAAGTCAATGACCATTGGGGGGCCAATCAGAATTCAGTGTGGGCGGGTCCCACCATGGAAGACCCGCCCCTGCGCTCAAATCAAATAGTTATTGATTCATTCCTAACCCTACCAGGCTTATTTTGAAGTAAGAAAGTTTAAAAAATATATATATATATACATGTATATAAAATCAATGCTTAACGTGATGAAAATCTCTTGAGCTCCTTATCTAACTTATCAAACTTCTGCTACAGACATAGTTTCATCTTTTGAGCAAGTACAGTCTATTGTCGTAACATTTACAGTAACTAAACAATGAACCAAAAGCTGGTGACAACGACAGACAAACAGTGAGCTGAAATCTATTATAGAAATATACAGTAAATCATAGAAACTCAATGATTCTTGAATAGTTTTCTTGGACTCAGCTAACGCAGCTGGTTTTACATTTAAAAAACTCATGATCTCACTCCGACCAAATCAATCAAATCAAATCAATCAAAAGGAAAACATTTGTTCTTTGTTGATGTTGAGTGCAAATAAACTGGATTCAAATATAAACTTCCCATGCTGCATTGGCTGTTGTGGCATGCCTCCTAAATTTGTCCATAGGCTTTACACCTGGCTCTGGCTCATGCCTGCATGCTATTTGATTCCTCGTCTCACACAGATTTGTCTGCGTGGCCTCTCAGATACAGATCCATGCAGGTGATCCCTGATGTTCTGCACTGCAGCACAGGGCAGTCCAAGAATTCTTCCTCTCAAGGAGTGGTAGTACTTTGAGCCCAGGTGTGCTGAGACACAGAGAGGGAAAGCTGCCAGGACCTATACAGCATTTTTTTTTATGGGATAGCATATCACCCTGTAAGAGCTGCAGCTATATAGTCAGAAGTCTGAGTCCTGCATTCCTCAGAGAGGCAGGAAGGGAGGGAGCTGCCTGTGTGGAGCTACTCTTGTCCCATTAACACCTTTCCACAGTTGCTCCATCACCTGACTTTCATCCATGACAGCTTGCCTGTGGCTGACACGCAATGTCACCTGGATATTTTACAGTGCAGGTAGGCTGTTGTCGTACCCTTAGGGCAATTTCAGGAGTACAGCAAGTAAGTGTGAGGTTGAGAATTGATGAATAAGTAGTGTTTAACTGCACATCTTGCCTGGCAGAGGGCTCTTGGCAGGCCGGAGAGTGTAGGTCAGGCAGATTTACTGCATGCCAGAGGCCGAGGTTTGAGGAATGTCCCCCTGCAGTGAGAGATAGAGGGCCATGTGAGGCTGAGCGAGGCAGGCCGAGGCATCTGTACTTTGAGATAATATAGGACATGACAATAAGACAGGAACTTTTTCATATCTATCAAAGGATCTGGCGCTCTTCTTGTCTCATGGGATGCGCTGTCTATTTCCCTTTAAAAAAAAAATGAAACCTCAAACATCAGAACTCAGTAGGAGAGCTCCTCTGTTTGGGATTTATCTTGGAAAAAAAGCGTCATGATTTGGAGCAGTTGAGATTGACAAAACAGAATTGTACAACTGAGGCTATTTGGAAAGAGCATGCTCTTCACATGTAGCTTGTCTTTGCTACATAGATGTAAGGTTACACAATGATACACAATGTTGAGCTTGCAGGGCTCGGCAACATCAGATAAGTGCATGCTTCTCCGCATGACAAGCTGCCCCACATTTTGATCCATCAGGGTTACATCTGTTTAATACTGACCATAACCCACTCTGAGAGCACAGTGAATTAAGCACATTAATCCCTTGTCCTCGCTGTAAAAAGGGCATAAAGGAGGAAAGCTCCAGTATAAGCCATATTGTGGCCTCAAATCCTACTAGTTTGGTTTAATTTTATTTCTTACATGCATGTTTTGTAGTCACAACAAAATTGTCAGGTGACTATTGAGCTGGCTCTTGCACTCTGTACTATTGGCTGTTTGTATTTATGGTGATCTAGACAGGGTTCAGTCTCTCTGGATAAGATAAAATACCTGAAATGTGAAATGCAAACAATAAAATCATTTGAGCCTCCATTAGCAGACAATAATTTCTACCGTTAATCCACAAATTCTTACTGGAACAAACAAGTAAATGTTTTTGGCTGGTGAAGGATGTTTGTGATTAGGAAGGATGTTGGCCAGAACACAGCTCTTCCTGAATCAGCTTGTTCCACACTATTCATTCCCCGAAACCTTGTCCTCGTGCATTCGATTGCAGTCTGTATTATGCATTTGCATTTAAATCATTTGATGTATTAAGGCAAATTCCCCAAATGACAGAAACTTGTCTGTGCATGAGCCAAACATCTCAGACAGACGAAACATGACCAATACACGTTCTCATAAAAAAGAGGTATTTTCCATGCCTATTTTGACTTTTATGTCATCCCACTGTTTCTATTGCCCTGATGGATTGTTTTGTGCTTTTCTCCTGCATAAATCAGCGGCCGTTTTCAGCGTATTGGGGCTCACCAGTATTCTGGAAAATGAGGGAAAAGCCTATGTTCTGCATCTATACATTCCTGCCTTTGTCTTATAAGAAACATTTGCATAAGAAATGTACAGACACACATAACGTTTCCACAGAAATATGTAGGTACTGAAATACATATTCACATACACCTGTGCTTGGCCTTCTTGTTGTGGCGTTCAGGTGTCAGGGCATGTCTGGTTATGCCTGCAGCTGCCTCTGAAAGGATTTAATTTCCCTTTGATTACTCTCTATCTTTGGCCTTTTCCCTACCTGGAGAGAGCGACAACGTGAAATTACTTATACCTAAACAAGCCCATTGTGTCAAATTATACAGAGCATTATGGCATTTTGTGAGTAGGGATGTGTAGCAAGTTGGAAACAAAGGCTCGACTGTGGGAATCGTGACAAGAGACTGTTTTAAATGTGCAATCATTTGAATTACACCGTCAGGGTCACTGATAGACTAAATAGGAGGCTTTTTGACATCCTATAACTGTATCTTTCAGCCTCTCCCTTACTCATAGAGAAACAATGTCCTATTGATGTTACTTTTGAATGGCAACCAGGCAGCATAGATCTGTTTTTTTGATAATAGACACAGTGTTTATTAGCCTACCTCCTCTGCCACTGAATAACACAGTGATTTGAAGGAATCCGTCTAAAGAGCTCAAGAGACACAAAAACAAATACTTCACTGTATGAGTTTGTGTGTGTGTGTGTGTGTGTGTGTGTGTGTGTGTGTGTGTGTGTGTGTGTGTGTGTGTGTGTGTGTATTGACAAGACGCCTCCTAGTTGGCCAGCTGCCTATCGCATTCATAAGAATCAGGAGGTATTTTATGACCACACTGATATCCTTCCCACAGTTTCGAAACTAAAACATAATGAACATGCAGTAAAGAATTTAGTGGCCTGCCATAATCATGCTGTAATAGCACAGTGAACAATACACCTCAGTGTCGGTTATCATGGTCTGTTACTGCAGTTAGCAGACTTGAAAATGGTGTGCATCCATGTCCAGGTATAGGTCACAGACATACAGAAGAGAGGTTGCAGACAGTACAGATTGGTTTGTGTGTCTGTGGCCGTCTGAGCTGCGCTGGCTTTGGAAACACGGGAAAGATAATGGTTCAGGCAGCTGAATGACAAAGTAAAGCTCAGACATTATCCTCAATCACAGATCACAGCAGGAGATAGAGAATCCTTATGGGACATAGGGTTTGGGGTGTCACTATATCTAACCTCCCTATAACCAATAAGCAGCACTTTTACAATAATGTAAGTGGGATTTTATGATGTGCTTATGTTTCTGGAAACTATATTTATGGTAATCTTACTTGTATTGTTGCCTCCTTTGCTGAATTCACTCCTGTAACATTACAACAGATGTTACTCATTGAGTTTATTATACTAGGGATGACACTTAATCCTGGTATCAGTACTTTTTTAAATACAGGGATACTTGTGTTGTGATACACAATGGTGAGCTTAAAGCGAGGCTGTGTTCTTAATAGTATTTTATATTCTCTATGGTATCAGTAAAAGTAGTGCTGTGACTGCTGAGACTCATACTTGACCATATGCTGCTCAGTGCTGTTCATCATATTGACAAGTTATAGTCAAAATGTGGTTAAAGAGAGAGAGAGAGAGAGAGAGAGAGAGAGAGAGAGAGAGAGAGAGAGAGAGAGAGAGAGAGAGAGAGTTTATTAGGATAGCCTACTGTTCACACAACCTCAGCTTGGGTTCATTCCTCACCGGCCCAGGCTTTGCCTCTTGTCTGTTGTGTGTGGGGGGAGAGAGGCGGGACCTCGAAGCCGGGAAGGGCGTTCTCTTTGCGGTCAGACCGGGCAGAGTCATCCCGAGGGGTGGGTCCTCCGGCAGCAGAAAGGGAAAACCCACCTTTTTTCATTGTTAAGGACGCGGTGGAATGTGATGGTTTGATCTCGTACGGGCCAGGGAGGGGAATATCCGAGAGGAAAAGGACCGACGAGAGCGTATTAGGCAAAGGGAGAACTAAAAAACGCAGACCCCCCTGTCGCCTCCGAGTCTCTGGTCTTGTCTGAGAATATGTGGATGAACTTGTCCTCCTCTCCGTGTCGGCGGCAGCACCAGCAGCAGGAACAGCAGCAGCAGCGAGTCCCACGGTCCGCATGAACTCAAACCGGAGGGGGGGTTGAAGTTGTGGATTTACCGTAGCGTTTTTCTGACCCGGCGGTGGAGCCGAGAAGGTAGAGTTTGTCTTTTTTAATGTTATTTTGAGTGTGTTTTGTAGCTATTGGATGGGGAACATGGGAAGTGTATTCGGGGATTCAGACAGCGGCTTCCTGAGTTGAACCCTAGAGTGAGTCGGGACTGCAGAAGTCTGAACTGCGGCAAGTTTTTCAAGCCTCCTCCTCCTCCTCCTCCTCCTCTGCTCGTTTTGTATCCTAAAGGAAGCATCCAGGACTGCGGCGAAAACCTCAGGTGCTTAAAATGCATCTTATTTTAACCTCTTAGTGTTGTTTTATTCACACGTGTCCGTTTTTAATGCAACATTTCGTTCACCTGACCTCATAACTGTGACATGTTAGCGATTTGTCCCAGTCTACGCACATTACAACGTCAGGCTTTTATATAGGCTCCTGCACAAGACAGAGTTCCGCGTTGACGTTGAAAACAGACACGCATGAAAGTATGGATTACCTGTTCAAGACATTTGTTCAGTTCATGTTATGGCCAATGCATGAATTTTAATATAGCCTATGTTTTTGTAAATGAATGAATTCAAAATGTGACAGTTTTTGTCGTTGGCAATTATCAATATTTGGCATCAGCACTACAGTGTCATAGTTTTAACCTTGTTTTCCCACTTAAAACAATATGACCAAACAGAAAACCAGAAAATTTGTGCCTTCCCATTCACACCAACATATTTCAGTGTCCTCCACACTTTTCAGTATGTTCACATAGAGGACATCCTGTATATTCAGTAGGGAACATGATTGTAGCTCGGGCTGCAATAAGGTGGCATGGGCCACACAACATTATATTGGCAGACCTGTGAGGAGATGCAGAAAAAGTCATAATTTAGGCACAGTGAAATCATAACTGTGTCAGCTACCAACCTTATCTACTGGACATGTGTGTGTGGATAAGTGAAGAATGAGCAGAAACAGCTGGGTGAATATCACAGTGTAGTGATTTAACATTATGAGCAGTAACTGGAGCACCACGTCTGTAATCTGTTGAATGAGTTCACTGTTGATTAAGGCCATTTTGACAGCAGCTGGAGGACAGGGAGAACATGTAATGTAGTGAGCTGTGCACATGTTCCTGTGTGCTTTCATGTAGCCACAAAAGAGCTCATTTAGCCTTGGATCTAATGCGGAAAACTATATTAACACTACCACCTAAAATGGTAATTTGGTAGTTATTTAACAAGGAAAACACCAGCTATTCTCTATTTTTAGATGCAGAGATTCACTTTGATTTCTAATTTTAATCACAGCTCTGGAAAACTGTCAAGACTTTTCGTTCATATGTGAAGTGAATGACAATGTTTCATAGACTACATGTATGAAAACAAGGTGCTAGAGCCCATAGTCTGAACAGCATGTCCCCATGTTCTGCCTCCCCAGTAATAGAGCAGTGTGTGCATGTCTGTGTGTGTGCGCATGTGTCAACGACAGAAAGGTAGTTGTAGCCGTGAAATAATAATCTGCCAGGTGGGGCTCGTAAAGAGCAGCACAGGGAGGGAAGGAGATGGAGGGGACCTGCCTTGACCTGTCTTGGAGGAGACAAAAAAAGTGCTGATGACTTTCCAGTAAGGCTCGCCCTCCTAGCCAGCTGTAGATTATACCAGCTGAGCTACCAGCCTGTGCTGCTCTGCTGCTGCTGCTGTGAATCCACTTTTCCTCCTGGCCTCAGCACAGGCACTTGCATAGCAGCTTGTCATGGTGGTAGATGTGTGAGAAGGGTTTCCTTTGGTATTTTGGTTGGGGTGGGGTGCAAGGATTATTACACCGCATGTGGAGGGAATGTCAGCAGTTTATGCTGTCAGTTTGGAAATGTTGGGAGAACTGCAAAGGGAAAATCTAATGAAAGTAGCAGCAAAGTGAAGAGTGAGATGTCTAAATTTTCCCTGATTTCTGCTTGATCCGTGCATTTATAGTCTTGGGAAATTATGCTTCCAACTTTGGTTTGGTTTGGTTTGGTTGCTGCAGCTCTCAGGAGGGATGGTTCCCAGCAGATGCCCCCTTTGACCTCCGTTGCTGTAACTGAACATGATTGCTAAATGCAGCGATAGACGCAGTAGTCGTGCCACCAACACCTGTTTTGTGATCTTTAACATGTCCTGGATACCAAGAAGCGAGAGTTGTTCAAAGACAGAGTTTGCACCATGTCCTGTCGAGGAATTGTCGCCTGCCATGCAAAGTAATAATCATACCCCTTTCCTCCTCTTTTATGACCTGTGCTATACCATGCATGATTGGTTTTCCACTCTGCAGAACGCCACGACCACCCTATGAAACTGCCTGCACTGCTTTGGGTGAAACCCAAAACTAATCATTATGGGTGTCCAATAAGGGTAATTATCAGACTAAGCACTGGACCTGGGGATTACAGAGTGGCTAAATGACTGCTCTGGGGATTAAATTAAAATATTGAGGTTTTCTGCCTGGGAGAATCAAACCGCTGGGAATGTCAAACCCAGCCCGTCGGTGGTAGTATTACTGCCACTCCGCACATCAAGGTTTATACATAGAGCCCCTGCTGTTAGTGTAGTTCAAGCACATCAGTGTGGAGTTACAGGACATTAACATTGACGTCATGTGTTGCAAGTGCATGCAAATCAGAAATTATATTGTTATTGCTTGGTCGGATGGAAACGTATATTGTGAAATATCACTTCAGCCATCAACCTGTGTTATTATCGCAACCCACAAAGAGCACAAAATTCAACGACAGTTTGCCTGGATCAAAACACTGAGTAAAGACTTCAGAGTTAACTTGAGTAATAATCCATTTATGATGGCTACTTGCATTATCTACCCATGAAACAGTTATTTTCTTCATTAATTGCGTCATTTTTGCTTGTTGCAATTTACCGAAGGTTAAAGTGACCAATTTAAATTACTGGTGTATACGACAACAAGTCCAAAAACCAACCAAACATTTTCCCATCATGCCAGACATGACTAAATCTATTAATAGATTCTCAAAATAGTTGAATAATTGTTTTGGCTTTAGTCATCATAGTGTAAAACATCAGTGAACTTCTCATAGGAATCAACGAGGGAAGGAATGTCAGCAGCACCCACGTAAGCAGATGTGTGTTATGCAGTGTAACCTATTTCCTAAGAAGCTGTAACAGATAGCTGGGATAAACTTAGGACCGGATGGTGTTGGTGTTGGTCATTATTAGTGCTGGACTCTCAGTTTTAGCCTCTGTAGGTAGCCCTTTCACCCGGGAATAGCACAGCGGAGGATGCACTCACAAGACACAGAGTGATATCGCAGGCGTTACAAAACGGACGCCTCCTTGAAATAGCACAGTCTGAATCATGGGCTCTCGGAGGCTTGTATTTAAGCCCACACACAGTCTGTGAGTGTATATCCTTTGTGAGTGTGTGTGTTATGTGTGTGTTTTGTTATAATGCAATAATGGGCTCAGTATCCGGGACAGAGGCTGCTGCTGTTGATGATACGCAGGCCAGCTGGAGTAGCCGTCTGTGTGTTAGCAGACTCACAGGGAGATGGGTTAATGCCATAAAAATGCCTGTGTGAGACTGTGCATGTACGTACTGTATCTCTAGAGAGAGTGTGTGTGTGGGGGAGGTGGGAGGAGATGAAACTATTAGGCAATCAATTAGTTAATTGATCTACAGTAAATAAACCTTGTTATCAAACATGGTCCTCCAGCTTCTCTTTGGAAAGGGTTTCATGTTCAACTCTGTTGTGATAGTAAAAATTAAAATGTTTTGGACATTTGAAAAATCAAATTGAAGATCTGACCTTGGTATCACAATGTTTCTATATCACAGGCCAAAATTGTTTCAATACCCAGTCAGTCAAGATAGTAATCAGCAATTCAATCATGAAAACAAATGTTAGCTGCAGCCACAGAGATGTCAGCTGCTTGTGTGTGCACATGTCGTGACTCCTGTGTGTTGCTGATCTTCAAATTAATCAGCAATGGTTAACCTGTAGTCAGTTAAACATTCAAGTAATTTGTCTTTATCAATGTTCAACAGTTTCTACATGCAGCTTGTCAGATTGGATTAGCTGCCGCTTTTCTTTGTTTTCACAGTGAATCAATTTCAGTGGAAGAATTTGGGCTTTGGACTTTAACTTAGACAAAACAACAGATATGAAAACTTCATCTTGGGATCTCTTGGAATTCGTGATAAGGATATTCCCACTTATCAATCATGACGTTGCAGTTCTGTTTATGTGTACATCTGGAGCTTTTTTTTCTCCTTCTATTTCATCTCTCTCCTCCACTGGCATTCCTCTTTTCCTCCTTCTCCTCTTCCCACTCTTCCCTCCGCTCCTCTCTCCTCCAATCCTCCTCCCAGCTTTTCTTTTATCAGTGGTGTCCCAGTGACAGGGCAGGGCTCTGTGATTCCAGCTGCAGTTCAAACCACTTGAACTTTGTGTGTGTTCATGGGGACCATTGTGCATGTCTGTGTGTGTGTACTGTGCATGCATGTCTGTGCGAAGCACTTTTGCTCGGGCGCTGCTGTTCCACCGGCCGTGTAGATATGTCATCAGATACTAGAGGCTGAGAGTGTCAGTCACTCAGCGAGTAGTAGCCAGGAGCACACATCTCAGCGCCAAGCGTTCACACGCCTCGCAAAGGCTCTCATTAACACATACACCAACATGCAGAGTGACAGATATGTGCTTTCACTCTTTAAAGAATCCCATGTCAAAGCAAGAATGGATTCTGTTCATACAACCTCCTCCGTGCGTGTGTGTGTGTGTGTGAATGGATCCCCCTCGTTAGTCCTGCAAAGCGTGCCAAACGGCCTCCTCGTTACCCGCTACTCTGGTGGGCCGTCTGTGCTGTCATGCCGTGGTCACTCGCTGAGGCCTCGCCACTCTGCTGTGACCGCAGGTGACTGTGTCGTCACAGAGACGGCCGCGGACGCATGTGACTCCGTTGTGTCCGGTGTCCTGCAGCAGATCTCCACAAACACGGCTTTGACTCGTGAGGGTTTGATTTGCTGCATAAAACCTCTCGCTAAGCCACCAAAAGTCTACAAAGCATCTTGTATGATGTAATTTGTGTTCAAATGTTCAGCACTGCAGGGTTGTGTAACCCTTGACTTTCATTTAACCATTAAACTGAAGTGGCATCTCTTGTGTTTACTGACCTGCAAAAGCTTTTATTGAGTGACTGGGCTGTTGTCAAGCATGTTACATGAACAGGTGGTTATGAAATGGGATTTTTTTTCTCTCACACATATACTGTAAGGCTCTCTTGTGCACTCAGTGCAAATGTGTATGCATAACAGCCGTGTGCCGCTGAGGGCCCTGACGATAACGAGCCATCAAGACTGAGGAAAGGACTTGTGTTTAAATTGTTTACTGAAGCTTTAATGACACATGACGCACTCCCATTTCCTTGTATTTTCATACGTGTGACAGCAAGCCAGCCTGCCAGTCAGCACACTGTCAGATGGACCTTTTATCGGCCTTTTATTTGTAATTATGAAGAAGTCGGACTCGGTTCAGCAGAGAGCTATGATTGTTCTTCCCCAGTTATGACTGTAAATCCTCCAGGAAGCCACAGTCTATACTCAGCCAAGAAGACAGCGTGACGACGGCTTCTCTTTGTATTGCACTTAACTCGATTTTGGCTCGAGCACTCGGTTTTGTGCGTTCTCGTGTAAGGGAAGGGTCAGGGTGTCCCAATTTTTTTAAGAGCAAGGGGGATAGGGCTTTTCAGCCCTTAAAAGCCAGATGCAGACTTCGAACGATGAAAAGCGTTGACGGTGTCTTCTGTATTCTGCATTTCCTCTTCGTTGGTTCATCAAACGAAGAAAGATCATCAAAGCCCAAGGAACAGGTAACGCATCCCACTGCAGCTGGCATCTTCAAACCTGAATGAAAGCCAGCTACAGGTTGTGACTCCTACGTCGTCGCTACTCGTGATGTTGGTGAACACGTTGACTACGCTCAATGGTATCCTAGATCTCTACTTCTAACTCTTCTGACTTCATCGTCAATGGGTATCTCCCTTTGGAAGCCACTCAAAACTCAAAAAAGTGCTTGTGTTAAGGGAGGAGAAATGGGACTGGGCCTTAATGTGACATGGATAAAACTGCAGATTCTGTCCTCATAACTTTACAACTCAGTGTATGACAACGTGAAAAAAAAACATGTTTTTCTCTCAAATTGTGAAAGTATGAAGAATCAAAAACTGAAACATCTTATTTACACAAGTATTCAGACTATTTCCCATGGAAAATTGTGATCAGCTACTTCCTGTTTGCTTTAGTTATCCTTGAGTCCACCTGTGGCAAACTGAATAAATTGGACACAGGGACACGCCTGTGTATTTAAGGTCCTGCAGTTCACGCTGCATGTCAGGAGACCTTTCAGCTGATGCACTGTAAGCCTATAGCCTATCGACTACACTAACTGAAATGTTCAAAACTATACAACCTTGCACACATCAGATTTAAGTGTGTTTAAAAAAAAACTCTGGCATTAGCAGGATCTTGATAACATTTGCACTTCTGTTCATCTTTTATGACAAACAGATGTCTTCAATGCTGCTCTATCACCACTCCTCAGGAATTATCCGCAGCTCGTATTGCTGACCTGTACTGGTTTTCCAAACTGCCTCCTAGTGCCATATTTCAGGAATTTTAATTTATGGACACCCATCGCTCCCCTGCAATCCTCAAAACCAGGCAGCTGCCCTGCTGTTGACCATGTGAAGGTTCTTAAACTATGGCATGTAACTGAAGAGGGAAAAAAAAACAACATCTCATCATCTGGTCCTCATTTTGGCTTCCCAACCTTCCACCATTTCCTTATCACACGGGAACAGACAGAGCTGGAGTTGCCACTGGTGTGCACAGATGCTACATCAGAGTATAACTTATTTTCTTCTGCACCTCTGTTCCATGTTTCATGTGCGTTAAATACTTTTCAAGTCTTGCCACTACCTCCAGTTGTGTAGTCTTTGTCAGTAAAATCAACTTGAGTGAGTTTGTTAGTTTAGTCTCCAGACTTCCCAGGGCAAAGTTTCTCATGTGAGTCATCTTTTTGATGTCTGATGTCTGTTTCTTTGTCTTATCTTTAGTGGATGCAACCTCATGTCGGCCCTATCACAGGTGCAAAGACTGTAGATAACCTGTATCGCGGCGGTGCTTTGTGTGTTTTGAGGCTCTTACACGTGAAGCGTGAATTCAACTATCGTTCTTCCAAGCTGTCTCCTTTTTCTCACACCCCCCCCCTCTGCCGTCCAAAGCTGAGTGCCAGTTTATTTACCACAACACCCCTGCCAAGACTGTGTTTGTGGCCGTTTGATAGACCCTGATAGCTGCAGGTGATAAGTCCTCTAATGTTTAATCTGCAGCCCGGCCAGAGCAGCCACCCGACCCCACATGGCTGGAGTTTGGACCACATTGACTAACAATGTGGGTCACTCCTCTACTGTGTTTATGTTTCACATGCTTTCAGCTTGACCTGAAACACAGGAGTTTCCACTTTTTTTTTTGGGGGGGGGGGGATTTTTTTTCTTTTTTCAAGTTTTTCCAGCCGGTTCCTGTGTGGAATTTGGATTTCTGTTAATACATTTCAGCCTCCAACAAAGTTGTTTTACAGAAGTTCCCTTGTGAGCCTGTTGTGTTCCTGCACTGTACAGGCTCCTCAAAAATGGCTACCTCATCGGTCCTGGAAGAGAGGAGGAAAGAAGTGCAAAGGAAACGGACTTCAAAAGCATGTAGGAGGCACAGCAAGGCGGAGGGAGAGAGAGAGGGATAAAGGACAGACATTTTAACAGGGGAGAGCTAAAGTTAAGACATTTCTTGTAAATTCCTCAGCCACACTTTTTATTTTTTTAGGTGTTCTCCTCCTCAAAGGGCCAATATTTCCCTTCTCTCCTTCCGATTGTTATCTTGTCTCACTCACTCTCTCTCTCTCTTTTCTCCTCGCTAAAGAAGAGCCCCCCCACCCCAGCCACCCCCACCTCTTTCCTGTCATTCCTCCTCCTCCTCCTCCTCCTCCTCCTGCCTGGTCCAGGAGTATTTTTGGAAGTTAATGAAAAGAGAAATCTGAACCGCTTACCCTTAAAAGGCATGTCTGGGTCAGCTGGGTGGAAACTTGTGTTATTAATGCCCTTAACATTTTCTATGTGAGTGGGTCATCTGCGTGTGTTTGTTGGTGCTGTGTGTGTGTGTGTGTGTGTGTGTGTGTGTGTGTGTACAGTACAGGAATGCTGCGGGTTGGGGGACTGGAGGGGAAGGAGGGTGGGCTCATAAGAAGGCCTACGTCTCAGTGAAAGGAGGAGGAGATTGAGGGGTGAGTGGGTGGGTGGGTGGGTGAGTGAGGGGGGGCTCAGGGGCATATCTGGCATATTTCAGGAGCCATTCCAGTCTGGTTCAAGATGCATCCTTCTTCCAGACAGCGAATAATCAAGGAAGCGGAGGAAAGGTGAACATCACGCTTGGCTTCCCATCAGCCTCGTGATGCTGGCGATGGAAGATGGCTCAGACCCGCTGCTGCTGCACATAATCTCACTGTGATGGAGCCAAGAAGCTGCTAACACAGGTGGTAAAAACAGAAATCCCTCCTCATGCCACCTACAGATGTAGCTGGAACCCCCCCCCACACACACACACACACCAAGTTTTATAACCTCAATAATATCCTTAAAAGGCTGAATGTTGAACCAAAGTCCTTCGCCCAGCAGCAGGGTTTGTATGCTTTGGGTACCATCACTGCAGTTTAATGAATGTTTATGTGCTGAGGGCTGTAATATGTCTTTTTTCAACCTTTCCTTTGTGGCATTATAAGTTCCAGTTCCTTCCCCCCCCAGAATTTATGATGTTTTAGGCATAGTTATTTGCAGCAGGGTGGCTACTGACTGATGTGCCAATTGTTGGTGGGAGTTCAGTGTGGTAGCACCGGTCCAGGGCTCAGCAGCAGAGGTCAGGTTCATTGCGAGGTCAATCATGTCAACACTAAGGACGCATTTGGAGCAGAGTGTACAAATGTATACTTAACGGGGCCCAAACTTTAATCCCAGTCTCTGAAACTGTCTCATAGAAGAAAAAAAAAGACTTGTTGGTTTTTTAGCTTGAAAGTAGTGACCTATATTAAACCCCAAACTCAAAAGAGAGTGATGAAGTGAAATATCAAACAAAGCCTCTTTGGTGGAGAAGTTTTATTGTCCTGACACTGGTGCTGCTGTTTCTGGGTGAGGCCCAGAGAGACGACATCAAATGTGGTGTTGCCGTCTTGTCTTGTGCTTTGATGTGTCTGATGTTGCTTCTGTTTTTGATCTTAGCAGGGAAATGTGGATCAGGGAACCACTGCTTAACTGAAAACTATGACAAATTAAAGACAGAGCATCAATGGAAGAGCGGAGAGTCTTTTGAAATAATGATGTTTGTCCGTCACTGCCAAGGAGCCAAGCCGGCTTCCTGTGGTTGTTCATCACTTTATTCCTGATGTACTTTATGTGTACTGCAAGATCCATAGTCATAGATACTAGGATACTTTTTATGACTGTGTTTGCATGACAATCCCATTTTTCAAGAATAAAAGTGATTAAAGTAAAGTTAGCAGGCTGAGAACTTCTGGAGTTGCAAAAAGGTCCTTAATGTCAATGTACTGTTACTTATAACAAATGACACAAAACATGATAATATTGTGTCGTGGGGCTCGTAGTGACTTTCATCTCTACTCACCACAGCCTCCAGGTATACACAGGGAAAGATGTTGACAGCTGGAATGAAGATAAATAATATTATGAGTTTAAATTCTCAGCTAATTGAGATATTTGGATGGAAAATAGTTTACTGGTCCCGAACAAGAAAATAGTTCCCCATTAAACTAAAAGAATTGTAAGCTACAGCTTCCTGTTTATCGTATTTAACATATGTAGTGTTATTAGTAGCTCACCATCCCAACCTATGTTGATGTTTGCATCCGTTCCTTCTCTAAATGTTTTACAGCTCTGTTTAAAATATTCATGAATGTTGTTTGGATAAAATAAATATGTTGTTCTGTCCCAATTTTGCACCCGATAACTCGTTCCATACCGACTTGTATCAGATTCCCCCAAACAGCAACGCTCTGCTCTGAAGTCAGGAGTGGGTGAGAAAGAAAGAGAGAGACAGAGAGGGAGAGAGAAAGCGACAGGGTGAAAAATAGTTGAGAGTGAAGCGCTCTGAGGGAGAGAGGGAACAAGAAGCAGCAGGCTACCTGTAAAACATGACTTTTATAATGATGACGAGCTGTGATTTATCTGTTGTGGTCATTGAGAGAGAGAGAGAAGAAAAAGAAGAAGCGAGGGAGGTATTTGAGCATCTATGTCCCACACACTGACTGTAAGTAATCAGAGTTTTTGCAGCCTTTAGGGCAGTTCTTGTGAATGTCAGTCTCTCCCACTCTCATCCCCCTGCGCTCTCTTGTTTGCTGCCTCTGTATTGAAACACCAGCAGCAGCAGCAGCAGCAGCAGCAGTAGCAGTAGATCTGTGTCTCTGTCACTTCAACAGACAGGACAGTATGAAATAAAGAAAGAGAGTGAGCTGAGAAGTTGTGGGAGAAAAAAAAGCAGTGTGTCAACAGAAACCCTGTGTGTGTGTGTGCACTGTTTGATCATGTGTGACTTGGACAGGCTGGATTTGGATCCTCACGTGCTCTTCCTTTCGCAAATCATCTGCCTGGCACAGAGAGTCTTTGCTCTTCTACCTCCACCTGGACTGTGTGAGAGCTGCACACACACACACACACGCACTCACACACACACACACTCACTCACACACACACACACAGAAAAACCTCACACGCCCGCCTGTCCTGCCTTAAGCCTGGGATCTACTGGGCGGCTCTCAAAATAAAATTCCTCCAGCAGATTATTTTTCTTGTGATCAGAAAATATACATGTTCTCGGACAGAGGAATGTTCGGACGCCATGGCAACCTGGCGATTGCTCACTTCCCCCCTTCTTCTGTTTCTCGATTTCTCCGTCGGTTTTGTCCTCCGTGCTCTGTTTCTACTTATTAACCAACTTGTTTTCATCCTTCAGAGAGTTTTTGCGAGGAAAAGTAATAATCTTTAATCATCTTGTCACAATTCTGATGTGCGTGGCCTTTGTTCGACTTCCCTATGTTTTCATGGCAGTACCCTTCTTTTCTGTTTTGTCCTTTGTTTTCACTCACCCTCACCCTCATTCAAACCTAAAATGGTAAGATGTTTTTCTTCTCCCACAGGCATCTCTTCCCTCCACTCGTCCATCCATCCATGTATTAGCAAGTCTGGTTTTAGGGGCTTTCATCATTGTGGTACTGATGCATGCAGACCCCGACTGCTTGGCTATTTTCAGCCTCGGTCCCCTCCTCTCCACCCTCTTTTTCCCCTCTTCTCTCTCTGCTTTGGTTTTATTTTGGAGGAGATCTCTGCACTGCTGCCTTTTGTAAAGGGCAGCTGAGGGCTGGGTTGGCTGGTTTTCTCCTCTATGCCAACATTGCTTTTGGAGCTGCTTCTCATGCTAGCTGTCCCGACCAGGGGAAGTGAAGCAGCACAATGCGAGCCGTGGCGAGGCCACAAAAATAGACTTGCTAAAGTGCAGATTCTACTTTAAGAGACTTGAAGCCCTTTTATGTCAGAGTTTTATGTTGTAGTAGCAGAAGAAGAATTCTGACTGAGTAGAGCTGCAGCTAGTAGTGCATTTTTTTGGCTTTTTATTGGACATCTAATACTACAAGGACAGACAGTAAACAAGGAAAGAGGGAGGGGAGTTGGACATGCAACAAAGGCCCCCAGCTGGTCTAATCTGGTATGTCGGGAACTTTTTGGCTACCTGGATGTCCCAGTAATGACTGATTGATTCGTTTATTGTCTCAAAATTGAATTGTTGTTGCCGTTATTCACTTGTGTCCAGACGAGTCCAGGTTGACATCTTCAAATGTCATTATTTTTGTCTTACCGACAGTTCAAAATGTGAAATAAGTGGTTTTTTAAGTTTAAGAACATCCATTGGAGATACCCCCTATTTATGCAGGGTAGCGCGGGGGCTGGAGTCAGTCTTGGTCGTCACAGGGCGACAACCATGAACGGGTAGCCTGTACATCACAGTGCTGACATAGACACCTCATACCTCACACATATTCATACCTACAGGCAAGTGTCACCACTTAACACATAATGTAATGTACATGTCTTTGGGCTGTGGGAGGAAGCCGCAGAGAACAAATTCCACACACCAGGGGATCGAACCCAGAACCTTTTTGCTCTGAGGCAACAGTGCTACCCGCTGCAGCACCGCTCAGTCAAAGAACACATTATTATATAGTATCCTGTCCAATCAATTGCATTTTTATCAGGCGTCAACCGATTATCGGCATGGCCAGAATTTTTACAGTAATCAACATCTGCCGTGTTCCTTTGTCTCTGATTTGTGTTGGACTACTATCACAGATTTTCACAGTGTACAAAAATAACTGTATTCAGTCTGATCCCTAAGTGTGTTATTCTAAATTTTGACACCAAAATTTTAATTTTTACTGCAAATGAATTAGTTTCCTTGATTACTAAATAATCGGTATCAGCCCTGAAAAAAACATAATCGGTCGATCCCTAATTTTTATTGTTTTAAATTTACACCAGTACAGAGGACGGAGGAAAGCTGCAAATCTTCTCATTGAAGAACCAGAAACCACAGAATGTTTGACACCTTGTTTGATGAATGACTAAAATGATTAATTGACTATAAAAAATAGTGAGTGGTCTGACTAATAGTTTAACTACCATGGGTGAGTAAGATGGTCTGAGGCACATTGGCTCACAGACATATTCTCCCGTTTGACTGAAGCAGACAAAAACACTCAGCAACTCAGATAATGAGCGAGTCATCTGGTCCCTTTACTTCCTCTCTGCACACCAATTTATGGCTAAACGTCAGCTAATAATAACCACTAGGGCTGAAAGACACTTTCAGTCAAAGTTTGCTTAGTAATTACAGTCAAAAAAAAAAGGTAGGCCTCCTTCGTGTCTTAGTCCTGTGTTTGCTAACTGAGCTGTAATAGTTAGAGCGCACTCATCATTGGATAACACAGTCCTGCCTGGTATAACATTGAAAGTCTTGCTCACCCACAGTTAGGTTGTGTTGGCATGTGTGTGTGTGTGTGTGTGTGTGTGTATGCGGACACACTGAGACACAGGAGCCTCACAAGAATCCCATAACACTCCCGGGTCCCTGAGTGGCTCATTTGTGCACTGTGGAACATTGTGGAATACCAGGCATATTTTATGATCCAACCTTCAGCCGGCTCCCTCTCTTTCTCCCCGTGTCTGGGTTTATTTGTGAAGCTAAGCCGGTCTGGCCATCCGGAGCCCCCCCTCCCCTACCTCTTTCTCCCTCCTTTCTCCTTCCCTCTGGAGCAGTACACTTAAAACATTACATTTTAGAAATGAAGCCGAAGCCTGTATTCAGAGTAGGAGTTCATGCGGGTATGTGGTGTGTGTGTACCCTGTTCTTGTGTCCTTGACAAACAGGCCTATACCACATGTGGCGGTGGTGAGTTTTCACTGTCTGGTCACAGAACGACTTGGAGGAACTTGACGCCCCGTGGCAACGAGCGACTCTCATCCACCCACTTTGGTCTCTCTCTCGCCGCTCACCTTGAATACTCACCCCACTCTGTTGCTCCGTCTCTTTCTGTGCCTCCGTTCCACTTTCTCTCTCTAGGTGTGGACATGCACCGAGGAATGCAGTTAAATTAGTGTTTTATCTCTCCTGCCAGCCAGCTGCATCTGTCCTTGCAGCCGTGCCAGGCATTTGAGACACAATTGACCTTAAAAGGAAACAATAGGGGCCTATCAATTCTGCTCTGCCAGTCAAGGAATGGCCCACTCCTGCATGGGCAGGGTCCAGCTCACACTCACGGCACAAGGAAGTGTTTGGAAAGTGCTGAACTTTGAAACTGCTGGGAAATGAGAGACGCAATACACCCAGAGTTTTCTTTTTTTTTTTCTTTTTTCTTTTTTTTGTCTACTGTGTGTACACTACAGGGCTGCAAACGATTTAGGACATACCAAAATACCATGAGTCTGAATGCCCACAGCCTAATAATATCCATGTCTGACAATTTGGACCAGCAGTAACAAATTCAATGCTACTGATAATATAACATATTATTATTATCACCAGTAATGTCTGTTGCAAATGTCATGACAACCCAGTTGAACCCAGTTGAACCCAATCAACCCATTGGTTGTCAACCTTATTGTGATGCTCTGGGAAAAGTCAAAGTCAGAGGGATTCATCCTCTATGTCTATACTGAATACCATGGAGACCCATCCTATAGTTGAGGATCAGCATCAGCAAACCAGCATCCTCAGATTTAAACCCCTGTGCCAGCAAAGGCCCTAACTCTGACCCTAATCCTCTGCACTACCATGTAGCCCTGTGCTCTTTGACTTGCAAAAGTAAAATCTCAAATGATTGGGATTACCTTTGGGATTACTTTGGGTATTTTATATACCAGTGGGTTTTTTTAATATAAACTGCAGATTCTCATGTGATTGTCAGCGGATTTGACCTTTTAATACTCATCACAGTCTGCCCCGTTCACCTGCGAGGCGTTTTCTGTGCTGCCGCGACGCGTCAAATGCCTGCAGAAGCCGTTCTGTGACATTGCTGGTTGTCATATCACCGTTGTTGTATAAATGAGTAATAGCCTACAGCACTTGTCTATCTGTGCTGTCAGCAGTACTGTGTGAACTGTTTGTGAAACAGGGAGGGCTGTTAAGCCATTAGATATTGGGACAGGTTCTGCAGGTTCACGGTGAAGGTAAAGAGGTGGATGGTTTTCCATGTGACATTCCTACTCCACCTTGCCGCTCTGCTGGAATGCAAATAGTAGCAGGAGGAATGCCGTCCGCGGCAAATGA
This sequence comes from Trachurus trachurus, assembly GCF_905171665.1. Taxonomy (NCBI): domain Eukaryota; kingdom Metazoa; phylum Chordata; class Actinopteri; order Carangiformes; family Carangidae; genus Trachurus; species Trachurus trachurus. Next base: position 13,515,971 of record NC_139907.1, on the reverse strand, counting down.
AAAATCAATCTCTCGCTCTATTTCGTAGCTCGCCCCCCGCCCCACCCCCTCGCCCTCCGCCTCTCGTTTGTGAACTCCATCTGTCTGCTACTTTCTGGATCTCTGCTTCCTGTCTTTCCACATCTTTCTCCTCTCTGTGTATCTGTCTTTTCCTTGTCTTTCTCTCCCTCTCCCTCTTTCTCCCTCTCTCTAGGCATCCTGTTCACTGTGTTTGATTTGGGCATTCCTTTCCTCCCCAAGCAGACAAAACAACCCCAGACCTCTCTGAACTGCAGCCCCCAGTGCGCATACACACACAGACACACACACACACACACACACACACACACACACACACACACACACACACACACACACACACACACACACACACACACACACACACACACACACACACACACACACACACACACACACGTATACACACATACACACACTCTCTCCCTTCTGCTAATCACTCACAGGAAATGGGCTCCCATGCAAACGAGGCCCGCCTGGCCAGTGGAACCCAGGATGGAGTTTCAGGCCTTGAAATGTTCTCCAGTGGAGGAAATTGAACACGAGCTCTCTTCCCCCCTTCTTCTTTCGTTCTCCCTCGTTTCCTCTCTTGTTTTGCTCGCTGTTGTTTCTCTTTCCTTTTCTTTTGACACTATGGTGTTTGCCATGCTACATCTGAATGCATCCAACGCTGCCATTCAGACCCGGTTAATGGAGAGTTTCTCCTCCACTGGTGAATGCCCTCTGTGCCACCATGGAGTAAATATGTTGCAAGTGGATGGAAATGACACTTGGAGAAGCATCTGTGTCTGAATTATATTTATTTTGTGCTGTCCGTACCAGGCAGTGTCAGTTTATAGACTCGGTGCCAAAATGGATATCTGTGTGTGGCCTAACATATGGCGTATGTGTTTAGAGAGTGTAATCCTAAGTGCACAAAAGCATACGCTGATATCGGATATGTGTGATAAAGATAAACACTACATGATAAAATGTTTATGTGGAATGAAAAGAGGTTAGTGGACATATCAGTGTTTGTAGTTTGTAGTTTGATATGAAGAAACTGACTGGACATGTTTGTGGGCCAAGACAAGGAACGCATGATACGTGAAAATCATGTTCCATATTGGCATGAACTGTGCAGGAACAGTTCAGTGACATTTCTGTTTAGCTCAAGTATGATATGAAATCTGTGTCGGAGCTCTACATCTTGTCAGAACAACTTAATAACATTTGTGACTCAGGGGAAAAATCCTTAAGGCTACAGTGTAAAAGCTTGGAATTAACTTGGACTAAATTGAAGAATGTACTGGTCATAACAAATATTTTATATCGAGACGAGTTATCAATGTTTTGTTTTTTTTATTTCATAATGCGATGATGTGATCTTGATATAGTTCATGAATTAGGGCTGTCAAAGTTAATATGATAATAATGCGTCAATGCAAACTGCATTAAAAGCTATTTGCTTTGACGCAATTTTTTTTTTCATGCTCAATTAACTCATGTTCTGTTATATTGTCCTTTTCACCCGACCCATAGTTTGAATCAGTTGCCGAAAATAAATTGGTTTGTAGCTGTGAGCTAAAATGACTCTGCTAGTTTACCATACTGATGCTACCAGAAGGGTCTGTGGAGAAAAACAAGGTCAGAGTATGTCTAGCCTTAAGTTAACAACACTTCAATAATATCTCTTTAAGGTCCACTACTAAATATCTGAATCGATTGACAGATGTATTTCTCATGATTTCCAGTCTAGCGTGGCCCTATGAGATTAAAGTTTAGAAGTTTTGTTCATGTGAATCGAGTGTATGTGAAGTTGAGTTGAATGTGCCAGGAATGCAGTGGCTGTGAGGGGAAAATGTGCAAACTGAGCTGCCGACTGGTAGTTCAGAGACAGGGACAGGGCCCGGAGGAAGTGCCACCTCACAGCGTTTCAGTGTATTCTGCTGAGTAACATAATGAATCCTCCCCAACTTGACATGGTGTGTGTGTGTGTGTGTGTGTGCGTGCGTGCGTGAGGGGAAGTGAGTGGGAGCGAGGGATGAGAAAGAGACAGCTGTTTTCACTTTTGTTTGGATACGAGTTGGCTAACTGTCTGAATGAATAGCTCCGAGCCCCCCTCACATACACACACACACACACATACACACACACACAGACCCGCAACCCAACAACACATACAAACACAGACAAACATGTGGTCTCTGGTCACTAGGATATTTGGCGTCGTCTGGATCGCAAAGAATGTGTCGGATCTCATTTGTAAAAATCACATTTTTTAATTAAAAGCATTTACTGATCGCGCCACATTGAAAAAGCCGTTTCTTTATACTCAGCAGAATCATACATTTGGTTCTGCGCAGTGCACAAATGTTGTTGTGTAGCGTGAGAACGTGGGATGATTCAGCAGAAACCTGTGTGTTGATGTTATGCCGCAGCCTTCATGAATCTAACATGATGCAGCTGAGCACAGAGCAGCAGGGTATTTGCCTCCTTCTCCTGCGAAGAGAAAAGATGTGTGGGAACGAGCAGAGGAGATGACACAGGGAGGAGCTGAGAGTGACAGAAGCAACTAAAAGACTGAAGCTCCGTGTCCGTCAGCAGCTACTTACATGATCGAAGCCTCTGTGAGCACGTCACTTACACTTATCCTCACATAGTTTAGACCTGGACAACAGAGAAACCTCTTTACGACGTGTTTACGGATGATTTTGAAATGGACACTTCAATAATATGCATGTAGATTTGATGCTTTAGCTTAATTTGTCAACTTTTTCTGATATTTCATAGGCCAAACAATTAGTTGACCAATTAATTGATGATTAAAAGAATCATAAAAGAATCAAAAGAGGCTAAATCTAGCTCCTTTTCGCCTTCTCCTTGATATTACAGCAAAAGTCTTAACTGTGTCGTTACACAATCCCATGTTCTCACTTGTTCTGGAGCTTTCAAACATATCACACGGCCGTCAGATCAAGTTTGCCGAGTTGTCATGGAGACTCAGACTCTTCCTTATTCAGAGACACCTCGAGGATTTCTCATTAATGTCCGGATAAAGGTTAAGCTGATAGTGTAATGTTTGTTGTCTCTAATGCACAGTTCTGCAACACAGTGTCTCGTTGCTGCTCATACACAGTTCTCAGGAATGTTTCCCGTCTCTTTAAGCCCCCTCCTCCTCCTCTTCTTCTTCTTCTTCTTCTTCTTCTTCAGCTCTCCCCCTCCCTCCACTTCCCTCTCTCATCCTTTAAATTCAGTCCAGACCTCAGTCTTAAATCTGGATTCTCTGTGCTTAACCAAACATATGGAATGCTACTGTAGTGGAATGCTCCAAGTCTGGCTTGTTTCGTGTGTGCATGCGTGTGTTTGCATGCGTGTGTGTGTGTGTGTGTGTGTGTGTGTGTGTGTGTTTAACCCTGCACATGTTTTGAAGACGATGAGAGCTTCTCGGATGATGATGATTATGATAATGGTGCGTGTGTGTGTGTGTGTTTGTGTGTGTACCAGTGCCTCCCCAAAGAACTGAATAGGCTCTTCTGTTGTCACGGCCAAACACACTGCTTGTCTGCTCATGCATGAGTCTACAGCGGCGAAAGCCTCCGAACGTGTCCCCATATCTGAGCAGTTAGCTCATTTTTTTTAGCCCCCCGTTAGCTTCGCTGTGATTGAGCGACTTCCCCTACAGTGGCTGCATTGTCAGCCTTGGCCACAGGCTCCGCGGCCTTGTCCCCTGCCAAACATAATAATGGCGAAAAAGATGGCATGGAGTGTGAGTGAGTGTGTCTTGATCTTATGATGACCAGTGAGTCCACTTTAACTAACCTCGTGCCCCACTTTGTGTATTTCAACCACAGGATGGAGAGTTTGCAGAGACGAGCTTAACGGGCCTCGGACAGAAGGATACATCTAAAATGTGAGTAATGGCTCCCTGTTGTTTGGAAGATGTCTCTCTGACAGTGTGGGACGCCTTCACATTAAACTGAAATACAATCTACATCCTACATCCATTAATGATAGACCTTTAATTCAAAACAAATGTATCCGATCTTCGTCAACAAGAAATTCAGCTTTTTGGGAAATGTGGCCAAGGAAGATCCAAGGAAGTCGCTGTGCTCTGTAGTTTGTCTCTTTAGAAACAGTTAGAGCACATAAAACTCCCCCCTAAACAACGCTGGGTCAGCCAAGTACACCATCTCCCTGTGGCTCCAGCCGCCTCCGGAAACACCTGAGCATGATGATGTGTTCCTAACGCACGGATGTGACTGTCATATTGATGTTAAAGTTTGGCTTGTGGAAGAACAGAAGCCTGTTTTTATTATATTTACGGATGTTTTTGTGTTGTTTTTCTCAGAGCGACATTTATCGTTTTAGCTCTTAAAGACAAGACAGGAGAGACACCTTAGTTGAACTACTGATGAAGAATTCAGAACGACAAATGTTTTCCTCTGGCTCCCTTCACTTCTTCCTCCTCCGCTCCCCCATCTCTCCTCATCTCCTCCTCCTTTGCCCACCTTCTCCTCCCCCCCTCCTCTCCTCTTCCTCCTCCTCCTCGCCTCTTCCGCCCCTCCTATGCTCTTTGTGAGTCTGTTTCCTGTTGGGCACAAATGCCGGCGCCGCACTTCCTTCCCCGTTGCCTGAAGTCACACAGGAGTGGCATACGTGTATATATACTGCCCTGTGCATTTTCTATAGCATGTGGGTGAATGTGCTCCTACATGTAAACATTCACACACTTCCTCTCAAGGACAGCAGCTGGTGTGTGTGTGTGTGTGTGTGTGTTAGTATGTGTGTGTCACTGTCTCCTCCTTGGCTGTCTGCTCACACAACTGTCTCAGGTCAGTGTGTTGCCAAGGCGTGTGCTGTGCGTCTTCACTCAGCTGCATTTACATGCCTTTTATTATTCCAGATGCTGCTTCACATCCTGTTTGAGCCGAATTCATGTTAAACAGACCGGAACTAACAAAGACCATGAAAACCGACAGTCAAACAGGAAAAAGGAGCTTCTCGTGTCAGTGTCCTGCCACTAAAGGCACGTACATCCCACTTACAGCTCGGTCTCTCATCAACAGGAGCTTGATTTTGTTGAAAAGGGGGATGTCATCAACTGTACACAGCGCAGTTAAAAACGAATCATCTGGCTTCACATTTTGAGTGCATGCAATCAAGAGTTGCATTAACATTTAGTTTCATGCTGATTTACAGTTGTTTGAAGTTTTCTGTTGCTGGCACGTTTCTTGGCGTCCTTTTCGGCCATGTTGGCTGCAGGCAGCTCCCCCGTGCGAAACGAACTGCCTCGTTCTCGTTCTCGCTGGCGCTGAAAACAAACGGTGTCACCTGCTTCCTGAGCACCAGAGGTCGTTCCAAGGAAGAAGAAGAAAAAAACACACACTCGCTGTTTAAAACGTTATAAATGAAACAACTTCATGAGCTGCACAAATATTGATATAAATATTGACTCTAGAGTCTATCATTCATTATCAGTTAATAGTTACAGAGCGAGTGCATGTGATATTGTATTGTTAATGACATCAGTTTCTGTGTGTATGATTCAGTATCTTTGTATCTCTCTATCTCTCTACCTCCTCCTCTCTTGTCTCTCCCTCCCTCCCTCCCTCCCTCCCTCCCTTCATCCTGCAGCCAGTGCTGCATTCCTGCTGCAGTAATCCACTCTGGCAGCTACCTGCTCTGCATTCTGTGGAGTCACTCCCCTCATCCCACCTCTCTCTGTCTCTCCCTCTGTCTCTCCCTCCCTTGTCTGTTTTTCTCTCCTTTCTTTGCTCGCCTTCTCGCATTATTACGCACATTTCTTTTGTCAAAGCTCCTCTGCTGCTCTCTCCCTCTCCCTCTCTCTCTCTCCTTCTCTTGCTCTCTCCGCACTTCTCTTTTCTCTCCCTCTCTTCCTCATCACAGAGCCACTGAGGTCTCCATTCAGCCGCAGCGTGCAGCTAATGCCAAGGCTCAGGCTGATGAAGCACTGCCAAGCTCTGCCAACCAAGTTGTGTGTGTGTGTGTGTGTGTTTGTGTGTGGGTATGCGTGTGTAGATGTGGGTATGTGTGTGTATGCATACTCTGTGCTCGGATGGGAAACCGATGAATGAGCAGGATGTCAAGCAGCCAGGCAGAAGGTTGAAGGCCTGGATGTTAAGAGCTATTGATGTGTCTATGAATTGACTGTGTGTATGTGTGTATGTGTTTGTGTGTGTGTGTGTGTGTGTGTGTGTGTGTGTGTGTGTGTGTGTGTGTGTGTGTGTGTGTGTGTGTGTGTGTGTGTGTGTGTGTGTGTGTGTGTGTGTGTGTGTGTGTGTGTGTGTGTGTGAAGGGAGTTGGTTGGCCTGTTAAAATGCACAACCCTTCATCGCTCAAGAGTTTGATGATCAGCTGTCATCTCTTCCTCCTACATGGTGCATAGAAATGCAGCAGCAGGGCGACAGGGGAGTGAGGATGAAATGCAAGGGAAGGAAACAGAAGGAATGCAGCGGGGGGGGGGGGTGTATGTCGAGGTAGAGGTCACATGGAAGGGGGAATGACGGTGACAGAGTGATGGTAAAGAATAGGGAAACGGAGAGCAGGAGGAAAGAAAAGAATGAATAATATAAGGTGCTGCTGTTGTTTCCTTGACCTCTGCTGAAGGAAATGGAGAAACACATTATTCCTGACCTTCCAGTTCAGCTTCACACTCACATAGTTTCTTTAATCATGATAAGTATTTCCCCTTTCAAATACAAATACATTCAAATTACAACATCATAGTTTACCACATGATTTCCATCCTCTGTTCTTCTGTGCCTGTTAAGTCACAGAGTTTTGCTTGATTTACAGTTGGTTCCTTTACATCTCTTAACGCCGTCCATCTGTGTGAGTTTCCGCCGTAAATCTCACCTCGGCCGTCTGATAAGCCTGTTAATGCATTTATGTGCTCTGTGACACCTGGTGCATAGTTACATTTCTCACACTTTCTTACACACACATATTTGAACAGAGTGTGAGCGTGGTCTAAAGTCAGGTGTTCCTACCTACTTCGCAGAAAATGATAAGAAAGTGCTATTTATAGCTGAATTTAAATGAGTTACAGAAATGGAGACTTGAGGACAACATGTGGGCACATACAGTATGTTTTTAGTTTGTTTTAAAATGTTGTACAAAAATACTTGGTCTGTCCATTTTAAGAACATTTTTAAAATCCTGGATACAGATGCCACCAAATACTACTACTACTACTACTAATAATACATTTTATTTATAACGTGCTTTTACAGATGCTCAAAGATGCTTACATTAAAATAATGACACAATTAAAATATAGAAACAATGCAGAATAACAACACAATTACAATACAAAAACAATGTGGAGGGTCAAAAGGAGATATGAAAATGAGATGAGAGGATAGAAAAAAGAAAAAAATTGTTCGTTCAGCTGAACTTGTCACCTGATACTGTTTTTCTTTTTGTTTTTTTTTGTCAAACTAAAGAAGCAAGTAAGCAAACAAACAAACAAAACACACAGCACAACCTCTCTGGGTGCAGGTAATTGATGAACACCGAACCAAATAATTGATCTGTCACAATGAGTTTTAATTTGGCTTTCTGTTGGCTCATCTCTCTGCCTCGCCTCATTCTTTGTCAGCTTGACTCATGCTTGTTCACACGGACACAGGCTGTGTTGACTTTTAACAAGCGTCATCACGTTGTGATGTTTTCATGTTCTCCTAATGGTGTGAAGCAGTGACACACACACACACACATAGACACATGAACACACACACATTCCTTCCAGGGCAGTTCATGATCACACACTGTAGTCAATATATCAGTGGGCATTCATTGAGTCAAATAGGGATTACAGCTGACGTCCGCTGACACCTGAGAGTGCCTGAACAGCTGTTAGGCATAGCTTTAAATAGGTAGCCAGTGTTGGTCCCGACAGAGACGCTGCGTTAATGGGAGGTCACGGAGTTTGGATTTAGTCAGACGGAGTTCGTCACACGTTGTCCTGAAGCGTCTGTGTCTGATGTGTTTTCGTTTGTGTTCCTTGGATTCCAGGTTAATGAAGCGGCAAATTCAAAGCCTCTTCACAGTCATCTTAGTTTGTCTATTACAACGCTATTCTAAGATAAAGCGTTATGTTAAAGGGGTGTTCAGGTCGACATGTAGGTTGATGCTCCTAAACCTGAGGAGGTGAACAAGTTGGCCTTTCACATCCATTTCTCAACAGCTCATCCAGACACAGTGATTCATGAAGTCAGTGGCTGCTGTGGAGACTAAATCTATGACCCCAGACCACTGGTCCTCCAACACCACATACAGTAACATATGAGGCAGAGAGAAGCTGTATTTGAATTCTGCTGAAAACCTTTGGGACCAACATTTGATTTTCTCCAACATAACCTTAAGTATTCATCATTTTCATTGATTTACTTTCTTTATAGATGCCTGTACTGAATGTTTGAGGCCAAAATCAATATGTGAACAAATCAGGATTGATATTAGAACAAGTCTGATGAATCAGTCATAATGTTATTATGTTCTCAGGTTTCTTTTTATATACACATATATCAATATTGACCAAAAAATTCAGCCTTAATGAGGCTATTAGTAATTTATTTCTCTACATTGACACATGATCCATGATGTAGACATGTAATATTTGTCTAATTATTATAAAAACTCTTTTATTTAGTGATACAGATATGTGAACAGAGATGGACAGAGTACTCGACCCCAGTACTTGAGTAAGAGTACAAATACTGCTGGTCAAAGTTTACTCCATTACAAGTAAAAGTAGCTCAGTCGACATGTTACTCGAGTAAGAGTAAAAAAGTACATGCTTTTAAAGGTACTTAAGTATCCCAAAGTGCATGCTTTTAAATTTACTTTAAGTAAAAGTAAGAGTAAGAGTAAATCTCTTATTTTTCACATCAATGAATTACTATAATTTTTTCTAAATGAATTTAAGGACCTTTTAACTCTTGTTTCTGAGAATGAATTCTTTGAAACCACCTGCACTGATGTGCTTGCTTTTAGGGGTTAGGGTTTCCTTCTTTGACAAACACAGCTTGTGTCCAATAGTATTTTAGAAAAAAAAGAAAGTAACGAGTACTTTTCAGCCTTCCTAGAAATTAACTCGAGTAAAAGTAAAAATATTTGTCTTGGAAATGTATTCAAGTACAGTACTCAAGTAAATTTTCTCCGTTACTGTCCACCACTGTGAATGACATGTATGTACATATGGCCTGGACACTGTTGTTTTACGTGTGTGTCACTGCCTCGACAATCACCTGATCAGTGTTTTAAATAAACACACATTACTTTCCTGGCTCTCTGTTTAGTGTTTGACAGCTTGTTGTTGTTGTAGAGCCATCTCTCTCTCTCTCTTTACTGGTCACGCTCTCTAATCGTGGCTCACATTAATGTCATGTCAGCGTGCTTGGACAGTTGCGTCTCACACTGGAGTCTTCCTGTCTATCACTTCACACCAGGGGCTTCCCATGGTTTCAGTTAGACAGTAAATGACACCCACAGACACATAAACTCACTCACACACTAAAAAAGCCTGCTGATCCTTATAATTGAAGATTCTTAGTGTGAATTTATGGCCCCGACTGATGTTAATTATTGTTGTGTGGTCAAAAATGTTCAGTCTATATGTGAAACATGTTGCATTGCTTCTGCTTTGATAAGAGTTTATGGCTGCATGTGACTTACAGTATATGAACACATGACTTGTACATGTACATGACTGATGCTGCTGGTGCTTTTATCTTATGTTGCTGTCTGATTATATACCGTGTGTAAAACCCTTAAGTGACTAATTTGTTAGAGACGTTTCTTGTACAAAGCTCTGATCGTTAACATTTTATTGTCTTCCCCCAGATTTTTGAAGTATCCATTTGGTTTTTGTTATCTGTACAGCAACCGCGCTATTTAGCAGTAAAAACCCTCATCTCATTTTCCAGCTCAGACAGATGCAGTTCAGCTCAAGCTCGGTTTGGCTTAGCTGCTCTATGAAACAACACAATCTGCTCTCCTAATCAGGGCCTCCCTCCTGTTTGCCCCCCAGTGTCTCGTGTGGAGTGTTGTGCATGTTTACAGTGTCAGTGACCTCCGACCCCGAACACAGAGGGCAGCAGGCTGAGGACATGCCGGACTGGAAGTTAGGAAATATTTCATGGAAGCTTGATGGCAAGTCACACGGGACATAAACTCGTGTGTTTACAACAATAACAAGAGCATTGCCAAACTTGTGGTTTAACTGAAGCACATGTTCAAGTGTGTATCCACGTAGCCCCACACTCTAATTCAGATTTATTAGTGATTCCTTTAACTGTGGTTTTTACTATTGTATAAAGTTAAAGCAGTTTCAATTTTTAAAAAAGGATTTGCATTGATTGCTTTTTCTGAAATTGAATACAAATGAATGAAGTGACGTAGGAAAAACAAATCCCGCAGTTCAGTGTTTTGTCGATAGCAACACTATCACACTTGAAATTAGATTTTAGGAGCTTATAGAGAAAGGAGGGAAAATACCTTGTGAACTGTTACAGATATGTAATGGTCAACTTTTTAATGTGGAGGAAAGTTATGTTATGTGGATGCGCTGTCTCAGTTACTTCCAACATATGGTATCACTTAGTACCATTATATGACGTTATGATGGCCCAATAAAACTGAACTTTTCAAATACATGTCAAATGTTAAAATCATGAAATGAAATCAAATTTCTCAAAGTGAGACAAACAGACCCGGATAAAGCTGCTGGGAGTTGAGATACTCCTCTAGCTGGACTCAAAACATCTTGGTGCTCTATCTGCATATCACCACCTATTGTAGCAGAGTCAGACATACTTTGATCATTAAATCAATTCCCCTCCTGTGCTTATATAAAGGGATAAAGACAGACCAAATGGCCTAGTTGAGCTGCAACCATAGCTTGAATTAACTGTGCATATAACATACTGATTGACTTTGCCTGGACTTTACCTGACCTGGGTGTATTTGATATGATTTTTAAAATGTATTGGTTTCACTACCAAGGCCAGATGGGACCTTTGAAGGGCCTCTGATCTGTAGTATAACTTGAAATGCCAATAACTATAAACACTCGGTAATTGATTCAGCTGGTTTTTGGGGAGTGCTGAGATGGACAGGCAGGTACTGGAAAAATATTATCTGCAACAGAGAAATTTTAGAGAGCATAGAAACCCTCCCTCAGTGTTGGTGAGCATCCATTTGGCTGAAGCGTTATTGAGCAAGATATCGAATCCCCCGCCGACTGCACCGAGCGATACTTTGTCTTCTCATTGACCTGACTCTAGATTTGAGTAGCTCCAGATCTCCTTGGCTGCAGCTCTGCCTGAGGACCAACTATCAACTTACTGGCCAGTATTTTTCAGCTGCCGGTGTTTTTAAATAGAGCATCTGATGTCTTTCCCCTGCTCTGCCTCTTGATCGCAGCAACAGTGACTGCTGCATGTGTAATCCTGTGTGTAGTGCTGCTCTCCCGATAAAGAACATGCTCTCATTTAACTCCTCCGCCGCTAAGATGAGGAGCAATGCTGAAAAGCTTCAAGGGGCTTTGAGTTTGGATTCAAAGACACATCTTCAATCAGGTCGTAAACGGACGAGCCAGAAATGTTGTACATGTGTAGAGTCATCATGCTCCCGCTCGAGAGCTGACGGGTCAAACACTGTAACTCTTCTGGCTTTCTCTCTCTCTCTCATCCTGCCATGCCTGTCTCACCCTTCCTTCCTCCTGTCTCTGGCATTTCTCATCCCCCTCCCCCATATTTCACTCTCTCCTCTTATCATGCCCTCTTGGTGAGTGCAGTTTTCTTTCTTTTTTTAAGCCCCGGCAACAAGACTCTTGATGTAGAAAGACAGGGAGGGGAGGAGAGACCTAGAAAAAGCTGTAGAGACTGGAGAGAGGGTTTATAACTTTCAGGCCAAGTTTTCAGAATAATCATCATAACATTCATCTGAGTTTGTCATGAGGAGAATCTTCACCTATGAAGCATAACCTTTGACTTCATGGGCTTGTACACACATTGATCAGCTCGTTGGCTAATTGTTTCAGCTCTTACTTTAACCTGTTGAATATAGTTTTCCTAATGGGAAGAATTTAGAATGAAAATATATGTAAATTATTATTGCTACAATTTAATATAGTAGATATTGTATTCAATTCACAAACAAATTGCCTTTTTCCTGTTCTTTCTTGTCTTCCTTTTTTTTTTTTTTTTTTTTAACTTCCAGTAAGCTTCCAAATCCATAAAAAGCAACTTGTTCTCTTAAAATGCAAAATTAAATTAAATTAAAATGTTAAAATGTCAGCCAGGGCCTGGAGGAATGATTTATTTTGCATTCAGTCTCCTTTTAATAGGGCAAATAACTGGTGGAAGAGAATAAAATATGAATAAAAAGGAAATAATCTCACTAAAATGCTATTAAAAATAACATTGAACATTAAGGGATGTTGCCCTGACAAGGAGACAGCATCTGCTTTGTCGTTTATGGTGGTGTTGTGGTTAACTTCCATGTCCTCTCCCATAAACAAATCTATTTTTTGACCAGATACGACATTATGTTTACCCACTATTTCACCACATTTCGATACTTAGAGTGTAAGTGGTCATTTCACCCAGGATCTTAAGGAAAAATCCGCGGAGGGTAGTTTCTCCCGTCACATTTCAGCTCGGCTTTACGAACTAACTACATGACCTTAGTTCCTTGTCCATATTTCTGCTGAAACGCAACACTGCCTCTCCTTTCTTTACCATTTTTCCAGAAGCAGTGCAAAACTGAAGGGGTGAAAGAAACAGAGAAAAAAGTAACATGACAGCACAGGAAACGACAAACCGAACATTATGGGATGCAGATTTTCTTTTTCTTGGAAAAACGGAAAAATTCAGGCCAAGCATCAGGTCTCCACCATCTTGTGGCTTCCACTGCTGCGCCAGCATCCATCCACTGCAGTCATCCCTCTCTCCCTCACACACACACACACACACACACACACACACACACACACACACACACACACACACACACACACACACACAGTATTCGTCACACATTCATATTTTCAAGCGAGCAATAACCCTCCTACATGAAGATGTGGTTGAGGCATTTTGATTGGACTCGGGCCCTTTATTAACTAGAGTTTATGAGGCAGAAGAGCTTCAAACCCAGAAGTTCCAACCTAACGTCAAGTGCAAAAGAGAAGGGGATTTTTTTTCCTCTTTCTCTCTTGCCTTCCTTCTCTCTTTCATGGAGAGAACAGAATGTACTGAAGGCAACAGGCAGGCAGGAAGAGAGTGGCTAAAGCCCTAATGATATGGTATATGATTGTAACCTTGCCGTGTGTGTGTGTGTGTGTGTGTGTGTGTGTTGAAGAGGTCCATCCACTCCGCTGCTTGCACTCTCTCAAAGTTTTACTAACAAGTAAGTCCCTCGATCTTTCGACATCTGTTTGGTCCTCATTTTGTCTTTCTTTAGACAACTTTGTCACATGCTTAATAACTCACGTGTAGCAAGCTGCAGATTCACCTCATGGGAGGCTGTGAGCAGTTTTACACACGCCAACCTGAGCCACCTACAGGAAAGGAAATAAATCGCAGAACGTGACGTTGCATTTATGTCGCCCCCTACAGGCAAAGAGAGCAGCATTTTGCGTAGAAGTGTGGAAGCAACACGTTTCCTTCTGAAGAAAGTGAATGAAGGATGCTACAGTCAGTCAAATCCTGCCTTTTTATGTGATAAAAATAAAACCTTTAGACTAAACAAATTAAGGATTTAGATATTAACTACCGGTAGATGTTAATAAATGTGCTGATAATGTGAGCAGTGGCCAAAATTCAGATTAATGTGCTGTACTGGGGGTCTTTGGCAAAGCAGTGGTCTGGCTTTATCTAACGTGTTTGTACCCCCACACTAACTTTCTATCCACAGAGCTACATAGACTTATTCAGAAAGAGTACCGTACATCTCAAATTAGCTATGCACTCCGGCAGCCTACCCCTTTTCCTGCCGGTCAACAGTCTCTGTGCCCCGCGTCGTCTCGTAACAACGGCAGCAGCAGAGTGCAAAATGGAGTGCAGGGTCAAGTAGGGAACTTCCTGTCCAGGTTTCAGGAAGTGGAAGGTGCCAGAGTAACACAGTGTTGGACTGAGCAGCCAGTTGGGGCTTGATTTAAGCTGTTTTCAGAGTGTTTTCTGATGCAGACAATACACTGTGGTCCTGTGGTCACAGAATGTACACAGGTTCCGCTGCATAATCGGGACAATGCAACTACTGCAAAAAAAAAAAAAAAGACAGTCAGAGGGATGTTTTGAAACCAAAGTCCTGATGCTCAGAGCAGATAAAGCTTAGACATATTAGACACATTTTCGTGTATTCTTAGAGTCCCAGCTATCGGACCCAGACAATGCCCTGGTTTGCAAAGAGCTTCAGCAGAGACGGGGCCTAAGAGAGTCTGTTAGTGGCCTGGTTAAGAGCATTCAAGGCAGAGCGAGGGACTGGCAGTGCCCTGGTTAGTCCGTCATTAGGAATGCGTCTGCATAAAAGGGGTCAGTTTCTTTGCCTCACAGCCCCTTACCCCCCTCCAGGTTTTCCATAATTGTCAAACAAAGCACAGAACGGGGGAATGAAACTCTGTGCTCAACATGAGCCAAGCACTGAATACCTCAGCAACCCACCTCCCACCTTAGTTCCTTCTTTCCCTTCTCTGTTTCCAAACCTGCTCTTGGCCAAACTACTCCTCATCTTTTACTTATAATGCTGCAACCTTGATGATGACTATAAATTTCACAATATCCCCCTGATTAATAGGTATCCAGCCAGGACTGGAAAATCAAAGTAATATAGAAATATTAGAGTTTATGAGCACTTATCTGTATGGGTCGAGGTTCTAATGGAATGAATATGTGATTTAAGATTTAATACTTATAATATTAATATTTCTTCACCTCACCTCCCTTTTCCTCCACTGGTTTCGTCTCTTCTCTTTTCCACCTCACTCTCCTCCATCCTTCGAACTCCCTCCTGTCTTGTCGTGAATGTAGCTAATGAGGCTCCAGCCCTGCGATAAGTGAATCAGGTATGTTGATTGGTTTGGCAGAGGCGGGCCCTTGCCAGAGTCACTTTGCACGCACCGCCGCCCCTTAAAAGCGCCCACTTGGCCACGCCGGTGTGCGTGTCTGAGAGAGAGCGATGGAGGGGAGAGATGGAGGGAGGGGAGGTAGAGAAAGCTGGCAGAGAAATAAAGGGAGAATGAGAGGAGAGGTAGGCAGCCTGCCAAGCCAGGAGTAGCTGGACCTAGCAAAAACGTCATTATTAACCAGGACGGGACTCTAATGGAGTCGCCGAACTTCAAAAATCATCCGAAAGCATCTACAATCCAATCAGAAATCTGTTGAGGCCGATGTTATATCGACTGAACTTGAAGGATGTTTCATTATTAAGTAGAACAGGACATAGGACCACCGGATCGTAAAAATATCAATCCTCTCTGGTGTCCAAGGATCACTTTTTCTCCTTAGGCCCATTGTCATTCTCATAAGTTTTTCAGTGGTTTTATTTTCCCCGAGCTGCATAGTGTAGTCTGAAGAGCTGTCATAAAGAATTGAACTATTTTTGTTGCCAACGAGTGCTTTCTGTTTTTAATGGATGCATGGGAATTTTTTTTTCATAGTATTTTTACTCCACTGGAAAGGGATCAGTCAAGACAGGTTTGGACCACAGTGACCACCTCAAGACAACAAAGAAAAATCGGTCTACAACTCACTTAACAAGCCACAGCTGGGCAAAGCTAATGCAACACAAAAATGACTTTATTGACTAAGGTGTTTTGGCATTTAAGCGGACAGCTAGGCTAGCAGTTTTCTCTCCGATGTTTTTCCTCATTTGTCTTCTCCCCTGCTCCCTCTTCACTCCACGTCCATTTTTTTCCTTCAAGTCTCGCACTGCACTGAGAAGATTACCAAACCACCAGACCTCATGAAAGTAAAGAATAATTAAAATGCTGCAGCTGAATGCTTTGAATTCAGATTGTACTTCTTCATAAAGTAATCGTTGCCATATTGACTTTCAAAGCTCATTGCCTTGGTTTATGTTCAGCGAGACTTACAATGAATTGTGGGGAGAGTGGTTTGGGTTTTTTACACCAAATGAAATGATAGAAAATATACGAAGCCTTGCTGGAGCAAACCATAATGGCAAGTTATACCTTGTTGTATACCATGTACGCACACAATTCAAATACATAAAAGGACTTAGTGAATTTACTGCTCTAGCTGATGTTTTCACGGTGTTAAAAGTGATTTAATGCGAAGGAAAACTTTACGTGTAGTGGTTTGTAGCTTTAAGAGGCAGCCTTTGAACATGGTACTGTATATGAAGAGGAAGAGGAGACATGTAGTGGTGGCTGGCTGTCAAGGGATCGATAAGTGATGATGTGTGCAGATGCTATGTTCTAGCCCCGGGTCAATTTCTTTCTGCGGTCAGTGGGGGAAGCTCGGCTGAACGACGAGGGGGAGGGGGGAGTAATAGGATTTAGAAGGAGCAGGAAAGCCTGCTACCTGAATCATGTATAAATCCAAAAGCATCCGCTGTTAGATTTATGGGGGTCGTGCTGACAGGTAGACTGCTGTGTGCTAATAGTCCATGTTCTCATCACATTGAGCCACGCTGGGCCCACAGATGGAAACTAGCAAATTGTAATGGCTGTAGAAACATAGATATGAGCCAACCTGTGACGTAAATGCACCGAGTACCAAGGTTAAGGACACAGAGCTTTAATATCCATATTTGTAGCAATTATTTTCTTTGTGTTTATGCCATGCAGTCTTTATTGCAAAGTGAAACCATCCCAGGTGACTGTGAATGGTGTTATGTTCTAACGGGCCTGGGATGTGGTTACCACGGTGATGGCCCGTGTATGTGTGCAGACGGGGTATGTGAAGGAGGCCGGTGTTATTGAGATATGCTGCTGTCAGCAGAAGCAGGCAGGCAAGCAGAAATCAATGCTAGATACAACAGCAAAGTGTGTGTGTGTGTCCGTGTGTGTGTTTGTGTGTGAATGTCTGTTGTGAGTATGCCTGCACACAGGCATGTTGAAACCCCCATATTCACACACGTGACTGCTTTGTCGGACAGACAAGGTGACATACATAGTCATCGAAAGGTAAAAAAGAAGAACTGTGCAGTTCATTGTAATTGAAAAAACAAAACAATTCCCTGTTGTTTTGTAATTCTAGCCAGAGCAAGATTTATTTGTGCATATGCCAAATTGTGTGTGTTTTTATAGTCGATGCGTTGGTGTTTGGCTTCATTTTGTCCTGTCCTATGGTTTGTATCATAGCAATTAGATGGAACTGTACAATCATACAGTTCACCCGTCTGCTCCAGTGTGCTGTCAGCTGATCTCCTCTCTGTCCTTTTCTTCTCTTTTGAGAATGTAAATGACTATCATTGACAAATTAGCAACGACTAACTGTTGTTTCCTCTGTTCCTCCTACAGATGACAGATTCGCCTGCTGAACGCCGCTCTGAAGGATAAAGCGACAGTCCCTGAAAGAAAGCAAGACCAAGGCCACCAAGAGAAAGGAGTATTTCCTGGAGAGCCTAAAGGACTAATACACAAATGTGGACCCCCCCAAAACGCTGTCATCAAATAATCTGAGCAGCAAATCAAACATAAGCAACAAAACTTCATAGTTTGTAGCCATGTCTGATCATAAAGACATGACACATCGCCACTTGCGGCACAAGCTGCAGAGCCTTGGCCGAAGACTGGATGAACTTGAAGAAGCCACCAACAAACTGCAGAAGTCTGAGGACGAGCTGCTTGATATACAGGTCAGTACTGGTTCATTTGTGACTTGTGTGTGTGTGTGTGTGTGTGTGTGTGTGTGTGTGTGTGTGTGTGTGTGTGTGTGTGTGTGTGTGTGTGTGTGTGTGTGTGTGTGTGTGTGTGTGTGTGTGTGTGTGTGTGTGTGTGTGTGTGTGTGTGTGTGTGTGTGTGTGTGTGTGTGTGTGTGTGTGTGTGTGTGT
Source organism: Trachurus trachurus (assembly GCF_905171665.1). Lineage (NCBI taxonomy): Eukaryota > Metazoa > Chordata > Actinopteri > Carangiformes > Carangidae > Trachurus > Trachurus trachurus. The sequence continues at coordinate 13,497,929 of NC_139907.1, read as the reverse complement.
GTGTGTGTGTCACAAGCACAGCAGATTCATGAATGGTTGAAATCTTTCTCCCCTACAGGACAAGATCATCCAGGCAGAGGGCAGCAACTCTTCCCTGCTTTGTGACGTGGAGGCCCTGAGGAAGCGTCTTCTGAAGATCCAGGGAAAAGATGAGGAGGTACGCAAAGCTGAGGACCTCTGCCGCACAGTCAGAGAGAAACTGGAAGAGGAGGAAAACCTGACAAAGGAGCTAAAGGCTGAGATCGAACGTCTACAACGTAGAATGGCCGAACTGGAGAAACTGGAAGAGGCTTTTGGAAAAAGCAAATCTGACTGCAGCCAGCTCTGCCTCAGCCTCAACGAGGAGAAGAACTTGACTAAGAAGCTCTCGTCTGAGTTGGAGAGTCTGAAAGCCCGATTGAAGGAGGTGGAAGGGTCTGAGACAAAGCTGGACAGAGCAGAGCAGGCTTTGGCGATGGAGCTGGAGAAGCTCAAGGGAATCACCCAGACCTTTGTGAGCGAGCGCAAGAGGCTACTAGAGAAACAGAGGGAGGACGAGAAGATCATTCTCAAGCTGACAGAAAAACTGGAGCTCCAGAAGAATCGCCTCGGCATGTCAGCAGACCCAGGCCGGGCCGATCTCATGCGGTCACGAATTGAAGATGAGCTTTCATCCACAGGGATCCTTTCCAGCAAACTGGACGGACACAAGAAGAACCTCGACTACTTCAAGTCGCCCGATGACGACATCTGCCTTGTAAACAAATCTGAAAATGAGAAGAACAGCGGCCTGGAAGGCTCACAGGAGGAGGACAACAAAGTAAAGGAGCTGACGCAGGAAATAGAGAAGCTGAAGAATCGCCTTAAACAGCTCGAGATAGTTGAGGGCGATTTGAAGAACTCCGAGTCCAAAAATGACGAACTTCTCGAGAAGTTCCAGATGGAGCGAAACCGGGCTCGCCAACTGAGTGAGCAGGTGGAGCAGCTCAGGACCCAGCTGTGCGGAAAAGCACCCAGTAACAATGGAAGCAGTAACAGCCCCACCAATGTCCTGGAGAACGGCAAAGCGGAGAATGAAGAAGTTCTTGTGAAGAGTGGTTTCAGACAAGAGAAACCTAAATACTGGAGCGCAGCCACTGTCTCAGAACCGGGCTCCCCCAAACACAGGAACAGGGAGCTCTCTCCTCAGCATAAAAGAGAGAATATGCTGAGGAACAGAGAGCTCGGCAAAGAGGAGAGGTCTCCTAAGTCTGTGAGGAGAGCCCTCAGTCCTGCTCACTCTGCTCACTCTGCTCACAAGAGCAGGAGGACACCCAAAACCCCAACTACTGCAATTTCATCCGATAATGGAATAAGAGACACAGGACGAGGACGTGAGGAGAAGTCGAGAGGAGCCACGTACGGCTCATCTTCTAGTGATGTCAAAAAGGTGTCTGTTCTCAGTCGCTACCCTCCGGCCGCTAACGACCAGAAGCCGCTGAAGACGACTCACAAACAGACGGACGGGGAGATGAAAAAGAGCAAAGTAGAAAAGTTTTCCAGGTTGTACGTAGGTAGTGACAGCGAATCAAACAACTCCGACGTGATGCCCGACAGCTCTGGGAACATCAACAGCATCTCTGCACTAGAGAAGGACACGGCGTCCGCCTCGGATCAAGAATCAATAGACCAGGTTCAGGACTCAGGAGTCTCTGTCTCTCCCAACCTGTCTAAAGCCAATGGATCGTACACGGCATACAGATCACACGTCACTCCTCTGCAGCCCAACGACCAGGGGTCAGAAGGTCACTCCTCCGCCTCCGATGCCGAGTCGACTGGTTCAAGGCCGTCTGAGCCGGAGCCTGTGGTTGAGAAGACGACTACAACCATAAGCAGTAGGACCCCAAGCTCCAGATATCCAAGATACTCCCATGGCCATGACTCGCATTCAGAGGGCTCTTCCTCCAGGAGCTCCTTTGATGAAGAGCTCCACAACAGGGCACAGTTCGCGGACGGCGGCCACCATGGGGCCATGCTCACTTCACAAGCAATTGAGATCCAGCGAATGTGCAGCCCACGCGAGGCGCTGAGGTCGAAGGCCGTCATCAAGCCCGCTATAGTTGAGATCGACAGGAAGGAAATGATGATTTCAGAACCTCTGCCAACCAACGGCAAACCCAAAATCTCCACCAAGCCGGTCGTGACCACCACCAGTAAAATGACCAGTAGTATAACCATCTACCCCAACGACCCGAGCTCCTCCAGAACCAGCAGCCGCAGCAGCAGCGTGTGCAGTGAACCGTTGCCTGTCAAAGAGCGACACACCTCGACCAGTAACATCGTCATAGGTGAGTTTGAAAAAAAATCCCACACCACAATCAAAACCACAAACCAGTTTTGCTTAAATGAGTTAAGGCAGTTAATACACACACAATTTGTATGAAGGTGTTTTTTTTTTTTTTTTTTTTACATTTTCATTAATCAGTTGATATCCCACATGATGATTCATATAAATGTATATTTTCTACCAGTGCTATCAGATGACATAACTTCCTAATAGATAAAACATAAGCAACATCAAGAGTCTCCAGCCACACCAGCTGCTCTGCCAAGCTGCACTTAAACTAAAAGAAAATGCTCACAATAACAATGCTAATTTGCTGATGTTTAGCATGTTCACTACAACATGTTTAATTGAAACTTCAGGAGCATTAGACTCAAAGTAAAGCTGAGGTTGATGGGATTGTCATTAGTTTGGTAGATGTTTTTGGACATTAAAGGTAAAAGAAAAAAAAAGTATATTACTAATGATATTTTGTTATTGCTGCATGTATAAAGTAGTTTTTTTTAAATATTTGATCCTATTTTCTCATTGCCAGGTCCCAGCAATGAGCACCACGGCAGTATTTCCGTCCCGTATGAAATCTCCATCCCCAAGAGTGAGATCACCTTGCGACCTTGCCAGGACCAGGACTGTGGGGCGGATGACCACAGTGACTCCGCATCAAAGTCCAAACTCCACAACACTTCCAGGGTGGAGACCACCACCAGCCATCTGTGCTGTCAGCGCAGCAACTTCAGCCTCCAGTCTCCAGACACAACGTCCACAGACTTCAACGACACCGAGTCGGGCTTCGAGAGCAGCAGCAGCAGCACCACCACGGTGACCAGCTGGAGGAGCCAAAGACAAAACCAGCACTCCCAAGAAGACAGTTTAGCAGACATGAAGAACGTGACCGTGAGAAGCACCTGGAGGAACAAAGGTGCTGCGTCGGTGGATGAGACAACCCGAGGAAAAGGAGCCACTACTAAGACGATAACGGACGGGGGGTCTGAAGACGAGGGAGAAGCCACAACAACATGGAGGGCTTACCGGGCAACCACTTTCGACATGGAAGACACAAACAGCGGCACAGGGGCCGGTGGGAATGCTGCAGCACAGAAGGGAGCCAAGCCATCCCCCGCTGAGGTGAGAGAATGACTGGAGTCCTCACACAAAAGTGAAAATAAAGTGGAATGAAGGAGTGTACGACTTCATGGCTGCATGATGTCACCCTTTTTGTGTCGCTCGCTCCCCTAGGTGTACATGCGTCGGATCAACAGCGGGGTTGCTAGCCCTAGAGAAGTGGAGGAACCAGTGGGGCGCCGAGGCAAGCGCTCTCAGTCCCCCAGTGTGGAAATGGGCGGCCCGGGAAGGACCTTACCCCACGCACCTGTGACCTCCCAGTCCTGGAGCCGATCATATACACAACAACCACCGGTAAGACAACCAGCTTTAGATTTTGTTCCTGTCTGACAAAGAATGAATTCACACAAAACAATTTGCAAGGTTTAGCAGAATTTGCCCTTTAATTTTACTTTTTACTTTCATTTTTGTATTTTTTATTTTACTTTGTGCCTTGACAATAAAGGCGGAACTAGATCCTACCAACAAGAAACTAATTCAAAAGATTTTACACACATACAAATTTTATATACTGACATGTTTGTCCTACTCCTTCATTCATTCTCAGTTTCTCACAAACATCCCCACTAGCTGTTGCTGCATATGTGGCTTCTAAAAAAAGTCTCTGTCAGATAAAAAAAAATCTGTAACCCTCTGCACATAGTTTTGTCTTGAAGATAAAAGTCCAGAAAGTACAGCCGCAGGGCTTAGCTCCTGGTGTGTCCACTTTGCATGAGAGCTCAGCTTGTATTTTTCCCTGACGCCAGGCTCTGCGACTTCAAGCTTAGCACAGCACTTCTGTAGGCCCCACTCCTGCTGCCCCAGCAAGGACAAAGAAAAAAGGGTGGGACAAAAAAAAAAAAAGCAGAGGGAGGATGGAAATGAAAAAGACCTCAACAGGGGGAAAAAAAGGTTAGGAAAACCTCAAGGAGAAGAAAATAGCTTTCTTATATTTAAATGCGCGACCACATTTCAGTCAGTGCCCCTGCCAGGCTGCGTTTCTATGTGTTTTCTATTCTATACAAACTTTACTTAAGATCAAATTATAGCATAGGTGCATCTTAATAAGAAATGCTGAGATATTTAGGTTTTATTTTCACAGCCAGTATGGAGGAACTCGACATGCAACTTGTTTCTATAAAAAACCAGACTGAGCCCGATGATCGTGTGTATGTGAGCACATGAATTCACACGTGAGATTGTGTGCATATCTATGACCTAACCTAATGGTGTGTGAAAGTTTACACAAGTCATCAGAAAGATGAGGTGAAAACTACTAATGGGCCACAGTATTGACTTACTTGTCTATTACTGTATATAATATATTGTCAAATGACTGTAATGCTGCTTTCAGAGCAGGCCCCATGGCTACAATAACATGTCAGTCTGTCACTTTGACAAACTAGCCTGGACTTAGAGGCCTTTGAGTAAGATCCCCATGTTTTCCCCTATAAATAAACTGGACGTTGCCAAGGAGACAGCCCTTCATATGTCACCGTCTCATTCACGATTTGGGGCAATACAGATATCTGAAGTTTGTTTTGTTTATTTTTTATTTGTTTTTTTTCCTCACATATACAGAGATTTGCTGCAGAGGATAATCCTAGAGATATATATTCCCAAAATTCACTTACTGTGTTATTTTAGTTTTTTTTTTTAGATTAACTCAGAGAGGTAACCTTGATCCTGTGATGTATCAAAATGTTGTTGTTTTTCTAACTTTTATGCCCAAAAGGCTTGGTTATGTCCTGGACTAAGGTCATGCAGTGCAAGGGCATTTTCATGGCCATCTATCAGTTTTGTGGTTTGGTTAAATCTGTGACATTTAACCCAGCTCAGTGTTGACCATCTTTCTAAACACCAATCAATTAAAATGCATCTAAAATAACCAAAACTTCCTGATCAAATTTATAGTCTTGATGATTTCACTTGCATTTTACATTTAATATGTTATATATTAATATCATATGAGTTTTAGCTTCTTTTAAATAATTTTTTTTCTAGTAGGTTCATAGAAAAACATGTTTAGAAGTACGTTACAAAACTCATGTATTTATATCAGCACCACTATAAAATATGTCAACCACAATCTGTTGTGGCCCAAATGAGCAGCTGTTCTATGCACTGCCTCTTTCTTACATAATCACAAGTGATGTTTGTTTGCACACTGCAGTATACAGTACATAAGTCACAGAAAAGACAATGGACACAGATGTTGAAACACTCATCTCTCTCCAGCCTGCTGAGCCACTGTAACAAATTGCAACAGCCAACATGTCCTTGGAGCTGTAAACAGGGTCCATCCCTCTCATTAGCCTCATTGATATCTGTGTAACACTGAGTCTTGACCTTGAACGCCCCCTTCTTCAGAGCTGATTCAGACTCAGGGCACAGCCACCTTTGTTTTGTCTCTAACTCCTCCCCTCCCTCCTCCTCTCTTCCATCCTCTCACCATCCCCCCCACTATTTAATTTGTCATTCAAGTCCTGACATGAACAAAGTGACTTCACATCATGCATTTGAGGAACTCTATCAGGGTGAGCGCCCCCGTCATTTCCAGCACACGGCCTTGACCTCAGTGCTGCTTTTTAAGGCGGCAGCTGCTCGTTCTATCGTCACACCCTATCCCGCATCACACACCACTTATGTCCCCAGTAACCCTGGAGATACCCTATCGCCTAACTGCCATGGCACAGATGTTGTAAATCATCAGTGGCCTGATGAACTGTACATTTTGTCATCAGTCATCCACTTTGTGCTTTATTATGGGAATTTCCTAAACCCACTTGGTTGGCGCTGTGGTACAGTAAAACCTTGTTCGTCCTGATGCTTGATGCATGAACTGACCACTTCATTTGGAAAGTAATTATGAGCGAAAATTGCTACAGTGCAAAAAAAACACACTTCAAATCATGATTGGGCTTTGAAGCATGTCTTGGAGTGCAGCCGATCATCTTTGGTTTGGATTTTCAGAACATTTCAGTGGTCTGAAAACCATCCATTCCCGAGAGGTTTGGATAAATACAGCTGTACTTAGGATAGTGGGAGGTTGGGATTAGTTTGTGATTGCAGTGTCAAAGGTTGATAGAAGACGGTTGTATTATTACAAGCTTGCAGATGGAGACATGTAGTTTGATGGGAGTGAAATGTAGCTGATCATTATTAACTAACATCCCATTGATCATTTTTTCACGGGGTATCTGTATGTCCTGATCTTTCATTTCTAAGCCGTCCCAGTACAGAGAGAAGTAATGATGGAAATCCGCTTAGTGTGCACCCAGAAAGACACTATTGATCATTGATCATCGATACTCAGGCATTTAAGAGGGGACAACAAGCTCAATTCTTTGAAGTACCCTGGAACTAAAAGGGTTATTGATTTTCTTTCTTTTTTTAACCTCATGCATAAATTATTTGGATGTAATGTATTAAAAACTTTACAGGACTGAGAATGTATTTTCACCTATCTAAAGGTCATGGTTGAGTCATAATGGCAGCAGTTTAACCTTGACTATTGCCTCTGATTTGTCCAAACCAATGTTATTGGTTAACATGTGAAGCCACAGTAGGTAATGGCATTTCTCAATAGCCACTGAATTGACGGATATGAATCGACTTTCCTCAGGATGAAGCCTAATGTTTTTGGCGATATTCATCTGAGATTCAGATGAGTCCATGCGACTTTATTGACCCTCTGGCTTTTCTTTCTTAGTACCTCCAGCAGGTCAGTGGATGGTCAGCACCTCTATCAAGTCAAATATCTCAACATCTAGATTTTATTCAAAAAATAAATTCTATCCTAATGATGATATTAATTGGTCCAATGTTTTGTTCTTAACCAGCTTCCCATTAGGGTCACTCCCATCATCCCATTGTCCTAGTTTTCATGTAGCAAACTAATGTTTACATGCTAATCTAAGATGCTAGTCATGATAAACATCACCTGTATGTCAGCATAGAGCTGCATTAGCATAGGAGTCAAAACACTATCAAAGCTGCATACAGTAACTGTACACTCTTGTTACAAGTCTGATAATGGACATGACCAGCAGGGAAAGACACTTGAAACACACTTGAAGCCCAATTGTGATATGAATAACAGCTCAGTGTTAAAACACGGAGTGCTTGCTTTCTGCAGCAGTCACTCCACACCTCAGCGTACAGAACAGAACAGCATTGTAGTACTTCCTCCCCGCTGTAGCTGAAGGAAACCTCAGACTGTACATGAATGAGCCGTGAACTTATGTTTGGCCGCGGACAGCGGGGCCGATATGGCCTATGAGCGAGATACCAAAACATCCTTTGTTGAATCAAAGACCAGTGGCAGCAAGGTAAAGTGTGGGATCAGAGCTGCTCTACTGTTCAACATTCGCCTAACGTGACCCGCACAGAAAAATCCCTCCGGAACAACAGTCTGCACAGCAGCTGAAGTTGGACCGCGTGGTGTTTTCAGTAGTAGGTCATAACATCGGACATGACACACTGTACAAATGGCCCCTGAAAAGCAACAAATGAATGGCTTTTATAACTGATAACCAATAAACAGATCATCACTTGGAATAAAACAAACCAAATGAACAAATAAATAACATGAATCCCACATTTTTCTGAAACATTTCACCTGGGGCGTCGGGGGTACGCTCTTTCTGGAGAGCAGATTTAAGAGTTTGGGTTGGCAAGGCAACACAATTCCCAAATATTGGGCGTGAGACCAAGGGCAGACAGATTTAAAGCAGGGATATAAGTTGTTCTGCAGAAGCACTGACATGCCACATGTGTCAGTTGTTAAACTGGCATTTATTCTATATTAGAAAGCAGAGGTTTCTCACACGTTTGTTTATCAAAGTGAACCCCTGGAAAACTACTTCTTTAATGTAGAGCCTTTTTTTTATTCTTAAACTTCAGAGCTCATGAGGTGAATGGTAAATTTGTAAAGAGTAAGACGCTACATATAAAGAGTAAAACATCCTTTTAGAAAACATGATTATTACTAAGAGATAAATAACAAGATCAAAACCACTCATGTGTACCAAGTGAATATTACGACTTTTCTTTTACACTACATTTCGAGAGAACCAGGCTTTTCCTATTTCCAGTGTTTATGCTAAGCTAACTGTCTGTTTTATCTTCTCTATACGAGTAGTATTCATCTTCTTATCTAATTTAACAGGTCTATTTTCCCATTTGATCATACCTGTCCTATTCATTATATCTAAAGGTTAGAACAGGTTATGTACCTAGCAGCACTGCTCCCTTTTCTTCTTTTATTTTGTGTAATGCCGTGTTGCCAGAGATAATTTAGTGACGGCCTGTAACTGTGGGTTTTTCCAGGCTGAAGGCATGTGAGCAGGAGCAGGTCTGTGATGACGACAGCACTCGCTGTTCCCAGCAGATTTCCCCTGCTGTGGCACATCACCTTACTGAACAGCATGTATTACAGGCTGACATTCCTCTTGTGGCCAAATATATTCTTAAATTAACACTTGGAAGCCACTTGGGAAAAAGTTTTTGTGGTGTCGCTACTGAAGCAACACATTTTTTGAAAAGCTGTTTAGTTGTATAGTGCAGCACACTCATTGTAATTTTCAAAGTTTTTCTTTTAAATTTCCATTATTACTTGCCAGGTTTTTTTTTTTTGTCTTGTGTATTTGTATTTTTGTTCCTTCCAGTCTGTTACAATGTGTCAAACAATGAGCAAGCCTCCTGGTGAGTGTAGGAGGAACAGTGGAAATGCATTACATGGCAACCTTGTGAAAGCCCACGGTCTTGCAGCAGCAGCAGCAGCAGCAGCAGCTTACCATAGAAGGAGAATATGCCACTTTGCCGTTTCCTCCCCCAGTGAGTGAAGCAGGAAGTGACCACACTGAACACGCCCACTTGGCAGGGTTCGCTGGTGACTGATTTCCTGTCTGTTACCCCGGGAGACCGAGAAAAGGCAGTCCAGCAGGGCTCCATTAAAGCCAATTAGCGAGAATGCATTCTAAAACTGCATCAGAAGCCAACTCCAACCCACCAAATGTCACTAATTATGGTGCTTTTTTAAAGCTGAAATTACAGGAGCGGGGTGCTGTTTCTGTGTGCCGTAGGAACTGCATCGTCATCTAACTCTCACTTTTTTAGAGCAGGGTTTACTGAGGTTATGAGAGGGGACGTGCCATTGCAGCCACCACAGACTAGTAACTTGGGGTTTGTTTTCTAGTCAGCCCACCAAATTATAAATCTCTCAGTTTGGGGTATGTTTGGGGTTTTTGGTCGGGGATTTTTCTCCTGGCAAAAGTCCACATGGCAGACTTTCCTTGTCACACACCAGTTAACAGTAAACAGCATGTATTTAATGCCCACATATTACAAAAAAAAAGCCTAAACAAGGCCCAGCCCAAGACCATCCAGACAAAATGCCCAAAGCTCCAGAATATAGGACTGAATGAACTGGCCTCTGTTTGCATTTGTGCCAGCCCGCTCCACATATAAACAAGGACTTGACTTGCTGCTGCAGATGACAGTTTGGCTACAAGAATGGTCTTTATCTAATTTCCTTCCAGGCTGCTGATGGCACAGATCACAGTCCACACTTGACCCACAGCCCGGCCTCCTGGAGACGACATGTACCCAGCAGCGACTCACACCACCTGGGGAGCACCTACGACCGGGCTCCCAAGACACCGGGAGCTTCCTCCAGAGGAGGGGAGCCGTGGTCCGGTCGGGGTCAAGGGTCAGGGGCCAGAGCGGAGGGGAGAAGTGGAGGAGCGGGAAGCCGACCATGGAGCCATCGTCAGACCGATCATCATCATTAGACCGCCAGGGTCTGAACAGGACTTCTACAACTAAAAGGACAGGTAAGCTGTTTTTTTTTATCAATTCATGTCTTCTCTTCTCTTCACTTCTCACTCCTGAGACTCATTCATTAAGTTAATATAATGTTAATTACCTTTGCTCTAATGATCACATCTCTAAAGAGGATTTCACATCAAATTTGCAGCTGCAGCTATGTGGTGGTTTAATAACCCCAGCCTACAGCCCCTCAGCAGGAAGCCGCAGCCTCACTACATGTAACAGTCTGCTGAGTCGCCCTTAAAGCTAGACAATACTGCAGCTAAACCTGCAAGCTAATCCTCTTTTATTTTAAGAGACTCCAATTTCTAAATATTTGTCAGACCAGACAACCCAAACTCACTCAGCTAAAAAAAATCCCTGGAAAGGTAACTCCCATTTTAAATATTCACAAATTATTCAATTATTAATGATTGAATGAATTAGAATTAGAAATGTAATGCTTCATATATGCAATAGATTTCACATTTTTACATGTCTGTGATTTGTGCAGTAACTGAAAGACTCGCCATGTTTCCCTGGAAGTTAACTGTAATAATTTAGTTTGGAAAAGCACCAACTCGACACAGTCGCTATTTTCCCCATAATTAGTGCCCAATTACCTTGTTCTTTCTGGCAAACCTTCTTCAAATCTGTGGACCAATCAGGTATCTAAAGATGAACAGTTGCGATAAAGTATTAAAATATGAAAGATTAAGCAAGATCTTTTTCTTCGTTTTTTCCTAAACAGCACTCCATTAAGCTCTCAACGGCAAAATCAGAGCCAAACACCAGTCTCCCATCAACTAATGGCTGCACCTATTACCACCATCTCCAACATCTGCAGCTTTTATAACAAACCAAGAAAAGAAAAAATAGCAGTTGCAGCCATATAGAACAACAAACCACACATCTGACCCTGAGCGTACACGGAGATGTGAACGGCTCTTCCTATCCGGAACTTTCTCTGCCCCTAAAGAGACATAAATGGAAAGACAGCGCCTGTGCAGCGATGTGGAGGTCCCCTCACCAGCCCACCTATCCTCTTCTGCTTCTTGTGTTGGATGTATTATAATGTAATCCCGAACTTTGACAAGGGAGAGGCTGGCATGCTGCGGACATCTGGAGACTTTCCTGACTGCCAGAGAGGGTTTAAAGACAGTGAGAGGAAGGAGGAAGGACTCAAACACTGAGAAAGCCTTTCTCAGAGGACCATTACAGCTGGATATGTCACTTTTTTCAACCTTTTGTGGAAGGCTGATCAACAACCCGAACTGCAGTCAAACAACAGTACGATGTTAAAGACGTATGTACATCTCACGGGGGCTGGATCTTCATGCAGAATATTTCACAAACTAAAGGATCTTTACCTTAAATGTGACCAAAAACAGGAAGCGAATTACCCTCTTTGCAGAAGCGTATCATAACTTTCTTTTCCTTACTGAGCTCATCTTTGCTTTTCTGTATGTTTTCCTCACACACATATCCACAAACCATTCAAACAAATGCACAAACAAGAAGCAGACACATGCACATTTCAAACTTCAGGTTTATTTTTAACCAGTGTCGCCACTTTCTGGCACGCACGTGACCTCAAACTGGATTTAATTTGAGGTCTCGGATGTTGCGTGAACATTTGCATGTTTCAAAGTAATAAATGAAGAGCACTTGAAAGATTGTGACTCAGCATGCACTCTGCCGAAACGATTGCTGGTTTGCCGCATTTTTGGAGTGCGCACACACATACGCACACACACAAACACTCATTATTTCTGACAGACCGGGACCTCTTATTTATGCTTTTTTGTCATTTTCACCAGTTTGGAATTCGCTTCCTGTTCTGCACCATTCTGCTTCAACCATATCAAGACAAAAAGATGGTAGTTTGCACGTAATGAAATGCAATGCACATGTAGAAAAAAAAGGTGAGGATGGGGGCATTGTTTATAACCTCAAACCATGCTACAGCTTCCATGGTGTTTTGTCGTACAGCTGATGCAACTGTCCTCAGTCGCGTATTTTGAGAGCCATAGCAAAGTGGATTTCTGTTTAAACTGATAGATAACCAGCAAACCTGACCAGGCAGGGCGGACATTTTTTTTTTTCAGAGCTGCTGTAAATACTGTGTGCACGCCAGCCAGTCATAGGAAAGACACAAGCGCTGTTGGACTTTTAACAACGTGAAACTGACGGTCCAGCTTGCGTGTGTGTGACTGGGTTCGCCGTGCGAATCGTCTCAGCTTTCTCTGTTTCTCATTTCTATAGATGTGTATTATTTTGTTACATCGTAAAATATCAACTTATGGTTGGTATGTCAGAGCAATCTCTCATTGGTGGGGGCCATAGCAGCAATGGGGGTGCCATGGAAACTGATTTAGTTGTGGCCAGTAAATGAAATAAGTTGTTTTCATTGAGGGAAATGGTGCATATCTATGACAGAAACCTCACTGACATTGTCTGAGTTTTCCCAACTGCTGGATTTTTAGGTGTAACACACCGGAGTAACTGCAGTATGACAGAGGACGTAAACTTTGATCCCAGAACAAAATGTATAAATGACGCTAAGGAATGCAGCTGAATGAACTATTGCTTTATGGCTTGATGCACCAATCCCAACTTGACAGCGTTGCTTGTGTCCTGAATCTCCTGCACAGGGCAGACAAGGTAACACAAAACCACAACTGTGACAACTCTGAACATGTGGGATCTGCTGAAGAACTTTTCGAAGCCTGCTCTCCATTTGGTTGTTCTGCTGTTATGTATTTAAGTGCTGTTGAGTCAGACCCTGCTGGGGGATAATCTGATTCAGTCTTATTACATCTCTCAGTTCTTCTGTATTCTACCAGCCGCCATCTAGCTGTAATATTTATAAGTCTCCATAAACAGTATGTACAGGTTCTTGTATTGTGAAGAGGTCTGGAGCCCCGTCTGTCGCCGCTTTGTCACTTTACTGTTTATGCAAGCAGGAGATTATATGCAATCGAACTGCCCCCCACGCCCCCCTCCCATTTAATGACTGTAACTGTCCGCCATCATGCTGATCATACAGATCGTAGGTGGTGACTGACTGTGTAGTGATAAGTCCAAACTAAAATGTTTGTTTACCTTCAGAATGCACATTTTCACTAATGTTCATTTTACCCTTTGCTAGAAATATCAACAACAGTATGTTCATCTGTGCCTTGAGATACAGTGAGAAAGTTAGATTGTCCCTATAAGTCCAGACTTGCACCCTATTCTTCCACTTGACGTCTAGTACTGATTGTAAGGTTACATGTGTTTTTATTAACTTCATATATATTTTTTACATTTGGAGTGATTGTTTTATGGAGCTTTGTAAAAGTATTTTGGTTCAAGCAGGGAAAAAAGATGTTCTCAATGTTAACGTCAAACATTTTCCCCTAGAAAAAGCCTGTTTTTTTTTTTGTTTGTTTTTTTCATACCCAACTTTAAAGTCCCCTTTGAAAGAATTTAGGCCGCACCGCCCCAAAAGCTACGTCCTCTTGATTTGTCTGTTCGAGTCGGAGGGTGCAGTTCAGCCTCAGCAAAGACCGTCAAGTGGCCTCTTCATGGCCACTGCAGGCAAAAACAGACCAGACATACTGTTCAGAGCTCTCAGTGCTCATGCCAAGACTTGATGATCATACGGTCCTTCTGTGCTTTGCTTTCTCTGTTATTGTTTCTACTTACTACCACTCTTCTCATTTGCCATCTCCCCAATCTCGCATCCTTTAAACCACTTCCAATTTTCCTTTTAGAGATGCTGAACATGCCTTTTCTTTTCTTCTCTTCCACCTTCATCCTCTTGCTTCTCCACATCTTCCTCAGACTCTTGGTTCTGAAAGGGAAAGCCGCGGCCCTAAACAGCAGTGATGAGTGTTGTTGTTGGTTCAGCGAGCTGTTTGTATCGAAGGCCAGTGGCCTGTCAGCGAATAGTGATGGGCAGCTCCAAGGGTATAGCCCGAAAAGGTCAGAGGTCAGAGCTGCATCTAATCCTGTCTCTACATCTTGGCTCAGGGCTTCTAAATACAGGGTAGGGGAAGACGGGCAGCTTGGCGGTGATGTCCACTTTAGGGATAATTAAAACAGTCGACGGTATCGAATGTCCAGCTCTCACGCTGCCAGAGATACACGTGATCATCCCATCGGTGTGTATGCGTGTGTGTGTGTTGTCATTAATATGTCAGCGAGGGCTCTCTGGACATGTGAACTGGTGTGTTTGTAAGCCGCTGCACATCCCAGAGTAAGAGGACGCTGAATGACTTATGTGCACGTGTGTTTGCCAGAATTGGCCTCCAGGGATTGTTTGTATTTATCTTTAAGGCTGACATCATCACTGTGGGTCAGGATTTCTGTAAATAGCAACTCGGTGATGCAAACTCTTAACAACAACCCTCAAACCCTCATCCTGCCTTACTGCCGCCATAAATTTTCTTTCTGTCACTTCTGTCCCTCCGCCCAATAAAAGCTACTCTACCATGCAGACAATCTAACAGTTTCACTACTACTACTAATCTAAACAGTGTGACCTCTTAACCATTTGTGTCTCTTTCATTTTCCTTCCTCCCGGAGCATTGGAGTCGGGGGTCCCAGGAAGAGCCCAGCTGTTGGAACCTGTAGGTTTTATGACATGTTGGAGGGTCTTTCCTCTTGGAGGCCCGGCTTCAAAGAAAGAAGGGCATTTTAAAGGGCAAAGTTGAAACTCCATCCTCTGCTACGCATGCTGCCTTTCTTCCTTACAAGGCCCTAAAGTACGCTAACACCACCGCTAACCCCACTGTACATCCACTCCGTCCACTGAAACCCCCTAGTCGGACCCCCTTCAGAATAAAGACCAGTTGTGACTTTTCGGGCATCATGCCACCACTCGACATGTTACAGGTCTTATTGGTTGCTTCCAGTGGCGAGAGCCTGCGTTAGTGTTGACACGGTGGAATGTACTGACTGGTCATCTGGGACTCAAGTGAAGACTTTACAGGTTTCGAGACTTCTATGGCTTTTGTGGCGCCATAAAGAAACAGCTGGGTGCTGTTTCAGAGTTTGTCGGTGCCTCTGATCCATGAATGATGGCAGCTTTGCAAAACCCATTTTTGTGGAACCGGAGAGTCGGTGTGATAGCTTCTGAAATATTTTGGACATGGGTTACTTTGGATGTTACCATTTGAAAATTCCTTCATGGAAAAGAGGTGGTTAAGCAGTGGAGGGGACAAGAGGCTGCTTCTGCTTTTCCTGCTCAAGAACCAGCTAAAGACTTAACAGAAATCCTCTAAAGCTCTGCCGGTGTATGTATAAACATCCGTTATTTAAGTCATTGTTTTTTCCCCTTTATAAAGTAGACTAGAATGTACTTAGTGGAGATTGGAGTGGCTCGGTAGAAATGGCTCATGGGCAGCGTGCGCAGGCCCTTTTCCTCAAAGGCCTGCATTGTAAAGCCAGGGTCATGGTGTCATTGGGTGGCGTAGGCTGTAATCTGCACTTAACCAGCACTTAACTTTAAGACCTCAAACGACTAATGCCCCCTTTAGTCCCCTTCGTCAAAAAGTTTTCCTTTTCCTGTCCCAGCATTGTACTTTTTAAGTCTGATTTCAGTAGCTGTTCGCTGAATGTACCACAGTCAGGTATGTGTTTTTTGCACCAGCCAGATTAAGAGTATTTAAGAATCATCTCACCAGTGAAAAGAAGGAAATTGGAGCGCACTCGGCGAAAGAGTCATGTTTGAACATATTGACCGAGGCATGGCGCCCTATTATGCCTGCATCTCAGCCTTCTAACATAGTGCCAAAATCATTCCACAGTATTTCCAGTTTACAGCGAGAGACGGTGTCAACTTTTCCCTAAGATTGATAACCTGTCTCTTCGATACTGAAATAAAGAGGAAATGTTCAATTTGAGGGGTTTCTCTTTTTTGTTTGTTTTCTGCTTATGTATGTTTTAATTTTTTTTTTTTTTTGTTAAACAAAAGATGTCTTATTTTGGAAGCTATATCGGATAGATTTTATTTAAGGAAAAATCTTGTACTTTTGTAAAGTGGGCCTTTATTATTGAAATATATTAAGTATTTGTCCATCTTGATTTTAAGAATGATATTTTTTTGCAAGATAATGTATCTTCCTCATTATTATTACACTCCTGGAGAGTACTTCTTCCTGTATTTTGTGTTTGTAATTTTTAATGCGAGACATTTCTTATCACCTGGAGACACAGTGACACACCATGGACGAGAGAGAGACAGTTTCAATGCAAGAGGGAGAGAGAGACAGAGAGAGAGAGAGGGAGCCAGGGTTGTGTCATAGTCATTCAAGAAGAGAGCTATGTGCATTTTATCAGAGCTGAGCAGGTCAGCAGTGCTGAGTGTTTCACCATGTGTCGTCCAGGGTTTCTTTTCTTTCTTTTTCTTTCTTTCTTTCTTTTCTTTTTTTTTTTTTTAAATCGGGGCCCATTCAGCGCTCCGACCTCCTCACTGCTCTGTTCTCCCTCACTCATAAATTCAGGGTTTCTTCTGTGCTGTATGTTTGTAAGTGCTGCCAAAGAAAGAAGCATACAGACCCCAGACACACACGTGTATATATAAACACACACAAATAATCCAATTGAAGCAATCTAATAGGAAATACAAGATGATATATATATATACAGTATATAACTGGATCTCATCTCTCTTACTTACATACATACATACATACATACACAGACACAAGAACTTCAGGCCTTTACAATTAACTGTTTTTAATGCTCTGTGTTTATGTGTTTATGCGCAGAAGAAGGAGACTGGCAGACAGAGGTGTCAAATGTGTGTAATGCAATCAGAGTTTATGATTTATCATTGCTTCTCAGTGTGTCAGTACTGCCAGGTGGACTGTATCGGGAGGCTGTTCTGTTTTTTTTTTTTGTTTTTTTTCCCGTTTTAGACTTAATACATTGTGCATGTTTTAACCTTACTGTGGCTGGCGCACTCTGCATGTAGGTCTCTTGAAGCTGCCAACCGTACAGCAGACCATATGTATTCCAATAAAAATAAAAACCAACCTGTTTGTAACACGTCTCTGGGCTGGAACTTGTGTCAAGTGTGTGTGCGTGTGCGAACCTGATCATGTGTAAAAAACCACGTATGTTAATCTCTTTTATACATTTTGAAGAACAAGCTCAGCAAGTTTTAATTTCATAGTGGTGCACCCTCTGTGTGTGTGTGTGTGTGTGTGTGTGTGTGTGTGCATGCACCCAATCCCCTGGTTTGTACAGAGGAAATAGGGGAGAACAGCAGCTGACGGTATGCAAAATAAGCAGGCAGACAAATGAGGCAAATTGGTCAGGTACAAAGAGGAAAACCACAAGCTGTTGTGGAATGCAAAGTCAGCACGCACAGCTTTCCCTTAAACAGTTACGCCTCACAATGTGAGAGCCAGCCCTTCTGTTCTCACCACTGTGCCTCACTTTGTATGATCTAATCTACACAATCTCATCTGATGAGTTTGACTTGTCATGTAAAAATAACCAGCCCCTGGTTCTCTGTTACTTTATTAACACTCGGTGCGTCTCGGCCTCTCTGGCTGGTTATTTCCTACATTTCCCACAATAGTTTTTGGGCAAATCCAGAGAGCAAGCCTGGACATGTTGAACTACATGACTTTATGTGGAAGTGGAAGTGCAAAAGATCTTCATGGTTTTGAGTCCTGGTCCCTGCCTGCAACGTATTCAGCTCTTATTGGATAGTACTTACTATTCTTTGTCCATATTAATTACATTAATCATCTCAGTGATGTGGACTGTATCTTCCTGATATACGACCACTGACGGAGCTGAAATGCCAGAATTAACCTGGAAAAAGTTTCACTTCTTACTTTTCTCTTGAACATGATCTCAATAACCCACTGAGGGACTTTCTTCAATTTGGCAAACTTGTATTTTTGCTTGGACTTCAGGATGAACTGACTAGATCTTGGTAGTCAAGGTCACTGTGACCTCCAAAAACCAATTTCTTTAGCCATAACTCACCTATTCTTACTCTAATTACAAAACAATTTGACTCAATTGAGTATGAAGATGAAACGATAAAAAGATGACATTTCATATCCAGGTCATCAAAGGTCAACTTCACTGTGACATCATAATGTCCTGCAAAAACACTTCTGGTCATTATTCAGCGGTGGACCTCAGGAAGAGGAGATTGTGACCACGTTTCCTGCAGCTTGACTGGATGGTGGAGGCAAACAACCATGAGCTGGTATTAGACTGACTGTTTTCTGTGAAGTTGTCACTAGTGCTAACAACTTCATATACATTTTTATTATTATTTAGATAAAAAAAAGTCATTATATTCTCCGCCATTTAATTTGTTTCGTGATATTTTTTTAGATTCATAAGATACAATATTGATAGTGATGATGAAATATACTTTTTTTCACAGAACACGTTCTGATAGGTCACAGTATGCCATTTAGCTCAGTGGGTTGAGCAGGCGCCCCATATTGGCCCTGGTTCGAATCCCGAATCCGGTGGCCCTTTGCTGCATGTCATTCACCCTCTCTATGCCTCCCAATTTCCTGTCTCTCTCAACTATCATATCAATTAAAGTCAAAAAGCCTTAATAAACACATTAATATATAGATTTGAATAATACAACCTGACTATACAGTCATTGTTAACGTGATTAGAAAGTCTGGACTTTTCCTGCTATAAGTCAAAATGTCTGGTGTGAAAAAAAGCCTAATGTAAATCCTGAGTACTTGTTGTCTCTTATTAAAGTAATTAATCAAGTGATGAGTCAAAGGAAACTAAAAATATCACCTGTTGTCAAAGTTCAACGTCTGCTACACTTGACTAACAGAAGTAAGGGCATGCCTCAGCCTGTTTGTGGGATGTCATGAGTAAAAGTGGTTGAGAGTCATGGGTTAACACCGTCTCTTGCCTGTGTGGTTTAATCTGTCCTAAGTTCAGATGCAGGGAGGTGCTACCCTAACACACTGGTGCCTGTTTGGACCCTGGTACTCGTGAGCCTCAGCACTGATGCCTGACCTGAATTAGTGCTGTGAAGTCAACCATAGAAATGACTCAGTGGCACTCCAGGCTGTAGGAGGAGGAGGAGGAGGAAGAGTAGGTGTGAGAGTGAGACAGAGATCTCACTGCCCACAACAGGTGTGAAATACAAGAGACCGAGTGGGATGCTGAATGTGTTCATACATCCTGAGCTGTTGAGGTCGAGCTTACAGCCTGAAAATAACTCTCAAAATGGGGATTTACGTAATTTAGAGAGCTGATTCACATTGTCAACATTATACAAGCGTGATTGCAAAGTGACGATGTACTGTAGTTCCTGGATCTTAACGGAGATTTGATTTGCATAATTACCAAAATGCATGTAAGAGCAGGTGGGAGGTGTTTGTGCCATTGAACGAGCACATTCCACCTCACACCTATAAATTACCTGCAATGTGCTCGGGCACGCTGGCTGCAGTCTCTCATCCAAAGACCCACAGCTCTCCCTATCTGATGTTCTCCGTCTCTGCTTCTCTATCAAGTAATCAGTTGATGTGGGCTGGAGGCTGTGATGAGAAATAACCTCACCAGTCAACAGTTACACACTGCTCTGAGCCTATGGTTTACCAGGGAGGTGAAAATACCCGAGTGCTGGAGTCCAAAACCCCAGCTCAAATTACTGTTGTTACATCAAACATCTCCTTTGGTCACGATAATAATAACCACAGCTCTGGGGGAAAACAAGGCCTGTGACGCTCAAAGAGTGCATGGAAACAGAGGGGCACAGAGCCCTGAAATATAACTCCCCCAGAAAAAAACTCATAGCTCATGGTTGACCATTTTAATCTCTCCCCCTCATTCATCAGATCCCCCACTATGTGGAGCTGCTGCCAGGGACCCTCACCGGCCCCCCCTCTTCACACAGTACCACAGACCCTGGGAAGCAGCCAGACCTGCAGTGAAGGGGGGGGGTCGCTGGACGGTCAGAGCAGAAGTAGCCATGTTGCTTTTGTACATACATGGATAAACATTAAGAAGTCCACATCTGCAGGTGAAGGAAAATGGTGTTCCACAACAAAACACACTGATTTCAATCTGCAGTTTCTTGTCTTTTAATAACAAAACAATTGACAATATAAAAAAAGTATGTGATGACAACCATAATAAAATACTTAAACTGCTATAGCAACAAAAACATTCACACTTCTTTTGACTTCTGTCTTTTTTTATCTTTTAAACTATTTTAACTACACTCTGCAACCTAAATAAGAGAAATTAAATTTACGAGGCATCGAGCTACAGCACATAGCAATGTTTTCAATCTTAAGACAACCAAAACGAGGCCTCTGGAATGACAGAGGGAAACATCTTCTGCCCAGAAGAGCGAGGACGGTTTCAGTGGATTGACACTGTGCTTCTGAGTTGGTCGTCTGCCTTGTATAATATCTGGTTGTAGGTTGTGTGTACGTTTAGTAAAGAAGTTTCCAGTCGTTCCTCGACGTTCAGGCAGGGACACATAAATAGATGCTGGTTTCTGAAAGCAAACTCCACATGGGATCAAATACACTGAATCACTCCAAGTACCAAAAGTAATGCCATGCTTCTCTTTTAGAGGAGAATCCCACATTTATAAAGTTTCAGATAGATTATTACAATAGCATGTAATAATTGAGATTTATCACCAGCCCAGTGTTTGTAGTAGGTTCCACCTGTCTGTTTAGTGAAATGTAGGTATACTGTGTATATATATATATATTTATGTGTATATATATATATAAATACACTAACATCCCAAACTAAAAGTCTGAGTGTGCTCCATTGAAAGAATTGTAATTCCACATTATAAATACAACCAGGAAATAAACTCTAGACGTGTGTTTTAGTTAAAAGGCAAAGAGGCAACGTTGTTTCTGGGATTTCCAAGATCTTTCACATACAGAGATATCAACAGTCCATGGGTGACGAGGTCGTTTGGCAGGGACCATCTCAGACACTGGGGGTCGGCTGCGCCTGCTGGGGGTTGCTGGCGGCTGTGGGAGTGGCCTGTCGGGGAATCGTGTACATGGGGCCGAGGAACTGGTCTGCGATGCGTCCGGCCTCGCGGAGCCCGCTGAGCAGGGCGCCGTGAACTGTGGCTGGGTAATTCCTGATGGTGTGCTCGCCAGCGAAGAACAAACGAGGGACAGGCTGAGAGGAAAGAGAGAGAGAGAGGAAAAAAAAAAGAAAAACACATTGAGATCGATGTGGGATTGTCCTGACATAATAAAGCACTTAAAGAAAATAGGGGGACTGGTGAGAGGAGGGGGGGGGTAGTGTGGTAGTAAAGTGCCAGAAGTCATCAGCCAGCACATAAATATGACTTGTTCACATCCATCAGCGCGGTGCATCAAAAGAGCCAAAAAAACATCTGTGTTGGGAATAAACTGCTCAGCTTTGGTTTGGGTGAATACTGTGGGCAGGCTGGGATGCCTTCTCTTCCTCAGTTTCACACACACACACACACACACACACACACACACGGTTTGATGAGCATCAACACTTTTCTCCTCTCTCTCTCTATTTACCTGTGATGCTCCTGGTATAGCGGGGCCAGGTGTGATGGGCTGTGCCATGAGGTCGTAGTCGTTGCCCGAGGAACCTGCTGCGACGTACGAGTACGAGCCCCGTGCCCAGGGGTCGGCGCGCCAACGGGTGACCACAGTTTCTTTAGGCTGCCATGACGACAAACAACAACAACACATACTTTTTTAAGGAGTTTCCATGATGACATTAGAGGGGACCTGTAAACAGCTGGATGGCAAACAGTTACGACGCTGGCTCCCATGCATATGATTTTATCCTATTTGAAACCATAAGAAATGATTTATAATGACGGGTGGTTTGGAAACGGCTCCACTTGCGAGTGCCTTTCACATATGCTCTCTGTGTAAAGCTGTGCTGGTTGTGGGGGTCAATTCAGCAACGAGTTTGACATTCCACTAAAAGTACTGGAAAAACCAGAGAAAGCTCTAATGACTGAGGTTTAAAAAAAAATAGAAAAATACAGTTCAGTACTACTTTTCTGTAAACAAACACAATGAAGTAGTCCTTGAATAAAACTTTGTCAACTTATTACGCAATCTGGTTATGTGGATAAGTGAAAGAGGAACTGAAAGAGCGAGGTCAAGGAGTAAGTGTCATGAAGAACATAACATCTATGAATGTGAGAGCAAACAGTGTGGGTCTTTGTCTGTCATGGGTGATGTAGAAACGTTTGTACCTGCGGTACAGCGCTGCTTCCAAATATTCCTTTGAGAATGGCCAGACAGCGTCCAACAATAACGTCATCGCTGATGTTCTCCATGATGCCAGCGGCCTCACCAGCCATCAGGGCCAGCAGGATTGGGGCTGAGGGAAAAGTCACACTCTGTTACAGACTAGTGAGTTTTATTGGAGAGAAAAGGGACAAATATGACCAGAAAATTTATTTCAGCACCATTGGGTTATTGTTTAATCTTGAGGGAATCGTTGAGAATCAGTGAGAATAATGAAATATACAAATTATATCAAAATCAACAGCGTGACTGAAATAACAAGTGATCTCCTGTCACCTTTGTAGAGGTTCCAGAAGAGGAAGAGTTCGCCTCGACTTGCTGTGGTGGAGCCAACGTGGCCAAACAGGTTGACACTTGGATCCCAGAACACACGGTCAAAGCACAGCACCACCTTTAGGCAGAGGGGAAAACGATATATATATAAATAACAGGCAAAGACAACCATAGGAACTATTTTAGTCAAAAACTCAGTTGCCTGTGAAGTACATCTCATGTTCAGCACATTTAGTGCCAACACTAGTGACTGTGGTGTGAACGGCAGAGCTCCCTCTGCTGGAAATGAAGCCTTAGTAGCAGCCCAAATTGCATAATCATGCAGTAGTCTGTGTGCTGCAGCAGAATTAGGAGCTAAACTACACTGCTGCAGACGATGCTCAGCTACAGAGAGGCAGGGTGAAGAGCTGGTGGGTCAGGAGTGACGCAGAATGAGCACTCTGATCCGATTACTGACAAAAAGCATCCTCTGTCAGCAAGCAACAAGCTCTGACTCACTGTCAGTGTCTGTCCCACCACTGTCCATGTTACATCCAAGCAGAGAACCAGGATGAAGCAATAAAAACCCTCTATTTATAGAACAGGGGGGAATCCTTCTCTCTGTTCTGCATGCTAACACCTAAACTCTTTTAAGAGGAGGGAGGAAATCTGTTGAATACAAAGCAGGATCTGAGAGAATGTGCATGGAAAAATACCCAGCTAATTCTGAATGCTCATTGTGTTGTTGGCTGCAGGAGCCTTTGTAGAAGCTGAAGGTCGACTTATCAGCATGAGGACATTGCAGCATGAGATCTCCCTGAGGAACCGACCCAAAGGCCGGCTGGAAACACACTAAACGACTGAAAACACGGTCCTGGTTTGACATGGTGACTCATCTCAAAACTAGAATGAGTTGCACGTTGTTCTGTGGTGATCAGCAAACCTCTGCCCTCCCACTTGACTATCAGACAATGAAAACAGTTTAGGATAAAATCTGGACAAATGGGAATGTGATCCACTGGTTTGATCTGGAAGGAATGAGGGAAGATTGTTCTGATAAAGCTTAAGCACCATATGGCAATGTAAGCTGAATGAGAAGTCCAACCTTGTTGAGGTTGCCAAAGCCCATCCTCTGTATGGCAGATGTTTTCCACTCGGGCAGCGGGGGTACAAACTGCACAGCGGGGGGCTGCTGCTTCAACACACCGAGGGGCAGGGTGCACAGCACAGCGTCGCACTTGTATATGAACGTCTGGGTTGTGGATCGAGTGTTGACTGCTATCACCTCACAGCCTGGAGTTCAAACAGACGAAGAACTGTTATGCACACATGGTGCGTCCATATAAAGACATGAAGTATGAAATTCATTATAGAAGATGCACAAACAATAGTGAAGCACGTACCAGATGCTGTGTACCGGACCTGCCGCACCGCTGTGTTTAGTTTGATGTCCAAGCCTTCAGCCAGAGCCACGGGAACACAGGAGTAACCGTTCCTCACTGTCAGGTGGCTGCCAGTAAACTCAAAGTCATCATCCTGTGGACAAATTAACAACCTGTCAATCAGGTACCATAATGAACATAGTAATTTATAAAAACATGACAGCAGGAGTGTCCAAGTCAAACTTGCAGGAACACACAAGTGACAGTTAAAGACTTTTAACTCTTTGCTGTGCAAGACTATTGTCAGGATAACACGGTTATGACTTTTTTAAATGGGTACATGTGTATACCTGATCCCAGTGCTTGAGAGAAAGGGTGGAGAGGGGCGTAGCGTTGGCAAACTCCAAGTTGGCAAAGTGCCAGTCCAGGATCTGCCGATCCCTGGATGACAGGTAAACATCACTGTGGGAAAAAAGGAAAGCAAAGAGACATGGTGATGTATCCAGACAGCTATTCAGACATCAGTGACAGGTTTGCTCATGCACAGGCCAGAAAAAAAAACACTGCTCATGCACAAACACAACAACACATAACACACTAAATGACATAATACTAACTGAAAACAAAATTGCAAAAAAAAAAGGCAACAGGACATAACAGGTAGAAATGTGCCACTAAGGGCTGTAGGGCTGTAGAAAGCAAGTTGTTCATGAGACGAGGCCACATCAGCAACACTGCTTCAAGATACCCAGTCTAGTATTCATAGCCTAGATAGCTCCTGATTAAAACAACTAATAAAAACTATTAACTGTTACATCACAGGCACATGCACTCAGCCAAATGTGATTCTAATAAAGGATAGAGGGCAGACATGTCTGAACAATTAATTAATGTGTAAGTAAACAAACATTTTAACTAATATGGTGCCAAACAGCATAGAGAAGGAACAGCAGCTGTTGAAGGAGTGTTTATTGAAACTTCCTTGGGGTGAGTTACCTGGGTGGGTTGGCCTCCAGCTCCTGCAGCTTCTCCTCCATTTTGACCTGCATCTCCACTAACTCATCGTACTCCTACACAGACACAGCAGACAGCGAGGAGATTAGATTAGATCTTTGCACAATTGCTCTACAGCAAGGAAATCTCGTTTGTTTTCTTGAAATAACAAACACTTATTGATTGTGATCACATATCAACAATTTGATGACAAGCACTTGACACTTTATGAACACATTAATCTTTAACTATGGTGGAGATGGAAGTGGATTTCACTGTCCCAGTATTACTAATGTCCCACTTCTTTAGCTTTATACATTCAAGCTAACTTCCAAAACTGCTCTTTAATGACTTGGAGACTAAAAGTGGTGGTGACATCTTAAACCAGGTGAGAGTGTATGGAATGCAAATGCATGTTTGGGTGTGTGTACACGGCACACACCCAGAGGGTTTCAGGTCATGTAGAAAGGACAAGCCATCTCTACAGAAAGGGCTGACTCAACCTGTTCATCAGTTCACCACAACAGATTCAACTATGACAGCAACGCGGTCCTGGCAGTACCACCTACCACGCCAGGCCCCATGACTCAGGTACTCCGAGGCCAGTTTACAACATTCGACCCATATACAGCTATGTTTATTTAGAAACTGCTGCTACAGCCATGACTTTACTTCACCTTAAACCTTGTTACATGTTGTAGTCATGCACATAAATGTCCATTCTGCGTTCCTGAAAATGTGTGTATGCATCTGTAGACATAAAGACAGTCAGACCGTGATTCAAAGCCTTGAAGTGGTTTCTCAGACGGCGGATGGGCTGCAGACAAAATGCAGTTCAGACACCAGCTGTGTTTAAACCAACGAAAACCTCCCTCTAAAATACACACATGGCCGTAGTGGAGGTGATTTGTCCGCACCAAAAATAAAACAGCGGTACTCGCTCTAATAATACATCCCACCGGGGCATTAAACCACTTAAACATAGCCTGTCTCGTTTACTTAGATAGCACGGCATTAAAATAAATTCTGCAAGGCACCCTGACCTAGTAGTCCATAAAACATCCCCTGTACATGCTCGTACGTTCAGCACAACACTCTTCTTACAAATGTTATTTTTCAGAGCAGAAACACTGACTCCTCCTGGAAATTGTGGCGGTTGACCCTCTGACCTTTTGATACACTTAATAATGAACCAAGGAAATCTAATACTGCTTCAAAGTTGCTTAAACTACAGCAACAACACACAGGCACTATGTATTACCCACAACGCCACAGTTGGAAATAGTTAGCTCTTAAACCTAACTGCTGTGACCAGATTATTTTAAGTCATGCAGCCGGAGATCTGAGGAAGTAATGACACTGCCACGCAGGAATCCGTTCTGGACAACAACCAGTCTAGATAGTGGCTCGCAGCTTGAACATATCAGTAGGGAGAAGTGTGAGCTTGATTGTAAACCTTCTCTTCAGCTTTGTTTTTCTGGAATAATAATTGAGCTCACTTTGCAGAGCGCGGTGAGGTCACGGTGCTTGCTCTTCACCAGGAACTCAGCTGTGATGTCTCTGGGTGGTTTGACTTCGCTGGCCTCTTTGTACTGCTGATGGAGCTCCTTAACCCGTTCCTTACAGGTCACCATCTGATGGGGAAAAGAAACGAAAAAGGAAGGGTGAAGGGAGGGAGAGGAAGATGGTTCATGAGTGGAGGGTGGATGGCAGGAACGAAGGCAGAATTTTAACACTGGACAACAGGTTCAATGTAATCAGACAAAGGCTAATTAGTTTGAAGTACAAAGAAAACCTAACTTGCTCTCACCTTGTTGAGAAGATCCCTCAGATCTTCCTGAGTCTTCACAATCTTCTTCCAGTGTTCTATCTGCTCATCTTTTACGTGCTTCTCCTGCAGCCTGCACACACACACAATTAAAATCAGTACTTGTGTGTATCTGTATACATCTCTTCTTTGTTTCCACATGTGCCGGCGGATACATCCGTCCCCATCTCCTGTGTATAACCTCATGTAGTGCGCGGCACACTCACTGTATGACCACCTCCAGGGCCTGTCCCAGAGAAACAGGTTTGTTGTTGAGGAAGTTGAAGTCCAGCTGGTGGCTGAGGTAGGAGGTGGCTTCCAGCAGTCTGTTGAACTCTTGCTCCACCATTTCATCCTTTTCCTTTGGCACCTGGACACACACATCCAACCATATGAATACACTGTTCTATCAGTAACACTAAAGAAAGCTGAGATTGAAGATATAAACAATGAAATACATGGACTGAAAATAAGAGTACTATCACTAGATAAATAAACTGAATTTCACAAAAACATTGTTATGTTTTGTCTTGATAGAATGTATATTCATATTTATATCTATACCAAGTCAACATTTTAACTTATATCATAGTGTATGCTTGTGTTTGAATCAGCGATTGACCTGCAGTACATAATCAGAAGAAGCATATATACACTCATTGCCCCAAAAGACACCAAAATCCCACATCTGGAAGAACATGCAGGAACAGACTTCAGACATGCTTCCAAAATTAAAAACATCAGATATGGACAACATGCAACAGTCTGAAACACAAATCCACATTTGACGACCTTGGCTGATTTGAATAGATATTGTCATCTCTATAATTACAATTTAGGCACAATGGTGCTATCAGATAACTTGTACAGTATTTCCATTAGTACCACACAGTGGTATTTAGAATGGAAATGTCTTGTTTGCATTTCCTGAAAAGTGTAACATCAACATATTACGTGGACATTAATATATAATGAATGGTAAATCACATTTATTGTAATTGTCCTACTCTTTTTTATCTCATACATGGAGGTGAAAGAGTAAAATGAAAATGAATGGCGGTGGTTTGGTGCCTTTAAGAACTGACTGGATATTAGGTAAAGAAGGTATTATGTAAATAAACCAATACATACACTTGTGCACCGTTCACCCTATAGTGGTTCACCAAAAGATGAACATGGAGGGGGTTGAGAAAACAGGAGGGGAGGGGGGAGAGAGAGAGAGAAAGAAAAATATTAAGTAAACACAAGTTTAACCTCAAACAGGTTTGCACAAAGTAAAACATGTACATTTAATTTGCCTTTTCCTGTAGAGGAGGAAACCAATTACACATGATGTAAATGGCTTAAGAGCCCTGCTGGTCTGTCTCTACTTCAATGGAAGTGTCCTGAACGTGAACCTAAACATCCTACTACTGTTGCTGCCACTTGACAGAGAGAACAAAAAAAATAAAAGGGAAGAGCACTGTTTATTTCTAAGCTAATGACATTAGGTTATATCTGTTTTCTGTTCTGCTCTGAAAGGAACAGGAGCCGTTGTTGACGACACACTGGGGTAAGCAGTTAAAGGCAGAGTGTATCTGTGCCCCATGGAAAGCCAGATCCCTGCCTCGGGACAAAAACAGGCTTGGAAAACAGCAATAAACCCGGACACAGAGCACTTTAGTATCAAGAGGAAACACTTGTATATATATATAAACATCACCTATTGAAGGAAGTAAACAACACAAGGTCCTGGGTTAAAACATGTAGTTGGGATATATCTGAGGCAGATGTAACTGTGCTGCCCTAATGCATGCTTATTCCTGAGGTTAGCTGTTAGCGAACTTGATCTAATGCAGAGGTGAAAGCATCAGTGAGACTAAAGCAGACATGTATTTTTCAGGCATGAGCGAGCTAGATTAAAACACATGCATGCCTCTGCTGCCATTAGCCTCTCGCCATCTTTCAAGCTGTGAGGTAAATTTCTGGATTTTATGAGAATACCTGTGATTTTAACAAATAACAGAAAATGGAGCCTTTTTACAATGACGGTAAACATTTAAATAACTTGAAAGGTATGTCAGGATTCCACTTGTTAAAATGAGAGGAAATTCTTAGGAGCTTGGCTACTGCGGGATAATGGATGAGAGGCAACTCAGTTAATTCATGAAGATATTTCGTGATACTCACAGCCTGGCCATTGGCTTCATACAGTGGACATTTCTGTTTGATCTTGGCCAGCTCCATGTTGACCTGCTTACTGATCACTGCCATGGGATTCCCTCCTGAACAAGCAACAACACACAAAGCTGACAGTGAAACAGCGTATACATGGGCAACGTCACCCTCTGTAGGTGGACATCAGTAATTACAGCATCTCCATTATGTGGCTCTGTTAAAGCAATGACCTCAAATCATGTGGTACTGAGAATAAAGTGCATGTTTCTGTTCCAGCCAAACATAACACAGAACTTATACTTCAAAGATCAGCTGATAGATTATCCATGTGGAAATGAAAATGTATTTTTTTTAAAATTGGTCCCCATATGATACAGCTGGAGACTTCAGATTTAAATTTTGACTCAACATTCATACTAGTATGAAAAAAAAAAGAACCAGATTCATACCCAGGCCTGTCACCACCATTGCTCCAAGATCAGCAACATAATTGCCCTTCCTAAATGTCGCTACTCTGCCTCCAACGCGGTCCTGTGAGGAAAAATTAAGTTCAAATTTATAAAAAAGTATAAAGAATTAGATGCTAAACCTGTGGCAGTTATAAAATGTTAAAAATCAAGGTAAATCTAAGTCAGCTGATCAACTTAACGTTTAGAAAACGGTATTAAAAACCTACCCTGGCCTCCAATACTGTAACGTCCATCCCAAAACTCTGCAGCTGCCTGGCTGCAGCAAGGCCAGACACACCTCCACCAATAACTATAACCTTCCCAGTCTTCTTAGCTGTAATGACAAGCACACATTAATTAGGTATCATTACACTAGGTATGATGAAACTTTTGTAAACATGTGTTTTTTTTGGGAGGGGGGAAACAAGATGTTTTTGCTTTCCAGCGGAAGAAACTTTTATTGTACTGACATTTGGTAAATGCCTTGTTTTTGGTTTCCTTTTTAACAAGTGGAATGAATGAAGAGAACTCACTGGGTAAGGGCTTGACCCTCTTGTAAATGCCAAAGTTTATGAGCCCATGTCTTTCTAAGTAGCTGTGTATCCTGTGGACCAGCACAGCATCACCTAAACAGGGAAGAAAAATACATCACATTACAATTTCCATATGAATGTAATATTCTTTAAAAATAAAAAATAAACAAAGAACAAAAAATGTGGAGAAGTACAAAGAAAATATTATGTTAAATCCAATGTCTTACTGTTGTATGGAGCTTCTAGCTGCTGTGCTGCAGCCTCGAAAGTCAGCTGGATCTTAGGGTTGTCCAGCCACAGTTGGAGCTGGATGAGATTAATATGAATTAGGACAGTGTAGTAAATATGCATAAAAAACTAGTATCCCACAGTCTTTGAACAATGAACATGTGTTGAGATGTTAGAAATGGCACTTACTGTACGGTTGCGGATATAGAGGAAGACCTTCTGAGTTTGCTGGGAGCCACTGATGATGTCAGGGAAGCAAGCGGCCTCCTGAGATGTCATACGGTCGTGAGGAAGACGGCTCTGAAAAGCAGCTCCCTCGACACCTAAAAATAAATGTGCATACCTCTGTTATTAACTCTAAGTGTAATGTAGGGTCAATTAAAGATCAAAAGCCAGAGAATAAACGTGAGTTAGAAATTAACATATCAGATACCTCCAGTTTCAGACTCACCAGATGGCTCTTCTGGCTCACTGTCATTCTCTTCCTCTGGTGGTGGAGCTGGAGGGGGGATGACCTGCTTCCTCTCTTTCTCTGCTTTGGCGTTCCTCTCCTCCTCCGAGTAATATTCGTCTTCCGACAGATTGGCCAGGCTCTCGTCCATCTCGCGGTACTCCACCTGCAACGGTAGGCACAATAAAAGCATCATTAAAACCAGCATTTTAGGTACGGGTTGGTTGCTGTTCTCCCACCTTATTTCAAAGTGTCGAATCCTTTCCGGGAATGAGAAAAAGATATAGTGAATATCACACAGTAAAATCTCAAGAAATAACTTCTCTTTCTAATCTGTACAATGTATGTCAGTGAGAAAATGTGATTAAAGATACAATTAAAGAGTAATGTTGCACCTATCCCTATCCCTATCTTATCCTCGCGTAGCGTGCAGAAACCTAAAATGTTTACTTTTGTTCGCTTTCTTCGACTCGTCCTGCGGACTTCTGCTGAGTCCTGATCTGCCCCACCAGGGCCGGCTTGGTGGGGCAGAGGGGCTCCCCCAGGTTCCCCACTAGGGGATGACCTCTCCTTCTTCTTTGCCTCCATAGCTCCTCCAGCTGAGGCTGAGGAGCCAGTCTGGGCGTCAGAAATCGGGGCCCTATCACCTCCTGCTGCACCAGCAGAGGATGAAGAGGAGGAGGAAGAGGAGCCAGCATCTGACTTCTTGCTAGACAGCATTATGGAGGATGTTGGAGGCCTCTCCTGAACAAATGGGAAACAGGAGTGAGATGAAACACTTATAGATAAAACATTAGCAATAGCAGCCCAGGTTACAATTTTATGTGAAATGGCTCAAATTTTAATGTTAAAAAGGAATATTACAAAAACATTAGATGAAAATGGGTTGTGTGTACTAAGAAAAAACAAACAAACAAAACAATTGTCTACCGTTTGTGGTATTCCCAATTATGAAGACAAATGTGTATAAAAACTATAGAATAAATTAGTTACAATAAAAAACCTAAATATCCTGCTCATTTATTAATTCACTAGTGCTTTGTTTGTCAAATACAAATGAACAAATATCAGAGATATGAGATTAAAACCCCTTTGTCGTCTGGTCACTTTGCTGTTGGGGGCAGTGAACGCACCTGCTACAACAGACTAACAACCACAAAAGACTGTGCAACATTGGCATCACCCAAAAATGTCATTGAAGTTTCACTAGATGTTTTAAATCATTTTGACTGTGCATGAATGTCATGGTTTTATGAAATGAGGGCTCCATGGTACAGAAACCTTGTCTTGTTTTACCCATTTCTCCGTGCACCTGGTAATATCCATTCAAACACTGAGAAATGAAGACAGAACCAGAAACAGTGTTACGAACAGGACCAGCTGAACAAAACGTCGGTCTTTTACACATTACCGCGACTGAAATTAAACGTGGATAAACGCTTTGAAAACCCAATTAACTGATTACATTGATAGGACCTAATTAATCATAATGCTTCATCGGCGTCAACTGTGATATATGTTTCCAACTAAGAGTGCTCATTCGTTGAAACCTGAAAATATGAATGTTAAAACCATTTGCTGTGCCCAGACCGATAGTATTTCTGTGATTGATTTGATTAAATTGATTAACCTACGTTAAGCAGTACAATGCTGTGGCTAACGTTAGCTTGCTTCAGCTAACGGTTGCTTTGTTCTCAACGAGCGACGAGCGTATGGGACTTTTTATAACAACGGCGCGGTACTTTAAAATCATTATAACATAAACTATACTGCAAACATAGATCTGAATCCATTCTACATGCATCTCCATTCAAATTTCATCCAACGAGACCATGCTACGTTAGCTTCCACCGCTAACAATAGACCGTGGCTAGCACCAACAGTGGCACTGCAGCAGGTGCGACCTAGTGAAAATGGAGGCGCAGGCTTCACTTGCAAATCGACCTGTTCTCATAAACTGGACACTGGAAAACTTCGTTTAGTCCCTTACATTTATGGACAGTACTTTGGGGCGATAAAGCTGAGAATTAAAATATTGAAAATACTAATATTACCTCTCAATCCTCCGAAGATGTCAACACAAAGATGGCACAGTAGCAGGTCAGCCCCCCTCTCAATGAGCTCGTTCGTGATTGGTTGCTCGAAAACGTTACCCAACACCATGCAGCCAAACGATTGGTCAATATAACTGTCAATCAAAGAAGAGGGCGTGGCCAGACTGCTCGATAGATTTCTTCTTTTTTCCCCCTTTTTTTTACTTTCTGGTCTAAACTTGTACATCGTTTGTGAGAGAAATATATGTGTTATAAAAAGTGGAAATGTATCTGTTTTAATGGACATTTTGTGTTAGCGTGACCGCCCCACTTGTTTTATTACATTCACAGTTTGAGAAACATCAATGATCCCAGATCTTGGTATGTCTGCCTGATAGACAAACTGACGTCAGCCTGGAGGAAGAACAGAGTGGAAGGGAAGGTGGGGGTGGACAGGTAAAGGTGATCTGTTCCGTCGCGCCTTCGACTCAGGGAAGCTCGCCGATGTTTTGTTGATTTCTTTGTTTTCCCTTTTAGAGCCGATTCTGTGTAAGTAAAGCCTCAAATCCTGATTTTCATCGATAGTATGTGTGACTGTGCATCAATTGAACAATTTCTCTTAACCAGAGAATTTAAAAGTCAATCATTTGATCTGTGTTTTGGGCTTGGCTGATTTTGGGTGTTGCTGGTATTTGAGATCTCGAGGTTTGCATATGCTATGGGGCCTTTTGGGTGGTTGGGTTTTGTTGGATTTTAAGTCAGATATGTGCTCATTACCCTGCATTTGATCAAACTGAGGGGAAGACACCAAAGAAGTGGGGAAGTTTAGTCTATACTAGGGAGGGTTTCACACGTTTGCTGTGACTGTGATATAAAACACTAAAAGTAAGGCACTGTACACACTGTAAACAAGTGCAAACTGTTCAATATTCTTCACAACAGAAACTAGAAAATGGTGAAGGAGCAGGAATCAACCAACCGGCCTGACAACACCGCCTTCACTCAGCAGAGGCTTCCGGCATGGCAGCCCATGCTCTCTGCTGGCATTGTCATCCCAGGATTTGTCCTGATAGGTCTGGCATTCATCGGCATTGGCGTCGCCCTCCTTGTGACTTCACGGAGCATCCAAGTGATGGAGGTATGGTTAACCACTGGCAGTCTAAATTTGTTATTTGTTATGCAAAGAATTAGGGGTCTGATGCCACCAGTTTGTCTGAATGTAAAGTGAAGCTTCATGTTTGTACTGGACAGAACAGCAGCACTGCCTTGGGGCTCTATAGATATCACTCAATTTCAATAAATTCATGTTTTAAAATGAACAAATCAGTCTATATTAAAGTTAATTTTATTGCTATCCTGTGATGGAAACGGCCTGCCGAATAGTAGAGTAATAGTCGAGTAGTCAAGTCATAGTCAAGTTGAGCTGGTATAGTGGAAACGTGGCAATAGACTTGATGTGTTTTCAGTGTTGGGACAATAATTTTGCGCACAGAGTTGTCACCTGTAGCTAAGTGATATGTGTTTGTGAGTTTAAATGCGTTATCTGTAGAATGGAAATCAATAATAATATTTCTTGTTCTTTGTTCTTACAGATAGACTACACAGGTGTTGAAAATGACTCACCGTGCTTCAAATGCAGTGATGATGAAATTACGAACTGCAAATGCGAAATGAGGTTCTCCATTGACACTCTCTTAAAGGTAGATCTTTAAGGCAGTGGAGCGTTGCTCAACTCCACACACGAAAAAGTACTTTAATAATTTGTTAAGCCGAATAATACACCTCCTTCTCACTCTTGGTCGTTTTTCTGATTCTGTTTTCCTTAACAGGGGCCTGTGTTCTTCTATTATGGTTTGTCTAACTACTTCCAGAACTACAGAAAGTATGGTGCATCTTTAGATTATAACCAGCTGTCTGGAGATGTATCGTACTTTACGGTGAGTGAACAACAAATCTTTTTTTTTTTCACTGCCCATCTGTAATACAAACAAAGGTTTAAAATTACACTGTTTTATGTCTCCTTGAAGGACCCCGATGACGAATGTGCTCCTTATCAATATGACAACAACAAAAACCCGATTGTACCATGTGGAGCCATTGCAAACAGCATGTTCAATGGTACGTAAAGCCATGACTGCAACAAATTTGAAAACAAATGTATTTTTAATGTCAAGGGAGTATGACATTTTTCATTTGTTGTGTTAAAGACACCTTCAAGCTGTATCAGATTGTCAATGGGACAAATAAACAGGTGCCCTTGGATGGAAAAGGGATTGCTTGGTGGACAGACTACAACGTGAAATACAGAAACCCCACTGTCACACCTCTGAAGAACGCCTTCAACGGTAGTATCTTGTTCAGTTTATTGTAAGAGTTACTAGCTCTGTTGAAGTCACGATGCTGGTTGATTATGTTTTGATGAGGGGAGAGATGAGTGTTGATAAAACATTACTAAAGTGGAGAAGGGATTAAATAGTGGGCTATAGAGCTGTTCAAAGTGTCCTTTAGGAAACATTACATGAAAACTTACATTGTGGTTATTATAGTCAGAATATTGATCATTGAAAATTGTCTTTCAGGTACTGTGAAACCCATATTTTGGCCCAGGCCTGCCTATGAGTTGGACTCCAGTGACCCTGCCAACAATGGCTTCATCAACCAAGATTTCCTGGTGTGGATGAGGAGGGCAGCCCTGCCAAATTTCAGGAAGTTGTATCGACGAATCAGTGAGGGCGATTTCGCACAAGGCCTTCCAGCTGGAAACTACTCCCTTGAAATTGCCTACAGTATCCTTTTGCATGTTACATGTGCAGTGATGAGTTAAAG
Organism: Trachurus trachurus; assembly: GCF_905171665.1. NCBI lineage: Eukaryota > Metazoa > Chordata > Actinopteri > Carangiformes > Carangidae > Trachurus > Trachurus trachurus. The sequence goes on along the minus strand of NC_139907.1, from coordinate 13,462,318 downwards.
AAAAGAACTGGGGACCAGAATCTCATGGTTGTATGACATACTCATGCTCGTAGCCATGGAGAGTCAGTGGTTTTTTTTTGTAAGTTCAGATGATAGAGCAATTGAAATAATAATTTTATGTTAAGCTGTGGTTTGTTTAAATGTTTTTAATGGTTTCATTCACATTGGATCATCTCAAGCCAAAGGAGTCAGGCATTGAACTGGCGTGTCATGTTACACCCACAGCGGCTTTGTCTGACTTGTTTTACCGGTTGGGTGGGGTTCTGTTTTTATGTGAACACAATGACTAAGGAGTTCCTACAAGTGAGAAAAGAGAAGGCAAATTTTCCAACATAAGTAAATGAGTTAGGCAAATAGATATTCACAAGATTGATTGGAGTCTACCTGGGTAAGGCCTATGTAAACTCCTCTTTTGCTGATCTTTTACAATGCAAGCAATGCAGGTGTTTATACAACTAGAAAAGTTTTAGGACTACTGATGCCAAATTAAGCACTGACATTAATGTAAATCAATCGATGGCTAGAAAAACATTGAAATGGTAAAAATTCTTTGTGTATATAATGCGCTTTAGAAAAAGTATTGTCGTGAAGCTGATCTTATTTTGTCTTCTACACATCTCTGTATTTCCCCTTTTGGTGTACTTCCTTAACATTGTGTCCCCCAGACTATCCTGTCCTGAGCTTCGATGGCAGGAAGACGGTGGTGTTCAGCAATGTCTCCTGGATGGGAGGCAAGAATGAGTTCCTGGGTATTGCCTATCTTGTGATTGGGTCAATGTGTGTTGTCATGTCCGTAGTCATGCTAATCGTTTATGCTAAATTCAAGTTCCCTGAAGAGGAATAAACCACTGCTTATGGACTGCAGATGATTAGGGGTTATCTACACCATCAAAAAACTGTCATTACTTTATTCTGGCCATTAAGATGTGTCCTAAGCTACAGAGGAAACCTGACATTGTTTTGTGAGTCAATACTTTTCTCCATTGACTGCAAAATAGGATGAGGCTTTTTGAAAACTGGTATTATTTGCATTTTGTAAATGTACTTGTCTGTGGTTAGGCTCTCTGGAGTGTCAAAACACCACAAAGTAAACTACCATTCATTGCCAGCAGAATAGCTATATAAAAATTGTTTCCTGCTGGTATGTCAGATTCCAGTCCAAAACTGTGTTACCAGTATATGCCAGATTTATTAATTTCTATCAACATGAAGCCATCACCATGAGTTCTTGAGATGAAGGTAGAAAAGTGAGGGCAGAACTGGTGTGCACTGACTGATTATTGACATATGGAGACGTATATTTTTCTAAGTGGAAATGAAAGCGGCTCGGTTTATGCAACTTTAGTTTATTGTTGTTTTCCAGGTGTTTTTCTCAGGCTTACAGAAGTATTGTACTGCCTTTCTTTAACTTCTTTCTTAAAACGAGCTGCATCTTGATCTTCGGCCAGTAATAAAATTAAAGCCATAAATTGTCTAATAAATTATTGATAGCCTACTGGACAGGAAGTTACATTTTACTGTATGTGTGAATTGCAATGCTGTAAATAAATTGCTATTAGGCTATATTGCTCTCAGGGATATGGTGTACGCTATTCAGATGTTTTCTAAATGATTTTTTATCAGTTTTAAGTCTGATTGGTCTTTGTAACTTTGTAACTCTTCATGCTGATATTTATTTAATAAATCGACACCAAAAAAATTGTTGTCCACTTTTCCTTGTCTCATCAGGACACTTCAATGGGCAACTGCATATGTGCCATGTTGGATTCGATTTGTAATAGCCCTTTTTAGTTTAAACCAGTCTATGGTTTAAACCCTGTGTTGGATTCTATGGAAATGCAAGGTTTCCATCATCAATGTTTATTTATTTCATCAATATTCTCGATAGATCTGGATGATTAGGTTCATATGTAAAAGTAATACATAATATTTGTAATGCATATTAAATCTACATAATTAATCATTTATTGGCAGAATGAGTCAGCAAAACGTGTACTTGTTATGCTAATACCAGTCAAGTTGCCCCAAAGATGAACGTTTTTATAGAAAATGTAGTTGTGATATTTCATTTAATCAGTAACATCGAGTTTATTATCACTTTGATGGAAAAGCTAATAGTTTGGGGGGATTCAGATTCAGCCACATCATTGGAGACAACTCCCTTTCTCCCCCTATCTGTGATGCAGGGTCAGAAACAAAGGGAGGAAAAAAAGATCAGTTGCATTATGGGCATTGTAGTTTAACGTGTGGATAGCTCATTCAAACGCGCCTCCTTAGGAACCACAAGTACCACAATCCATTGCGCCGATAAATCTGACTTCCACTGTTGCGGCGTTTTGACAGCAGCACAGCAGTTAGCGTCTGGCCAGCTCAGCAGCCACCGCAGTCAGCTAAGTTAACACAGCGCCAGTCAGTTTGTTTTCTTGGATCATCTTTCCGCTCCGCTAACAGGTCGTCGTTGAGCGGCTCAAAGCAGCATGTCCGACGGCGGGGGGACGGAGGAGAACTCCGGCACCATGGAGGTGTCCGCGGTCCAAACGGTCGCCGACCCCTTGGTGCTGCAGAAGCACATTCGGAAACTGGTACCGTTGCTCCTGGAAGATGGCGGCGAGGCCCCAGCCTCTCTGGAAACCGCCCTAGAGGAGAAGAGTGCCGTGGAGCAGATGAGGAAATTTCTGGCCGATCCCCAAATTCACACCGTCCTGGTCGAAAGAAGTGCACTCAAAGGTACATAACGTTACATACATTCAACGAGATGATTATCCAGCTAATGTGACGCGAATACCTGGACTTTTTTGTTCAACGTTTCGTTATTATGAACGCAACGTGTCTCTAACTATGCATTTCCATCACTAGAAAGGCCTAAAAACAAATAACATTAGCTAAATTAATCTTTTTATGGGTTAGTTTTATTTGACTACGGGTTAGAAAACTATACAAACCTAGCTTGGCTGCTATCTCCAGCCATCAGGAACATGAAAGGTAACTACGCCACACTGGGTGGGGAACGATAACGCAAAGCAGGTGATCAGTGTTTGGCTGTGTAATTATATGTTTTTATGATGCATGTCAACTCAAGCCGTAGCTGATCAAATGTTTGGACATCACCCTGTGTTTATGTCAAAAAGCAGCTTATTAAATAAGCAAATCAAATTCATAATCAATAGTGTTCTGCAAAAGAGAATAAAACAAATACACAGCGCTAATGAAACATAAAACTCCTTATTTTGGAGATTAAGAGACGCCACAAGGATCAAAATCACGTTCATCCAAAGAGAATGAATCCTTTGTGGCAACTACAAGTCATGTTGTATCCACCTTCCTGCGGTTCTGTCATGAGAATCAGCTTGTGTCAAAGAACACATTCTCTTTAGTTTCCTGCAGGAAAATCCAGGCCTGTTTGCCCTTAGTCATGTTTTATGACCGCTAAACCTTGATCCCTTGATACAGCACATGACCAGGCAGACACAGAGACGGAGCCTGTTGGTTTTGGATTCCCAGCCACAGCCTATTCATGTTTTTGTGCTAAGAATACTGATGCTGCAATGCAGAGAGAGTGCAGTATCTGCAGATATCTATCTTTTCCTACAACCCATGATGATGACCTCACTTGCAAAGGATGGTGGGGACACAGATGGATGGAAGCAGACCAGACAGTATAAATGCACTGTCATCCTGCAACACCATGGCACAAAATACATAAATGAACTCATCCCTTGTCAGCTTTCCCAATAATTTATTTTTTACCATCAGCAACAGAGTAATTTTGTTGGCCTTGAGCAATAAACTTACTTACTGGTAAATGTCCCTAAATACTGTACATGGTGAACAGCACACAGCTTTTTCTGATGCTCTGGCTGAGTGATATGGTGATAATAAAACGTAGATGTGACATTACAATTAAGCAACTGCTAACATCCATTTGACCTGACTGAAATGGGGCCTCTGGAGTTTCTGTTGACTTGTTAAGACATTGTTTTTTATTTATTTTTTCTTCACAGAGGATGTTGGAGATGAAGGAGAGGAGGAGAAAGAGTGCATCACTTACAACATCAGCATCGACATACACTATGGGCTCAAGTCCAACAGGTAATTTATGCATCTTCTTATGCAGAAAGGAGGTCAAAATTGCAATCATACCATAGCATGCAATTCCATTTGTAAAATAAAGAAAACACTCTTTATATGGGTTTATTACAGTGACTCGAAATGGTAATGGTTTTTCATTGATCTAAATTCTTAACCCTGAATGTGTTCATCATCTGTTTCCCTTCAGCTTGGCTTTGATCAAGAGGACAGGAGTCATTGATGCAGACAAGCCCATATCAACACAAGTTCGAGTTCTGACCTTGAGCGAGGACTCTCCCTACGAGACGCTGCACTCTTTCATCAGCAATGCTGTTGCACCGTTTTTCAAGTCTTACATCCGCGAGTCGGGCAAAGCAGACAGGTAACTTTTAAATTAGTTGTTTTTATTGATTTTGATGGATTTAAGAAAAAACTTTTATAAATGTTGCATTTATTTGTTAAAAGTGACATTTATACAAACAAATTCCAAACCACTTAAAAAACTCTATCACCTTCTAGGGATGGCGATAAGATGGCTCCCTCCGTGGAGAAAAAGATTGCTGAGCTGGAGATGGGACTTCTCCACCTGCAGCAGAACATTGAGATCCCTGAGATCAGCCTGCTCATCCACCCCATCATCACAAACATTGCCAAGCAGTGCTATGAGCGCGGGGAGAAGCCCAAGGTCACTGACTTTGGTGACAAAGTGGAGGACCCAACCTTCCTTAACCAGCTGCAGTCTGGAGTAAACCGCTGGATTAGGGAGATCCAAAAGGTGCGAGGCAGTTTCTGAAATTTTAAACTAAACAGCGCTGTGGTAGTTTTGAAAATGGTTTACTCTCATGCTTGCTGTTGGATTTATTTGCCTCCGATACCCATCCTTTTTTATCAGGTGACAAAACTTGACCGTGACCCAGCTTCAGGCACGGCCTTGCAGGAGATCAGCTTCTGGTTGAACCTGGAAAGAGCCCTCAACAGGATCCAAGAAAAGAGAGAGAGCCCCGAGGTTCTGCTGACACTGGACATCCTCAAGCATGGCAAACGTTTCCATGCGACTGTCAGCTTCGACACTGACACTGGTGAGTAGCAGCCAGTCAAAACTTCTGTAGTCTTTGCAACTTGCAATCTCTTTGAACAACGAAAAACATTTGTTTTGCCTCCTCTACTTCTCACAGGTCTGAAACAGGCTGTGGAAACTGTCAATGACTACAACCCCCTGATGAAGGACTTCCCTCTCAACGACCTGCTCTCTGCCTCAGAGCTCGATAAGATCCGCCAGGCTCTGATGGCCATATTCACTCACCTGAAAAAGATTAGGAACACCAAGTACCCTATCCAAAGAGCACTGCGGCTAGTGGAGGCCATCTCCAGGGACTTGAGCTCCCAGCTCCTCAAGGTGTTGGGCACCAGGAAGCTCATGCATGTCGCCTATGAAGAATTTGAAAAGGTGGGCGTAGTTTTGTCTCTGAACACGTTTACTTTTAGCCGCTCAAAGTATAATACATCCTCCTAAATCATCCTTGTGTTTGTTTGCGCAGGTAATGGTGGCTTGCTTCGAGGTGTTCCAAACCTGGGAGGATGAGTACGAGAAGCTCCAGGTGCTTCTGAGGGACATTGTGAAGAGAAAGAGAGAGGAGAACCTGAAGATGGTGTGGCGTCTGAGCCCCGCCCACAGGAAGCTCCAATCCCGCCTGGACCACATGAGACGTTTCAGAAGGCAGCATGAGCAGCTGAGGGCTGTCATCGTCCGTGTGCTCAGGCCCCAGGTGAACTGACAGGAATATTTTGCCAATATTAAGTCATTTTTAGTAGTCTTTTTTTTTTTTTTTATAACTTTTATTTATCAATTTTTAGTAGTCATTTTAATGCTCCTTTTTATATTAGAGTTGACTTTCTTATTTCATTTGCCTCTACTTTAAACTTTTTTCTTATAACTTTTTGCACCCAGGTTTCTGCTGTGCCACAGCATGCTCCTGGAGAGACAGTTGAGCCTCAAGACATGAAGGTCGCTGGAGTTCTCTTTGATGCAGCTGATGCCAACGCCATCGAGGAGGTCAACCTGGCTTACGAGAACGTCAAAGAGGTCGATGGTCTGGATGTGTCTAAGGAAGGCATGGAAGCATGGGAAGCTGCCATGAAGCGCTACGACGAGCGCATCGACCGCGTGGAGACCCGTATCACCGCCCGTCTGCGCGATCAGCTGGGAACCGCCAAGAACGCCAACGAGATGTTCCGCATCTTCTCCCGCTTCAACGCCCTCTTTGTGCGCCCACACATCCGCGGTGCCATCCGGGAGTACCAGACGCAGCTCATCCAGCGCGTGAAAGACGACATCGAGTCGCTGCACGACAAGTTCAAAGTGCAGTATCCTCAGAGCCAGGCGTGTAAGATGAGCCACGTTCGTGACCTGCCGCCTGTGTCCGGCTCCATCATCTGGGCCAAGCAGATCGACCGTCAGCTGACTGCGTACATGAAGAGGGTGGAGGATGTTCTGGGAAAAGGCTGGGAGAACCACGTGGAGGGCCTGAAGCTGAAGCAGGATGGAGATAGCTTCAGAGCTAAACTCAACACCCAGGAGATATTTGATGACTGGGCTCGCAAGGTATGGAGTTCATGAAACTAGTTTGGTATTTCTTGATGCTATCCATATTCAGAAAATATTAAAGAATATATCTTTTTGTTGTTGTTGACTACATTTAAAATATTTGTCATCCCTCTCCGTCGCAAACCAGGTGCAGCAGCGTAACCTTGGAGTGTCCGGCCGCATCTTCACCATTGAGAGCACTCGTGCCCGTGGACGCACAGGAAACATGCTCAAGCTCAAAGTCAACTTCCTGCCAGAGATCATCACCTTGTCCAAAGAGGTCCGCAACCTCAAGTGGCTGAGCTTCCGCGTTCCTTTGGCCATCGTCAACAAGGCCCACCAAGCTAACCAGCTGTACCCGTTTGCCATCTCTTTGATCGAGAGCGTTCGCACCTATGAGCGCACTTGCGAGAAGGTGGAGGAGAGGTCTTCCATCTCCCTGCTGGTGGCAGGTCTAAAGAAAGAGGTGCAGGCTCTCGTTACTGAAGGCATCACTCTGGTCTGGGAGTCCTACAAGCTCGACCCGTATGTTCAGAGGTTGGCTGAGACGGTCTTCAACTTCCAAGAGAAGGTCAGTGGGAAGTTGCATACATCCAGTATAAAAACAGACTCGCTTCAAGCTTTCATCTCAGAGTGAAATGATAGATATTTAATCATTCCAAACAAAATCTTTTTCTTTTTGTTTCCAGGTGGATGACCTCTTGCTGATTGAAGAGAAAATAGATCTGGAGGTTCGCTCTTTGGAGACTTGCATGTTTGAAAACAAGACCTTCTCTGAAATCCTCAACCGAGTCCAAAAGGCAGTGGATGACCTGAATCTGCACTCCTATTCCAATCTGCCCATCTGGGTCAACAAGCTCGACATTGAGGTTGGTACCACAAACTAGCCATAAGACACGGATTGCTCTCATTCAGTTTAATTTAATGCAGTAAAACGCAGGGAAACTGCTCTGAAAATTGTAACCGTTTGTTTTATTCACACTGATTTTGCTTTGTTTCCTTAGATTGAACGCATCCTGGGAGTACGTCTGCAGGCTGGCCTCAAGGCCTGGACCCAGGTGCTCCGAGGCCAGGTAGAAGACAAGGCTGATGTGGACATGGACACAGAAGCTCCACAAGTGAGCCACAAACCAGGAGGCGATCCCAAGATCAAGGTAAGCATTGCGACTAATGACTTTGTATTGCTCTGGGTCATGTTATTTCATGTTTATACATTACATATAAGCCCTGAGATACTTTGCGTACCTGGACATATCTGACCATTTGATTACTTCTTATCCCCAGAATGTTGTGCATGAGCTGAGGATCACCAACCAGGTCATCTACCTGAACCCACCTATTGAAGACTGCCGCTTCAAGCTCTACCAGGAGATGTTTGCCTGGAAGATGGTTATCCTTTCCCTCCCTAGGATCCAGAGTCAGAGATACCAGGTAGAGACACTTAAAGTAGTAGGACACATCTAAATGGCTGGGGTTTGATATTCATACATAGAGAATTAAATGGTGGAAATGAGTTTGGATATGTAGTAGGCCTGCTGACATCTTTTACCTCAGACATGATCCATATATGAGGGACAACACATGTTGACACAAGTCTCCTCTCCGTCACCAGGTGGGCGTCCACTACGAGTTGTCAGAGGAGGAGAAGTTCTACAGACATGCTTTGACCAGAATGCCTGATGGTCCTTCAGCTTTGGAGGAAGCCTACAATGCTGTTGAAGACATTGTAAATGAAGTGGAGCAGTATGTCAAGGTAAGAGCCTCATTGGTCTACGGCACAATTAAAATGTGCTATTATTAGTTTCCCTGCTGGTTGGACAACTCAATGATTGTCAAACATTTTCTTTTTGTGCTTGCATTTTCCCTTTTCTCTTTATATGTACATACAGTTTTACATATTCCTCCTTCAGTCATTGACTTCTCTTTATTGGAACAGGTGTGGCTGCAGTACCAGTGCTTATGGGACATGCAAGCAGAGAACATCTATAACCGTCTGGGTGAAGATCTCACCAAGTGGCAGGCTCTGCTGGTCCAGATCCGGAAAGCACGTGGAACATTCGACAACGCAGAAACACGGAAAGAGTTTGGACCTGTGGTCATTGACTATGGCAAGGTAATGATGAAGTGGCACTTGGGTTTGAAAGCCATTAATCACAAGACAATCTTTTAGAGTTCTTACAAAAATGACAGCCCCATATAAAATCTTATACTTGTGTACTAAAACCACTTTAAGCAAATAGGGAGGTCTTCTCACAACCTGTTTGTTGTAAAAAATTAAAATGCAATATTATTTCGATAATATTGTTGTATAAAAATGTTTATTTTTCCCTGACAACAGGTTCAGTCCAAGGTTAACTTGAAGTATGACTCCTGGCACAAAGAAGTCCTCAGCAAGTTTGGACAGATGCTTGGCCAGAACATGCAGGACTTCCATGCACAGATCTCCAAGGTAATGCATCATATAATGGAAAAATTAAAAACATTATTCTCAAAGAAAGCAATGAGAAGATTAGTCTGTGAACTACATTTTCTATCTTCTTCTCAACTTTTTCTGTTCTCACTAGTCCCGTCAAGATTTGGAGCAACACTCAGTGGACACAGCCAGCACCTCAGATGCTGTTAACTTCATTACGTATGTCCAGACTCTGAAGCGCAAGATCAAACAGTTTGAGAAAAATGTGGATGTAAGTAGTATAAAGCATTCAGTATCCTCTCCCTCATGCCTTTTGTATAACTGCATGCTTTAAGGACAGTTTTGGGTTCTAATCCGATTTTCCCTCTTCCTCCCTATAGTTGTTCCGTAATGGGCAGCGTTTGCTGGAGAAGCAGAGATTCCAGTTCCCTCCTTCTTGGCTGTACATTGACAACATTGAAGGCGAATGGGGCGCCTTCAGTGACATCATGAAGCGCAAAGACACTGCTATTCAGCAGCAGGTGGCCAACCTCCAGATGAAGATTGTCCAAGAGGACAAAGCTGTGGAAAACCGCACCACTGACTTGCTCAGTGACTGGGAGAAGACCAAACCAGTTGCTGTAAGTCACACATGGAAGTGATGCATAGCTTCTGCATAGAACTGTTCATTTTTAAAGTACCTTCATATCACTGATAGTAACCTGAGATGAATTAATAAAATGTCTCCATCCGTTCCATCAGGGTAACCTACGTCCCGAGGAGGCTCTTCAGTCTCTGACCATCTATGAAGGCAACTTCGGCCGTCTGAAGGTTGAAAGAGAGAAGTGTGCCCGTGCCAAAGAGGCTCTGGAGCTCACTGACACTGGCCTGCTCAGCGGCAGTGAGGAGAGGGTGCAGGTAATGCCCGTACACACTCGCACGAAAGTTCAAGTCATTCATTATGCATGCGTTTCAGCTCCAACTGTTACACTCCCTCCAAGACAAGAGATCACCAAGTAAATGCCTATTGGGCCCCCTCTTCTGTGTTTGTGATGACTTACAGGTGGCACTAGAGGAGCTGCATGACCTGAAGGAGGTGTGGTCCGAGCTGTCCAAGGTTTGGGAGCAAATCGATCAGATGAAAGAGCAGCCGTGGGTGTCTGTACAGCCTCGCAAGGTAAGACGCAACAGCAATCATTCGGGTTAATATGTCTCTCTTGTATATTTTTAAGATGATCTTGTGTATGACTCTCCACATGCCTGTGTTCTGTGTTCGTAGCTTCGTCAAAGCCTGGATGGCCTTCTGAACCAGCTGAAGAACTTCCAAGCAAGACTGAGACAGTATGCCTCCTATGAGTTTGTCCAGAGGCTCCTTAAAGGATACCTGAAGGTCAGGCACTAGGTTTTTAGCATTAATTTATGTAATATGTATATGTATATGTGCTAAAGGGAGAAATCAAATATTAGGTTATTAAATATTACGGTTTTAAATAATTATTTTCTTATTCCTTTTTCTTACCAGGTTAACATGTTGGTGATTGAGCTGAAATCAGAGGCTCTCAAGGACCGCCACTGGAAGCAGCTGATGAAGCGTTTGCATGTGAACTGGGTCCCGTCAGAGCTGACCCTGGGACAGATCTGGGATGTGGATCTGCAGAAAAATGAGATGGTGGTGAAGGATGTTCTCCTGGTCGCCCAGGGAGAGATGGCTTTGGAGGAGTTCCTGAAACAGGTGAAGAGGGAGGGACCTCAAGAGATTATGTGGTGTAGCTGTAATGCTTATGGCAGTTTTTATTAATCTTAAAGTTCATGATCAAATGTTTGTTTCTCTTAATAATAATCCTATTTTTGTCTTCTCAGATCCGTGAAGTGTGGAACTCGTATGAGCTCGACCTGGTGAACTATCAGAACAAGTGTCGTCTGATCAGAGGCTGGGACGACCTCTTCAACAAAGTCAAAGAACACATCAACAGCGTGTCTGCCATGAAGTTGTCTCCATACTACAAGGTAAACGGTTTAATATTATTTTCTTTGCGACAATGTTTTAAGGTTACACAAATGTTTTGTTTTTCAGAGCTCTGTAATCACTATGCTCTTTTTTCTGCCAGGTGTTTGAGGAAGACGCTCTGAGCTGGGAGGACAAGCTGAATCGCATCATGGCTCTGTTTGATGTTTGGATTGATGTCCAGAGGCGCTGGGTGTACCTGGAGGGCATCTTCACAGGCAGCGCTGACATCAAACACCTGCTGCCAGTCGAAACCCAGAGATTCCAGAGGTAAATAGACCTTTATTCAAAACAAACCGGTTTTATTTATTAATTCCAGCAGGCAGTCAACATTTAAAGGATTTTATGAGACAAGCTTGAGGAAACAAATTGGAACCCCCTTCGCTTACTACTGTTCTATAACCTTAATGTTATCTGTCTTTATTTCACAGTATCAGCACCGAGTTTTTGGCCCTGATGAAGAAGGTGACAAAGTCTCCATTGGTGATGGATGTGCTGAACATACAGGGAGTACAGAGGTCACTGGAGCGACTGGCTGACCTTCTGGGGAAAATTCAGAAAGCTCTTGGAGAATACCTGGAGAGAGAGAGATCCTCATTCCCGAGGTATGTAGATGACGAATATGCATTGAAACTGAGAACAATATGCATATGCTCTTAGTTTGCAATATGCCGATTCGTGCATTCATCTATTCTCTTTGTCCACAGGTTCTACTTCGTTGGAGATGAGGACCTGCTTGAGATCATTGGTAACAGCAAGAATGTGGCCAAACTACAGAAGCACTTCAAAAAAATGTTTGCTGGTGTGTCTAGCATCCTGCTCAACGAGGACAACACGGTGGTGCTGGGAATCTCCTCCCGGGAGGGCGAAGAAATCTTGTACAAGACGCCAGTTTCCATCACAGATCACCCCAAGATCAACGAGTGGCTGACGCTGGTAGAGAAGGAGATGAGGGTGACGCTGGCCAAGCTGCTAGCTGAGTCTGTTACAGAGGTCACAACCTTCAACAAGGGCACGGCCGTCGACTTGAGCCAGTACATCAACTGGATTGATCGTTACCAGGTGGGCATTGAGAGCATTGATTAGACATGTAAATCTGGCAACTGGTATGCAATCATTTACTTAACAGTGTCTTCTTTCCACAGGCCCAGCTCGTGGTCCTGTCCACCCAGATTGCCTGGTCTGAGAACATCGAATGTGCATTGACCACCATCGCTGGTGGTGGGGACATGTCACTGATGCAGGGAGTTCTGTCAAACGTGCAGGCCACCCTCAATGTGTTGGCCGACACTGTGCTGATGGAGCAGCCCCCACTCCGCAGGAGGAAACTGGAGCATCTGGTCAGTGAGATGAAAAGCTGTTTTCTTTTCAAAGAATGTCAGTATGATGGAAACTGTCTGAAGTCCTTCCTCTGCCCCCCTGTTAGATCACTGAGCTCGTGCACCAGCGTGATGTGACCAGGACGCTGATCAAGAACAAGATCGACAACCCCAAGTCCTTTGAGTGGCTCAGCCAGATGCGCTTCTACTTTGACCCCAAGCAGACAGACGTCCTGCAACAGCTCTCCATTCAGATGGCCAATGCCAAGTTTAACTATGGCTTTGAGTACTTGGGTGTCCAGGACAAGCTCGTCCAGACTCCTCTGACAGACCGCTGCTATCTGACGATGACACAGGCTCTGGAGGCCCGCCTTGGAGGATCACCATTTGGTATGAAAACCTGACGTGGCATATTTTATTGCAGACAAAAAAATGAGAAATAACTAAGCGAAATTACAGTTTTACGCTGAAAAAACAATGAACTTCTGTCTAAGCGTTTTGCTCTTTTATGAAGGTCCTGCTGGCACAGGAAAGACTGAGTCAGTGAAAGCCCTTGGTCACCAGCTCGGACGCTTTGTCCTGGTCTTCAACTGTGATGAGACATTTGACTTCCAGGTACATGACTCATTTCAGATTCTTTATTCATAGGCTAGTTTATTGTCAAGATGCCACAACAACACCACTGAAGATCACTATAATACTGTTACTGTTTTGTTTTTACAGGATTTAGCTCTCATGTTGATAATTTAACTTACTTATCCCTTTTTTTATTGATCTTCTCTTTTCGCAGGCCATGGGTCGTATCTTCGTGGGTCTGTGTCAGGTGGGAGCCTGGGGCTGCTTCGACGAGTTCAACCGTCTGGAGGAGAGAATGCTGTCTGCTGTGTCCCAGCAAGTCCAATACATCCAGGTTGCCTTGAGAGAGCACAGCAATCCCAACAGAGACAGAAGTATGTATATGCAGCGCCTAACCCTACATTTTTAAGCATAAAATCCAGATGAGATGGCCCACTGTCTCACCAACGGTTATAATTTTGCACAAGAGCTACAGAGTAAATAAGATGTCATCTGTCCCCCTCTCAGGTGTGCCCGTCATGACAGAGCTTCTGAACAAGCAGGTGAAGGTGAGCCCAGACATGGCCATCTTCATCACCATGAACCCTGGCTACGCCGGCCGCTCCAACCTTCCTGACAATCTGAAGAAGCTGTTCCGTAGCTTGGCCATGACCAAGCCCGACCGGCAGCTCATTGCACAGGTCATGCTCTACTCTCAAGGTTTCCGTACTGCTGAGATCCTCGCTAAGAAGATTGTACCCTTTTTCAAGTACGTACTACATGAAGTCGGAGTAGCTTTTACAGGATATTTCAGATTTTTGCTTCTGTGAATTTATCCCTTGCCTCTTTTTTTTTATTTCAGGCTGTGTGATGAGCAGCTGTCATCTCAGAGTCACTACGATTTTGGCCTGCGAGCTCTCAAGAGTGTGCTGATCAGTGCTGGCAACGTCAAGCGTGAACGCATCCAAAGGATCAAAAGGGAGAAGCATGAACGAGGAGAGAATGTAGATGAAAATGAAATAGCTGAAAACCTTCCTGAACAGGAGGTATGTAATTATAAATGATTACACTTGGAGATTAAGTTTCTTTGTTTTTATCATTGCATCTCTAGAAATTTGAGCTTGAATGTTAATTTTTCATCCATTGTGTCCCGTTTGCTTTAGATTCTGATCCAGAGTGTGTGTGAGACCATGGTTCCCAAGCTGGTGGCAGAGGACATCCCCCTGCTCTTCAGCCTGCTGTCAGATGTCTTCCCTGGAGTCCAGTACCACAGAGGAGAAATGACCGCTCTGAGGGAGGAGCTGAAGAAGGTCTGCGCAGAGATGTACCTCACCTATGGAGACGGTGATGATGTTGGCACCTTGTGGGTGGAGAAGGTACGTAGCTCAACCCAATCTTTGTTGAATGTATATCTATCTAGAGCTTCTAAATGGTTACAGCCCCCACATAAGTTCCCCAATAATAGGATCAAGTTCCACAGTATCCAAGTGACTTCTCTTAAACTTTGTTGTTCAACCTCTCCCAGGTGCTCCAGCTGTACCAGATCACACAGATCAACCACGGCCTCATGATGGTGGGACCCTCAGGTAGTGGAAAGACCATGGCGTGGAGAGTGCTGCTCAAAGCTTTGGAAAGGCTGGAAGGCATTGAGGGTGTGGCCCACATCATTGACCCCAAGGCCATCAGCAAGGATCACCTGTACGGAACCCTGGACCCCAACACTCGTGAATGGACCGATGGCTTGTTCACACACGTTCTCAGGAAGTAAGTCTGTGAGCCGTTTGTTATTGAGGGTGTAAGTCAAAACAGAGCTTTTTAGAAAATGGCTGATACTGATTCTGTTTTTTCCTCAATTTCAGGATCATTGACAATGTTCGCGGTGAACTGCAGAAACGCCAGTGGATCATCTTTGATGGCGATGTTGATCCTGAGTGGGTTGAAAATCTCAACTCTGTGCTGGATGACAACAAACTGCTCACCCTGCCCAATGGAGAGCGTCTCAGCTTACCACCAAATGTAAAAGCACAGCGCTTCAAGCACAGATGTCTCAGTTTAATCTGATCTGGTGGGAGCGTCTTTGACTTTTTAACCCTGAGTTTCTATTTATCTCTCTCTCCACAGGTGCGCGTGATGTTTGAGGTGCAGGACTTGAAGTACGCCACCCTGGCCACCGTGTCTCGCTGTGGTATGGTCTGGTTCAGTGAGGATGTTCTCAGCACTGACATGATCTTTAACAACTTCCTGGCTCGCATTCGTAGCATCCCATTGGATGAGGGAGAGGATGAAGCTCAGCGCAAGAGGAAGGGCACAGAGGACGAGGAGGAGACTGCATCACCAATGCTCCAGGTAAATCGAGGAAAATACACTCGGATGTATAAAAACAAAATAAGACCAAACATTTCATTACCGACATGCTGCTGTGTGTTTCAGATCCAGCGTGACGTAGCAGCCACCCTGCAGCCTTACTTCACCTCCACAGGCCTGGTGATCAAGGCTTTAGAGCATGCCTCCAAGATGGAGCACATCATGGACTTCACCCGCCTGCGCTGCTTAGGTTCCCTGTTCTCAATGATGCACCAGGCCTGTCGTAATGTGGCTCTCTACAACAATAACCACCCTGACTTTCCCATGCCCATTGATCAGCTGGAGAAATACATGCAGGTAAAGTCCTGGGTTCACTTAAAGAAGCATAGATGTCTGATCTTTACCGTCTACTCTATCTACATTTTCTAACAAGTGAAATTTTGTGACATTTTCTCTCTACAGAAGTATCTGATCTACGCCGTGCTGTGGTCCTTCTCTGGTGATGGACGGCTGAAGATGAGGGCTGAGCTTGGAGAATACATCCGTCGCATCACCACTGTGCCCCTTCCCTCTGCTCCCAATGTCCCCATCATCGACTACGAGGTATACACTCACGATAAACAACTATCGATCCCTCTCTAAGTAAATTTACTTGAAAATGCCTCTTTTTTTGTAACTGAAGGTTATGGAAGTACTGGAAGTTAAATGTATTTCCTTTGCACTCAGGTGTGCATCTCAGGTGAATGGCAGTCCTGGCAGGGCAAAGTGCCACAGATTGAGGTAGAGACCCACAAGGTGGCGTCGCCCGACGTCGTCGTTCCCACCCTGGACACTGTCCGCCACGAGGCTTTGCTTTACACATGGCTGGCAGAGCACAAACCACTGGTGCTGTGTGGACCTCCAGGTTCTGGAAAGACCATGACTCTGTTCAGCGCCCTCAGGGCCTTGCCTGATATGGAGGTGAGAGACGGGACTGCACTAACTTGTTTATCTCGTTAGCATATGCTGAATACAAATAAAAACAAATAAACTTGAGTAAATCCACGATTTTGTTTTGTAATTGTCAACATTTGTAATTACCAAATTTCCTCCTGTTGCGTTCCAGGTTGTGGGTCTGAACTTCTCCAGCGCCACCACCCCAGAGCTGCTGCTGAAGACCTTCGACCACTACTGTGAATACCGCCGTACCCCCAATGGCGTGGTCCTCGCCCCCGTGCAGCTGGGCAAGTGGCTGGTGTTGTTCTGTGATGAGATCAATCTGCCAGACATGGACAAATACGGCACACAGAGGGTCATCTCTTTCATCAGACAGGTATGATGCATTGTTTGCAGGTGGCCACAACCTACCCTGATCCAAATAACTTTCCCATGTAGGTTGGTTGGTTTACTTTATTAATCCCTCTGAAGGGAAATTGATTGTCACTCTGTACGTACAACATCCAACACGCAGTACTACAACATGACAAGCATTGACAACTCAGGCAGTACAATAAGTGCAAGGCAATGCAGGTGACTAGTCGCCGAGCAGGGCTGGTGCCATACATAAGATGTATTGTTATGTTTTTTCCCTTGCAAGGTTATTATAGTTTTAAAAATGTCAATAGTTTTTATTTTTATTTTGTTTTACTCTTAGTTTTAGTCAACTATAATAACCCTGTTCCCTTGTTTTGTGTCTTTATAGATGGTAGAACATGGAGGTTTCTATCGCACCTCAGACCAGACTTGGGTCAAATTGGAGAGGATCCAGTTTGTTGGTGCCTGTAATCCTCCTACTGACCCCGGCAGAAAGCCTCTTACACACAGGTACAATAAACAGGCTTAATTTCTGAGTAGAAAATACAGTGGTAAGATTTATATCAGGATATTGATATTATTTTTTATATTTTTAAATACACTGTTAGTAAGAAATCTAATGTTGCCATGATGTTTGTAGGTTCCTGCGTCATGTTCCTGTGGTCTACGTGGACTACCCTGGCCCAGCCTCCCTCACCCAGATCTATGGTACCTTTAACCGTGCCATGCTGCGCCTCATCCCGTCTCTCCGTACCTATGCTGAGCCTCTTACTGCTGCTATGGTCGAGTTCTACACCATGTCTCAGGTAAAGGAGATGACAGTGTATTTTTCAGTGCTATATAATAGTCTGATCACATAACCCTTCAGTGACCTAATTGATACAATATGACATATCATATCATTCCCCCTCAGGAGCGTTTCACCCAGGACACCCAACCCCATTACATCTACTCTCCCAGAGAGATGACCCGCTGGGTGAGGGGCATCTTTGAGGCCCTTCGGCCACTTGAGACTCTGCCTGTTGAGGGGCTCATCCGCATCTGGGCCCATGAGGCTCTCCGCCTCTTCCAGGACAGGTGAGTGTTGCTTACAGAGAGGCTGAGCTTTATCACTCTGTCATAGAGGCCGTGAATGTAGTTACACTTTTTTTGACCAATGATATTGCAGAGCTATCAAATGTAGTGACTAAATGGATGAACTTGCACTTTTCCAGGCTGGTTGGTGATGAAGAGAGAAGGTGGACTGATGAAAACATCGACATGGTTGCTCTCAAACATTTCCCCAACATCGATAAGGAGAAGGCTCTCAACAGACCAATCCTCTACAGCAACTGGCTCTCCAAGGTGAATTAGAGATTTGTTGTCTCTACTATGAACTTTGCTTTGGTGATGTTCTCCTCTGGTCATTGGCATTTTACTTTCATTTTTCATCGAGTTTCTTGTGTGTGCATGTGAATGCAGGACTACATCCCAGTGGAACAGGAGGAGCTGAGGGACTATGTGAAGGCCCGTCTGAAGGTCTTCTACGAAGAAGAGTTGGATGTCCCGCTGGTGCTCTTTAATGAGGTGCTTGACCATGTCCTGAGGATTGACCGGTGAGTAAAAGCCTCTGAGTGTTTATGCCACACTGTTGCACATTGACTTCTAAGAACTGGCATATTTGTTTTTCGAGCAAGTTTGTAAAAGTTTATATCCTTGTGTAGTATCTTCCGTCAGCCTCAGGGCCATCTCCTGTTGATCGGTGTGAGTGGAGCAGGAAAGACCACTCTGTCTCGCTTTGTAGCCTGGATGAACGGACTTAGTGTCTACCAGATCAAGGTTGGTAAAATATTAAAAGTAATTTGATGGCATACGTGTTCATTCGCATGTATGTATGTATTCATTGACTTTTTGTGTGTGTTTTTCAGGTACACAGGAAATATACTGGAGAGGACTTTGACGAGGACCTGCGTACAGTGCTGCGCCGCTCAGGCTGCAAGAACGAGAAGATTGCCTTCATCATGGACGAGTCCAACGTGCTGGATTCTGGTTTCCTTGAGAGAATGAACACACTGCTGGCCAATGGAGAGGTAACTTGCCAACATCAGAGTCTGTTGCATCGTGCCAGTTGTTCTCTGTTTTCATTGTGAAGTTTCCTGAAATAAATCCATCTGCTACCATACACCTACTTTTCAGGTTCTCAGTATGTCACTGTAACCTATTGTTTGTAGGTTCCTGGCCTGTTCGAGGGAGATGAGTATGCCACCCTGATGACTCAGTGTAAGGAGGGAGCCCAGAAAGAGGGCCTGATGCTCGACACACATGAAGAGTTGTACAAGTGGTTCACCAGCCAAGTCATCAGAAACCTCCATGTGGTTTTCACCATGAATCCCTCATCAGAGGGCCTGAAGGACAGAGCAGCAACATCACCTGCTCTCTTCAACAGGTACATGGATGCTGCATATTATATAATAGCAAGAGTGAATTTAACTATTAAGGCAAAGGCAAAACAAAAACTCTTCTACTCTGTGCCAGGTGTGTGCTGAACTGGTTTGGAGACTGGTCCACAGAGGCCCTTTATCAGGTGGGCAAGGAGTTCACCAGCAAGATGGATCTGGAGAAACCAAACTACAAAGTGCCAGACTACATGCCCATCGTCTACGACAAACTGCCCCAGACACCATCTCATCGCGAGGCTATTGTCAATGGCTGCGTGTTTGTCCACCAAACACTTCACCAGGTAATGATGCATATTTTGCATTGACATTGTTCAATAAAGTGTACAATTCAATTTCCTAATGGATACTTTATTTTAACCTTATCAATTCTTCACAGGCCAACAACCGTCTGGCCAAGCGAGGTGGTCATACCATGGCTATCACTCCTCGCCACTACCTGGACTTCATCAACCAGTATGCCAACCTGTTCAATGAGAAACGCAGTGAGTTGGAGGAGCAGCAGATGCATCTCAACGTTGGTCTCCGCAAGATTAAGGAGACTGTAGATCAGGTAAATAAAAATTGTATTTCACTTAATATGTTTGCGTACATCTAGCACCAATTTATTCCATCCTTTTGTCATTGCTTGCTCTCAATCCAATTCCCTGATTGTACTTATGCCTTGTCATCAAGGTGGAGGAGCTTCGTCGTGACCTGAGAATCAAGAGTCAGGAGTTGGAGACAAAGAATGCTGCTGCCAACGACAAGCTGAAGAAGATGGTCAAAGACCAGCAGGAGGCTGAGAAGAAAAAGGTAGACATTTTATCTCCTTTGAAAAGAATCAAAAGATGTCATCATGTTTTACGTCTATAGACAAAATCCCTTTATCCCTGCGTTGCAAGGACTTAGATTTATTAATGTATATTTGTTATGATTCCAGGTGATGAGCCAGGAGATCCAGGAATCTGTGTACAAGCAGCAGGAGAAGATCAAGGACAAACAGCTGAGTGTCAAAGAGGACCTGGACCAGGTGGAGCCTGCTGTTATTGAGGCTCAGAATGGTACAGTGGCTTGTTTACTCACTTCTGTTTCAATAGTGTGTTTCACTGATATGTTGTCATGTAAAGATAGTTTCTTATACACTTTGCGCACTAGAATAAATGTATTAATATAGCACAGCATAAGCTGGAAGAGTATTTTTCTGGCTTTTAGTCCACTAGTTATTTAATCATTTTATCTTCCTCTCTTCAATAGTTTTTGGCTTTTCCCTTTTTAAAAAAAATAAAATAAAATGTTGTCACACACTCACTTCTGGTCTGATCTCCGCTTACATCCTCCCATCACTACCTCTTCCTTTTCATAACCCACCATCCTTGTTCGCCTGATAATAGCTGTTAAGTCCATTAAGAAGCAGCACCTGGTGGAGGTGCGTTCCATGGCCAATCCACCCGCAGCTGTGAAGCTTGCCCTGGAGTCCATCTGCTTGCTCCTGGGAGAGAGCACGACCGACTGGAAGCAGATCCGATCCATCATCATGAGGGAGAACTTCATCCCCACCATTGTTAACTTCTCTGCAGAGGAGATCAGGTGAAATAAGAGAGAATGCATTGTGCAATTGTTCACTAAAAAGCCCCCTCTCCCTCTTTTGTCTCCATCTTTCGAATTCCTCCCCCTCTTCTTCCCCCTAAATGCGCCCCTTCTCCCCTTCCTTACTACTTTCTTTCTTTCAAAAACATTCCTCCTTCCACTTAACTAGCGGTGAGTTCTATTAAGCGGCATCACCTAGTAGAAGTGCGGGCTATGACCAATCCCCCAGCTGCAGTCAAACTGGCCCTGGAGTCTATCTGCCTTATGCTGGGCGAGGAGACCAATGACTGGAAAAAAATCAGACAAGTTATTATCAGGGACAATTTCATCAGCAGCATAGTCAACTTTTCCTCTGAGGAAATGAGGTACCAGTGTCGAAATATGTGTTGAGTCTTGTAATGAAAGATTAAATGATACCCAATCAGTATATTAATCAGACCACACCTGTGATTATCACTTGATTTTAGGCGTCTTGAACAGTCTCGTTGGTCAATGTTTCTTGAATCAGAAAAAGAACCGATGACAACTTGTGGTTGACTTAAATCCACCGTCAGTGTCGTGATTTTGCATTTCTCACAGTAAAAATGGTAGAAATTACACCCATCCCCCAATGCTTTTAAAGTCACGTTTAATTTTTGGTGATTTATGATAATTTCTCCTCAGTTCACATAAAGTTGTTGGACTGTAAAAAGTCCTGCTGGATTCTTACAACTTGGATTATTTCTCCTTTATCCAGTGACTCCATCCGTGAGAAGATGAAGAAGAACTATATGTCTAACCCAAGCTACAACTATGACCAAGTCAACAGGGCCTCTCTGGCCTGTGGGCCTATGGTGAAATGGGCGATTGCTCAGGTACGAAACCTCAAACAATTAAAAAATGGAGACGACAACTGGGTAAAAAGAATACTTCTTCTAATGTAATTTAATTACGTTCGTCCCCAAATCTAGCTCAATTATGCTGACATGCTGAAACGTGTGGAGCCTCTGCGTAATGAGCTGCAGAAGCTTGAGGATGATGCCACGGACAACAAGACCAAGGCAGAAGAGGTGGAGCAGATGATCCGAGACCTGGAGGCTAGCATCGCTCGCTACAAGGAAGAGTACGCCGTCCTCATCTCAGAGGCCCAGGCCATCAAGGCCGACCTGGCTGCAGTTGAAGCTAAGGTAATTAGTCCTCAAAGAAATGCTTTGCCCCGTTGTTATGGGTCCGTTTCATTCCACTTTAAAGTAAGGAGTCTTGCAGCATTTTAATGAACTCTTGATCTCTACTCTCAGGTGAACCGCAGCACAGCCCTTCTGAAGAGTCTGTCTGCTGAAAGGGAACGCTGGGAGAAGACCAGCGAGACCTTCAAGAACCAGATGTCCACCATCGCTGGAGACTGTCTGCTCTCTGCAGCATTCATTACCTATGCTGGCTACTTTGAACAGCAAATGAGGCAGAACCTGTTCACTACTTGGTCTCACCACCTGCAGCAGGCCAACATTCAGGTATGTGAAGCTCTGATATGCATGGCCACTTTTGATCACCACATCTATACTGATACTACGAGATATAAGAGATCACATCCAACTCTTCTTCGTAGTATACATATTTGTTGATTGCTCAGGACATTCATAAGATGTTTTAATCATAAAGAGGACATGCCATGTCTAATGTGACCAACCACATTTGTGGAACACTTACAGCCTGCTTACAGATACTACCATCGCACAAATACACATTTTGCATTCCCTGTCATCTGATGTCAGGTCCCTAACTCCCTGAATTTCTCCCCCAGTTCCGTACAGACATTGCCAGAACTGAGTACCTGTCCAACGCTGACGAGAGACTTCGCTGGCAAGCCAACTCCCTCCCAGCTGATGACCTCTGTACTGAGAATGCCATCATGCTCAACAGGTTCAACAGGTCAGTATCTTTCATCAGTATCAGTATCTTTCAGGCAATGTTTTTGGTTTTTTACAAGTGTTGCGACAATACTGAGCACAAATTGATTTATTATATATCATTGTACTTTCTAGGTACCCGCTCATCATTGATCCATCAGGCCAAGCCACAGAGTTCATAATGAATGAGTACAAAGAGCGCAAGATCACCAGGACCAGTTTCCTGGATGATGCCTTCAGAAAGAACCTGGAGAGTGCTCTGCGTTTCGGAAACCCGCTGCTGGTCCAGGTAAGAACATGTACTTAGTCAGGGCCAACTATGTGATCATTCTCCACTGCTCCAGAATTTGTCATGGATTAATTCACCTTTCTTTGCCCTGAAGGATGTAGAAAGTTACGACCCCATCCTGAACCCGGTGCTGAACAGAGAGGTCCGCAGGACTGGTGGACGTGTCCTCATTACCCTTGGAGACCAGGACATCGATCTGTCACCTTCATTTGTCATCTTCCTCTCAACACGAGATCCAACTGTGAGTAGATGATCATTCAGGTTTCATCTGTAAGATGTTATTTTATCTACTAACACAGTCAAGTCTAGTGTTGGACTGAAGTAGAGCATTTCCTTCTATAATTTCTTATGCAAAGTTAAGTTTATACATGCTGTCTCTTGTTGACACAGGTCGAGTTCCCACCAGACTTGTGTTCTCGTGTGACGTTTGTCAACTTCACGGTGACGCGCAGCAGCCTGCAGAGCCAGTGTCTCAACGAGGTCCTAAAGGCTGAGAGGCCTGACGTGGATGAGAAACGCTCTGACCTCCTCAAACTGCAGGGTGAGAAACAAAGTGGCAGATGTACTAACACACTGACAGGACACAGCTGGGCACGATGGTGATAACGGTGACGTTGATGAACACTGATAGGGATACAAGACGAGATAAAAGAGTTCAGTGAGAAATGAGAAATCCCATCAATCACACTCCTCCTCTCTCTCGTAGGCGAGTTCCAGCTGCGTCTGCGTCAGCTGGAAAAATCCCTGCTGCAGGCCCTCAATGAGGTCAAGGGTCGTATCCTTGATGACGACACCATCATCACCACACTGGAGAACTTGAAGAAGGAGGCGGCCGAGGTGACCAGAAAGGTGGAAGAGACGGATATCGTCATGGCTGAGGTGGAGGCCGTGTCACAGCAGTACCTGTCTCTGTCCTCTGCATGCAGCAGCATCTACTTCACCATGGAGGCTCTCAACCAGGTCTGGATACATCTGACTTGTTCAGTAACTCAATCCTAAACTGATTTCAATACCAAGCTAACTTTTTTTTTTGCACCTTGTTCCAGATGCACTTCCTGTACCAGTACTCTCTCCACTTTTTCCTGGACACCTACCACACTGTGCTGTATGAGAACGCCAACCTGAAGAACGCAACTGATCATTCACAAAGACTTGCTGTCATCACCAAGGACCTCTTCCAGGTTTGAACCACACGTTTTCAAAACAAGAGGCAAAATTTCTTTGGTGTTTTAACGACTTGAACGGGTATAACGTGTCATTTTCTCGACCGTAGGTGGCATTCAACAGGATAGCGAAGGGTATGCTTCACAATGACCACATCACCTTCGCCATGCTGCTGGCTAAGATCAGTCTGAAGGGCCTGACCAGGTAAGATGCCAATGTGAAACCAAATCTATCAGCGAAAAGTAGTTCCAACATGAATCTGAAGCATCTAAATCCATCTCTTCCAGCGAGCCCTCGTATGATTCAGAGTTCCAGCACTTCCTCCGTGGCAAAGAGATCGTCCTTAAGGGCATGTCACTGCCCAAAGTGAAGGGTCTGACCACTGAACAGAGTGAGGCCATGGTCCGTCTCAACCGACTGCCAGCGTTCAAAGACCTGGTGGACAAAGTTGAGGCTGATGAGGTGTGTACTGCTGGTCTTGAACCGCGGCACACTGAGGATCTGAGAGTACATCTAATAATATACCATAGCGCACTGTGTTTGAATATGAACTGAATAAGTGATCTCTATCTCTTGTTTTTGTTGCTTCAGCAATTCTTCATGTGGATTGAAAGCAACACTCCAGAGCTGGCTGTTCCTTACCTGTGGTCAGAGGAGAAGCAGTCCAGTGAGTATCATATTTTGTACTTTATTTTTTATAGAAAGAGAATAAACAACATACAGAGAGCATACTGATGGAGATACGAGTCAGTTCATAGAGTAATGGCTCAGTGAACATCTCTTGTGGTCACAAACACAATCCATTTTCCCCGTATTGCAAACACTTATCCATCCATAGACTTAGCGAAAAGGTCGTCCTTTCCAGATTTTGAATATTAGTCACGACATCTATCCAGTCTGTCTCTGTTGGAGGTGTGGCCTGCAATCATTTTCGGGTTACAGCTTTCTTGTTGGCCACTAAAAATATTTTTAAAAGATATTTGTCTCGCACCAGTAAATGGGTCATTTTTGGGGTCATCATCCAAAAAGATTTAGTTTTACCTGTATAATCTGGAATTAAATACTTTTATGTGTGTATTTCCACCTCAGCTCAAATTGGCCAGGCAGTGCATCAGCTGCTGCTGATTCAAGCCTTCCGTCCCGACCGTATGCTGGCCATGTCGCACATTTTCGTGTCGATGGTGCTGGGAGAGAGCTTCATGAACATCGTTGAGCAGCCTCTTGACCTGGCTAATATTGTGGACAATGAGGTAGTGTCTAATATTTCTTGGATTATTTTCACTCCAGAGGCCTTTTTGTCATGTGAAGTCACCACGGTGCTGAATCCTCCTCTTTGTGTCTGTAGGTGAAGCCCAGCACCCCAGTGTTGATGTGCTCTGTACCAGGTTATGATGCCAGCGGTCTGGTCAGAGATCTGGCTGCTGAGGAGAACAAACAGATCACTTCCATCTCTATTGGTAAGGAAATGATCCTCTCATAACTCCTGACAAAAGTCAAAGGCTTTAGTGAAGATGTTGTAACTCTGTGTGTTCTTCCATTGTCCACAGGTTCAGCTGAGGGCTTCAACAAAGCCGACCGAGATATTAACACTGCTGTCAAGTCTGGCAGGTGAGTAATGTTGTTCATGAGTGTTTGTGAGAATGAAGACTTTGTTTTGTCGTGCTTCATCCTGATTGTCTTCATCCTGCAGGTGGGTGATGTTGGAGAACGTCCACCTGGCCCCTGGGTGGCTGATGCAGCTGGAGAAGAAGCTCCACTCCATGTCGCCTCATGCCAGCTTCAGGCTTTTCCTGACAATGGAGATCAACCCCAAGGTAACTGTCACTCTTACAGTTTTTTTTAAACCAAAAGTTCATTGGCAGCGTAGCTATGAAATAATCCTCACTTCTCATTCCCATAGTTCTTGTCCCTTTTCCCTCTTCAAAGTCTCATCACTGTGTTTTTCTTCCAGGTGCCAGTGAATCTGCTTCGTGCTGGTCGAATCTTCGTGTTTGAACCACCTCCTGGTGTCAAGGCCAACATGCTCAGGACCTTCAGCAGCATTCCTGTGGCTCGCATGTGCAAGGTGACTGGAGATTTACTTCACCAAATACGAGTAATAAGTTAAATCATTGTGCCTTTTCACATTTACTATCCGAATAACTCAATTTCTACGTTTCTACAGGCTCCCAATGAGCGTGCTCGCCTCTACTTCCTGCTTGCTTGGTTCCATGCAGTTATTCAGGAGCGTCTGCGCTATGCACCACTGGGATGGTCCAAGAAATACGAGTTTGGAGAGTCTGACCTCCGCTCTGCCTGTGACACCGTTGACACCTGGCTGGATGACACAGCAAAGGTTTCCTGAATATTGCAGAAATAATACACATTATATCATACAGCTCTAAATATCTGATTTACTGAATCTATCGGGTGAAATGCTCTAGTAATAGTTTTGACGTAGTGTGTTAAACTTGTGGTGCTTTGTCTTTACACGTGCAGGGACGTCAAAACATTGCACCTGACAAGATCCCGTGGGCAGCTTTGAAGACCCTGATGGCTCAGTCCATCTACGGCGGCCGCATCGACAATGAGTTCGATCAGCGCCTGCTCATCACCTTCCTGGATCGCATTTTCACCAAAGGAAGTTTCGACAGCGAGTTCAAACTGGCTTTCAAGGTTGACGGACACAAGGACATCAAGATGCCAGATGGCATTCGGTCAGTTAATTGCTTCGCTTTTAACATTGTCACAATCACTGTCACCCCGATGTTGTTGAATGTTGAAGGACTCATGATGCCTGCAACCGGTAATGTTTTCATTCTGCTCTGTTACAGACGTGAGGAGTTCATGCACTGGGTCGAGATGCTTCCAGACACTCAAACTCCCTCTTGGCTCGGGTTGCCTAGCAATGCCGAGAAGGTCCTGCTCACTACTCAGGGTATGCAGCAACTGGCCGTCCTCATCGTCTGTAGTCTGGTGTTTTGTCACAGTAACTGGAACACAGCACATCCTGTTTCTTCTTCCTGTTCAGGATGTCATTTATCCACAGGACCAATCATTAACCATGTCTTCCTCTTTTCTAGTGTCTTACCTTTTATTTTGACAGGCTGTACCAGTGCAGTGGACTGGTCAAGAGCTCGTATTTTTGCATCTGTGTGTGGTGGCATAACATATGTTGAGGATACTCCTGCTAATCTTATCTTCTCATCAGTTCACATCAGCAGTTTCCTGTGGTTTCAGAAGTAGCCCCTAGTTTGTCTTGTGCATCATCATCCTACGGTTTAGCTGCGTATTTCATAGCCATCGTACTACAAAAGGTGGATGGGTGTGTGTCACCTCACCCTCCAGCAGCTGTATTTCACAGCCATCATGTCGCTTTGCTGAGATTTTATCCCCACACCGCCCTCAGATCAGGATATAAACATCCACACAGTTCCCCCTCCTGTTTGCACCCCATGATACCCCTTCCCGTTTTTTAGATTCCTCTCCACACCTTAAAATCCCCACAATCCCAGTGCCTGAAGCATCTACCCTTTGGACCACACTCCATCTCCCCTTCATCCTTACTCCCATCCCTTAGTTTCTCCCAAACCTTAAACCCTCTATTTGTTACCTTATTCCTCTTACAGGTCCAGTCAGTCGAGAATGCAGTTAATTTATCCATTTTTCAAACTCTTGAATGGCTACGTTTGATGTAAATGTTGCCTTAAGCCTTGTGTGTCTTTTTTTCCTACCCACCGTACTCTTGATTTGTTTGTCTGTCTGCCACAAATTCCTTTTATGTTTGTTCTGTTATCAAAACATCCTTGGGGTAAGATATTTCTTTGTTCCACTATTAATTTCTTCTCCTCCCCACCTGCCACCATGGCCTTGTTTTCCCACCTCTCCTCCACCTCCCTCCCTCCCTGCTCACTCGCTTCCTCTGCCGGGCTGCATAGGCACTGACATGATGGGTAAGATGCTGAAAATGCAGATGTTGGAGGATGAGGATGACCTTGCCTATGAGACGGAGAAGAAGGAGCGCACTTCTTCCACATCTGACACCCAGCCGGCCTGGATGAGGACGCTCCACACCACCGCCTGCAACTGGCTGCAGCTCATGCCTCAAACAGTCAATCCACTCAAACGCACAGTGGAGAACATCAAGGTAATGGCAGAGATAAGAGTGAAAGGTGGTTGGTAAGCAGACTTCATGAGACAATGCAAAAATGTGTTGTTTTGTTTTACAAGAAGCTGCATAACAGCCTTTCTGTTATGGGTAAGGTTGTTGTGTTTGACTCAAAAGAAAACAGGAGGTAAAATGAAAAGTAAAGAGGTTTGAATTCCAGTGGATGAATGTGTACTTGCTCTTCTGTATTTGATTTAATGTCTTCTTCATCCCAACACACAACCACCAGGACCCACTGTTCAGGTTCTTTGAGCGTGAGGTGAAGATGGGCGGCAAGATGCTGCAGGAGGTCCGTCAGGATCTGACTGATGTGGTGCACGTGTGTGAGGGCAAGAAGAAGCAGACCAACGACCTGCGCACACTCATCAGCGAACTTGTGAAAGGTAAACTTTTTCCTTCTTTTTTTTTTTTTGGATAGGTTTAGTTTTATTACTTGAGTACAAAAAAGTAGTTCACATTTGCTATTTCAACCAGCAAGATGCCGTTGAATTGATTATACTTAAAGTATGTTAAAAATCTGTCTGTGCAGGCATCCTCCCTCGCAGCTGGTGCCGCTACACAGTCCCAACCGCCATGACTGTGATCCAGTGGGTGGCAGACTTCAGTGAGAGGATCAAACAGCTGCAGAACATCTCCCAGGGTGCTGCCAGCGGGGGTGCAAAGGAACTGAAGGTAGTTTGGTTAGCTGTTTCTGTACAGCATCAACCACAACCTTTGCGTCTTAAACAGTGTGAAAAGTTTCTCAAAAATCAAGCAAAGCAAGGCACTCATAGTACTATTATTTTCCCCTGCTCCAGAACATCCACGTGTGCCTCGGCAGCCTGTTTGTACCAGAGGCCTACATCACTGCAACCCGCCAGTATGTGGCTCAAGCAAACAGCTGGTCTCTGGAAGAGCTGTGTCTGGAGGTCAATGTCACCACTGCCCAGGGGTCCACACTAGACGCCTGCAGCTTCGGCATCAAAGGTCAGAGTTCGAAAGATATAATAAAACAGATGTTAAAGAAGTTATAAAACATGGGCAGAAAATCTTCCTTTAAAAAAAAAATGTTATAAAGCTAAAGAAAAGAAACCTCCCCCCAATACTATAGCTGTCAAACTGTGATAAACTGAGTTATTTTACAACAGAATATCGTATAAAGTTTAGTTTCATTATTTCTAATATCAAACCTGCTGCATGTTTCTTTCAGGCCTGAGACTGCAGGGAGCTACTTGTGCCAACAACAAGCTGTCTCTATCCACCTCCATCTCCACTGAGCTGCCTCTGACTCAGCTCCGCTGGATCAAGCAAGGCAACTCTGAGAAGAGACATGTGGTATGTATATGGGTACACAATTGCACATCTTCCTATGTAAAGATAAACATTTTCAGAGCAACAAAAAGCCACAAGATCGTTAAGTTTAGTTTTGCTGACCTTATCTTCTTTTGTTCTTCCTACCACAGGTCACTCTGCCCGTTTACCTGAACTTCACCAGGTCTGACCTCATCTTCACTGTTGACTTTGACATCGCCACCAAGGAAGATCCACACAGCTTCTATGAGCGTGGAGTTGCCATCCTGTGCACAGAGTAAATGAAACAAGTCATTCCTCAAGACCAGAAAGTCTTGACGATTTAACCACACTTAATCTCTTACATTCATTACACTATTAACCACCATTTTAAAAAGTAACATGTAGCCTGTTGCATTCCAGTATAAAACATAGCAAAGTTTGTGAGGTAGTAATTAACAAGTGAACAGTCGTAGTGTTTTTTGGAAAGTGTCTTAGAAGGTCTGGGGGATGTTGTCAGATGGTAAATGATGAGAAAAGGAAATGTGGCAAAGGAAGGTTGAAAGAAAAGTGTGTTTTTAAAAAATGAAAGAAGCAGTATGTTTTTAGGTTGAATAAAGTCTGTTGGAAGAACAAAGATGAACTACATCAATGACTTCAGAGTGGTCTTTGTGTACTAATACATGTTTGGTTTAAAGTCACATACATGGTACCTGTAACTGCCCTATAGTAAAACCTGTAGTTTAGGTTTGCACACTTCTCACTATATCCTAATAATTTCATTGAGACTCCTACTTTCAATGCTGTAGTCATGTATTCTCAATCATTGTGTTACTACCAAGGACTTCTTGAGAGTAAACTCAAAAGAAAATCACAAATTTACTGACAAGATCATATTACATCTTACATTAAATTGACATGACGGGCAAAAATCTCTCTGAGGGGAATGACTCATCTATAAGTTGGAGTGGGGAAAACTGATATTCAACAATATTGCAGAGAATTTACCTATTGACTCGTGTAATTCTGCAGATGAGATGGTTTGTTGCTCCCACCTGCTGGTTGGAGGGATAAACCTTAAAGATTAGAAATTAAACTCAATAACTGCAATTAGAAAAAAAATGAGAAAAGAAAATAAGTTTTTCAATGCTTGTGACTCAATGTAAGGGTAAGGTCATAAGGTCTGAAATATGGGGAAAACCATATTGTATACCAAATACCATTGACACTTGTATCTTCTTCTAGACTGAAGAAAATTGAGTTAGTTGTGCAATTTTAATTTGTCACATGGATACTATATTGATTTCCAAGAGGAATTTGCATGGCCTATAAATGGACAGCACTGCAGCCTGGATGATCGCTAAGGATTTGTTTTCCAGCAAGACAACCCCAGCCAAAGCTATAGGACTGGCATACAAATGACTGAAACAGGTGAATACTGAAAAATACTTTTCTCATGCAGACTAGCTTGTTGAAAACACTTTTCTACAGCTCATCAACTGAATGAAAATTAAAGTTGAAAGGGCACCTTGATTCAAATTCAAATGAGGAACTGTAGTTTCTGAATGCCACATTAAGTTCAGACTCCAACCGTGCAGTGCTAGATATTCATTCATAGGCAGACTAGTGAGGATTAGTCAGACCGATGCGTTACGAACTGATGAAGCCCCTTGGATAAGAGGCGGAACGTCTTCCTAGACAAATAGAAGTCCAGTTGCCTTTGATTCAATTGTTGCCCAAAGATTCATATGCAATAATAAAAAAAAGAAGCTCTATCATGTTTGTTTTTCAATACAGGTTTGCTTTTATTGGGAAAAGTTGATTTTTTCATCACCAGGTTGTACATTTGTCAACCATGGGCAAGGTTGCTATTGTAATTCCTCCCAACAAAAAAATAAATCACTATTGTTCAAAAGATGCAATCAGCACAAAGTGTGATACCTCTGAGACATTCAAAATAGCTGGAGGTAGAAAAATAAACCAAGGTGCATAAAGTAACTATTTACAGCATTTAATTCCACCTTACATCAGGGCATTTAATACGACTGCAGTTCTTCATTTTGCCAGTCCACATGGCTTTAACATGATTCAATACGCAGAGTCCCCTGCCTCTTGTATGTCGTCCGTGTTGACGACACACTGCCTCTTCCTTTGCCCCACTTCTGCTCCAGGAAGCCCCAGCTTCCTCTTGTAAAGAGACCCCAGGTTACACGGGCTGGGGGATCTCTCAGAAGAGCTGTCCAGGTTCCAGGATGAGCTCCCTCCCACTGGCGTGTGAGGTGTGGAGGATCTTGTGGCGTGCAAGCCTGAATCATCAAGCTGCAGTCCAGTATCCATGCTCAGAGGGTGCATTGTTGAATCATCAGCCATTTCTGCTGTGACGTCTCTACAACTCTCCTTGTCACTGTGGGAGGGCAGAGTGTCAAGCTCACAGACCCACAGCTCAGAGTCACTCCCACATTTCATCTGGACATCCAAAACATGTTGCTGCTCTGTTGCAGGATCTCTTATCCCATGTTTCATCACCTCTCTGAGAGCAACAGAGGCAGGGTGATGAAGGATGAATCTCCTGCTCCGGCCGGAAAACCGACATCCTCCACCTCCTGCTTGTCCCTGCTGCCTGGTTCTCCTGGAGACACCAACATCGCTGTTTGAGTCGTCCGAATCTTCCGAGCTCCCATCATATGGGTCCAAAAACTACAGTCACATTGTAGTTATTAGTTCATTCATAAACACCTTGAAGAACATAAATGAAATGAAAACAGAATGCTTACCAGAGAATAACAGCCATGCCTTGCTGCAGGCTTCAGTGGTAGTGTGCGACGTAATGTCCCACGCTCTGGTGCACTGCTTGCACATCCCTGTTCAATGAGGAAATCAGTGATTTTTGCATTGACAAGATAGTAGTTGTTTTTTTAATTAAAAATGTCAATGCACACTGCAACTGAGATCATGGGTAGCCACTTTCTGTGGAAGAAATTCAATTGAATCCTGTTTCAAAACAAAATTTGGAGTGACATATAATGGAAAAAGTCCTGTACCTGGACCAACACCATACATACATACACACACTTGTCCTCTCTTGTGCTTATTGTTTCATTGTGTGTAAGGTTTACACAAAAACAATACCATAGTGCTGGTGTCCGACCATCTTGGACTGATTTCTGAGTCTGTATCTGTGCTGGACTCCACTTTACACATCTCCTGGCAGAAAAAACAGTTACTCAAGTCCACATTCACATGTCAAAGTTTTTAGGGAATATTCAGTTTGAAATATGATCATATAATGTGCTTAACCAATCTCACCATGTATTTGAAAGCAAGTTGGTCCACATTGTTTGGTATATGTCTTTCATTGTGACCTTAAGTGGAGGGAGAAAAAACAAACATATAGTGGGATATTTATGCAACCAAAAGAAAACAATATACCAAAACAAAAACAGCTGAGTTTGTGTTTGCAAAATATTTAAGTATAAAGGTTAGCAAAAGCTCCCTCATGTAAAAACACCAAGAAAATCAACCCCTGAACCACATGTTAAACAAAAATACTGATACCTACCTGGGTGTGAGCGTTGTCGTCTTCTTCTACATGCCATGACATTTGAGAGCCTGTAACTTCTCTGGACCACGAGGAAGTAAAAATAGTGAAATAATGTGTAGTAGTAGTCGGGCCAACCTGCAGATTAATTACGCACCTGAGTTGCAGGTGCTTCGAGTGGTGGTGTGGCCTCGCGGGTGAGCAGCGCGTGGGCACGGGTAGTGGGGTACACGGCGGTGACACGGACACGGACTCAAAAGCGCCATGAGTTTGCTCATTTCTACATTTTAACAAAATAATACGTCCGGTGTTTTGTTTTTGTTTTTTCAAAATAAAACTCAAATTGTGGTGGTTGCTGCTGAATGACATCCTTGTTGAGTTTGTCCTATAGGCTAAATATTATTAGTTTTACCTAATTCAGCATCACCAAAACAGTATTTTACATGTTTTTTGTTATCTTTTATTTTAAAAAATTAGTAAAAAGTAGAAGGGTTTATTGGATTTAGCCTATCTAACTTAACATTTAAGTTAGGAGGATACCCTGCTGCCTTAGTTTATGTTTCCAAATAAAACTATAAACACATGGAAACTAGTTAAATTGACAATGATATAATAATAATAACTTATTGTAAAGCAGCTACAACTCGCACCCTCCTCCACCAGTTCCTCGGTAAACCGATGGGGGGAACGGGAGAGTAGGAATGCCCGCTCCCCTCCTCCGTGCGTGCCGTGCAGTGCCGTGCCGTGCTACTATGCGTAAGATCCGGCCTGGCTGGGGGAAAGGGATGAATGTTAATTTCAAAGATGGCGGCGGAGGGAGGAGGGAAGGAGATGAACGAAATTAAAACTCAGTTCACTACTCGGGAAGGCGTCTACAAACTCCTCACTCACTCTGAATACAGCCGTCCCAACCGGGTGCCTTTCAACTCGCAGGGCTCCAACCCCGTCAAGGTTTCCTTCGTGAACGTCAACGACCAGTCGGGCAACGGCGACAGGATCTGTTTCAATGTGGGCCGTGAGCTCTACTTCTACATCTACAAAGGCGTTAGAAAGGTAGCGTAGCGTGTGGGGGGGGCTAACGGTGGTGGTGGTGGGGGGGCTAAATGTCAGCGGGGATTTCGTGATACGGGCGTGTTAAAATTACACCGCCGCCGTTTGAACTGTCGTTGAACTGGAGCCGTTAACTAACTCTGGCAGGTGCTTGACTTGACTTTCAAATTAGCTGGCAGCTAAGTTAGCTCGGAGCTATGATGGAGCTAGCACTACTACTAGTTAGCCAGTTAGCCACTTGCTAACGCCAGCGAGCGAGCCAGCAGCTACAGACAAACCAAAAAGGGCCGGGGGCTAAATTCAGCCCCCAGTCCGTGACACTGTTTAAGTTTTGCGGGTGCAGTCGGTGTTAGGTTGGGGAGGCTGTGGTTACGGGTTGTTAGAGTGAAGTTTGTGTTATTTTTTTTTTAGGTTTGATTTAAGTTGTCAGGTTTGGAAGTTGTTGTTGCTGCAACAACAACAACTGGACGGTGGATAGTGATACTTCTCCTACGTTGCCACAACACCTGTCGACGCCCTTTGACTGACAGGTGTCGACCTGGTGTCGACACATCGCAATGATGTCGATTCAACAATACGGACGGTGTTTTTCTGCTAGCAGGCTAGCTGCTGCGGTCATCATGAAGTGCAGTCCAGACTGCCCCTAAATGGGGGCGTTGTTTTTTGTTTTTTGCCCCTAAAAGTTGAGACAGTGCAAGTACATCTTCTATCTATTTGCACATGTGCATGGGCCAGTAAATTTAATGTTTGTCTTTTTAACACTCAAATAGTCTGGAATCTGCCATTACAGGTGGCAGGCCAATAAGGTTTGCGAAGATCAGGAATGAAAAGGAAAATTGTACATTTTCTGTCTGTGCTCCTAAAAGTTTAATTTAGGGGCCACTCTGCTCCCAGTAAAAAGTTAGTCTGGATCCCTGAAGTGTGACAGCAGCACTCCTTGCTTGGGGATGTGTCTGCTGGGCCAAATTTATGACATGGTCAAACTTAGCTAACCACCTCTGCTGCTGGGAATACACTGTAAATTATAGGTCATGATAGTCCATGAAGGATCTGTTTCTTTAACAGTATATTTCTGTGCTCTGTTCAGATGTTGAGTCACTTCACAAGTAAGTCATGCCATTGTTTCAGCTGACTGGACATCACAGGTTGACTCAAAGCAGCTGACTGCTTACTTGAAGCAATGTGTCATCATAGCCTTTTTAAATATTCACACCGAACCATGTCCTTATCATGTGTGTGGCCATTCTTGTGTAAATCAGCAACAGACCAGCTGAACGACCAAAGATTAGAGCAGCTGTACCACAGTTTGTAGAAAAAGACCAAACTAATAGGACCTGTATGCTTCTTAATTCTCACAATTTAATTTTGGCCAGATATAACGGTAAAAGGAAATTAGTCACGTATCAGTATCACATGACATTATTGTATTCATATTAGATAAACTATATGTCATGTTATTGATGATTTGTCCCATTAGTGAGGTGAATAAAAATGCTTGTTTCATTTCTCTGGTGAAGGCTTGTTGGAGCAGATACATGGCCCGAGGTTTAAAGTAAATGGAGAATAATGATTCTGTCGTATGCATTATGATTTGCAGTTAACAAAAATCTATTAGCTCACAATGACCTCATTACTTTTTGTGCGTATACGTCTGTAGCATTGCACCTTCAGTGCCTTCATACTACTGTGAGGCTCAAGTGCTGTGCTTTTGACTGGCCTCTTGATTTAAACAATTTTGGCTTGGTATTTTGTCCCTGAAATGGGACATAAACAACTCAGTGTCATATCTACGAGTCCTGAAGGAACAACTGAGTCATCATCTTAGGATTTTCCATTCTGCCAGTAGTGTGAACTACAGATCATTAACAATGAAACTGCTGTCACAGTGGTGCTCCACAGTATGTGCTCAGGTGTCACATCTGTAAAATACTGTTTCCATTACATAAAAATGAAACTGCATGTCAAGCAGTATATGACAAGCATCTACAGAGGAAGGGCGTACATCTATATGCTCTTCCTCATTTTTGCTTGGTGACTGTAAGTTCATTGATATGCATCTAGAAGTCACACAGGTATTTAAGTTCAAATGTCACTTCTTACACCATGGTTACAAGATCTTTTGTCCCTATCAGTGCAAATAGCATTGTTACCCCAGCTCCTCTTCATTCAGTGTCACTGTTTGAGATAAAGCACAAGCAGGAAAATAACAAAACAATATGTATGCAGCTCCAGTGGTTTTATTACTGACAGTTTGACAAACAATAGGACAAAACTCTTTTTAGATACTTTAAGATTACAGTGCTCACTACGTGTGTGTTTGTTGTTTCTCCCATCAGGCGGCTGACCTGAGTAAGCCCATAGACAAGCGTATCTACAAGGGAACGCAGCCCACCTGTCATGACTTCAACCACCTCACAGCCACAGCGGAGAGCGTGTCCTTGCTGGTGGGTTTCTCTGCAGGACAGGTACAGCTCATTGACCCCATCAAGAAGGAGACGAGCAAGCTCTTCAATGAGGAGGTAGGTCTCCAAAGAACATATTGTAGCTTCTGAACAGTAAAGTTAAAATCATCAGGAGAGGCTCAGAGTTTTACATTTAGTTTTACTGCACTGTTAAAGTTTAGCCGTGCTGTCAGACAGACATCTGCATGTTATTTCTGCCTTTGTGAGTGAAAGGTCATTAATTTTTCTGTCTCACGCGATTCTACAAACACATTGCCCTGTATAAATTGTAATTAATTCTTTACATAGCCATATTACTCTTTTACAACTTTTTATGTATGATTAAAAGTATCTGAATGAAGAGACGTTCAGTCTGTATAAGGGACTTTCCATAACCTGTCTGGTACTTTTAGCTTTTTCACTGCCAAGTGAACTTAAACAAGTAATAAGTAAAACATAATATTTGGTCTAAAGGCACTGAGACTTGAACAGAGCATTCTACAGTAGGTTAAATTGTCAGTGTTTCCTGATGATACTGTACTGACAACTTCCCCACCCCCTTTCCCTCTCTCTCCACTCCCTCCCTCCCTGTCTGCTTCTCAAACCTCACCCCTCCTTCTGTCCTTGCAGAGACTAATAGACAAGTCCAGAGTAACATGCGTGAAATGGGTGCCAGGCTCTGAGAGCCTGTTTCTGGTCTCTCATGCCAGTGGGAATATGTACCTGTACAATGTGGAGCACTCTTGCGGCACCACGGCGCCACACTACCAGCTGCTCAAACAGGGAGAGAACTACTCTGTACACACTTGTAAGAGTAAATCTACGAGGAACCCTCTTCTTAAATGGACAGTGGGTGAGGGGGCTCTGAACGAGTTTGCCTTCTCTCCAGATGGGAAGTTCCTAGCCTGTGTAAGCCAAGACGGTTTCCTACGGGTGTTCAACTTCGATGCTGTCGAGCTCCACGGCACCATGAAGAGCTACTTTGGTGGCTTGTTGTGTGTCTGCTGGAGCCCCGATGGAAAGTATATAGTTGCCGGCGGAGAGGACGATCTAGTGACTGTGTGGTCCTTCATGGACTGCAGAGTCATCGCCCGAGGCCATGGGCACAAGTCGTGGGTGAGTGTGGTGGCGTTTGATCATTACACCACCAGCGTGGAAGAGAGCGACCCGATGGAGTTCAGCGGCAGCGACGAGGACTTCCAGGATCAGATGATCCATTTTGGACGAGACCGGGCCAACAGTACGCAGTCTCGACTCTCCAAGCGTAACTCCACGGACAGCCGGCCTGTTAGTGTGACATACCGGTTTGGCTCAGTGGGCCAGGACACTCAATTGTGCCTATGGGACCTCACTGAGGATATCCTTTTCCCGCATCTTCCACTCTCACGGACACGGACGCACACTAACGTGATGAATGCTACCAGCCCCCCTGCGGGCGCTACAATAATCACTAACACCTCTAGTAACACTACTAATGGAAACAACAGTGGTGCCAATACTCCTGGCATTAACTCCCTCTCGACGACATTACCGCGCTCCAACAGCCTACCGCATTCAGCCGGCACCACAGCAACAGCAAACAACACCAACAAGGCCGGCGGCGGCGGTGGTGGCGGTGGAATCGGCAGTGGAATTATGGACAGTGCCATCGCCACGGGTGTGAGTAAGTTTGCCACGCTGTCACTCCACGATAGGAAGGAGCGCCACCACGAGAAGGACCACAAACGCAACCACAGCATGGGTCACATCAGCAGTAAGAGCAGCGACAAGCTCAACCTGCTGACAAAAACCAAAACAGACCCTGCTAAGACTCTGGGCACTCTGCTGTGCCCGCGCATGGAGGACGTGCCCCTCCTCGAGCCCCTCATCTGTAAAAAGATAGCACACGAGAGACTGACTGTTCTCATATTTTTAGAGGACTGTTTAGTGACTGCTTGTCAGGAGGGATTTATTTGCACATGGGCGAGGCCAGGCAAAGTGGTAAGTTCATTTTAATGCAGGAAATGTGGGGAAATTAGAAGTGATAGCATTGTTTTGTCAGGAGTAGTTGTTATGGAATCAGTTGGTGGGGCTGTAACCTTAAATCAAGACGTGCTCTTGGAGCTTAAAATAACCTATGGACATTTGGAATAACATTTTTAGCTTTTTATAGTCAGAATGTCAGTCTCTGCAGGCAGGCGAATAACATATCAGGCTTTGTTTAATGTGCATTTCTTCACAGTGAAAGACCTATTATTATTATTTTTATTATTATTATTATTATAATTATTATTCTTTAGTTTCAAATATATAACCAACGCTATGAAAGAATTACAGGCTGGTTACATTATACATTCTGATAAGAAGGATTTCCTGTGTAGACCGGTGAGGGGAAGGGGGATGTTAATCCATACAAAGTGTTTTCATTGGTTCATCATAAAACATTCCACAATGCATAGCAGCATAGCTAAGAAGTCATCTGCATACACTCCCACTTTTCAGCTTTTATGCAAATGGCCACTTTGCCCTAAGAATCTCTGCAGTCTCTCACACGCTTACAGCTTAATATTTGTATACACCCTTGTATACTCTGCTTTTGTCTGTGTTTTGAGAGCCTTTGCCACAACGAGGCACATAAATAATTGTCTGTATTTTGAGCATAACCAGCAGTTTGAAGGCTAGTTAGTCCAATGATTTGTTACTTTGAACCAGTTTGACATTAACAGAGGTTTTGGGGCATTCAGCTCGGGTACAGTCCAGCCTTTGCAGTAAGAGTCATTTGACTGTTCAATAATAATTAATGGGACTACTGTTTTCTAATGGTTACTAAGGGTGATATGAGGGATTGTCTGACT
This sequence comes from Trachurus trachurus, assembly GCF_905171665.1. Taxonomy (NCBI): domain Eukaryota; kingdom Metazoa; phylum Chordata; class Actinopteri; order Carangiformes; family Carangidae; genus Trachurus; species Trachurus trachurus. The sequence continues at coordinate 13,423,176 of NC_139907.1, read as the reverse complement.
AAAGTATTCCCTCTAATGGCTTCTCTGCAAAAAATAGAACAAATAGGATGCAAAAATAATTGAATGCTTAGCTTGGGGCAGTGTAAAAAGTTGGCACCACAGCCTCTAGTGGGTATAAATTATGAATTTACACAAGCCACTTGATGCATAAACTAGTAGCGGTGATGGTAGAAGTTGCAGCGGTCAAGGTCTGTGTTGGGGAAAGCATGACGAGTATTTAAGAACGAGCTTTAACAGACCATGTTTCGTAGCGTTAAGTTTTAAATAGGAGAAAGCAATAAAAGTGTAACGATTGAGTTAGTTTGCCCTTGACAATCAAAGGTCAGATTAAGATGCTGGTGATAAAAAAAAAAGTCATCGGTCTGGTCATGTACGTTAAAAGTGCCTTGATGAAGCAAACCTCTCAAAGACAGCATTAGTCTCACACTGTACACTCGGCATCCACTTTGACTGCTGTGCACAGCCTTTTAATTAAGTGCAGGGGACCGGGATATGGAAAGAGGAAGCTAGAGGCTAATTTTTAATGAGCTATTTGTTGCTTGATATCTTTTTTTGCTACAGTATGTGAACTTTCCCAATGCAAATCTCCTTGTTTTCCTTTTTCCAGGGTTTATTGTCATCCCAAAACCAAGCCAGCTCTCCCAGTGGAACAGTAGTATAGCCACAATATTTCTGCTGCTAAAGAACCCTGCAACCCAGAGTCTGATGCTGCTCTTCACCCTGCAAGCATTGCAAGTTTTCCTTTTTCTTTTATACCCTTCCTCCCTCCTGATTTTGTTTATGGCTTTTCTTTTGTTTTGTTTTTTTTGTTTATCACTCACTTGACCTAGAGGAGGAATGAAGCAAGAAAAGTTGTGGTGCATTTGTGGACTATTGCGCTAATGTGCTATTGTTCTCTGGAGTTTTAACACATTTTTAGAATTTTTTTAAAAAATCTTTTCTTTCTTGTCAAATCTCATCAAACTGTTGTCCCCTCTGGAATTAAGGCTTGGCTTTGTTAGATGCATACAAACTGTGGCTTGAGATTAAAGGGATAGTTCATTCAATTTTCATTAATGAGGTGTAAACCCATTTTTTGTGATTTAGCTCAGGGTTACTGACTAAATCATGAGTTTTGAGTGAACTATCCTTTTATGACCAAGTGCGTGAGCATCTGAAAATTTTGCTTCCATCCACATTCACCCTCCACTTCTGTCTTTTCTTGAGTAGAATCTCCCCATTGACGACTTTGCACTGATTTTGTTAGTTATTATGTTGTTTGTTTTTATAACTACTCTAATGGAACAAAAAAAAGAAGGTTGAGGACTGCCTTGTTACACTTGGCTTTAACATCCTCAGTCTTGAAATCTGAATCTATAAAGCTTGATGCTGCAATCATAGTCTTTTTAAAGAAAAAAAAATTGTTTGCACTTAAATTAGTTTATTAGAAGAAAATGGCTTTACATTTTTGGGTGTGCTCAGAACTCACAGATGGCTAATACAGTAGGTGAAGAAAATGATTAAAAAAAGAAAAAAAAACTATTAAAACCTTTATCTATTGAGCATTTATTTTAATATTATTTCAGATTCAAATCTGCTCTGTATCATAATGTGTATATTGTAATTAATTGATCTGATGGGGGCCTAAGCAAACTACCATTACTCCAGTGGAAGTTTTGTCATTGATAGTTATATTTCTAAAGCCTAAAGTATACATATTAATAATATTAAAATAATCTTGAATACACTGTTTACTGTTCTTTTTTTGTTCACCCACGTGCACTGTATTTAAATAACAAGCTGTAATGCCTCGGGGCATGAAACTTGCTGACTTTGTCATATTAATGCAGTAGTTGCACAAAATGAGCTGTCAAGTTTGGAGGTCTTTGAAGCTCAGGACGTTTCAAAGACAAGAGTTGAATCTCAAAAGACTCATCAACTTAGTTCAGGCTCTCTTTATGCCTTAGTCGCCAAAACTATTTTGAGAAGAAACCACAGAACTTGATATGCTCCCGACTTCCTCGGAAGAATTTTAACAACAACCACATGAAAGATTTCAGATAAGGAGCAACACTTCTGTGATATTACTGTACTTCATTTCTGTGTAATAACCAATCATTGTTGCTGCCAAGAGTTCAGTGGTCCCTGCTCCAGGCAGAAAGCTGGAGACGAGGTAATCAAATTTTGAAGTGGGTAACATTTCCCTCTTTGATGATTTATTTAAAAAAAGATCTCATCAGTTTTTTTCCTCAATATGTTTGTGTCGGCAGTGTAAGAGGTCTGTAGTACATGATAATGACAACAACAGCAAACAAACAATACTTGACAACTTTTTACTCTGATTATGCATCACAAAAACCAGCACCATAAAGTGCATATTGAGTCACAGTCCATTTGAATGAGCTCACAGCTCTGAATGAAATGTTACATTTTTAAGCCACTATGTTTTAAATGAGAGGCGTATGAGGGTATGTGTAAAGCTACATTCTAAACATAGCAATAAAAAAAATCTGGTTTGGGACTTTTAAAGGCCCAATCTTAAACATTTGACTGTTGTTTTCACATATAGAATTGATTTGGAAGTAAAGTCATTTGTTCTTATTAACTGTTCTAGTTGTGTGTGTTATAATCCATGTGTGGTCGATTATTTAATTTACAGTGGGGCCATGTAATGTACCATTAAATCACTTCTGCAACTGCAATTTTGTGGCAGAACAATTGTGACACACTTAATGTGAATAATTTTGCTGTTTGCTTTTGTACAGGAAGACTTCTGCCCCTCAAATGAGTTTGTGCCAAGGAAGTGATTGACTATCTCAATACACAGTACCAATGAGAAGTGTTCAACTCTGCCCCTGGAGATGTTTTATTACTTTACAACTTTGAATCACAGCTGTGTGTAGTATTTGAACAATTTAAAATTCCTCCAACTCCTGAGTAAATTCTGTGAACTTGCACACATTTTGTGTTGTACATGTGTTTCTTTTGTTTGTGGAGACTTGTCACTTCCTTTTTTTTTTTTTTTTGTTAATTGGTTTATAAATAACCATAGCCTAATCATTTGTGATTCAAAGTTGTAAAATAATACAACTGGAACAAGTCCATGGGGTGTGACAACTTTGTTCCTCAGCAAACAAGTTCCACTATTCACTTCAACTCTGGAAATCAGCTGTTACTTGTCAATATCTTATTGCTTTGCTTGTGTAATAGGCTAAGATTGAAGTATATTCCTCCACATTTGTAAACATGTAACACTTGAAGGGGGGCAAGTAAGGCCATGGCTAATCTACACATTCTTAATCCAATGTGTGCAGAATCTATCAATATATGTGTAGCGAACACACTGAATTTCATCATAACTATGAGGATTCAACAGTTTGGTGTAGAAGTCAGAACTGGTAAGTTGACAGAGTGAGTGGTCTTCGTTGCATTTTTTTTTTCTCAAATATGGCTGAGTTGCTTTACAGTTTTTAACATCAGGCCTGTCCAAACATTGTCCTTGCAACAGTCTGTTTATCAGTACAGTAACAAGTGATTTCAAAACAAAGGTTGGAAGTGCTTTTGCCTCTCAGTAGCCTCCATGTTTCCTATCCAGAGGTGGCATGCAGTAGGTCTTGAAAGCTGCGTGGTTTGACTCATCCCGGGGCTGCAGAGAGAGGAAATGCAGGCTGAATGCCAAAATCAAAACACCATAGATGCACTTGTTTGTCTATATTAACTCAACAACATAGTAATATATTTAAAGCAGACCTGTCAGTGTCCTTAATGGTTGATGTGACTTCTAGCAGGCCTAAATGGCTGAATGATTCAGTAATATAAAAGCCTGATGTTTGTGTAACTCTCCTCTGTTTACCTTGGCCAGCTGTGACTGGCACTTCTTCGATGAGATGGCTGGCAGTGTGCCCCGGTGCGTGACGGTGAATGCAGGCATAGTGGAGACTGGGAAGGAGATTTGAGGTCCTGGTACAACCATGTTGAGTTTGGGCAGCTCTGTGGGGTAATGAGGGACGTTCCGTCTGACGAGCGGCTCTGCTACATGCTTCATGTGCTGCGAGGGGGAGAAAGTATCAGATGGCAGCAGCTGTATTCATGGGCCTTGAACACTTCTCTTAAGGTTAAACTTACGCGCATTAAAGGTGTTTGCCTTGTATGTCTTCCCCTCAGCTGTTTGCCGAGTCTGGTTGGACGCCAGATGTGCTCTAAGGAGCTGTGTGTTACACTACTCTCTACTTCATCCATAGTCCCAGAAACTCTGTGAAGACTCTCAGCTCTCTTCTCTGCCAGCCTGGAGGAAAAAAAAAACCCCGCAAAGCAGGAATCTTTTAGGATAATATCTCATTTAAAATTTAAGTTGTTCCACATTTGTTCTCAGGAAAGTTTTTCCCTCCAACTGCCAACGAAAATTTGTAAAATTCTGCACATATATATTTAACCACTTGACCTGATTTCCCTGAAGTATGTGTGTCGCATGGCTGTTTCTGCAGTGATGCGTTCATCAGGATCATAGGCGAGCATCTGATAAAGCAGTGACAGAGCTGGGGCTGGGCAGTTCGGGATTAGTCGTGAGATACCAGAGCCTTTTTTTGCAGGGAAGTTGAAATGCATCGCTCTGGACCTGGAAGACATGAAGAAGACAACTTGAAATGTTTTGTTTTCCCAGATATTTCTCATTTTATAGATGCTGCTGCATGCAACAAGATGACAAACTCTTCAAAGAACTTAATAGGAGGACCTACTGCTTGAACTTTTGGAGAAGACTTTGGTCTGGCGTCCCCAACACATCATGGACCTTGGCAACCTGGTCCAACTCATTTAATCCAGGGAAGAGGGGATTCAAGCTGAAACACACACATGTGCATGTTATAACAATTTACATGCTATTTGTTTGACATTTGTTTACGCTTGTGGTGGCGCACAGGATTGGCACAAGTACAAAGCTGGGAAAAGTGTTGCAGACTCAGGGAAATATATAATGTCATGTAGTTTAGATTAACCTTGAAGTGTTCACTCCTGCGTCCCCCCAAGAGAACTGTTGTCCTGTTTTATATTACAGACTAAATGATATACCCTTTCCCTGAAGACGTACCTCATGACCTCAAAGAAGACACAACCGGCGCTCCAGATGTCCATCTTTAAGCTGTAGTAGCCATCGGTCAGGAGGCACTCTGGGGCTCTGTACCAGCGTGTGGAGATGTACTCTGTGTGCGGGGGCTTGGAGTACACACTCCGACACGAGCCAAAGTCCCCAAGCTTCAACACATTTTGCTGTCAAGTTGTACAAAACCATTTTAATAATGTGCATAAATCAAAACCAAATTAGCATTTATTTTTTTTAATAAGGCAGAATTATAACAATTCATCTCACTTTGATGAGAATGTTCTCAGGCTTCACATCTCTGTGAAAGATCCCACAGCTGTAGAGAGGAAAAAAAATATTAACCTAGTTACATTTTATGAACATTTTGATGTGAACATATTTGTATATTTTCATAATCACCTGTGCATGTGTTCAAGTGACTTGCACAGCTGGTACATGTAATTCTTCACTGTGTGGTCAGGCAGGGGAGTTTGTCTTCCTGCAAAGAATGAAGAACCAAATATCAGCCCATAATTTATTTAGAAACTCTGTATAAAGATTACATCTATATCTTCAAGTTTCATTTTAATTTATTATATCCCTACACTCCATGGACTTACCTTGTATGAACTCATAGATGTTCATCTCCATCAGCTCACAAATTAAGGACGCAGTTCCAGTTTCTTTATCACTGAAAAATTGAATTAGAGTAAAGAAACGTGTCACACCACACTAGCTGGAGGCAATACAGTGAGTTGATACCAACGCATCAACACTCCAGTACTCACAAGATCAGTTCATGTAGCTGGATGATGTTTGCATGTGGGCTCAGTCTCCTCATTGCCTGGACTTCCCGCAGGTTGTTGGCCTGCTCCAGACTGAAACACGCGAGAAAGGATAACATTTGCACAAATACTCTATTGTACAGTCACATGTGCACAAATGTTGGATGCCTTTTTAATATTAGCTTTTGTGTGATGGGTTTTATGGTTTGAAATCATGCATTTATGTATCACAGCTTCATTTGACAGAAGCAGTGGCTGCACTGATTTAAAATGATTGCACACTTTATCAGCACTTGTAAAAACCACTTCACCTTCCTACAACTCACATTTCAAGCACTGTCTGACATCCATTGTTTCCTCATCACTACAAGGTCAAAGCCAGACTAGGTTGACATCTAATAGGATACTTAAGGCAGAGGGTGTCAGGCTGCTTGGTCAAGTTTCAGGTTTCCTGTACTAATTGCCTGCATGGAGGGCAATATTCTGATTACATACCTGTTAATTGTCTGCTTCATGGTTTTACATGCGTAGAACTTCCCATCTTTCAGGCTCTGAGTTTTCACCACCTCTGAAAACGTGCCCTCCCCAATTTTCTTGATTACTTTGTAGCCTGCACAATAATTACAAACAAAGACAGAAACTGAAAGAATGAAATGCTTGCATGACTGCATTTCTATAATAGTTGAAATGTATTTGTGAGTAAGTTAACACAGCAGAGACACAAGCCTGTATAATGTGCATGGAAACCCTGTACTCCAGAGAGAGCAGAAAGTAGAACACACCCACTGGACATTAAAGCCCAGGATAATTTCATTGGGATGGGGAATTAATATTTTCTGACTGACAGCTGGAAGCCCTACATTCACACATAACAGGGCTGCAAATGAAGATTGTGTTCATCTCTAATTGATCTGTTCATTCTTTTATTGATTATTTTGGGGGGCCATGAAAAATGCACGCCATCATTCCCCAGAGCATTCATGTCTTCTTTTCTCCCAACAGCAACCTAAAAACCTAAAACAAATTCAGTCTTTTATAGAAGCATTTTGGTCAGAAAATGAATTGATCAACATCAAATAGATTCATTTTTTATTTGCCTACACTTTTAACATCTATCTTCATGTAAAAACGAAGTATGGAGAAAAAAAATGGCACTGTTATTTACATTATTTGCTCATTATTCCCTTGATTAATCCAAGAAAGGAAAATATTCCTATTGATTTATCACTGATTTGTAATCTTTATTTGTAATCTATCGGTTATCGGTTGTTTGCAACTAACGATCATTTAGTGAAATGAAATTATTCATTAATTTAATAGATCTCATTGATTGATAACAAACAGCTGATAATAGGCATTTTTTTTGTAGAATCGCGAATTAGAAAATGTTTGGTTGGTTTGTTGTTTGTTTTTAAAAGGAGAAAAAAAATACTAATATGATTAATGCTGTGCATTTTATTTTTCTGTTAAATAATAATGATGCATTGATTGTGCTGTAACTGTTATCACCTGATAAATCATCCGTGGATTGACTATGATCTATGAGACTAAAATTTGCAGATTGATCTCAAAAGCATAAAAATTGACAGCATCTTTAAACTCTTAAGCTTTTCACTTTTAATAATCACAACCCCGAAGAGCCATGACACTAAAGACTGTGACCTGTGATGTGTTGGTACATGATGTCTCTTTGTCATTGCCAGACTATTAACGTTACTGTTACATGTGTTATACCGATGATCACCATCGTCGTTAACAACCACCACCAAAACCAGGTTCACAAACTATGGTGGAGAAAACGTAAAGGAAAAAAAGACGTTATAGGCTATATGCATATGTGGTTATTACGGACGTCACGGTTAAAAGCCACCGTCTGCTCGCTAAACACAATAAAAAATAAAAAAAAAAAATAAAAAAAAAAAACGGAGAGGTGAAATCTTTGAACGAGTGCGACCTCCTGTCAAAAGTCTTGACTCTCCGCTAACTCCGCTACTTACAATGCATTTCTCCGAGTCTTATCCGCCGCCGCATGGAAGTCGACGATGGTCCATCACGTCCGGACAGCACATTTCAATGTTAATCTTGTCAATACAATATTTTTTTTAAGGTACCGAGGTGTCAAACCGGACATTAAACTCGTCTTGTTACGGGTGCTGCTAGCTTAGCCCCGCTCGCTGGTGAGCTCTGGCTGTTAGCTGACCGTCGCCTTGGTAACGGAGCACGCCTTCGCCCTCCGCTCTGACCTGAGAGGAAACTGGAAACTCTGGCTGAGACTTTGTGTGTGAGTGTGTGTGCATATATCACCTCAGTCTGGCCCGCTAAACTCAAAATACTCATTGTTAAAAAGGAGCAACGCAGCTGACCATGATAAGAAAATGTCAGTCAAGCAGAATAATTTGCCGCAGGCCCCGATATTTGATGCGATTGCTTCCCTTTTTCATCATTCAGCTCCTTACCTTTTTTCCAGAGGTGCTCGGATGTTTTTTCTTTGTTAGGCCGCGGGTTGTTTTTCTTCTTCACATCCACAGCAGTCCCCCTGTTGTTCCAGTCGGTTTTAGGTGGTGTTTTGCATGCATTTCGAAGGCTTGCCCTGTTTTTAACGCCAATAAGCCAGTTTGAGTAGTGCATCATTGATGCACTATTTAATGCTACAGAGCCTACCATGAGCTTAATGAGGTATACACGCAGACCCCGCAAGAGCACAGCGCCTAGTTCACTGCGTTCATATTATAGCATTACGTTACCAGGTACCAGTGCATCCCAATACACAATCAATGCATTCTATTCACACAGCCAATGTGTGTGTGTATATAAAGGCGTGGACCTGGGCGTTTTTGCTCCACGTAGGCTTCCGTAGAGCCGTGTGTTTACTGCGCATGTGCTGCGATTCCCTGCATGTTTCTCTGCTGATGTTGCACAAGAAATGTGAATGTTTTCATTCAGTGTTTACCTTGTTTTTTTTTGCATTTGCAACCAGCCTTTAAGTCACCATGAAGACAAGGTTCACCACTGTGGATATCAGGGCAGTTATTGCCGAGATCAATGCCAAGTACGTGATATGTTTGATCGTCTCCAGCCGGGTTGCTATTTGCTAACTCTAACTTAGCCTGCTCTGACTGTGCTACTGCTAACCAGCGTTAATGTAGATTTGTTTACACATGTTGATCGGCCACTCATTGATTTTGCCTTCTTCTTTTACAGCTACATGGGCATGAGAGTAAACAACGTGTATGACATCGACAATAAGACATATCTCATCCGGCTGCAGAAGTGAGCACTGTTTGAAAAGTTCCCTCAAAAGCTTTCACTGTTTTTATACGTTACCAAGTAGTAATCCTACCATGAAAAAACTGTCTATAGATATAATGCCTTAAATGAATGCATATAAATAGTTATTTAAGTGGTCATGTGTTTTGGATGAAATATCTGCGTCTGCAAAGTTGTCATGTGTACTAGTATGAAGTTAGAAGTACATTATAGAATAAAATGGAAGAGCTTGACTGAAGTACAAGTATCTTAAACTGTATAAGAGTACAGTACTAGAATAAATATACTTGGTAACTTTGCACAGTCAGTCAGTGTGTATAACTGAGTGTCACATTGTTTTCTCAGGCCTGACAGCAAAGCTATTCTCCTCATCGAGTCTGGGACTCGTATTCACTCTACAGACTTCGAATGGCCCAAGAACATGATGCCTTCAGGCTTTGCCATGAAAGTAAGAGCATTTATTTAAATAGCCTGTTGCGGTTGATTAGGACTGGATTACATGGTTATACAGTGCAATCTCCATTTAATATCATTTTTCACTGTACCGACATTCTCTTTGAATGTAATGCAATTCATCTGAATGTTTTTCCCATCAGTGCCGAAAACACCTGAAGTCACGGCGATTGACTCAGGTTAAACAGCTCGGTATCGACAGGATTGTTGACATCCAGTTCGGTTCTGATGAGGCTGCCTACCACCTGATTATTGAACTGTATGACAGGGTGAGTACACAACAGTACACCTGAAATTGTGTCATTTCATTTTGCTGTTTTGCGTAAAAGCTGAGTTGTAGGTCTGTCTGTATCCACTTTCAGGGTAACGTCATACTTGCAGACCATGAGTACACCATCCTGAATCTGCTGCGGTTTCGCACAGATGAGGTAGAAGACGTTAAGATTGCTGTGAGAGAGCGGTATCCTGTGGAGAATGCCAGGCCGCCTGAACCTCTCATCAGTCTAGAGCGGTAAGCACATCTGGAATGTGCCTGTGATTTTGTGGATAAAATCGTCATCAGCTTTATTATTGTTTTATTTTTCTTCTAAATATAGACTTACTGAAATTATCAGCCAAGCTCCAAATGGAGAACAAGTGAAAAGGGTCTTGAATCCTCACCTTCGTAAGTATCCAGGCAACAAATACTCATTTAAAATATATTGAAGTTCTTTTATGTAAAGACGCAACCCTGTTTTGTGTCTTTTCCAATTTCCTCTGCAGCCTATGGAGCCACTCTGATCGAACACAGCTTGATAGAAGCTGGACTCTCGGGCTCTGTCAAAATTGACAGCCAAGTTGATGCTGCCCAAGGTAAAGCACAGCAATTGGAGAGAAGGTTTCTGACATGTTTGTTTAGTACTGGTTTTAGTTTTATTTAATAGTGGCTGTAATCCAAAGTGCTGACAACATTTGGTCTGTTTGCTTTTTTCAGTTGCACCTAAAATCCTTGAGGCCCTTCAAATAGCAGAAACATACATGGAAAAAACAGAGAACTTCAATGGCAAAGTAAGAAATTTTCCATGTGAGGGACAATACTTTAAGGTCCTGTAATGGATTTTCACACTCACAAACCCTGCTTTGTTTAATTTAAGGGTTACATCATTCAGAAGAGTGAGAAGAAACCAAGCTTAACTCCTGGGAAACCTACCGAAGAACTGCTCACGTATGTTTTGTTGTGTTTAGACTACCATTCATACTTTTTAACCTGATGTCCTGTAATATGGTTGGTTATGATGATGTCCATCTGCAGATATGATGAATTCCATCCATTCCTCTTTGCTCAGCATGCAAAGAGTCCCTATGTGGAGTTGGATACTTTTGACAAGGTGAATATTAGCTCTTTTTAGTTATTTGGTTTATTCCTTGATGCCTTGTTTTGTAAAGAATATTAGTACCTTCTCTGCTGCAATGTAAATGAACATTTTGTACAAATGTGATCCTCTTACAAAGGCAGTGGATGAGTTCTTTTCTAAGATGGAAAGCCAGAGGATCGACATGAAGGCCTTGCAGCAGGAAAAACATGCGATGAAGAAGTTGGAAAATGTGAAGAAGGACCATGTGCAGAGGCTGGAGGCCCTGCACCAAGCACAGGTTAGCAACACAGCAGTTTTTATCTCTGTCTGCCATAAATAAATGTTGCACACACTGATTCCTTCTCATCCTCATGTATGCATCCATCAGTCACAAGTTGTGCTGATAAGAATTGAAAGCAAATTGCATAAAGATCAATTTAAGTTTGAATTTAAAAGTGCACACAGTCAGCAACTGGGTCTCATGTCTTGCAGGAAGTGGACAGAGTAAAAGGTGAACTGGTGGAGATGAACCTGCCTGTGGTAGAGAGGGCTCTGCAGGTGGTGCGCAGTGCACTGGCCAATCAGGTGGACTGGACTGAGATCGGCGTTATCGTCAAGGACGCTCAGGCCGCTGGAGACCCCGTGGCCTGTGCCATCAAGGAGCTGAAGCTGCAGACTAACCATATCACCATGCTTTTAAAGTGAGACCATCACAAATACAGAATACCTAGACCTAGCTCTGCTCACTGTTACTGTAACATTTCATCTCTGTGTCGTTTCCCCTCTAGGAATCCATACATCTCAGAAGAAGACCTGGAAGAGGAAGAGAAAGAGGACGTGGTGGAAGCGAAAGGGAAGAAAAATAAAAATAAGGACAAGGGTCAAAACAAGAAGATACAAAGGAACAAGCCCATGTTGGTGGATGTGGATCTTGGCCTGTCGGCTTATGCTAATGCCAAAAAGTAGGTTTACACATAAACCTTCAGAGATGGAATTGAACATTATATAAGGAGAGAGGCACAGGTGTTATCTGTAGAGTTGATGGATTGTGTTGTGCTTTTAGATACTATGACTTCAAACGCAGTGCTGAAAAGAAGGAGCAGAAAACCGTTGAAGCAGCAGATAAGGTGAGAACCCTGTTATTATTATTACACAGTCAAGTTTGATGGTGGGAAAAATCTGTGAGTTGTCTTTGAGATCAAGGCAAGGTTGTTTTTCTAAGAACATAGTTTGAGCACTTTGTAACCACAACACAGCTGTAGGAAGTAAGACTGTAGGGCGGCACTGTGGTGCAGTGATGAGCACCTAAGGTTCAGGGTTCAAATGCTTTCCTGTGTGGCTTTTATACCACGGGTATAAGTTGTATAGCTAATGTATGGATGGATGATTAAGAATAAATGTACAATTAAGTTTTTTTTTTTTTACTAGGCTATGAAATCTGCCGAGAAAAAAACGCAGCAAACACTGAAGGAAGTCCAGACAGTGACCACCATTCAGAAGGCCAGAAAGGTCTACTGGTAAGATCCACTTTACTAACACGTGTTATTCACATATCCAGCTTTGTTTGTACTTGATAACCAGTGTCTCCGCTTTTCTCCTTGTGGCAGGTTTGAGAAGTTCCTGTGGTTCATCAGCTCGGAGAATTATCTGGTCATCGCAGGAAGGGACCAGCAGCAGAACGAGATGATTGTCAAACGATACCTTCGGGCTGGTAACACAACTAACTTACACATAATGTTCCCTCCCTCTTAGTTTAAAAAGTAATCATCTTCAAAACGGAGCTCATCATGTCTACATTTTTGCTTTGTCAGGTGACATCTATGTTCACGCCGACCTCCATGGAGCAACTAGCTGTGTCATCAAAAACCCCTCAGGTATCTGCAAGTGTCCCACCTCCTCTCTCTCCACAGTTTGACCCAATTTGCTCTGATGATAGTTTATGTTAGTTTAGGTACTTTTAGATCATTAGTTAATTGTTTGTGTCCCTCTCCACCTATCAGGGGACCCCATCCCTCCTCGTACCTTAACAGAGGCCGGCACTATGTCTGTGTGCTACAGTGCTGCTTGGGATGCCAAGATCATCACCAGTGCTTGGTGGGTCCATCATCATCAGGTGAGTTAGGAATATTACAATGTCAGATTGACCTGGTTTATCTTTCTGATTCTGACCAAATTGCCGAATCCTGGTGGTTCAATTTCTCAACAAACAAACAGCCAAAGACTTGAACTGTGATTTTTAATTTGTTGTATTTGTTCAGGTGTCCAAGACGGCTCCCACAGGAGAATACCTGACCACTGGAAGTTTCATGATCAGAGGTATCGAACACAACTAAACTACACACACACAACTAAAAGTATATGAGTTTTATTAGGCACCAGGACAAAATAAAAGAAGTGCAACAGAGGACTGAACTTTTGTTGTATTTCTCTCCAGGAAAGAAAAATTTTCTGCCACCTTCGTACTTGATTATGGGCTTTGGATTCCTCTTCAAGGTAAATTACACCATTAAGATGTGAATTATATTTTAACTACTTGTCATCGCCTTACAACAAAGTGTCGTTCTTGCCTGTGTGCAGGTGGATGAACAGAGCGTGTTTCGGCACAAAGGGGAGCGAAAAGTGAAGACCGTAGAGGAAGACATGGAAGATGTCACATCCAAAACTGCTGAGCTGTTAGAGGAAGGAGAGGAGCTGATAGGTAGGAGGAGGACACATTGACTTCAGTTTCTATGTTTGGAGATGCAATATCCAAGCAAGCGCAGTGACAAACTCTGTTGCCTCTGCAGGTGATGACAGCAGTAACGAAGATCAGGGAGAGGAGAGAGGAGAGGGTGATGGACAGAACAAGGAGCTGACACAGGAAATAAAAAAGGAGAACAAACAGGAGGGGGTTGACGGTGCAGAGCAGAGCAACATGGAGGCTGAGGGAGAGGAAGAGGAGGAGAACGGAGAGAGTGAAGAATTCAGCTTTCCAGATACGACCATCTCCCTCAGTCACTTACAGCCCAGCAGGTAACGTCACCACCGCTACACACTTTTACCAACTGTCTACCCAATTAATAAATATAACTGCACAAGATAATGACACGTTCTTCATTAAATTGTCTCTCCCTATTTCTAGAAGTGTTCAGAAACCTGGCTTCAAAAAGGAAACAACCCCTCAGGTAATTACTTACTGCCGTTTGCTAGGTACATTTAAGTCATTCAGTCAAAGTCTAATGATACATTTACAGCTCTGCATAAAGTCAGTTCATTCATGTCTCTCCAGGCTGAGGCTGACTCACAGGTGAAACACATGACTGCCAAACAGAGAAGGTGAGTGAATGAAAGATTTGCATTTTTAACACAAACATGCTTAAATAATAGACCTGACCTGAGGTAAACATCTAACTATAAAAGGCAAAGGCTTTACATGGCATCATAACAACATCCTCTGTAGACTTTAAATAGTAAGAGCAAAAAAATGATTTCAAACACAGTGATAGAGTGAATTTAATCGACATAGTTCTTTCATAATATTCTTTTTTTTATTAAGTTTTTCAGATTAAGAAATAATAATGAGCTTTAGGCAGCAGGTGGTGTTGACATATTTGGATGGTTTATTGATTTTAAAAAAGGGTGGTAAATGTATTGTTCTTTAAGCTCTGTATTATCAGGCATTGATGTAATTACCAGGTGTTTTTGTCCTCGCCCTTAGAGAGGAGAAGAAGAGAAAGCAGAAACAGGAAGGTTTTGACACTGAGGAGAAGCCCGAGGAGAAGCCCGAGGAGAAGCCCGAGGAGAAGCCAGAGGTTTCATCAAGTGGATCGGCAGCTGATCAGGGGTCCAAAAGTGGAGGAGGCCCCTCCCAGCAGCCGCTGAAGAGAGGCCAAAGGGTAAGAATGAAGTCCAAAGATAAAACGACAAAGACAAACTGCCGGAGTTTATCTGGAAGGAGAGATAAAACCCCAGAACTGACATACTAAATTTACAAGACATTAGGTGGCAAATGAGACAAGTGTATTAGTTGAAAGCATCAGTAGGATATATGTTGAAGAAATGCTGTATTTTTGAACAGTATTGATTGTCTGTTTTTTTTTTGTTATTTTTAAATATAAGGAATTTGCTGCTGTGTTTGTGCATGAACAGTAACATTGCAAAAGGAAAGAGATGAAAAAGGATCAGAATAAACAACGAAGTAATGACAATACTTAAAGAGGAACTATGCAAGTCTGGTCCCTTTCGCTGTTTTGCTAACCCTACGCCTGGCCATGTGCATTTGTTTACAATGAAGCCAGCGAAAAATCAATACATGAAGCAGTTGATAACTTATATAACACATAAAACGTGTCTATCTGTGTAGTCTTAGCTGTCATAAACAAAAGATTACGGGTTACGTAACGTTACATTTTAAGATGATACAGTACTAATGACTAATGACTCTGGCCTGTTGATGTGTTTCTCCCTCAGAACAAACTGAAGAAGATCAAAGAGAAGTACAAAGACCAGGATGAAGAGGACAGGGAGCTGATGATGCAGCTGCTCGGTGTAAGGATGAATAAAAACCACCATGCAACACATGGTAACTGTTACTGTTGCTCTGTACAGTGTCATGGGTCATGACACCACCTGCTAGATGTTGTGTTGTTGCAGTTCGACAGGACACAATCTTTGACATTCGCACCACAGATAAGATCATGACTGTGTTTTCCTCTTCAGTCAGCCGGTCCCACTAAGGAGGAGAAGGAGAAGGAGAAGGGGAAGAAGGGAAAGAAGGGGAAAGGTAAAGACGAACCCGTCAGGAAACCGCCCCCCCAGAAACAACCCCAGAAACCTCGCAACGTGGAGACTGCTGCAAAGAAACCGGAGCGGACAGCGGGAGAGGAGGGGGAGGAGGAGAGGCCGCCTGGAGAGGAGGGAGGTGCTGCTGAACCAGAGGAGAAGGTAGACAACAACAACACTGCACACTGAACTGGATAAGGATCAATACCACTGTTGGAAATGTTCGACTGGTGATGTCAGAAAAACATTTAAACACCCCTCTGTCTCTTCAGTCCAGCTTTGTAAGTAATTAGTATGGCAGCTGGGAGGGATCATTTTCTTTTGAAGTGAAGTGTGTTTATTTTGAATATGCAAGTATGTAACACAAATGTATAAAATAGACAAAGGATGTGCCATAAAAACATGGCAGACAATAATCAAATATGCAAAACAGATAAATAAGTTCCATACTCGAAAAGGAGTGTATGAATGTATTCGCTCCCACCCCTTCTCCATAAATGAATACATGATAGAAATACTACTTCCTTTCAATTAGCCTGTGTAAATGTACATAAATGTGTACGTCTCCATAAGTGCAACAATATCCTATGCCACCTAGTAACTACCAACATTTACTTGATTCCTATTTTTCATATTCATTTTCACCATAAATGGATTCAAATTTATATTGGTGATCTGTTCTGTACATTCAACATTATTTTGAACAACCTTGTATTTTGAATTCTTTTAAACCATCAATGGTATCTTCTCTTTCAGGAGGATGATGTGGACCCGGACAACCCTGGAGCAGAGGTGGGTTCATAAACATTAACCTGAGCACTATTTACCTTGTTATTCAACCCATAATACTCTTAAAAACTTGTTATTAAAAATCTTTTTTTTGTGTGTGTGTCGCCCCAGGAAGCAGAGAATCTGCTCACCTCTTTGAGCGGCCAGCCTCATCCTGAGGATGTGCTGTTGTTTGCTGTGCCAGTGTGTGCACCATACACCGCCCTCTCCAACTACAAGTGTGTGGAATGAATCTTTCTGTGTGTAAGAGACAGACTATGTGAAGAGTGCACAGGCTAATGAGTCATTTGTTATCCACAGACACAAGGTGAAGCTCACACCAGGTTCACAGAAAAAAGGAAAGGGTAAGAACAGTGATCAATTCTGATATATTTCTAAGCCCATTACTTAATGTTTTACAAGTGAAACATATTTTAGAATCAATGGCAATATTATTTTTTCATTTTTTTTGTTCCTACCAGCTGCTCGCACCGCTGTTTTCAGCTTCATGAAAGCCAAAGAGGCCTCAACCAGAGAGAAAGACTTGTTCCGCAGTGTCAAGGTAAAGGAGTCGAGTTCAATCTAAACTCTGTCAAGTGTTTAGTCAGTTTCATGTCATGGACGATGACTCACAACAGTTGGTAAAATAATCTGCATTCTCTCAAGTGATTCAAGACATTTACTGAGGAACATTCAGTTTTCATCTTCTTAAATGTCAAGATTTGCCACTTCTGTTACATATCAGTAACTGTCTTTTAGACTGTTGATCACACAACACAAGTAGTCTGACTTTATCACCATTTTATTGGCTAAATGTATTATTGATTCATCTGTAATCAGTCCTTAGTAACAGCGTCTATTTCTTGGTGTTTGTTGCAGGATTCGGACCTCTCCAGAAACATGCCAGGCAAAGTTAAAGTGTCTGCTCCAAACCTGCTCGCTGCTAAGAAGAAATGAGAGACAGGTGAACATAGACCTGGCGAGATCTGCACTCATTGATTTATTCCACTTGACGCTGCCAACTTCATGTCATTTCAAACACAAGGGTTAAGATCAGAGCCCTTGTTTGAAAAAGAACAATATTATTTTTAAGACTGTATTTGTTGACCAACAATGTTTGAAATGGAAATATGTAAATTAACAAAGATGAATAACAGAACACAACTGATGGTATGTTTATTCTTTGAGTACAAAGTAACACTATGCATTAAACCCTACAATAAAAAAAACACAAAGGGCGCATTGTGCAAACCAGGCAAAAACAAAGTCCTACTGACATGAGGCATTTCAGTGCATTGTGGCTAAACATCCAATATACTTGCAATATTTCAAGTTATTAATAAAATTTCAAATCTACAGGAGCCACTCTTCACAATTTTTGAGAGGCTTTTAAAGCCTGTTTCAAAACACAGAACCCACACATTTCCTTCCAAATATATAAATAACTATATATACAAATAAAAACTAAAAGTTTACTTCCAGAGTCCATGGCCTCGTGTAGCATAAAGCACTAGTTTTAGGTCTGTGAGAACTTCAGCAAACTACCGTATCCAAGATCAAGCCCCCAGATTGTGATTGTGCCAAACATTAGTTAGAGGAATCAGTAAATTAAAAAAATCTGTACTGGTAAAGCAGACTATTTCAGGTTTTCACCACTGATTTTAGTGTTAAGACAGTGGAAACTATTGAAGTTGGTTAGATAAAATGAAGATGCTCAAGTCTTCATGTGTCTTTCCTCCTCATTAGCCTCTAATCACAGAATTTTCTTAAAGGGTTTCTTTCACTGGTCATCCTGAAAAGTTGAAACATTTTTTTTTTCTGTCCATAATGTTTACATTTACAACCACACAGGCTAGTACAAGATTCTCAAATGTTAACAAAGATGAAAGTCCTTTTCTTTATAACACAAACTGCTCCCCCTGAGCATGCTCATTGTAGTTGCAAACAGAAATAAAGTAAGCAACATTTGCCTAGAACAGTGAAAGATAAACATGAAACTCATTCGTTTAACAATACAGACAGAAAACCTCTGTATCATTTTCAAATTTTTAGAGGGAGTCTTAAAAAAATCCTTGAAAAAACATTGAGCAAAGAAAACTGAATGAGGACCAACTTGAAGGTAGCGTGGGACTTCAGCTCTTTGATACATGCTGTACCAACAACTGGCTCAGCTACTCCACTGACGGCTCAGTGGAGTAGCTGAGTAGCTGTTTATACATAATGATAAACAGACGATGATAAACAGCCTCCAGGGTGTGAACGCTAGTGTGCCAGTGAGGAACCATTACCAATAAAGCCACAGCTCTTTGCTATTGCTTTAAGACCGTGTCCTCAAGTGTCCTCACACACTAAACTAATGCTCCATCAGAACTACCTGCTCTAAGAGTTAACAGTCACCTCTTCCACACATACATACTCTCCCTGTAATCCTCTGGACTAGATTGTTGGCCGCCGCCTCATCTACGAGCCCAGTGTGTTGACACGTGACATTCTCTGTTTGAGGCTGTGCAAGACAGGTTTAGGCAAGCAGTCCCAGTAACTTGACAAACGCTCCCTGTGCTGCAGAATGGCTTCCATACAGAACCTGCAGCACGGGAAACATATACATGTGAGCGCAAAACAATGAATTGATCGATCTTTCAGTGTTAAATATGAAACAAGTTCACGCTATCTGGGATTGTTTTCACTCACCTAGCTAGTGATTTGGGTTGAACATTGAAAACCAGTAATTCGTTGCTGTGAGCCTGTCATGTAAAAGGGGGAAAAAAAAGTTTAATACAGTGGCAGAAATATAAAGAAAATATGTCGTATGAAAGTATAAAAGTACAGCTTACAGCTCTGTGATGAGACAACAGGTTGTTGGCACAACCTCCAAACACGAACACCTCCCCATCAGGACCGGAGCACGCCGTGTGCCACAGCCTTAAATGAGACAAGCACGGTGTCAAAACATATCTGCATTCATCGTGTTCCCTTTTTCCACAAACACACAGCCAGATCAGAGCTCATCCCTCATCAGGTCATTTAGCAAAACATTGATCTGTGAGCACACAACCAAATGTTTCCAATCAGGGCAGATAATCACCTGGGGCTCTGTGTGTGGTTGTGTTTGAAAGGCTTCCATTCGTTTCTGCTGACAGAGTACAGCCAAGCATCACCTGAATCACAAACAAACAAACAAAAAAAAAACAGAAGTTATGTCAGGCATCATTTGGAAGCGATTGTGATTATCTCCCCGACTCAAGTGTCAAACTCACTCAGTGTCTCTCTTTCTGTGGTGAACCCTCCAAAGAGGAAGATGAGGTCAGACGACACAGGGGTGAAGGAGTGCCAGGACCGGCCCACAGGACACTGCTGGGGAGCGCTCCTACAGGACGGGGAGAAAAGACGCATGTTCATACAGGAAAAGTGGATTATGGTTCACAGTTGAGGATAACAAGGCCTTGTTGCCCTGCGGACATGCCCTGATTTTAGGATGGCTTTCAACAATCATCCTCTCAGATTATTAGCTAAATTAGTTGGAAGTGAGTTTATTACATGAGGACAAACTCCTCATCGGCATCGTGTGGTTTTGAAGTGGGTCCTTTTATTCTGTGATAAAATCTGCATTGAAATTCAATCTACTAATTATTTGCACAAAATCAGAGTGGAGCTGAGTAGGATTCAGAATAAAACAACAGCATGAAGACTCTCCAGACACAACTCGCAACATATATAAAAAAGAACTTACATTTCATGCCACTCCCATGTGTCCAGATCAATGTAGTACAGGTCGTTTAGTCTGAAGCTCTGTGGACCAATGGAAATTTACTATCATTGGCAAAATCTAATCTATCATAATTCACTCATAACTGTGAGAGCTGAAGTGTGAGGCAATGTCATGCTTGGAAAAGACAGTCTTACCTTGTATCGCCCCCCAAACACATAGCCTCTGTTGCCAACTGTGGCACAGGCATGAGCTGCTCTGGGCGATGGGGTGTTCCCCTGGAATTGGGCCATAAACAGAACAAGTATATTATTACCCCAGGAGTGTTTAAAACCTTAATATGGTGAGCTAATGACCTGACCACTAGAAAAAGTGGAGGAAAGTGGCCTCCACCAGTGTGTGGGGGTGTGGTTGCCATGTGTTTACCCTGGTGACAGGCTGGCTCCATGTATATGTCTCCAGGTCCAGGATATGAATGTGGTTGTTCCAGCCTCGCCCAGGGCTGTCCCACTGTAGCACACAGACACCATTTACATTATTAGTCATGCTACTGCAATGACTGATAAATTAATCAAATGTCTTGCACCGCAAAACAGTTATTACGTAACAGCGTATTAAACAGACCTTCAAAATACGTAATGAAAAACTTCTATTAATTGTAATCTGAAAACCATGTTCGTCTACAAACCATAAGAGAAGATGATTCATCAAATTCAAATGTCCCTTGATGAGATCCCTGTGCAGCGTAGCCATAGCCTCCAAAGAATATAAGTCTGTGAAAAAAGTTCAAGATGAAACGGTTTTTACGGTTAAAAGGTTTTGAATGAAATCTGTCTCCCAAGTCTTGACGACTACATTAATATGTTTTAAATGTGTCAACACTGAAAATCACGGATAACTAAGGAAACGTATTTTATAAAAGTGTATTTTTTGACACCTTGCAACAAGAAGACATTTAACCAGGTTGTCTCGTTTTTTCATGGAGATAAAAACACATCGAAGATATTTTTTGTAAAATCATTCATGTCTTAATGTCTGGATCTTTTCAGAAAATCAAAAAGGGAAAATGCATTCACTCCTCACTTGTTCTTCTGAACCCAGCACCCCAACTTGTCCTTGGCTGATGGAGGGAGTCCTTTAAGATCAGTCATTTCCTCCCACACAAGACTGGGAGCTCTCAGGGGCAGACGATAGATCTATGATAATTCACAGCACACAATAGTTCAACAGATAGTTCTGAATGATGATTAGTAAGAACAGCAGGCGGACATGCCTCAAGGTCTGATGTGCAAACATGAGGCAATAATTTGGAAATACCCAGAAGACATTAGGAAATTTGCAACAAGCAGAACAAACTTACCCTGTTTGTGTTTCCCCTGGCATGATGACCTCCGAACAGGTAGAGGACTCCGTCAACACACACCCCACAGCTGCCTGACATCGAAGTGTGTAGGTTACCCCCGGCTATATGCTTTGTCCTGCAAACATGGAGTGTGTTTTTTAATGTATTTGTCCGCTTAATGTGTAAACGGACTAGATGATAAATTCAGTGCAGATTACAATGGTACCAATTCTCACCATACACTTGACTCCATGTTGTATGTCCAGATTTCCGTTCTTGGTAAATACAAGTCAAAGAATCCGTGATTTTGAGCATTCTGGTACAGATGAGAGATTGAATATAATTAAATAAAAACATTGGGAACTGATAGGGTAACAGGAATAAAGGGGAAATACCTTTTAGGGGAAACACAACACACTTACTTTATATCCACCCCACACGTACATGACATTTCTGTCAACAACTGCTATATGACCACTGCGCTCAGCTGGGGTGTCCAACTCAAAAGATTCAGATGCTTCAGTGTCTAATGGCGGCTCATCCTCCAGCTCCTCCGCCTCCTCTTCCTCCTCGTCCTCATCCATGTCGTCATTCACAATCCAAGCAAAAAGTCTCTCATCTTCCTCTCCTGAGTCATTGTCTTCCTCTCCTGATGGCATATCCCCAGCTTCTTCCTCCTCCATCTCTGCCAGGAACCCCTCAGGGTCAGCCATGCCAGCTTCTCCTGTCTCCTGTCAATGCAAGAAGAGAGAGAGAGACAGAGAGAAATCATCTAGGGTAGTGCTGATAGGATTTTTTTATTAACTGATTAGTTTGACCAATTATTTAAAAATAGGCTAACAAGACTACCCACATTCAAAACACTAGAAATGATGGCATTTTCAGCTACTCATACGCGAACAGGACACCGTAGCTTCTGCATATTATTTTTGTATAAAGTGTACAGTATTTCCTGGATCCACGCCTTTAGCTTTTTTTTTTTGTCAACTTCACTTTGTTAAATGATATTTCTGATAATTCAGGACAACGGACCACACCACACAACGTTAGCCTACCGTATCTTGCAGCACGATTACTGCTGACCTACTTTGCTAGCTTAACTATTTAGGTTACTGAAAGACCATCGGCTATTAGCTTCGCTTTTGCGTTAAAAAGAAGGCGAGCTAAACATGAAAAAAAGGCAGACAAAGCAAAAAATGAGCTGGGAGCGCTTAGCTAGTCGCTCCAAACAGCTGTTCAGTTAGTCAACGTCAATGTGGCCATTAGCGACACAACGGTTGTAAACTTCACAATGCAAATACACTCGTTTCGGAGAAAGAAACGTTGTAAATTTTGACTCGGCACGATGGTGTGTAAGCTTGTCTACACGCAAATTCAGCGTTGATGAAAAGTATATGCGCAGCTGTCGTTCCTTTACCTTGTCAGATGTTTGTTTTCCTGAGGTTTTCAAAAGCAGTACGCCATTTATGTGAGGTCATCACAAGCATTCTGGGGGCACGACCGGAAGTTGTCGACTGCTTAAATGCGCCATCTTCATAGGGTCAAGTAAAAAAAATGTGCTAAACGTCACTTCCGTTATAAGCAGCGTATCATGTATGTTTTTTATTTTACACTCGACAGTGTCCAAGACCGCCCAATGGTCATATTTAATCTTCCCAACAAACCCAGTTAATTCATAAAGAAACCAAAAAAAAAATCAAAATAAAAGTTACCATTACTTGCAAATATTAGATATAGCACCACCACAATGTGCATACACAAGAATATCAGATTGTTCAGTATGAAGATAAAATCTTTATTAATCATGACAGAAAATACATACAACATAAAAAAAACACTACAGTGGGCTGGTTACAAATCCATTTTTAAAGATACAGTATCATACAAAGGCAATGTACAAAACAAATAAAAACAGCTGCGGTTGTGAATCAATTTACGATTCACGTGAATCACGATTTGCTTTAGAGTCCTTGAAGTTTGCTGTAAGAACACAAGAGAACAGTATGATCATTAGTGGTTGTTAAAACTACTGCATTCTGTAATGACTGGCCTTAAAAAAGATGAAGAGCACGTCTAACCTGTCCTCAACAGTCCTGTTGGATGGGTAATACACCTTAAATGTGAAGCCACTCCTTGGGAATGAGCCCTGTCACAATAAATTAACGACAAAATATATTAACGATAAATATGAGAAATGCTTAAGTTGTAAAAATATTTTTGTTTAAGTTATTTGGAAACACAAATTTTCCAAAGATAAAATGAATACACACTTCAGTTAAGCTTATTTTATTTCATACCGGGTTGACACAGAGGCAGTCTGTGTTGGTGATGCTGAAGGGGTCATATTTGTCTGCAAAGACCATGACATCAGGGACCGGGTAGACAGACAAGGAGTAGTCATACGCCCAGAACACAGGACTGACATACAGAGGCAGTGGACTCAGGTGACCCTGAGAGAGGATGGTCTTGACAAACTGGAAAAAGAGAATAAAGAATGAAAAAGTAATTAATTTGTACACACACAATAATAATAGTGTATGTGTGCGGAGTAATGAACGGGTTTGTTTTAGAGAAGCTGAAACCCACATGGTTGGGAATGTCAAGATTGTTATTGGGCAGCCGCACACAGTTTCTGCACATCTTGTTGACCAGGTCTTCCCTGATGATCACGATCTCCTGGCTGCAGTACTGAATCCTGACAGGAGAAACATGCCATGACAATGAAAGTCAGTTTTACAGTGTCTTCTGTCATGAATTTGGTCACATTTGTCTCAAAGCCTTAAAAATCAACCTATAGTAAAATCATTCAAATTCAAATATAATAGAAGCCAGATAATGTTTCACCTGCACGGGTTTGTTGTGAACACAGAAAACGGCACCTTCTCTCTGAACTCCTCTGTGATGTGGTCTGCCAGAGGAGGCCTGTTGGAAACAACATTTGTCCACATCTGTTCAAACTACTGAACACAATTTATGTCAAAAATCACATGCGTCTCTATGTTTACCTTGGCAGGATGGCGCCTGGACCAGGGTCTTCGGGGCCAGGGACAAATACAAAGCGACTACTGCAGATTCAGGATGAACAAATGTAAGTCAATGGTAATGAAACATGAAGTTTGGAATAAACCAAGGTAACAACTTCCACAGATCCTACCTGCTGTGGATGGTGGGGTATGAACATATGGCATCAGCAAGAGCCCTCAGTGACTCTAAAAAGAGAAATATATATATATCAGATACTGAAATGCGGTTGTTCATCCCCTCACGCTAGATAGAAATAGGTTATGTGTGATGGGGACCCAAAAGTTTCACCTTTGAGTGATCTGATCTGTGCCTTTCCATATGGGGCAGAAGAAAAGTTTCCACAGAAAACGAAACAAGTGGGAGGCATCGTAGCATAGCCTGTAAGAAAAAAACAAAGTGAAGTTAACTGTGACTGGTGTCTCATGTATTGTTGTCCTGTAACAACGTTGATGCAGTACCAGACCTGAAAACATGACGTTGATCTTTTCCATCACTTCAACGCTGTCCAGCCACACATCAGAAACGATAACGAACATGGCGTCCTCATTCTCCTCCTCCAGCTGCTTCAGCTTAGCAGAAGCCTTCACTGAAGTGGTGGATGGACCACCAAAGAAGTTAATGTTGCCGTAGTATGCCCTGGAAATGAAGCAAGGATCATGCTGTGAAGGAGCAGGAACTGGAAAGCTAAGTTCACTTTAAAACATGATAATTAACATAATTGGAGACAGCCTCCATACTAAGTTATAGAGAACTATTTGCTAGTTTGTGCCTGTCTGGTTGACATGGCTGATTTCAAAACTTAAAACATATGTTTGTTTTTTCCTTCATGTTGCTTCACTGGCATTTTCACCAGCAAAATAAGATGACTTTATACACGCACAACAAGCTACAGATTCACCACAAGTCTAATGTGAGGTTGACAACACTGAACACTAGCCACTTCTTCTTGAAATGAGCCTGTCTAAATGTGTTTCTTCAAACCCACTGACCTTGTGGCTGATGACGGCTCTGTTGGTGGAAATCCAAATCCATTGACGTGGAAAACCGAATCCTCATACCAACCTACAGGACAAAGGCAAAACTTGACCTCTAATAACGCAATATTATATTAATCTTGATGAATGCTTGTCTTTTTCTCTCTCATTCTGTTAACTGCAGTTGTATTAGTAGTTATCTTACCCTCCGCCAGTACAAAGCAGGATTCGGTGTACAGGCCATTATGGAACTGGTGATTAGGTTGTTAAGGAATACATCTGTTTTATTTTTTTTAACTAATTGCAAAAGATATATCACTCTTTGATGATGGGCTCTGACAAACAGATTAAAGGATATTGCTTTGGACATGTCCAGTTGTACTGTTCCACTTGGGTCCTCCAGGTAGAATTTACCCTTAAAAATAGTTTAGAAATATTTCAGATAGACATTCAATTTCATAATTTTCAAAAAACTACAAAAAAAGTCAAATTTCTTCCATGTGCACTTGAGACAAATAAACTAAACTGGTCACTAGCTCACCTCTTTCATTTGTGTGATCATCCCGAGTACAATCACCTCTCCCAGTTTAGCTGTGCTACCAAGCAATGCTTCAATTGTCTTCAGCTAAAAAGGACAAATGGCAACAAAACATTATGTGAGTAAGATGCGAAACGGTAAAATGGGTTTCATTTTATATAAATACTCATTGAGATTCAATACCTGAAATTTGTTTTGACCTTCGTCAACAGCAGCTCCGATTGCAGGTGGAGTGAAGAGCTCATGCCGATGCGTACGCTAGGGAAAACACATCTTTATAAATACAACACACAATACTAAAACTTTAAACAGCCAATAAATCTATTTATACTAACCTGTTGTAAGATTGTGTAGCGCTCCCTGAAGACTTCAGCTTTGTCTCTGGCCAACCCACACACACTAGGGACTGGATGTCTGGTCATACTGATGCTGAAAAGAAAAGGCAAAAATAGAATTTAAAAACTTTGCCTCCCACAACATGTAAGTCTATACACTAGATCTGACATCAGCAGCATAAAGAAAAACCTTTATTAAATATTTTAGGTACGTTATGGCACAAAGGAGAAAGAAACAGTCACTTTACTCACGGTACAAATTTCTTCCGCTCCACGCTGTATATGTATCTGGGTACATCGAACGCTCCAATGATGTTGAAAACATTATCTCTGTAAGAAAGTTAAACAGTTCATATAGAAAATATTTCCTGTACAGAACCAAAGTGGTCCTTGAATTATGAATATTTTTTTAAAGATTTGTTTTAAAAAAAAGCCTGGTACATATTTATGCATACAACAATATGTAGAATAGAATAGAATAGAATAGAATAGAATAGAATAGGTTTCCCACAGGGGAAATTTGTTGTGGACTAAATGACAGTTGACATGTACACACACACTCATGACACACCCAGTTAAGGGTTGAAAAAGATTAAAAAGTAAACAAACAAACAAACAAGCATCAGTTATTGCACATCTCCCAGATAAAAAATAAAATAAAAACAAGAGTTATTGCACACCTCCCAGGCCTCAGCGTACACCGTCTACAGAGCTATTCAAAAGTTTGATGGAGGTGGGTACGAAAGAGAATTTAAAACGATTCAGTCTGCATTTAGGAAGTCTATACCTTCTACCGGAAGGCAAGAGCTCGCAATTTTCTAGAAGGATATGGGACGGGTCTGACAAAACCCTCCGTGCCTGCCTGATTGACTACAGACTGCTCATAGATGGACTGGAGGGAGGGTTTGTCAGTCCTCCCCATCACCTTCATAGCAGTCTGGACCAGGCTCTGCAGCTTGGCTTTAGACTGTGCAGAGAGGTTGCCATACCACGCTGTTATGCCATATCTAATAACGCTCTCTATTACTGCCTGATAAAAAAGAAACATAATGTTTTGACTGACCCCGAACACCCTCAGCCTACATAGAAAATACAGCAAGTAACATAACTTGTATCAGGATAAAGTCAAGTAAGAGAGAAAAAAGATAACTCAACCCAAAAATTCATTGTTAAAAGTTGTCACTTACATGGTTTCGTCACAAGACTGAGTGCAGTCCTGTACAGCGGTTTCCACCACAGACAGCTCAATCATACTGGAGGACACTGTTGGAAAACAGACAAACAGAAACACACTCAGTGCTGCGTACAACTACAGAGAGAACAAGTCAATGGACTGGCTGCACTGTACTTACATGGTTGTTTTTCCACCGCATCCAGGACTTTTTCAATAATATCATCCAGTTCAGAGGGACTGACAGACTCCAGCACCTCCACCAGGTATTTGCTGGCTTCACTGGAGCACAAAACAGCATGGGAAATAATTTTACTTTATTTGTCAGACAGGGCTGCAGGAGATACAGCTGAAGCAACATAAAAGTTACTGCTAACTTATCAGTTATTACAACGTACTGTAGTTATTTACCTTAGATGTATATATTTTGATGCTCACTTACTTCACCTAATATTTTGAATGACACTTCAACCAGCTGAGAAAATGAAAATGTTGAAAACACTTGAACTGTTGGTTAAAGTGAAAGCAGCTGAATCCTTCACTTGGGTACAGAACAACATAAAAGCACGAAAACCTGCTGGTGTCGTTCTTGTTTATTCCCCCTTTTCACTAGCATACACATACATTATAGTAGAAGGTATGGACCAGCTGTCCGTGCACCTCACTTGAGGGATCATACACTCGAGCTCACCGCGCGTAGCAGAAGTTTTAACATTTCCACAACGTTTAACAACAACTATAATACATACGGTCGCAGTATAAGCCCCCGCATCCTGAAGCCAGCCGATACTTTCGTCTTTATTTTGCGAGCAACATCCATGTTTGTTTCTGTCTCTCTGTCCAACTCAAGCTTTGGCGCTAAATGCCCACTTCCGCATATATTTCATCACTTCCGCCGAATCCTTTTTTTTTTTTTTTTTTTAGCAGATATTGATTAACTGATAAAAATAACGAACTATTTTAATGACATTTTAAAATGTATTCTAACATAAGATATGTAGTGGCCAAAGTTAATGTTATTAATAATGATAATATAATATTGATTGTCGCTAGAACAGTAAAAGAAAAACAAGCTACAAATCTTTTGGATTTTTTTCAAGGTCGGTATTAAAATATCATGTTATTTTTCCTCACATAGTTGTTATTTGGAACATTTATCTGTCATTGCCGGTGTAGGGCAATGATGATTTTATTTTGAAAAGGGAAGAAGACCGGAAGTGTCATATAATTTAACGACACAGCAACAAGAGCAAAGAAACGACGGTCTGCTGACACTGTTTTTACGTTTCGTGGACGAAATGTTGTGGTTTTCACCATTCACAACATGAGAAAAAATTGTAAGACCGACTGAAAGTGTCCTGTACCCTGTGAGTATGTAAAATGTCTTGTCATGAAAATATTTCTCTGTTTATGTAGTCCGGGTCTCTGTTTACCATATGTGTGTAACCTTATGTTACACTTTGTAACCTTACGTTACATAGCAATATGCAGACTAATTGTGCACAAATAGACTACAATTAGTCTGCATAAGCTATGACACTATTTGAAATAGTGTCATATCAGGAGCAATTAACTGTCATTGATCTTAACCCTATAACAACAGTATGGTTATCTGGTGTTATACGGCTCTGCCCGCAGTCCTCTGTCACTCCCTTTACTCAGGTAGTGTAAATACTGCTGAGTGAGGACGTAGGTGACATTTTTAGACAGATTCTTATTATTTCTGGCTCAAACACTCGCTTGCCCTTTCTATTAATAACAGCCAGTCATGGATTCCGCATTTGAGAGGCACTGCTCGGAGCTGGTGGCCCGAGAGAGGAGCGGACACACGGCTGTGGTGGAGGGGAACCTGCTGTATGTTTGGGGAGGCTACATGGTGAGAAATAAACAAACAAAAAAGTAACATAAAGCGAATTATAAAAGACCCTGTCCGAGTCAGTCAGATCAGAGTAAATGTACATTCATTATTAATTGATAATTAAGATAGATAATAAGAATAATATAATTTGTTCGTTTGATTTACTAATAAATCCACCAGCTAGTGTACCTGTATACTAAATGTTATTTACATGTGAGTGCAGGCACCAGTAATAATGCATCAATAATAATCCAGTAAGAGTATGTACAGGCTACTATATATAGGCCTATTTATTAGCAACACAAGAAAACAACATGTTGAGATTTGACAGGAAACATCGTGTAACAAGTATTTCCTTCAGTTGTCCTGAAACAGTTTTGCAATTTGGTATTTCTACTTCTGCTTTAGTTTAACGTAGGATCAGAATACTTTTACAATACTTGTCATACAGTATACTTACATGTGTGTAATTAAACCTGCCTTAAAGTTAAGATTGCCAAAAATCACATTGCAATGACATATTGCTGCTGCACGTACGGATTTCAATGTAATAGACACACATTTTCTCTACAGTCAGTTGCTGATGATGAAGTTTTCCTTCCCAATGATGAAATCTGGGCATATGACTTGCAAGAAGGTGTATGGTAAGAATATTAAATATTCACCCAACATAGATTCACTCTCTTTTCTCTTTCTAGTGGTTGTCCCACCCACACACACACACACACAAACATACAGTGTAATATTCAGACCATGTTTGGACTGATGCATTGTGTACTCTCCTGAGGTGTTTTACCGTCAAGTGTCATGACTAAAGTGTATCTGACTAGTATATCCACATTTTCTGTCTTTTCTTTTTTTTATGAAGGGAGGTGTTTCACATGTCAGGGGAAGTCCCTCCCCCCATGTCTGGTACATGTGGCTGCTCCCTGAATGGACACATGTACATATTTGGAGGTTGTGATGATAATGGACAGACCAATCAGGTGAGCTTGATAACTGGTGCTGCATATTAAGTATGTTTTTTTTTAATTGAATAAGTGAATACTGCAATGATTAAGTTAAGAGGTAATATGTATTTACCTTCGAACAGATCTACTGTGTCAACCTGACAGATGGTAAATACACATGGAAGAAGATCATGCATGAGACAGGCTGCCCGCCCTCACCTCGAGACAAACTATCCTGCTGGATTTATAAAGGACGGTAAGATCTATCAATTTCAACCAACTGCTCTTTCCTCTAGTTTGATAAAGTGTCAGGCTAAAGTAAAGTGAACTTTTGTGTAAAGTAAAGTGACTTTTTGGGGATGAGTATAAGTTACAGTATTTTTTAAAAATCCTTTGAATATTGTTTCCAATCGTTCTCTGTTATGCATCACTTCCATGTTTTGGTTTATTTTTATTATTCCATATGTGACATGTATATTTGTAAACATAATAGTAATCATCTTTCTTTAATATAACCCAGAATAATCTACTTTGGAGGATACGGCCACAAACTACTGACTGATGTTGACAGCAGGAACAGAAGCTTCATTGTAGATGAAGCTACATGGGTAACTTTTTTTTTATTGGCCTAATTTCTATATTAGATTTTGTACTCGAAAGCATCCGCCCTCGAAGAGAGATGTTTCAGCATCTGGTCTAAATATATCAAGGAAATCAGTTTCTTTGCCTTTGTATTTGGTTTTCAGGTGGAGGATGTCTTCTGGGGATGGAACAACGAGGTTCATATATTTGACCCCGTGCAAGCCAGTTGGAGTGAACCACAAACCCACGTGAGTTAGTTAAAGATATACTGTAAGAGAGAGATTTACATCAGTGATATTTAGGACACAA
Organism: Trachurus trachurus; assembly: GCF_905171665.1. Classification (NCBI taxonomy): domain Eukaryota; kingdom Metazoa; phylum Chordata; class Actinopteri; order Carangiformes; family Carangidae; genus Trachurus; species Trachurus trachurus. Next base: position 13,391,963 of record NC_139907.1, on the reverse strand, counting down.
ATGATTGAGCACTGTTGAAAGTCTGCAAAGACAGCTAAATTGTTAAAGTACCCTCAAGATAATATAGTGATGGTTTTGTGTCCAGGGCCGTGCTCCTGCCCCACGGGCAGCACATGCCAGTGCAACACTTGGCTCCAGAGGATACGTCTGTGGAGGCAGAGTTATGGTGAGAAGAAGAACTTCATTAGTTCTTCCCTCATTCGTACTCACAGTCAACTATATACATAAGTATGAGTCAGATCCTGCATTTTGTAATTTGTTTTCCTGTTTCATCAAATGCAGGAATCCAGGACAAGTGACGTTCACTGTCTGGACCTTGAATCATGGACGTGGTCAGAAATGTGCGTATGTGACTGTGACCAAGGGGAATCCCATTTTATAAGAATTGTTGTGCTTTGTTTTGCCTCCATCCTGATTTTAAGGGATAAAACTTTAGACAGTGCAAAGAGAATGCAAAAAACATACTCATTCTCATTAACACTTAAAGCGTTTTTTTTTTGTTTTTTTTTAGCCAGGTTTGACTTTGTAATTATTGTGCAAAATATATTTTCCAGAGTCCCAATGTTGACCAATCCAGTGGGCAGATCGTGGCACACTCTCACAGCAGTATCAGACAACACCTTGTTCCTGTTTGGAGGTCTCAGTGTAGACTGCAAACCAATGAGTAAGAAAATGCACACACTTTCCCCCCCTCACATTTATGTACGCTGCTTATGTCCCTGAACTGTTTATATTAAAAACACTTTCCTCCACCAGGCGATGGGTGGCTGCTTGATGTTGAAACAAAGAAATGGAGAGAAGTCGAACATCCCTATAAGAACAAGCCAAGGTAATAAAGTATCAATATCCCCAATGTAGGGGGGGGGCAATATCTGACAGTACAGTACAGTTTTAAGATGTCCCCCCCCCCCACCCCCCTGCTACAGGCCTTTGCCACCTTGGTCTCAAATGTTAAGAAACATTTGTAATATGAGCAGTATTTTAAATTGTAAGTCTTTTTACATTTTTCCTACTCAAGGTTGTGGCACACAGCATGTCCAGGGAAAGACTCTGATGTCATTGTGTTTGGTGGAAGCTGTGACTACATCCTCCTTGTTGACACTGTAAGTATCACAGGCAGTAATAGAAAATTGCAGCTCTACACAAAGCTAAATTATATGTATGTGTATCACAGTTTATACTCAGTTTTGTAAAATGCATGTTGGTTAAAGTGCTGTATGCTCAGTAAAAAAACAGTCCCCCTGAAAACTGACAGAACTCTCTAAACCGTGCATCCTTCTCTACAGGGCCACTGCAATGATGCACTTGTTTTCCAGATGCAGCCATATCCTCTATTCAGGTAAAACCTGTTCTGTGTTTTATGTTTAACAACAAAAAGAACCTGCAACATATACTCAGACACTGTAAAAGTCATTCTCAGTAGTAGTTTCACCTGTCTGTCTTGATTTTTTTTAGCAAGATCTATTTCATTGTTAGTGATTTTATTTTCAATTTATTGTGTAATCTTTTTCCTAAAATGAAAACGAGACAGTGACAGGCTTTATCTTCTGACAGGATTTGTGAGGATTACATTGCCAAGAATGTGAGGAACAATGAGACGCTCCGAAATCAACTTCCTCTGCTGCCTCCTAAACTGTTGACAACAGTACAGGGAAGGATGTCTTTCTACAGGCCTTCAAAGAAAAAACAGTAATAATGAAAAGAATGTCCTAAATGCCAAGAACAATGCAATATCATAAAGCTGTTTTTATTTAAGTACTCCCCTCAGTGTAAACATCTTACTGACACTGTAGGGCAGCAAGTTTTATTTTTAAAATATATTGTCCAGGATATTTTATGGTGTTCTATTTTATTGTTTTACAGATTTTAATCTTATTTTGTACACTCTGCCTCATGAAACCCTCTGACTAAATGACTCTATAATGGTGATTAAATGACACTGAAATGTGTTTGGCTGATGAAGATTATTGGACTTATTCATTTTAATTTGGAGGTAAACTAAGCAATGAAATATGACACCCCAAAAAATACAGCACAGTCAATTTTATTTACAGTAGAAAAGATTATTTTACAAAATCTGGTTGATATGTTGCTTTTTCTCAAACAGTGACTGGTGGAGCTTAGTTTGTAGACACATAAGAGCACTTGAATCCCACTACTCTTTTCCACCACTGAGTGGCAGCAGCCTGTGTGTTTGGCTGACTCATCAGCAGAAAGGTGGCAGTGTTAAAGTGAGCCTGACTCTCGTTCTCGTTCGCCACACATTCCTTCTTCATCAGGGTAGAGAGGTGGAGCAGCTGTGGTCAGGAAGGAAACCTTGAATAAACAGTCCCAGCTTTTACCTTTGCTGGTCTGGCATTTATGGAAAACTCAAACCCTATGCTGTGCACTTAAACTGGTGGAAAATGTTGTCTCAGCATATACCATATAAGGTCTTAGAAATGTGGTTTTAATGTTTAAATTGTGCAAAATTGTTGTGATTAAGCAATCAGAGAAACGCCCATGTTCTCCTTCATCTATGAACAGACAAGTTAAACTTCAGAAAGTAATAGGTAGTTGTTGCATGCTCTGTGGGAGCCCAGCAGCAACTGAGAGTGTGACAGTGACACCTCAGCACCACGGATAAGGAGGCGTGTGTCTGTTAACAGCTTTGGTCTCTTGAGAGGAGAACCCATGGCATCAGTTCAAGCTGGTGCAATTACACTGCCTCTTGTTGTTAAGTAAGACTTGAGTAGATGGAAAGGTCTGGAGTACAGCTGTTTAAGTTCAACACAAACAATGTTGGATGTATCTAGGAGACCCTGCATAAATACAGTCCAATAGCCTTCCTATGTAGCAAGGAATTTGTCACAAAAAAAACCCTGGTTCCCTTTCTCTTTTTCAAAATTTCTTTTTTTTTTTAACTATCAGATCCCATAAAGACAGCTCCAGAGCTGAGCTGCAGAGTTCTCAGCTGGGGGTCAACTGAACTCTCTCTCAATAGTGTCCATCAGCTCCTCCTCTGACCCATCGTACAGGATGACTGGTGTGGTAAGAGAAGAGCCATGGCAGCTGCCAAAGGTCCTGGGGAGAGGTTAGAAACATGTCAATAAAATGTTGGTTTAAAATAGGGATGTGTGTGGACCTGTATAATTTTGAGTGCAGTGATCAACAACAACAACATTGAATCAGTTAAGTGATCAGTTTATGTTGCATTTAAGATCCATCATAGTGAAATGGCCAGTGAACACACTTTGTAAATATAAGTTCATGCTCACCACCAGCAAAGCAGCAACAACAGATGCTTATTTGTTTCTGTGCTGTTGCAGACATTTGACTAATCTGAGCTGCACTGAGAAAACAATGGGCTGGTATTATGATACTTTCAAGGTGAATTTGATCTGGCCCAGCTCGGCTTTTACTACTCCACTGAGCTCACAGATCCATTATTTATTAGAGTTGTCTACTTACGATTGTTTTTCTGATGTGGGAACAGCTTCCAGCAAAGCCTCTCTTGTCAAAAAGCCCTGTGAGGAGGACTGACAGAGGAGAGAGAGAGAGAGAGACCATCATGTGTTTTCATCTCAGCTTTGGGCATTTCTCCTGGATTGTTGTTATTTTAAAATCACTCTGCTGTTGATCATCAGTTATAAACTTTGTTGGACTGGAACAGAAATATGTCTCATCCATTATAGCTAATGATAAATGCAAATAATAAAATTATAAAGTCCTCACATTCTGCTGACTGGGGCGCAGAGGTGTGCTGTTCTGTAACTGTGTGAAAGCATCATTGCTCCTCTTGTTTACTGATCCACCGCGCGAGCCACGTGGCCCCTCGGCTCTTCCCGACGCACTGGCTCGAGGCGCTGCGGAGCCCGGCTCGTCCTCGGTGTCCTCCCGGCTGAAGTGGCACAGTCCGTAACTTCTGGATTTTATAAAAGTCTTCTTAGGCCCGTTCTTCTTCACCACAGAAAGCTGCTCGTAGTCTTTCAGAGCCCCGTCCAGCTCTCCATCAACATCATCGTCCTCCGCGGAGAAGTCGGAGTCGTGCCCCTCGCTGTTGCAGTCCGGTGGCGCACGGTTGCGCGCGTTGGCCAAAATTGCATGGATTTTGAGAGGCTTGAACGGACGGCTGTCCTGTTTGGGTGAAGTGATACCCGCAGCTGTTTTGGTGGAGTTCACCTCGCTGACACACGCAGGTGCAACTTTCTTCTTGCTCGGACCGCTGCCCATGATGTCAGTGTCTCTGGCTGTTTCCACAATCTAAAAGAAAAGTCCCATCATCTCCAAATTCTCCTTCACGCACAGCAACAAGCTCCCGGAGTTGGATATTAACCCGCACAGACTTGATGCTTGGCAGAGTTTAAAGTTAAGTTTGAGGCTGTTAAACATTTCTTTGGCTGAAAATAACCCCCCCACTCCTCATCCGCAGTCAGGCTACTCACAACTGCTGCCTGTAAACTTTCGAGTAACTCCACATCAGATGAAAAGCAGTGTATCCGTTACATAACACCAGTTTAGCTCTGGACCTCAGGGAGAAAACTCCGCCTTCTTATAGTGGGAAACACGCACCCTTTATGTTTCCAGTGTTTCCAATAGAACAGGAGTAACATAGACTTTTATTTTGGAAGCTGGACTTCTTCATCTAGTTTTGCATTAAGTTACAATATTTCTCGTTGTTTTTTTCTTTTTGTTTGTTTTGTTTTTTAACAGAGGGAGACAACCTATAGGTTACATTTACAGTCATTCCTTGGCACTTGGCACTGAGATTACATAAGCGTTTAGACAGCATGCAAGATGAGGAGGCAATTAGTGTGAGTTATTTGTATCACATCAGCAACAATGACCAGCCTATTGCCTGTCTGGGTTCAGCTAATAGATTTTATTGAGCCAAGTGAGGTCAAGAGTGAGTGAGTTCCTGTCCGCCCGCCGGGTCTGGGAGGCCCCCAGCTCACCAGCCCCTCTGGTGACTGATTAAGACTGAAGCCCTGAGCCACAAGAGAGAAGGGGGCATTCCTTTCCAACAGCTTGGGCTTCCCAGAGATTCCTCAATAAGCTTTTGTTTGGTCCACTTGCACATACAAAAGACACAGTGGGGGCATCTCCCTGCCCAGAGCTGTCCAACAAGAACCCAGAGTCCACCCAAGTAAAGAAGCTGTTTGCCATCTTTCATTAAATGCCTCTTTCGCTCTGTCTTTCCTTGCACACATTTGTGTGTGTGTTTGTGTATGTGTGTGTGTGTGTGCTCCAGACAGCTGTGCAACCTGTTCTCTCTGGAGGATGACCAAGTCAAAGACACCTGCTGTTTAAGCAACTGCATTTTTTTTCTAACTGAGTGTGAGAGATTTCTCATTGAGGAAATTCCTGCTTTGCTCTTTGACTTAGATTTTACAAAAACAAGCTGTTAAAGCGGAAAAATATTCATGTTACATGACAAAAGTAACTTCTGCAGATTGCTCAGCTGCAACTGATCATAACCATCTAAGTGTGATTGCCGCCCAATAATCAACCCCCCTCCCCAAAACATCCTCAGAGAAAAACTGGAAGATGCTCCTGACTGTTCCCCATAATTGTACAATAGTGCAATGCTTCTTGCTGAGTCTTGTTTGTGTTGTTTTCAGCCTCCATTTCTGTTCTTCTCTGCCTGCTTCGGCGTATCATTAAAAAGATCAGACAGGCAGCCACATCTGGTGAAGAACTCAACAGCTTCCAGACGAGGGGGAGGATCTGCCGCAAGATGGAGGCCACAGCCCAGCTCGCCACATAACTGTGGTTTCTCTAACTTCGCTCTGCTTCAACAATATTCCTCCTCTGTGAATGGAGACTGAAAGACGTAGAGAAAGTTATGTCTACTGTAAGTATGGCTCCTTATTCTGCACGGTTTTAGATACTGCATCATGTCCTTGCAGGGTGCGTGTCAAAGTCTTTTCTCTTGTCTCTTTTGTGCTTGTTGCTTTTGCACTCTTAAGGATAGGCCTACTTTTCCCCCCCTCCTAACAGCAGGAGAGCATATGCGAGAAGTTTTAATTGTCATGACTCAACTGCTCCATTTGCAGGGAACAAATAAAACTATTGTTGCCATCTTTGAGCTAAAAACAAAAACAAACATTTCTCCCATATGTCTCAAGAGAGTATTTAACAAGCCAGCTGCCCACTGAGAGGCATTCCAGTAAAACTGGCCTGGGCCCCCTAACCCCTCCAGGTACACAAACATAAACACAACACACAATTTCAGCAGGGTTTCGTTTGAGCTCTGTGATAAACAAAATTTACAATGACATTAAAATATATTAAAGATACAAATGTAATCTTGGTCAATTACAATGAATATCTTGTCTTTTTAGTAGATAAAAAAAGAAAGGTCATTGCTGTCTGCACGGCGTGAACAGTGAAAGTGGCTCTTATTCCAGTAGATAAAACATTAAAAGTATCTCACTGCCACAGATAGGCGTATATTTCCAAAAGGGGGTCCTCATATCATGTCTAACTAGCACTTACGTATTGCCTTCCTTTTAACAAAAAGTAGATTATGTTTACATACTGCACTGTAAATTAGGTGAAACATAAAAGTCATCCTCTTTGTAGTCAGACATTACATCCATCGAGGCACTGCACAGACGTAATCAACTTGACCAGATGAGCGGAGCTGAGAAAGGGGAATATTGTAACTCTGACACAGTGACATAAGGTTGCCAGGGTAACGTTCAATGCAGCCAAGAGGGGTTCAACTGTAGTAAAAGAAACAGGGTCAGCCCTATTTATCTTTGAGCTATCCCTCTTAATCTGCTAGATTACCAAATGTAAATTAAGACTCTGGCTGTTTTGTTGACGTTGAAAGTACGTCACAGAGATGATCTTTTGACCTTTGGAGGAGGTTTTGTGGGAAATCTTTTCAGTCCCCTCCGCAAACCTTCTATTCCCAATCAACACATCAGTAGTGACACGCCTTATATATCTGTCATCGACAGTTCGCTGTAACAGATGTGTTTCCGACCTGCTTCCAGATCTGTTTCTCGGTGCCAACAGAGCTCATAGTGAAAGGTGCATTAAGGCCGCAACCAGCAGATGGCACCAGTATCCAAGAAAAATAAATCACACTCACCCACTTTCCTATTGATTATTTTGCAAATAAAAAGGCTTCAGGGCCCTTCTACAATAGAAACACTCACTTCATCTTCAGCTTTGATTTTAATAATAAAGATGTGAGAACAGTTCTGCTGAGATCATTGGGAAACTTGAACTGTACTTGTGTGAGGGTTTGTTTAATGCCAAAACATTCTGTACTGATTTTCTTTATCTTGATTTTCTTTTCTTAAAAAAAAAAAAAAAATCAGCTAATAACGAAAAAGAACATTGCACGATCAAAGTTGATCATTGGACAATTGAGGCAAAGAAAAAGCTAAAAAAGAAACATGAAAGAAACCAACAATTAACTACAAGGCACTGAAGAATGGGAATCAAAATGAGGAAGCAAATGTATAAATATAGGTAGCCTAATACAAGAAAATGCTTGTGTGGTAAAAAATGATAATTACTGTTATTGGTGTAGCTGTAGTAATAGATCAATCATGAAGTCTACATTATTTGCTTAGCTGTCGTTAGCACACTGATGTGTAATAAGTGTATTAATTAAACAAACATGTTGGTTTTTTTTTTATTATTGAGTTCATAGTTTTTAGTAATTGGTAGTAGAGATAATTGTATATTTCTTATTCTTAAACCAACATTACATCGTTTTAATTATTTCCAATAACCTCTAATGACATCACATCACGATACATCACAAGTCGATAAGATGAGCTTGTCAGCAGAATGTTGTTTTTACGTAGCAGCACAAGCTTTCATTTGGAGTTGTATTTATGGCCACTTGTTGAATGCAATGAATTCTTTTAGCTCTGTTTTTGGTCTCCACCAACTCCTGAGTTGAATTAGATATCTGTCCCTAAGGTAATAAATGCTCTATTATGTTAACCCCGCTGGCTTCTAACTGTGTAACTTAAAAGCTACTGTAGCGATGAGCTGAGACTTGTTATCAAGCTCTTTAAACCTGGGGCTAACTCTAGAGTCAGGTGATAATTCAGTGTAGGTTAATCATAGAAACAACTCCTTTCACATTGTTATAGTGTTTTGCCACTGTTACTTGTTATTACCTATGTCAAATCTGAAAGTAAACTCCCAAATACCATCCTCTTAAAGCAACTGCAACAATTGTATTTAACACAAAATACAGCCCTGTGTTTGAAGATGAAATCACAGTGTGTAACTATAACGTCTCCATGCACTGACTTCCCCACATATTCCCATACGTTTGTATTGGTAGCAGCACTGTGTACTGGAGGGTCTACTCATCTCAGTCTGTGGTCACTACTGCAGTGACCCATTTTTCTGTCAAAAGGCCATGTAATCAACAGAAAACAATTACTGCCTCTCTCAGGCACTCACAGCGCTCGATACCAGCATCTGTTCACTTCCTAATTACCTACTAGGTAAGAAGCTTCATTTGGAGAGAAACTCACAGCAATCAATCCTTGCATTATGCTTGGCTTGTTTGTCAGCATCCTAATGTGTTGGATTGGATGTGTCAGGTCTGTTCAATGCAATTCTCTTTGATTAACTTTTCTTTTACCTTTATACCTTTTATTTAGATATATATATTTTTTTGACTCGTTGCAACTTTTCCTCTAATTTAATCGAGTGTAAACTTGTGACCTGAAAGTATATCAGGATTCACTCCTTAGGCTCATTTCACTCGATTTCTCCCAGGCTAAGTGCTAACCTGGTGCTGCCCCCACAGCACACTATTTTAAATGCATTTTCTTTGTTTAGAGCCTTTTTTCTCCAGCTATTCCAGATACCTCCTCTGGCAGACAGTGTGTCATGTTGATTAGAGCAAGTTACTGTGAAGCATTGCCTCAGTCAAGTCCTGGCTCCGTGGATGATGTGGAAGAAATACACCAAGGTGAAGCTGTGGTTTAGCCCGTTTCTTAGAAGTTTCTCAAATTCTCATTGGCCGCATTGTGTTTTTGTTCTCTCATAATGGTGTGTTTAAAATGACAGAGTTAACAGTGGATATGAAGAGTCAAAGATGTATAAAGTCTGATTCCTTCACAATTTTGCTTGTTTTTAGCCATGCGAGTGAAGGATGGCTATATTGGTCTATCAGTTTACTGCCTTGGTCTAGACTGAAATATCTCAACATCCACCCGGGTAGATTGCCATGAAAGTTTGAGCAGCTGTTCATGTTCCGCAGAGGAGGAAACTTCATGACCTTGGTGATTGTCTGACTTTTTCTGTAGCACCAGCAGCACTTTAACAGCTGTAGTTGCAGTGATTTAGAAACCTTAAGGATTGCCAAATGTGGTACATACGTTACCCCCCTGGGGAAAATGTCATATTTTGGTGATCCCTTCACCTTTAATTGTAATTATTCTATACTTAAGTCTTATCTCCAAAGAGTTTCATTTCTAGCGCTCACAGCTTCTTAAAAAAACATATCTAGCGATTTTAGATGTGGATTATACTACTTTTTCTCTGTGAGCAGCATGGGACGCTGCAGCCAAAGCAACCTTTAAATAACTTTAAACACGACCCTGATAGTTAAACTACATATTGATGTTAACATATAGACCAATGAAATCCATAATATGAAAAAATAAATATTATGCTGCGACTGTAATATCCTGTTGACAAAACCAGCTGCTGAACAGCACCTCAAAAAGTTTTTGTCAGGGATTTTTTTCTGTCTTTTCTCTTTTACTCTCTGTCAGTACAACACACAGAATATGAAACTTGATCTTATTCCTCTCCCTAGGTATTTCTGTTCCAAAACATTTCGAAGGAAGAGAAAAAGAACAGAAGGTCCAGAAGACGAAGCAGCAGCGGTTTGATGCTGTCCGTGGTGCTGACAGGCCACAGATGGCACTGAATGGACAGCTGAACTATAAACCTTACTTTTTAATTGACAAGGTCCCACGGGTGAACAACTACTATGCCACGGTTTCTCTGCCTCAGGAGAAGCCCACAGATCTTTAAAATGTATGTGGATTATACAGTAACATTACCTGTTCTTCTGCAGCAGATTTTCAAGGGTTGTTATGCAGCAAACACTTTGTTTTTGTTTTTTAACTGATCTGTTTAAACATTCACAGGTGGCTGAACAGGAAAGTAACATCCATGTTTGGTCTGGTTGCAGAGTTGTCAGACAACAGAGCATGTGTGGGTTGCAGAAAGATCACTTTTCACAGTGTATTTTTCCCTGCTGCAACAAGCATGGATGCACTGCATGACGTACAATAACACAGTTCTGTGTTTACCGTGTGTGTGGATGCTTGTACTTGGCCTCAAGCAAGCCTTCCAGACGCGGGAAAAAGTATAGTGTAAGTGTGCTGCTGAAAAAAGTGCTATGCATGTGCCGCCCCCCCTCCCCATCCCCTTCCTCTTCCTATATTCCTTGTTATGTAATGGGACTGTTGATGGCTGGCATCATTATCGGCCCTGTCTACGCCGGTCTAAAAATATGGTTCAGGACTCCAACAGTATGTGGCATTTATGTAACTGTAGAGAACAGGAGAGGGGTTTGGATCACAAGCTGTTTCTATGACAGTCCAGAGCCAATGTGACAGTGAGGGCGGGCGAGGAGGAGAGATCCATACTAGAGTAAAAAGAGAGCATGAGGGAATTGTGTGTGAGAGTGTGTGTGAGGGGGAGTGTTGAGAGAGAGATGGAGAGAGTAGAGGCAGAGGTGTGGAGGAGGTGGAGGTGTCTCAGCTCCGTTATTGTGCACATTTTAAATGTCCCTGCAAGAGCCACCTACAAAGAAACTTTCTCACATCTGCAGCACATTTCTTCAAACTGTGGTTTATCTTCTGCTAATGCAACAGTACGTTACACTAACAGCCTCATGCAGTTAATTTTGCAACCCTTAATGGTATTATGCCTTTAATGTTTATTGCAAACCAACAGCACTCTCTGATGAACAGAGAGAAGAAATAATTCAATTTCATCTTGTAAATAAAGTTCATCAAATTAAAGGAACAGCCCTAAATATCAGTCAGGTCACGGAGTCAATGGAGAATAAAAAAAATAGCATTCACTTTCACTTACTAATGGCTTCTTATTCTAACTGACCTGACATAAAAACATATTCCTCTGCCAGTTGAGCTCATAGGGCTTGAGATTACAATACCAGGATTAATCTGCACTTTCTTGATATCGAGTGGATGGGGTAAAGACTTCATCTGGGTCATCAAGTGGTTTATGGTTTAATAAGCCCATGACACCTCCAGACGGCTCAACAGCGACACCTGGCATCCCAGGTGTGCTCTGCTCTCCTATTTTCCCTCTTCTTCATCATATTGCAGCCCAGTTGGGATCCTTCTTTTAACATTCACATGGACAATAACATGGACACTTATGCCAAAGAACTTTGTGCTTGCTTTTAATTGTACGTCTTGCCCTGTTTGGACTGTTTACCTCACTGCCTCTTCTTGCTACCGGACTTCAGCGACCACCAGCTTTCTTCTCCGGGTGGATGTTGCCTTATGCCATGTTTAAGAATGAGAAAAGTTTTTTCTCCACAAGTAATTTCCGTTTTTTTTTTTGTTTGGTCTTTCCTCTTCAATGGTTTGATGTGGTGAAAAAGGTGTCACATACTTCAATGCACCAATCAAAATTTAGCAACACCTCAAATCTGACAGGTGCGGACTTGTTTGCTCCTGTTGCAAGTCCACTGTCAATCAAATCTGAAGGAACCACACCCACACAGCTATGAAGTGGATTCACTGAGTTTCGAGAGCGTGACCTTGAACCGACCCCTACTATGAACAAAGATCAAAATGTCATTACACCCTATCTTCTAATTTCTCCACATTCAAAAATATATGCATGGGGCTCGTGTAAGGCAATACTTAGACTTATGAGAGTTGTAGCCTCTACAAAAAACTAAGACACAAGAGCAAAATACCAAGAAACGTTGTGTTTCTGCTCTGATGTAAGCTGCAACTATTAGCTTGTTCCTACAATACAGTAGCCTAATAAAAGAGAATTGCTTCTAAAGCAAGCCCTTCCTAGGATCGTATAATTTGCTAACTCCATTATTTCATGGGATTACGGATTAAGTTATTATGAAAAATTAAAAAAATACATATCACTGATGTAGCATGTGCATATCAGGTAGAAGCATCTGGATGTACTGAGGTAATTCCTTGTTTATTTATTAGAGTGACGTTCTCCGCTCTTCCCTTCGCTGCATCTTGAGCTTACAGATCAGACTCCAGGGAGGGAATCTACTGAAGTGTGATTAGAGCAGCATTATTGGCTAAACGTTTCCCTCGATTAACATGTTGTTAAAGTCAGTGGTACGACCTTATTGTCATTTGCTGCATCCATGAGCCCAGATTATTTATTTTTTCCCCCTTACACTTCTAACACACACGTGACAAACTGGTGCACACGATGCCATGTACAGTCAATAGGAATACATTATGCAGGCAGTTAGCATGTCATTAGTATAAAAGGCCTAAGCTGTTTCAGATAATGAGCTCTTTATTTAGCTCCCAATTGACCTCTTGGTTAACTCATACTGCACAGAGGACTTCACAGCAGTAAATAGACATTATTACATACACTATATCAACAGCTTTTTCTTGTTTTGGACTGAAAATATATTTAGCTTGTTGTTGATTTCTTACTTAAATTATTAAATTTTTATGGAGCTTAAGTTATTAAATCTTGTCATTTGATGTATTGGACTAGACTTTTCAAGTCCAGATCAATTGCTTTATAAAGTAAAAGTAGCAATATAAAAATTCTTCCTGAAAAAATACCGTATTATCAATAAAATATTTACAGCATGAAAAAAAAGCAAATCCATCTAGTTACATATAAATTGGAGATTTTGATTCATGAAAAACATACCATTATGGTTATGTAATCATAATATCATAACATAATATACTGGCATGCTGTGTTGTTGTGATATTGGTTTTGAGACACCTTCCTTTAGCCGCTCTGCCATGGCCTGATGTAGTGATGCCACACTGAGCACCAAACCCTGACGGCTGTAGCAAGCTACTGAAGCAGAAGGCCGCGCTCTGTGTGGAATAGAGTTACCCATTCTTGACAAATTACACCTGGTAAGCAAGTCTGAAACACGTTACCTCAGTGTTTGTAAGATTTATGAGCACCACTGCATCCACATCTAATTCACTTGGATCAGGCAGACACGGCAGAAAGTCCATGATGAGAAAAAAAAAAAGAGATTTTCTCAACAGTTTTTTGTGAAGACGTATGCACTTCCCTGTCATTCAAAAGAGGTTGTAAAAGTTAACAACCTCTGCATATAATAGAAATGCAGTAAACATACTCTGACATATGGCAGTTTATGCTGATCAAAGCCGTACGATGGGGTTTAGATGAGGGGCAAGCAGAGGGGGTTCGAGGTTTCAGCGTTTCTTCACTTTATGACATTTTTTTATCTGAATATCTAAAAGAAAGCTTGTAATTTTGACATGTATGTAAATTTCATTTGCAATTTTTTATGGGAAAGCACCACACAAAAATGTTTTAATCTGTTTGCACAAGAGGCGTTCTTGTCTGTGTACGCTCAGAGATTCATGGCATTTCTTCTTTTCACCTTGCTCTGATCTAAAAAAGAAAAAAAAGAAAAGTGAGTGAGGCTAACTCTGAGTCCAAACATGGTGTGAGGTTTTGCCCATATGAGCTGATTTGGTTTGCTGGCTGTCTTGCAAAACTCATATATGCGGCTGTTGTTCTGCTTGTGTTATCAGAGCTCAGCGGACTGGGCTGCATAATTCAAGGCTCCTAGCAGCACCTCTCGTTCTCTCTCTCTCTTCGCACCGACCTAGTTTACATCAGGAGTATACAGGTTGGGCTGGGGGCTGGAGACTCGCAGCCTTACAGCCGTGTCTATCAACCCAGGTCAGGAAAAAAAATACCTGGTCAGGTTTTTGACAGCAATGAAAATTTAAGTCAGAATACGTTATTAGAAGTTGTTGACTGTGTTGCACTGAAGCTGTCTAAATGTACATTTTTTGGTCAATTGGAATTGATCTCCAAACAACAGTTGCAGCTGCACAAGACGAGAAGCCAAACAGGTTGCAGGACTCCAACTTTGAGCTCCATCCAGAGGCGCAGTGTTAGTTCAACCACCTGCCAGGCTGACAGAGGAGAAATGTTACGCCTATTAAACAGACCTCCAACATCCAAAAGCTCAGCTCAGTGACAAGCCTGGTGGTGCTCATAGTGTGGCTTTGACCTGCCAAGACTGTTGAGCCCAAATGAGCTTAAAACGCGGCATGAAACACAGGCTGTCGACACTCATCTGCGAGTGGGAGTCTGTTCGCCACAAGCTCCGGATACAAGAGTTGTTGAGAGGTGACAGCACACATCTGTCACACAAAATTCATGTCTTAAAACACAAAGTTTTTAGAAATTGTAAATGTATGTATAATGCCTTTCCCTCTGTGCACTGACTAAGGGCAGTGCACTTACATTTGTAAATAAATTGACTTTTCCTTTTTTTCTCCTTTTAAATTATTGGTGGAACAACAGATGCCAAGCACCAGAGTAAAGAGTTAATGAAATTTCCCCCCGGGAGAGAGATGAAAAATCCAACAAAGAAAAATTGAATTGGGCAGCCTCAGGTTCAGGCAAGCCAAGGTTAAGGAAATGCAACAAAGCAGTGTAGTGTTTTCATAGAAAATCAATAGTGTGTCTCTCATTAATGTCCTCGTACTGCTGTGTAGAAGACAGGTCAGATTTTTCAACATGCAGGAAACACTCAGGGAAAGAGAGATCAAACAGAGTGCGGTATGTGTCAGTATTAGAGCTCAGAGCAGACACTCGACGGTCAGGTGAGAGGAATGCTCTTGCTGTAAATACACAAAATTTTTACCTCAAAAACAAAGCAGACGAGGAGCTTGTTTATCATTTCTCCCCTTCAAAGATCTCCTTTAACTGAAAGAGTTTCCCCCATTGCACCCAGAGATATTTTGGCAGCCTCATTACTCTCACCTCCCATGTCCGCGGCACATCTCCCACTTTCCTCTGACCTCTGGCCGACCTCCCATTAGCAGCAGCTATGACAGTCTGTGGTTGCAGCCTGACATGGATATCACTGCTTCAGGTCAATATTCAAATCGCACCTCGGATGTGGAGTGGCCTTTCCTGCCAAGTCTCTCTTAATCCATTCTGGGCAAAAACCAAAGAATTATATCCCCATTTGCCAAAAAAACTCTTTCCTAAAACACTTGTGAGAGGTTTTCTTGGAATACTGATTAGATGTGAAAAATTAGCCGCCATGTGGCTCAGTATAACTAAAAATCTCTCTTGTTAGACTCAAATAAAATGTTTCATTTCTAGAATATTGTTAGTTACGATTCATACAACAGACATATTTGCTAAAAATATAACATTGTCTTTCATTTATGTCAACAATTTACCACTTGAAATTCTTAGTCCTTTATGAAACAATGGTTCTTAATCATTTTCAAATAATAGGTTAACGTAGCATCTCCTTTTCTAGGTCATTGGTTATTGATTTTACTACTGTTGCTCGGTGCTAGGTGGCCAACTCAGATTAAGTTATACAGTATTTGCCACAATCACCAGTTGTTGATACATAGAAAGAAAGAAAAACTCTGTTTCTCACTGGCATGACTTACTGGGACACTGGGACATAAAATAAAAAGTGAATCATTGCTGCCCCCACGGTTTTCCACTCTGACAAGTACAATGTCTGCTGTGAAAAAGGTTTATTAGTGTAGCACTATTAAGTCCTACACTAATGTACAATATGATAGAGGGAAGATATTTTCTCTCTATCATAACAATGCTTGGTTGGTTGGCTGTTTAGCTGCTTAGAAATCCAGACGGGTTTGATTACGGTTTCCATGATCAAACGGCATATTTCATTAAAACGTAAAAGACAAAAGGCCTCTAGCGTGAAGCCTTCCTCGTGCTACAATGGCACAATCTCAGATGAGCTCCCTTGCTTCCACAAAACCAACACAAAAGGATATAGCTGCCAGCGTATACAATATAGCACTTTCATACAACACAGTTGATGTGTCAAGCTTTTTTGAAGATAACTTGTAAGATGTGGGTCTATGAACCGCTCTGTTGCCTAAGTGTTAAACTACAGTAACTAAACTAAACTAACTGGATACGCTAACATTTGTAAAAACACTATTTCTATTGATTTAGGCTACTTTAATAAAAGCCACCACCCTCCAAACTCTATACAACAGCAGATTTCACTTTAGAAAATAGCCACAGTTATGTGTTCGTGTTTTTTTGTTTTTTGTTTTGGTTAATAAACCTAATGCCATCATTTGTTATTTAACTTTGAGTAACGCAGGCTCGCAAACAACATAAAGAAGAACATCCCTACTGCTAATAAACACAGCTGAAGGTCAAAATACCCCCCTTGTGCAGGCATCCCAAAACAAAAGACTACACATTACCTCTGTAAGTGCTCCCAACTATATGTCACAGTAAATTAAATTTCCTCCCTACACAGGCTGGAGCCGCTGCCTTATCCCCTCAGACACTGACCTCTCTTTGCCGGTCAGTGCAGTCAGGCACAAGAATGAAGCGAACGAGTCCCGGCCACAAAAGGCCATCCCTGCTTAGCTCGCAATCTGCGCTGCCAGGGCTGACATCAGAGGTGTTATTACCATATAAATGAGATAAGGTCTTTGATAATTGCTGGCTGAAATTAAAGCCAAATAGTCAATCCATTGGAGACAGTTTGTCTGCATGTGGAAGGAAATCGTGATGCCCAACAGTAGACTGACATGGTTCTTCTGAATTAATGCATTTGTAAATGGATATCTCAGATTATACTTTTTATTCCACAGCTTTTGTCTTTGTTGAAACCAAATGTGGTTCACAGGGAGAAATCTACTTTATAAAGGTACCAGGGCAGTTTATTAACTTAAACATCTATCTATTGCAAAAAAAGATGGGATTGTAGTGTTGCCATATAGAAATCAAACATGTTTATATGACCAAATGAAAACATTACCACAGCTAAACAGCCTTATTTAGAATCCAGTTAATCCCCTTAATGCTATCTGATTACAAAGAACACTAAAACACCAGACACATCCAAATTAGTACCCATATTAGCAGCGAGCAAATTAGATCTTGGTAAGTCCTGCTAATTACATCTGCGGTGAGGTGTGTGTCGTCCGTTGATTTTTATGCGTGTTGTGTCATATTATCTTATGGTGCTTTGGTGCTGAGAGAGGGGCAATGGCATTTATTAGTTGATGGAATAGCCCACCTGGGATAAGAGTAGCCGTGACATTTCAGCAGTGGAGCAGGGCAATTACCCCGAGTGTCAGCAGCAATAGAGCAAGCTGGCCTTCTGTTGTAGTTCAACTCATCTATGCTTTGATTTGTACATAGATTTTACTGGTTGGACATTAGGGAATGAAAAAACCCACCTGTCTTTGTTCTTTAGACCTAAATCTAATGTAGTGCCTTAGCGGTTACAGCTCAAAGATTGATTATGGTGTTTTGACAGAGTAGAATTTATGTAGATATTAGTCATGTCACAAAAAAAGAAAACAACAACAACAGATAAGCTAATATTATAGGGTATTTTGGCTGCACTATCAATCATTATTTGGATAAAAAGTGGGGATAAAACATACGTTGTTGTTTTTTTCGTTGGTATTTTTTCAGTGATTAAAACAAAAAATGATCAGATCTTGTGGCATTGACACATCTGTGGGATAGTGGATGGTCAGAAAGTTCATTAAGTTTTTCCCAGCCCTCTCAGTCTCAATATTGGCCCTCAGTGTGTGCCTGTCATTTGGGATGCACATGAGAACATGCTTCATGTCTGCTCTGGGATTGGGCTTGCTAGCTAATTACAACATAGGCTAATCGACCATCACCGGCACATCTTCCCTGTCTCCATGCATGTAAACATACACAACACTCACTATACTGACTGAATAATTTGGTCATTTAGTTTCTCCCTTATAAAAAAAAAGATAAGATGCTCTGCCCTGTATTGACAGACTTTTAAAAAGACTAACTTTGCTGTGCCCTTATTAAACCTATATGCCTCTGGGCCAGTGAATGCATCTAAAAACATGAGGAGTGTGTAGGCTACATCTGATGATCACTTGATAGGGAAGAAGCTGTAAACTATTGATCCTCTAAACTGTGATACCACAAAGGGTCAGAACAATCTCCCACTATAATTTCCTGAATTTCCTGCAACTACTTATTTCTTTTTCTTTGTTTATTTATAAGAAACTTTATTTAAAATCTGGTTTACCTCCTGGGACATCCAACCATGTTCACTGTTTTGTCGTTGTTACCATCTGTGATGCTTCAGCACCAGTCAGATCAAAATGAAAGACCCCGGCTCCGTCGCGACCTTTCACTACCACGAAGTCACGAATAAAAACCTCCACTAATCACGGCACTGTGTTTCAATTACCCTCACATCATAACAGCACACTTCTCTTCCCAGAATGCCACTGCCTGAAGGTCATGGCAGCCTTTTAGTATTGCATGCTGTCTAGGACTTTTGTGGTTGACCTTTCACTGTCTGTCACTTTGCAGGATAACACCAATCACTATTCAAGGATTTGATTGCATGCAAGGCAGCATCATAAAGCACAAGGCACATGTACTGTGCAGTACGTTAGTCATGCAGTCTGTGTTTATTGTGGAGTCTCTCTTGTATACTTGAGTAAAAGTACAAGCATCTTACCAGAAAATGACTTTGGTAGAAGTTATGGTCACCTTTAGGAATATTACTCTTGAAGTATCTAATATTTACTGTTCTTATCTTAAATCTCAAAAGTCAAAGTCAGGTCCAGATACATGAAAATTCTACTTATACAAAGTAACAAAGTATTTGCACTTTGGTACATTACAACACTGGAGTCTGTCATCTTGTCTGTTTTATTGAGAAAATCCACAATGAGAGTGGCAGACTGAGAGAAAGAAGGAGGTGATAAGAATAAGGCAAGACACCAATTTTCCCTGTGATGCCTGAGCTTTAACTTGACTGATTCCTTCCTGACAGAGTCCTCTCATTAATCTTTAACATCTTGCCTGTAGTTATCATTACTAAGAAAAACGTCAGGCTCTCTTCCCTTATTTTGACAGAGACACTTACTTTCATCTTCACTACAAGAACGGGGGTGTGAGGATGTGTGTGTGTGTGTGGGGGGGTTCTCTTTGTTTACCAGCTTCCCACCCACCACTGAAATTCTGCTGTGTTTAGCAAGTCATCTACTGAAGGACAAGTCTGTTTTTCTGAAAATGTGAGCTGCACAAGATTCTCCATGTCTGATTTTTATTTATTTATTCATTGTCACAATTTTTGCAAGTTATTTGAATAATTTTCAAAATAAAATCTATTGAGTGTTATTTTATCCATGTTTGAATGATTATTTTTCTATTGTAATGCATTATATAATAAATTATATTATACAGTACATTATATATTTGTCTTCTTGGAGTTACATGAGAGTCAGTTTGGTTAGCAGTCTGGGACATGAACTCCTGTAATATTGAACACAAATGAAACAGATCACAGAAACAAGACTATACTATTCC
Organism: Trachurus trachurus; assembly: GCF_905171665.1. Classification (NCBI taxonomy): domain Eukaryota; kingdom Metazoa; phylum Chordata; class Actinopteri; order Carangiformes; family Carangidae; genus Trachurus; species Trachurus trachurus. The sequence continues at coordinate 13,372,373 of NC_139907.1, read as the reverse complement.
TATTTAAAATTCACAATACAGCTGTTAAGTCTTATTCAAGTCCTTTATTTTATGGTTGCAGCTGAGAATACACATGTACACCTTATTTGGCTCCATGGGCTCCCAAACTGGCGGTCAAGGTGTGTTAATGAACTGCTCTCTGGCTGTAAACATGAGCAATAGTGTTGAAACAGGCCAAAACAACAGGGAACCACTACACTATGGAAGTCTTTATTAAATAGAGACATACTACACTGCTACACCGTGATTCATTGACTGAAATTCATTTTGGCACACAGTCCCAATTGATGTTCATACATTGAGCATCTCAGGCCTGCTGATCATTCACTTTGCACTCTGGGCATTATGAATATTCAGAGTGGTAGCCAAATGTCACTGAGCTATCCCATAACAATAATGGAGCCTGAAGTCTGCAGACAAGTGGGCACGAACTGAGGCGAGCTAATGAATGTAGCTGCCTCGCCTTGATTAGTTTGGATGACAAATGTTTTGATAGACACGGCCCTTCATGGTTTCAATCTACATAACATCATTTACTTCTTTATGCTGTGCGACAACAGAGTTCAACCAGAGGCAACACGAACCAGGGATGTAAGTGCTTTACTTTTTAAAACAAAGGTAAAGATTAAACATTATTTCTCTATATCTCTATATCTACTTATATTTGTATGGCATACTTTAAGCAGAAGTAAGCGGAATATTTGTGTTAATATAAGTCTTAAATAGTTATATCTTCCGACAGCAATCACTTACATAGAGTGTTTGGTCCGAAACACGGGTCTGTCAGTCGCTCTGCTCTGCTGTAAGCCGAGGAGAAAACTTCTTGTATACTTCCTTGTATCCTACAACCTTTATCCAATGAGGAGAGAGAACGGCATGAAGGGCTGTGTGTGCAGCCAAGGGATGCGCGTGAATGTGGTGACGTAGGGACGAGGACCAATAGATCCATGACGAGGGCGGGGACTGCAAACTCCATCGGCTGACAAGAAGTTAGCCAAAACGACTGGATCGCTTACTTCTGCTTTAAGCAAATGCAGAACCTGAATGTACATACACAAGAAGACAGTGCAGAAATGAGGGATATAGTGTGAGTAATACAGTTTATAAAACAAAATGAAGTCAGTGACTTAAAGGGACAAAGAGGAGTTTCTATTCGGTTATAAAAAAAGTCTCACGTTAATGTGGATGAATCTCCGCTACCCACACTTGTTAATGGGCCCATTTTCGATAAATATATCGTTCTGTCTCTATCGTTATTTTGTTATTATTAGTGGTGGCGGAAATGCTGGTCGAGCCGACCAGCGTTTCCTTCGTGGCGAGTCATGAGAATAACGCAGCCGAATCGCCGTTTATGGTCGGAACTACGACGGTATGTGATCGTCTTTGAAGTTCTGACTTTAATTCTTGATGAATGAAAACATGAGTCCGTCTTGCGCCGGTCAAAGAATTTTACGGTGCGCGCGGAGGCTCATAAATGTAGTGTGAAAACTCTTCGCTTTTCCAAAACTCCTTGTTGTCCCTTTAAGAGCTGCAGTCAATATTAGTGGATCCATAAGCTCAAGTCAGTGTGAGCCCCAAACCACCAACTAAAACATTTGTTGCTAATGCTGCATGGTGAATGTTGCACCATGGGATAGGAAAAACTAAACTATGTCATTTGAAGGGCTGACGGCTTTCTGAACACACTCCCCTGGCTGAGTTTTCTGTAAATATAATTTAAACCTGACACTTTTTGCCACTCTGTCACAGGGAATCTCAACACTGCTGGGGCATTACTGGGAGCTATAGCGTCAGCCTCATTACTGGGAAGAGTGTCTGTCAGGATTTTAGGGCAGGACCTGTAGGATGGCATACACATGAGCGTAAAGAATGTTGAAAGAGATTTAATGGGGCATTCTGCTTTTTAGGAGTGTAAAATTACAGGAAAACTGTCATTTATACAAGAAAATGCAGATGTACCGCAGTTATTCTGACAACAAATCAGCACTGTTTTATAGGTGTCTGTAAAGTATACGACATGGTAATTCACTCTTATGAATATACAAAGACTCACAGACTGACAGCCATGCACAGCGTTTGCTCATTACAACATTTACACACACACATACACACAGACACACATATTTTTCTGAATCTTCTGCTTTTTTGGAATAGAGAGTCAGGCTTGATATGATGGTTGATATCTAGTTTTGGAAAGTACATTTTTATGTAACTAATGTGTTTATTTGGCTCCACTGTGGTCAACTTTAACCCAGCTGAGGTTCTACATGTGGCCACAGTGAAGAGCAGATGAGATCCCAGTGGTCCCTTGTTTTCTGCTCAGTTCAACTGGCCTCGATTTGGGTCATCTGGGCCTTTTACTGGAAGACCTCCCAACACACATACACAAACACACACATATATACACTCACACACATACGTACACTCACCAAACACAACACAACACAACACTATAAAAACCAGACAATCGACAAACTATCTGCAATTTGAACGAGAAACAGCTTTTAACCTTGCTGGATCTACTATATTGACTTCTCATGTGCGACACAGCTTTAAAGACAGACCAGTCTAAAACATTAGTAGCATTGTAAATATTATCAGGGTTTCTTCACAGTTGTATTTTGCCAAGGTTTGCTCCTGGAGTCAGAGAAGATCATTAAATATTAAACCACCACAGCCTGCCATGGGCCAAGCTCTGTTCTTGCAATAACAAGAAGCCTGTTTACTTATCCTCATCTTGCAGTTGAGAGCTTAATTTTTATATTATTATTTTTGCGCTTACAGGTCCAAGAAAAATGGGACACTCTAATTGAAAAAGTGTAATACTTTTTTCCCTGTGAATAAACTCTCTGGAGAGAGGCTGTGCCAGGAGACATACTGAGTGTATGTCACTAACATGCACTTAGTATGTGTTGTGCTGTTGTTGTATGATGTATATATCAAGAATTGTGGTATTTTAATTTATCATCAGTTGTTGTAAACTTCACATAATTTCAGAGCTAAATATTTTACGTTTTATTCAACCCCATTCATGACGGTGGTTAGAGTTATTTGTAACAGAATAGAAAAGCGTATTCTGCAAAAACTGTTGGTGTTTCTGGGGACAAAAAAGTGATAGACCTCCTCCAGCACATATACTGTATATATATATTTAAACTTTGTGGATGATTATAGTCTTTTCTGTAGGTCTACTGTTATTCTGTTAAAATGGTTTATAGTGAAAGAGGAATGGTGTCAACATTCCTAATGGTGGATTTAGTCTGCTTATTTCTTTCTTCAACATGCGAGACAAATATCAACTGGTGAGAGTGGGTGAAAAAGATATTCAGTTAATCCTACAAAATATAACAAATTAATAAATAAATAATTGAATAAATAAATAAAAACAAACTTGAAATTATAAAGTATAAACAGCTACACGGGCTGCAGCAAAATTAATTCCTTTTGGGATACAAGAGGGAGGGTCAGCTGTTGTGTTGCACATCAACAGTTTGGGATACCAATGAAAATAGATTTCTACATCAAAGCGGATTTTTACACAGCACCTAAATGGATTTCCCTACAGGGACAGGTAGGAGATGCTAAATTGCACTTTCCTTATTTCCAGCGTAGCATTAATTAGAGATAGTGAATAATGAGTCGAATGTATAAAATATTTCCTTTGTGCCAATGACCAAAAGAAAAAAAAGAAGAAGTGGACACTAGAAAACAGAGGGAAGGTTGTGATGCATGACGAGCCCACTGTTTATATAGAAGGGTCAAACAAACTTGTATGTGCCATTGCCCATTTGGACTTTAGGTTAAGTTATTGCTGCCTCTCTATAAAGTTAAGGCTGTTCTATAACCAGGAACGCCATCAATAAATGCAAGGGCACATATTGTACAGACTCTTTTGTCTTGTTGAAGAATTTAGACGACTTACATGAAAACTGAGAAATCTGCCTCTGGCTTTTCACGTATTTCTTTATACTGAGAACTAAATTTAAAAGATGTCAGATACAGAGATGAATTGCTCCGTCTGAAAACCTCATATTTATGGTTCCTTAAAAGCACCAGTGCTGTTACTGGGGTGTAAAGAGTTACAGCTTTGCCCTATGAGATCCTTGAAGCCCTCTTAACTAAATGTGTTTGTATTTTTTATGTCTTGGTGCCAACCTCTATTAGTATCATGTCACTAAGTGCCCTTGACTCCAGTCAAGCTGTGCCGCGCCTGATGGTGAGGTTGGAGTTACATTTACAGTCTACACACCTCCAAGAATCACAAGTGTAGGACAGATGAAGGATACTAACTCCTCCACAAGTGACAGACATTTAGTTGCTCAAGCTGTGTCGACCTGAGGGAGAAACTGAAGCACTGACTAGCTTTGGAGACATCCTCTCATACGCTAAAATGTTTTCTGTCTTTTATCACAACCACCTTTATAGTAAGACAGTCAACAGAGTGACGGCATAAAAGATTGTTATCATTTCTTGTGTAATGACGGCTCTACTTTACTATATACTTTACTTTAGAGCGCTGCCTATGATTTTTTATACTGTTACATCTGCTGCTCTGTGGAAGACTTGCGTGGGCGGCTGAATCACACAGGGATTATATGTGCAGGTTCATTAAACTATTCAACCATACTTTCATGTCATTAAATTTCACAACTTCACTTGAGAATGAAAGGTACCCACCAAATATTTTTCACAGCAGTAGGGAGGTCTGTTCTTTCCTTCCTGGAGGTTTTATTGGTAATTTTCAAACTATTTGTCTTTGATGCTTTAAAACATTTTTTGCATTAAATTATTATGCCTAGTGAAGACAGAGTGTTCTACAGAGCCATTATCCAGTTGAAAAGCTGGAGTGAATGCTGCAATATCTAAATACTTACACATTATCCTGCACTAAGAGACAAATGCAAGTATGTAACTATTATTTACATAATGTCACTCATCATTGGACAACACGGTACTGTGCTTGTTATTTCATAAATTGTTGGGTCATTATTACTGATGCATTGATGAGTAAGTAGCATTTTTGCATTATATTTGTAACGGTGTCCATGACGTGCCTATTACAAACTCATCATGGTTGCCCATAAAGTTGGAATAATTTTGTGACACATTTGGTTACATTTTTCTTTTTACAGTGATACGTTTGGAAGAGATTGATCAATAAAGTTTTGAGAAGATACACTTTATCTATCAAGAATAAATCACATTGTCACAATCATTTCACAAGAAGAGGTAAATATTTTATTCCAACTTTAAGGGCAACCATGTATAATCCCAATACATATTAAGTGCTGCTATCATTAGTACTTCAAATTCCTACTTATCAATACAGCACTTGTTTTTATGTATGCACAGTATCAATATACATTTTTGGTTGTGATTATTTTCCTGCATGAAAAGAGAAGAAAAGTATGTTTATATTCATGTCTGTATCTCACTTCTTAGTATCCACCATGGACAAAACAGACAAGAAGCACTCTGGCGTCCAAACAGAGAAAACCTTGCTTGTTGGACCCAGAAAGACGTCCTGTACTTGGGTCAGCAATCCTTCTACCCCCTAAAAAGTGCAGCCGGAGCCTCTCTAGGAAGATTAATGACCATTGATCCCCGGCACAAGTACCAGGGCAGCAGACCACTGTTTTCCTCCATTCCCCATGAGCAGTAAAATCCTCATTACACACTTTCTGAGTCTTTAGGTTTCCCCTCCGTCCAGCCTGAACCAAGCCCAAGGACGGTTGCTGGTTCCTGCCTTGTTTTGTTTTGTTCAGCGAAGTGTGTTGATGTGGCTGATGTTTGCTTATTGGTGCAATTTAGAGGTGTGCTTTATTATGAATTCTATAGTCTGAAGTTGATGTTTGCAACATTTCTTTTTTTTTTTTTAGAAGTAAAACAATGTAAAAATGCAAGGTGAGAAAGAGCAACCCACTGATGACCAAGCAAGAGAAAATTGCACAGTCAAAATGACATTTCTTAAGGAGACATGCACTCAAACAAACACAGTTGTCTGGACCACACTCTGCAGCAGACCCTCATTTACAGATGAAACAGGAAGCTGTATAATTGCCTGTGTATATGAAGAACTTGCTCTCCATTTCTGCTTCTTTCTACGTGACCCCCCCTTAATCAGATGAGCATTTCAAAAGCATAAGGGGCAGAGGGTCACTGCCAATATGAAGCCGAAGCAGCAAATTACCATTTGGCAGGAATATTCCTCCTGTAAATCAGCTCCCACTCTTTCTGATTCTAGAGGTAACTGTCTGACTTCTGCCCCAAACACCGTCTTTGATGTCGGGAGACGGTTTGAAGTAAGAGTGATTAAAATGTAACAGCAATGCTGTATACACTGGAGGCAGTGTTTTTTTTTCTACGCAGAAATAATTTTCCCTTTTTTTTTTTTTTTTTACACTGGTTAGTTTGATGCTAACTGACTGCTTTCTGTGGAAATCAATATGTGACGAGTGAACAGTTTAACATAGGTTGCTACTAGTGATTATTAAATTATATTACTGCAAGTTGGATGCCAAGGTCTAATTTTCCTCACACTATGAGACAAATTTCATTGATGTTTTCCCATCCAGCAGGGAATCTGTGAAATGATCTTGATAGAAGGTTGTAAATGTTGTTGTAGTCTAGCTCACTTTATCTGTCTCTACCTCCTCAGCCAGAAATGAACAAGTCAAGGATACATGGAAACTACATCTTATGCTATTTATACCAGTTAAATGGCTTAATGAGCAAATCCTACACTAGACATGAATGACACAAATGAGGATAGCTTGATCTTCTACGGTTTCGGCAGATCAAGTACTGTCTATGATTTGTTTCCATTTTTAGTCCTGTATTGGAGCTTTCAGCTGGAACCACTGTAGACTTCGAATTAAAAAAAAAGAAGAAAAAATCCAAAACGTGCGACTCGATCAGGATTGGTGTGATATTACTTTTCTGTACACAATACCAATTTTTCACGATGTAAATGCACTGTGAAAAATGTGCATGGCCGCCTGTCTCTGACTCTGGCACACACACATAAATGCACACAGACAGGTTGGCAGATCTTTTATGTCAGTGACAGAAAAAGAGAGATGATTATGTGTCTGTCTGAGTAGCTCTGTCTGTGCAGTGTGTGACTTCTATGTTAAGGTTGTGTGTTTAATTCCTATGTTGACAGAGATCACCAGCAGTGCCCCCTGTGGCACTCCCATAAAATGTCTAGTTTGCATTGTTGTGTTGGTACTGTTAAGTTAAAGGTCTGAGAACTTCTGTTCAACCACCGCTCTGCAAACCAACCGTTTAGTCCACAACTGTTGTTTCTGCCTGGCTGTGAGCCTACACCACCTCCTGCACTGGCCCTGATTGTTGGTATTGGAAGTAAACTGTTAAATGTGTACTTATCCAGTATGATCTGATGTGACAAGAGAAATCAGTACCAAAGTCATGTTTTTTGTGTCTGTCCAGTGTGCACACTGACATTAGTGGATCCAGTTAAATCATGTAAATTATTAGACGTTGCTGAATCTTTACCCACGTCCTGTTAAAATCCAATTTGCAAGGCTGAAAATCTAGTCTTGAGGGAAGAGAAACTTTTTTTTTTTGGTATATTAGTTTCAAGGCCTTTTTTTCTCTGTATTTTCCCAATTGCCTAAACGTGCCCACCAGGTCTGGATGTGTTAACCAGCTCGTTCTCATTCTTTCACAGAAATGACTTGCAGATTATGAGATTAGTGCCACTTCTTAAACAGAATGGTTCTGTTTTAGAGCAATTGACCCAACATCTACCTTGACACAGGGAATTCAACTGTAGCTGACCTTTGATTTCCTCTGTGGGCGTAAGATTGGGTCAAGGGAAAGTAAAAGCAACACAATGCCCTTTCCCTGGACCTACAGTAGTTATATACTGAAACTGCCCTGTTTATTGTTAAATAAAACAGTAAATATCAGTAGTAAATATTCTTGTGTTGCTGAATTAACAATGTTGTTCTCCGTGCATCCAGATAAGTTGATAATGCTCATAAATTGACCTATGCAGCTGACATCAGTGATCTGGAACTGGTAATGGTGTGTGGATAAGTTGCCCATAAAGCCGGCATGAGGAAACACGCTGTCACAGCAGCCCGATCATTAGGACACAAAACAACAAAATGCTCTGATGGACACTAATCATTCAAGATCAAATGCATTTCAATTAACCAATAACATCTGCTCACACAGCCATTCTGGTGATTTGCCATATGTTTCGCAACCTCCAAGTGGCGATGACGAGAGATGGATGCGTGACTTGTCTGGTGCCAAAATGAGAAACAGAAAAGATCAAAATCCATAAACCCTGGGCCCAGTTGTTCAAAGGTAATCCGATCGGATTTTGGATAATGGATTGGATCAAATCTTGAAAATGGGTTGTTCAAAACCAAAAACGGATTCTGAGATCGGATTAGATCACGTAATCCAATCTTGGTTTTGATCTGGATAAAACCCTCAGTTTGTGTTGTTCAAAACTTTTCAGTAGGATCGGGATAACTTTGATCCAAAAAATCTGGATTATTCTGATCCCAGCAGTAGGGTGGATTCAGGGGGGATTTCAGGAACAAAATGCGATTTAAATTAAATTCAAACTGGTCAAATAAACAATATTCATAATGTAGTATATATACATGTATTGATTTATATTTTGCACCTAATTTTAAACCACAACAGTGATTAGTAAATAATGTTAACTTTTGAATATTCTACAACTGAAAAACTTTTCACCAACTACTTTTCCCCAAACTGAATGTAATGAAATTTGAAGTTTGAATTTTAAAATTTGAAGTTTGAATTTTAAAATTTGAAGTTTGAATTTTGAAATTTGATGTTTGAATTTGAAACACATTTCCCTAATGTACTGTATATTTGCTTTTTAAAATGTATTTTAACAGCCCAACCACATGGAGTCTGGCTGTTTTGATTGATTGACTGATTGATTGATTGATTGATTAGTCTCTATTACGAATATATTAAAAAAGATAAAGAAAGAGAAAAAAAAGGTCACATAAAATAAGTAACACATTATAGTGTCCTAAAAACAAGTCCCAAACAAGTATTTAAGTCATAAACAAAGTCTGGCCGTGAAGAAACAACAAAGAGCACAGAAAACACATGCACTCCGTTTTCAAATAAATACACTTTGAGTGACCTCATGCTGCTGTTCTACCTGTTGTTTACCGACCAATCAGCATTCAGTGTGATGCACAGTCCCATCTAGAGCACTCATTATCCGGATTTGGTAATCTTGAAAATTTGGATTTGGATCAGACTGATCCAATCCAACTTTGCATTGAACAACTGGGATAGAAGTAAGACGGATTACGTGATCCTGGATAGCAAAAAAAGGGATTTCAAAATCCGGATAAATTTTATCCAGATTACACCTTTTGAACAACTGGGCCCTGATGATGTTGTTTCACTTACAGGCTCGAACATATGTGACAAGATCCTTGAAATTGACTTTGAAAGATCCAAACTAAACTAGTGATTAGTATGAAATTGCATCTTTATCACTTTTGAACATATGAACAAATGGTCATGGCTGCCCAGATACTTGATTTCAATATAACTCACAATCTGCTGCACCATACGGATAACCCGTGTTTGATGAATGGTTTACCTTATGCAGATGAACTAAAAATAACAGGTAAACAAGAACTGAATTTCCATAGTGTAAATCAAAGCTGTCATTTAGATTTCAAGACATGCATCTCTCATATAATAACACAGGCATCAGAGTTATTCATTTAAATGATTGCATTTGTTCCTGTTTTTGTCCCAAGTTAATTAGCAAACATTTTATCTCGGGGAAAAAAAATCTGCTGCTCTTATTAAGTGGGATAAACAGGGGCTGTCAGCACATCTTTACAAGTCTTATGTGTAATACAAATAAGCCTGGCTGCTCGTAGGTGCTGTGGCTCTGTGAGAGGGTTTTCATCCATAGCTGAACAATTTTCTGCTCCTCTGGGATCCTTTGCATCAATTCAATTTATTTCAGTAAATGGACCAATTCATCAGGGAAATTTGGTATGTCATTTGTGTTTTTCATCAAGCGATACCTTCCTCCGCGTTTTTCACGAACACAAATGGATTAAACACTTATGCAGACATCTTGAACCTACAGTAAATCTGCATGAGAGGTTATTGTGTGCCGACAGCGTAAGGAGAAGAGCTCAGTGCATGTGCAGAGGCATCGTAATAATTAATATATTCAGGTGTTTACTGCTCACATACTGTGAGCTAATATTGATTGTTGAGTTAGGTGAGAAAACACATTTTCTGACAGGTCTGTGATGAATGGGTTTGACTTTAATTGGGTTTACATTGCATTTAATCAGTGAGGAGATGAGTAAAGAAGTCAGGTAAACGATCGAGGCTTTCAATTGGTGAAGCTTAAAATCCAGGCCGCACAATTGCCTACATGAGAACATAATATGAATACTAGGAATGAAGTTGCCTGAAATCCAACAGAAACCATCTGTAAAGTAACAGGTAATAGTAAGTTCTTTCCTGGAAAAGGCAGCGAGAGGATGGAGCTCCGTATCCCTCCAGATGTCGGTGTGTGATACGCCCCTCCCTGCTGGCCCACGCTGACAAGCCCGTGTCATCCCTGTGACATTTCCAGAGCCTTCACATTTCATCAGGACGGTAATTAATCATTGGTGAAACAATGTGGTGGCCTAGAACACCATGGCTGCCACGGTGCCGAGGAGGGGAGAGCGAGGGGCTGCCAAGGGCCTCTTTGGCACACGCCAGGGTGCGACAGGCAAAGCGTTGCCATGGAGACGCTTCGGCAGCATCGAGGACCATCATCTCACTGGGACATGTGCTGGCATCATTGGCAGCCACTCTAACCTACGAAGCATGGTCCATGTCTGCACAAAATGATAGCAAACAAATCCATTCACAAATGATTAATCACAGCAAGACAGCAGCTTATCTAATATATCTTTATACATTAATTTCAAATATTGTCCCATTTAAACACAAGGAATATGTGCTGTGCATATATATTTGTACAAATGCATACTTCCATAATATTACTACGTATCGCAATACACTGTATCAATATCTCCATCTCTGCAGCTGGAGAAAAAGGTTAATATACATATATAAGTTTCATTCAAAAGACAATTATTGGCTTAATTTACGTATATTTCCATTATCTATGACAATGAGGCATGGACAGGTTATCCATGTCCTAAAACGTGCACGTACGCATGCACAAGAGAGAGAGAGAGAGAGAGAGAGAGAGAGAGGAGAAGCTTCAGAGTGCCAGAGTGCTTATTCAAGTTACATGTCAATGTCAAAGCCTATTTAGGCTATACTGTACAATAGCTGGACAATGGAGTACATGGCTGAAAACTGTTAACCGACATTGTTTCATATTTACAATCTGCCAGTCCCTTATCTCTTTGCATTTCTTCCACTCTGAGCTCAGTCATACAGTCAGTAGGAAACTCTATTTGAACTTTGATCACTAACACAGTCAGACAGATGTTTGTGATTAAAAGGTTGAAACTGAACGTACAATAGATAAATGTTTATAAATGAATTTACTGGTTGTGTTGCTCCTACAACTTTCAGTGTTGAAAATCACAGGTTACTCAGCATTTAGGAAACCAAGGTGGCATGGACAGTTAACTGATATTACTGGTGTTATTTATTTAATGTGTGTTATCATGTGATTTTATGTGGTGAAGCCAAAGACACATGTCTACATTGTGGACAATAAAGAAAGATTAACGTATGACGCTTCTAAACTTTGAATGGTACTGAGGTTGAGAGTTTTCAGCCATTCATCTTTGCAGTTGCAGACTCTCTGGTCTTAAAAGAACCAAACTCAGAGGAGATTTTCTCTCTTGAACAGCTCTATGGAATTAATTGTGTTGAAACAGCTTTTCTCCAGGACCCAGCTAAGTTTAGCTATACCCACATAAAAATCTTTGCAGAGAATTACATTTCCATAATGTTTAATTAAATGTTTAAATCATCAGTGATATTAAAAATCCATCTCAGCGTGGATTTTTTTCATTGCTTTTTTCTTTCAAATAAATGCCATTGATGGATTGTTATTTTTATTTTGAATTGAGGTAGAAGTAAAATGTACATACGTGTTATGACTGAGGTTGTATTATTTTTTGGTTGCGTGTGTTTCTTATTGTTTTGTTTGTGGCCACTGTGCAGGAAAAATCTTGTAATGGAAAAATGTTGTAACTATAACACTTTGTGCCACAGCGTGACTTGTGACTTGGGGAAGACGGGGTTACTGTTGTGCCTGACTCATTCCCAGATTGGACATAATATGAGTTTGAACAGGAAGAAGAACAGCATTTGTTGTCCTCAGAAATCTAACAAGGAAAAAAAAGTGTCACAAAACAAATCAAAAATACTCAAGTAAAGCACCTTAGAATTATATTTAGGTATAATACTTGAATAAATGTATTTGCCACCTCTGATACCTTGTCAGGGCTGTAAAACCTAGTGTACAAGGCATGAAAAGGAAACACAGCCTGCAGGCAGGAACAAAGGCTGAAAGAGAGCCAGATGTGCCCCGGACTTTCAGGGTGTATTAAGTGTAGAAGTACAGATAACCTACTTCAGGTCTGTCAGCTGTACACACATTCTCTGGAACGTCACTATAAATAAATCAAAGACATAACAGCAACCTTCCTCTCCGGTGTATCATTATTTTATGAAAGTTACAAGCAGTAATGTATGGAGGATGCAGGTGCGGCTTTTTCAGCCATACTATACAAAGCAATGACAAAATCCAGTTTATTTGGCTTGTAAGACCCCCCCCCCCCCCCCCCCCCAAAAAAAAAAAAAGTTAATAATTATCACCAGCTTGTCACTGTGGCATGGTGACCTTTTAACGTGTTGTTCCTGTGTGTTTGTGCGGGTGCTCTTTATCAGGGGGTAATAATAAAAATGGAGGTGCCACATCTTGCCGGCTTTTAATGTTAATTGGCAGTGATTTGTAGAAAAAACGTGGCTGGAGTCCAGGACAAAGCTGCTTCAGACGACATTGCATTAGAGGAGGGTTGCTGTCACAAAATAACCTTTGTAAAATAAAGTAGCGTTTCAGATGGTGAGATGAATATTCACTCCCACTTGGAGGGAGCGTACAGAATACAGAAAATCATAACGGCCCAAGTCAACCAAACAGGTGAGGTCAGATTATTATCAAAGCTGCTGAACCAGAAAGTTGATACAGTTTGCTGCATGTGCTCAAGGGGGAAGACACTGACAGTTCAAGGCCTTTGAGTCTGCAAGAAAACAGAGAGCTTGGTAGAAATGCATCCGCAAGCACTGGAATTATTAACATTTAGGTATGCTTACAAGACAGTATTACATCAAAGTAAGCAAAAAAAAGAAGAAAAAAAGAAAGAAAGGCTGAAGCAGTGCGGTGTAGATGGACACTCACGTCCACACTTTTATTCACTCATTTACAATTCATGTCAAGTCACTACCACCAACCCCCACACTGCTGTTTGACCCCCTCTGCCTTTTGGAGGAAGAAAGAGAGAGAGAAAGAGAGAGATGGAGTCAGAGGAATGAAGTGAAGGAAGAAAAATACGCCTCCGGGCCAGTGCACAACTTATACCTGACCTTCAACATGGAGCTGATCATCAAGCCGATTGTTTTTGACAGCTTTTTGACACCGGTGAGGAACGTGTTTTGAACTCATCTCAACAGAGCCGATGTTCTGACTAAAACAAAGACTAGACACTGGTATGGTTAACCTGTGGTGATTTATTATTCTCTCTCAAGGCCGTCCTACCTAGAAAAACACCAGCATGTGGTGATAAGGTAAAATCATTAAAAAATACTAAGTGGACCTTGAGTTTATCTCAGACACAGACTGCATTAAACTTTTCGAATGCCTTAACAATCCATTTTTTATCTTTCAAGAGAAACACAGTTATGTTCTTTCACTCATGACCATAATCTTTTACTGATGCTGACCCTGTAGTTTTAATGGTGACAAAAAATGCTTCAAATCTTGTCCCATTATCAAAGGTGTCAGATCATGTTGTAACCAGTGAAGTTGCAAATTTGCTAATCACAGGACTAAAGGAATATATTTTCTTATCTTGTGTCTTGCTCAAAGGCCCGAGGCACTTCCAACCAGAGATCTTTGTAAATGGGTGTAATTGGACCTAAAATGCAGACAAAACAGGTAGATGAGGCAAAAGGATTTTATTACAGTTAACAGAGGAACATGCAGGGGAAAAAAACAAGAACACAAGACATGGACATAAGGAATCAACACAGGGCATGGACAACAGACGAACTGATAAAGGGCAATAGGAAAACACTGAGGTTAAATACACAAGGAGACGAGACACAGATCGTGTAATCCAACACAGGCAAGAGGTAATCACAGAGTAGGGAGAGCACAGGAAGACAAAACAAGAGCTTCAAAATAAAACAGGAACTAAACAGGGAATGAGACAGAAACCATGACAGAATCTGAGCACCAGCTATCAGAATTCGGTCACACACACACACACACACACACACACACACACACACACACACACACACACACACACACACACACACACACACACACACACACACACACACACACACACACACACACACACACACACACACACACACACACACACACACACACACACACACACACACACACACAAGATAAAAGTGTCTGCCTACATCTGCATGAATATGATTGGATGTGAACAGTCAGTTGACCGCCACAACTGATTGAGCCAATGAGAGCAAAACATGAATGAAACAGCTGATGCCATGAATTAATGCTACAGTATTCTCTCACAATATCATTTTATATTTGCTGTAATACACAACTGATATTCATTTTGGAAGTACAGTGAATTGCACTGATTCTACATCAGTTTATGACGACAATGTAAAGTATGATCTGATACGTAAAACATGCATTTGACAACATTTGCTCATGTCCAGTTTTTTCTGTGTGCTCTGTGTTTAGTTGCTTTGGTATGCAGTCAGCATTTCACTTGCTGCAGTTTTGCAATAGAATCAAATCCTCTAGCCTTCAGTTTTGAAGGCTCTGGGTTTTGTTTAGTCTTCAAAAAAGCTTGTGTAACCAGCCGCCTTTATTTTCTGAAAAGCTGCTTCTGGTTGGGTACAGTGGCAGCTGAGAAACTGAGTCAGTCAGACAGCCTCTCCCTCCAGCCCTTCAAGGCAGTCTGCTGGTTTGATGGATGAGAATTGAAAGCCAAATCAATAGAGATCACAGCTTAAATGAAGAGTGATTTTAATTGACTTACTCTTATTGACGTGTGCTTCCCTCAGCTCCTTGGACTTGCTCCGGGGCCACACGAGGGCCTGGGCTGTGGCTCCAGCAAATGAAGATTTGCTGATACTCAGCTGTTCGCTGAATGAAATGACGACTAACGAGGGGTGACAATAGCAATTCAGATAAACGTTTATTAGGGGCATTTTCATAAGCCTGTGTCTGCCTGTGGTCAATTTTCAGGGGCTGTGAAGAGATTGATAAACACACTTGGGATGACAAAGTGTCAGATTCTCACAAATCAAAATGTGCACTCCTGAGTTTACAGTGCTTCCCCCGTTTGCCTGTGGAAAAAAAGCTGAACTTTCCATCCACAACTGCAATTTACAAACACTTAAATCTGACATAGACATGTGTTGCTCATTGCTCCTTTTGAAATGAAATGTAATATAAATCAAGGTGGAGGCTGGAAACAGATAAACATTCCTCCAGTGATTTTATGAAATTATGGCTTTGACAATCAAAAGTTTCCCACGGATCCTAATAAATTCTCAAAATGTGCTGATGAAATCTCTTTTTGCATAAAGAGGTGGGAGCTTCAAGACTCTCAAAAACTTAACACAAGAGGGAGGGAAGATGTAGAGAGCAATTTCAGTTTTATATTTACTGTGACACTGCCACAGATGTTTTAAATCTCATGGGTAATTTATAGATTTGCCAATGCTAATGTGTGAAACTGGATCTCAGTTACTACAACTTGTTGGATAAACACCGTTGTAAGTGAGATTAGAAATCAGAATATTTTTTTTTTTACAAAACTATGTAGACATTCATCCAATTTTCCTAATAAATGGCAGCTGCAACTGCATGTTCTTTCAAACGTAACAGCTCAGTTGCCTCATATTTGTGCTTTTCTTTTCTGCCAATCAACACACACACCTGACATTTACAAACATAAAAAGGTACATTCGTCGCTTCAATCACTTTATCTGATATCTATGTTTAGATATAATCAATGTCTAAACGGGGGAGTATCATGATTCCTTCTCTTCTGAGCTCTTCAGTAAAGTATGCAAATGCTGCATGTAATTATGAAGTAGGACCTGAAACATAGCTTCTAAGGTTTGATACATGCACAGTCAGCAGCAGGGAACGCCTGTAAGATTAAAACAGAGGACCCCTCTCCTTATTGCGTCAGGGCTGCCTGAACAGGCCGCTTTAATAATGCATACTCACTCATGCATATTCTCAGCGCTGTGTCAAGTACAGTGGAATTAAACAAGTTTATCATCTAAAAAAATGACATGTTCCATATCAGCCTTTTTCACTGAGCGGACAGCGAATGGCGATTCTGCTTTTCGCCAATCATGAAGATAGTGAAATAAGACTGTTATCAGCAGTCATTGAGAATGTATAACTTCCTACTGGGGCCAGTACTGTATCTACTGAGCTAAGTAAGTAAGTAAGGAACAGATTTGATACTGGGGAGATTTCACCGGGGGAGACCTGGTCTTCGGAGACTGAAGGGAATGATCCAGTGCTCAAATCAACATGGGCTTTTACACATAAACATCATCTGTCAACCAAAGAATAACAACAGACAGTTTGGTTTGGTGACATGGTGTAGCGTAGGAGTTGTTGTCATCATCCTAGTGACATCCTTGCAGTCAGCTTCTCTGAGTTATCAGTTGATGTCCAGGAGATATTTGGTGTGAGATATACACAGATGCTTGCTTCTTAAAAAAACAAATGAATTAAACAAATGATGAAAACCTGGCAAAGTGGAAACGTTACATATTATGATTTGGATGGATTATGGATCAAATTGATTATAGTTAAATGAGTAAGGCTTTATTTTACATAGATTAAACTCAATTTACCTAATATCAACATGTGAAGTGAAACATTAAACCTAAAGAACAACATTTTAAGACACTAAGAAGTCTTTTGTTTGTCTATGGCAAAAATACTTCTCGTGCAGCATTTTTTCTGGTCTGGTACATGTGCAATAGTTTTTTTTTCTATGTTCACAACATGAGAAAACAAACTGTTTCAGAGGTTGATTCATTGATGGATGAAAGGAAGCAGTCATTTATTAAAACTTAAAGCAAATGCAGTGTATTTCTTTGCCTGTGCATGTGACAGAGGCTCATTATTGTATTGAATCATTTATTAACCCTCTGTCTAACCCTCACACATCCACTGCAGACCCAGTTACTGAGCTCACATATGGCACCAGCTGTGGTACCGATAAAAATAAGATCTCTACATGAACTCAATCCAAAGGTGCGACGACTAATCTCTCATGTCTGAGTTAGAACTGGTGTTTCAGCGTGAACCAGAGTGTGAAAAAGAGAGAAATGAGTGGGAGTGATGGTCAGAGAGAGGAAGACTTATCTTCCCGCAGGATCAGTACTATTGTTAAACCTCTTAAATCACCTGCAGCGAGCGGAGCAGAACAGAGCAGCTTGGTGCAAGGCCATGAGATTTCTTATTTCGTTTTTAATACCTTCAGATCGGATCCATCCAGGACTGCGTTGCTGTAATCCCTTGGCTCGATATCCTCCATGTTCAATATGTTAATATCTCTCACCAAATGGATCATTCATCAGACAGACTTGGCAGATGGGCTTGCAACTGTTTCAAAAAAGGCAGATGTATCAACAACCCTCTTTTAAATCTCTGTGTGTTTTTCATGTGTGTTGAATCACCGTCGATACAACAATAAATGCACGTAGTCATGCGTTAAAACAAAAAAACAGGATCCATTGTAAGCAGGACCAATGAGTTACCCGAAATCATTTTTTTTCCAGGCTTTTGAAAGATGGTGCAGAGTGGAGGATGAGCATCACATTGTCACTACCCAGAAGACCAAACATAAAAGAGGCTTTTGTATGTTTGAATTGCCAGAATCATTTCTCATCATGTTATTTTTCATCAAGATAATGATCTATTTCTCAGTTCCACAGTGTCCTACTTAGCCTACTTATCTAAGTTGGAGAAGAAAAATAATCGTTCAACATGGAGGATGCCTCTTAGTCTCGCTAATGCTGCTCTGTTCTTGATTATAACCCTTATTATTTAATAGCTTATGGCCAATTTTTTTCACATTTTTTTTCTTTGCATTTCTATATGTGAGGTGCCTTATTGAGCCACGACAACACTGTGTATTTGTTGACTTGAATAAAGTGTGATAATGACTGTGAAGAAAGAATTGAGAGTGAAATCCACCTGAGTAACAAATTGATGTTCTGCAGACATTGATTTCAAAGAGAAGCAGACAAAGAATGTTCCCTACATTCGGATTCAGGCCTCAGAATCTCAATATTGAATAACCTCTGAGCTATTATGATGCTTTTGTATGCAACACATGATTTATTACTGCACCTTCTGTTGTACCACCAGAGCCTCAGAAGACAGCACGCTCTTAGAAAAACTCTCCCCAACAAACTCAAACTGCTGTTGCTTTTGATCCTTTTTTTTCTATTAATCAACCGCTTCAGAAACGATGAAACTGATTAATTTGCAGACTATTTCCTACCTGGAGCTGCTGGCAACTCGACATTATATCATCGTCAGACAGTCACCCATTCATTTAGTCATTCATACCAGAAAACAAGCACACGCCACAAGACTCAGGAAGCTGTTAAGACACACAATTCTACATCCATTTGTTTTGTGTCACTATGGGCAATTATTCATACATGCATAAATGTCATGAAAAGATCTCCAACAAAGCCAGATGTTGTTTACTGTAGCTGCTGAAGTCAGAGTGTCGAAACGTTGTATGCCTGCTGGCGAACAAAGACGGCCTCCAAAACTGACTTTGAAAGTTGACAGTAATATTGAACGAGCTGAACATCAAAGCTGATTGCCTGATGCCTTTTTTATCCCATGTATCAGCCTGATTGATGATGAGGTTTTGTTTGTGCTGCAGAAGTTCAGACTTTATAGTTTATGCTGCTTATAGTCAAAGGGTTACGTATAAAGCGGGATAGATTTGAATGTATTTCCATTAGAAGAAAACTCTTCTAAAAAAATGAATATGTGCTGACCCATGGACATCTCAGGATGGGCCTCCACATCCGCTCCTCTGCCGAATGTTCGGAGGATAAAAATAAAAGCAGCGCTGAGTGTTCCAGTCAGACGACGAGCAGCTCTCAGAAAACAGGCTTTCATGTGCTCAAGCTGACAGGCTTTTGATGTAAGTAGCAGAGTCTGAGATTAGGCTCCGAGGATATCGGACTGGCCTTTAGAGAAAGAGAGAAGAGGAGAGTCAAACTCTTTTGCTCCTAAAATGTTGTTAAAAAAAATAAATTTTGGACATAACCATTGCTGTGCTTGCTTATCTAAGAAACAAAGCGCTTATAATCCCAAACCTGCACGGTGAACAAGCACCTGTCATGCCTACATGTCCTGACACCACATCTGTCACAACAACACATAATCTGAATATGCAATAAATTGAACGACTACAGAAATGAAGCCTATGGTAGCCTTCCAGCTAAACCACTCCTAATCACAGTATGTGCACTAATTTATCCTCCATCCATCATTTTGAATGGAATACATAATTCCCATATGGAAGACTGATAAAATCTTGAACCTGGGGTCAAATCAGACTCCTGATGAACATATAGCATCTTATTTGATTATGAAACTCCCCAATGAAATAATTGAATGAAAATGCTAATAAGAAGCCAAGTCTTGGGTTGGACCGCAGCAGGCTTTGACCAATCAAGCCTAAAAGCATTACTACAACTATTTCTGAGTGATTTACTTTTTTTTTTTTTTTTCCCCCCTCTAGGTCAAGCGTTTTTCATTTTTTCATTCTATCAGGCTTCAAGCTACCTGAGCACCAAAGTAGAAAAAAAAACCTCACATCACAAAACTTTCAAATCAATCTTTAATGGCTGTTCTTGTTATTTTCCATTCTTTTGTCCACACGCAGGACCAATTTGAGGTTACCAGGATCCCATTACTACAGGATCAACAGGAATGCTTTTACATTGTCCAACCTCTGCTTTTGACCCATCCATCTTTCCCAGGGAGAATGAAGGAATAAAACATCTTTCAAAGTTTTAATTCTTATTTCCCTCATCTTGGCATCTCTATTAGTGACAGGGACAGGATTGGGGAGAGCAAGCGTCTGCCTCTCTGACGGGAGAACACCCATATGCTACTGTCATGTTCTCCGCCAATTAGGATTAATGGCAGTCATGACACCGCCTTACTCCTTAGCCTAATTCAACCGCTCATGGGATCCCAGTTGACTTTCAACCGTGTCTTTCTGCTCTGCACAGAAGAAAGAAGCCTGCAGAGACTAAGGTGTTGTAGAGATTTCTTTCAACACTGGCCAATGCTTTTGTGGTTTCTCAAACCTGCCAGTGTTTGATGTTTCTTCAAGGTTTACTGACATCAACGCACTGACTGGATTAAACTTTTTCATACATTTCCTCTGAAATCAGCTGAAGTGCATGGGAGTTGATGCGAGCTGACACGCGGTGTGTAGAGCGCTGTGATTGTGGTAAACTTTGTTCGTTCAGGGGTACAACTTTCTGGCCTCTCAATAATTAATGAGGTGGCAGCACTGAGCTTCATTCTCTGAAGGACAAATTAGAGAGCACAGGTTGAATGAGCGAACATAAGCTCGCTAAAAAGAGCCGATGCAAAGACGAAAACCAGAGGCATTGATCGGTGATTACGTCTCCACTAATATGGCTTGTTAAGATCCTGAGATTCCATTAGCTTTACCCTTGAATCTAAAACATTAATACCCAGTTTTTGTGGGGGTGAGATATTCTCTCACACCGATTTACAACAAGGCCTTTGTGTCCTTAGATCTACCTCGTGAAATGTAAGATGCTAGAGTTGCTTACCCTGTGAAATTAATTAAAGTAAACTCAAGGCTTTTCAGAGTTTGAAATCTGACACCCTCTCAGCAATCTTTTCAGCTTGCTTTACATAAAACACATTTCTGTAATAGCCTACCCTCTGCCAATTTCATTTCAAGGTGTGTTTTGTCCAACACACAAACATGCAATAATCACTCCTTCTGTTTTTAGCTCCATTGTGGTCCCCACCGTCGGTAGTTGCCACTGTCATCTATTTGTCATCTTAGTTGGACAGTTGGCTTGTTAGCAGTATATCTGAGCTTTTTTTCCTCAAACATATAAATAACAGCTCCACAATGATAATTCTCTTTGCTTTCACCATTACTAGTGAACCTTGTCATTTGATTGATTGTTAATGCAAATATAATCATTAGTGTTGCTCTAACAATGGGAGTTGAGTGTAGGACGACGACACACTGTTTGCCCACTCTTTAGTCAATATGAAGACACATTGTCTGAAAACAATTCAGATCTGTACTGAAGTGCCTGAACTTGTGCTTGTTTGAATAGAAACTGACATAAGGCAAAGAATGATCATGGTGCAATCGGAGAAACTCTCTCTGTGATTTAGCGACCACATGACAAAAACAAATTCGACCGACAACTTGATTAATTGTTATAAATGCCCACGCAGGCGGCGACAGTCTAAGTTAGTTAATCTTGAAGCACAGAGAGGGATGGGAAGTCGGCAATAAAATTATGCACACCAGTGGTTCCAGTTCGGAGGGGAATGTTTCCTTTACATTTCCATTTTTATTGCTGTCCATTCCAGGTCATTTCATGCGCAAAGCAACATCTAGCCTAAACTAATTTGTTGGCAGCTGTTTCACATTCTAAACATTCCCATTAGCTGCCAAACCCATCCACATCATGAAATATTGTTCAGAGGAAAATGCGTTTCTTAACTTATATTTGATTTGACAATACAAACCTCATCATTCAGCATGTAAGCATCTTAATATGGCATCAAACTCTTGACCGTTGTCTTTCTTTAAGAATTAATAACAGAGCTGTGGCAGAGGACAACAGGAAAATATGGTGCTGTTGGGAGTTGGGGACCTCAAAAATCATAACGAAATATATTAACATTCATTCTGGCCTCTTTACTGGAAAGCTACATCCCACGCAGAACGCTAAAGGCCCCGAATGTGAACTGACGAATAACTATAAATATGCGAGTGGTGAAACTGCCTATTTCTTTAAATGAGGAATGTGTGGCATGGCCCGGGTGAGTCACTTCTTTTCAAAGACAGAGAGATAAGTCTCTCAGCTGCAGTTTAAAAAAAAACGAAAGCTCATGTCCTCCCCTCTGGCTGACGTGAAGTGAGAAAATGGGATGAGAGGGAGGTAGGGAGGGAGGGAGGGAGGGAGGGGACCGGATGGGACGGTTGACTCTTGGAGTGTTCGTCGTCCCGGTGTCGGATTGCACAGTAAATGTCCCAGAGGTTATTCATGTTTGATCAGCGTATCCATTACGTGCTCCGGCTGCTGACACTGATGTGTCGCATGTCCGACGGCGGGATGAAGCAGCCCTGTACTGTGGATGTACATGATGAAGAGATGCAGTGAATGTTTAAGGTGACACATGTAGCACAAACACAACCCCCCCTACCTCTTTCCCCCACCTTGAATACAACAAGGTAGCCTTCATTGTTTGTCTTTTATACTTCCTCATTGTCTTTATTTCTGAATATAGGCATATGCAATTGTAAGTAAGTAGCTACTCAGTCCACATGTGTTTGTTGTTATGGTACCTAGTGCATATGTTTATGAAAATGTATCCTCTGATTGAAGCCTAATGTAATTATTTGAATTAGTAGGCTAGTTGCTCTCTTTATTTATTTATTTTACTTTATCACATTGTCTTGTGTTTTTTGTTGTCTGTCTGTTAGTTGAAAGAAAAAGAAAAAAAAAAAAAAGATAAAGATGAAACAAAAAAACAAGGTAGACTTCTTTTTCATTCAGGCTGCGTAGCTCTGATTCACCACACAATCAGCAAACTTGCTAACTTGCGAACTCGCTAACCTAACAAGGGCATGTAATTGCACCATTAGCCTAACTGTCTGCAACCACTGCTAAAAAGCTACAAGACTCCAGCCTTTTTAGACTCTCCGAGGTTAATTTTTAGAGGTCAAAGTTTAGTTTTTTCTGCATATTTCTGCATTTTAAAAGTGTGTAGACCTATAATGTGCAGTGTCTATAATATTATGCACTAAAAGAAAATTACTCTCCTGTATGAACTATTCAAACTCACACTTAACTCATATCTTCCATTAAAGGCAACATTTGAAACACATATAGACACTCACTCACTCACTCACTCACTCACTCACTCACTCACTCACTCACTCACTCACTCACTCACTCACACACACACACAAACAAAACAAAACAAAAATCCACACAACAACATGCAGGAGGAGACCCTCGCCCCTCGCCCCTCGTCCCGGCCTCATGTCACAAATGCCTCTTGTCGTCAGGCTCTGTGTGACTCCCCTGAGTCGGTTGCCAGGCAACCGTGGCTGCATTAATATGCGCGGGAGAAAGGGAGCAGGGGATAGCCTACCTCTTGCCTGTGGAGTGAAAGCAACCACAACAGCGTCAGTGTGAGGCGACGGCTTCCTTCACAGCACCCCCCCTCCCCTCTCTTTTTCTCCCTCTCTCTCCCTCTCTCCTTCTCTCTCTCTGCCTTATAGCCGTCCGGCATTCACGCTCTGCTCAGTTAGTTAGGGACACACGCTCAGCCACTGGAGCGCAAGAAAAGGTATGTTAGGTTACACATTGTGTAGAGCAAGCAGGGGCTTCCACAACGTCAGCAGGGGTGCCTTCTTTTTTTTTTCCTCTTTAGCTTTTATTAAACATTGAAAAGGCAAGGCATCAGCTAAACATGCGTTACCTTGCTGAGCAGTATAAAAGTTTGGAGGAGGAGGAGGTGAGTCTTTAATGAGGGCTGATAGGTTGTCTTGGCAGGAGAGACAAGGCTGAACATCCTTTTTTTTTGTAAGCTTTGCGGAATAAAGACAAAGGAGGATGCAAATACTCACATGAAACAGCTTTGTTACCCTCCCACCCCCATCTGCCCATCAACTGACTCCATTCTTCAACTTGACATCACACAGACAAAAAGAAGAAGAAGAAGAAAAAGAAGAGGAGGAGGAAGAAGAGGAGGAGGAGGAGAAGAAGAGAGAAGCAGAGGTGGGGAGGCAAACAAAACAGGCAGAGAAAGAGGAGCACGAGAGGAGGTGGGCAGCACAGTTTTCAGCTCTCACAAGGCTGAGGAGGAGAAAGTGATGGCAGCGAGAACTTGGGCACTAGTGAGATGAAATTCGGGGAGGAGACGCCGGAGCGCTGCAGGGTACGACATCCAACGAGAGCCCTTAAATTGGACCGCCCGGAAGACGAGCCAGCCCTCTCTGGATCCTGTGCCCCTCCACAGCCGAAGGATGAGAGGGGTCGACTTTCACCTTAGTTGCCAGGGATGTCTGTGCACTACAGAAAGACGTCCCCTCACAGCATGTCCAATGCTATGTTATTCCTGATGCTTTGCAAGGTAGGTCCCACAGTCACGCCACATCCTTTTCAGCTTTTTTCCGCTGAAACTCATCATCATGTGCAGAGCATCTGTGAACTGTCAACAAATACTTCATGAATCTTTCACCGTTTTTAAATGTCATGACAGGGTGTAGCTATGAATTTATCATGCGTTGTGATATATTCTTTAGAAATGTGGGATATTTCCAGGCTCAGTTGTCTTTGTATGAATCATTAATTGAGGTAGAAAGGACGGTTTTTCTGCTTTACTTTGAAGGATATGGTGGTTATTTGTCCATATACATCCTCACAACACTTCTCTCTGAGTTGCTCCTCGTGCATGTTGTCACCAACTTATGTCACATCATCTCTTCAGACTCTCATTCCAGGAACAGTTCATTTGATGTCTGATAAGCTTCTGCACTCCTATAGTGTTTTCTTGATGAAGTTTGAATTCATGTAAAACGAAGCAGTAAGCAGCTCTGCTTCACTATCTCTCTGTGAAAATGACACGCAGGAATAAAAAACTAAACAAAAAGCACAAAATCCCCAGTGAAATTTAAATTCTACATCTGTCAAATCCAGATGCAACTTCCTGCATGTCTGAACTTTTTTTTTCCTCAGGTCTTTACTAGTTTCTTTCTTTCTTTTTTTTTGATCAATAAAAAATGTCCTCTGCATATTCGATTCCTTTTGTATCCAAAATAGATCTTTCACTTTCCTCTCGCTCTCAGAACAATGAGCACTGGTTATGGAAAATGGGTCATGCTCAGTGTTGGAAACATTTCATCTGATTTCACCAAAAACTGAATTCTCATCATTCTCATGCTTTTCATTGTCCTCCTCCTCTTCCTCTTCTTTTTACTTTTTAATTTTCACCACATACTTGGTTCTGCATGTGATGCTCTGAATGTGTGTGTTTGTGTCAGTGTGAGTTATGGGCGTCAACCTGTATAGATGTGTGTGTCTGTGTGTGTGTGTGTGTGTGTGTGTGTGTGTGTTTGTGTGTGTACATACACGCTCGGGAGGGTTTGGGAGCTGTTTGCTTTAATTCCACTTTAAAACAATGCCAAAAGCGACTCTGCCTGTCAGACCCTGTTAGCATCTGGAGTTGTTTGACATGCTCGCGACTATTCAAGTGGCAAAAGGTTTCACTCTCCACTGGTCTGATCTGAGGATGGTAGCTTCTGTTAGGTGTAGCTGAAGTGTCCAGATTTGTTGTCCCAGGTATATGCCATTTCCCCTTTTCTCTCTCCTCCTCTCTCTCTCTCTCTCTCTCTCTCTCTCTCTCTGTGTCTCTGTCTGGCAGCCCCCTCCCTCTCTCTCTCTTTTTTTTCCTTTTTTTACACAAATATGCTCACGGCTGTTGATGTACAAGTGAAGAGCCAGGTGTGAGAGAAAAACTCTCTTCGGGAGGAGATGCTGTTCATTTTGACGACGTGCTACAATGTTTCATATTTGAATCCTGATTTCCCCTGGCAGCCACAGGCCTCCTCGGATTAACCACCGGGGGGAAAAGTTAACACATAAGAGTATTGGAAGTGTTGGGAAATGTGCTCCAGAGTGACAACAGGAATCAATACTGAGATAACTAAATCCGCTTTACCTTGGAATAAGTCAAATGACTAATCAATAAGGGGTGGCAAAGAGGAAACCGTGCACTGTATCTCGGCTGGATTAATAATCTCTTCATTTGACGTGTTAAAGCCGTGGTAGTGATTTTCCTTTCTGGCCTGTCCTGGGTTATGACAGCTCTGATCTTTTCCTGTCACACACCGTCCAGCCCGAGTGTTTAACAGACAGAAGAAGTCATTATGGGTGGTTAATGATTATGGTCCATCGCAGGATGCCAGCGCTGGAGACAGAACGCTCTCTGTTAAACACTGTTCAGACCGGAGATGTTGGATGGTGGAAACACTGGAAGGCGTCCAGAGGGGTTTCTGTGTGACATACAGCTGTACTCGGTGGTAAAGCTGTTTCCTCAGCACTCAGGTTTTGGCAGAACCTGGACCACCCTCCCCTCCGCCTCTCAACTCACCACCACTTCCACTTCCACAGCCACAGCCACCATCATCATCATCATTCCTCCTCCTCCTCCTCCTCCTTCTCGATCTCCCCTAGGCACAATTTCCCCACCGTTTTTTTTTCTTTCTTTTTTGCTGAGCGCTTGTTTATATCAGCAGCAAGCAGGCGTCTTCATGCATGAGGGCACATCCAGCGCGCCACACAAACATCGGCATTCAGGTTGAGGGAAGCCCTGTTTATAGCGAACCCCAGGAGAGGCAATCAAAGCCCATTGTTACAGATCAGAGGAGGAGGACGCACTTTAACACAGAAACAGAGCCTGATGGGGTTTTTATGAACGTCAAGAGCACAATGCATGTCGATGATTGGACATTGTGATTGTTCAGAGTCGGTGTGTGGGATGTTTGCCTTTAAAGAGGACAGTCATTTTGATGCTCTTATAAAACAGGCCTGAACAAAAAAGCCTTTGACTTTTATAGTATAAAACACCTTTTATATAAACGTATTAGTCATCTATAAACACAAAACCATCGCCTCATAGTTGTCCTTGTACTCTACAGCAGCACTGGCCACACATTCAGTTTCTTAAAATGACTGACTTTCTCTTGTTGTGATCATCTCAGTCAGTTTCATCAGTTTCTTTTCTATAATCCATCTCCAGACAACACATAGACTTTGATGTACTGAAGCCAATTCCTGGCATGTGATGGTTTCAGGCAAGACCTTTATCTCTTGCCAATCTGTCTGAAAATGCAATCAGTGAGTCAAAGACAAAAGGGGAAAGTGCTGCTACTGGTGACATAAAAATCTTTGCTTTGGCAGCACTGTTCAGAAAGGTTACACACATTTCAATTAAAGCAAAGGATACCTGCAAATGAGCTTTGATAATTTGGGCTTTGCAAAGGTAAAATCCAGTACACAGCTCAGGAAAGACATGTTTTTATACCTAAAATTTGCGAACAGGGGAATGGATGATACCACAGTTTTCTTTTTTTTAAAAGGGATCATTCTTCTTCAAATGAATTCAGCACAGGGAGCACAGTGTGAACAGATCCAGCAATCCAGATGTCATGGCAAATGAGTGGATCATTGGATCACTTGTCACAGCAGGATGTTCTCAGTCCAATCGATATCCCATGAAGTGTCACTTTACAAAGGCCTAAAAAGAAACTTCTGGATTGTCTTTATTCTTGTAAGACCCATTAAGTCCATCAGCCAAAAAAAGGCACATTGTGTACCCAGGTAGTACTTCAGATACTTCTCTTAACTTTTACTGGAGGGAAAAAAAAGTGTATTTTACTGTGCATCTAAGCTTTTACTAAGAGAAAGTTTCCTGTTGGTTTATTTTTGGTCTGCATGTACTCACATGCTTTACTGTGTATAAAATGCGTATAAAACCCACTGACCCGCAAGGAGCGCTTTCCTCCTGAGAGGGGGTTGGACGCCAACTTGGACAAGCTGCTAAAAACATACATCTAGTTTCTAATACCCCAACCCAGGCTACACAAATCAATACACACACACACACACACACACACACACACACACACACACACACACACACACACACACACACACACACACACACACACACACACACACACACACACACACACACACACACACGTGGGCAGGCTTACTCAGAACTTTTATCAGATAAAACAGCTGAATGGAGTCTAGTGCAGGAACTTCTGCTCTTTCTCCCCTCCATCCTCTTACTGTGCTACCACAGCCATCCCTCTTATGTCCAGTGTGTCATTCAGGAGAAGAGCTGGAGCCTGTTTTCACAAGAACACTGTTATCATCCTTACAAAATGTTATACAGCAGTTCACATGAAGCGAAAATCCAGCGCTACTTACATCACCCTTTATAACATATTCATAATTCTTGAAAAATAAATGAAGTGTGGTGTGGGTATAGTATTAGACCTGTGTGTCAACAGGAATTGAGCAACATCTTGCAGACCTTTCAAAATAAATGTCAACATTGCAAGGACCATATCTAAGAAAATAATATATGCCTTACAGACAAAATAAGAAATACTGGGGACATACTTGTTGACTGATACATTCATACCCAAAAGCTTTTTTAGCTTCCAATTAAACTAAAAACTAAAAACTAACCCTGCAATTAACCATTGGTTGACAACCTTGAGAATCTATAAGATCAAACTGTTCTGATTAATCAATGTTTTGGTTTGTTTTTGTTTTTGTTAAACTTCCTTGTGTGCTTATCAAGGAACACTGTGTACAGTTTGAAAACTGACAAAAAGAGATTGCTGTACATATATTTTGAGACCTGTATTCAGGTTGTTTGTTTTGAATATAAGTACAAAGTGTTGCATCTATATGACTTCATGAATGCAGGAGGGCTGAACTCAACCAGTTTGGTTCTGCATTTCATATTAATGAAATAGTTCAATCTGTCGAACACCAGGTTATAAATCTCGTGTGTTCTCTTGAATTCCTTCCTTTTTTCGGCATTTAAACTCAGGAGATGACTATATTTTATTGAAGGAAGTAATTTATTTTTGATGGAAAATCTTTCTCATACCCTTGAATAAAACATTGCTTTATAGTGGCTTATAGGAAACAGTGCAACATGCAGAGAGCAGCACTACAGTAAACCCTGCACATTTACAGTTGTCTTGGTCAGTGGTGTGCACGGGGGGGCGGGGGGGGCTTGGAGGGCAGTCACCCCCCTCTTGGCCCAGTTGTTGAAAAGCATGTGCTAAAATGCCCTCTTAGGGGAGGTGCTAAAATGAACCTCTTCAGTGGCAAGGACACGCTGCCTTATTTTTTCTTTTTGCCCCTGCTCTTCAAAAAGTCTGTGTACGCCACTGGTCTTGGTGTGGTTATTGGACGGCTCTGGTCGACGAATTGTATTTTAATCTTTCATGCACAAAACCCACAGTAAAAGCTCTGTCGGAATAAAAGAGAAGCAAACCTCACACGTCCCCGTCTTTTCATCCCAGACACAGACTCTTAAATCTGCTCATTTATTCCCTCGACCAGAACAGTTTTCCACATATTTTCTCTCATTTAAATTTCCTGAAACAGATTTGGCTCGACTCCTGATAATAATGCGGTTTGTGTCACTAAAACTGACATTGCTGGGCAGCTTTCCATCTGTTCAGTGTAATCCAATTAACTTTCACAGCATTTCCTTTAAAACACATATTAGCATGGTGATCAAAGAAGAAAAAATATTACTTTCCTAATTACTTTTTAATTCTTTTATTGCATCGCCAGCAATCTCACCAGCAGATAGCTTTGCTTGTTGTTTTGCTGCCATTATCACTGGCCACCATTCACTATGGAAAGACCAACCACAAAGGCAAATAAATAAATAAAATAAAAATTAACCAGCTGCTTTAACTAACACGTGGATTTTTCTCTTCTCTCTTATCTGCCTGCTCCAGATTGGTCTGAGACGAAAACTGCAGACTTTTCCAGGGAAAATGGTAAACACTGTCTACAGTGATGAGGAAAAGGGAATCCAAGACAAGGAAAGTAAGGAGGAGAGCATCTTGGCCATGTTGGGCATCATTGGGACCATCCTCAACTTGGTAGTCATCATCTTTGTCTACATCTACACCACCTTGTAGGCCTCGAACTCGTATTGTGTTACACCAGCAGGCAGATCAGAGCTAATCTGTGCTGTTGCAGCGACAGTATGTTGACTGATATGGGGATGAGAATGGGAGGAGGAAGGATGAGGCCATCCTTCTCAAGTGGTGAACTGGATCTAAGACTGTGTGATCGCCATATGGCGTCCATCCTGCATCACTTCAATCAGCTGAGACTATGGGAAGCTGGCTTGTTCCTGTCCCTTTTTACAGGTAGAATTAAATCCAGAATATCCGGACACGTTTGACTTGTACATAAATGCATGAATCTAATGAGAGACGCTCAAAAGATGCAGCTTCTACCTTCACGGGGGACATGAAAGACTGCAGAGAGACACTTTTGAGAAATATTTTTCAAATGTTCTTATTATCTGAGTTATAAAAGGGTTTGGGATGAGAGATGAAGATGTACAGAAGCAGTAAACACAGGTATCTTAATTGCTGAATATTAGTTCTCAAACACAACATACATCAAATTACATGAGATTTATATAGACATATTATTAGAAAATTGTTATTCAGCTTGGTGTATTGTTTTTTTTTTTTATGTATTTCTCACTACTTTTTGGGGAAAAACACAACATTTGATGGTGTTTTCTGCTGAAGACTACATCACCTGACATTCACACAATTTTCTGCTGTTTAATGTAAATTTACTGAAACATGGAGGGGCAATGTGTTAGCTTAAAATCCCTGAGATGCATCCATGAATGGCTGCACTTGACTTTGTGCTCGACATAAAATGGTGGCGAGAGATTAGCTGAAAATGGCTTGATTATCATTTATTATTCATTTTTCAATACACCACTTCAGCTTTTAAGTGTCATTAACAGTGAAATAAGATGCATCCATGTGTGAGTAATGATTTTTTTTTTTTTAAACAAAGTCTCTTCAGCCAGCTGCAGCTATTAAACAGTGAGTTCCACCATATATTTCAGGCTGCATGAGTATATAAACACTCACATTTACATATATTTACATATGGGACTGAAATCTCCACCCATAAATGTACATAGTTTACTGAGCTTCAGAGCTTACAATAGTTTGCATTTTTTTCAGCTACCGATTTCAGCTTGTACATCATTGATTCTAAGACTTGTGCATAATGACTGTTTGCCTTAAAACGTGAGGAAATGGCAATTTCCATGATGTATAAAATTATCAGGTTATTACTACTTTGTGAAAGAAATGTATATACATGTAATTCAATAACAATGTCATTTTATTGATGAAAGGTAATTTATTGGGTAGTTTTATTATCGTATTCTGCTCTTGTCTTAAACAACATGCAAAACTAATGAGTTTTTAAATTAAATGATTAATGGTTAAATTATGAATTGAATTTTAGGAAATGAAATTAGTTATTTCCAGACCTGGGTCAACTTTTCATTCTTATTCTTTGCTTGTTAATTTCTGTGGTGTAAGACAGGTGTGGGTTTTGCCACACTGGATGATACTGTGTGGAAGATGATATAGTCACACAAATCTTTTCTCTTCGATTGACTGGACTGACTGTCCTTGATGTCATACACTCCTGTCCCACTGGGAAGTGAAGCAGGTCCAGGACTGGAAATAAAGCTGAATTTTTGTATTTAGGGATAACTCAAGAAAGAGGGGGAAAAAGATTTCTGCATTTACGAGTTGACCAGAATCTGGGTCTGTACACAGACAACTGTAGCTTGTACAAATTAAATCAGGTCATTTGACAGTTTGAACTGAGCTGAATTTACAATAACTAGACCTGTCAGGTGATTTACTTTCACTCAGTATGTTTACATGCACTGAAAATATTCCAACTCTCTTTTTCTGAATATGATCATATTAACTGTTCTTTTTCTGAATTTGATCATATTAACTGTTCTTTTTCTGAATTTTCCAGTGTCTGATTCAGACATTTCTTTGGACAAGCATGCATTGCATTTTGGAAATCCCTCAGTTGGGGTTTAACAGCATTTTGGTTCAAACTAGGGCTAGCAAGACTTGCTCACACAAGTGACATGCAGACCACAAAATGGGTCAAGATGCATTTTTGATCAGAAAGAAATGCCCTTATTTTTTATTTATCATTTGAAAGACCCAAATATCAAAAGTATTTTTGGATACCTGCAAATAAAGTAACACTGTCCTTGCAATCATAGTGGGCTGGAGAATTCACAACCTGCATATACGGGGGGATATTAGTGGAATACCTGTTTTCATTTATGATGTTAACAGCTTTGTGGATATATTGTATTTTTGGGCATATGGGTAGAAACTGGAATATTTTGTGCATCTAAAGGGTTGATTGGCAGATCTGCATTCAAGTTCAACATTTTGAGAAGCTATTGAGTTCAGGTTGGACAGAATGTGAATCAGTGTATTTACCAAAATGTGGAATTCATTTTAAAAGAAGGACTTCACTCAGTTAGATATGAGAGGGAAGATGCCTGTAAGGATGTGGAGGATGTGAGGGTAAATACAACAAGCTACATTATCATTTGTAAAATATTGCATCTGTTTTGTGAGTCTCAACCTCATGATTTCAGAAAGTGCCTGAGATCAAAGTGTCTCACCCTCACCAATGGAGAAGGGAAGGAAAGAAAAAACACAAACCAGGAACCAGTGGGAGTATCTTTATGAGGCCACCTGTCACCAGACCAGGAGAGTGGAAGAGGTTTGCAGGAAATCGTGTATCCTAATCTACTCCACTGCATTCACAATGTGACTGGATCTGGATTTTTACATGGCTTAGACAATATAAAGTCAGCCTTTCTTTTTTCTTTTTGAGTGAGCCCTTCTTATTTTACAGAATGAGGGAATTGAAAGCTTAGTAAGCACATGGACAAGTCTTATGAATGTATTCATACCTGATGTAAAAGTTGATTATTCCTGTTATTCTTATTGTTCACTTATCTTTCCTGAAGCTTGATAATCTGAACTCTTCTCATGTTTTATTTATGTGTATGCTAAATCTATTTAAACTCATTGAATAGTCTCTCGGTGACAAAGTGAAGGGTGAAAAGTTTTTCAGCTTGCAGTTTTGTTACAAAACATCAAATAAATACATCTTAAAAACTGGTGTGATTTGGGATGTGCTGTCTAGGTGTGGAGAGATGGAGATGCATGGTAAAATATTCAGTTTTATGTAATGCAACTGAAGCATCAGTGCACATCAACGACATTCATTAAATACAATATACATCAATTTTGAGAGACTCTTTCAACGTCATTCAGAGATAGAGAGCGTTTAAATGGAAGCTGTTCACTCAGTAGCAGTGAGAAAAAAATCTTTGAAAATCTATATTCTCCTGCATCTGACAGCTATGTGAGATTACAGCAGAAGAAGAAGATAGAGGAAAAAACCAAGCCCTTAAAGAGTCTACAGTGTTACATCCCACGAGACATATTTTGCTGTCTCGTTGCAAATCAATCTGAGAGATGTAGAGAAAGGGACAAAGCAGAGAGCTTGCAGGACAAAGACATGGAAACCAAATTGGTCTTTACAGATTTATTTTTAATTTCATCTCCCTTTGGTTTGTATCTTTTAGGTCATATACTGTATGTGTCAGAATGATTTCTCACTCCATTAAGAGTGCTCTGTGACTGCAAACATACTGGAATAATCCTGTTGGAGAAGAAAAAAATGGGGCAGCTTGACTCCATTTTCTTTAAATATAATGGATTAGGCATTGAACCAAGAAAAAAACAGTGTTGTTTGAGGAACCCCAGCTGCTTAAATTCTCCCATGCCCAGAAGCCTTCTTTAAGCCATTGTTTCACCTGGATCCAGGAGCCAGCCGCATCCGAAAATCCCTCCCTCTTTTGAAGCTGAGAGATGCTTGGTGAACAATGTGCAGGAGATTGTTGTGCATCGCAGATGGATGATTCAAGCGAGCAGATTGTCCGCGCAGACGTTCCATCTCTATCTAGCTGAGCTGACATCGTTTTGATGGTTTCACAGAAAAGCTGTGCAGGCGATTAATCCATCCACCACACAAGCCACACCAAATCAACAAGACATACTCATGGCTGGCAACATCAGGCTGCTTCTGTTGCTATTCAAAGGCAATTCAACCTGTGGCAGCTGCACACACACACACGCTCGCCACAATTTAATGCCACATTGCAAACTGCAAAGCATAGTTTTCATAAGGACACAAAGTCACTGCCGTTTTTTTTTTTTTTTTTACCATAATGATATCAGCAGAATACAGATCATTAAATCACAAAGCAGAAGCCGTCAAGTGCGGTCACACGGAGTACGAAAATAATTCAACAAGGGGTCAAATGGGTTTTTGGAATTAAAAGTTGATCTTAACTATGGGTTCACACAAACACGTCTAAACCGATTGCATTTTTATTCTATTAAAAACATTCTCTACAAGAAATGTGCATGGTTTATTTCTTTTCATTTTGGATTGTAACGTGGATCAAGTCACAAAAATAGATAAATAGATAGATAATGTGTAAGGCTGCAGCTTGAAAGTGAATTGATCCAGGATCAATTTACCTGATATTTTACATATTTTGCATACCAACCTTCTTACCTGTGTGTCCCTACCCAAAACAATTAAACATTACAGTTTGTGTGTGATGAATATCTGTGGGGTTTTTTCTAGCATGGTGCTAAATGTGACTCGATCCCTTTTCTACTCTCTGTGTATGTTCTGTATTTTGTTCATGTTACGAGTGAAAGAATTTCAACACCATTGGAAATGTGTTTATTAGATAAGTCGATAAGATGAGTCTTGGATCAATCTACCACTTGCAGTTCATTAGCTTAGTTTAGTATGGGAATCAGGTGGATAAAGAAAGTGTGGCACTGACCAAAGTTAATGAAATCCACCTTAACCAGCGCTTCAAGGGCTCATAATTAATACCTTATATTGCATGTTGTTTGTTGAATTCACAAAGACACTACACTACAATTTATCATTATAAAAGAACCAGCAAGTGTGTTATTATTCATATTCCTTTAAAGGAAAATTTCACATAAACAAATCAGTGCAGTCTGGGTAAATGTAAAAGCCTGGGTACATTAGCCTGGTCCTGGTCACGCATAAGATGGACATCAATGAACCACCTCCTCTCTTCTCAGTAACAACCACAGGTGTTACTGTGGGTGCAAAATGTGAAAGTATTCCCAGCTAAACTTTTTGCAAACGCAAATTTGTAGTTTCAATTGAAATACACGTGCAATCTTCAAATTAAAAGTGTTTGAAGCAAGAACTCAAGTTTAAGGTCAGTTGCTCTTGATCATTTCCTTCAACAGACCAGGCAGCATTATTATTTTGTTCCTATTAGACACATAAAAGGTTGACGGCTGGAGGTACTTTCTCAGGAGGTTGTCTCGAGGCATTCTGGGAAATGCAGTTAATCATTACTTGGCACTGAGGTGGATTGAGGGATGAAACAGTATGAATCAAACACCTCCTGGAATAAACAGAGCATAGCAGGAAGAGTTTACCCCAATATTTCCTCCGTGACGCACTCATAAAAACAAACTGGGAAAAGTGTCAACTAGATTCAACCGGGGTCACACTGACTCCATCTAACCTTTTGTGGTTAAAGAAAGTCAGACAACAAAGCAACACTTTTTCTACCTAACAAGGTCAGAGTTCACTCTGGGGCATCGACATCGTGACTTCCCTGAATCCAAAATCCTCCCTCAATTAGAGATCTGAGACGATTTCCCCAACAGATGTGTCCTATATAGATTTCCTGTCGCAAAGGGTGCACATATCCAGCTGCCTTTCTCCACATTTATTCATGCAGAGAAATAAATCCTGTGATCAAAATCGGGGAACGGACTTGAAAGCCGTGACAAATCCTGATATAAATGTAAAACTTGAGAGAAGAAAGTGTCAAAGTGTCACGTTCAGCTTGACTGAGATTACAAATCTTTTTCCTTTTCTTTTTTTGTTTTGTTTTTGCATGGGAAATATTTTCAGTTGCGTTATGCTAGAGAAGATCAACCTGTCAGCCAAGACGGGTGCTAAAGATCACAAACGTTTGGGATCTTCAGTGGAGATCTCATTGTACTGGCGAGGTGAGGGGGATTAGAAAGGTATGGGAGGTGCAAGTGAGGATACTTTGCTTGTATTGTCTGTCTGCCCTTTCTTCAGATGGAATGATATTTAAGTCCAATTTATTTTGCATTTGTAGTGCTTTGTCATGATTAAATCACACAGTAAAGTGTGCTGAGGTTAGAGGATTACCCAGAGATAGTGAGAGAGAAAGCAGCCAGCTCCTTTGCATTGTGTAATGTGCGCCAAACACAACACTGTGTGTGGGAGCTGTTCCCAGCAGGTGTTTAAGTATATGAACAAAAAACAACATTTAGTGGGAATCAGCGCTAAAGGCAAGACTATGCAGCCTCTCAGCATGGAAGCTACTTGGCCTACTTTGCTGTAGAGGTGGAAATTACTGATCACTTTGCTGATTCTAGTTGTTCAGTTTGTCATTGTGTACTTGTTCAAATGCACATCACCGCACATATCAGTAAGCAAATGCATCACCGTGTATATAATTGCAATGTGCTGATTTCTAGCAGCTATGAGCTAGATGTTGGTTCAAGATCTTATGTCCGGGTTGGGGTGAGGATTAGGGCAGTGTTTCACAAACTTTTTCAGACCAGGGACCACTTAACCCGTAAAAAAAAACACTTGCGGACCGCCTAACTCTACATAGGCCCAAAACAATGTGCCGGCGTCAACAGTTCACAAATTACAATCATATCTCTGATTTTACATACTTACATAGCTGATTAAGGGTGTTTTCACATCAGTAGTATTTGGGTCGGCCCAGTTTAACTGTGGGCCTGAGTTCGGTGTGTTTAGTTCAGTGTGAACACAACCGTTGCATTCAGGTGTGCAATGAAAGAACTACAGTCGGACAACGGTGTGATCCTTTTGTTATGTGAATGCGGCCGGACCTCGATCCGCTCCAACTGCCTGGCGACAAGTTTGAGCTAAAAAGGCACACGTAGCTAGCTGGGCAGTGCAGCCGTATGTGTGTCTCCATTGTTAAAGTTTAGCGTTACTCCTCAAAGTTCAAATTTTACATCGGGACTCATGTACCACACAATCGGACCAGAGTGAAAACAAACGTGTGTGAATGCCAAACACACCGGCTAAGAAATTAAACAATGTATCATTTTCACACCAGTAGCCTATGTGTGTAAAGACCCTTATTATTGAAAACAACATACCTACTGTATGTCACAGGCAATTTGAAAAGCTGTAAATTTTGAAACATGATATGTTACCATGTCACCTCGCAGGCCACTAAGGGTCGCTCACGGACCACCAGTGGTCCGCGGACCACTCTTTGAGAAAGGCTGGATTAGGTTAGGGACCTCAGTTAGTGTGACTTGGCACATCATAGGACAGCGAGAAGCTATTGCTGTAAGCTATTGATGAGCAGTCTGTGACAATGGGGATTCAGTATACTAAGTTCAATTTAAAGGTTAGGTGTTTTCATCTTAGCTGGCTGCTTTTCTCCTCTTTACAAGAAGAAGCCAAGCAGTGAAACAGATCCACCCAGATGTTCAATGTTACTAAGGGTCAGATACTATAGTTTAAATGATGACCAAACGTATAATATGTGGAGATGCTGAACAAAGAAAAAAAAAAGCTATGATATAGTACAGTAGCTACATATATGTTAATGGTTTGTCTCTTAGCCATGGCTTTCAACACCAATGATGGAAACACCCACCCAGAGGCCTGACAATCAGACTGTTTTGTTTACACAATTATGACCAAAATGGTCACATATTATTTGTAAGGACAATTATATTATCATGTGTTTGCCATACTTGCACAATGTAAAAATCTCAAGTAAAGCATGACCAGCAGAGAATATTGAGAAGAAGAAGTCATTAGTTTCCCCCTCACAATGCGAGAACCACAGTGTTCTCGTATCATTATGCTTGTGTTAAGATCATAAAACACACCCGCACGTGGATCTCCTCTTTCCCCTGACAAACACACACACACACACACACACACTCAGACACTTTCATACCCCCTCATGCTGCTTTATTAGCAGCAGACAGGGTGAGGGAGAGAAAGTCATTAGAAGGAGATGCTTCAAAGCAGTTTGTCTTGCATTTAGGACACGAGCCAAGGATGCTCATTTTACAGAGCAAACATGCTTTGTAGTCATCTTTACCTTAGAAAGTGGGTCATAGTTATCAACACAGGATGGAATATGAAACTTTCTGAGCCTTGGTTTGTGACTTCAGACACTAAACTGGAATTTTCTGTCATTTCCAAGTGTTCAGAAAATGCAGATATGTTTATTTGGGAAATATCTAAAGGCTCAGTCCAGCCTCAAATGATGAAATAGAGAATAATGAGCCCGTTGCAGCCTGAATCACCATGAAATATATATTTTCTCTTTGCAACCAGGTTAAAATCTGTGTTCACAGTGAAGTGAAAATGCACCTTGACTTTAATACATTCTGCTCTGTTCAGGTGAAAGGTGTTGAAATCTCGCTGAGAGGGATGAGCTAATATTTCTTTAGGGTTAGGTGGTAAAGAGCAGCATGATTAAGCAGCTCTCTTGTCAACTGTCAGCTAACTTTTACTTTTTTTTCTTTTTTTTTTGAGAAATCCAGGCTGATCTGCCTGAGTATTGTGTTAGCCAACTGGAAAGTCTTAAAGTAAGTTGGCAGATTTTCACTTGTGGTTTGGAGATCACGCTGCGTCTCAGCTTACTGTGCTGCCTTTTCTTTTTCCCAACATTTTATACGATTTACAATATGTAATAGTTTATAGGTTAATAACAAGTCACAGGTAATAAAATACCTAATATCACTGAATAGATTTACAGGAAAAGAACTGTAAAAGACACAAGGACTCAGAATAATACGTAGAAATGGTGCCTGCATTGAAAAGGACAGATCACAGCAAGCAGTTTTTTTAATAGGCAGAGGAGAAGTGGAAGTGGAGGGTGAGGTGGAGGGGGGTAGGGGTGTATGTGGGGTTGGGGGGGGGGGGCAGCTGTGTTGTCTCAAGCTGAGACTGGACGACTCAGCTCCCAGTATCTGTCACTGTTGTCTAAACAAAGACTGCTGAGCTGATCGATAGAGTGCAGACCACGGGGCCTCCAGAAAACTGACTATTATGGTGGAATGTCTGTTTATGAGCACAGTGTGTATGAAAACTACTGATTCAAATAAGAACTTCATTTCTTTTGCATTGGAACTTTAGCATTAAACTGCAAAGAGTGCCAGTCAGAAAGTACAAGATAGATTTGATCTGGTGTGAAATCAATGCCCTGCTAACTACTTACACTGTAGCGGACAAGCTCAGCAGAATGGGTTTTGCTCTTACTGTACTTCTCACTTTGAGTCTGATTTGTACCCAGAGGATAGGAATGGATGACTCCCTGGCCAAATGATTAAGGCAGTGTAGAGGCGAGATTTAAGCAGAAAAAAGCCACTGACCAGACACAGCCGTATTCAAGTGCTGAAACACCCCAGTGCACTTCAATCAGTCCGGTTGTTGAGGTAGCACACACACCGTGCAGTTTCTCAGTGTACATTCACTCATTCCTGCTGTTTTAAGCACATCTCTGGTATATGGAGCATCTAATGTTTGTATGATTTTTTGCTCGGGTGGTATATAACTTCACATGGAAATGGGGGACGATGATGTAGACTGCTTTCAGGCAACAATATATGATCAATATTAGTGTTGGCATCAATTATTAACCACATCCATTAGTCACAATTTCTAAACCCTTTACATGAGGCGC
This sequence comes from Trachurus trachurus, assembly GCF_905171665.1. NCBI lineage: Eukaryota > Metazoa > Chordata > Actinopteri > Carangiformes > Carangidae > Trachurus > Trachurus trachurus. Next base: position 13,332,286 of record NC_139907.1, on the reverse strand, counting down.
CTTATTAGGAAGTGGTATCAATAATAAATATATGGGTTTTTGGAAAGGTTTTCCCACAACAATAATATATCGCTGTGAAGAAATACTAAAATGCAGTTGAAAACCACTAATAGCTCTCCATCTGGAAGGATGAATCACAGCATCAAGGTAAACAATGTTTAGACATGTAAGATGAGACTTTGTACTGTACAGTATGTAAAGCCTGTCTTAGCTTCTGCAGAGGGTCTCTCAGTCCCTGTCCTTCAGCAAGGGGCATACAAAGGTGCAACACAACAGAGAGCCACAGAATGCTCATCATATTTAAGGTAAGAAAAAGAAAAAAAGAAGCTGTAATGTCAAGCAGTTATAAAAATATGTATGTCTCAGGTCAGCTAAGTTACAAAAACAATCAAGTATAGCCTGTAACTTTCCTGGCAGTTGAGCATGACTTGAAAAGCTAAAATTGTGAAGCTAAATTTAAACTTGAGCAATTATACTGCAGTAAAAATAGTGACCTCGAAGGATAAATATCTTTTAATGTCTTCACTAATCCTTTCAAATCATTTTTCACAAGCTAAGTTTGGCACTATAGGTGAAAGTCAAATGGACCTACTATGTAGGCCTACTTTATCAGTGAGTTACAGATTCACTATCATGACCAGTGACCACTTTGGAGAAACACTTCAAATCAGTGGACAACTGATCAAGTGTTTGAGCAGCAGCAGAGGCAGAATGAGTCCAGTGCAGTTTGGCACGTTCACCTTCTAATGGGGTCACGATCATCACAGGGGCTGTCTGCTCATTGGCCTTGAGCACCTTCAGCTGTCAGGCTGAAAAACACAGAGCCATTGATTTGCTCTACATTAAACAGAGCAGTGAGGACAGGCGTAGGATACAGAGGCAGACAAAACAAGTATGCAGATGACTGCCAAGGAGCGGAGGGGATGTCTTCATTGGAGCCGCCAGAGTAATTTCACAGCTCTACAGATGAGTTTGTTTCAAAGAGAAAAGGAGTGAAGTGGAGAGTGGACACACACTGCCCTCTGCTGGTGGCCACTGCCACGGTTGATACTCGGTTGAGGATTTCTGCACATGAATGAGATGCATATGAAAAGATGTTCCTCATGTAATTTATAGATGACAGTTTATTGAATACATTACTAAATAAGCAGTCAAAACACAATTTAATCAATGCAATAATGAATTGCATTGCACTCATGAATGACAAATAGAGTCTAATAAACAGATTATCATCAAATTTAAATGATCCACAAACAGCATAAACCTCTGAGCTTAAACATACAATTTAAATATAAGGAGGAAAACCAGATATCTATCGTGTTACCATTAGACTGGGTTGCATTAGAAAGTGCTTGTGTTCCTACATAAATACATACTCTATATAACATCCAGAAGGATATATGATATTAGGTCATCCCATCATCTTATCTGCACAAATATGCAACCACGCCAAAATTTGTCTGCTGCTGACCTCTACTTGACACAGAAGGTAACAGCAAAAGAGTAATACCTACTAAACTCAACTAAAACTAATTTAATTGCAAACAAACAGAAGACAGCAGCATGTAAACTAAAATGTAAAATCATATTTTTTTTGCTTGAGACTTTGACAGCTTGTTTCACTGGCTCCATCCTGCTTGGACATTTAAAAGTGTGACTTTGTGGCCTGATCTGTATTCAGTCTGCAGCAAAGTGTCCACTCCACTTGGCAGTGCATTGACAGAGTCCATTGATATTCAACAGGGGGAGCATTTGATTTAAACAGGTAGTGCTCTACTCCGAACAAAAATCTCATTTCTGACTTTGTGTTCTCAGTAATAATAAACTGAAGTGATATTTGAAAAATTACACATAAACACAGAATCTACAGTGACAGCTGAGTGTTTCTGTGTTGTAGGATTGGATCGTGGGGGTAGGGCGAGGCGAAACAGGAAACTGTGATTTAACCGTGGTTAAGTCTCTTCGCAGCATTTTTTTTATATAGTGTATACCAGTGAACCATAGTACAGAGGGGGGTGTAGTTGTCCATCTTTGCAGGCGATTATGTCAAGACTACAGCTTACTCAGCCACCCCCTGAATGAAATCATCGTGCAAGTAATCACTGTGAACCCAAAGACTCAACAACTCACACATAAACAAGAGAATAATACAACGAGGGAGCCTGCACTGTAAATGCTGATCAATTGTTTCATTGATTTCTGGTGTTACTTAAAGAACTAAGCAGTGTGCCGCCTCCACACTGGCTGCAGCTGAGTGTTGTGAAATAAACATGTTTCACATGAAGGTTGTTTCGACATATAAGGCGTGTTGCGTCCATGTGACGCTAAGTTAAGCTGTTTAACAGGCTGATGAGTAACTCACATTATGTCAAAACATCATTATGCGAGACAGCTCCCACGTTAATACCACTTAATGCTATATGTTGGAAAGGAAAATAAAGACATCAAACATTCATGAACTATAGCGTTTTTAGAGATTTACACATTAGCACTGACAGTAAATCTGTCATCCATGCCAACCGCCAGGCACCTGACCAATTACCTAATGAGTCTACCAACGCACATGACCTTGTAATCGCCCCCTTTTTTCCTTGAATGTGTGGTAAAATATGAGTCAATCATGAGATATGACCTTTAGAGTTAGTAATTTTCAAGTGTCTGTTCATTTGACTCTACTGATAAAATTAGAGGAGACAATTATTCCATTAGCTTGGGCCTAGGATGTGTCACCTTCTGGGAATGAATGGCTAATGTATTGCATCTTCGTGTATACATGAATAATTCATAATCGTTAATTGCGCCTTATTGTACGACCTTATCTAACCCCCTCAAAAAGAAACTACATGATTACATATTTCATCTTGGACACTGTGCTGGTGAATGGGTTTGGGACAGAATTTGAAATGATGTAAGGACAGAAAACTTATTATCCTCATTTTAAAAAAAGCCTGGACCTTAAAACAATCATATCACTCCTAGAGTGACATTTGACATGTGAGGTATTTTGTGAGACTCTCCTGTTCCCCACATTTTCTTTTAATTCTAAAGATGCCTTTAGTGCTAACAACTCTGCTCAACCAACCAACTAACCCTCACTCACAAACAAACCAAAGGCTTTTCAAGTGAAACACATGAAAACAGAACCACAGTAAACAGGTTCCTCTGGTGGTGAGACCGCCATTATTTGAGGATTAAGATATCCCTTTTTCTTTTTTTTGCAGTATTGAAATACAAATGTTTTTGTTCAGGGAACCAGTGAATCACATGGTCACTACATTTCCTGGAAGCATTAATTCTTAGTCCAACCTGCCATCTGATTCATTCATCTCAATTGTAGTGGTATTGAACAGCATCGGCCATCATTCTTCACAAATCTAACCAGCTTAATAAAGCTAACGTATTGGAAATGATATACCATGATTTCCAGGCACAGTGACTTGAGGAAGTGCGATCAGCCTCCGTGTTTATCCCTCAATGTTGCGGCTCACGCTTGCACATCTTCGTTGCTCGAGGGGATGGCAGGAGAGGAATGATGGTTATGTTTGTGTTTGTATGTGAACAGACAGGGTTGGTGACCTTTTCAGAGAGCTATCGTTTAATAAACACTGACAGCCTTTTAGAGGCCACTTACCATTCATCTGGTCTACAAGATTAGGCCGTCCAATGAAACACAGTGATCGAATCATTGTCCCTAGACAGCATAGTGACAGCAAGAAAACACAAAAATCAATATTTCAGTGGTGAGGATTCATATTTTAGGAATCGTGGCAGCAACATGCAACGGTTTTCCATCCATCTCTTCATTCATCCATCCATTTTCTATACCTGGTTAACTATGCAGGATTGTATGGGGCTAGACTCCATAATGCTTCTAGTGAGAGTTTACTTGATCATCTGTTGCTGACCTCTTCTCTCATCACTGATTAACTGAACCTCACTTCATCTCCTACCAGAACTGTGACAGTCTATGGATTAACCTTTGAATTAGGTGTCCAGCCCGGACAATGATCATGTCTACAGGGTTCAAACCCAGGAACTTTACTGTAAAGTAACAGTGCTGCAAACAAATGAGCAACAAGAAGTTCTCCAGTGTGCAGCGAAAGAACAAGAAACTGAGATTCGGGGGAAGAAAAAATAGTTCAAGCTTTAATTTGTTTCCGTTTCATTTTCCAAAAATAGTCGAAGTACATTTCGCGAGTGCAACAAGACGAGACAGATTTTACATGACTAACCCTCTACCACACGCATATACACATGTCCACACATACACACCAGTAAGACAGGCGCACCTCGAGTGCTTGGCCACACTCATCCGGCGACACGTTTCATGCACCGTTGCAGCAAACACAAGAAGTGCATACCGGAAACAGGCCCAACAAGGATAAAAGCAAGAGTACCAGCACAGGACACGCAACTGCTTCTTTCGTCTGAGGCTGCCTCTCATCCACCCGGCTGCATGTTTGTCATATTAAATATGAAGCAATTACACAGCCCTACACAAGCCACGCTGCCTCTCAATCTCACATTTGAGGTGAAGAAAAAAATGTGCCCTCTCTTTCTCCATGTTTTCCTTTGCTCTCAAAGTGGCATCAGATGTCCCCTCGCCTCCCACTCCTCTCCAGACAGACTTATGTGTTGATACTGAGGTGAGGGATAAATTGATGAAGTTACATTTGGATGAATAAATTAGTGGCCAACTTGTACCAGAATACATTTACATCTAGATGAGATTACAGCTCTGACATACAAGCTCATTACTGGCCGCTAGAGCTTCCTCTGGACGTCATCACCCAATTGCATCCTAACTCATTTAGCCGGGTCGCCGCTGCGACTGTGAGAACAATACGTACAGTAACTGGCTGATTGATGTGATAAATCACAGGGCGGGAACATGCAGGAACTACCAGCCACACATTGAAGAAGCTGAGTTTTAGTTACTTCTCTGAAGAGACCCCGAGGTGCTGATAAATGTCTCAACATTTAAGGTTGAAGGATTCTTAATTAAAGGGCTAAATAGCACAGCTCCTGCCCACCAACATCATCAGAAGAAAATCCTCCCACAATTCACACACTGGCCCCACAAACTCTTTCCTTGCCTTCTGGTGTGAAGCAATGGTCCTTGGAGAGTATTTTATGTCCACAGATAAAACACACCGTTTAAACGCTATCATAAAGAAATACGAAACAGGTCTCCTATCTTTATGTGTTGTGAGACACAAGGAGACTGTCTTAAAGAAGCAGCAACCTCAAAAGAGCTGTTTAACTCCCAACACAGTTCTAGTATTAAAGTGCTATGATGGCTGTACACACATGTCTGTATCTGGGCGCTTCCTGTAATTATTCAGTTTAAGAAGTTTTTAAACCGTCCACCAAAACAATGCTGATATAATCTACATTTTTACATTGATTATGAATCAAATGATGAATTTAAGTATTTTTTTGCTGTTTTTTAGGCCTTTAATGGATAGGAGAGTAGAGAGACAGAGAGGGGGAATGACATGCAGCAAAGGTCTGCAAGTGGAATTGAACCGGGACTGCTGCGGTAAAGACGATAGCCTCTGCATATGTGGGGCACCTGCTCTACCTACTGAGCCATATGACGCCCCACTCGGCAGAGCTTTTTAACATCTTTCAGCCTGCAACGTGAACTCACTTCCGGTTTCCCTTCAGCTGGCGAGAATTCATTTAATGTGGGGTTCAAAAACACAAAATGACACAAAACATCTGTGTTCTACAGTCTTGCAGATGTTTTTGTGGATGTTAATCTTTGCCTCTTCTGACAGTTATTATTTGTTTTGAAAAGAATTTCTGGGAAAGCCTACATCTTTGTCCCATTCAAGTTAAGGAAATGTTCTGATTTATTTATTTAATGGTTACCAAGCTAGTGAAATAACAGCAATAATTTAATTTAGCAGCTAAAAAATGGTCCAGCTAAAAAAAGCTAAAAAACAAAAAAAAATCTCTCATCTCATCATCAGATAGCGGATAACACCTCTCACTGTGCCCTCCTTGAGACTCCCCCAAAAGTCTTTGTATCAACCACACAGGTGTGTAATTAGATTTGTTTGGATCCAAATTAACTATGATGATGTTAATTGTGATACACCAACACACTATATGGCCTACTGTTAATTAGAGCCAATCAAGCAGAATGTAAACAAACTCAAAAGTGCTGCAACAGCATTTCATACAGTAGCATGTAATTACATGTATGAATGCATCATAGAAAAGTGCTGATCTAATTGATATTCCTTCTTACCAGTTTTTTCCTGGTATAAAATGCCGTTGAAGTCCGCATGCTTGCAGATAAAAATGATCAAATTTGATTACTACATTCAGTTCATTTGTACTTTATAGTACTGTCACAGTGTTGCTGGTGCTCAGGATCAAACAGAAAGCTGTGAAATGGCCTGCAACTTCAAGCAAGAGTAAAAAGCCAGGACACAAATGGAAGGAGAAAACAACACAGTGTGTGGAAAGGTAGAGGTTGGCTCCACAGGGAAATCTGCTGAAGGGGAGACTCAGGGGGAGGATAAGACCCCTGTCATCAGGATCTCGAGCACTCACAGAGTCCTGCACATGAGCACACGCACAAACATACACACACAAACTCAGCCTGAAGCCTGAGTGAAAGCTTGATATCATCTGGATTCAAAAAGGAATAAGCAAATGTATTTTCTTCAATAATATAATAACAATTCTCCTGAGCAGTCGTTTTGTCTTTTAGTAGTGCAACGTTTTTTTTTCAAGCACCAAATGGGAATTAAGAACCTGCTCATGAAGCACTGTGTATATTTATTCTTAGAACAATACAGCTGCTCTTCATATACAATCTAAAGGGCATCGCCTTAAGAGTGGGCACATCAGCACCTGTCACTTCCTGCTTCCAGATGTTCAATAGATACTCTGTGACACTCGGCATGGCCCAGCTATCACTCAGCACAAAGTCATAACCTCCTGTGTCCCAATGCACCGTCACATATTCGGGAAGCAATCTGAATATGAGATGCAGAAAAGGAAAAGGGTGGATATGGACATCGAGGCGGGAAAGGTTAAGCTGTGGGCTGCGGGTGACAGCACAGTGCACAGTTGGGGATTGTCGATGCGCGTGTTGGCAGGTACATGTTATAGCTCTGAGAAATATAGCTGCTGTTTATGGTTTACAGCCGACAATGAGGACACAGCAGCTCCATCCAGGAGGACCTCATGGGTGCCAGTTGATGGACAGGCCATGTTATTTGTATTAAATCACAGAGGATAACTGTGACTCAGTGGGATAAACCGCCTGTCTTGATGGTGAGCCCTGCAGTGTAGCAAGAAAGAGACAGAAGTGTTGCCATTTCCATCACAAACCAGGGACTTCATTTCTCCACAAAATACACCACGATGTTACTAGAAGGTATATTAATGTATCATCAACTGCACATGTGCATCAATATCAGTACAATATTATCTGCAGTATTTTTTAATATTTATTGTGTTGCATATTAATGTATTCCAACACTCTCAAGTTTTCTATTTTTTTATTGTCAGTATTTGATGTATTTTTAGGATCAACATATACTTGTGATTTGTCTCTTGTATCTCTTCTTCTTCATCATCGCTCTTCCTCTCCAACCCAACCGGTTGAGGCCCACCCATAGTCTGATTCTGCTCGAGGTTTCCGCCTCTTTTAAGGAAGTTTTTCCCCGCCATTGCTGCCATGGTTGCTAGGTCTTGGTGGGAATGGTTGGGTCTCTGTAAATATTATTACAAAGAGGTCTAGACCAAAAGTGCCTTGAGATAACTTCTGCTGTGAATTGGTGCCATGTAAATAAAATTCACTCAACTTGAATTACACACCCACAGCCCACGATTTTACATCCCAAACACCACAACAGAAACTGGCCTGCAAATACTTGAGCTCAGATTTGAAATTCAACTAAAATCAGACTCATAACGAGTAGCTGACAAAGCAACTGGCTTGCAGCAAAACTTTACATTACAGAGGTGAGAAAGGTGGCAGGTGAGACAGCAGGAGCTCACAGCAGCTTATTTATTGTGCAAAACTGGAAAGTAAGGTTGGGCTTTTCATGCGGAGAAAGTGCCTATTTCATTGTATTTACTTTGTGGTTTACAACATCTTTAATCCTGCTGTCACGATGATTTAGAACATGTAACTCATTTCCTAGATTAAAGGAACAAATCTACTGCAGCAGACTTTTCACTTTGCCAGAGGATAACTTGTCAAAGGTGCAACTTTAAGATAACGAGAGACATTTACTTAATGACAGTCTACAGGGAAAATATGTGTCATACAGTTAGTTGTTGTTGAAACTTTGTTGCCTCAGCTAAGAGTTAGATAACGGATAAGTTATTTAACTCCAACATAGGAAAGTGAGATGACTTTTCAAATAATGAAACAAATCCAATGCTCAAGTTTAACCCATGGTCCAATTACAAACTGATAAGGGCGCCCATTGAAATTAAACCAGTTGTAGTTGTTCTCAAACTCCATAAATTCAGCCGTGTTGTCCCTTCTGTGATGTCTGCTTCACTGTGTTACAGACAGTCTCTTCCGGCAACAAATGTCGTCCTGATCTCGCGCGCAACGTTGCGTCTAATCTCGCGCTTGTTTACGTGATTCTCTCCGTTCATTTCCCTGTGAACACTCGATAATAACTTTTAGCCTATAAACTGATAGGCAACATACATAGGAACTTTGACTGCATTGCATGGAGTAATAATCACACATTTTCATCCTTGAGCTGCTGGACTCTACTTCACTTGGTAATTGCCTCCATGCCAGCGGAATAATAGCCTAGGCTACCTGTAGCCTAACCATGGCAGTAACAAGCTTCAAATTCATTCTTTTAGACCTAAAATATTAGGAAACTATAGCCCCAGGTTGAATTTGCCCGGAATTGTCCTTTAAGGCTAAATGCTGAAGTTAAATATTAGATGCAGTTCATTTTTTCACAGTTCATATCAAATGAAATCATTAAATGCTGAACATTGTGTTTTGACATTTATCTGTAGCTTCTAAATAAAATATGGCTCTTATAAAATGACCTTGTGCAGGTTACATGAGGGTTATTCCCGACTGCACACAGAGTAATAAAAGAAATTGATACCAAAATTGACTCCTAATCAAAAAAACAGCAGATGACATTTACTGTAGCTGATCTGATCAGAGAGATGAATCACCCATTGTCCTTGAATGCAATTCGTGGTTCAGTGCGACCTTTGACCTGGTCGTGTTGTGAGAGTATGTCTCTGTAGGTCACAAGGGAAGCCTATAACCATGTTGTTGGTAATGATGGCAAACAAACACACACACGCATACTGATGAAAGACACATGACTACAAACTCAACAGAGTGTAAAATCAGAACAATACGTTGGCAGAAGTACAGACCAGGAGGGAGGGAGGCGAGCTGCTGCTTGTCAGTCAGTTACAGTGTTTGCTTTGATTCACGCTGTACAGTACTGTATGTATACTGTACATGCAATGGATATTCTGGTTACTTGTTTGATAAGCAGCCCACCTTTGTTTTTTTTTTGCACACATGTAATGCAATGTTTCTGTAATCTCTTCTTAATCTCTCCCCTTCTCTGCACTGTGGATGCTGCAATCACTTTTCCTATAGATCCTATAGATCACCTATACTTTATTTTCTTTAGCTGATCTCTACCTTATTGTTGTCTTCATAAAAAAAAAGGTGTTACTTTGGGCTGTCTACCACTTTACTGGATCATTCATTGTAGAAATAGAAAGAAAAAACCCACTGTGAGAGACACAGGGGATGACATGCAACAATGATCCCATGCTGGAATCACACGCAACACTCCTGCTACATGACATGCACCTGAGCCAAGTGGAGCCTCCAAGGTGTTCTCGTTTGTCTGATGTTCAGTGATGATCTCCACTCACACTAAAGTGTGTTTATACACATGCACACATACGCACATTCACTCACGTACTACAGCCACAGAGGGAGGGAATAACACAAAAAGGTCAGGACATTTTGCCCCCGCATTTGCTGCTAAAAGTCAAACGTGTGCACATTTTCACACACACTGGCAAGTGGCCCGGCAGAGTGGCAGTGTGCCGTGGCATTCAGGCATGAGAGACTCTGACTAAGCGGAGAGTGTGTGTGTGCATGTGTGTGTGCGTGCGTGTGCGTGTGTGAAACCAAACCTGTTGCAAGAGCTTGTTTTATTTAATAACTTGTTTTGGTTCGTTTCAGTTTGAATATATTAGCAGAGGACAAAGCAATCAGCGCCAGGAAGTGAACAAAAATGACAAGAGGACATTTGAAAGTCAATTTTATTTATAATGGAGGGCAGAGCCTTGGGCTAAGATGAATATCTTACATAGACATACCAAAAATTAATCAGGTGATCATGGAGGTAGATTTTGGAGGAGCAGCTCATTTACATTCATTTCGGATGGTTGAGAACACATGGAGGACGTGGGAAGACAAACAGACCCCCAAAAATGAAATAAATAAATGTTTGACTGTGTCACATATTCTCCCCAGGGTGAGGATGTCATGAGCCTTCCATTAAAAGGAAACGGATACGAGACTGTATTAAATGTTACTTAAGGGGGAAGAGGAGGCAACCAAAATGGGATTAAACAGATATATGGATCAAAAGGAAGACAGCGCCTAAAAGGGTGTGTTGACAGCCGTGCTGTGCATGTTATGTGATATCCTTTTGATAATAAATATTGATTTTCACCAGAATTCACGGCAAGTTACACTTTATTGATCCCCTGAGGGAAATTTGCTGTCAGCATTTGACCCATTTGAACACTGTTACTTTTTAAGGAATGAGTGAACAGCCACACAGTACGACATGTGCAGGAGAAGTGATCTTCTGTTAGTTTTTGTTTTTTTGTTTTACATGTTGACCTCACCATTTGAATGTGTAAAGCAGTGTGAGCTTTAAAAAGTAAATTTGATGTGGATGCTAGAGCTTGTTAAAACCTAAACCCCTAGGTTTTGGCTGACGTGCGTCTAGGCTAGGCCACCACCACAACCACCACTATACTCATGCGAAAACACAAAAATACAAAAAAAAAATCATAAACACACATCGATACTTACACTAGCTAACGAGCTGACCATGAGCGATTCAGGTGAGCAGGTGTTCAGTATTTTTCCATGAGATGCCCATAGTCTTGAATAAAAAATCTTTCCAAGGAGATGCAAGATCATCATCAAAGATCATCATCTACTCTGCTCTATACATCCATCAACTGTGTTTAACATCTTGCCCTTCAGTCTGCAGTGGCACTTTTATGTGCACTGATTGTTCTGCAATCATCACCCCAAGGCTTTTCCTCTCATGAGACAGTGGTCGGACTGTGAAATCATTGTCACCTTATGTAAGTAAAATAAAGATCTACTCAGCCCAACCCCTGTTATGAATGCACCTGCTATTGTGACAACGTGTAGAATAAAGATGATAAATGTTTCCTGCTCTTGCTCAATACATTTTTTGTTAATGTGATATGATAAACAGATTTTCAAAACATTTTCATAAGATTAAAAACTAGGAGTTTTAAATGAAAGCTTAACCCAGGTCAGGTGTTTATTGTGTATGTTTGCATGTGTGTGTGTTTGTGTGTGTGTGTGTGTGTGGCCCCATTTCGAGAGCCAGGGGCCATGGTTATTCACGTGGGACCTTGATATTGTTACTGCAGCAAAAAAAGGAGTGTTTGTACTGATGCAATGAGAGCTGAAGGATAAACGGTCAGGGGTCAAACCGCTGTGCTTATTTCTCCTCCATCTAAAGTGAACATACAAACACACACACATGCACGTACATATGTACATGCTTGTCCTCTCCGTAAATACCAATTTAGTTGGATGTGTAGTTGCCCTTGGCATAAATCCAACTCGTAAGAGGTGTTAGAGTGGCTCTGGCAACAGAAATATATGTTTTAAAAGAAAGTAAGGACATTGAAATTGAAACAAACAACTAAATGTGAAATATATTGGGTTCTTGTTGGTATTCTGATCGCACATGGGCCGACATGTGGAAGGATGGAGGATTGCCTCTGGGAATCCTTTTAAGTTAAGGGAAGAAACTCTCCTGTTCTCATCAGGTTGAGATTGGCAGTTGGGAGCTTTTGATGTGACTGGTAATCACCTCCATGTTGAAGAAATTGCCTGGTTGCATTAAAGCACAACAAAGTGGCTGCGGCACCCAAGAAAGAATATTATGAAAAGAGCTAACACAGGTCTTTTTGATGACAACATATAAACCTGAATTAGAAATAGAATTATTATGAAAAGAAACATATCCATATGTATATGTATATGTATGCCTCTTTTCACTATGTGTCTAATTCTCACTTTAGTGCCCCCAAGTGACAGGGTGAAAAGAGGCAGACAGAAGAACATACAAATTTGGTTAATTTTGCTAAAATATAATGTGAATATTCTATAATCTGCTATAACAAAATATACACTTTTTAGGTGATGTACACAATCATGAGCCATTCTGTGCACATGTAGGAATTTGCTTTCTCACCTGTGGGCATTGAAAAATGTGACCATGGACAACGCATCTTTACACAACACTGACACACAACACTGACACATACTGTACATCTGGTCCCATGTGCTTTATCACATCTGACTGGCCAATAACAGCCGCTGTCACGGAAACAAGGCCAGTGAGCCCATTGCAATTTTGGACTGTGATATGGTTGAAATGCATTAATTTAGCCAGAGCAGATGTGGAGCGCAGATGCACAGACAGGCTCATCCAGACAGCTTCATCTTCATCCTGTATTGTTAGCTAATGAAAAGTAAACTGACTTGGTCGTGTGGAAACTAAAAAAGGCAATTTGATAATAAATGGCTGTGGCTCTGGTCATGTGTTTATGTTTCATGTAAGTCACAAGTAAGGAAACCACTATAGTTTCAAAGGGAGATGCTGAAACTTGACTGCATGTCTGCAATATGAGCTCACAGGCGGCTCATGTGAGAAATGTGTAGAGAAACATGGTGTGTAAAGCAGAGTGAAGATTGCATCCCTGTGGGCTACCCATGGTCAAACACACACATGATGAATTTCAATATATTCAGCTGAGCATTAATTATGAATCACCTGCCTTGTTGGCTATGCATCAGTTGAGAAGAGGCAAACTAAGACGTACTGTGTAGTGGGCCCATGGAGCTGAGAAAAGAGGTTATACAGCGCATTAAAGGTGTGTGTATTTGTGGCTATGTGTGGCATGATGTGTTTGTGTGTCAAAGTGTGGGAGGAGGAGGAATATGAATTTACTCATATCTCCTTTGACAAAACATAAACCGGGGTGTGTGAAAATTCTCATTATATATTGTTTCCCTGGCGGATTTGACACAAAATCCCCATATTTCATGCATGATACATTGGTTTTTGATTGATTACGCAAAGATCTTCAACAGCCGTAATGCTATTCATAGGTTCTGACATGCAACTGTCGCAGCCTAAACTACAACCTAGGTCCCCCAAGATTAGGGATATTTAGGATTAATCAAAGAGCATGACTGATCTCCCAAGGATCCTCCCGCACATGCACAAACAGAGGACACATAAATACATAAAAATCATACAAACACAAACACATGGATTCTAGGCTCGGGTGACCGCATCAGTCACACCACAGGGCGTCATAAATGTTGAACACACGGGCCAACCTAGGTGGCATGGCATTATTCCAACTCATTACCATCAACCTGTAATATCGCAACACGACAAGACCCTGTTTGATCCTCGTTGATTACCTATTTTTACCGAGATTATATACTGCTGTGAATCGGGGCCAGCAAATGCCCAGTGGCCTGGCCGTTGCAAAATGAAGGAGGCTGCACAACAGACAAGGTTTGTTACCAAGACACACATCAGGCTAAATTCAGTGTTACTGTGGCTGCTATTTTATCACATTCAACACACGCCAAAGGTGACAGAGAATCTAGTGTCTAGTGTTTGTGACACTTTGTTTGCCGACAGCAATGCTGTGGAAAAAGTCAACTTACATGAGCACAAATGTAGTATGTATACATACAGTATAATATAGATGACGCATGAATCAAGTAATTTGAGTTTCATTTCATTTCAAATCTGTGATAATTATTGGTGAAACACTAAACCGCAGGTATTTCATGTCCCTCATTTAACACATAAAGGCCACCAGACTTCAATCACCTGTTTAATTTAACTGAAAATCAAAATAACCCTAACAATATGAAACCTCTCTAAGTACAGTAATGTCGACAAATCCTGACATCTCTTTTAAATTTCTATTTTATTCTCAAAAAATTCACATTTATCTTATATTTTTATATTATAAATGTATCCTATCTTATATAAAACAGATACTGTAAATATTGTAAAGCACAGATTTGGTTCATTGATCTGTGCTCAGGTATAATGACTTAAAAATAACATTTCTGAAACACCATCATGCATTACAGCAATATTGGATCATTAATCAATGTAATTTTTCAAGCTCATTCTTTCAGTAAACTCAATCCCAAGATTCACTGATGGTAATAAACCAGAGCATCAGCAGGGAAATAGATATAAGCTGCTTCGCTAACTGGATCAGTGAGTCGCTCGAGGCAAAGTGTTCCACCGTATGGTTTAAGAAATGACAGTCCGCAAAGTGTCAGAATATTACTGAAGAGTTCAACATTTCTTCTGTGAAAAACCTCGATGTAATTTATCTTTTATTTAGATTTATAAAAATGAAATAAAAGAATAAATAAATAAAGGAAAAACCTAGATGTCACAGGATGAATTCATTGTTTTCGGGCCTGGAGAAACTCAAATGTTTTCCCCCATCAGCCATGACTTTAGTTTCTCTCTGCTGCAGCTTCTTAAACAGCCCACAAACTTTCTTTCCATGATTGAATTAAAGATGCAGATACAGATACAGCTGAAATAACCTGACAGAAAACATGCCAGCATCCTGTCAGTGACAGAACATACAGACTTGTGTGAGTCGGACAATCCTGTGAACTTGCCGTTTGTGAAAGGGAGATTTATCCTTGCGTTTGAAGGCCTCAACGATTTCCTCACTGGACTGTGTTTAATCTCCGTGAGAAAGCTGCAGCAGATTATTGAGGCTCTGCTGTGTATGATTTTAAATGGTGGGAAACAACATTTTAATAAATTCTTGGTTGAAAAAAAAAAACTGTGAACCTCTCTAATTTATGCTAATTGAATACTGAAAAGAAAAATATAAGCATGTTAACTGTGAGAGTGTCAGTTCCAGGCATTATAGTAATAAACCAGTAATTAAGTCATTTACATATTGTGCTTTAATTTGAAAAAAATAAATGCAAGAGAAAACTTAAATAATGCAAGATCAATATGCATGGCGGCACAGTAATACAAATATTGTGTGCATGTGCTCTCTCTTTAACATCAAGATTAGCATGCAGGAGAATGTAGTAGTTCAAAATGAGACAAAAATGATAAGGATCGTAATAAAGGAACTGTAAGATTTCTTGTTAGAATCTGAAAGTGAAGCAGTAGTAAAATCCCCCTCGCTGGAGGACTGGACTGGATGTTGTGTTTGCTCATTCAGCAAAAATCCGACAGGGAGAAAGAGTCTGAACTGCTGATCTGGAAGATCTATCAGAGGTTATGGTAAATATAGCAAAAACACAACATGGGATCAGGCTCAAGATGTTAAGACAAGCCAGGACCTGAGGAATCCATTTACACCAAACTCCAAATGTAATTAGTCCTGTGTTTTCACAACAGTTTCTATCTGCAAGGGAAAATAACTTTTAGTTTGAGAGCAGGACTAACTGTGAGATAAGCTAAACAAATAGTCTGATATGATACCTTGGAGAACATCTACTATGCCACGGTGGACTTCTTTGAAACTACTTTGTATGTAGACTCTGTTGTCGTAACTAAATCAAATTTTTGTATTCAGAGTGAAGACTGGGTCACTATTAAATGAATACAATTCACATACTGTAAGTAGAGCTTGTTAATTGGCTTTTTGAAGAGAGTCTTCAATGAATAATAATAGCAGCATCCTCTATTCAACAAGCCAAGTTAATTCAAGAGTGTGTCATTAGTTTTAGGTCACAAGTTTTCAATGAATCTTTGGATGGGCTCTGGAGAATGAGTGAAGAGCACACGCCAACAGCTTTGACATCTGTTCATCAACAGTTTCTATTCACCTGTGAACTTCAAACGCCTGCAGTGCAGATGTTGAGGACACTCCAGGTTTACTGGTTTGTCCCTGGGTTAGGTTCTTGAGCGTTGAAACCTTGTTGTGATGGGCCACTGAGCCCAATCCCAAAATATGTATGCAGCATGTTCCTGTGTGCACCCTGGAAGACAGGCAGACAGACATGGCTGGTAGAGAGATTGATTGTGGTTATTATGGTACCTCTCTGGTTACCTCTTCCCCACACAGACAATATGGTTATATAACATCATCTGTTTTCCTCCTTTGCTCATAATAATTAGCCTTCTACGTTGTCACTAGATCACAATTTGTCATTTTGGAGCTTTTGCTTAAAAGGTATTGCCCATGGGTCATAACACCGTTTCCAAAAAATGACTACAGTATGAGGTTCCTTTTTTAAAAGGATGAAATTTTACTGTACATGTTACACTATACTTTAGAGTTTAGAGTTCCTCACTTTACAGTAGACTGAACAGATTCAAAAACTTGTTTTTTCCTGTGTCAACTAAGCTGGTAAACAAGGTCGGATAATACGACAGATGACTTTGTTTGTTTTGCACAGGTTAGCACTTTTACTTATTACAATTTTAGCATTTTATTAATTTTATTAGGTGTTATTTATTCATTTTTTTTAAACCACTATGTTTTTTTGCATTCTTTGGCACCTTGAATGATATGGATGTGCATATACTGTATGTTTGTTGTTGTGTTTTACTGTAGGTTCTATGTTGTTTCTTGAATCTTTAAAATACATGGACACCTTGACACATTTTGATATGACCATTAGATATTGTATTTTGAAACCATTTACACTTTTACAGTCTCGTGTCAGATTCCAGTCAGAAATCTGCTGCAGTTTTTTTTCCCTCCCAAATATCACTAAGGTTCAAGCCAGAGCTCTGTATAGGCATCGTCACGTAAAGCAGGACAAAGTCCTAATCCAATAGTTGCCATATAGCTGAAGTCTCCCACAAATCTTCACCTTCCATAGACATCCTTAAAACTCAGCTAAAAACTTATCTCTTCTCTTTGGCTTTTAATTCAGTCTCATGAGAACTTCCCATCCCATCATTCCCACGGACTTGTTGTTTTTAATGTCTGTTTAATTTGTGTCTGCCCTGTCTCTGTTTGAATTAATCTTGTAGAAATAACATCGACTTGACTTGACATCTCACTGTATAGATTTCCCTTAAAAAACCTAAACAAACCTGATATCAAAAGGCCAGTGATGCACTATTGGATTGATTCTTACACAGGAAAATAAATCTATTTCCAATAGAGTAAATATTTATTTTTTTCTGGTGGATTAGCCAGTTTGTAAAATGCTTGTATAATAGAACATATCAAGGGGGGAAATGAAGTAAATGTGGAAAATGGAAAATAGAAAGTAACATCAATAATAAAATGAGAGTAAAATTTTAATATTGCTTCATGTCATACAAATTGTACATTGACATATGCCATTATAATGTTTTTTTCATGCAGTAGACAGAATATTTTTCATCCAGACAGTGAGACAGTCTTTTAGGATTAGGTAAGTTTCTTCAGAAACCTCCTGGGTCTCGAGGGGGGGCAAACAGACGTTTTGCTCTGTGAGGAAGAACAATCCCCTTCCTGATTTTGTGCACATGTAGCCCAGCAGCAGACAGCATTAAGCACGACGTCTCCAAATACTTTTGGCCATCTCCTGCATATTGAAACTATGAACTACAAGAAGAGTAAAAGAATGAAGAAGAATTGAAGGACGGGAAACTGGAGAAAGAGAGGCAAAGACAAGAAGGGACAAAGAAGCTGGAAGGAAAAGGGAAACAACAAAGAAAGAGAGAGAGAGAAAAGAGACAGTGAAGGAGTGAGGGAGAGAGTGACTTGCACCTCCTTCCTTATGTGACAATCCATCCCATACAGCCCCCCCCTCCTACTCTCTCTCTCTCTCTTTCTCTCGCTCTCTCTCTCTCTCTCTCTCTCTCTCTCCATCTCCGTCTCGCATCCACATCTCTTCATTCCTCCGTCCGCTCCGCTTCTGCTCATGCTTTTTTTTGTTTCACATCCCTTCATCTTCTCTCCCTCTCTTCTTTTTCTGTTGATTCTCCAGTTCGTCGACATGCTCCTCACGTGAAGTCCGCCAATTTGCACAGCTAGTGTCATCAGTACAAAGAATCACACACACACACACACACACTCAAAAAAAAAAAAAACGTGGAGAAAAAAAAAGGAAAAGAGAAAGAACAAACAGGCAAATGCTCAGTCGGGGAATTAGAGAAACAACCGGGCGCGTTTGCATCTCTCACTGAGCGGCTTGAGCGGAGCAGCAGCACCAGCAGCAGCAGCCAGCATGGATCTGTCTTTCATGGCCGCGCAGGTGAGTCCGTTTCCATCAGTTCCCTTCGCGGATTCTCGGCTCGTCCGAACTTTTCTTTTTGTTTTTACACATAATTCTGGCCATTGATGCCATGGGCGTGGTCGGTCAACAAGTTCATGTGGGGCTTTCACCACTGAAGACCGTAAGCAGACTGGACACTGTTGCTCATATCAGACGGCGTCACATTATTTATGATTTCCCAGTTGGGGGGCAAAAAAGACTCACTGAATATTTCCATTATTTCTGTAGCTGCACAATGCTTTATACTTATGTTGATATTCCCTGTGATCATCCTATAGTGCTACTGTTGTCATCTCAAAGTTAATTAGGCTTTAGTTTTGTTGTCCATGTTGAGATGTTGACACTTTAATTCTGTGTGACAAAGGAGCAAGAGCTGATTCACCAGAACACAATTTAAAACTTCCTTATATTGTTTATTTCAAATTGCACAGGCTCAATTGGACCAAGACATTGTGGCATATTGTGTTTCTTAAGCAGATGCTCAGTTGTGATGGTTTCCATAGCGATTCATTTGAATATGTTACACCCAATTGATTTTGCCTCCACAGAGGACATGTGTTATTGTGTATCTGTTCCACACACGTGGTTTGTTTCCATTAAGAGCTGTAGCTATATTCCTTCCTCCTCTCTCTCTCTCCGGCGTCTGGCTCCTGATGGGTTGTCTGGTGACAGACTACTTTGCCTTTTTGTGCGCAGCTGCTATTAAAGGGGTTTATAGCATTATCTTGGCTGTTGTGCAGGCCAGACTGAGCCAATTCTTTTCTAAAATCAAGGACCCCTGAATAGAAATGCATTAGAGCATGTGGAGAATATAATTTCAGTCCAATGTAACCTGATTGAAAAAGAGGTGGAGCCATAAGAGGGTGTGAAACAATGACCTCAAATCATCCGTTTTTAAAAAAAAAAAACGTCATTGCTTAAACTTTTAGTAAATTAAAAACAAAAAAACAAAAACTAATGGTGATACAATATCTTCAAGGATATAATGACCTCTTGTGTTTTCAAAAACTTTGGCTGTGTAGCAGTTCACAGGAGCCAGACTAACAGCAAATGACGAAGCACAGTGAAGGAGGATGAAAACCTTCCATCTGTAAGAGCTGCTGTGGGGAGTCAGCTTCTCTCAATGGCTGAGTGGCATAGAGAAACCACAAAGCTGGAGCAGCAAGGACCTGGTTCACATGAAAGAACTTTGTAAAGTGTGAAGCTAAACATAATGTAGTTTTAGTAAAAGGTTCAAATTCTTATGGAAATAATGAAAATACAACCAAACAAGAGTGACAGTTATGACAACTCAAAAAATAGAGATACCACCAACAAGTGTTTGACTAAAGGCTCTGTAAAATGACTTAGTGTGGCAACAAGGAAACTAAATATAGACTGTGACATTAGTTACAGTGTCACTCAAGTATAGCCAATCAAAAACAACATTAAGTCCCGATGGGAAACTACAACAGTTATTAATCTTGTAAACATTCATGTAACATTTCAAGCTGAAACAATTAGTTGATGAATTGATTTTTAAGAATGACATAAAATTAATTTCACATCCAAACCATAGATGATTAATTGTCTTAGTAATTTTTCCAGCAACAATTATTTTTCTCCAGATTCTCAATCATGAGTATTTTTTGGATTTCTTAGCGTCCTGTGATAGAAAACAGAGAATAGATGTTTGGGATTTGGATTGTTAGTCAGTCAAAGTTAGACATTTTAAGATATCGCCCTGGTCCTGGATTCTGTGAAACAAAGGGACATTTTTCATTATTTGCTATTATATGATAGACAAATATTGATTGACTAATGGAGAAAGCTACAGTATGAGCATATGAATAAAGATTGAAAATGCTAATTAGAAGCAGCTCAATAATATTACAGTCCACAAAACTCTAAGGGAAAACCCGATAGATTGCTCTTAAGGGTCATTAATGCTTCCTTTATCAAATACGGTATATGCACATTTTTTAATGTTACTTATAACCATCACTGACCAGACAATACCACACAGCCTTTACATGTGGATGGATGCTGAACAGTTTGTCCACTAGAGGGCGTGCATCCAACGAAAATCTCTCATACTCAGTTCCTCCATTTGATCTCTGTTGTTCTGTAATATGTTGTCTGACCCTGTGCCCCAAAGATGTCACATTATTCAATTTCTCAACAATACATACAAATCGTTCCTCAAAAACTTCCACCTTTTTCCAAAATGTTCTGGTCTGGCTACACTGCACAACACTGCCCCCACAGTTTCTGGTGGTACTGTTATGTTTGGTCCGTATCTAAATGTAGCTTCCGTGATCCGAGCAAAAATACACACCAGTAATGAGCGCAGAATACAGACAGAGGCTTCGTCAGTATCTGTATTCCTATCTGTCATACAGCATAAATGAGCCTTGACTGTTATTTAACAGTAGCTCAGCTTCAGGCAGTTTGCACAGTGGCTGGCTATAGGTTAGCAATGAGCTATTTACAGAGAGCTATAAATTACCAAATAATAAATCACAAATCAGGTTGCATAATAGCCATAGATATAGATGTGCCAACAAGAGCATTTAGAGAGTAGACAAAAGACTTGCTTCGTCACAAAATGGTGGATGGAGTTAAACTGTACCAGTTGCTATAAAATGTTCAAGTTTGTTGAGCAGATATTTGGTGGAAAAAGTCAGATTTTCTCCCACTTTTCCATTATTGCATTACTTTATCTCTATTGGGTCCTATACTCTTACTTCCAGTCCACCTTTGTTTCCCAAGATCCACGTACCTCCTCCACAAGAATGCAGCCCCTTCAGAAAGCTAATGGCTAATTTGACTGAGGTGAAATTCATTCCAGAGTCATTCTGTAATGGTGACTGTGAATGAAGTCAGGGAAATGTCCCTGGAGTTTGAAGATTGACTTTGCAATGGATTATTTTTTGCCCATCCATCTCAGTGTAGCCCTGCTGCCTGCAAATCATTGGGCCCTTCACCGTCACTTTGTCTCTAAAAGATGACGGATGCTGCCATAACTGTTCCGTCCTAAACACAGAAAAGTTTTTAGAAGAAGCCAAACTCAGAGAAGCCGCTTGCAGATTTTCTCCCCGCAGCAGAGGATGAAGAATGAGTAGAGGATGTTTGGGTTGTTATTGCTACAGTGCATTTGAAGAGAACATATGCATCTCATTAGTAATAGGCTATAAGCTACATATATTCAGTTTAATTTCTTGAAGGAACTTCATTTATGTGCGCACGACGCCACAGAATACGGGCTCAGACTGCAGCAGCTATTGTTTTGCTGCATTTGTCCCTCTTCCTTTTGTTGAGATAGATTTGTACGATATCATAGAAACATGCTAAATAGCTCTCTGCAGAAAAATGTGCACACTTTTGTGTTTAGTGACTGATTTGCATTTGCCAGCGATGCCTCACTGGTTTGAAATGAAAAAGGGCATACTTCATTAGGCTGAAAGTGGTGGCATCCTCAAGCTTTGCAATACATGGATTAATAGTTGACAATCACAATGAAGCTCCTGAATACTAAGCTGCAAGCAATGAGGCGATTTGCTCTCCGTCTTTTGAAATACACAGAATTTAACGTTTAGTTAACGTTTCTTGTTCTACAACTTTCCTTCAGCTCTTTAGATATGGATATTAAGATTTATTTTCAACTTGCACTCACTTATGAATTTCTTGTCACACCGACAACTGAAGGTTAATCACGTTGCGTGCCTCTTGTAAACTTGCAGGCGCAGGCTGCGACTATTGGAATGACTAAAATGGCAGATGTTAAGTCAATGTGGTCCCCGGTTACTGGCTGATGTTAAGGTCAAGTTTGATGTGTTGCAGACAGGCTCCAGAGCCATCCTGGGAATTTTGCCAGTCTCAGACTGGCTTCAGCTAACAGATCTGCAACACAAGGCAGCAAAGCCCTTAAGGCTCTGTCTATCCAATACACAGTGACCCACTGGCCTCGGCCTTTTACTCACTTTGAATGGATACATGAGTATGCATGCACAGACCTTTTTAAGAAATGTGCTATAGTTAAGGCTTGATCCCATTGTGAGGAAAAGGCACAGATGGAGGAGAGTTCTCCTTGTTTATTTCATTTCCATTTTATTGCTTTCATGTCTGGACAGTTTGCTCATAAATGAGACACTAGAGGTCATTTTCCATATTCTCACTTCAGATGTTTTGTCTTTTCATGACAGGCCATCAGCCTTTCTCGTTGTTGAATTACTTATTCAGAGAAGATGTGGCTCTGAGTCATTGTACCTGACAGGTTTGTCCATCTCCTCTAATGTTTGTGAGTTCAGACGACAGTGAAAAGGATGAGGATGACTGAGACACCACTAACCCCAGATCAGCATCAGCCAGGGCTGGCACTTTAGTTTACATTGGTGCCAAATGATAAGTCACATAATAAGTGCCAGAAAGTCGCTGCAATCAGAGCAGATGATTTAAAGTAAGTAGATGCATTTAAATGCATGTTTTAATGAATTCAACTCTACACACTGGCATGCAAGTTAAAACCAGCATTTATTTGTAATGTCCAGGATGATTGCAGCTTGTTTGATCATTAAAAGATCATAATAAAACAGCTGGTCCAGATTTACCAGGATGACATGGCATAGGATCAGAGAGAGCCTGCATCACATCCCCACAATATGAAGCTATATATGGAATCGTGAATTGAAAGGTTCACAGATGAGATTATTTTCCTATTAAATGATGTATTCAAAAATGGCAGACTCCACAAGGGCCTATATCAAGACCATCTTTGTTCTCAGTTGCATAAAAAAAATCCAATTACATAATCATATTATCTCAGTGTGCATTCTTCAAGCCCAGGCTGTCCCTTTAAAAAATAAATAAATAAAAAAAAGAAAGAGATCTCATGGTCTCTATAGTGGAGCATTATTCGAGGAGTGTAATAATGGCACAATACCAGCCTTTTCATCTGAAGGAGTTGATTTGCCTTCTGGTCTTTTGTCTGCTGTTTTTCAGTGATTGGTTTTATATGAAAGCTGTAGTCTGGAGATAGTCAAAACTTAAATAGCCCCAATTCTCAGTCTTCTTCCACTTTTATTACCCTGCCGGGCTGTAAACGGACCACAGGAATAACAATCACCACAAATCAATTAGAAGCTGTATGCTCAGGGAAAATCAATGCTTTAAAACAGATGAAAAACAGGTGAATCTATTTTTAGCAGCTTTTCAGAAAGGTGAAGATTTGAAGCCCTTTCATTTCGGTGCTTTTCACGTGTTATTTTATCTTGCACATTCAGTCGTAAAAATCAATCAAAAGTTGGCACAATAACGTGTGTGTTTCTGTGCAAGTACATTATGACTGTGCAATTTCACACAACCAGCAGGATCATTCAAAGACACCACCAACAAAAAAGCACACACTGTCAATGAGGAACATGTAGCCTATACAAAAAGCCTCACAGTAATGAAGATGTAACCCCGCTTGACACATCTCCATTAATAGATGATTTTCACTGCAGGGTTGAAGGAGAGGTCGGCACCTCACAACAGGGCCACTTCATAGTTTACTCTCACTTGATGGATGTACCTCATGCAGCGAGAACACAGAATGCATGGCAGACGGGGGCATTCAGAACAAACACAATGTACTCTCTACTTAGGAGGTTTGCTCTGGCTGACTGGTTTCTGTGTCATCCTCCTCATAACCAAACCAAATACTCATTAAATGAATAGCTGTTTGTTTTCTAGCTGTTGCTCCTGCACATGCTGGTGCCAAATGAGCAGCACCAGGTTCAGGTCTGACCCTGTTACAGTGTAACATGTCTTCATGCTCTCAGTGAACAATTGAACAGGAAATTGCAGGTCTCTGTAATTGACTTTGATCACTCTTGAAGCAGGTGCCAAACAGTCTTGGAACCATCTGACTATTTGTTAGACCCCTCCTCCAAACAGCAATTTTCCAGGCGTAGCTTAGCAACCATAAGTAGGCACAGCAGGTCCATCAAGCTTCAGATTTCTCTGCATGTTCAAGTGGTTTGCATGGAGCTGTAGGAAGTTCAACACTCAGTATATAAAGAAAGAGCATGTTGTTTTCATCCACTCAAAAAAAATTAGTAATTCACAAAGGTTAGCAGGTTAACCAGTTTACTCCCTACAGTGACAACCCACCATCCCCTCAAAGTATGTGGGCATTTTGTTCTACATTATAATTTTTGGGGGATTACAGGTTATGATATAAAACAAGTGTATTGTTTCTCCACACATAGATATCACTGTATCAGATATAATGGTGAACATTAGCCGCTCTGTCCTGCTTCTTGGATGTGAGGAATTCAACACTCCCAAGAGCCAAACTTATTACCTGAGATAATATTACGCTGACCTGACATATTGGTTTGTCCTTTGCTAAAAGCCTTTCTTTTGGAATAAATACTGTATGAGCAATATAACTTAAATCTGCCTTGATGGTCTTGGTATACTTTAAGCGATCTTTCTTTAGTTGTGTGTTCTGCATGGATTGTCAGCTGTTGAGGATGCCAAAATTATGCCTAACACATGCAAGTGAAGTGTGTATGGTTTTGCACACTGTGCCAAGAGTCCATATTTACAGGTTTTATAAAATGGGCGGTAACTCCCAAACATTCAAAAAGCCACCCCAGACTTATATTATCTATTATTTATAGTTGATAACCGTTAACATCAGCAGTCATATCTGTTGGAAAGACTGACAGGTGCCTCATGAGAATCAGTTTTTCTGCACTTCTTTCTGAAATAAAGGGACCCATAACCTGACAGGTGTACTTGAGGGAGGCGGGGCTTAGCTTACTGTCAGTAACTGGTTGGAGAAAAAATCCAGTGATTGATGAAAATAATGTGAATCAGCTGCCACATCACTGTGCATAATTTTCCCCAGGTCTCTCTGCCATCTCGTCTTACAACATGTTTGCACTGTAAACATCTCCCAGCTGTTTTGCACCTGAAATGAGTGATTGCATTTCGAAAGAAGTCCAACGGAGAATGAAAGGGAGACTTAATGGACTGTGACAGCCAAGTATGAAGTAATAACATCTTTCCCTGATAGACCTAACCCCCTAACTGCATGATGCTTCCTATATATGCCTGTGATATTCAGCAGGTATGCATTATGTATTTCTACATAAATAATCTATTCTCCAACCATCCTAAGATGATTTCAAAGAAGCTCTGTTCTTTGTATTGATATGTTTCAGAGTAAATTTGAGCTATAATTTGGGGTAAAGCTTTGATGATTATTGTTTCAACCTGTTCATCATGAAAATAAGCTCCACACTGACATTTTTGCCATTTAGGCTCTTGTAAAACGCTAATCTGAATTCAGCTCATGAGCTGTTCTTTGGATGAAATGGAAACACAGGTGGAAATTAGGAAGAGTTAAACAGTGGGGGTGTGTGCTTCTTTGGTTGGCTGCCGAAATGCTGAATGGCAGCAGCTGATTACACAATATCAGTGAGGAAGCAGAGATAAGTTATGATTGTAGTTAAACAATGCCATGGCTGCTGCAATTTATTGGGATCTTTATACATTTTTGGAATCATTAGCATGCTAAACATAAAGTAATAAACTATACAAGTGTGTGATGTTGTTTCCTCCAGCACAGCTTTTCCAGTTTGCCAGGAAATGTGAGTTGAAACGTTTTCATCCCTGGATGCAATTTCAGTAAATCACCCTTGTGAGTATAAGCAAAAATAGTCAGGGAAGAATTATTTCTTGTTGGTTGGAATACAAAATACATTTTTAAGAGGCATCATTGTTTTACAGTTACAGTTTTTAGACAACTAAATGTCTGGTTCATGTTGTTTTTTCATCTTTTGAGCTGTAAAACCCAGCGACCTCAAATAATGCCTCTATAATAACACCAACAGCAAAACTGGGTCCCAATTTGATCTGTTTCATTGGACCTCACTCTTTGAGTCTGACCTTGGATTCAGCCAAAGAAAGCTGCCCTGAAGCAAACAACTTTATATATACAGCTCCTTCTTTCCCTCACTCACCTCTTGTCCAGTCTGCAAAGAAGCTGAGGTTATAGCACATAATGTACCTTCATGGCTCAAGAAATACTGTTGCCCTAAGACAACAATCCTTCTTCAAAAATCCAGAGCAGTATTAAAGGTTTCAGTGACCGTGTCAGTGCCTGGCGACAGCCTAAGAGCCTGATAACAGTACAGCATCTAATTATCCGGGATTATATGACACAATTCCTATTAGAAATCAAGCACTGTATGTCAGTCTCATGGCTCATTTGGGTTATATTCCATTTGATTATTCAGACCACTAATGGACTAGTTTCAATTTTCCTCCTGATGTACTCTGTGAAAGGTAAATTACACCCCTTCTCTGTTCTTTACTACAATGTGTTGCCGATGCCGTCTGCAAATAGCTCCCTGACATTTCACACCATCAGCTTTATAGCAGCCCTATTTTTTTGTCAGACAGTAGTAGCCAAGCCTCTGTTAATGCCCATGTTTTATATGATGCAAATGTGACTATGACCTCCTCATTTCGGTTGCATGCAACTTTAATGCCCAGATGATGAATCAGGCACTTAGAGTACAGTCAGCTGTATTACGTATGGAAATCATTTGGAATGCCCGCTGGTATGCATGAGTGGTGGAGCAGTAGACCAACTTTGATTTTCTTAAAATTATGAATTTTTTATGACCTCTGCTTGAAGTTGTGAATCAATTCACAGCTGTACCTTAAAGCTTTTCCTTGGCGGATGTTGTGATGTATTTAAGCTAAATATCCCGGTGTTGCATTCAACGATAGTCCCAAGCATTGATTTCAATAGTGTGTATGGATGTATTGGTCTCTCTGTTGCTGCTGTGTTTCACTGTTGTGCCCTCGAGCTATTTACAGGAGCAGCATATAACACCACATCACATCATGGGGTTTTCATCACAATTTCAGGCATTTTGTTCCAGTAAAAATGACTGAACGATTATTAGGATTCTTCATCTTGCAACCTGTGGTGCAACACAACAACCTGGCATGCAGCATGTACATCACATACCCATTTGGGCTTACAGCTACTCTGTAAGCATTACATGGCCCCTATGGTCAGAGCTGTGAAGGATTACCACTTACCCACCCATGTGTTAAAAAAAACATTCAAAGGCTGGTATCATTTAGGAGCAATGATGTTGTTTATTGCTGCAATTAGTAATCAAAGACTGTGAACATGTTGTAATTGATTAATTTCACACCTGAGAGTCTTGTTCACTTTTATGCGATGCTCCCAGCCTGCACACAAACATGAAAAGGCGAAGATCCATGTTTACGCCCACCTTGTGATATATATCCATCTCAGATAGTGAAAGGCTCATAAATCCACTTATTTGTAGCAGTGATTTATGGACTGATGGCTCGAAACAATAAATACAGCTCCTTAAAGTGCAAGTGTGTGTGTGTGTGTGTGTGTGTGTATGAATGTGTGTAATTAGATGAATATTTCTACTTTGCAAATGACATTACGCATTAAAAAACAAACAAACATGCGCTTCCCTGATGCCTCATAGTGTAGCTGCAAGCACATTTACACAAACACAGACATGAAAACATACTGTAACTATCATATAATTTCAGTAGTGAGGACGTGCATCGTGAAAGAGGACTCCTGAACTGTTTCTGTATCTGAAAACACTGTACTGTAACTAGGCCAACATGGCACACGCGTGACAAATTCATAACATCCCTTCCTCCCACGGGGGAAATGCATACAGCAACCATTCATAAATGCTGATGCCAACCAGAAGTGGTATATACTGTACAGTGGAGCACCACAGGCGGTGATAACATTAATTTAATTTTACAGCATTTGTGCTGTTGTGCTGTTGGCAATTTACACATTGTAGAGAACAGTGGGATCCACCATAGCTCCAAAGGTTTCATGTAGGTGTGGCACATACTTTTGTTAGTCCCTTCTTCATGGGGGTTAGGGTTGAATTGGGTTAAGGACAGTATTTAGACAGAAATACATCATAGAGACTGAGATAAATATGAACAGCCAGTGATATGGTTCAATTCAGTGCTGCTGTATAGTAATTATTTAAAGAATGTATTAAATGCCAAGGGCAAAACAAACAAGGATATGATTTCATATTGCAAGCAACTCACTCATTGGACAGTCATCCAGCACTTCACTGACCCTTACAGTATGTCATTTGAGTCAGCTCGGAGCTGGACCTTGTCTCACTTTCAAGTCATCATCTCAAAGTTTGATTGACAGCCATCTCACAAGCCCAGGTTAGCTTTAACTGTACCTGTAAAGGGTGCGTTATGAAACGTCCCTACTATGCTGTTTTTGCAGTGTGCAAAAAATCAATGCAGCTTTTGTAGTTTAGATGTGAAATCTGCACTGACAGACATCAAACCTCAAATTTTCAAAAGACAAATGTTTTCAAAGATTTATGACTTATATTTTTGTTTTGTAAGATCTTCCTTCAGCTGAGCAGCAGCACCCTCCTCCTCCTCCTCCTACTTCAGTTCCTTTGTGTAATGCACTGAGACAGGCTGTTTTTAGTATGCATATTTACTTCCAACTAAGCTTAATTTTGTCTCTTTTAAATTATGGTAACATAATACACCCACTCAACCCCGGCTTAGAATTGGTATGTAAGCAAGCTACAACTTCTTAGCTGGAACAGAGAGTATAATTAATCATGTTTCTCCATGAGATTGACAGTTTGTGACAGAAGCAGGCAGGGCTATTACACAAGAGGACCGCAACAAGGTAAAAAATAATTGTAAAGGTGCTTTTATATGTAAGAAATAGAGTTTAAAAAAAACAATGGAGCCTCTAAGGAATTGAAACATGTTTTGTTTAATATATATTTGACAGGAAGAGTGGTGGTATAGAGGAGTTTGCAGCAGTAGTGGAGGGTTGCAGAGCAGGTTGACACATGGTGAACAACAAGAAAGGCTGCAGTGTTTGGCTGGTCAGAAAAGTGAGGTTGGATTTTCATTAATAACATAGTGTGCCTATAGAAACCGGCTCTAGTGATACATTACACACTTGCAAGACCATGACAGAGATGTGAGTGGAGAAAGTTCTGATTGCGTTTAATAAGAGTGCTTTCAAATTTGTGTATTTGGAAGTTAATAAAAATGTTGCACTGTAGGTTATATCTCTAAACAGCTTCAAATTATATGCACCAAGCAGAGCTGCAAGCGCTTTAATGATATCTGTGTACAGTACAGTGTGCCTGCAGTCCTGTGCACATGCATAGTACATGTTGTGTATATGTGCAAGGGAGAGGACTTTCTTCTATCCTACTATCGCTAATGACTAACTCCTGCTACCTTTCACTCACATTTCCCAGTGGAGTTATTGTACAGTAAAGCATAGCAATAAGTTCCTGTGGTTAAGAGCGTCTGTCAATGTAAAGATATAATGGTATGCAAGGAATACATATCACTTTAATTTCTATATTCCAGCTACAGTAATGAGACAGGGGCAGGGATGTTTGAATACAAATTATCCGGGTGAAAAAAGAAAAGATGCTGATGAAGATGAAGCAGATGCTGTAACACATGTTAGAGTTACTTTAGCGCCGCAATCATACATATTAAATGTATGCCATAGGATGTTGCATAAGACAACTCTATAGCCCTCACAGCAACATGAGAAAGAAATTAAAAAAGGGAGTTTTGGCTGAAAGTACAGTGTGATACTAGATATGACTCAGACAGGAGAGGAGGGGAATGAGTGAGGTGCTTTACTTCTCGAGGAGATGACTTTCCAGCCCACATGAGATGAGCAGTGAGTATGGCAGCCTCGGGCAGGCAGGAGGGAAAATATTGGAGACCAGTGATGACGAGGTCAGAGCAGAGAAAGCTAAAAGAGACGGTAGACGGCAAAGTGAGGTCTGGCATCCGGGACTAAAACCATGACCCGGAGCTGGAGCATAGATCTCTCCTTGGCCTCTTAGGCTTTTGAAGTGAGAGAAGCAGGATGAAGTGATTTTGAGGGGGTTGAAGTCAATGTTCTTTGTTCATACTGCTGATGCAATTCTCTCCGCAACACTTCAAACAGTGAAGGATACATGCATTGTTTAAGACGCTACTACCAGCCCTGTTTCCAATTTAGTAGAGTTTAACGCAACCAAAACATTCAAACAACCGCTTTCATCTTTACCAACACTAAACCAGAGGAAGTGAATATCAATGAGATGGTTAAAATATTCTCTCGAGCACATTTCAGTTTTAGCATCATAAAGCGCTGTTGGATATATTCACCCTTACTTTAACTGTGACAGTGGATTAACCCCCCCACGCCACCCCAAGCAGAGGAGACATCTCTGCTGAAACTGGCTTTTAATGACTTATAAAATGTGTGTTTCTACCCTATGAGTGACAGAAATTAGAGTTGGAAGAATTGTGTTCTTTTATAGGAAATGTTGGCCAATGTGAACAGGGAGTTTTCTTTAATACATTGAATTATTGATAATAAAAAAAATAAGATATTCAGTCAGTGTTTGAGGTGAAAATGATGGCTTTTCATTTCTAGAGTGGCTGACCATGAGAGTGACTTGCACAACGTCACAATTTGTCACAATCCGTATCTCCACTAATGATTACCTAGAAATGGCAGTGGTTGAATGAAGGATGCACACACACACACGCGAAGGCAGTATGAATCACATAGCTAGAGTGGCCCTGAGGAAAAGCTACTCGTCATCATCTCTTCGAAAGAGGCGAAGACGTTTCTTCATTTCATTGCCGTCTGCCTTGCACTTCAGAGATCAAAGCAGATTGGGGTCTTTCTGCTGGCTCCGTACAGTGGGTACCGAGCGGAGCAGGGCCACGCACCCCCCTCACCCCCCTCACCCCCTCTCGCTTACTGCACCTCACCCTGAAGTCTTACATGAGTGGAGATTCAATTAAGGGCTTCCATCTCTATGCCTGAAACTTCTCAGTATTGCACAGTGAATGAGCAGACATGGATGGAGCCATAGGGGCGGTCGACACCAGTAGCAGATACACTGAGAAGAATTTATTTTCTCTACCTCAGTAAGGCAGAAATCTTACGCAACTTCTGATGTGAATATAATTTTTCTATTTTATTTTGTGTTATATTTCTTTTTCCTAGTAAGAATATATGAATTTTTAAAAATCCGCCACCCTCTTTCTCCACTTTGATATCCGCAGCCCAAGCACTGTTTTTAAGCACTGGTTTCATTTTGTGTTCCTGACTGTATCTGTGTATTGTTTAATATGGTTTTTGAGTAGCCAGCTTTTTAAAACCAACGTAAATCTCACAAATTTAAACAGAAAAGAACAAAACAAAACAAAAAATGTAGAAAACAAACAAACACTTAAAATTTGGTGCAGGGGAGACAAGCTGACGGCTACATGTTCTTGTAGTGCAATAGGTAACCAGCATAGGTGGACTACAGTAAATCTTCCACAATCACCATCAGCTCCGCCCTCAGGCTTCTCCGGGGGGAGAGAGAATCACCTTTTCATGGCATGTTCAGTGTGTGCAACAGAGCTGGCGTTGAATTTGTTCGCTCTTTACATACAAGAACGTTTGCATGTGTCTTGGCACAAGGGGGAGCAGGTTCAGATCCCCTCCACCGCGGCTCATTGCAGCTGTAACTAGCTGCAACCGCTGAACAGGCGACATGCGACTCCACTGGGTGTGTTTTAATTGAAATTGCTCACGATGTAAAATACATGAGGAAGCTCTGCCGTGTGTCTATGTATGTGTGCGTTACAGTGCACAGCAAGAAACCTCCTTTGCTATAGTATGATGTGTTCTTTGGTGTAAACTTTACCATAAAACACATGCTGCACATAATCCCAGGTTATACATATTTAAAATATATGCTCATATGAATAATATAGAAGCCTAGGCTTTGGTGAATAATGTCTTTTTTCTGTGAATTTTGAAAACAATCAAGAAATGCCACCAATGTGAATTCATCAGTTCCAAACATACCAAAATAAAGAGTATTTATGGATGTCAGTGGAGATTTCAAAGAACTTTTCCATAATCTGTGATCTGAGTTTCTTAATTCCTTGTTTGGGGGAGCAAAGCAGGGTGCCGTCAGTACATTTTCTGGTGGATTAAGATGGGGGGGGGGGGGGGGGGGGGGGGGATCCAGATTTCACATCAGGATGTAAAAGAGTTTTAACTTTCCGGCTCCACTTCCTCATCCTCCGTCAGAGGACTAAACATGACAGTTGTCATGTTTAGTTTTAGGATTTCTTTCTTTATTCCCGTGTGGACTGAGTCTGTGCAGCTTGGGTAGTCACAGACCAAAGTACTACAAACTCAGATGTACACAGGAGTCAGACACTGGGACAAAAAGACATTTAGTGTTGTCACGTAGGTCAAACATACAGTACACACACGCACACACACTTTCAGAGACTGATATGCTGATTTTTGTGACAACAGAAGATGCAGCCAAGGTTGGGCACCGCATCCCAGTGATCATCTGGCAGGAATAAGAAATTACTCTTTCTTTCTGATGGATTTTAATGTTTCATAGCTGATGAATTAAGTTTCATCACATACTTCAAGCCATCACGCAACTGGTAATTACAGTAGCAGCATATATGAGTGAGTAACAGTCCCAGATGTGAACATGCATTATTTCCTCCACTTGTCATGTTTTAAAGAAGTGTTTTTTCAAGCCCTCATTCTGTATTATTCATCATTTCCATGTAGATACTGTACAAAAATCCATCACACTGTGGTCAGGAACACCGCTGAAGAAAAATGTACAAGTCATGATGTCAAAGAGATAATAAGGCTATAATATACTTTCCTCTGTGCTGCAGAATTTCCATTATTCTGAGAGATTGACCAAGGCATCAACCAAGGATCACTTGGGCTACACTTGTTCAATTGAGTTATAAGATTTATTAAAACATGGTGCTGGGGTGCTGAAAAAGAAAATCAATGAATGCACAGCTGTAAATCTTCCCAGCAGGAATCATTCTTGAAACCAGAGGTCTCACCACTTTCGCCCAGGTGAACAAGCCTCTATACAACCTCTGTAAATCTCCCTCTGGATTTAAGGCATGATTCGGTCAATATGCTCCAGTGATGTAAACTAGCCTACAGGTCAAATCTATTGTTTTCACTATGGTGGCTGTTGTGTGCAAGGGGTGGCTACATATTTCTACTGGTCACTATTAGAGATTACTCCTCTGCTCTTTTTCAATACTTTACTTCAATACTTACAGTACGACATGAATTGAATCGACTGACTTTTTTTTTTACCGTCCCTCAGGGAAATCAGAGATGATGTGCAACTTTTTACAGCTTGAAAGTCGCTTTTTTCCCCCTAAAGAAATAAATAAAAATATAAACAAAAATGAGCCAGAGTTTGAAGATAAAAAGATTTTGAACTGTCAGAATCACAGGATGAAAGCAGTTGCAGTGGGAAATGTTTTCCTTTTTTTAAGTGTTTAGACTACCAAAATCAGATGAATTATTAATTTGAATAATCAAGATGATTATGCAAATGTGTATGTTTTTCTGTAACTCCACTTTCTGCTTTTTTCACAGTATTTATGGGAATCACTGTGTGAACCAGCTTAAAGCTCAAATATCTCCCTCGCCACTTCAATTTACAATCATGTGTTTTTATTTGAGACTAGATGTATGCTTCGTATAGTTTCCTCCAACATTCCCACAATAGAAAGAAAAGTGTTGATGGTATGTGGACTAACACTAACACTAGCACTTTGTGTTGCATTCCCATGTATGAAAGGTGCTCTATAAATAAAGATTGATTTGATTTGATAACAATCCAACAATGCCTTGTGAAGCACTATGCGACATAACTAGGATACATCCTCCTCATTGTTGTCCTTGGACACTTAGCATTTCTCATTATGGATTAAATGAACAGTGCACGTTTGCGTTTGATGTTTTCATCTGCATGGTGACACCCACCTGTTCAGCAGGGTGGTGATTGAGCGCTGAGGCAGCGAGATGCCAATGAGCTCGTCAGAACAACAAGTCACATCTGTGTGCAATTAAATCCTGTGTGCCAGATTGAGTGTGTGTGTGTGTGTGTGTGTGTGTGTGTGTGTGTGTGTGTGTGTGTGTGTGTGTGTGTGTGTGTGTGTGTGTGTGTGTGTCGGTGGCTGCTGCAGGATGACACAGTGTACTGCTTTCAGCTCACAGAGAAAAGCCCTGTTTATCCAGGAACTTGTCCTGACAGTTTGACAGGTCACAGTAGGAGAAAGCACAGGTGAATTGATGACGGCTGAATTCCATTTAGCTGCTTTGTTTTCGGGGTCTTGGTGTGGTGCATGCTGACTCACTGTCTCACTGTTGTGGCTCACTGGGACAGAGCTATCATCGCTGTTATCACTAACACCTGCGTGGTTCCTGCTAAGAGCACTCAAAAATGTCTGCTGTGAAACAGACCCATTAACTTTTAGGTGTGATAAAATATTTTCATGGCTCACAGATAATTCACAGAGAAGTGTGACAGTCATAGAAATGGACAGTATTCATCACTCAAGCTTATTTTATTAAAATAACTGTATTTAAATCAAGTGTGTGGTAATGTTGCATCAAAGTTATTAAGAAAAGGAAAGCATAATTCAAAGAAAGCCATGGTATTGCAATGTCAGAATCATCATATTTTATTCATCTCAAGGGAAAATCGGGTTTAGATACAATTGATCCCTCAGCAAAGACAAGAGAAGATGAAAAATAAACACAAATATAACGAGCATATAAACATAAAATATGGAATAGTATATCCTAATAGTATACAATGTATGAAGGAAAAATAGAAGTCTGTGTTTTAAATTGCACTTGACTCTTATTATTATATGGATTTCCGAAACTTCAAGCTTCAAAAATGAGGTCAACATGCATGAGAACAGTTTATTTTCAGAGTCTGATGACAAAACTGATATGGCCAGATTGTAAAGTAGTATCACTCTCCTGTGCAGCGCTGAAAGCTGTAAAACTTTCCGAGCTGCCCTAGAGAGAGAAAAAGGCTTGCACAGTCTTTAAAAAAGCATTTCTTTCCAAATCTGGGGCACTGTTTTTCTAGAAGCTGTGGATTTTGTTTTGTTCATATCGAATCCAAATAAACCCAGAAGCAAAAAGTTGTTCAAATCACTACTTTTCAGAGGCTACTACAGCACTCTCTGTTAAAGTGCAGTCTTGTGTGATAAAAACAAAAGCCAGTTAGACGTCCAGCAAAACTGAGGGCAGCATCGTGGGGAGACAAATATGAAGCCCTGAAATGCATTGTGAGAGCATCACCGGTCCACACGGTGCTGTAGTCAATAGAGCAGAAATAGCTGTGACAGTTGGGAAGATCAACAGCTGCACGTTTACATCGATTGTGCGTGCGATGTCAAGCACAAAGTCCATTCCTTACACTGCAGGGATCCGTCTCTGCGCATGTTAAAAAAGAACATCTTGAAGTTTGTTCTTCACAAGGACACAAACATCGACTTTGATTTAAAACTGACCTCATATACTGTCCCAGGACGCAGAAAGTCAACTTGGTGTTTTTGGTTTGTCTTAACAGCCATGCCTGAGTGCTTATGTGGTTAGGTACAGTATGTTTTGGTTGGTCTGCTATCCAAACACATTTATCTGGGTTTTTGCCTGTTTCTTCTGAAGCCATTTCACCGAGCACTTTCCTGGTGGCGACATCCCACAGGAGGCAATTACAGACCATTCTATTTCACAATTACTGTGATCATCCGTGTAGGATGGCACAGCTCTGGGAACAGCTGGGACGAATAAATCAAAGCTGTGGGAGCAGAGCAGGTGGAGTCATACAGTGAGAGGATCTTCACTGTGTCGTCTGCTGTAGAGCGGGGTTTCGCTGTGTGTGTGTGTGTGGGGGGGGCGGGGGTTGCACAGGTAGAACCATCACTCACAGCCAGGAGGGCGTGGAATATGCAATTCATGAGAATCCTCTGGCGCTGCAGGAAAGTTATTTTCCAGTTGTTCTTGTAATATCAAATCCAAACTTCAGTTATGTGTGGTAAAATAATCCACAGCGGATAAAGGCTTGTACCACAAAAAGGCCAGATTTTTAGTCTAGCCATACAGATAGCTACATGCACTGAGAGCTCTGACACAACATTAGTACAGTGGAGTGGACCATGTCATGCTGCTCAGAGGAGTGAAAAATTACACTTGAAAAATTCAGTGGCTACATGTCATCGCAAACAACAGTGTCCTGTTGCTTTGAATAGACATGGACACAGACATCTCTCTCAGTAGCTTTAACTTGGACCATCTTTCTCTCCTAAAACTCCCCGTTCATGTTCTTCTAACTTTCATATTAATTGGATGAATTAATTTTATCATTTACCCTCATCCTCCATGGGGATTGTAAGTCTGGTGTCATTTACACGTTTCAGCCCCCTCCGTGTAATAGCTTGTCCAAATAGTCTCAATGGTGCAAGGAAAAAAAATAGCCCATTACTTTTCTTTATACGTCTGTATGTTAGTTTTATTAATATAAAACATCACATCATCATCATATGTAAAGATTTGGTTGGATGTCATTCCCCCTCCTTACCAGATGATGCTCAGTTTTGTTGTTTGCCATCAAGTAAAAATAAATTAGATAGCATGCAGTTTAATAGGGACTTGCTTTTTATTGTTTATCACCGTTTTCACTATGTGACTCACTAATCACTTACAGCTGATCATTAGACACTGGTGTAGTCATATACCAAAAGTCTGGATAGAGAGACAAAGAAAGACATAGGAAGTCTTGAATGTATTTTTTTTAAAACATAAAGAGCCTCCTCATTCACACTAGCCAATCGGTTTACACAGTAAAAAACAGTGTCACACCACATTTTTGGTGTTTTGTTTGTTTGCTTGTTCACTTTAACATCAGTTTGATTCCAAGGATGTTTATAGAAAACATTTTATAGGACGACTAGGAGAAATAAATCCTGAATTCCTTTCCATTAGTGTTGAGTTTGTGTGGTAATAGGAAGCTCTTTAGGAAGCTTTTAACATATTTATAAAAAAAAAAAAAAAAACAATAAGTGCCCAAATGTTTGGCAGGAAATGATTGCTAAGCTAATCTGATGCTGACTTAAAAGTTCATGTTGGAGAGGGGAACATTTATGGTTTCCAGGAAACTTTGGTGTGCCATAGAATGTTGTTTCTGGACTCGCTCATCCATGCATGTCAACAAGTATGGGTTTCCTGGCAGTAATTCATAGGGGATGACCATCATTACCGACATAAGTGCTCAGATGCTTCTGGGCGCTCTGTCTTGAGGTCGCTATTTCCCTGTGTTCCATTATCGCTCAACCACTTGCAGCACTAACCTCATGTGCTTGATCCATGTGGGAGTTGCGGGTTTGGATGAATGGATAATGGGGCATCCCAGGAAATATTATGATATACTGCCATGTGATAGAAACACCTATCTCCATGTTATATACCCAGGCACACATGTCTGCCAAAAAATAGTAAACCAGGGCAATCAAATATTTAGATTCAGGCTTACTACTGGATTATTTTTGCACACACTCCCAGTATCCACTTCATTTTATCCGGTACACTTCCCCATTTATGCAAACAGCTCACTCCTTTGGACAATGAGTTTCTTATAAATAAAACATAAATATCAAGAATGCAGACAGGGTTGAGAGCTTCAGTTATCGTCCAACTGAACGTTAGATTAGGCAAGATGCAGCTTTGAATGCACCATCAGGCTTTCACCAATGTAGTGTCTGGAGATAACGGAGAGGTGTGATTAAGAGTAAAAAAAAAAAGGTCAGAGGAACTCCTTCAAAGTGACAAGTAGAAACCAAAATAATGAACGACACAGACTTTTCCAGCCTGAGTTATCCATGCAGATCAATGCAGGCAGCATGTCAGGAAAAATAAACTGTTATTACCTCTTGAAATTGGCCCAGTATAACTTTCTAACAACTGCAGGGTAGTTTAAATATTAAACATAAATGTTGTTTATTTTATCATTAGATAAGTTAATGGGTTATGCTGGTTATATTATTCATTGTATCATGCATATAAGGCACCCATTCCATGTGGAAAACAAATAAATCACATAAGGCAAAACATTGCAGACAGTCGAGAGCAAGCTATACATTATAAAGCTGCAAAGTTTTTATTTTTTCATAGTTTCTGTTGAAGGTTACTTTGGGTGATACTGTTTTTTTCCCCAAGTGACATACAGTATACTGTACTGTATTTATGTTTGTGCTTTAGCTGACAAACCCCAGTTGTTCACACCATTTATCTCCAGGAACGTGTTTAGGATCTGGAATGTAAACAAAAAGTAAGAAATAAAAATCTTGTAAATGTTTTTACATGTTTTTGCAATAGCATTGATATCTGTCAGTATAGTATTGTCAGTAATGTGTAGCCTACTGTATACATATACTATAATAGAGGTTTATATCCTTGGGTGAGTTCGGCAGTGGGGACTATTTTTACATACGTTTGACCCCAAGTTGTCCATTAAAATAAACTGGTGGTTAGGAGCCACTGTGCTTCTATCTTTTCGTGTCATGCTGATTTCCAATATCTTAGCGCTGAGGTGAGGCGTGATGGGCATATTACAGAAAAATAATATTAAAATGGATGAAAGATACCTACTGTACGAGATGCGGTGGTGAGAGGAGTCAGCAGTGGCAGTGACTGAGTGGGGGGCAGGGAGACCCAGGTTGGTGGACCTCATGCATGCCTGTCTGCCTCCATCATGCTCATGTGAACAGCAGGCGCTCCACAGGATGTGTCATGTCATTATTCACCACCAGGGGCCAATGAGCAAAGAGCAGCAGCATGTTTCTAAACAGTGTTTTCCCTTGTGTGGGGGGGAGAGACCTCTGTGTGTGTGTGCGTATGTGCGTGTGTGTGTCTGTTAACATCTTTTTGCATTAGCCTGTGTGTACATTAGAGAGAGGGGGTGAGTGAGAGTGAGTGTGAGTGTGAGAGAGAGTGAAGGTGAGCAAATGAGCGAGCTAGAGAGAATTTCTGTGTTTGTAAGAGCTCGACATCCCTCTGAGGTATTTATAGCATTGTTTTTCAGCTATCTTCAGCAGAGTCTGTTTTCCAGTCTGAGCGTGGTACGGGTCTCTCATGCATTTCTCAATCATATACCCCTCTGCGGAGACTCACGTAACACACACACACACACACACACACACACACACACACACACACACACATACAAATTCATGAAAGCATTCAGTTGCTTCTGCTCTAATGGCTAACCTTCACAGGGTTCTGATTGTCCCAAGCAATAAATCATTTTCACTTGCCACATCTGAAATATTTATTCCATGTTAATCAAGCACTACTTCCCAAATACACACACATACAAAGGGACACACACACACACACACACACACACACACACACACACACACACACATACACAGAGCACAGTGTGTGAGACAGGCTGGGACCCTGCATGTCTGTGTGGGAAACCTTGTAACCATTTTACTAATGATGTCGTGATGCAGTTGCCTCTCGTTTCTTTTAATATAGCACTCAAACTTGCTAATGCTCGACCAATAGGAACAAAGCTGACATGCTATGAATGTTGGGAAAAGCAAGATTTTGACTGGAGGTTTGACTCACTTCACTGGAGCTTTTTTTCTTTTTCTCAACACCATGACCTGACACCATAACGGAGAATCCTCAACTGCTTGTTTTTTATTATAAATGACATTTCTTATTCTGAAAACTGATATTGCCAAAATCATTGAAAATACAAGCCCTATAGCCATGCTGAATGCTAACAACAACATGCAAACATGCTAAAGTCAGAATCCTCCAGTTTAGAAGGAAAAGGATCAACATTCATCCTGCATGGATGAGTGTACAACCTCATGTCAACCCAGATTGAGATATTTCAGTCAAAACCACAAATGCCCTAATTTTGGCACAAGAAGAAAAGTCAGGGGGTAAGTGAGTTCAAAATAGCAAACCAAGTAGTGGTTGCTGAGATATTTCAGCCTAAACCAAAGTGGTGGTCTGACCAAAACCACCAATATTGCCATCCATTGTAGAGGGGTTTGTTTGTTTCTTTCAGTATTTTTTAAGGCCGTAGTCTAGGACCTTAAGATTAAAAAAGGTCAGATCCTAAGTGAGTCAGTCTTTCAAAAAAAATAAATACATATTTTATTCATTATTATTTCTGCACATTGTTTTTAAGTTGATTGGTTCATTCAAGCACATTCCTCAGGTGATTATAAACTTGGAACAGCACAATGTTTTCCAGGAAACATTATTAGGGAATTACAGATCCATAAAATGAGGCTTCACCATTTTATTTCCCATGTTAATGTTTTTTCAATGGCCTCTCGACAATGTTTTAACAGCAATGAAATTCTCGCAGAAAGGCTTCATTGTAGTCACATTTAAAGTACCCACCATTTGTAAGGTTTTTGCTCCCTCAGGTTGCGTAAACCCTCAATTTCCTTGAAAGATACAGGGACAATGTCTTTAACAGTAGCTATGGCTCCAGTTGCCAGTAAATGAAAAAGTAAAACCTTGGTGAAAATGCCATATTCTCTCCATAAAACACAGAGCTAAAACTACAAATAATTTTTTAACCTTGTCTGTTCTCTTTTTACCCTTTCGTCACAGATCCCAGTCATGACGGGTGCCTTCATGGACTCATCACCCAATGACGACTACAGCGGTGAACACTCCCTCTTCAACTCCTCAGCCAGTGTCCACGCCGCTGCCTCGGCCGCCTCGGTACAGGGTCAGCAGGACGAGTCACAGTCCATGTCCAGTGATGCCATCTGGCTCTGGATCGCCATCGTCGCCACTATTGGAAACATAGTGGTGGTGGGTGTTGTCTACGCCTGCACTTTCTGATGAGCATATGCTTACAAAGACAAACTCACACACATCCTTTTTCTGGATCTCTGGACCCCTGAGTGAGGCCATGCTTTGCAGTTACACATCCTTATGTCTGCCCTCTCCCCCTGTCTCTGTCTCTCTCTCTCTCTTCCTCACACTTGGCTTTTGGATCATTTTTGGCCCTTGAGAAAGGGTGTGGAAGTAGTAATACTAGACAATGATATATAGACTACTATATTTCTTTATCAGAGGGAAAGACTGGGACTTGGCCTCATTTGTCAGCATCAAGTGATTTCAGGTACAGCGGGAAGTTCAAGAAGAAGCTTTTGTGTTCAACAGCTGTGTAGTTAAAAACAGAAACAACAGACCTACGCTCTCTCAACCAAGATCAAAATAACTTCTTTTTTTTTCATCCTAAGTTTGTTTCCGTGTTTCTCCTCAGATAACACCCTCACTTGTAATACAGAGAGAAGAATGGAGATTAAATGGGGCTTAAGATTCAGGTTGATCTGGGCCATTTTAAACATGCACCGGATAGTTGCTAAGCAATTTAGGCCAGTGCTGTTTAATTATGCGACTGAACAGAGATGGTGAATGTTAAAACATTTAGAAAGTACTGGGATTATTTTCATGTCAGGCAGTCCTAAGGACAATAAAGGTCATTTAAGGACTTATTTGTGGATGAAACATAGTATGGACACTGATATACAGTATAGTACAAGTGTATATAGTATGTTTCTACAGTAGCCTACACAATTGCACTGACAGGAAACAGAGAACACAGCGACAGCTATTGACATTAAACTCTCTTCGGTACACACTTTAAAGGTCATGATAATGTTTTCTGCAAATGGTAACTCAATTACATGTGATGAATAATGACTTAATAATTAGGTTTTCTGTAAAACTAAGTCAGCCCCTTGCAAATGGATGATCTTATTGTCAAATACCTACATGTATACAGTCATATCCACTGGGGATTGATAGAAAATCTAACTGTATAGTCGTGGTCTGTTGGGTTATATATGGCTGTTACCTACAGATGTAAACAAAATAGAGCTAGAAGCACAAATTAAACATGTGTAGCCTTCTTTACTTGTTCACCTTCTGCAGTGGATTGTTCTCCGTAAGTACAGCCTGTAAATTATTGTTTTTCATCTTGCAGAATAAGTATTGACAGCAACAGAAGATGAAAGTTCCCGGTAGGCTATTGCAAATATTAGGGCAGATGATGTGGGGAAATAATAAAATATAATGTGTCACCGACCAGATCTTCATTGAACATCGTGTGATTGGAGGAGTGATGCCTCCCATCTTAAATTCAGTTGATTTATTTATTTATTTTTATTTTTAGTTGTGCTACCGTGGAATCTGGAGGCAGCTGTCTCCATGGCAACCAATCATCATCCTACAGTAATTAGAAAAGTAACTTAACCTGCATCCACAGATGCGAATACACGTGTACTATACAAAGCACC
Organism: Trachurus trachurus; assembly: GCF_905171665.1. Taxonomy (NCBI): domain Eukaryota; kingdom Metazoa; phylum Chordata; class Actinopteri; order Carangiformes; family Carangidae; genus Trachurus; species Trachurus trachurus. The sequence goes on along the minus strand of NC_139907.1, from coordinate 13,289,421 downwards.
ACATTAATACATAATATAACTGGTAGAATTGGATTTTAAGTCTGCTAACTGATGTCTGTGCTTTTCTGACAGAGTTTTCTTCTTTTTTTTATGACATCTGGCTAAAAAACAAAAGTGGATAAAAATAATATTGATTTTGTCCCGCTTTTTATTTTTTATTTCTTATTTTTTAATGTGTGTTCAATGTTGCATCTGTCAACTGGTCTTTATGTACCTGACAACCTGACTGATCTATTTATTTAGACAGACCTTTAGACACAAATACAAAGAGAAAGAGAGCACGTTTTTCAGTGACAAATATTCCTCCTGGGATTTAGACGACATCAATGTGCTTTTAGATTTAAGGATACAAACCTGTCTTGTAAACACCATATCTGTTCAAATGTTCATACACTGCAACAAACAGTACTGGCTTAGTGTATCTGCTGTACCGTGTAAGGAGAAATTCAAACACTAATCAAATCTCTTGTTATTATGAGTGTAAGTAGCCTATACAATGTTCAAAGAAGGACTTTTCAAGCCTATTATTTTTAATAAATGGTTGATGTAGAGATATTTAGACATGTTGTAAACCACATACACAATGCTCCTTTTGTAAAGATATGCTACTATTAAACTTTCTGTATCAATATGAATTGTTTGTCTCTGTTGATGAATATCCATTGAACCAGTCCATGCACTGTGAGCACCGGTGGCTGCATGTAAACTTTTGGTTCGGTCATCATCAGTGTTTGATGATTAGAAAAGTAACTCAGTGTTTGATGATGTCAGAATGTGTTTAAGTTACACCTTTCCTCCACCTCAATCACCTGGCATTACTCCAGTTGAAGCCAACCGCCTGGCAGACATCGCTAGGCGCTGTTGAGCATCAGGTGAGATGTTAATCGTAGATGGCGCCATTTGTCATTTTGACACAAGCTCACATTGTTTAGAAACCAATGGGATTCACACCTCTGTGGATCCCCACGCACCCTTCTCTCTATCTTCATACTTGTTTTGTTGTGCAAACAGGCAGAGTACGCAGGAAGTTAAGATACTGTAGATACAATTATTTGTAAATTATGAATGATTCAGTGAAGTACAGTAACATCTCTGTGAGTTGTGTAGGTGTGATATACTAAATGCTGCTGTATAGAAAATGTGTATTATATACTTCATAGTAACTTAACATGCCAGCAGTCACAGGTGCTTTTTATAACCATAACAATTATATCCAGTGTGACCGTGTCCCTCTACAGAGATGTGATGTCAAATACATTTAGAAATCATATTCATCTACACTCCTCAACCTTTATGCCACCTTACAGACTAAACCAGCCAGTTCCCCACTGAAAAGGCAGCTTGGGTTGATAATATATGGATCATCTCCCTTCAAATTCGCCGTGGGCTTTTCTGATCCCCCTCAGCGGACGAGATAAGGGATGGAAGTGAAGTCAGCTGCACATGATCTTTCAACAACCTTCACATTGCTTTCACTGCTTGTTGTGTGCTCCCTCTGCATCCTGTCAAGCGAGTTGACTGTGAACAAAAATAAAAGCCCCACGGGTCTTGGAAGCAGTCTCTGTCTCCTAGAGGCAACAGAGCCTCATAAAATCCCTCAGAAAGAGCAAGATGAGATGGATAACCAGTGACCTTGCCTGGGCTAATCTGTGCTAATGCTCTGTGCATGGTAATAATTACACTTGCAGGTGATGGTTTGCAAGAAATCCACAGTGGCTAAGACTTCATTTATGTGGTCTGTGCAAGATGAGGCTCCTTTGCCTGTTAATCTAAGGCTAGGACAAGATTAATCAGTCTGGAAGTACAGAAGGGAAAGGAAGGGAAAGGAAGGGAAGGGAAGGGAAGGGAAGGGAAGGGAAGGGAAAGGAAAGGAACGTGACACAGAAGCAGAGAAAGAGAAGTCGACTTACTCCTTGTTGCCCTTGAATTTCACAGGATGTGTTACTTTGGCTCCACTCTCGTCCAGTTGAGACTGACAGCTCTGCGATGAGGTGCTGGGTATGCTAATGTATGCCAAGCCGCTTAGACGCATCTCGTCAAACTGTCAGTTCAGAGGCATTGAAACGTACAGTGTGCGTCTATACTTATTCTGTGCCATAACAAAGACTATACATTATTATCTACTGTATATAATGTGTCACATAAATGTACCCGTAAGAGAGGTTTTTATTTGTGCAGCAGCTAGCAGAGAGGTAAGGGAGGATATCTATTACAGTGCACAAGTGCCTCTGCTTATGTGGGTGTATGAGGGAGTGAGTAACACTGGTGCTACGTATACTGTATCATCCAGAGCCTGGAGACTTCTCTGAAGTGCAGCTTCAACACAAACCTATCCATCAATGAAGACATGCAGAACTGCAAACTCTTTGCACATCAACAGTACCCACAGCACTGTTATCTATGTTTACAGTTTATTTTGCAATTTTCCCACACTGATCTGACATTGTAATAAGCTGAGAATTGTGATTAGGCTTCTTTAGTAATTTGAGAGAGAACTGGCATTGTATGCTAACACTGAGAAATAAGAGCTCGTAGCACTTCTCTGCCTTTAATGGTTGGGTAGATTTAATTACATTGCAAATACAGCTGTCAGCCTTGTCTAAGATGAAGTATAAAACAAATAAATAAAACTGGCAGTGACAAGTGCTCCACGCAAGTGTAGTTTTAGTGATTAAGAAGCTTGATGCTATATGAGCAAACATGGATTGCCTTGAGAGATCAAAAGTTGTGCAAAAATACCAGCTTTATTTTGAAACCAGCCAGTTTGGGTTTGTGGCCTTTGTGAAGTTTTGGTGTGGAGCAAGAAACATTTGTTTCTCACAAAGCTTTACTTTTCCGTCATCGTCAGTCTATGCAGCAGAAATCCCACAATCTTGGATTGCTCCAAACAATTATATTGTCTGTGTGTCTTACATTAGCATTGCCAATTGGCAGAGCAACAAACAAACTTGCTTGTGAGATTTACAGCAGGTCTTCATTTGGCACATACTGCAGTCATCAAAACAGAGACATCACAGCCTTTATACAAACACACATGAGTATTTTGTGACAAAGTTTAGCTTTAAACAGTGCAGTGCTGACTGACAGATTTCCCCTCAAGTTCATCAGGCATACCTGGATCTGTACATTGACTGCTCAGTAGCAAAACCATATGTATACATACTGTAGGGGGTACTGGACTTCCACTAAGGCTAGGCTTAGGGCTGCGGACTGTGTGCAGAAGAATGCTTAAGAGCTCCAGGGCTCAACATATTTATGCATATACCGAAAATTATACAGTAGACAGTGTTTGTCATCCTGTTAGCCTGTCAATCCTGCTGCCCGGACGCACATCTATACTTCCTCACTGAGAGATTGTGGATCAGACCTTGAGCCCATCACCCATCACATCTGATTGCACCATGTTGACAGGTAAAATAATGGTACTGTACATACAGTACCAAGATAGTTAGCAGAGGGAAATCTTGGAGGTTTTATCCTCAGTCAGACGTAGAGTTATTTGAGACATAAACTGGTGACTGGATGACGTACTGTATCAGTAACCATACTTGATTGTCTGGTTTGTTAGCTTGTAACTGGCAGCGACTAATGTGGACGCTTTCTCAGTACTGACAAGGCTTTAGCTTTATTTTGGTTGCTTGGTTCGTGACATATCTGCGAGGCTGTCTAAATCAATTTTATGAGACTGTCATTCGTTTACTAGAGTCCCGCAGTAGAAACACATTCTCATATTTCCAGGTTGTCATTTCAAAGGGGTTCTGAACTGGTTTGGCAACTTACCTGCTAAAATAAAGGTTAAATAAAATACTAAATAAATAAAAATCACATGGACATGTTAACACAGTGGTGATGTAACCTACAGCGGAAACTTTGGAGAGTACTTGGGTGTGGCTACTGGCTAGTAAACAAAATGATGTTTTGTACTTCCCAGCACTAGGTTGTTGAACCCAAATGATGACTCTAGAGCCTATTAACTGTTTCTCCAGATGTCCCTTGGTGAAATGAGCTCATGACAGCAAACCACAATAGAGAGAGGATAATGGAGATACATTTCTTTGCTGCAGGTTAATGTTGATTTGTTTTTCTGACTCATAAGATTTGGTTGTTATCGAAATCAATAACGCGCTTTTGATCGCAAAGTTTCCTGCTTGTGGCCACCTTCACAGAAGAACAGTGAGTGGTTGTTCTCATCAGCAGCCCACCGGCAGCATAACTGTTTAACTGATTAAAACAGGCACTCATATGGCACAAAGTGTTAGAGCTCAGTTTGTGATGGTAAATGAGCACATCGGCACGACTGCATGAGGTGTCGTCAGGCTAATAGAGGTTTTACATAGATTTCACCAGCTGCCATTGTGTGATTATCTCTTGATAACATGTAACAGGGAAGAAGGGTTGGTGAGGAAAGGATTTTAGGTGGGCTGCTACCATGGAAACAGCAGGCTATAATGGATTTGGACAGCACCTTTGGCTTGTGGCAGCCATTTCTGGACCTTAATTTTGTTTGTTTTTGTCTTGGGTTCTTTTCTTTCCATGATTTCCTTCTCACCCACGAACACACCCTCAGTCTCTCATGATGCTGCTCATTACAGACGCTTGTCAGCACACACAGCAGCACCTACAGCTCTGACTAATCAGACTGATTAGGCAAGATGATAACCCCATGAGCAGGATCATTTGTGACAGGATGGCATTAACGCTGCTGCACAGCATTGACACAGGGAGGTTATCTGATATTTTGTATCTGTAATAAGATTAGTAATTGAAAGCTTCACTTCTCACTGACTGTTGATTTGTAAGGACACAGGTGAAATTTGAAGTAAGTCACATGTAAGCCATTTCTGCATTACACTTCCTTTTCTACCTCCAATCACATGGGATGGAAAATGCTGCACCAAGTGTGTCAGGGAACGGAGAGTCTTTAATGCAATCCCATGGGCTCCTACACCACCTGACGCTGCAGCAGCGTCAGTGAAAATACTTCATTACTGTTGCTCCATGATGGGAGCTCAGCATCACACGTCATCCAAAAGACAGGAGCCCTATTCTTTTGATTTAGTGTTACCACTGAGGGACTGGCTAACTCTCTCTGCAATGAGGCAGGGGGACAGACAAAGTGTCTGTCTCTGCCTGTCAGCTAATATAGAAAACATCCTTAAAAAGAGAGAGGAATTTATGAGGGAGCTGCCCTTTGAACAAGATGGATGCATCCTTACCCCTCTGTGCTTTGAGATAAATATATAACTTCTTAAGCTCATTACTGTTATCACTGCTTTTTTTTTTGTTTTTGTTTTTTTGGTATTGTAGCCTATTATTTCACACTGTCAACAATGTGTCCGTAGGATAGGCAAGGCAAGGCAAGGCAAGGCAATTTTATTTATAGATAGAGATAGAGAAGCAAGAGTATATGATCATGGTGTCTGTGAGGAAAATATTATTAATATTAGTAACCAGTGTGCTCACAATGAGAACACTATCATGATCATGTAACAGGTATAATGTTCACAATGGTCATTTTGGTTTAGATCCACAGTACAGCAACTTGTTCTCTGGATGTGATAGTACCTCATCAATTGCAATGGTGGCTTAATCTACAGACATTTCAATGGTTCCTGAATAGCCTACCTCACACCTGATGTTCAAGCTATAGTCCACCACCATCCTCACTGGATGACCACATCCTGACAAGGATTCAAATCCCAGCCTCCTGTAGTATTGTAACATGGTGACACCGAGACAAGAGCTGGGACACAGCGTCAGAGACTCTTGCAAAGTTGCTTTTTTGGCCAAGAGACACAAGGGGAAAGGCAGAGAGCCTCCAATCCCCTTGTAACACAATTACTCTGAAGCTGTCTAGTTAAGGTAAAAATCATGCATAGCTCCTCTTTAAGATTTAAATCAGACCAGTTTAGAGGTTACGGTTATGCTTTGACTGAGTGTTAGGGTTTGAGTCTCAAATGTTTGAACAACATGTCATACCAAATCCATCTATGTTTAGATATCAATGCAGATAAGTGCAACCTTTGACCTCCATTGACTGCACCATGGACAATAATCTGTACCAAGTTTAAACCAAAATAAGCAGGAATTGTCATCTGAGTAATATAACAAATGCAAATTCCCATGCCAATCTATCCTGTTGTTGTTGTTGTTGAGATATTTCACTCCACATGAAAGTAATGGACCAATCCACTGACAGACGAACATTACCATCCCCTGAGCCAGAGACTAGATAAAAAAAAACCCACCAGCCCAGCTGTCATTATGATGCTGGCTGAAGAGAAATACACTCAAGTCACAGAAGCACTTCTTCAATCATTACACTCAAAGCAGATATGACATTCGATGGTCTTACAATACAGTGTGGCAGATGTAAATGCATGTCTCAGAGAGGACCAGAGGAGTCCTGGGAATATGAGACACCCGTCCCTCAGCAGACCACTCTCACAGCCCTCTCACCACACTGAATATGATTGGATATCAGCATGCAGAACATGCAGCCTGTCACCATGGAGACTGACATGTATCACTCGTCACGTGTCGCACCCACTGGCAAGATATATAGTTGAGTCCCACTTGTATGGTTGCTGGCCAAAATTGAAGTAGATGCTACTCCTGGGGGCTAATGGAGGATCTATTGAACGGAGAGTGAGACACGTAGAGAGACAGATGGACAGATGCAAAGGCTGACAGAAAATGACAGGATGATTGAAAAGAAAAGAAATTCAAAAGAATAGGGAGGAAAGGGATCAGGATTTAACAGTGGGAAGCCTCTGTCCATTTCTCTTTGTTGTGATGACTGTCTGACAGGTGTTATTTTAGAGCTTAGGCTGATCGATGTGGATCTTTGTCATCTCAAGCTCGCTCAGAAACACAAACAAGTCAGTCGGTGAGACTGTTTCCTGTTTGTGGTAGCTCGACTATCTGCTGTGTTGTGTATAATTTATAACCTGTGAGGTCGTTTCTGTGCGAATTAAAGACACATATTTACATTCCAATGCAACACAACCACAGGGTGACCCACACATGAGGATGAGAGGCAGGGTGTGTGATATAAGCAGGTAGGTACACAAATCCAAGGGCTAAGACTTAACTCAAGATCACAGAAGAAACTGTTCAAACGCTAAAGGTCAAACAGAAGCAGCTGCTGGAAAGCTTGCTACAGAGAATGCAGGCGAGCTGGCAGAGACACAGGGAGTGTGAAGACTAAATACACTAGGAAGACATTAGCTGTGTCCCAGTTCAGGGGTCATATCCTACATTGGCTGTATTTGAAGGCCAATTACATCACAGCCGCATGACTAGGCTGTCCCATTTCGGAGGCCTTCAATTGCAGCCAAGAAATGCTTTCTTCTTATCCTGAGTAACAAAAGATCCAACGGGTAGATCCGTCAGGACCAAATCCATTGTATGCCAGTAATTAATCAAATAACAAAGACTTCTAAATATAAGTATTGGGTTTTAGCTCTGTTGAATAAAAGTAACAGTACACAGCAGCTGGTGACACAGTGTAAATCCTCCACAGATCAGACCGTCTCATTCAGCCACCTTCATTAGGCAGAGTCCTTTGAAGGAATGAAGCCTGTGAATTGGGACACAGCTAAGGAGACACAGGTGCAACGCATTAGAGGCAGGGTGGACAATCACAGGAAAGGATAACACATGATGACAGAAAGTGAAATTTGACGTGACAGGAAAGATTAGATAACCCCAACCTACAAAAATAAAACAACTTAAAGAAAAGAGAAAAAAAAAAACTTTTGCAGAAAAGGACATAGCAAAAATGTTTTGTTAATCTAAAGCATGTTGTAATTACTGCACTATATTTAAATCTAAACACTTTTGTTAGTTGCAGTTTCAGATTAATAAATCAATATACAGTATAACTACACATACATTATAATGTAAGATTTCAAGATAAGACCCCAAGGGAAATTCACAAGGCAGTATGAAGTAATTAAAGTCACCCCTCTACTTGCCACAGCATTAACGTGAAGTATACATTAATGCATCAATGATCATAATTCAGTTTAAAGGATTTATTATTTTGATCTGAATTGAGAATAGTGACTACTTTTATATTTTTTATTTAAATTTACATTTTTTTATTTTGAAAATAGTTATGTTTTATAAAATGATAAAATGCATGATCTTAATTTGTGAAGAAATCATTAATCATAGCTTTCAAGAACATTTTCTTTTTTTGGTATTGTTACACTACATGTGTGTAACAGTATGTATTTTCATGTACCTTAGATTCGCATGTGTGTTTTCAAAGGAGGAGAGCTGACTGTCCTCCCAGTTTTATTGCATCTTCTGTGCAAAGGACACTTTAGGATTCATGTTGTCCAGTAGAGGGCTCCATATACCCCACATGCATTACTCACTGATGGCAATAGAATCAGAGTTCACAAAAACAAACAGCAGCATAGTCCAGTACTGTAAGTTATTTTCTATTCATGTTATACATGTTTTACATGTATCTATTGATGGACAGAGAACTGTACACAATTAATATTACATTTTGACAATTAAAATGTGTGACTGCATTTGTTTTGTTTGTTTTGCTGCAACACAATTTAGGATGATCCTGTGGGACCAAAATGTATTTATATTACCATACAAACATGGAGATAATATTCTGCTTTTGTAAACTTTCAAATGACCTGAAGTGCATTAGTGTCCTTGTCCTTGATGCTTCTTGTTCATTTGGCACAAATTTATCTTTTTTTGTGTGGGATAACTGAGAAACTTCCCGTTCTTTTCCAACTTATCAGCACAGAGCGGAGGTTAACTGAACTCCAAGGAAGTGTCTGTTCTTCCCCTGTCTCCTGATGCTACTGTATGATCTCACTATTAATATGTATAATATAAACAAAAGACAATTTCCCAACAGATTTAAAATCATTGAATTTGAGATATAGAGATAATAAGGAAACGTTATGAGACAGAGTTGTTTTAGAGGTACTGTAACTTAATGCAATGCGTTCATGTTGAATTGTGTATTTGATGAGTTTGATGAGGGAAACCAAGAAATCCCATGAGCCTCAATAGCATAGCTCTGAGCGGTTTGCGGCTCTGCTCCGCCGTTCTAAAAATAGCTTGCACCGACAATTAAAGGTAAAGAACCTACAGTACTGTATGACTATAGGGATTATGGCAATGGGCCAATTTGATAAAATATTGAACTACTGCAACAGTAATCTTACAGTACTGTTACAGTGTTTTGTCATTGCATCAGGGTTTGTTCTCTTTGAATAAAGGACATGCTTTTTGGACATGGTCCATGGAGGAGACAAGTTGGGGATATGTAGTAGCAACCCTCTGTTAGTGTCACCATGTTGTCAAAAGTCATTCAGTGAAACATGCAGTCATCTCTTTTGGCGCTCTGAGGCAAACGTTGACTACGTCGTCTGTCAGTCTGCATCAGAGTAAAATGACAAAATACTCAACTTGCTCAAGATAAGACATGCCTTTCACCTGTTTGTCTTGTGGTGTGTTTTTTTAATTATCAGAAATTATTTTAATGGGTTTAATTATAGATACTTTTATGAAGAAAATGTTTCACTGAGATTAAATGATTTGCTATGGTGGTGATACAGCATGTAGAAATTACAACTGTGGTATGCCACATGGAAAATCTTCTTGACTGTTAAACAGACACTTTGTTGTCACACGCACGATTACCAACACTGCAAGCAGCTGAATGACCAAATATTCCCAATCAAGTGGCTTCCTCCCACATAGTTTACCTGAAAGGGCTTGAAATTCAGTTCTTATCTAAACTCAGCCAGGAACACAAGCTTTCAGCTTGGTCTGTGGTCTGTGGTCTGTGGTCATAAACAAGTTTATTTCACCATACATGGCATATTTCCTTGCGTAACTTGAATGTTTTTTTCTTCTTGACATTCAAATATACTGAAAAAAAAAAAAAAACAAGATCACCAGTTTACTGACTCACAGTATTATGTAATGTCTGGTGGTAGTTGGATTATTAATACATAAAAAGTGGATGTGAAATCAAATACTAAGTTTAAAAGCAGAAATGAAATCAGGATACACATACAGTAACTTCCCCAAACTTGCTGTAGACACACAACTAGTCGAGAAGAACTCGGTTGTCTAATCTTATGCCAGGAATATTTTAACAGTAACATTTGAAGAAGGGCTTGAATTTAACTTAGGGTCTTTTTTGAAGAAATGGCTTTGTGTTGGCTGGCTGCATTAGTGGTGTCACACAGTGCTCATCAAAGTTGCATTAGTGGTTTCAAAGAAGAGCTGAGGCCCAGGGCCACTCCCAGCATCCAAAACCCTGGGGTTAATTTGATTCCATTTCTTCCAGCTCTCATTCACTCCCCTATTAAAGGCCCTGATTGTAGCGGACAGCTGTGAAAACAATATGTAAACCGTACAAGAGGAGCTGTTCCCCGCCGTCTCAAATCTGTGATGAGTTATGAAAAAGGGAGCGGGGGTGGCTCACTGCCTGGAAAAAACTTTAAGAGACAAGCAGAAGGAGACAGGAAATGAGCTAGTATTTCTGAGCCTAGCCGCCCCCTTGTCCAGACATTTGTTATATACTTCATTACACACTACTGAGACATAACTAACAGCAGCAGACAGACTACAATAAATTATTTTAGAGTCTACTTCACGTCAGTTAATGTATTGTAATGTAAGCGGTTCATGGAGTGAGTCTGTATGAAGGAATAGGCCAAGGCTGTGAGGTTTAATAAATGTTATGTTCAGACATTTGAATGATGATTTCTTATTTTACTTAGACAAACCACTCGTGCAGACAAGTACACCTTTATTTGCTGTGGTTTTGTGATAACCACCATCTCAGTGTGACATAGGTAAGCAGATCTGTGTCTGTTGTGGGCAAATTACTAGAAAGATTACATTTAAAAAACCAAAGAGCAGCTTTGTCTTCCATAAACAACACAAGGGTTACACAGGATAAACCACAGACCTCATTGTTGACACTTTATTTTTTGTTTTTTGTTTTTACATTCGCCTATAGATCCTGATGAAAACTGTCCCCAAGACAATAGAAATAAACTGTGTTTGTTAACTTCAAGTTCTCTTCTGTACTGCAGCAGGAAACAGGAAAATGCAAATAACTTCCTGTAACATACTATCATAAGAGTGCCATGCCTACCTTGGCAGCGATTTACTATTCAATTGCTGGTAAAAAAAAAAAAAAAAAAAAAAAAAAGAAGAAGCTTGGACCGACATACAGGAGCTATTTCTGGGCAGCAACAGTGCAAATGACATTGTAAAAACAAAGCTATAACTAAAACTGTTTGCTGAAGGATATTTTTCAGGAAGAGAGATTACATATCTTTGAATAGACAGTCTGCACAATTATGTTTTTCTGCTGCTAAGAATAATCAGTAGTTGCACATTTCAAAATGCCAAAATAATGATTTGCAGGAGAAATGTTGTCACCCGCTGAGTTTTCATTGTAAGATTCATTGCATTACGATACGATACGCAAGTCATAAGTCACCTATAGTACCAACACAACACTGTGTGCATTTTTAAATTATAACACCAATTATTGTTTTAGATTCAACTGAGGTGGTCTGGAGAAAATGTTCTACTAAAATCAAAGAGAAATAAATTTAGGATTAAAGATGTAGGTGAAATAGGCTGTGGATCAGTTGTTCTTCAAAGACAAAAGGTGTGAACCAGATCAAACATTTATCCACATCAATAAGGCAACACAATTTACAGCGGATATTAACTGTCTATACATGTCTACAAATCAAAATAGTTTAACTAAACTTACAACTGTATTTCTCTCCAAGTTAAGACAAGTCTAGTCTAGTCAGGGCAGAGCAAATGGAAAAGCTCAAGGGCACATAAATTCAGAATTAAACTTGGCAGGAGACAAAAGATTCCATGGAAATTCACAGAAAAAACAAGGGGCCGCAGCCTTTGTTGACAATTTAAAATCCAAAACTAAGACAACTTGATGCCAGTATTAAACATTAAATAAGTTAAAGCAGAAGTAAGTGATATATTTGTGTTAATATAAGTCTTAAATAGTTATATCTTCCGACAGCAATCACTATAGAGTGTTTGGTCCGAAACACGGGTCTGTCAGTCACTCTGCTCTGCTCTGAGCCGAGGAGAAAACATTTATCGTATCCTACAGTTTTTATCCAATGAGGAGAGAGAACGGCATGCAGGGCTGTGTGTGCAGCCAAGGAACGCCGTGAATGTGGTGACGTAGCGACGAGGACTGTTATGGTGCGTTCAAGGAAACTCGTATTTTTCCGACCGTGAAGTCGTACCAGTTCGATCTGGTACGAGTTCACCGGTCGGAAGTTACGAGTGGCCGTTATAGTGACTTTCACCGGTAAAACAGGTCGGAAAAACACGAGTGGGTTGCCTGGAACGCTACAAAGTCGTAAGTTGTGACTTGAAGCTGTAATTTACGATTTCAAAAGCCTGCCTGGAACGCAGCATTAGCGAAAACGACCGGACCACTCACTTCTGCTTTAATATTCTAATATAAACACTTGCCATTAGACAACTTCAATTATTTACATTAAAGGTGTTACATAACTACTTTTGCTCTATTGTTTGACATCCACTTTCAACTGACACGCATTTCCTTCCAAGGAAATGTCTTAAATGAAAATCCATTACAGTGGAAGTGTACAAAGCAGTCGCCCATACAAATGAATAAAAACATCCGTCAAATATGACATCTGAATCTGTTTCTTGAAATGATAAGAATCAAAGAAAGGGAGGATGAGAAAAGGGAGAAACATGTTGTCCACCGCAACACCAACTTCTCCATTATTAATGCCAATGTTGACAACCTACTGGCAGAGACAGAATGGTGCCAGTGCCAACTAAATAATAATGCAAATGAATGCAAAACGCTTGTCCGGCTACAGTACAAGGCTCCCATCTGCTGAAGGTCACTCTGAGGTCACAGCATACACAGTTTTGTCTGTTGTTAGTTTGGAAGATGAGGGTGAGTGGAGGAAGAGGTATGAGGGTCTGCATTAATCATGTTTAAGGGTATCATGTAATAACAGGAAAATACTTGTGATTTTGTCACTCATCCTTACTTTCCATAAAACAACACGTCATAGGAAGACTTGTTGTTCATCTGATACAGAAATCTGGCCTGTAGTTTTGGGTGAGTCAAACACACACACACACACACAGATAAGAGGGACAAACAAATCCTCAACAGAAACGTGGAAGAGTCAGAGCCAGGGGTGTGGCACCACATGATTCAGAGGAATGTGGTCCCCGTGTTGTCTTACAGCAGCCAAAGGTTTCAATAGCCAACAACAGAGCTTCCAGCTCTCAACAAGTTTCAAAGCACAATACACTATTGGTCTAAAGAAATCCAAAAAGACTGTTGTCAGGGTGATGAATATTGATTTAGGGCGGCAAGTAGGCTATGATTAAAAAGCCATCACAGAGCGTGACATATTTTGAAAGGATTGACATTCCCAAGAAGTGTGCAAGTCCCAACAAATCTAATTATCAAATCAACAAGATCAGTATACCTTGGTAAATGACAGAGCACAGCTTTTGTTTCACACTGTGCTCTTGGCTAAACATGTTTAGATGCCAGTTATTGATTTTTAACTTCCCATAGTTGCCAATCATTTCACCAGCTAAATTTTTAAAGGGATAGTTCACCCAAAATTCAAATTGCACTCATTATCTACTCACCCTCATGTCGACTAAGGGCTGGGAGAAGTTTCAGAGTTATCCGTGGCTTCTCTGAGTTACAGGGGGTCTCGGCGTAGCAGTGCATGTCCATATAACAGTTGCAAATGGATACCACTTTTCTCGCGCGATTTGCACCGGTGTCAGTAATCACACTGACGCCGGCGCAAATCGCACGAGATTTGGACGGACCAGGAAGAGGAGCTTCCGCTACAAACAAGCTTGAAATACAGACTTATTTAATTTTTTCGGAACAATTTCGCATTTCGGGGCTTCAATACAAGACGGACATTACATACGAGCAGCATGGAGGTATTCGGATGTTTTTTGGTGTGTCTTTTTGTCACGAAGACAGTTGGTATCCATTTGCAATCGTTATATTGACATGCACTGCTACGCCGAGACCCCCTGTAACTCAGAGAAGCCACGGATAACTCTGAAACTTCTCCCAGCCCTTAGTCGACATGAGGGTGAGCAGATAATGAGTGCAATTTGAATTTTGGGTGAACTATTCTTTTAACTAGCAGAGCCAGCCGCGAAAGACACAGCCCACCCGTCTCCAAAGAGACAGCGGCCAGACCAGCAATCTGCCTAAGTTGGCAGATGGTTGAGCCTGTCTCTCAAGAGAGACGGCGGCCAAGTAAGGATACAAAATGAATATGATTTCTATTTCTGTTGATCCAAGCAACACACTATCCATGTGGCCACTGTTGTGTCATCAGACTGTGGGAAAGGAGGTGAAAAACGATGACCAGGAGTGCTAGCAGGCAGCAGCCATTTATCTGCGTGCAGGCAGGTGGACATGAACATAAAAGGACCCCTCACTGACCTGAGGAGGAAACCTAGGCTGTATTCGAAACCGCATACTATACTGCTAGTACGTACTGATTTGGCCAAAATGTAGTATGCAGTATGCAGTATGCAGTATGCGAACAAAAGCTAAATCTGCAGTATGCGAAAAGTTCCCGGATGTCGTACTGATTCGGAAAATATCTCCAGTATGCATCTGACCAGTCTACATCGCGTACTGTATCCCACAATGCAATGCTCCCCTGACGTCTAACCGTAACCAGAGCGTAACCAAAGACGGTAGTGTAGCCGTGTACCGTAACTATAGTTTAATAAAATAAAACTTAATGCAGACTGATCGGTTCATTGTAAAATATTTATTTATTTTTTGTAAATGTGGTGATTTCTGTACGTAACGTTAGGCTCCAGAGCCCCGAGGCAGCGCTGCAGTGCTTACACACAAGAAGCTTCACTTTACATTCAAACAAACTAACTTAATGCTACTGCCACAATTGAGATTTCATCAATGAGACCAACATTTATCTCCTTAAAATAATTTATCCAGCCGGTGGTAAACCTTTAAAAACCTGCGGGTAAGTTAATTAGCGATGGTTTTCTCCTCCGGAATGACGTCGTAGTGCTGGCCGGCCGAGCACGTCAGGAGCCGGGCTGCTGCCTCTGTGATGTCCCGGTCGCTGCGGAGCTTCACTTCTCCGAAAAACATCGGAGCAAACTTTTAAACAGCCGTCATTTGGATAAACTGGCCGTATATTTGGAGTCTTAACAGATACTTTCTCGCATGAAAAAATATTAAAACTTAATAAAGTTACATAATTACAGTGCTAGAGCGAGAAATAAAACAGCTTTTAGCCTGTTTTACAGCTACTGCTACCGGTTGCCGTGAAATGCATTCTGGGAAACTCGTATACTGCATACTGCGATGATAACGGCGTCGATCTGCTGAAGTAGTATACTGAATCCCACATTCAGTATGCAGTATACAGTACATATAACGCAGTACGGTAGTATGCGGTTTCGAAAACAGCCCTAGACACTCTTCACCACATACTTCTAGCGCCCTCTAAGGGTGTGCAACACACCTGGAACAGCAGGGCGCTGTCTAACATGACACCCTTTTAACCTTTGCTGTGCTTTTCTCTTAAAGAAGAAGTAAGCGATCCGGTCGTTTTGGCCAACTTCTTGTCAGCCGATGGAGTTAGCAGCCCCCGCCCTCGTCATGGATCTATTGGTCCACGTCCCTACGTCACCACATTCACGCGCATCCCTTGGCTACACACACAGCCCTTCATGCCGTTCTCTCTCCTCATTGGATAAAGGTTGTAGGATACAAGGAAAGTTTTCTCCTCGGCTTACAGCAGAGCAGAGTGACTGACAGACCCGTGTTTCGGACCAAACACTGTATATAAGTGATTCCCGTCGGAAGATATACTGTAACTATTTAAGACTTATATTAACACAAATATTCCGCTTACTTCTGCTTTAAACACCACAGCCACATAGTGGCATTACCCACTAACCTATCCTGCTGCATTTATTGAGCCCTCAGGTCCCCCATACTATTAACTTACATTACAGTTCCCAGTGATACTTATAATAAACTAATAACGAAACAAAACACAATACAATGTGATCAGGTCACTGTATTACAGGTTATTTACGGTAATCGAGTGGTCACAGGTCACAGGTTATTTACTGTTTGCTTGTCATATTCTTGCTTTGTGTTTGCCACTGTGTGTCCCTCTTTCTGTTGTTTCTCATTGGTTTTACTTATTTCTGCCTGGGTTTGGTCTATAATTGTAGCAACCTACACAAATTGCCATGGCAACCTCTGAGCTTCAGGCCAGGGCCACAGCTGAGACCAATTTATGAAATAGTGACTCGTCCTATACTGTATACAGTTTATCAACTTCTGACTTCTTTTTCCCATAGATTTGCATATAGTCTCTCTGATCAACAACCAGGCACACACACACACTGTGTTATACAACACATCAAAAAATGGTTAAATCAAAATTGCCTTCAGTTGAATGTCTCTAAATCAGTCTGTATGTTTTTCAGTAAAACTAAAATTCACTGTCCAGAACCTGAGGTGGTTGTAGATGGGGAGAGATTACGTGTTGTCTCAGATTTTAAATATCTTGGTGTGCTCATTGATAATAATCTCACCTTTAAAGAGCATATTAAAAAGGTCTCCAAGTGCGTTAAATTTAATTTGTCTAACTTTAGACATATCCGCAGTTGCATGTCGACCAAGGCAGCATTAATGTACATGCACTCAATGATCTTGTCCCATATAACATATTGTTTGACTACTTGGTCTCAAGCGAGCAACACTGCTCTCAAACCATTACGTTCACTATACAAAAAAACCCTTAAAGTGCTGGACAGGAAATCCAATAACTACCATCATTGTCATATTTTACTGAAATACAAGCTGTTAAATTGGGAAAACCTGATTAAATATTCACACTCTTGTCTTATGTACAAAATCATACATGGACGTGCGCCTCCAGCATTGAATCAGTTTATAAAAATGGTATCAACATCTACTCGGAGTGCAACTAGAGGAGACTGTGTTATCGCATTTAGAAAAAGTTCTTTCAGCCAGTCTGCGTTTTCTATTAGAGCTGCTCGTGAATGGAATTCTATTCCAACTCATATTAGAAATATTTCAAATTACGCCTCCTTTAAACACTTTTTTAAAAAGTGGCTAATTAGTGGTCAAGGCTGTGAACATTACATTTCTTGTCATGTTGTCTGTCAGTATTGTATTGTCTAGTATTGTTGCCTTTTGTGCATGGCTTCTAATGTGTCCAATGTGTATAATGTGATTGTGTCTTGTGTACTTTTTCTTTTTTTTTTCTTTTTTTCTGTTGGTGTTGCTGCTTAATGTTGCTTCTGTTTTGTCTGTAGCGGCTGCTGTTTGAGTTCAGTTTTATGTTAGTTTGTGTGTGTATGCATGGACCTCCACTGAGCTCTCTGTCTTTTGTCCACTATTCAGCTTTTTAATCATCGAATGTATTATTTGTATGTTGATAACCCAAAATTTTGTATTATTTTCTTTTAGGGTGACTTTCAACATCAGTCCAGGGACAACAGATGCAAAATAGCCTTCGGCTAATTCTGGCATGTTTACATTTGTTTAAATGTTTTTATTAATGTGCAATGTCCCTGATCCTTAAACCTTTAAATAAAATAAATAAACACTGGTGTACATGTATACAAAAGCAACCACACACACACATACATTCATGACTCCTGACGTTGGAGATGTGTGTTTGATTTCCATGTTGAAAGTGATCACACAATGCTCTCAAAATTTATGTGAGGAAATTTTTCTAACTGCTCTGTGAGGTCTTGTCTAATGGCTCCAGGTCCAATGCAGTTCTTTAAAGTTGTATTTACTAGAACCTAAGGATGGACTGATTGCAGTTTTCAGGAGTTCAAAGGTCGAAATTATAGGTCCCAGGAAAAAAAAATAAAAAACCTTTCATCCATTGCTGAAGACTAATTCATTAAATATGACACAAATTGTTAAAACTCAAACTGTGCTTTCTGGGAATTGTAGATGTTTTTATTGGAATAATACTCAACACAAAAATGAACCACACAACAATTCACAATGTTGATTAGAAAACAGTAAGTATACCAAAAGCACATGTCCATGACCCTTACAAAGAGGAGGAGAGAGAGGGTGTGGATGCAGAGTGAAGTATGTCTTTTTGGCCTGACATCTCTTAATTACAGTTTCCTTTAAGAGAGTGAGTCAGAAACAGAGAGGAGAGAGAGAGAGAGTGAACAGTGAAGAGTGGAGCCGCATCTGGAAGTCTCTGGTCTCAGGATTTACTCAGGAGGAATGACTCTACCACCTACAAGGTATGTATAAGTTTAATTTGCTTCATATATTGTAAAAGTATTTAAGATAATCAGTAAAATATTATCTATTTTTTGAAATCGAGAATTGCAAGAGAATTTGATCATTGCATGCCAGTAACAAAAAATATATATATACATTTTGTGACAGCTAGTGTTGTCAAGACTTGTTGTGAGAGAGAATAATAAGAACTAAAGAAATTCAGAGAGATCAACCCAGTAGAAATGTGTCTTGTTATGTCTCTCAAAGAGGTTTGCTGTTTCATGCGTCACTGAGCAGCACTAGTAGGCTACATTGTGTCTCTAGAGTAGAAACTTGAATGGAAATATTGACTGTAACATACAGTATCTTATATTAAAGCTAAATATAAGAAGATAGATAAATGCCAAATATCTGGCATTTGTAAATTTGCAACTGGAGCTTCTGGATTCAATTTGTCTCCAGGCACAGGACAGGTTTCTCCTCCTTACAGTGAAAATTAACTTTAATGTGACGCATGGTTTGAAGTTTGCTCTTCAAAGAAATACAGTTGACTGGGGCATAATAATGGTTCAGAATAAAACAAATTCTCAGTCAAGTTAGATGTATGACATATACATATACTGTAGGAAATCTCATACAGCATTGTGCAGAGCAAGCACCAATCAATCAAGCACCCTCAAGGGAACAGAAGACCGACCAGAGCTGAGCCTGTTGCTCATTAGTGGTCATTGTTCTGAGGGGCTCAGTTACAATTGAAATTAATGACTGCTGGGAGGGCTGACTGGTTGCGTGTACAAGTTTAGTCTGCTCTGCAGCAGTTAGTGACTCAATTTACAGTAGCTGATATACTTGGATGTGTAGGTGGTTATCAGCTGAACAGCAGTAATTGTGCAAGCTCAAAGTTGTTGTTTTTTGTAATGCTGGCTTGTGTTGTTTTAGTGGACTACAAATGACAGTTGTACAAGCAAATGTGTTTTTACTTTATTCTACAAAGATGGCATGAACTATAGTATATAAAGTAGGGCATTATGTTTCTCTGCTGTTATCACTGATGATATACTGTAACTGGGGCTGGAAAAGATAATTGGAAGAGCTGCTGGTGGATCAGTTTCACTAGTTTTGGATGGCACAGTGCAGCAGTGGTTTGCACTGTTGCAGAAGGTTCTGGGTTTGATTCAGAGGGCTAGGTGCATAAAACTTGTTGCATTTGCATAATTCTGCCTGTGCCTGCATGTGTTCTATGACATGTGAGGTTTGTTTATCTGTATGCAGTATGTCATCCCTGTCATAGACAAATATGTGCAGGGTGTTACCTGCAACCATGCTCAGATAACCAGTAGCCAATACATGGATGAACAAAGCTCTGTATCCGGTCTTTAAGTTAGTCTAAACTAAACTGCAGCTTATGACATAAGTCAATCAATCTCATCTAACTCTCACCAAGAGGTCAATAAACATATTTGCCCATGTTTAATTGTCCTTTTTTTTTATGTTTTTCACAGTATCCCAGTCCTCAGCACCACAGGTTTCTATGGAGACCAAAACGACACCAATGGCACCGAGTGTCCTGAGCATTATGACTGGGCGTGGCTCACCACCGGTCAGCCAGTGTATATCCTGCTCATCTCTGTGCTGGGAATCGTGTTTAATGTGTTTGTCCTGATGGTTTTCTGTCTCCACAAGAAGGCCTGCACTGTGCCGGAAATCTACTTGAGTAACTTGGCCGCCGCGGACCTTGTCCTGGTTTCCTGTTTGCCCTTCTGGGCCGTAAACGTATCCAATGGTTTCAACTGGCCCTTTGGTCAGTTCCTGTGCAAACTCATCAACCTGGGCATTAAGATGAATGTCTACTGCAGCCTATACTTCCTCATTCTGATCGGCATAGATCGCTATTTGGCATTAGTTCATACAATGTCCCATGGCAGAATGCGTAGGCCAAAGTACGCCAAACTGGGCTGTCTGCTGATGTGGGGTTTTGGTTTGCTCCTGAGTATCCCCACAATGGTCTACCGGGAGGTGAAATATTTCCCGCAGTATGATGTTCACGCATGTTTTCTCAACTACCCAAACCACACCGTAGAGCTGCTCTGGGATGGGATGTTGATTGTTTTTATCTTCATCATCCCAATTTCGATCATCACATTCTGCACTGTCAGAATTATTAAGGCTTTGAAAAAACAGGCAATAGAGCGGTTCAGTGCTGAGAAAACAGAGCAGAGGGCCACCACTCTGATGCTGGCAGTGCTCCTGGCCTTTCTTATCTGCTGGTTGCCATTCCACGTGGTCACCACACTGGACGTTCTCCTGAGAGCTGAGGTGCTCAGTGGTTGTCGGTTTTTGGCTGTCCTGGAAATCTGCAACCAGATCTTCACCTACCTAGCCTTCTTCAACAGTGTCCTCAACCCCATCCTATATGTCATCGTAGGAAAGAACTTCAGGAAAAAAGTCAGGGAAGTTTTCAAGCAGTGGAGCTTTAAGAGAACAATGATGTTGGATTCAACACGCTCAAACCAGTCCTCTACTCTAAAGACTGCAGTATAATATAGTGCTGTCATTTTCAGACATTATTTCAGAAGCTGTTTTATAATCTCGTGACATGTTAAGTGCCTGGATGAGCAGATGTGATTGTCTGGTAATGGGACCAAACTATGTTTCCTCAAATCAATCTCTGAAGAGATGTCTTTTCAAAAAGATAAATCAACAAAGGTGTTATTCTGTGTCATCTATTCTAAATGGATATATGTGACTTAGCATAACCTGTAAAACCTATAACTACAAGTTTATAACAGTTCCACAACAAACTACACCTTGTCTATTGTTGCAAACATTGTCAAATACCAGGGTTGTAAATGTATAGGTTGTTTCAGCAAAAGTTTATGTAAACACAGTTTTCATACTCTTTCTTTTAGTTCTGATAACACAGATTGTAAATAAAATGTAGATATGTTTCCTTCTTAACACTGTAGATTCAAATAAAATCTGGTTTTATAGATGTCACATTGGATCTTTATCTTCTTTTAAAATGTTGAGCATACATGTGGAAATGTAGAGTCTCCTACTGCTTTGCTAAGTGATTTTTGATGTTTCTGACTCATTGTCTGCTGAGTTAAAAACAGGATTCTGTTCAAGAGTTTCCAGTGGTGACACACAAACATGCTCCTTTCTTCATTGGCTGTATAGTGACCAGTTGTCTCATCATACATTTCTCGCCACCCCACCATTTAATGGCCCAATGTTGACTCAGTGTGGGTTGTGGGCAAGAGTACACTCCTATTTGTCCCCAGAATGAAGGCATGTGATGCCAAACAGGAAATCTTTGTTAGGAGTCAGACTTTACCACTATTGCAAGAGCTGAAAATTGTTGTGGAACAAAAAACATGCAGGCTGACAAATTTACCTCAAATGGCCTCTAACGGCCAAATGGAATAGGCCAAAAATACACAGTTAGACATGTTTTCATGTATTTTTCTATTTTTCTTGGCCTGTGAGGATTGTGACTCTGTGTTTTTACTCTCTTCTTTCAAATCTCAAATACTTTTTTCTTTGTTCAAAAGTGTTGAATCAGACAAGATGGAAACAATGCACTATATCTACATATCGAAAAAGATGTGTTTATTTTTGTAGTGAGCTTTCCCTACACACAGTTTCCATTGTATTCTATCTGTTCATTACCTCTTGCTTCAAACCAGATGGGTTCAAGTTCAATCACAGAGCAGCCTGTTGCTGTGAGTGCTGACTACTTAACCTGTGAAAGAAAGCTGCTGAATCGTTAGCAGGGGTTGATAAAAGTTGAGTAAAAAGTAGTTGTTGTAGTTGAAACCTTTCTACTTTCTGTATGAAAATCACAAACACTATAACCCATATGTGCTTATATGGGATGATGGAATGATTTTCAAATATCACTTGACATCTGCTTTAACAATCCAAAAGTCCAAAGGTTTTATTCTTATAAAATGTATAAATATGGACTGTGTCTGCAGCATTATTATTATTGTTAATTAATTTACACTTCCATAGACAATAGGGAGGATTTGACCTTAAATATATAAGTTGGTGCTGTGTGTATACTGTATCTGTGTGTGTCCATCCATCTGCTGCTAAGCTTCTGCTCTTTCATGATGGTATGTTTGTGCTGTGTGGTCTGACTGATAAACTGCCATTATCCACACTCCATTAAATCAATTATGCCTTTACACTTAGAACTCGAATCACGACGTGAAGGTAGCAACACATACATCACACCTGTGTTGACACAGATAAGAGGTTTTACTGGTATATATATTCATGATGACAGCACCCTCATGTCTCCAACTCTAAAACAGGCTGAAGAGTGACTTATGGAGAGTGCCACAACGTCTGAGCTTGTCTGCAACCACACAGATGCGTGGGACTGGGTGTATACCATGCAGCCAGCCTACATGTCCGTCATCTGCGCTCTCGGAGTGATCGGCAACTCCTTTGTGCTTTGCGTGTTCTGTCTCCAGAAGCATCGCAGCTCTGTGGCCGACATCTACCTGTGCAACCTGGCAGTGGCGGATCTCCTCATGGTGTTGTGTCTGCCGTTTTGGGTGGCAACTATCATCGACAGGTTTCACTGGCGGTTTGGAGAGCCCATGTGCCAATTTATCAATATTGTCATTGGGATGAATTACTACTGCAGTGTGTTGTTTCTTACGCTCGTGAGTGTGGACAGATACCTGGCCCTCACCAGACCGCTGTCCCAGGGGAGGGAACGACGGGCCTTCTGGGCACGTGGGATTTGCTTCTGTATCTGGATTGCTGGAATTCTGTTCAGCTTCCCTGCTCTACTCTTCCGCTCTGTACAGTTCTTTCCTCATTTGGGGATTGATGCGTGCTACCTAGCATACCCCCATGAAGGCTGGAGACTGCGCTACAACATGACTGTCAGCATAGTAGGCTTCCTTATCCCTGTTCCAATTGTATCCTTCTGTAGTTACCACATCACTAAAGTAATCCGTAGTAGCCAGAAAATGAGGAAATGCAGCAGCGGGAGAGTGGAGAGGAAGGCAGCATATCTCGTCCTTGTTGTTCTGGCTGTGTTTATCATCTGCTGGCTGCCCTACCAGGTTCTGATCATCTTGGACACTTTGGATCATTATGGAGTCATCTCTGGATGTACCTGGGCATATGTACTGGACATTGGCAACCAGTTAGCGACTTACCTCGGCTACAGTAACAGCTCATTGAATCCTTTCCTGTATGTGATTGTGGGGAAGCACTTCAAGCAGAGGGCAAGGGAAGTGTTTAGACCGTTGCTGTGCAGGAGGAAACAGCAGTGGAGAAAATCTCATCATTCCAATGTTAACTCTAAACAAACTGACAGCAGTAAAATTTAAATTCCATCAACACGGGAAATTAGTTAGATGAAGTTGATAGCTGGTGAACTAAGCTATATTTAGTAGAAGTTTAAGTTTAACTTGTTGTCCAGTTGCTTTTGATTTAAACCTTATTTTTGTGGAAACTAAATATAGCTTAGCTCATATAACAGGTCATCATTATCCCCAAGGAAGTTTAAATCAAAAGCAACTGGACTTGTTGTCTTTGGGGATGACGATGACCTGGACAAATGAGAATATTCACAGGCTTGCCACAAAAATAAGGATTTTTTTGGCATGCACCCCACAACATCTCTTTTTTTATTTTATTTTTTTTACTTTGATTTAGTACACATTAAACAGATATGTTGTGATTTAAGTGTATTTTACTTACCTGTTGGCGGAGCCAGGTTAGCTATTTCCGCATGTTTTCAGTCTTTATGCTAAGATAGGCTAATTGGCTTCATAGTCACTGCAAAGACAGAAGTGTGGTAGCCTATACATTTTCAACTCTATCTGGAAATCTGTTATATTTGGAAGAAAATTGGAAATAAACACCAGACTTATTTGTGTAACTAAGATGCATTTCCTTTTATTTGCATGTAACATGTTTCTGATGCAAAATAATTTTTGGCTTTCTTGAAGTGACAAAGAATTTCCAGGTGTAAAAACATTTGTAATGTTCAGGTATGTTAGTGTTAATGGATTGCATGGGCCTGCATTGTTGAGGTAAATTTACTCCAGAGGTTATGTTGACTATTATTTTCCATTACATTGTTTGTCGTCTTGAACTTAGTAGTTCCTCTCAGAAATGTCCCACTCATTGTTCCCAAACAAAGGCCAGCTTAATGTTGTGGTTTACCTCATGTTTATTTTCCAACAACAGCTTTCTTTTTAGTAGCAACAATCAGCCACTTGAGTGATTTTTCTATAGTTCCTCACGTGTTAAAGTCTAAAATTGGAAACTAAGAAACCATAATGTTTATGTATCATAGAGTTTATTATAGATTGAGCTAGTTACTTGGTGTGTCTGCTGCATTACCAACATAATAAGAAAAACATAAAAATCAACCACAAAGCATTTGGATCTCAGACAGAATTGTCAGCTAAGCCTTTGAAAAATGAAAATGTTATGGATTGTATCAACAATGTGTAAGTGTTGGTTTTTCTTAATAAAATATTGTATGTGACTATGAAGAATGGGATGTATGTGTTTTGATAAGAAAGGATAGGAATGCTAACACATTGGATGCCAGTTTCCATTTCAAAAGTGCTTAATAGACTAAACAATTTGCAAGTGTGCAGTTATAATTTTGACCATAAAAGGGATAGCACAGGCTCAACTTGTCATATTGTTTACAAGTTTGGCTATGACTTTGACTTTGACTTGGTTGAGTCATATGAGTTCTGTTATTGTTATCTTGAGTTAGGATGCAATTTTTTTTTTTTTTTTTTTTTTTTACTCCTCTCAACTCATCCAGTTGAAGTATAATAGAGTAAACTGAAATTAAATTGATAAGCAAAGCATTTAAGAGAGGATTTACAGACTGTATAAACAGAGACAGATTTGCATTACAATTGATAAAATAATACTTAATGGGGAATCATTTGGGTGTGTTGAGCAGTCGCCCTAGAGGCTATAGGGCTATAGTCCCCCGCTGGCCCTTTGCTGCGTGTCTTTCTCCCTCTCTGTCTCGTCAAAAAAGGAGTAAGAGCTAAAAAAAAAAAAAACTTAAAAAAAAACATAACATTATGAATCAGAATAGATTAACCTAGTTGTGATGAAGTCAGGCATCTGCAGTTTGGGCCTCTCTCTCCAGAACATTTGCTGCAGTGTCTCTGACATGTGCGCAAACCCGATTTGACTGTTTTATAAACAAGATGATCCACTGAACTCCTCAACCAAGGGTGTGGAAGAATGCAACTCTGTATACAAAAGGTCTTGTGTGTACTTTTACTATGAGCTCAGTGTACACAGATGAGCTTCGTCCCATGATTTTTAGCATTAGTATTTTGCCATAGGAGGAACATGTTCATGAAACATACGGTAAGAGCTCCTTATTTTCTGTCCTTTGTTTTTGTTGTTTTTGGTCTCAGAGTCAGTTCTTTGGAAAAGTCATACACAAAACAATATGTTTTACTAAGACTGAAAGACTGTGCAAAAAAATAATTGTTTAAGTTTCGTTGAACTAAAGGCAGACTTATTTAAGTGTGTGTCTGTTTCATCAGAAAACTAATGCGGCTGATCTGAACAAACATCGCTGACAATTTTATGTTCGGGATCTTTTTAGTCTTTGTTCATTTTATTGTAAGTATACTGATTTTTTTCTACGATGCAGCAGTTTTCAAAAATAACAACAGACCTTCAATTTTGTGTCCTAGACCATGGAACCAATGAAACTTGTTACTGTGGCAACACTGTGGTCTGAAAACAGCACAACATCCCTGCCAGTGGGTCCATCAGAGGCTCCAATGTCTGAAGACTGGGAGCTTGTCCGCTCTGTTGTGCCCCCATACATCTTCATCTTAAGCCTGTTAGGCCTTCTCTTTAACAGCTTTGTCCTGGTGGTGTTTGTAGCCCACAAGGATCGACTGACTGTAGCAGAGATCTTCCTGAGCAACCTGGCACTGGCTGACTTCATTCTCCTGTGTGGCCTCCCTTTCTGGGCAATGTACATCCTCAACGACTTTGACTGGCTATACGGAGACGCCTTATGCAAACTGGTCAACTCCATCATCATCATCAATTTCTACACTAGCATCTACACCCTTGTCATGATAAGTGTCGATCGCTACCTAGCATTTGTGAAGACCATGAAAGCCAGAGGGTTGAGACGGACGCTTTATGCCAAGGTGGCCTGCTTCTTTATGTGGATACTAGGGATCATAATGAGCACACCAACTATGGTTCACAGAAAAGTCAAGTTCATCAAGGAGTATAACACAACATCCTGCATATTGGATTACTCTTATGATAGCTCTTGGAAGTTAGCCCATCAGATCCTGTTGAACGCGGTGGGATTTGTACTCCCTGTTCTGGTCATTGTTTTCAGCAGTGGGAACATAATCAAAGCTTTAGCTCAGAGGAGGGAGAGTATAGGTTTTAATGACGTTAATGACACAAAGGCCACAGTACTTGTCTACTCTGTCACACTACTATTCTTAGTGTGCTGGGGTCCTTTCCAGGTATTCACCTTCCTAGACACACTCTGTGACCTGCATGTGTTGGATGAGAGGCTGTGGTCTCACACTCTCAACGCTGGACATGATGTTTCAGTGTATCTGGCCTTTGTCAACAGTACCCTCAATCCACTGCTGTATGTTTTCTCAGGGCAGTACTTTAGAAGGAAAGTTAGTGACATCTACAGGAGGACCAGACATCACCGCAGAGGATCAGACATGACCACACATCAACGATCTCTTGTGTCCACTTACATCAACAGGACAGAGCAAATTAAGCCTGTGGTCATTTTTAATGCAAAGGTTCAGATTTGATGCTTATTCTTTGATATCCTGTGGTCACTTCCATTTCTGCTCATGGGTAAAGTTTTCTTTTTTTTTTAAACAATATTTTATTAAGTTTTTACATAGAAAACATACACATAACAATGACCAAAGCAATAGCAAATAATGTATAAGTGTACAGTACTATACAACAAAGCAATCAAAAGATGAGGGGGAAAAAAATAATACAAATAAAACAGTAGTAACAGAAGTAAAAACAAATAAATACCTGAAAAAGCAGCAGGAGTGATGAACTGCAAGTTATTGTAACATGCTCATCCTCCAAAAATTCAAAAAAAAGGTTTCCATACTTTAACAGTTTTATTTTCCCTCTATGTAATATCTAACGCAAGGTATGTTGCAATCTCCTTCAGCCATAATTTTACAGAGGGTAATTCAAAATTTTTCCATAAAAGAGCAATCACTCTTCTAGCTTGAAGAGCTTGTTTAGAATTGACAACCACATTTTCAGGGTATATACCCCGGATACAAAGTTTCGCTTGCAGGGGAACGTTCTTACCCACCATCTGGGAAATGGGCCCCATCATATTCTGCCAAAATGATTGTACTTTTGAGCATTCTCAAACACAATGGAATAGTGGTTTTCTTTTGCTAATGAGTAAAGTTAATACACAGGATGCGACTCAAACTGTTATGTCATGAGACTTGATATGATAATGCTCCTCTTATATGGTTATAAAATGCTATTAGATGATGTATAATATTGCTTTGCCAGTTAGGGTTGAAAAAAGAGATAATGGACGTAATCTGTAGGAGGAAATTTGGAGTCAAGTTACAGTTTGCAGTGTCTGTAGTGGCACTTACGTCTTATTTCATGGACACAGCATGTATCTGTATCATCTGTGTCTGTCCCTGTCCCTTGACTTGTGTTTAAATATAAAAACACAAAGGTAAACCCATCTTATCTTCACTTGTATCTAGAGTTTTTTATCTAATGTTTTTCCTTGTTTGTTATGGTCCCACGGTTACATACATTTCCAGAGCTCTATGATCTAAATCTAATGAACAATTGCAGTTGATTATTTTAATTGAATCTTGTTTTTGTTGTGGTCCTCCCATTTCCCTAGCTTGCTATTATTCTGGAGTAAAAAATAAAGTTGATAGAGGGAATGACTATGTTTTTTGTCAAGAGTTCCTTTATTTCTCTCACTCAAAAATATCCATTGTAGTTGTTGAATATGTTTGACAGTGTTTATTTATGGATGAACTGGAACCAAATTTTCCAGATGCTCAAGATCAGTGCTCTTGTTTGGCATGACACTGATTGTAATATTGTACAGTACTGTATGTGGCTTTGTAAGGTGGTGCAGTTTTGTGTTAAATTCTAGACCAGCTAAGTTATTTTCTAAAAACATGTCGGCTAGGTTAATCCTCCAGTCAGCGCCCCTGACCAAAGGCACTGGCTCATAATCTGGAGTTGGTCCCCGGGCGCCGCACCGTGGCTGCCCACTGCTCCTCAGGGATGGGTTAAATGCAGAGAAAGAATTTCACTGTACTAGCTGTATATGTGACAAATAAAGTACCTTTACCTACCTTTACCTTTACCTTCTTTCTTGTTGCCTGTGACAGTATAGAGACAAAAAGCCTGAAATTGTAAGGCTGAGATGAAAAAGTATATTGTATTTAATGCTTGTTGTATACAGTATATACAGTACCAACAGATATTGCAGATATTCTATTTCATGTATAAAGTATGCAAAAACCTAAAGACCTTAGGCTGTAATGCATTTCAACTTAAGTTTATGACTTTACAGTGCAGTCTGAAAATTAAAAACTGTAATTTTAAATAAAATGAACTTAAAATAAGCACACATACAAATTTACATTGTGAAGCATATTTTCACCTGCTGTTAATGTTTTTGTATTCAGGTGTAGGTTAGCTGGACATGTAGGCTGCATAGATTTATGAACTCAAAGTGAGATTGTTTCAATGGTTATTTTGTATACACTGGACACTGTTGAAACTGTCTTTTCTTCTTCTTCTTTTGTTTCATTTCATGCCATTAGACTTATTAAAAACATCCCTGCTAGCCAGAGTTGTTATATGACATCACTGAATGAGTTTAAACAAAATAATAATTTCAATCCCTCTGTTTTCTGGTGCTTATCCAAGTCTAAGTCACAGAAGGGATTAGTATTACAAATTCCTGCCTTGTGGTAATGTTAGGGTAATCCTACAAAGAAAATGTGAAGACAGGAGGATTATGTTACAGGTATTAAATCAGTTTTATTGGCGTATTAAAGGCTTCCATTGAGAAACCTCCACAGCCAGGTGAAGTGTATGAAACTCTGACCTTAAACACAATCTGTTGAGATTAAATATCTCTGAAAAACAAGAGACTTTAAACAAAGATACAGGCTGTGCATACAAGTCTCTGAGAAGAGGTGAAAGGAGGAGCTTATGAACCAAAACACTCTTGTTGTGTCTTCTAAGTCAGACACAGAAGACTGTAGCAGGTTGAGTGTCGCTGGGAATTTTGACTCCTTTCACGTGGAATTTCTTGAGAAGAATGGCTTTTCTGCCCACAAGGTATGCACGAGGTTCATTATGTTTTTGCATTGTCTTTCTATATTTTACTTTTCATCACTGTTGAATATGAAAGGGTCATTAAAGTTTTCATACTGTTCAATATGATCAGTAGTCTGTGTTTTTTTCAACCTTTATTTTACCAGTAGTCTGTGTTAATGTAACAATGTAAACCAGCTTCATGAAACTGCTCACATAGACACCAAAAGATACAAGACACCACAAGACCAAAGTTACTTTCGTTAACAGAAAATTATTTTTTCCAGACAGGCACAGCTTGTTCAGAAAAGTTGGGCCAGGTTTTCAAACTCAGTCTTTTCGTCTTACCAAACTGCAGCTTTGTTTCTGCATTTGTCTCAGTGTGTTCTGTGTCAATCAATGATGTCAATATAAACAGCTACTGATCAGCATTTAACATTTCATTAACACTGTATAGAAGGCAATAACTGTCAAAATGTCATTATTCTAGTTTGCATGTCTATGGTTGATACATAGAGCAACATGCACGAGTTTCCTGTAAAATCACCACTCCAGCCTCTTTATTGTGAAATAAAAATAAATAAAAGTGGTCAGACCTTAACAGCTGTAGCTGTGCAACAGCTGTGCAACAGTTTTCTTGTCATAATAACTCTTAGAACTGTAATACTTCTGTTCTTCTGTATTAGTCATTGTTAGAGCACAGCAGATGACCTGAATTAAGTTTTAGTATCATTAAATATTTCTCATTATTACTTGGGCTGGTGATTTTTTTTTAAAGCAATTTTAAAACTGTTTTGTCATGTTTGCATTATTTTAATGTTTTGCCTTGTTTGCTGTCCTCCAGCATCCCCACTACCTTCAGTCCTGCACCTATGCATGACAACCAAAACATCACAAAAAACATTGAACAACAATGTATTTTTGAACCACCAGAGGATTGGACCTACACTGTGCAGGCAGTCTATATCCTGACCATCTGTGTGCTGGGAATCATTTTCAATGTGTTTGTCCTGATGGTTTACTGTCTCCACAAGAAGGCCTGCACTGTGGCAGAGATCTACCTGAGCAACTTGGCTGCTGCAGACCTCATCCTGGTATCCTGTGTGACCTTTTATGCTAAATACACTGCTGATAAATACGACTGGTCCTTTGGTATTACCATGTGCCGACTGATTCCCCTCGGCATCGTAATGAACCTCTACTGCAGCACCTACTTCCTTGTTCTGATCAGCATTGATCGTTACCTGGCACTGGTGCACCCAATGTCCTATGACAGAATGCGTAGGCCAAAGTATGCCAAACTGGCTTGTTTGCTGGTATGGGCTTCTGGCTTGCTCTTGGGTATCCCAGTTCTCATGTATAGGCAAGTGATGCTTTTGCCTAACTCCAAGACAGTATGCTTTATTAAATACCCAAGCACAGATATAGAGCTGTCGTTTGAGGGAGTACTGACTTCTCTAATCTTCATCATCCCCATCTTAATAATTTCCTTTTGTACTTTCAAAATCATTCAAGCCCTAAATAACCATTTAGAATCTCATAACACAGAACGTAAGGCCACCACTCTTGTCCTGGCAGTCCTTGTGGCGTTCCTGGTCTGCTGGTTACCATTCCACATAGTGAAAATAATAGATATGATAAAAACTGCGAAAATCTTGGGAGGGTGCAAGCTTATGAACATCATATATATCAGCAAACAGGTCGTCATCTACCTAGGCTTTTTCAACAGTGTTCTCAATCCCATCCTCTATGTTATCGTAGGAAAAAAATTCCGGAAGAAAGTTAAGGAACTCTTCAAGCAGTGGAACGTTCAGAGAACATCGACCTTCAGCCTTGAATCTGCACGCACACACCTATCAAGAAGTGATAAAGTTGTGCATGCCTCAGGCTGATAAAAAATTGGATCTTTTAAATAAGCATGCATGTTTACTTTAGATGCATGATGTTTGATCTGGAGGGATACCCATCAGATCCTGTTCATCAAGATAAAGTATGACCCCCTATGTCTGTCATTATTTGTTCTGATTGGACCATAATTCAGGGTTTCGGCAAAGTGGAGGAACAGTTTATGTGTTCAGTATATGCAGGATTCACCGTGCTGGGACCTGCTTCCAATCTTATCTTCCTTCTTATCTTCCTTCCTGTTTCATCTGGGCAACATGAGGAAAGTTAACAGAAACAGAAACAGAAAGAGGACAGGACGTCAACACAGAGGATGTCAAATAATTATGTCAAATATATGTACCGTATCTACCATTTTAACAGTTATATTACACAGCTGTTGCTGAAAATGCTTTCAGGCTCAACACAATAATAACACTGCTACATTATTAAACAACTGTGCCAGGCTCTGCGTTATACTGCAGAAGTAATGGCCATAAACTGAAATGGAAATAATGTACAAAAGAGATGGAAATGATGTGTGCACAGAAAGTGTTAAAGTCTAATGATGGGATGTTCCATGTGACTATTCATGCCTGCATCTATTTCTCTGTATGTTGTAACTTGTACCAATTGATATTATGATTATGATTCTAAGTCATAATGATATTACTCTGTATAACTGTATACTGATAATGTAACTCTTGCATTTACGTTCCCACTCCACACTGTATATTTGCATATTTGTATAAATGTGTGTTGTTTGTTTACTTCAGTCACACAGTCACAGTAACCTGAGAAGTGACTCAAACTGGAGTCTGTTTGCACTTTACTGTGTCTGTAATAGATTATCAGTTGTGGGCCTCTTGCATAATCATTATAATGTAACACCTGGCATGGCACAAATACAGTAGTAAAATCGTTGGTCACCATTGCAAAGTTTGTAAGAGGATTTCCACACTGAATAAGGTTGTGTCTTGTTTTTCATGACGTCCACTTTATTTGGAAGTAAATAAAAAGTTCACTCACCACATTGGCTTGAGGACCACATTCCTGAAGAAAACTGCATGCACACACACAACAGTGGTAAGAGCTGACCTAAATCATATATTAACTCTTATGATCTCTATTGGGATGAATTATTACTGCAGTCTGTTTATTCTTACGCCTGTGAGTGCGGATCACACCGGATTTGCTTCGGCATCTGGATTGCTGGAATTGTGCTCAGCTTCCTTGCTATACTCTTCCACTCTGTGCAGTTGTACCCTCATCTAGGGATTGGTGCATGATGATAATAATAATTCATTAGACTTGTATAGCGCTTTTCAAGAACCCAAAAATGCTTACATAGAAACAAGAGAAGGGTGTAGTGACAGACCGGGGGGACAAGCAGAAGACAACACAAACAGGTACAACGACAGTTACAGGTGAAAGCATGATTACTCCTCCCAATATTTTTGCGTGTTCTGGTAGAAACGCCCATTTGGATATTCATCAAGACAAACACGCTACTGTAAATGGATTGTGCATACTATTTTGCCCATTTGAGAGAGCAATCCTTGGTGCACCGGGTTAGTAGATCAGCTTCAACATGTGTTTGCAATCAAGGTTGCACACGTTTTTACAAAAGCTAACATTTAGTATAGGGCCCTGTGTGTCTATTGGCATATACATTTGTGTTGTTTGTTTTCTTCAGTCACATAGTCACAGCAACCTGATGAGGAGTAGTGACTCACACAGTCACACTGGAGTCTGTTTACACTTTACTGTGTCTGTAATCAGTTGTGGAACTGGTATGGCACAAATGCAGCAGTAAAATCATTTGTCACCATTGCAAAGTTTGTAAGAGGATTTCCACACTGAATATGGTGGTTTCTAATTTTTCATGACGTCCACTTTATTTGGAGGTAAATTAAAAGTGAGTTCACTCACTTGAGGACCACATTCCTGAAGAAAACTGCATGCACACACAACAGTGGTAAATAGAGCTGACCTAAATCATACTGTAGGCTATATCAACTCTTATTATTTCTATTTTGATGCATTATTACTGCAGTGTGTTTATTCTTACGCGTCTTAGTGCGGACAGATACCTGGCCCTCACCCCACTGGATTTGCTTTGGTATCTGGATTGCTGGAATTGTGCTCAGCTTCCTTGCTATACTCTTCCACTCAGTTGTTCCCTCATCTAGCAATTGGTGCATGCTACTTAGCATACCCTCATGAAGGCTGGGGACTGTGCTACAACATGACTGTCAGCATAGTAGGCTTCCTTATCTCTGTTCCAATTGTATCCTGCTGTAGTTGCCACATCACCTAAGTAATCAGTAGCAGCCAGAAGATGAGAAAATGCAGCAGGGGGAGTGTGGAGAGGAAAGGAGCATACCGTGCCCTTGATGTTCTGGCTGTGTTTATCATCTGCTACTGCTCCACACCCTCCCAATCTCAGCAGGGATTGGCTTCAGCCTTCATCACAGATACTGTAATGGATGGATGGATGGATGGATGGATGGATGGATGGATGGATGGA
The DNA here is from genome assembly GCF_905171665.1 of Trachurus trachurus. NCBI lineage: Eukaryota > Metazoa > Chordata > Actinopteri > Carangiformes > Carangidae > Trachurus > Trachurus trachurus. The sequence continues at coordinate 13,255,273 of NC_139907.1, read as the reverse complement.
TGGATGGATGGATGGATGGATGGATGGATGGATGGATGGATGGATGGATGGGTGATAGTATGCTAACATCACACTTTGGGCATCTTACCACATGGATTGAATGCTGTCATGTTTCAACTGAAAACTTGTCATTAATTCTAAAATAAATCTATCTGATAAACCCAAGAATATGTTTTTATTTTGATATATCAGACTGACATTTGGCAGTGGTAAAATCTCATGTATAACTAATTGTATAGTAGCCATTTACTCTACAGCATGTTCCCACTTGACATCCGTTTCCAGGGCTCTAATGAACAATCACAGTTAATTACTTTAATTGAATCTCGTTTTTGTTGTGGTCCTCCCGCAACAAAAACAGATGAATTGGAATAGAATTTTCTAGATGCCCAATATTGGTGCTCTCATTTGGCATGGCACTGATTCCCTCTGGATTTTCACTAGCTGCTCTTGTGCCACAGTCAGTTTGGTGAGAAGAAAGAGGCAGCGGTAATACTGTAGGTGGTCTTGTAAGATGGTGCAGCTGTTTTCCCACCACCAATTTCACAAACTGAAAAAGATCAAGGATTCCATAAATCTCTCCTTTTTTAACAACAGGCATTTTGACTTGAGCACAAGTGATAATATAGGTTTGTGTCTTTCTGGTTGCCTGCAGCAACGAGACAAAAATTAAGATGAAATATCTCTGAAAAACAAAAAACTGCAGAGACATATAAGGCTACAAGAAGAGGAAGGAAAAGAGGAATGGAAAGAGAAGGGAAGGAGGAGCTTATGAACCGATACACATTAATACCAGCTCTCTTTGTCTTTTAAGAGAGCAAGTCAGACACAGAAGACTGTAGCAGACGCCACTGGTTGAGTGGAGCTGGGAATTTAAACACCCTACACGTGGACTTTGTTTGGAAAATGACTCTTCTGCCCACAAAGTAAGGTTCATTAGGTTTTTGTATTGCTTTTCTATCTTTTAATTTCTGTCACAGTTATGCAAGGGTCATCAAAAATGTAATGTTCCTTTCTGTTCATCATCAGTAGTGGTCTGTGTTAATCTAACAATGTAAGCAAGCTTTAAAAAAAACTAAATACAAGACACCACAAGACCAAAGTGACTATCTTGAACAGAAAATTATTTTATCCAAATAGGCACAGCCTCTTCAGAAAAGTTAGACAGGTTTCCAAGTCCTTTGGTCATACCAAGCTGCAGCTTTGTTTCTGCATTTGTCTCAACATGTTCTGTGTCAATCAGTGATGTTTATATAAGCAGCTACTTAACATTCTATTAACACTTAAGAGAAATATGGATGCAATAACTGTCAAACAATTTCAGTATTCTAGTTTGCATGTTTATGGTTGATACACAGAACCACCGGCACTAAAAGGTACTAAACTATTTTAACAATAGTTTATTGTAAAAAAAAAAAAAAAAAAATTAAAGTGGAACTTGCTATAGACATATTACGCTGAATTTGTAAAGTCAGTATTGTGGAACATTAGGCAAGGCAAGGCATCTTTATTTATATAATGCATTTCATACCAAGGGGCAACTCAGTGTGCTGTTGTTAAAGCACAGCAGATGATGTGAATTAAGTTTTAGTATCATTAAATATTTCTTATGGTTACTTGGGCCTCTGGGTTTCTCAGTATGCTATACTAGTTTTTGAAAAACAAAAATGCTGGTGATTCTTTTCTCTTTTTTTTTATCTTAAAACAGTTTGTTTTGTCATGTTTGTATTATTTTAATGTTTTGCCTTGTTTGCTGTCCTCCAGCATCCCCACTAACTTCAGTCCTGCGCCTATGCATGACGACCGAAACATCACGAAAAGCAATACACAACAATGTCGTTTTGAACTACCGGAGGATTGGACCTACACTGCTCTGGCAGTCTATATCCTGACCATCTGTGTGCTGGGAATCATTTTCAATGTGTTTGTCCTGATGGTTTACTGTCTCCACAAGAAGGCCTGCACTGTGGCTGAGATCTACCTGAGCAACTTGGCTGCTGCAGACCTCATCCTGGTGTCCTGTGCGACCTTTTATGCTAAGTATGCAGCTGACAAATACGACTGGACCTTTGGTAGTACCATGTGCCGACTGATTCCCCTCGGCATCGTAATGAACCTCTACTGCAGCACCTACTTCCTTGTTCTGATCAGCATTGATCGTTATCTGGCACTGGTGCACCCACTGTCCCACGACAGAATGCGTAGGCCAAGATATGTCAAACTGGCTTGTTTTCTGGTATGGGCTTTTGGCTTTCTCTTGGCTATCCCAATACTCATGTATAGGCAAGTGATGCTTTTGCCTAACTCCAAGACAGCATGCTTTATTAAATACCCAAGCACAGATATAGAGGTGTTGTGTGAGGGAGTACTGATTTTTCTAATCTTCATCATCCCCATCTTAATAATTTCCTTTTGTACTTTCAAAATCATTCAAGCCCTAAATAACCGTTTAGATTCTCATAACAGAGAGCGTAAGGCCACCACTCTTGTCCTGGCAGTCCTCGTGGCGTTCCTGGTCTGCTGGTTACCATTCCACGTGGTGAAGATAATAGAAATGCTTAAAACAGCGAAAATCTTGGGAGGGTGCAAGCTTCTGAAATTCATATATATCAGCAAACAGGTCGTCACCTACCTAGGCTTTTTCAACAGTGCTCTCAATCCCATCCTCTATGTTATCGTAGGAAAAAAATTCAGGAAGAAAGTTAAGGAACTCTTCACACAGTGGAACATTCAGAGAACATCGACCTTCAGCCTTGAATCTGCACGCACACACCTATCAAGAAGTGATAAAGTTGTGCATGCCTCAGGCTGATAAAAGATTGGATCTTTAAAATAAGCATGCATGTTTACTTCAGATGCATGATGTTTGATTTGGAGGGATACCCATCAGATCCTGTTCATCAAGATAAAGTATGACACCCTCTGTCTTTCATTATTTGTTCCAATTGGACCATAATCCAGGGTTTTGGCAAAGTGGAGGGACAGTTTATGTGTTCAGTATATGCTGGATTCACCGCGCTGGGACCTGCTTCAAATCTTAAACCTCCCTTCCTGTTTCATCTGGGCAACATGAGGAAAGTTAAACAGAAAGAGGACAGGACGTCAACACAGAGGATGTCAAAACTCAGGGTGTGGTGACTTTACAGGATATGGATCTCAAATAAATGTATCTACCATTTTAACTGTTATATCACACAGCTGTTGCTGAAAATGCTTTCAGGCTCAACACAATAATAACACTGCTACATTAATAAACAACTGTGCCAGACTCTGCATTATACTGCAGAAGTAATGGCCATAAATTGAAATTGAAATAATGTACAAAGGAAATGGAAATGATGTGTGCACAGAAAGTGTTAAAGACTAATGATGGGATGTTCCATGTAACTATATATGCCTGCATCTATTTCTCTGCATGTTGTTACTTGTACCGATTGATATTATGATTATGATTCTAAGTCATTCTGATATTACTCTGTATAACTGTATACTGACAATGTAACTCTTGCATTTACGTTCCCACTACACACTGTGTGTATATTTTCATATTTGTATAAATGTGAGTTGTTTGTTTACTTCAGTCACACAGTCACAGTAACCTGAGAAGTGACTCAAACTGGAGTCTGTTTGCACTTTACTGTGTCTGTAATAGTTAGGGTTAGGGTTCAGTTGTTGAACTCCACACCGAATATGGTGGTTTCTTATTTTTCTTGACGTCTACTTTATGTGTTAGTAAATAAAAAGTGAGTTCACTCACCACATTGGCTTGAGGCCCACATTACTGAAGAAAACTGCATGCACACACAACAGTTGTAAATAGAGCTGGTCTAAATCAGATCCCTCATGAAAGCTGGAGACTGCGCTACAACATGACTGTCAGCATATACGTTTGGCTTCCTTATCCTGTAGATATTAGCCAGAAGATGAGAAAATGCAGAGAGGAAGGCAGCATACCTAGTCCTTGTTGTTCTGGCTATGTTTATCATCTTCTGGCTGCCCTACTACCAGTGAGCGACAGTGAGCAACTTACCCCGGCTTGTCTCACACTCCTACACACAATGAAGGGGAATGATGTTTCAGTGTATCTGGCCTTCGTCAACAGTACTCTCAATCCATATGTTTTCTCATAGCAGTACTTAAGGAGGAAAGTTGGTGCCATCTACAGAAGGACCAGACATCAACACAGAGGATCAGACTTGAATAATAATAATGATAATACATTTTATTTCTAACACACTTTACATTTAACAAGAAACCTCAAAGTGCTATAACAGTAACCAAAATAAAAGAGTTAAAACAAGAGTTAAAAACAGTTATCAAAGTAGCACAGGCAAACAATTACAGATTAAAAGATTTTTTTTTAAAGGTAGGTTGTAAGACCCTTTTTAAAACTATCAATCGTCTGTGGAACCCTCAGGTGTTCTAGGAGGGTGTTCCACAGTCGAGGAGCAGAGGAGCAGAAGGCTCGGTCTCAAGTGTGCGGCTCTTCGTCCTTGGGGGGAGAAATCTGTAGCTGTTGGTGGGGCGGAGTGAGCGTGCTGAGGTCTGGGGGGGTGAAGAGTTCTTCAAGGTACTGGGGGGCGTTGCCATGGATGCACTGGAAAGGGAGGGGAGAGACTTTGTAATCGATCCGAGCAGAGATGGGTAGCCAGCGTAGTGAGTGAACAATGGGTGTGATGTGCTCATATTTACATACTCTCAGCATGATTCTAGCGGCACTTTTTTATTTTGAATGTGTTGTAATTTCTGCATGCTCTTGCTGGGAATCCCAGTGAGAAGTGTGTTACAGTAATCGAGTCTGGAGAAGACAAAGGCGTGTACGAGCTTGTTAGTGTGGGACGAAGTCTGGCTACTGTATATTCCTTAGGTGGTGAAATTATATTTTGCAGAGATGATTGATGTGGGCCTCAAAGGTTAGATGGGGGTCAAACCTGACACCGAGGTTAGTGACTGTTGAAGACAGAGGGATGTCCTTGCCAGAGAAAGTAATGCAGGTTATGCTGGAGTTTCAAATCTGTTGAGAGGAACCAATGAGGATGACCACACATCAACGATCTCTTGTGTCCACTTACATAAACAGAACAGAGCAAATTAAACCTGTGGTGATTTTTAATGTAAAGATTCAGATTTAACTCTTATTGTTTGACATCCTGTTTTCCTCTAACATATCTGCTCATGGGTAAATCACAGAGTATGACTCAAATTGTTATTCTATTTGACTTAATATGATAATAATGCTTGGATATGGTTAAAAAAAAATGCAATTAGAGGATGTGTAATATTTCTTTGTCAAAGTTATGGTTGAAAACAGATAATGGACGTAAATTGTAGGAGAAATGGAATCAGGTTTCAGTTCACAGTCTCTGTAGTGGCACTTGTGTCTTGTTTAATGGACACAGTATGTAGGCCTATCTGTCTCTGTTAACTGCCATATGGCCGTGTTGTTGACTTGTGTTTAAATATTAAACATACAAAGGGAAAACCATCTTATCTGAACTTATATCTCAAATTTGTTATCTAATGTCTTTCCTTGTTTGTCTTTGTTAATTCTCCATGTACAGTAAATTTTGGTACTGTATGTCATTAGAAAATATTTGTTACAGAAATTAATGCGAAGCCTGCAGAGCCAGTGTTTACTAGTAGCTAGTAGCACACCATGTTAGCATGTAATTCATCACTAAAATAAAAAGTAATTTGTGATCTACTCCTGTAAGAAAACACTGAACAATTAAGTACTTATTCAATGTAATATGGCATGGCTCTAATTCCCTCTGGACTCTTACTAACTGCTCTTGTTCCAGTCATGGACTGGAACAGAATTTTCTAGATACCCAAGATCAGTGCTCTCATTTGGCATGGCTCTAATTCCCATGACTTGATTCTCCTTGATCAAGAGGCAGCGGCAATACTGTAGGTTGCATTGTTAGGAGGTAAAGCTGTCTTGCTGCCACAAACTGTTAGAATTTTACAAAATGAAAAAGATCAAGGATTTGATAAATCTCTCCTTTTTTAACAACAGGCATTTTGACTTGAGCACAAGGGTTTGTGTCTTTCTTGTTGCCTGTGACAGCAACAAAACAAAAATAAAACACTGACTTCAAACACAATGTGTTAAGATTAAATATCTCAGAGTAAAAAAAAGATGCAAACAGAGACATATAAGGCTACAATAAGAGGAGGGAAAGGAGGAATGGAAAGAGAAGAGAAGGAGGAGCTTATGAACCAATACACTTTAATACCAGCTCTCTTTGTCCTTTACAGTAAGAGAGCAAGTCAGACACAGAAGACTGTAGCAGACGCCACTGTTTGAGTGGAGCTGGGAATTTTGACTCCCACTTTGTTTGGAAGAATGACTCTTCTGCCCACCAGGTATGCATAAGGTTCAATAGGTTTTTGTATTGCTTTTCTATCTTTTACTTTTCGTCAGGGAAGAGTCATCAGAGTTTTTGTATTCCTCATGTGGGCCTACCACACTGGGAGTTGCTTTCGGTCTACTGATGAGGGTGCTGTCCTGTGGATGGCTCCGGCCCGGGTGGCTAGAGGGCTCTGCACCTGGGTGTGGGGCCTCCTGTCTGCCCGGGTCGGGGTTGTCTCTGTGGCAACGCATCCTAGTCGTGGTCGCCCCCCAAACATGGCTTTGTTCCTACCTCAGGTCTTGGTGCCTGGCCATGTCTCTCTAATGACAGCTAGTGCGTGTGTGTGTGTGTGTCTCTATGTATCTATATCTCTGTGTATTTGTGGGGGTGGGAGGTTTGGGTTTTCTTCTTTGTTGTTTTCAGCTTCTGTGAGGTACTTTGTGTTGCTTTTAGCCATGAAAAGTGCCAAACAAATAAAATTTGATTTGATTTGATGATTAGATTCAACATCGACACCACAAGACCAAAGTGACTATCTTGAACAGAAAATATGTTTTATCTAGAAAGGCACAGTCAGAAAAGTTAGACAGGTTTTCAAAACCAGTCTTTTAATCTAAACCAAACCACTGCCTTGTTTCTGCCTTTGTCTCAACATGTTCTGTGTCAATCAGTGATGTTTATATAAGCAGCTACTCATCAGCATTTAACATTTCATTAACACTGTATAGAGCTATGGATGCAATAACTGTCAAAGAAGAAATTTCATTATTCTAGTTTGCATGTTGTTTATGGTTGATACAGAGTGGCATGCACAAGGCAAGGCAAGGCAATTTTATTTGTATAGCCAATTTTTACAGTTTGTCTCAAAGGGCTTCACATAGCATCATAACAACATCCTCTGCCCTTAGACCCTCACTAAAAGGTACTAAACAATTGTAATAATAGTTGTTTTGTTTTTTTGCAACAAAAATGGAAATTGCTCAAGACACATACACTGACGTTGTAATGTCAATATTGTGGAACACTGTCAACATCTGAACCCTTTTTGCTTTGTTTGCTGTCCTCCACAGCTTTGCCACTACCTTCAGTCCTGCGCCTATGCATGACGACCAAAACATCACAAAAAACAATGAACAACAATGTATTTTTGAACCACCAGAGGATTGGACCTACACTGCGCTGGCAGTCTATATCCTGACCATCTGTGTGCTGGGAATCATTTTCAATGTGTTTGTCCTGATGGTTTACTGTCTCCACAAGAAGGCCTGCAATGTGGGGGAGATCTACCTGAGCAACTTGGCTGCTGCAGACCTCATCCTGGTGTCCTGTGCGACCTTTTATGCTAAGTATGCAGCTGATAAATACGACTGGACCTTTGGTAGTACCATGTGCCGACTGATTCCCCTCGGCATCGTAATGAACCTCTACTGCAGCACCTACTTCCTTGTTCTGATCAGCATTGATCGTTACCTGGCACTGGTGCATCCAATGTCCGATTACAAAATGCGTAGGCCAAAGTATGCCAAACTGGCTTGTTTGCTGGTATGGGCTTCTGGCTTGCTCTTGGGTATTCCAGTACTCATGTATAGGCAAGTGACACCTAACTACAACAAGACAGTATGCCATATTAAATACCCAAGGACAGATATAGAGCTGTTGTGTGAGGGGATACTGATTTTTCTAATCTTCATCATCCCCATTTTAATAATTTCCTTGTGTACTTTCAAAATCATTCAAGCCCTGAATAACCGTTTAGATTCTCATAACACAGAGCGTAAGGCCCCCACTCTTGTCCTGGCAGTCCTTGTGGCGTTCCTGGTCTGCTGGTTACCATTCCACATAGTGAAAATAATAGAAATGCTTAAAACAGCAAAAATCTTGGGAGGGTGCAAGCTTCTGAACATCATACATATCAGCAAACAGGTCGTCATCTACCTAGGCTTTTTCAACAGTGTTCTCAATCCCATCCTCTATGTTATCGTAGGAAAAAAATTCCGGAAAAAAGTTAAGGAACTCTTCAAGCAGTGGAACGTTCAGAGAACATCGACCTTCAGCCTTGAATCTGCACGCACACACCTATCAAGAAGTGATAAAGTTGTGCATGCCTCAGGCTGATAAAAGATTGGATCTTTTAAATAAGCATGCATGTTTACTTTAGATGCATGATGTTTGATTTGGAGGGATACCCATCAGATCCTGTTCATCAAGATAATGTATGACACCCTCTGTCTTTCATCATTTGTTCCAATTGGACCATAATCCAGGGTTTTGGCAAAGTGGAGGGACAGTTTATGTGTTCAGCAGGACTCACTGTGCTGGGACCTGCTTCAAATCTTAAACCTCCCTTCTTGTTTCATCTGGGCAACATGAGGAAAGTTAAACAGAAAGAGGACAGGACGTCAACACAGAGGACGTCAAAACTCAGGGTGTGGTGACTTTATTGATATGGATCTCCAATAAATGTATCTACCATTTTAACAGTTATATCACACAGCTGTTGCTGAAAATGCTTTCAGGCTCAACACAATAATAACACTGCTACATTAATAAACAGGGCAAGGCAAAGTAATTTTATTTGTATAGCCTGTTTTTACAAACAGTTTGTCTCAAAGGGCTTTATGTACAGTATATGGCATCATAACAACATCCTCTGCCCTTAGACCCTCACATCGACTGAGGAAAAACTCCATAGAAAACCCTTTTAACAGGGAATAATTGGAGAAACTCTGGGTGGGCAACAGAGGGATCACTGTACCCAGGATGGGCAGACGTGCAGTAGATATTGTATACAGGCAAGTTTATAACATAGAATGTGGGAAACATGGAAATGTTAACAAGAGCTGATGAAGGCAGCTTCTGGTGGGAGGAAAGGCAGTGAGGGCAGGGCATTATACTGCAGAAGTAATGGCCATAAACTGAAATGGAAATAATGTACAAAAGAGATGGAAATGATATGCACTGTGCACAGAAAGTGTTTAATGATGGGATGTTCCATGTGACTATGTAACCTATGCCTGCATCTATTTCTCTGCATGTTGTTACTTGTACCGATTGTTGATATTATGATTATGATTCTAAGTCATTCTGATATTACTCTGTACAACTGTATACTGATAATGTAACTCTTGCATTTACGTTCCCACTACACACTGTGTGTATATTTGTATAAATGTGAGTTGTTTATTTACTTCAGTCACACAGTCACAGTAACCTGAGAAGTAGTAGTGACTCACACAGTCACACTGGAGTCTGATTGCAGTTTACTGTGTCTGTAATAGATTATCAGTTGTTGAACTACTCTAGCACAATCAATATAATGTAACACCTGGCATGGCACAAATACAGCAGTAAAATTGTTTGTCACCATTGCAAAGTTTTTTTTTTGAATAAGGTGGTTTCTTATTTTTTTATGTCTACTTTATGTGTTAGTAAATAAAAAGTGAGTTCACTCATTGGCTTGAGGCCCACATTACTGAAGAAACCTGCATGCACACACAACAGTTGTAAATAGAGGTGGTCTAAATCAGATCCCTCATGAAAGCTGGAGACTGCGCTACAACATGACTGTCAGCATAGTAGGCTTCCTTATCCCTGTTCCTATTGTTTCCTTCTGTAGTTACCACATCACTAAAGTAATCCATAGTAGCCAGAAGATGAGATGCAGAGAGGAAGGCAGCATACCTAGTCCTTGTTGTTCTGGCTGTGTTTATCATCTGCTGGCTGCTCTACCAAGTTCTGATCATCGTGGACACTTTGGATCATTATGGAGTCATCTCTGGATGTACCAGGGCATGGACATTGGCAACCAGTGAGCGACTTACCTCGGCTGGTCTCACACTCTAGATGTAGGACATGATGTTTCAGTGTATCTGGCCTTTGTCAGTTCTCTATTCCATTGCTGTATGTCTTCTCATGGCAGTACTTTAGGAGGAAAGTTAGCATCTACAGAAGGACCAGGCATCAACACAGGATCAGACATGACCACACATCAACAATCTCTTGTGTCCACTTATATCAACAGAACAGAGCAAATGAAACCTGTGGTCATTTTTAATGCAAAGATTCAGATTTGACTCTTGACATCCTGTTGTCCACTACCATATCTGCTCATGGGTAAATCACAGGGTATGGCTCAAATTGTTATTTTATGAGACTTAATATGATAATAATGCTCAGATAGGGTTAAAAAAGAAGCAACTAGAGGATGTGTAATATTTATTTTATGGTTATGGTTGAAAACAGATAACACAGTTACAGTTCTCTGTAGTGGCTCTTGTGTCTTGTTTAATGGTCACTGTATGTATCTGTGTCTGTCTCTGTTTACTGCCATATATACCGATACGGAAGAGCATTAGGGCCAACAACAGAGATTTGTTTTTTTAAGATTCTGAGAAAAAATAACTCTTTTATCTGAGGAAAAAAGTCTGAGAGTTTTTATCTCAGAATCTTAAAAAACAAATCTCCGTTGTTGGCCAAGAAGAGGAGGGAAAGGAGGAATGGAAAGAGAAGGGAAGGAGGAGCTTATGAACCGATGAACACTTTAATACCAGTTCTCTTCATCCTTTAAGAGAGCAAGTCAGACACAGAAGACTGTAGCAGACGCCACTGGTTGAGTGGAGCTGGGAATTTTGACACCCTACACCTGACTTTGTTTGGAAGAATGACTCTTCTGCCCACCAGGTATGCATAAGGTTCATTAGGTTTTTGTATTGCTTTTCTATCTTTTAATTTTCGTCACGGAAGAGCCATCAGAGTTTTTGTATTCCTCATGGGGGCCTACCACACTGGGAGTTGCTTCTGGTCTACTGATGAGGGTGCTGTCCTGTGGATGGCTCCGGCCCGGGTGGCTAGAGGGCTCCGCACCTGGGTGTGGGGCCTCCTGTCTGCCCGGGTCGGGGTTGTCTCTGTGGCAACGCTCCCTAGTCGTGGTCGGCCCCCAAACATGGCTTTGTTCCTACCTCAGGTCTTGGTGCCTGGCCATGTCTCTCTAATGACAGCTAGTGCGTGTGGGTGTGTGTCTCTATGTATCTATATCTCTGTGTGTATTTGTGGGGGTGGGAGATTTGGGTTTTCTTCTTTGTTGTTTTCAGCTTCTGTGAGGTACTTTGTGTTGCTTTTAGCCATGAAAAGCGCCAAACAAATAAAATTTGATTTGATTTGATGATTAGATTCAACATCGACACCACAAGACCAAAGTGACTATCTTGAACAGAAAAGATGTTTATCCAGAAAGGCACAGTGAAAAAGTGAGACAGGTTTTCAAACCCAGTCTTTTAATCTAAACCAAACTGCTGCCTTGTTTCTGCCTTTGTCTCAACATGTTCTGTGTCAGTGATGTTTACGTATATAAGCAGCTGCTCATCAGCATTTAACATTTCATAGAACTATGGATGCAATAACTGGCGAAGTTATAATGTCAATATTGTGGAACATGGTCAACATCTGAACCCTTTTTGCTTTGTTTGCTGTCCTCCACAGCTTTGCCACTACCTTCAGTCCTGCGCCTATGCATGATGACCAAAACATCACGAAAAACAATACACAACAATGTATTTTTGAACCACCAGAGGATTGGACCTACACTGCGCTGGCAGCCTATATCCTGACCATCTGTGTGCTGGGAATCATTTTCAATGTGTTTGTCCTGATGGTTTACTGTCTCCACAAGAAGGCCTGCACTGTGGCTGAGATCTACCTGAGCAACTTGGCTGCTGCAGACCTCATCCTGGTATCCTGTGTGACCTTTTATGCTAAATACACTGCTGATAAATACGACTGGACCTTTGGTAGTACCATGTGCCGACTGATTCCCCTCGGCATCGTAATGAACCTCTACTGCAGCACCTACTTCCTTGTTCTGATCAGCATTGATCGTTATCTGGCACTGGTGCACCCACTGTCCAATTGCAAAATGCGTAGGCCAAAGTATGCCAAACTGGCTTGTTTGCTGGTATGGGCTTTTGGCTTGCTCTTGACAATCCTAATACTCATGTGTAGGCAAGTGACAACTAACTACAACAAGACAGTATGCCGTGTTGAATACCCAAGCACAAATATAGAGCTGTCGTTTGAGGGGATACAGATTATTCTAATCTGCATCATCCCCATTTTAATAATTTCCTTTTGTAATTTCAAAATCATTCAAGCCCTAAATAACCGTTTAGATTCTCATAACACAGAGCGTAAGGCCACCACTCTTCACCTGGCAGTCCTTGTGGCGTTCCTGGTCTGCTGGTTACCATTCCACGTGGTGAAGATAATAGAAATGCTTAAAACAGCAAAAATCTTGGGAGGGTGCAAGCTTCTGAACATCATATATATCAGCAGACAGGTCGTCATCTACCTAGGCTTTTTCAACAGTGTTCTCAATCCCATCCTCTATGTTATCGTAGGAAAAACATTTCGGAAGAAAGTTAAGGAACTCTTCAAGCAGTGGAACGTTAATGTCTGCCTTCAGCCTTGAATCTGCACGCACACACCTATCAAGAAGTGATAAAGTTGTGCATGCCTCAGGCTGATAAAAGATTGGATCTTTTAAATAAGAATGCATGTTTACTTTTGTGACCTTTGTGAAAAGTTCAGGTAGATCATCATATGGAAATGTTGCTTAAACTGAGGCTTGTGTCTTCAACACCAACAATCATGCTCTATCTCACTGAGCTAATTGGTAAGTGGAAATGTCAGATGTAGCTTCACAAATTGACTAAGCCAGTCAGTCACCTGTGTGGAAGACAGCAGCTGTTAGTGTGTAAAGGCAGATTTCAAACGGCTGTCAAAAAATTCAGTCATTACTGTAAGACAAAAATCTGAAAATACCTAAATTGCATCTAGACAGCATGTTGGTAATTTGTTTGTAACAATGATTTATTGGCTCCATAAGTGAAAAACTGATGTTTAAAAATGACGTTTTGCATTGACTCCAATTGTTCGCATGAGAGTGAAATTCAAATTGTTGTAAAAAAATAAAAAAAAAATAAAAAAAATCAGTTTTTGAGATAAAATGCTCATATTTTCCAAACGTCATCTACCATGACTCCAGGAAATTGTCATTTTTTAAGGAACCTTGAAAATGTTTTTAGCAAGAATTTATGTTTATAATACCGTTTACAGTCAAACATTTTCATTCACCGTCGGCTCAATTTTCAATAAGTACAAATCTGTGTGGCTTGTTTGTGTAAGATGTTCCATGAGGATGTTCCATGTGGCTATGTGCCTGCATCTATTTGTCTGTATGTTGTTACTTGTACCGATTGATATTATGATTATGAGTCAAGTCATACTGATATTACTCTGTATAACTGTATACTGACAATGTAACTGTTGTATTTACTTTCCCACTACACACCGTGTGTATATTTGCATATTTGTATAAATGTGTGTTGTTTGTTTACTTCAGTTATACAGTCACAGTAACCTGAGAAGTAGTAGTGACTCACACAGTCACACTGTAGTCTGATTGCATTTTACTGTGTCTGTAATAGATTATCAGTTGTGGAAGTCTTTCATAATCAGTATAATGGCATGTCATAAATGCAGCAGTAAAATAATTTGTCAAAGTTTCGAACAGGATTTCCACACTAGAATGAATGGAGAGAGAGAAAAAACATTTATCATTATGGTGAACCCTTATATTGTTATTCATATTATATTATATCATTATCAGCTATTTATATTGTGAAAAGGGTTTCTTATTTTTCATGAAATGTTGTAAATAATCCAAAACTGCATGCACACACACAACAGTGGGAAATGGTCACACTAACACATCAGATCATCAACTCAAATTAAGGTTTTCAAGGAAGACTCTTGGAAATATTGCATTTGGCCTGTAATTACATTCCTCTGAGTTAATCATTGAGATCACTAACAACTGGGACATAAAAACATTGATGTCACACTGGCCAAGAAAAAAACGTACTGAGTTTCCACATCTTAAAAATGAGAATATGTTATGGAAACAAGAATGAAATATTGACTCACAGTCAAATTGTGCCAAAGTTACACTTTTAAGTCTGAATACAGGTCTTGAAAGATAGTACAACAATCATTCAAGGATAGTGCTGCATCCATTTTGATGTTTCACTTTGTTTAGAGTACTTCAAATGTTGTCCATGAGATTGCAGACTTATGTCTGCATTAAATGCACTTCAATCACTGAAATATAATCCATACTACAAAATACTGTAAATAAATAAATGTCCACATGTTTCCCTGATGTGTCCCTGACTTTCAGTATCAGCCAGATCCAAACTCTTCTATAAAAGAAATTTGGGAAAAACTGAAGAATCAGCCCAATGCCCAATCTGTGAATCATTCAGTTAACAGAGCAGATATGGGTCGTTGGATATTTTAACACTGAACCTCCACTCCAGCATCCTTAAAGCAGAAGTGAGTGATCCGGTCGTTTTCGCTAATGCTGCGTTCCAGGCAGGCTTTTGAAATCGTAAATTACAGCTTCAAGTCACAACTTACGACTTTGTAGCGTTCCAGGCAACCCACTCGTGTTTTTCCGACCTGTTTTACCTGTGAAAGTCACTATAACGGCCACTCGTAACTTCCGACCGGTGAACTCGTACCAGATCGAACTGGTACCACTTCACGGTCGGAAAAATACGAGTTTCCTTGAACGCACCATAACAGTCCTCGTCGCTACGTCACCACATTCACGGCGTTCCTTGGCTGCACACACAGCCCTGCATGCCGTTCTCTCTCCTCATTGGATAAAAACTGTAGGATACAATAAATGTTTTCTCTTCGGCTCAGAGCAGAGCAGAGGGACTGAGAGACCCGTGTTTCAGTCCAAACACTCTATGTAAGTGATTGCTGTCAGAAGATATGACTATTTAAGACTTATATTAACACAAATATATCACTCACTTCTGCTTTAACAGGCCATTATTCAGTAGAGCACTCAATGATACAATAAGACAAGGCCCAGTGTCAACAGGTATTTTCCTGGCTGCTTATCACAAGGCACACACCTGAAACACAACCAACGTAACAGGATCCAGTCACAGCTGCACAGTACTAGCCTACTTATCGTCCTAAATGATATGATATGCAAATACATGGTGTTCCTGGAAAGTCCTCCACAAACAATTTGCTAAGACTTATCCGTGATCTCCAATGTAAGAGGTGGTGATAGGATTTACATAAATGAAAAGAATCCGATGTTAAAAAAAGAAAAGTCAGAGTCCTGTACTTTAAAACTGTAATATTATAACCAAATACACTGTGTGATATTGTTAATACTGACCCATCAATGTCTAAGTGTAATTTTATTGTTGTATTTGGCTGAGGTGTTGGTTCTAGCCCAGTGGACCTTCCTGGTTGTGTTGTGTGTTGTGTGTAGTGAATTGTGTTATATTCAAAGTTGTGAGTTTGAGTTTCCTAAAAACATGTAAATCTCATGAGTAGTGTACTTTCCATTTAGTCCTAGAGACTCTCTCTCCACGTTCAACACTGCGGAAATGAAAAGCACTTTGGATGCCATTTTCATTTTTTTTAACATAACAAGCCATGTTATGTGAGGAACTACATATTTGCATCGAATAGCTTATCGCAGTTCATCACACCACAGAGTTCCCTACTGCCTTTCACATTCAGGTTTGGTCATCATCAGGACAGGATGGGCTCAGCACTCCTCAATCAAACAAACTCGACCACACTCAACTGTACCATGGAGTCTTCGGTGGATTCGTACTTTTATGTGGCTGCCTATTCCCTTTTTTTCATTGTGGGATTTCCAGCTAACTGCCTGTCTCTGTACGTAGCCTGGATGCTGATGAGGAAAGGCAACAACATGGCAGTCTACCTGGTTAGCCTGTCCATTTCTGACCTGCTCTACACAGTCACTCTACCTGTGTGGATTGAACTGGCCAAGAAAACTATAGATGGTGGCCTCTGCAGCTTTGTAGCTGTGATCATGAATAACAGCTTTTACGTCGGCTCCGGTCTCCTTTGCTGCATCTCTGTTGATCGCTATCTGGCAGTGGTCTATCCTCTCCACTTTCACTGGGTCAGGGAGGTGCGAACAGCAGCAGTTGTGAATCTTGCTGTATGGATTTTGGAGATTGTCACCCATCTTATCTTGCTTGACCACAGAGGGGCGCTGCAAGCTTTCTCCTCAAAATACTTGTGTGAGGATCCAGCACCCATGTCACAAAAGGATGCCGACCTGGCTCTTATTCGGATCAGCCTGGGTTTCATTGTCCCTGTCGTCATCATGACCTTTTGCTTTCAGCAGATCATGCGATCACTCAAACAGAGCACCTCCATCCTAAAAGAGGAATGCAGGAAAATAGGACTGCTGTTGTTGGTCCTGCTTCTAACCTACATAGTGGCCTTTGTGCCCTACCAGACTGTCATGCTACTCAGGGCCATACTGGAGCCCAGAAGCTGCATCTGGGCCGCAAAGCTCAAAGATCCATATTTGGTCACAGTTACCACCACAACGCTAAACAGTGTACTGGATCCTATATTATACTGTTTAATCAGTGAAAGCGCTCAGAGTGAGGTCAGAAAAGCTCTAAAGAAAGCAAGAGGAATTTTAATGTGGAGGAAATGGTCAAGCAGTTCTAATGGAATTGACTCAATTTCCTAAGAACTATTATTTGTTGGTTTTGCTTTTAACCTTAGAAGGAAGAAGGAAAAATAACTGTTCTTGACTGTTTCATTTACTGAAGCTAAAGTGCAAGCTAAGTGTGCAATGCCTTTTACAAGAACAATTAAACAAACAATTTCATGTTGACTTTTTATTTTATTGGCCAAATTATATCTGTGATTCCTGTAATGTACATTGGTTGACTGTGTTGAAAAGATCACATTTCCATGTATTTGTGAATTGATTTTCCATTATTTGAGCTTCTTTTATGGATTTGACAAGGTTATTCGTCCTTTCAGTATGCTTTGTGCTTCCGCAATTAATATTTATTTATCTGAACCATGCGTGCACATGATAACACAAAGTCTCTTATTAAATTTTATTGAACTTTTTGGAATCATTTCAGCACTGAAAGAAGATCATGAAGTTTGTCAGCCATCACTAAAACTGAAATTGCTTTAACAAGGGACACAGCAAACATAGTGCTTACCATGCACATCTGGCCATGCGTAGCCTATAGCTTCTCAGACAGAATTTAAAAATGTTTGCTCCTACCCTTTAAAGGCAAGTAGGCTTAGCCACAATAAACATAACAGCCACCTATTACAGTACGCTATGGAAACAATTAGTCAAGCAGAGTGTGTTTTCCTTTATCAGACAATAATCAGCATCACCCTTACCACAGACCATATCCATATTGACATGACAAACATAAGGATTAGCAGCCTCATATAGAATCAGTGCCCAAATTAAATCTGCCATAAGGTCCTTTTAACAGTTTGTTCTGTCATGGCCTGTCACCCAGTAAATGACATACGGTAGTCAGGAACAACAAGTAGACAGCTTCCTGTTCTTGAAACTAGTCTGATTAAACAGAGGAAGGCAAAGCAACCGAGTGAATCCAATGTGATTTAATGTTCCCTTTTTGATCATGAACTTCATAAATACAGTTTGAGGCAGGAGCTTGATGGGATGAAGAGTAAGTACAACTTAATTAGCTCTTAAATTAAGGTTAATTTCATGTTTTTTCTTTCTTTTTAAAGATGTTATGTTTTGTTAAATGAACACAATCTCAAAAATGTATTACAGCTCCCTTGATGGTGGAAAGATATCTTAGCACCAATATACATTTTTGTCTCATGTATGGGTGAAATTAAAGAAACATTGGTTGTTATATTTCACATAATGCAAACAGCGTTTTTCATAAAATTATTACTTTTTCATGTATCTTCAATTGCACCAACCCAATTTGAAACAAAAGCTTTCTGTATGAATGTTAATATTAAGATTAATGGTGAATTGAGGGTTATAATTTCAGACTTGTAAAGCTTCACAGAAATACATTATTAAACTATTTCCACTGGCTGAATAGCTGATGTATCCATATCATATCATCATATCATATCTGCCTATATTAGTTGTACATTATATTGTTAGCATTGCATTTCAACCATTATTGTAAAATTATTGTAGTTCTATTTCTCAGTTTTCAATATTTAAAAAACAAAATGCATGTTTATTTGTTTTATGTTTTGAGTTTGTTTTATTGATTAATATATTGTTCAAGTATTTTCCCATTTTAATATTTTCAATATGAGACTATGACTATGAAAATGCATTATCAGAAAACAGTCTCAGCCCTTTTTACTGGCTTCCTGTCATACTCCATCCACCCACTAGATGCCCTCAGACTCACTTCCTGTGTTTGGCTTCACCTGCTCATCTGTTTTATATTCCCAGGCACCCTTCACACCTGTTCATTATTGACCTTATCTCCTATATTTACCGCTGCCATATATCCCCAGTCATTCACCTGCATGTGTGCTCATGGTGTGTTCTCCCATTCTGTGTGTCCAGTAGTGACCTGTTTTCTGTTTATGTCTCTCTGCCTGCCTGTTTATCCATTATTCCTGTCAGCATGCCTTTAAGACTCATCACTTCCTCTTGTACTAGCCTGTCTGTAGGTCTTCTCTTGGGTTATTTACTGTATGTAGTGAACTAAACTTGTGTAAAATTGATGGCTGGGGACAGTTGCAACACTTTTTGCATTTTTCTCAGTTACTCAGTTCAATTTTATACATTGTGTTTGCATGTGCACTTCCATATTCAAATGGAAGTTGCAACAAGTCCCAATCAGCCATGACAAAACATCATGTACTATCTCGACACAATGACATTGACACATGCTAACCATGTCACTTCATAGCCAACAAAGAAGTGATTAAAACTAGGTAAATTTTAATTCATTCATACAAAAGTTGGGGACAGTATGACAAAAATACAGCTTGTGAAAAAAAGCTACTTTCATACCTCCAAAACATCTTTGTGTCAATACAAGCAGGAGCCGATGCTGGATATGCCTTCTCTATTCTTGGTGGGCACAGGGTGAGCAAGCACAGTGAGTGTCATCACTTCAGCATGTTTCTGATTTGAGAAATAAGACTTGTTGCAACCGTCACATGTTGCAACTGTCCCAAGCTGCCCCTACCCCTTTCATTGAAGGTTTTAGACATTGAGATGCATTGTAGTGACCCTTTCTTATTTCCCTCTTTATTTCTCTACAAGGTGTGAGCATATGAACATCACATCCACGATGGAAAACTTAACCCTGGCCATCAATCATTCAGACTGTTACTTGGTTGATAACGAGACCCAGAGGAGACCATTTCTATTTTTCTACTTGACTGTCATCATCACTGCTATCCCATCCAACGCCTTCTCCCTCTACGTGTCATGGCAGCACATTAGACGGCGGAATGAGCTTGGTGTCTATTTGTTCAACCTGGCCCTCAGTGACCTGACCTTCACTGTCGGTTTGTCTCTGTGGTTGGACTTCCTGTGGCGAGGAATCTGGGCACACGGAGGTTACATGTGTGTGCTTTCAGTCTACTTCCTCTTCACTAACTTTTACACGAGTGATGCTCTACTCTGCTGCATCGCTGTTGACCGCTACTTGGCAGTAGTTCATCCCTTCAAGTACACGTTCTTGAGGAAAGTTGGTGCTGCAGCAACGGTGAGCATAGCCATTTGGGTGTTAGTGATCTGTTTCAATGCTACCACCATCACATGGAAGGATGCGTACCAGGAAAACAACAAGTTTTCTGTGTGCTTTGACACCTTCATCCCACTGTCAGAGAATCTGGCTCGTGCTAATGTGTTGCGCTTCTTCCTGGGCTTTGTTGTTCCCGTTGCCCTAGTGGTGTTTTCCACCTGCGGGATCTGCGTGGCCGTGAAATCCAACCAGGCCACAGAGGAGCAGGAACGTAAACGGATCTGCAAGCTGCTGACAGTGGTTCTCTTCTGCCTTCTGTTCTGCTTCGGACCTATCCACGTCATGATGCTTCTCCGCACACTGGTGCATGACTGTAGGACTGTTGCATGGCTCTTCCACCCTTACAAGATCAGCATTGCTATCTCAAGCCTCAACTGCCTTGCTGACCCATTGCTTTACTGCTTTATCACTAGAACAGGAAAGGCCAATGTTAATCAGGTTGTTCTTTTCTTCCAGGGAAAGAAGAGAAGTAGGGAGGAGAGTATTGTGTAGGTTAAACAGCATTAAACACATCAGGAGAGGATCTCTTACTTACTCTCCAACAAAAGCACACTGAAGATTACAAGAAATGATATGTGAATAATCTTCAATTAGTTATGAATTTCAATTAAGACATTTTTGTGCTCCACTCAATGGAACAGACATTTCAGAGTAGACCTAGATGGCACAGAGGAGTAACATATCTGGCTTTGGATGCACAAGCAGTGTGTTCGAAGGACTGCAAATGCAAATTTGACTGTGTTTATAATTTGAATGAGGCACGAGTTGCAAACACTGTGGCTTTTATTTTGGAATCACAAAATAGTATGAGTTCATGTTCACTCGCTTCATCAAGCTATTTTTGGACAGATCAGCATGGATCACGCACCATGGAGAGGACACATTTGCATTTAAGAGACCAAGATATCTATTGCCTTCCTCTTCAGTACAATCCAATGACAAAACATTATGCATGCATTTTTGGGAGATTCAGTGCCAAACCCATTATGATCTAAAAAGCTGCAGACTTGCAACTTAAGGGCTCAAAAATCATTTTGGGAGCAAACTTTTTTTTTTTACTAGTTATGTGAAAGCAATCGCTGTTATCTAAAATGTGGATGCCCCATCGTAAAATTAAACTGTATCTGTTTCAATTTGATATTATTGTTCTGTGTTTTCAGATACAAACAAGTGTCATTCATTGATTAACATCATTGTCATTATTCCAATTAGTTCAGCAGTTTGAAAGGGAAGTTGGCCAAAAAAGCACAGTGACACACTATAGTATAATGGGGCCTGTTGTGTACAAAAATAAAATGTTTTATTCAATATGTATACCTTATCTGAAGTGTTTTGTCATATATTCACAAAAAATGTGGGGTGCTTTGAATTGTGGGTATAACTGCACTTACAGTAAGACAAACATAGATATCTGAAGCTCTCTAGTGGACAATACTGGAAGTGCAGTCAGCCGTGTACGCTGTTAACACAGGGAATATTTTAACACTTTTAGAAAATCTCTCCTGGGAGGTTTCACAAGTTGATTGGTCACATCACTTGTACTTATTTTATAATTTGTGATGTATAAATCCAGACATGTATACTGTCCTCTGTTATCCTCATTTTGTCAACATAATCTGATGACTTTACTGTTTGCTGATTTTTTTTTTTTTAACCTTGTAGGACATCAGCTTAATGTCCCCTATTGTAGCTGAGTCCCCATAATGTGACTGCGGGTGCTCATGCCCTTTAAAGGTGTGTTCTTGAACTTTATTTTGACAGAATACCACGACCGCTTGATGCACCTCACGTTTTTTCCCCTCTGGTATTTAAAATGCGTGACACCACTCACTTTGCCATCATGCCTTCATAACAACAAAAGCTTGGGAGGACATGTGCTCCTCCATGTGAGTCTTTGTCCCTCCTGCCCCCCTCTTCTATCTGTCCATCCATCCATGTCAGATAATATGCTTCACTTAACAGTGAATAACCTGCATCAGCAGAACCTGGGGGCTATAAAGCCCATGAATACCCATCCTCTCACCTTCCACTGTCCTTGACTGTGGAACAGCCTTTTTTTTATATGTATAGCATAAGTGCACATGGAGTGGGCGGTACCTGAAGATCAATAGATTTGGTCAAGGCAGCCCCGTGTCTACCTGGATGTTGGCAGAGTTTCAGCAGTGGCACGTGTGAGAGAGCCTGCTCCCTCTCAGGCATGATGAATGAATGGGACTGTAATCTACACTAGCGATCTGACAGCACACACATGTGTAGACATAATCCTCATTGGAATAGTGTGTAAACTGAGCTGGGATGGTAGATCCATGATGTATGTCAGTATTTTGTCAATACAGGATCCATATCATATGAAAACAAATCCAAAACAAATACATTGGAAGCTGAATCAATGTTTTGAATTGGGTAGAATCAGCTATAGTTTAGACCAAACCCCCCTCTAGCAGCTGTGTCTGGCGCCGGGTGTTGGCAGGAGATCTGTGGGGGAATACTCAGGGTAATGTACACACACACACGCACGTGCTGCTGAGAAAATCTGAACCAAATACACACAAACGCTAAATAAGGAAACAGATGGACAAATATAGCTTGTCTAGAGTTGTGTGATAACAATATTATATAAGCAACTTGTGAGCTAAACTAAACTAAGAATACAATCAATGTAGCTTTAATAAATAAATCAAGCTGTTTGATTTATTTGGGTTCAGGAATTTGCTCCAACGATAAACTACATTTGCTGTAGTGAAAATATCATATTTCCTTTTCCCATTGACTCATTATCCTGAAATCTTTTTTCCACTCTTTATTGCTGGCACTCTTTTGTCTATTTAAATTGTTCATTATCCTTATTGAAAACCCTTAATACATCTGTCTCTCACAGAGACATCTGTGCCCATTCCCTCTGAATCTATAATCCAAACTGTCTCACTTGTTTCTCTCCCATTTCCAGGATGTGCACATACAGTCTGACTCAGCCATAATAACAGTTATCTTCAGTCACTGAGAAGCAGAGAGCTATGAATAGCTCTTGTTGTGAAGTATTGAAATTTGTAGGTTTCAGTTTGTCCAACAAAATGTTGCAAAAAAAAAAGGATGTCAGAGACAATTGCAAGAATAACAAACCATTTATTTCTAATATTGCCTTAGCTTGTGTTATTTCATGCAGCCATAAATCTCTCTTTATATGTCTATATGTGATGTGTAATTTTCCTACTTGCATTTGCAAGATATGTGTCTCACACCTCTGTGAGACTGATAATGGGAGCCATGTTTCTTCGAAAAAAGTGTTTGGTGTGTTATTAAGGCCTTAGGAAGTTTTCATTGTTGTTTCTGTCTAAACTATTTTCATGATAAGCAACAAATCAAAATTGTTTTGTGACATAAGTTTTCTGACACTGTGACAACATTGTGCTCAAAAGCTAAACGCCACAAATGATTTATTTTAAAACCTCATCAAAACTGTCTTTGTTGTCAACCCCATTTAGTCCAGAACTCAAAAAGCTCTTCATCGCATCATGTGATGTGTTTGATTTGTCAGTTACTCTTTGGTAGTTTGCATGACTTCATATTACACCTCTCTTCATTTTAGCATCTCAGCTGCCAGACACGTTGTCAGGCAGATTTCACATCTCCCTCCTGTTGCATTTGATGTCAAACATGCTGGGCTCGGGTGCTCATCTGACACTCCCTCTAACCTTTCCTCTTCATCGTGCTTCCTGTCGCTCTCAGCACTTTCACACTTTTCCTCCTTCCTCACAACTAGTTCTCTCCAAATGTTGTCGGCAGATTTATAGAGACTAAAATTAGGGGAACATGAATTTTGTGCATTTGTGCTGTTCAATTCTGCGTTTTTACATTCACCTCAGTTGTTTTTACCTTTAAGCAGCACAGATAGTTCCTCACTCAGCTTTGGTGAGTCACATGACTTTGCAGGTCAAAGATCA
The DNA here is from genome assembly GCF_905171665.1 of Trachurus trachurus. Classification (NCBI taxonomy): domain Eukaryota; kingdom Metazoa; phylum Chordata; class Actinopteri; order Carangiformes; family Carangidae; genus Trachurus; species Trachurus trachurus. The sequence continues at coordinate 13,231,321 of NC_139907.1, read as the reverse complement.
GCAAAGGGGAACTCTTTAAAGGGAGAACTATTTGAGATCTTAGTTGTATTGATTATCCCAAATTTACGTGGGAGAAAAGCTGTGGGTGGAGGATTGGGGGGGTGCAGAATAACCTGCCAGATGTGAGCTTTATGCATGACTAAAGATGAATAAACACAGGAATGATCCACCTCCCACAGCACCCTCTCTCCTGGTTGAATCATGGCTATTTTTGATCTTTCTGTTCTTTTACAGAGAACTGAAAGTGAGCAGGAGTTACTCTTGCAGTTTTTCTACTTCGTCTGTTACAACATGAACTGACCTTGTTTCCAGCCCTCTGACACTGGAGTGAAAGAGAAGTGTTTTTTTGTTTGTTTTCCCCCATTTTTTGTATTTGCACCTTAACTGGGATTGCTTTTGCTTAAGTGAGTCCACTTGGAATGATTAGGATGTCTGCCCATGTGTGTGGGGGTCATCCTCTCAGATGTGACACACAAGCCTGTGTGTTCGTTCATGCACAACCTTGACTGGTGAATGTGAGAATCTGCAGCACCCTTCAGGATATACTGCACAGCTTTCTTCTAATGGGAGGAAGAGCTGTGAAGTCTGGTGGTTGACATCAGTTAACTGTCAGGATGCCAGAAGAAAAACAGGAGACATAAGAAATTATTTTCGGCATCAGAGAAGTTTTAAGACCAGGAACATTCAGTTAGTCAGTTTGGCTGCGTGTCACGGTTTAGATAAGGAACAGATGGATGGGGGGAAAAACTTTGCCAAAGTATCAAACGAATAAATCTGTTGCATACCACTCTTCACATTAAACTTGTATGTGCAAATTCAGTTTAAGCTGGTGCCTCTCTCCCCCTGCTGGCTGGAAAATAGACATAAGGTTCAACATTATCACACACAAAGCTATAAAGGAGGAAGCAAAGAACTGTGCAGGAAGAAATGCACTTTGCAGATGGTCAAGCAAGCGAAAATCACACTAACAGAGCAGTAGTTTGGTGTGAGCATAGAGGGAATCTTATGATACTTTAAAATGTTTTTACATGACTTGTATGACCCAATAATGACAGTGTGTCAAACCACTCATTTCATCCACCTGAGGCTATAAATGTAACATCAAGGTTTCATTTTTAGAAAAAAAAATCGTCTTGAACTATTGAGGCGTCTTCAGAGATCCCTGGTTGTTTTGATGAGAACTCACGGCCCTTTTCTAGCACTGCACAAGATGTTGCTCTCAATATTCAAATTTTTGTACCCATGACAGAATCTCAGTCACGAGCACAGTCTTCAGCCTGTGATCTGCATTGTTGATCAATATTAAAATAACTTTTAGGGCATTGTGAGACATTGCTCAGTAAAGGACATGAGCACGTGGACTACTGAACAACCTACACATACAATTAAAGAAATAATGAGAATAATATCCCTTGGTGATTCATCATGTGTGGGGGAGGAACAGAGATAAGGACGCATGTGACGGAAAGATAGTGACGAACAGACAAAAGAGAAAGAGAAGAGGAGAAGAAGGGCAGAGCAGGTTGAGGTCACTTCCACCTTGGAGGAAAGCTCGACAAACACAAACACCCACACACATACACACACAAACATACACACCCTTTCCATTACATGCAATTTATAGCCTTCCTTTTACTCGCCTGCCTCCCTGATTAATTTATTTTGTGGTGCCGTCAGCCTGGTCGTTTTCCAGCGTCCCACACACACTGACACACCTGACTGTTCAGAGCGAGACATGCATGGATGGAGACCTTGGCTATCCCGCATCCTGCAACATGTTATAGGAGACAGTTACATAATAATGGGCTTTGTCGTTTAATTACCCGAAAGCTGCATCACGGCAAATTCACTGTGATAACGTTTCTTGGGGAAAAAAATCGTTGAGGCTAAAATTTTTGACAGGGGGACAAAAGAAGCGGGACGAAAATAAATTCAAGACTGCATAGAAGCTATGCTTGGTTGACATGTCATGTTTGAATAAATTCAGTAAATTGAGAGCACTTGGAGCATGTCCTTTTGTCACTTTGCTGGGTATTTGTCCTTTTTTTTCTTTTAGGACAAATTGCTGTAAAGATGCTTACTTGAGCTCATTCTTTCCCTTCCATCCGGAAATAAATTACATTACACAAGAGGACAAATTTAACCATTTTCAAATAACTGGTGTTGCTGAGACCATAATTCCTCTTACTCATGCAGACTAAATTCATGTTCAAATAAAAGGATGTGCATGTTTTATAAGGTACCGAGCAGGTGAATGTACTAAAAAAAAACATCCATCATGAGTCATGACCCTCTTATGTAAGTGTGCAATGATTGACAATGACCAGAAAACACATTCGTCACATTAGACACACTGCAAATTCTAATTGTAAAATATATCCCATTCTGCTTCTGCAGTGCCCAATAATGGGTAACGAGTTTCAGCTTTAGGTCCCTTATAACCATACTGTAGGTAAGTGGTACAATGAAAAAAAGAAGAAGAAGAAGAAGAAGAAGAAGAAGAAGAAGAAGAAGAAGAAGAAGAAGAAGAAGAAGAAGAAGATTGATTCTTGTAAATAAAATGTTAATTTTGTGATTAGTATAGCAATAACCACTTTTTTTTAATTTATTTTGTCATTTTATTATCTGGAAAAAGGCACTCACTACATTTAATGTGATCTGTTCATGAAATAAACTGTACACAACAAATAGTCGCTAAGCTTGTCACAGGTCATGGTCATGGCAGATGAACAGGTTTACAAGTACAACCAGCGTGTCTGTGTGTGTGCGTGTGTGTGTGTGTGTGTGTGTGTGTGTGTGTGTGTGTGTGTGTGTGTGTGTGTGTGTGTGTGTGTGTGTGTGTGTGTGTGTGTGTGTGTGTGTGTGTGTGTGTGTGTGATTCAGCAGTGATACATTTAATAATCCTGGAAAATTGCAAAATAAAAAAAAAGTTTAAAACATTTCAGTGTGAACTTCCATTAACTACTACAGGATGTGTTTCAGAAAAGAAATACAAAAAAAAAGGAAAGCGATAAATTTTGTTCATATCTTACAGGTCGATGGAAAATACAACTCAAGTGCTCGGCTGATATAAAAGGGGAATTAAACACAGATGCAAACATGCTAGGTGAGTTCAAAACCAACAGTGTCACATTCATTTCAGCAATCTCAAGATATTCTGTGATCATGTTAATGTCTTATATAAAACAAAATAGAATCAAAACCAAACACATCTGACAATCTCATGGCCAAAGGTGATTAACGGTGTCTTTATGGGATGAACTGTAGCACTGTGTCGATTCACTGTGTGTCGTAAGATGGTGGCTGAAAGCAATACATTTTTTCATTTCTTATTCAAACAAAAAGCAACATTTTATTACAGATGTAATTCCAAGCTTTAAGTCTGCTTACGTCAATTAGCTGCTTGCCGTGGTCGTGTTTTAAGAACCATGCACAATCAAGAGGAATAGTTTGTTTTTCTATGAGCTCTCAGTATGTAGTAGTTTCTACCCTAGGGCTACATCTTCAAAATCACATACCATGGAAGGATAATTGTACATGTCATTTAGGTAAATGCTCATAGTCTATTGATCCAGCAGAAACACAACCTCCCACTCTCCATTCGTTAAACGTTCAAGTCCTTTTGTAGCAGGCTGCTGAGCTAAAAATAGCCTCCCACGGTATGAGATGACAAAGCGGAGATCGATAATGTTCCTGAGGATGGATGACATGAATCTAGCTCTCTGCGAGTCCTGCCCACACTGTTAAAAAATAAGATTCAACGTCAACATGCGAGTTGTTGCCCCCAGGTGTCTCGTAAGAGCCGTGAGGGCTGAAAGACAGCGGAGCTGGAGAGACAGCGCCTGTAGAAATTAAAGTTCTTACGTAGCCCATTGTACAGTAACATCCGTAATGAGGTATTTTGACTACAGCCTCTTCTGTCTCTTCAGTTTTATTCATTTTTGGCAACACATTTTCTTCCCACGGCTATGGCACGATGACTGAATTTCCTGGGAGCAGCTCCAATCTAAGCATAGGAAACCCAAAGGCACATTTCTTGACATCTCAAAGGACCGTGCACTCTCACTCCGACTCTGTCTGTGATTCTCTCACTCTCTCTGTCTCTGCACTACTCGTCTGTCTCTGAAGTGCTCTTCCATTCAATGCCTAATCATTTTCTGTGTCTTTGGCCTGTGTTGGTATGAACCCATTCAACTTGCTGCGCTCCATCACGTACTGCGACAGGTTTGTCAGACTGATGTTTCCCTCTTTCTTCTCTCCGTTTTCTTCAAGTGGCTCCCCATCCTCTTCCTCTTCTTCCTCCGTTCTCTCCTCTCCCAGCATGGCACCACCTGCACTGGTCATTCCCACACTCGCCCTTCGAGCATCTTCGGGAATGTTCCTCCGAAGCTCGCGGTTCTTGTTGCGTCTGCCCAGTTTGGTGAGGGATCCAAAGCGCAAGTTGAAGAGGTTTTCCTCCGAGGACGAAGCTGTCTGCGGCGTCTGCTCGCTGCCCTGATGGTCGTATGACTCGCAGGCCCCCCTCAGCCTCAGGTTGTTCAGCTTGATGTCGATGCTCTCCTGGGATGAAGTCTTGAAACGGCCAGCGTCCAGGCTGGCGAACATGGCCCGCTTCTCCGGAGACAGCATGTCCAAGGAGTGAGCTCGCTGCTCCAGGCCGAGCTGACGGCGCTCCATGCTGCGGATGGTGGCGGCCCGCTGCAGCTTGTCATGGATCTCAACACTGAGGCGCCGCCGCGTTTCACGGAACTCTGCTCGTACATTTGCTTTCCATTCAGCTGCGTGAGCTTTAAACTCCCCGACCTGTGACAAGAGTGCAACAAGAAAAGGATTAGGAAAGGATATTTGGTGCAGTCTACAATGCAACAGGTTTGGCTCCCATACATGTTTTTAATAGTTTTTATACAACAATGGAGCCCTATGGCAGAGACAGATAAGCTGGGCTCATATCAGGCCTTTGCAGCACAGACAGTAGCTTACTGGTGAGGAAGATAGATTTGTTGTTGGTGTTGGTATTTTCAAAAGATTTATTGAAAATGGCAACATTAGAAAAACAGAAAAAGTTCTATTAATATTCCACATAATCTAAAATAAAAACATGTCCACTAAGTTATAGGCTTAGCCATGAATCCTTTTTTAGTATGGTGTATCAATGAGTCACTGTCTGTCTTGTCTGAACCTTGTAAAACACCTACATCTTCAACAGTTCCAACAAATGCCACCTGTTTCTGATCAGACTGACAAGATTTAAACAGCAATTAATGTGCAAAATAAGAGAACAGAAAGCCGGGGCAAGAGAAGTAGCAGCTGAGTGACCTTTCATGTTCTGCCTCTCTAATGTAATAATGAGAGGTGTAATTGAATGAACCCCACCTCCTCTTTGGTCTTTTTAGACAGCACTCGAAGCCAGTCTGAAATCATGCTGAGGACAGCCGCAAAGTACGCCAGACCCACCAAGATCCAGAACCACACCAGTGGCTTGTACCACTGCTTGTAGGGGATCGCACGGTTTCCGCCTGGAGATTGAGTTAACATACACACGTTTGGCAAAAAATGTCATGTTATTGAAACTCAACTAAAAAGAGATCTACACGTTGACAGAAGAATTGTCTGCCACATCTACCTGCGACATAGTCTCCTATTCCCACTGTGGTGAGAGTGATCACTACAAAGTAGATGGCCTCCAGTGTGGTCCAACCCTCAGTGTGTTTGAAGATGACAGCTGGGATGGTGACGAAGACGATGCAGCCGGCCAGGATGAACAGGATGGTGGATGTCACTCTGATCTTAGTCTGACTGATCTGTTTGTGTTTTTGCTAAAAAAAATTAAAAATAAAACAGACAAGCTGTTAATTTAACCTAGAAAGAAAAATGTAAAACCATGTAAGATCTTATGAGACGTCACAACAAAGTAGGAAATTCAGATGTGGTTACAATAACCACATGTAACCTATGAAATAAACATACATATATGTGATACTTGTAACTAACCCTGAATATCTTCTCAACTCTCAAAATGCTCTTCACAAAGATGGTCCCCAGCTGGTCTCCGATCCCCGCCAACAAGAAGCCAAAGAGAGGGATGCCAATTATGGCATAAAGAATGCAAAAGATTTTCCCGCCTTCCGTGCTTGGAGCTATGTTTCCATAACCTGTTGAAAAAACAAAGAAAGCACAAAGAGGAAGAAAGGAGAGAGAGAAAAAACAGAGAAATTAGTGAAGACACAGTACATTGAGGACATGAAACACAGATGTGGAGTAAGGTCAAGAGGACGGGATGGGGGAGGTGACAGAGGGGGTGGACTATCAAGAGTAAAATGAGAAGCAGAAGAGGTCATGACTTTCTTATGCAACATAATCAATTGAACTGCTTATGTAATACATTTTAGTTCCTGGAGGTAAATAAGCTCCAAGAGAGACAATAATTAGGTTCCCCTTAGAGAAAATTGCATTAATTATGGTGCTACAGTGACAGGGATACAATGAAGAAGCCAGGGAGACACAGCTTATATTGTACTGTTTCCCAATGCTTCCCATTTCAACCTGTTGTACTGTATAAATTCGATTCACATTACATCATTACAGCTACAGTATTTGAGTCTGTATGTACGTACGTGCATGATGTTTTAGTTCGAAGTACGTGAATCCACTGAAAGCCTACTCAGCGGCAAATATGCCAATCCCACAGGTAATTAAATCTCTGGACTCCACCATAATACCAGGCCAGTGGCTGTGTGGCTTTCCAGTCATTTCAAAGACAGTAGCATACAGTGCGTGCAGCTGATATAGAAACCTTAATCATTCGGTCATGATGTTCAATTTGTGGCTCCTGAAAGGAACTTTATTTTTTGTAAATGGTTGCATTTGATCAACGCTTCCATGAAGCCTGAGGGTTTTCACATTCATTTGAAAAAATAACTGTGATCAATTATAAACTGTTTACATGTTTATCTCATAAAAAAGAAAGCCTTTTTAGAGGGCGAAAAAGAACATTTAGAAACAGCTTGATATCAAATAAAGCTAAGCTTCTTCAATAATGTTGATCTTCACAGGTTGTTAAATTCCAGACTGCCGGTGTTTTGCCTCATTTAGCTCCAGCTCATGGGCGTGACAGGGATTTGTGAAACTCACCTGAGGGCAGTAATAAGAAGGAATCACCTACTCAGCTTTGCAGAGATAGCAATGAGAAAATATCTGCATCTAACTGAGAGCACAACCCTGAGATAAAATCCTTCACCACCTTTGAAAAAATATTTATTGCCAATTAGTCTTGTTTTTATAGGCCCATGCTGTGACACATTTTGTGGACAAGATTAAGAAATTAATTTCAGTAAAGATTTATATGATGAAATGATATGAATGTAATGTGATATTGCTTTTCCTCTCTGTCTGCACACAACAAGCACTGCCAGGTTGGATGCATGGTTTTCTATAAACAGTGAAGTATCCCATATCAAACAATATTCCAAACAAAATGATTTGATTATGGAATAGATAATCAGTGAATAAGTAAAATACTTTATATTGGCTGATTTGAATCTCAACTTATTATCATGAAATATCACTTCACATAAAAGTTTTCATGAATTTTTTATTTCATGAAAAAGTGTCATGAAATAAAACTGTCACTGAAGAGAGGACATTACAAAAATAATTAAGTTAAAATTAAAAACCATCCACTTTAACTCTACTTTTATGACATTATAATGAAATTACTACTATATATTAATTCTGAGAATCTGACAAGACTAACGCTTCTTGAGGGGTAATAAGGTGGGAGTGAGCAGCAGCAGCTTCAACTCATTCTTTAATTATATCAAATTTACCTATGGTTGTAATGACAGTTCCAGCGAAGAAAAAGGCACTGCCCAGGTCCCAGTGACTGGAATTATAGTTTGCGTCTCCAGTAGGTCTCACTCCTGCACACATAGCATCTATGGCATGCTAGAAGAAAGGATAACAGGAATTATAAGGTTGATATTTGCAGGTATATGAACACAAAATATACAACTTTTTGTTATCTTAGCAGCAAAGTGAATAATGGAGATGATGAAATGGACATTATCAAAGCACAAATTATCACCCAACTTACATTTTGCCAATGAAATCCATGAATAAATTTACACAGAGTCTCGATTGCATGCAAGCTCATACAACAAACACCAACATGTCCGCTTTGTGTCATTATATAAAGTCGTGATGGCGTGAAAAGAGCAAGTACATTAACCCACCTCCTGCCAATGTTTATGCATTTCTGTGTACATGTGTCTCTTGTGTACATTTGTGTTTGTGGATGCATATGTGGCCTGTGCCTTGGATTGTGTAAGTGAACTGAAGAGCAGGTTAGGACTGACTATCTCTAGATCAATCTGCAAGTCACTGCCTGATGAAAGAGGAAAAAAGATTGAGTGTGGAAAATGTGTTGGAGGAGAGCGAATGGACGACAGATGGAGAATTGAATCATTCCAAAACCCATGCATGTCCTAATACTTTAATAACACAGGAAGTGGCACTAAGTAGATTACTGACAATTAATTGAATCAGTCCAATATTATTGTTGCTCACAGTGGAATTATTCCATGTTTCTGTTCTACAGGATACGAAATAAACAATTTTCAAACAATTAAATTACAAAAAAGCATTGCATCGAATACTAATTTGATTATTTTGTTATTAAATACTATAGGCTACAGTTGCCATCCATTCTTGGCAAAGGAGCTCGTACAACAATTAAATGTTTTTTAGTTGTTTTGTTTTTTTATGAATTAATTTATGAATGTCAAATACCTGCTGGTTGTGACAAGTTCAAACAATGGAGTGATTTTTTTTCTGTATTTGAGTCCTAAAGGTGTAAAAATAATCTTTTGAAATTCAATAGAAAAAATGCACAAAACCAAGGAAATGTGAAAAAAATAACCAAACAAAAACATTTCTTTCTGAAATATGAAACATGTCTCAGAGGAACCACTGTCCTTGAGCCAGTGTTTTTGTATTTATTCATGAAAACACACCCAAACTAAAAAAAAAAAAATGCAACTAATATTTGACTGACAGTAATCCACAATCATAAAGTATATTATTACTTGCATTTACGAAAATCAAATATTAATATATATTTTTAAAAAATATCCCTGTGGGCATGCACACAAATACCCAGCACAAGTTCTGATCAAATTATTCAGATCAGATTCCTCATATATGATGCTATTTCTCCTCCCGACCAAATTTGCATTTTTTTTTACAGTTCACACTGACTAAACAGACTTTCACATGCAGCAGAAAGACCTTTATCTCCTTTTTTCAGTGTCAGCCTTTTTCTTTAGTCCCTGAGCTCTTCTTTATTCCCAGCTTGTCTAGTGTCGGAAAAACATTAAGAAGCGACAATGCTCTGCGTTGACTGCATCATTATTCTCATTAATCTCCTTCTGTGCTCCATTATGCAGCCATGACATGTTAATCTGCTATCTTGTTTTCTGTCTAAATTCCTAGTTTACAGGCATTTTATGAGAAAAGCATTTATTTTCTTATCTCTGTGGAAATTTATAGTTGATGCTCTTGGGTTTGAATAAGCACGATAACACAAAGTCACTGGGATGGATTTCTTTATAGCTCCACTGCATTTACCAACATTCCTTGTGGGATATCATCAAAACAGCAACCCCCCTTTCCAATCCAATCCAATCCATGCAAGCTGTTAGTGAGATGCACGTCCATGTAATAAAATATGTATAAACTCTCGTGACATACATTTCAAAGCAGACAGAGTGGAGGACCACTTCAACACACATCACTGCACATGCCTACTCATAATCTTGCTTGTGATTTCCTCAGCTCCATCAGCACAGCCCCCCTAATGAGATTGATTTCCGTACCTAAAATTAGCCAATTACAGTAATGCTATTTTAGAGGTTTTTAGCAGACACAGCTCCTTTATTGGGGCAATATCAAAGTGGTAATTATACAATAAACCCCTAATAACCTAAATTTGGACTCAAGAGGGAGCTATATATAGCCTCAATGTATCTGAATACTTTATGAGGAGGTCTATTTTTGTCTGGTCTTTTTCACAGCCAAGTTCACGCTGCATTAGAAATGTGGAAAATCCTCCTTTGGCACGTGCACGTTTGAGGCACGAGGATGATAACTTTGATTTGTGTTGCAGGGTGTTAATTAGGCAAATCGTGCGATGGTTTCATACATCCTGCTCTCTGCTATTTTGACGGTGTACAACAAGATCCTTTCACACATCCAGTCACCACCAGGCGCTCCTGACAGGCTCTTTGCTAATGTGTTTTCATATTCACCACTGCAGGATCATTAGAGAGCACATGAACCCACTGCAGATCTTTGTCCCTCTCAGTGTGTCTCTCTAGCCCACAGCAGGTGAAGGCAGTGATACAGCCAGCATGGTGCCTCACTTTCCCTTCATTCTTAGCGTTAAGCACTCTCATCTGCACCACTAATATCTACAGCTCAACACTGACCACCTTGCACCCATTATAACTGAACAAAAGGCTGCCAAACAGGAAGACTGAGGCCCATCACAGATTAGGCTGCTATGAATTTATCAGAACTGCTTGTGAGTTGAGCACTGAGCTCAGTTACAGTAACTTGATCTTGTGTGTAATGGAAGGAATAAATGAATCTGCCTTTGATACACATGATCCTGAGGAGTTCTGTTTGTTTTCAGTTTTGTTTTCACATTAGAGGTGTACTTTTTCATCACGCTTAGTATCATCTCACAGCTGTGATGTAACATTTCCTTTGGGCCACTGTTTACACAGTGATGGAACCAATATTCAGGTTTAATTTAAGGCAGCATGGGGAAATATTCCACCAGCAAACGTCATGCATCGAAAGTCTTAATTAGGTAAAGGCGTTGGAGGTCTTTTCATCAAAATGTACTTAATGTATCTTAAGTAAACATACATGTTATGCAACAGACCAGCTCTTGGCAGCGTCACATTGTTATATATCACCCACTTATAAGCTACACATGTATAATCAAAGGCAATCCAGGCACAGCATATACCATGTTGTGACATTTAAAGGCACAGAGATCTTCTGAACAGTTCTCACAAACTATAAATCCATATGTTTGAAATCATGCTATTAAAAATAACTGACGATGCTGGTCGTGTTCTGACGCACTTTGACTGCAGGTATCTCGATGTCTGTAAAAGTTTGTTTGTAAATAAGTGAGTCATCAATAAATGAGGCTTGACTGGTGTCAATAACAGCGAGGCTTCACATAGTGCCACTGTGTGACTCATCCCAGCGGCGCTATCGGAAAGCCAATTAGCTCCGCCGCCTTTGCGGGCGCCACAGCGGGTAGGTGGACAGTAGAGATACCGAAGCAGACACGAACAGGTCAACCGACACATCAAGTCAGCACATGCTGTGGAGCAAACCTTAACAAGCGCCCGCTCGCTAATACATCTGTCTCACGCACCCACACACACACACACACACACACACACACACACACACACACACACACACACACACACACACACACACATGAGCTTCCTGAGGTTGCCATTTTTCTGTCAACTCCTCCACCAAACACTTTGACAACAGTGAGTCACCACTGCTGTGTCCCCACGGAGGTTGGTCAGCTGAGTGACAGGCTTGACATAGCACGAACAGACCGATAACGGAACCTGTTAGAGGACCAGACAGACTCTTTGATGGAGTACTTGTGAAGCAGCGTGTCCTGAAGGCCTTTTCTTGAGACAGCAGAAAAAAATTGCCAGTGTGAGCTTCACACATAGCTTGGTATTTGTTCCCTTTTTTAAAGTTGAAGTGCCATCACAAGTCAGTGGAGAGGTGGATCAGTATCGATTTAAAGGAAGTGTTTGACATTTTGGGGAATATATTTCACTTTATTGACAGGAGGTAGAGGAGAAGCCTCTCTTCTATCTATGTATGAAGCTACAGATGGTAGCTGTTGGTTTAGCATGGCATAACGGCTAAGAAAGTGTTTTAGAGCTGCTAGGTGGTACATTTTGTTACTTTTTAATAGACTCAGGCTAATTGTTTCTCCTTTTTTCCAGTCTTTACACTAAGCTACGTTAATTAATTACGGGCAGTGGCTTTAAAGGGGAACTATGCAAGTCGGTCACTTTTTCGCTGTTTTGGACGCTTTTTTTCCTCCTCGTGCTCTCCCTACAGTTTCAGAGTGTATAATTTCACTGTCGTAAAAACTCACCACTGGAGGCATTGATCCTGCAAGATTGTTTTTTTCGGCCAAGAGACCCTCAGTGGAAGACAGAGAGTCTCCATTCTCCCCGTAACAAGTCATTTAACCATCACAGTTACTCAAAAGCTGTTTAATTAAGGTACAAATCTTGCATAGTTGCTCTTTAGGTTTGCCTTAGAGTTGTATCAATATTATGCAGAAAACCAAACAGTTTTTATACATTAAATTTGTCAAATACAATTGAGTTCTGGGAACCTTGTGAGACACATGTTACCATATGTATCTAAATCTGATCATTTGTACAGTCAACAGCCTCAATTATGATGTGTTTGCTGTTACTAGCATTGCTGCTCTGGGCAGCAGGAGGTCTGTGACTGCTGGCCTGTGCAATGAATAATTGATTCCCTCCGGACCCCAGGCACACCATGCTAAAGGTTTTTATTTCCACACTTCTCCTTAGGAAACACCGTCACTGATTTTTTTTTCCTTCCTTTTTCTTTTTCTTTTTTTTGAACAAACTCATGATAGCGCTTTTGTGGCTCGGAGGTTAACAGAAAAAGAAAGAGATGGTTCTCTGGGAGGAGAATAAATGAACAGAGGTGGGTGTGTGGAGAAATAGGCAGTCCAATATTCACTGGAGCAGTGTTGAAGATGCTAACATCAAATGGAGCCATTCTAGCGGAAAGTGGAGCACACCAAATGCCATGTGGTTGGTTCTCTCTTTGGGGTTATTTCAAGCTTTGGAGAATCAGAGGAGCCTTCTGTGACACTGACATGACTCTTGTCTTTTCTAAGACTACACACAAAAAAACATGGAAAGCACATTATTCCAAGAAGCTCCTTTGGCATCTGTATCACATGCTAGGATTTTGCTACAAATAAAACAAAACTATTTACATGGGTTACTCTATTTCCATATGATTTCTGTTGAATAATACTGATCAGACACCGCTGCCCTTTGGACCTATTTTTCTCTCGAAGCAAGATAGTCGCCCACGTTCATACACATACATTGCCTTTTTTTTCCTTTTTGAACAGCTTCTGCAGATTCTGTCTTAAGGAGAGCTCGACTGATCCTTGTCCTACTGCACCCCCTCACAAATCAAACTTTCCACTCAGCCAACTGCACGCCGACACATCTCAAATCATTTTCCAATCTCGCTTCCAGTTGTACATGTCAGCTCAATGCAATGACCTTAAATCTTGCCCCATAATTCTGGGTGTAATATCACAGAGCAGTATGAGGAATCATAATACTCTGTGTGGTGAAGCAGCTGACACTGTAAAAAGATATTGTAAAATGCACAGTTAAGTTATGATGGAATTTTCTATTTTTTTTTATGCTTCGGGTCAGCTTAAATCAAACCTTACATCACAGTGTGAAAGGTTGTCATGTTTTAACAACAGCCTGTTTTATACAGGTTCAGATGTTAGAGATCAACCACTAAATGATTAATTCTTCATCACGTGTAATAAATCATTTTACGATCAGACTGTTTCATTTTGAGAATTCAGCAGCACAGTCACTCAGTTCCTAAAATCTTCCTGGGTCTTTCAAATCATTCTTTAAATTATTTAACTTGATGCATCACACACAGGTTTGATAGAAACACTGCAACAGCTGCTTAAAACGTTACAGTAAAGAAAAACTATGCAGTTGTAGCTGTGAGCCAGTTTCCTTTTTCAAAATGTGTGGGTGTTGTTAAAACATCACTCTGGGATTTCATACGATTATTATTGAGGGCATAACGCATTCAGATACAAGTTAGTTGTGAAATCTACTCCTCAAAACAACTCACTGTTCTACTCACGGTCTAAAAATAATCCACACTCTTGTTTTTTACTAACTATTACAATACCGTTTGTACATGAACTAAAGCGCAAAGGTCACATTGACACTGACCATGAACATAACATAGGATGCAGGCAGTTATCTACCCTTTTCTCCATGATGTAATGTTCGATAACATGAAACTGCATGCACTGTACATTGTATCTGCCAACAGACGCAAAGTGTCACAGAGAATCACGGGTATCTCTGTGGTAAACAACCCTGAAGGTATTACTGTGCTTCCTGCTAAAGGATGGACCTGCCTCTAAGTCTGCTCATGACATTTACCAATCAACTGCCAAACAACCAGGGGGCACAGAGTAGGGGGGTGTATCTTCTGATGGAGCTTTAGACTCTGTGTAACTGTAATCCATTTATTGACTCTTCAACACTGTGTGAAGAAATCTATTGAAAATGCAATTGGAAATCCATAAAAATTAGCATCATTATAACGGCTATGACAACACAGTGCCATTGAAAACATGGCGAGCTTAATGCAACCCTTAATAGTGAGTGCGTTCGATTTAGCGAGAGGACAGTCTACTTCTGTGGCAAATTCAACCCACCCACTTGCACACATATTGAAGTGCTGTGTCTGCCAAGTGGAGTAGCAATAACAATACCAATCTAAACTGGTACTGACAATCATTCCTTAAACTTTCAGCGAATGCGAGAACACAATGAAAGCAACAGGTACCAATTAGAAATGGCTGAACAGGAGCCAAAAACTAAATTTGCAAAAAGATAATGTTTCAGACGCCTGTCTCCGTAGCAACAACAGCTAAACTGCTCCAACTTACTTGCATAGCCTGTAACTATGATGCATGTAGACAAGTCAATTGACTAGTGGAAAAGATCGGCACGTTTAGGATCACAATTGTGAATGTGACAAATTGTTTTTTTTACGCTTTTTTCTGAGATTTCATCTGAATCTGATGATCTTAGTGAATGGCACATGAAGGCCATGTGGTTGAAAGCTCTGAAGAAGACAGGAGGTTTTGGCTTGAAGGTCAATAACGCAAATGTTCTCTGAAAGCAAAAGCTTGAAAAGCAGAATGACATATGATATTACATCAGCATGTTTTCTCTGCACGTGAGCGAAAATGTTGCAGTACTTTGAATTAAAAGCTTCATTTGCTGGAGGACAGTGTGGGCATGAAAGGAAGTAACATCCAACCCTTTCAAGTTCATGTGATTAGCTAATGAAACCAGAATTAATTACCCTGAGAAACCCTGATCACCCCCGATAGCTATCACCATCATATAACTGCTGCTGCAAAGGTCAATCCTCTGACTTTCTTCTTTTTATCTACCGATCAAATTGAATGACACTCGGTATTATTTGTAGGATCATTTTTCATTGAATTTTTTCTTATCTTCATGTCCTTTCACACACTAATCTGTTGGTGGTGAAGAGTAGATAATAGATGCGATGTACTATTCCAAGGCTGTCTGGGTATCTGGAGAAAACAAGTAAATGACTCTCTTTATCCATTTAAATATGGACAGCATCATTTCTCACTTTCAAGCACTAACCTTGACGAGTGCCTCCAGCTCTTCAGGTGAAACACTGGGGTTTCTCTCCAGGAACGAAGCCTTCTCCAGGTTGATGCTGGTCTTCTGTTCGCTCTCGTATGGCATCTCCAGCGCCCTGAACGCCAGACCTCCACCAATCAGGTAGAGAACAACCACGATGAAAACCGCAAGCACGGTCTTCCACTTCATCACCGAGTGGAGGGCTGCAACAGCACCGTCACAGCTGGCATCCATGCTGGCCACCACGCTGGCAGAGCGGGAGGAGATGGACAGACGTGGTAGTGGACAATGACCGTTGGCCTTTGGATCACAGCCCATTGGGTTCTGCATGGTGGCAACGCTGGCCTGGACTAGAGTCGACTTCGCCATGCCAGGCTGGACCTTTTTGAGAGGGGCCAAGTTGGTCTGGACCGCCACTGGATGAGAGAGAGGGAGAAAAACTTAATTAATATATGTTTTGTTCATCTTTGTATAGGAGGATGCCAAGACATAGACAGTAATTCCTTTTGGTAAACACTGATGATGAATAGTTATTTTTAGATGAATAAACTTTGGCAGACTGTTCTAATAAATGGCTCAAGGCCCTGAATCTGTTATATTATGGAAAATGTGCAGACAGACGAATGAAAAAAAATCACCCGAGATGTTCAGGCTTTATGAGTTCAAAATTATTAGACAGAGTATTGTGGTAATTTCCGGTATTTATTTATTTGCCCTAATCTGTTAATTATTAGAAATCTTAAAATTGATAAAGGGAATGAGTTCATTATGAGACTCACATCTTTAAGCTCTTTGTGGCTTATACTTTTCAACTGAAGTAACAACAACACACGGCTTAATGCAGACATAAACATAATCTCATTACAACTATTGAAATCCTATAACCTCCTGTGTGATGCATTAAAAAGCAATTTCCCTGCATTACCGTGGGCTAATAAAGGCTCTTTGCAAGGCTGATACTGAAAACTACAGCTGTTCCAAAGCCTGGCCGCAGGAAGACTCTCTCTTGCCTCGACAGCTTTCCATCCAGACAATTTGTTCCCGGTTTTACATAAAAGCCATTAGTCCTCTGAAATGGAGCCTCAGAAGTCCACAGCCACTGCTTTCATTGCTAATGCAGAAAACTAAATCATTAATATAATGTGATGAACGCAAAACCTGGAAAAACATCCAGAATTCTGGACATGAATGAATATATTGTCTAAATATTGCATGTGCGTACACACAATGAGCCAAACTTAGAAGCATTAAAGCATTAATTTTTTTTAAAAGACACAACACTTGCACTTAAACCTTTACAATGGTCTTAGTACAGGTGGGAATTAACTTACTCTCTTTGCTGGGAGGCAGTATTCAATTTCTCTAAGAGGCCATAACAGAAGGGTAAGTGCCACTTTCAGTCATAAGGTTCTGAATTGGTTTTATGATAAATGCACAAAATGCACAAGGGCTGGAGCAGGTCAACCATGAGGTTTCCTTTAATGTATGTATTGTATAAGCAATCCAACGGCCTTCACCCCTAATGCCCTCACCTGTCTCAGATGGGAGCGCATGTAGTGCCTCTGGGGCATGAGCTGAGCCTGTTGTCTACAGCTGATTTATTTAAAGGAGGTTTTTCTTTTGTTTAATGGGATTTATAGGATATAGTAAGCAAAATGTTTACACACACACACACACACACACACACACACACACACACACACACACACACATATCCTTGTCTTGCTCCATTTGTGGGGACTCTATAACCGTAGAATCAGCACTTAACCCTCAGACAGCTATGTGTGTGGGGTCCAGCAGGCCTCCACAAAGCTGCCAGACCCCACAAGCACACTGTGAGTCAAGGACGTCCAGGAAGTGTCCCATTCTTTGGTCCAGGAGCGATGAATCTTGTTAGTTAATCCCCGTGTCACGAGTCAATAACAGCAAAGTGATGTCACAAGCTCGGGAAGGTGCAAAACTGCCTCTTTCAATTTACAGTATGTGCCCTTTAAGGGCGGTGGCTGGCTATTTTTAGAACATGAGATGAATTAGAAAATTAAAACTGAGTGTTGAAGCAGCAAAAAGACCATCACCCTACATTAATATCTCATGCTGTATTTGGTTCAGTCACTTTGATGGATGCAGTAGAAAATTGTCAGTAGATTAATTGCAGTTTGGACCAAATCCATAAAGTCTACAGTGACATTAATTGCTTTTCATCTCATGCTGTAAGTGAGTGAAATTGAGTAAATTAGCTCAGTGCAGTGGAGCACTGGCAGCTAGGGCAGTTAAGAAACTTTCACACACATTTAAGTGATCAAAAAGCAGTTATAAGAGGCCAAAATAAATATTTTAAACCAAAACTAAAACTGTGATTACCATAATTTGCTTTGTGTTTCAAATTTCTGAGGCTGCATTAGTCTAAAATCCTTTTCAACCCACTGTAGCTGCTTCACATTGATTCTAGCAAATTAAATAAGGCCTGAGTGGAAAGCAGTTTTATCTCATATTATCTGATACTATAGCTCTCAGCCTTACTCTCTGCTTCCAACATGTCTGGCTAAAGCAGAGGAAATATTCACTGGAGACTCAGGTCAGGTCAGTGAATGAGATATGTGACTCAATTCAACCACAGGAAGAATGGGGAAAAAGTGTAGATGACAAGGTTTTCAATAATGGCACTTATCAGTTACCACACAGTTCAGTGTCACCAGTTTGTCAATTTCAAATCTGTCACCTTCATAATTTGGGATTACAAAAGAATTGTTTGCCTATTTACCCATTGATGACGAAATCAAACTAAGTCTAGCCTGGAGGCAAATTTTGGGTTGATTCGTGTAGAATCAGCCCAGTTATTCTCTGTGGTACTGGACAGGTTGCAGGCGTTTAACTCACCAGCTGAGCCTGCAACACAGCCGTCAAACTAGACTGATGTAACAGAGGAGACTTCCGGTAAAATACAGAATTCAAAATAAAACCTTTACCAAGGAATTTGCTTTGAGAAGTCTGTCTTCCAGCCTCCCTGTAGCCTACGCCAAAAAATAACAGAGAGTGAAGACCACCTTGTTGTTAAAGGCCCTTTAGCCTAAGGAGACAGTCTGTTTTCATTGAAAGTATTGTTTGCAATTGTTCCTCTGTAAAGACAATTTCACAAAGGTACAAGTCTCGTAACGTCATTTTTAAGGGAACAACTTTATACGCTCTTATTTTGACACCGCTTCCGGTCTCTTTGCTGGCAGTTTGTGCAAACTTGATTGACTCCACTGCTGCTCAGCTCCCAGCAGCGTTGCCTCGCACAGCTGAGCACACGGAGGATGGAGAATAAAGACATAGGCTACTCCCATTCGCTTTGTCTTATGTTAAGGTCCGTTTTGTATGGCAGAAATAAAAAAAATATATGTGGAAATTCAAAATAAAATAGAAAAAATCTTGAATAAATGATGTAGCTAAAACTGGTGTAAACTGTTGCAAATTCGTCTATAATTCAACCCGATGCGATTATAATCCAATCTCATGTTTCTCTGTGAAACACTGAGATTTAGAGTACTGTTAAATAAGTGGTAAGAAAGCAGATTTTACCAACCTTGTTCTAGGTCCCAGTTAACTTGTTTTCTCGGGTTTTCTATTGGAAATTTCATCTCTGTTTTTGTTCTCAATCAAAACGCAAGGAAAGATGTTCAATGCGAGTGAGAGTGGAGGAAAAAAGAAAAGAAAAAAACAATCACGATGAATTCTTCTGCCACATCTTCACGTCATCTTTTCGTGCATAGGGGTGAAATTTGTACAGAAGAGCAAACGCATCGCAAAACCGCATTGTCTGCCTGAGCTGGTATCCCCCCGCTACACCTCCTTTTTTTTTCTCCGCCTCGCTCAGACGCGTGGTGGTCGCCTGACAGACTGATATACTTGTGAGACCTTTCACTGAGCTGTCGCAACGCTCTCACTCCGATGTCACTGTCAAAACAGACAGTAAGCAGTGGTCTGATCCAGAGACAAAACCGGAGTCTGTCCAAATATAAGCAACTTTACGCACGCGTTTACGCCGGCAGCGAGAACAACGAGGATGGATGCTCTCCTCCCTTTCATTCCCAGAGCGCACTATACTCCACCTGCCTTTACTGCAATGAGCTAAATGAAATTTGCTTCGAGCTTCTCATCTTATGGTCAAACCGTATTCGTTTTATCCATTACTGAATACTCACTGTTGTGATTTTTCCTCCAAAGCAGGATTATCTTCTCATCGTTGGGTAACCGGCGATTGAGCACATGGCGCGGGGCGGGAAGTCAGAGATGTACCCCCAAATCAGAGGCAGACTTAAACCATTACATCATTCACATATGGGAAACGGTGCATTATTTATGAACTCCAATAGCCAAAGACTAGTCATCTCTTCCAGTACGTCAGATGAGGAGGAACTCAGTGAGATGGCGAGGTTCACAATGGGGGGCAAATATCTGGACGTCTTAAACTGATATATTAAGTGTTAAATAGCCTACTGTAAATGGGCTCGTGTGTTACTGAGCTTTTGTTTTGATTTTAGGGTGGTTGAAGGACCAAAACGTCCAACAAGTTTATATAAAGGTCATATCCAAAGGACAGCACTTGTTGGCAATGTTTGTTTTTGTTTTTGTCCACTCATCCTCATCCATGCATTTCTTTATTTTTTTTTATTTTTTTTTTGTGCATTTTAATTAGATGAAGGCTGAAGCCATTGGTTACCATTCATTTTAATAGGTCATTAATTAATGGATTTGCACACCTGAAACTTAAATTAATATACATATCTGATAACAATCATCATCTAGTTAACATAGTGACATGTTTAACATTACTAGCCACTTATTTTTAAGACACTGATTATTAATGAAAAGAAAAAGCAAGAAATTCACAACAAAATGCATTGGTGATGAAGACCAACTCAATTTGTGCTCTATCTGTAATCAAAGGTCAAAATGTCCACTGCGAAGATGAAAAGACTGCAACTATTTCTGCATCAAAACTATTGTGTCAAAAGTTATGAATTTTGTGACCATATTTGATGTTAAAGCAACCTAATTGCTAATGCAAAACTTAAAAAATGTGCATTTTCAGTCGGCAATTTATTACCATATCAAAATGTAAAAAGGTATAGCCCTCTGTCTACAAGATAATGCAAAGCAGAGTCTACATCAATAGTGTCAAAATAAAGGAGAAGAATGAAAAATACTACAAGCAGTGCTTTGCTTTTAAGATCTGTTTCACACGTTGACACTGCTATTAAGTCATTCACAATCTTTTGTTGGTAAATGACGTGAGGGGTTAAAAGGTCTATCAAACAATACAAGGAACACAATTAACAATATGCTGTTGACAGAATGTTCTCGTGAGCAACACACTCTAATCAGATTTTCTATTTGTTGCTTTATTTCTCACTGACACATTACCGTAAATGAGGCTACTGATGACTTTTCATGATAATGGCACGCTATATGATCACTTCATGTTGCTGTAAGAACACAGGCAACCCGCCATTTTATTCATAAACGGGTAGGGATTTAGGACCATGAGGAGAGTAGCACAGAACTTAAATAAAAGATACATAGTTTTACACCACAGAAAGGTGTTGGTCAGAGTTTGGGTGAGGAAGTGCTATAAAATGTCATCTGTTAACCTGAACTGCCAGTGGCATCATGCAGATTACAGAGTTGAATACAATATAAGTATTTATACAACAGATTTTGGACATGTAACAGCAGGAAAAGCACTAATGTAATAAGATAGATAGGCCGCTTGAATGAAATGAAGACTCTCACATAAAAAGGACACAAAATGTAGTCAAAATACCTGTCTGAAAATGGCATGTTCTTTTTTCCCCAAAGAAATTTAAATCAAAAGCAACTGGACTTGGTTATTTACTAAGACGTTTCACCTCTCATCCAAGAGGCTTCATCAGTTCATGTGTACATCTGACAGTTGCTTTTGATTTAATTTTCTTTGGGGGAAAATGATGACCTGGACAAATGAGAATATTTACAGGCTTACGGCATGTTCTCTTAAAAACCTGTGATGAAGGTTGGAAGTCTACAGCACACAGTATGTCCCTTCATAAAGCCGCATATAGTCATATTCCTCTAATGTCAGGAGGACAATTGAACGACATTCTCTGCAGATAGAAGGGGCTTTATATGTAATCATGCCTTTAATTGGAACATTTGAGCCCTATGGTGCACAGCACATGTTGTATTTTATGACCACTGAGGACAATATAGGCTGCCCTTTCCTGCACTTTATGGGCTTCACACGGGCTCTGCTTGCATCATCCTGTTTGTCTTATGAACAGTGGCTCCAAAAATACCATATCCATACCCAGAAGTGTTAAAACAAAGATATTCATAGCGAATTTTCTCATTTTGTCAACTTTTCTTTCTGGTGTTTTTAAAATCTATACTGCAGGCAAGCCTAGGATTTGTGAAAGGTGAAGGTAAATGTAAAAAAGCTCATCTGTTGCCAAAAACACACACACACACACACACACACACAAAAGTCACATTATAAAGTGCTTTATTATTGTAATTTTAAATGTCTTTTTGTCATATAATTTGCTTCAGGTGTGTCTTTGTCTATGTTTATGGGGGTGGGTTGTGTGGGGCGTGTTCTTCCTTCCTTACGCACGAACGTGATGACGTGAGTTATCGTAGCAACCAGCATGGCGACGGGGAAGCTTTGCGCGGCTCCTCATCTGCTTATAAGCTAGTATTAGGATGTTACCATTGCATTGCGTGGTCGTATTTCAGCTTTAAAATGTCCACAGTCGAGTACACTGTCTTTTCTGCATGTATCCGAGCGCTACGGTGGATGTCCTCGAGTATTTCCGAGGAAAATGGGATACGCTGAGTGCAGCATTAACATGGAATCGAGAATAGGTATGTGTTAGCATTAGCTACTATTTGGCTTAATCAGCAGAGGGAATCAAATTCAATTGTGCATAGGCAGCTAACTAAAGATAAACTCATCCTGGCTGTGTGGCCTCAAGTTCACCTAGACAACGATTAGCCATTTACCCTCACTGCTTGTTCTCAATGCTTAAAACTGAAATCTAAAACCAAGTTAGCTTGTTATACGATGCTTCACTTAACCAAGTCAGCTCATATTACGTTCCATCATTTTTGGTCTTTGATGTTTCAGCTGTTTTGTTTTTTGTGTGTGTCGAAAAGAAACGTTTTCTATCCTCATAAAAACACTGACAACGGGAGTTAAGCTAAAACAAAATTTTATTAGAATAACTTACTTATTGTTTCTTACTTTACAATAACACAGATACTGCTGCTAATAAGTCATAACATACTAAAGCATGTAAAAGGCTTGTATATTCACCAAATAAATCATGTATTACTCTCCTAAAGGACTGCATGGTTAATATGATAACACTGATTGAACCAATAAACATATACATTCTCTTCACAAATCTAGCCTAAAATGATGTCTTAACATTGTTTATTTTCTGACCAATAGTAAAAAACCTCAAAGGTATTGAGTTTACAGTGATACAAAATCTAACCATAAATGATCACATTTGAAAATGAGTGTTTACCTAAAGCTTGGTATCAAAAAGTAACAAACTATCAGTCTACCAATTTATAGTCTTTCAACAGGTCCATGTTCATTTGTTTATTTTTAGGGAGTGTATCATCTGGATTGGGGGGCAGCGCTGGTATGAAAGGACAGACCTCGAAAAGTAGCCGTAAGTTTCAATATGCTCTCTAAGTTGAGTGAATCACTGGTCATTTGTTGGGTATAACTTTCACTTTAAAGTGTATTATATGTTGTTGTCTGTCTTGTGTTTTTAGCTTTCTGCCCTCACTCAACCAATAAGTTGACACAGTCAATCATTAAGGACCACATGGTGTCTCATTACAAAAAGGTTTACTCAGCTAAAGGTGAGCACGTAACATAAAAATGTATTATGATCCTTACAGTGGTATTCAAAAGAACAAACTAATTTTGCTCATGCACATAATATGCTTATCTGTTCCTGTGGTATCTATTTTGCATAACAATTAGATTACTAATAATCTCATGTAATAATCCTATAATATTATAATCCTGCATTTGTTTCCTTCCTCCACAGCTGCCATTGATGCCTCAGTACCCAAAAGCATGATGTACAGTGTAAAGTGTAAGTACCTTATATTTCTGGGCACAGTCACAGTGGGGTTTGATTTAGTTTAAACCTTGCTTCACCAGTGCTCTTTCAGGGAGACATGCGGTGCATCATTGCACAGGGAAAGACAAATGGCTGCATTGGCCGTAGCCTCAATAAGAAATGATACAGTGCAGCCAGTCATCGCATTCGAGAACAGGATGCAACTCATCCTCAACTCTAATGGTTACAATCATGCTTTCATCTTATCATTACACTACACTGACCCTCATAAACTGAGTTAAGTGCAGTGAGTCCTTGCCCAATCTCTTGGGTGCTACACAAAGTCATTCCAGGAAATGATGTAAATCACAAAGTTGGGTGAAAGAATGAAGGAAATACATCAATTACAGTATTTTTTTTTTACAGAAAAATTTGTGAGAATTACACTTATTTAGTATTTCATACCTGCTTACAGACAATGACCAGATGAGGAAGGATCGCTTGAGGAAAGGGGGTCGTCCTCAGTCGGCCCATTCGCAGAGGAACAGCAGAGCCTCCTGCTCCTCTTCCGAGGTGAGACGCTAGCCTAATGCAGTCACTGATGTGTTTTCTCACTACTTTGTGTAATATTGATGTGTTTAACCGAAAAGGCTTTGGATGTAAATTCCACATTATTTGTCATGCAAAAGTTATTTTCAATACAATATCTAATTTAATACGATGTTTGCTCTTTTAGAGTAGATCATCTGTCCAGTATGACGACAGCCCATACCTCTGCTCGAGGAGTTCCATGGTGTCCAGCCCAAGGTTCAGCACCTCCTTTAATGCTAAGGAGACAGTCTATCAGTCATGTAGACCAGACCATTCTCATCACAGCCGCCCAGCATCAGAGATGAAGTACCGAAGCCCAGAGGCAGCTTTGCACAGAAAGCAGTCAGCATATTCTCTTGGAGCTTTTGGAGATCAGAGTTGCTACAAGTCTTTCCAGGACCCTGTCCAGAAGACATACAGTGGAGACTTGCTCCAGAAACATTCACAGCACTTTACCCGAGACAAACCTTTCACCCCTAAGACTTTGAAATCAGAAAAGAGTTCATACCTGGAAAAATATCGCTACTACAGAGCACCACGAAGGAAACCTACTCAGGACTGCACCAACACGAAATTAACACAAAAGGAGAGGTATGATAGAAGGTATTAACAAATATCCTCAGTGAGTCTCAAAGTATAGCAAACAATTACTTCAACAGGGATCTTACAATATCTTTATTTTCTTCTCTCTCTTATGCAGCACAAAAACCAAGGAATACACACGGGAGTTTGATGAACCATCTCAGGTAATTAAAAAAAAAACATAAATAAGAAAGTGAGAGTAAAACAAAGGAAAATATGAATTTGATCATGAGAAACTTGTGACAGTGTTAAATATCTCCTTTTTCCAGGGATTTATTACAGAGCATGAGTGGTCTGAGGATGAGTTCAATGGCACCAGTTTTTCAATATCTAGACAACGGAGTCAAGTAGACAAGAGCAGAGACCATTATCTCTTTGACTCCCCATCCAGGTAAAATTGTTAAGTAGAAATAATATAGTGTGTTGTGTTGGCAATGTTGTGCCGTGTGTGTTTCTTTTTTTAAAGCTCTAAAAGAATGAACAACAAGTCTCCTCTTGTAGGGTCTCACCAGAAGGCGGGAAATCTCCTACCATGATGAAAGTATCTGCAGAGTAAGTCAGATAGTAGAAAATATTGCTTTACGTGTAATGATTTGACAAAATAATAATTAAATGAATATCTAAAGTGGCATATTCTCTATGAAATTAATTATTCTCATCTGTTACTAAACAGGGAAGAAGAATTAAAGTACCTCGAATTTATTTCTGCTGTAACGGAAGATATTTTGTCCAGGGGGCACATCTCTGGCAGGTTTGTTGACATTCCTGTACCTTATGTGAACACATGTATACATATAATTTGGTAGGTTAAACTGTGGCTGATGCCTGTTGCAGCCTCATGAATCATTACTTGAGTTAAGTATCTATGTCCTCTGCTGCAAGGATCCTAGACCGGGTGATAAAGCGTCATATTGAAATGAACCGGCATCAACTTGACGAGGTGAGCATTTATATCAATGCAGAATGCCATATATGCATTGCCATGTATTCTTAAAGTGATAGGTAAATACATTTAAATAAAAAAAAAAGAATAAATAATTGAGACTGCTTCGTCTAATCACATTGCTTGTTTTAGGGTAAAATGCGCCACCTTCTGGATGTGCTGCGTAAAGAACTTGAAGAGCCAACCGACACATCCACCTCCAGTGCAGAGCTTGAAAAAAAGGAGTATGATCTGTTTGATTCACTCCTACCACATCTGAAATCAGGGAGGTCACAAGTGAAGACCAAAGAAGACAGTGATCTTATCTCCTACGCCTCACTGATTAAATTCTGCGATACACCAGATTACACTGATGCTTTATCAGCGCGTACATCTGTCTGTTCTCCTGATAGGACTGCCTCACCCACAAAAACAAATGAGAAGGATGAGGAGGTTGATGATCAGGAAAAGCACATCGGCTCTTCTTGGCTCAGTGAGCATGTTATCAATTACACAGGAATCAGTGAAGATGACTTTCAGCCCAGTCAAATAGACACAACCGCTGCAACAAACGGCAATGAAGTCGGCAATGAAAACCATGAATACACTACTGTAACCAGTGATGAGGGATTTCATCAAGACCAAGCTGAGGTCAATTATGATGGGCAATCCAAAGAGCTCGAGGATCTGGGAAGAAGTTTGTCTGAGTCACTTCATGTATCCAGCAGTACACACTGTGACAATGTGGACACTGCTAATGAGCAACATGCAGATCCAGTTGCCACTGTCAGTGATGATGAGTTTTTCTGAGTTTTGTTGTTGTAAAAAAAATCTTTTAATATTTTTGCTACCAGGCAAGTGTTGTCCCAGAGAGAAACATATATATTTGATTTTTGTTGTTGTTGTTGCTGTTGTTGAAAGTATTAGTTTTGAAAATTAAGTCAACACTGGTTGTGTTTCCATGTTCTTACAGCCCTCACTAATGAGGTGAGGTGAGACAATGAACATGTCCCATAGGTAATCAAAGCTCTGCAGGTTAAATCAGGGGCATAAATACATGAGTGTAAAATGGACACACACTTGAATTATTACTGTTGAGTTGCAATAGATATCCAAAGTAATGCTCAAAACATCACAATTAATGCCCCATGGTAACTAGTGTGACTTGGAACTTCGGATTATCCATAGTACTGCACTGATGTCAGATGTGTGGAATTAGTGCTTTTCCTTTAGTTTGAGTGGATTCATTGCAGTGTGCCCGGTCAGTCTTAAGAATGGTGTTACCTAGCTGCAGTTTACATTTTCCTATTCACTGTTACTAGTAAACTTACAATTTTTGTGTTTGACATAACATATGCCTCTGACTTGTAGCCATTAGGAGCTGACTGCCACCAGAAAGTGTCTTTACACATTGCAATAAATTTTCTACTCTTCTGATTCTTGTGTGCTTTGTATCTGTGAATAAAATATTACAAACTCCCAATTGCAGCCACTTGCAGCCAGCAGCTACAGTTACTTTATACGCGGCCATTATTACCACACCTTGGGCCATTTTGCGAGCAGTTACACAAGGGAAAGTCTTCAATTACAATAGTCAGTGTTTGCGATTACAGCTGTCAGACGATGTAAAAGGTAAATAGACAGGTCAGCGGCCAGCAGCTCCAGGCAGCTGTCCCATTTCTGGCATTTTCACCGCTCGGCATTCCAGCCGTCTGATGTCATAGCTCAGAAAACCTCCATGTATTCCTCCGCCGTGCAGGACCTATAATGTATTTTGAAGCGTGAGTTCCTTAAAATTACCGCTAACTTCATAGTATGTGTGAAAATATGTTGAGTTGAAATGCATTCCGTCGTATTTGGGGGTTTAATTAACTGCAGAAACGCTAATGTTGAAGGCATAGAGCCCGCGGATGTAGACGGAATACACTTGTTGCTCTTCCAATCCCAGGAAGCGAAACACGCTTGGAACTTGAGTGAACTATCGGACCAAGAGGCATGGGGTGCAACGTTAGTCTTGATCCAGAAACTAACTGCAGACAAAATTAACTGTCTGTAAGTGCGATACAAATCTCAGAGGTAGCAACCCGATGGCGGACTCCCCCAAAGACTGAATCCTATCTGGAGTACAAAAAATTGCATCTGACTGGCTAACGGTAACGTTACGATTTTGGCCAAAATATTTACCGGCGACGTCAGCTTCCCAAGGGTGTCGTCTATTTGCTGGAACATGTTAGCACGCTAGCGTTAAAGCTAAATTAAGTTGTTGTCATGTTAGGGTTTGTGTTACAAAGTTGTCAAAACTCATAATGAAAAGTATCGAGTTAGTCATAAAAGGGTCCCACGTTCGGCACAAACTTCTATGAAGGTTGTGTCTAACTAGGATAATTTGTAATATGGTGGTGGATGCATGGTTGCGGTGGAAAGAAGCAGGGATTTTGCTTGTTGCTTGCTGCGTATTGAATAAAGTCGGTCTTGTCAGTGTTTTGGATCTGTCTATTCACTGGAAGGGGATTAATGTAACCACAAGCTTGAGGTGAAAAAAAAGAAAAAGGCAAGCAAACCTCATTATAGCCCTTGTTAATTTCTCAGACCAATCAGGCTGTTAACTTAGACGTTTCTTAAAGTCCATAAACCAGCTTTAAATTGTGTTAACCCAATAAACTGACGTGAAATCTCTATGCTAGCCAAATAAAATAGCTAAAGTAGGTAACTTAAAAGTAAATGGAGCATTTAAGAGGATTACTTTGCATAGATATGGTGTTTTTTTCTGGTGTTTCTCTGTTTCAGGGTGACAGCCCAGGTGTGTGTATATTTACTTGTTATCCTACTTAATGCGTCAGTGATGGGTATGGCCACTGAAGTTGTGATTCACCCTGTTTTGCATTGTATTCCCCCCCCTTTAATTCGTGCTAGTCTCTGTTGTATTGAAGGTTGTTTTGAGACGTTTCCTGTTTTGTTTTTCCAGATCTGTCGGTTGATAATAAACCTCATGACTTGTAAGGTTCCCAGAGGTTTTGAGAGGACAGCGAGGAGGTTAATCTCTCAGGACTGAAGTGAAGACCTCCCTCCTGAGGAAGTGTGAAACATGCCCTTGCCATTTGGCTTAAAACTCAAAAGGACTAGGAGATATACTGTTTCAAGCAAGAGCTGTCTCGTCACTCGGATTCAGCAGCTCAATGGAGAGTTTGTTGAGTTTACACTTTCAGTGGAGAGCACTGGGCAGGAATGTTTGGAGGCAGTTGCCCAGAGACTCGAGTTAAGAGAGGTATGTATGTCTTTTCCGAAAATACAAGTGCTGATTGTTCTCTGTTATAGACTTTTGCGGACTCGCCATGTCAGCAAGAAAGTGTTTTTGTTAAGGTCAGAAGAACTAGTAAGTAAGACAACAGAAACTCAGATAACCAGTCTGTCATTGTTTACCTCTCATGGTCTTGTCTTTGTTTAGCTTGTATTAATTAGCCTACATACTTTACATTTTTATTCAAGTACGTGTATGAAACCAACTCATAATACAGATACAGGCCTACGTTTCTGATATGTTCATTCAAACATACATGTTGGCTTGGAGTGGATAGGCTATATGATGTTCAGTATGTCTGGATCTGAGCACTATTTTTGACACCACCCCCACCTGTGCAGTCCTGATTTTCTTGGATGTTAGTCTGTGATACGAAGATTTAGACCAGAATTAGGACCAGAATTTTTTTTCTTTCTTTTTTCTTAACATTAAAATCTTTTAATTCAAAGAAATCAGATTGCCATGACCCATAATATTTCTGGTGTTATTTTCTCTGCCTTGATTCATTATGGTGTGCATTATTATGTAAACACATTTGATTCATTTTTACACAATGTTTACTGATAATTGTGAACTGATGTTATCCGGTGTAAGTTATTTTCTAGTTGTGGTTTGAGAGTGGTTACAAATTACAATACATCTCTTTCAGCTTCATTGATTTTCATGAACAGCAAGCCCAGGGGTTTCTTATCAAACCAGTGTTCATTTTGAGATGTTCAGAGAGTCACAAGACTGAACAATTAGTGCCAACAACCAGTTAATCTAGAGACGTTTGCAGTGGTTGTATTTTCAGTTCTACATATGCTGAATATCATGGGTGACCAATGACCATGAATGCTCTGCAAGTAGGTCAATAAATAGGATGCATGCGTGCCATTGATCTAAAACAGTCTCAGCGTATTGTATGTAATACACGTTTGGTTATGCATTTCATCTAAGCTAAATTAGTTTGCTAGATTTACAAGTTGCCCTAGGATGTCTTTGATCAAAATGAAGTAAAGTGTAATGTGTCTTGCTTACTTTCTCTGCTTGTCAGATAACGTACTTCAGTCTGTGGTACTTCAACAAGCAGAACCAGCAGAGATGGATTGATTTGGAGAAGCCGCTGAAAAAGCAGCTGGACAAGTATGGGTTGGAGCCCACCGTTTACTTTGGAGTCGTGTTTTACATACCCAGTGTCACCCAACTGCAACAGGAGATCACAAGGTAATGTTCTATTAGTGACACAAGATGTCCTCTTTTAGACATTCAATATATTAGTAGATTATCAGTCCAAACGTTTGTAAGTGTGAACTGAATGGCAAGACAAGTTTAGTGCAACCACACCAGACATTTTTTTCTCTATAATAAATTCTGGTGGCCTTAAAGACAATAAGTTGACGAAGCAACTCAGATGCCCAGTTGTACCCAAAGAACCAGATACCAGTATATAATTATAGTTTCTAACCCATCCATCTCTAATGTCAGGCGGAAAGTCAAAATAGATCACAAGGTATTTTGTTACTGCTGTACACCTTTGCTTTGTTATATCTGAATACCCCATTTGGTTGTTGGCTGCCTGTTCCTTATCATAAGTGATGCTTCCTTTCCCCACAGATATCAGTATTACCTCCAGCTGAAGAAGGATGTTCTGGAGGGGAGGATCTCATGCTCGCTAGACCAAGTTATACGTTTAGCGAGCCTCGCAGTGCAAGGTAAATATGAATTAGAAATAGTAACCTCATGATACAAGCGAAACTTGGACAAGAGAAGTGTTTCTTGGCCTAAATTGTTGTGCAAAGTCTACAAGCAGCTGTAAGTCCCCGGCAAAGCAATTACTGATGCAATTACCGAGCAATTGTCCATAAATAATGATTTAAGGCAACACCAGCTACAAAAATTGCCAAATTACACCAGAGTTATTTCAGTAATTTCAGGGGGAGGAGGATTTTGCACCAGTTCATTAAGATTTTCCAAACTCTGCAAGTTTGTTACAGATAACTGTTGATAAACTTTAGATAGCCCATTCCTTCCAAAGCAGTTACCGCCTAATTTTTTTTATCAGAGCAAGAGAAAAATGTTTCCTTTCAAACCAAAGGAGAAATGACTGTAGGTTCAAATTTTATGAAACATTGTGAATCATACTTTTTTGTTACACCCAGTGTCTTGTTTGAACAAGCAGTATCAAACCTAAATAAGATTATTAGATTAGTCAGGTGTGTGTGTGTGTGTGTGTGTGTGTGTGTGTGTGTGTGTGTTTGTGTGTGTGTGTGTACGTTCCACTTCCTTGCATGAGCTTCAGGCCCGACACAGCCTACCACTTTTGCCCAGCCAGAAGAATCTCAAACACTGCTGGCAAAGTTATATCAGGCACTGCAACTTACTGGCCTGGGTGTTAGCATAGCAGAGCAGCTGAGATCACTTACTGTTGCAGCCATGTTCAGAAGACCAGTCAGCCTGCAATATGCACCTCAAAGAAAAGCCACATGAAACTCCTTGCAAGTACCCGTAAGCTGTCTTGCAAACTTGGAATTTGTGCTTTAAATAAAGTCGTGCAGCTCCTATTTTGTGTCTCTGACTGGGATATTTTTGAATGAAGGGCTGCTTTTCAGCATTGCTTGAGTAGCTTTTGACCATTGCTGATGCCTGGGATACTCAAGATAGTTGTGAATGTTGCCAGCAGGCAGCCTGAAGCTGTAACAGTTTTGGACCTCTGCGTTGTCAGACACTGAAGCAATTCCCTTCCATAACAAATGGGCCCCTCCCCTCCTAAAATTAGTCCAACTAGTCATCATAGACTCCTGCTTTCCAAAAGGAATTACACCATTCTGCAATTCTTGAGAGTCTATTTTGCCCTGTACTAAATGCAGAAAAGGACATGTAATAGGATTTATTCCGAGGGCAGTGTCATGTGAGGTATGCCTTGCTGTATTTACTGATCTAGTGTATCTTTCTTTATGCTCACAGCTGACTTTGGAGACTTCAATCGATATGATTCCCAGGAGTTCCTGCAGAAGTTTGTGCTGTTCCCTATTGTAAGCATTGTACTTTTGCAAACCCACCATGTGAAATGAAATATTTCACAATATTTCGGACATATTCCTGTGTTCATCTGTGCATCATCCTAACATTGCGTCAATCTGAATTCATTTTCTGCAGGACTGGATTCAGGATGAGCGAGTGCTGGAGGAGGCCACACAGAAAGTGGCTCTGCTTTATCAGTCCTTCAGGTAAGTAAGTTTTCAAAGCATCCAGCTTCTCTCTGTGTGGGTTAAGATACAAATAGTTTCACATGTAGCACAGGCAAACATAGTTTTGCATCTTACTAGGCGTTCTGCCCAGACAGGGGAAAATCACTTTAAGCGGATTATCTTTTCTCATCTGGATTCATTTTGTCTCACTCTGGCTATAGACTAAAGTGTATAACCCACCTCTGTGATTTATGTACAAACTTCTTACTTTACAGCATTTTTTCCCACAACTGCCTAAAACATTTGCACAATACTGTATAGAATAGAATAGAAAATATTTAAGTCCCTAGGGGGGAAATTCAGATTGTCCAGCAGCTTACATAACAGTGATATGTTTTTAATTATATAAAATTATATAAAAAATATATAATATAAGTATATATGGACAGGATGTCAGTTTTGTATTATTTTGCTTGTTTGTGCTATTGACTTAATTTTTAATGCAAGTACCATGCCGTTTTTGTTATTTTCAGGGGTTTGTCAGCACCAGAGGCAGAGATGTTGTACATGCAGGAGGTGGAGAAAATGGAGGGCTATGGCCAGGAAAGCTATCAAGCCAAGGTAAAGTCTACATGATTCATCTTGCAATCCCTGGGCAGTGGGCACAGCCCTACACCTCAAAGAAGGCTGAAGCTACAAACTATTGCTACTACTGCACACAGCCTCATTGTTCTGAATGTCTTTGTTTCTTTCCCATTACCCAAACAGGACAGCACAGGCACAGATGTTACCCTTGGATCCTGCCTTGACGGCATCTTTGTCAAGCACAAAAACGGAAGGCCCCATATTTTATTTAGGTAAATATAAAAACACGTTTGACCGAGCAAGTGCGGTGAATAAAAGCTTTGTCGGCCAGCTTGTGAGTCTGAGCGGTAATTACATTGAACCGGAGGGCCGGTATAGATTGGGGTTTGTGGTACAGCTCATGGCTATTCTTGGGTGAGGTCGTCTCCTCCTGTAATGTCTCTTAATGCTCTCTAGACCTGAATGTGGCTCAAGAGGAAATGAGTCAGGTAGATTGTAATAGCTGATAAGGGTTGTGGGGACATTATTTGTCAGCGCAGTGAGTAAGTGAATATTTTTGACCTTTGTTGACTACATACCATTATGAGTACTACATACCTTTTGCTCCACTTCCTCATGTGTATGGGTTTTAAAATTGTTTTGAATCGCAATTTAAAAATGCCGTGAGGTTTTTGCCACCACCATGACATAATGTGTCTCTTTTTTTCTCTCTCTCTTTTTCTCTTCGCCACTGTGCTTTAATTGGCTGTGTAGGTGGGATGAAATTAACAACATGAGTCACAACAGGTCCTTCTTTGCCCTGGAGCTGGCCAACAGAGAGGAGAGTGTTCAGTTCCAGACCGTAAGTCTCCGCTGCCATTACAACTTCTCTTCTCCCCACATTTCCAGGGACATTGTAATGTCTTAGAGGATTTAGCAAATTGGAAATGGCCCATGTGGTGGAGCTTACCATCAGCTTGTCTTAACAATGCACCTGTGTGTTTGTGTGTGTGTGTGTGTGTGTGTGTGTGTGTGTGTGTGTGTGTGTGTGTGTGTGTGTGTGTGTGTGTGTGTGTGTGTGTGTGTGTGTGTGTGTGTGTGTGTGTGTGTGTGTGTGTGTGTGTGTGTGTGTGTGTGTGTGTGTGTGTGTGTGTGTGTGTGTGTGTGTGTGTGTGTGTGTGTGGGTGTGTGTGTGTGTGTGTGGGTGTGTGTGTGTGGGTGGGTGGCTGTAATTTGGGTTGTTTGGGTACAAGTGGGTCATAAAATCACATACCATTAGCTGAAACTCACTGCAGAAGTATTTGAGGGCATACACAGGAATGTTTTTATGTGTAGGTAACTTGGCAAAAACCACTTCTGTACCAGTTTGCTCACCATCCAATTTTGTTTTTTTAGGAAGACATGGAAACCTCCAAATATGTGTGCCGGATGTGTCTGGCCAGACTCAAGTTTTATAAGATTAACAAGAGTAGCCTGTAAGTGTTTTTCACGTCTAGCCCAGTTCCTGTCTCTTTGTTCCTTGTTGTCTCATGCATGTGTCTCCTCTCTGGCGTCGCCTCATTTCTATCCTCCTCTCCTCCTCTCTCTTCAGAGAGGAGTGTGACCCCCTGCCTTCTGAAGGCTCCCAGAAGTCCCTTCTCACTTTATCCTTTCCTCGCTTTCCAATGCTCTCTCGTCCCTCTCTGCCTTCTAACAAGGGGTGAGCAACACAGTCAGCCACCACCTACTGTATGCCGATCAATCACACGCCAACACCCATCCCTTTGTGATTGCCCAAGCAAACAGCAAACGGGCTCTCTGTATCTAAAATGAGCCTTGGGCTTTGAAGCATGTAGTCATTTTTTATATTACTAAGTAAAAAATAATTTATTTAGAGCTTTGTGAAATCATTTTTAAAGCTTTGTTATTCATTGAGTATCTACCTTTATTAGGTCAGGTTATTAAACCTCATTATTTGTTCAGATGTCACTGAAATATGTGTGAGTGTCTGGAATTATCATGTGTCAAGATAATACTCAGCCTGGAGAAAATTAAAGATTTTTTATCTTTTGATACATGCAGATCAATCAAAATTGAAAGTACTCACTTAAATCTTTGTGGTACATGTTGCACTAGAGAAGAGGTGTGCGCTGAGTTTTGAATTTAATGGATCTGTATGTGTCCTTGAGGTTACATGGCATTTCTTATTAGAAATCAATATTCCTCAAAATAAAAGTATTATTGGTATTATTGTTACTTGACCTTTTTTGACCTACATTCTTTTCCCCAGAAGTCAAGCACAGCCTACAGTTGTAAATCCAGTCAGACGGAGATCCTCAACTAGAATATCTTTGGTAATGTCCATGCATGTTCAAACTGGTTGTATTCTGAAGTATATTTATGGCTTGCATTGTAGCACATGGTACATGTTAAGAAAATAGATATGTAGTTTAATTTTGGATGAGTATTTGGTTTATGAATTCCTCTCTTGTTGTTTTACAGCCAAAGCCTCAGGCCTACATGATGCCCCCTCCACAAATGCACTACAATGGCCATTTCACAGAGCCTTACACATCATCACAGGGTAACTACTGTGTAGAAAGAAACTTCAAAGTCATTACATGTTGCTTCTTCTTTTTTTTCTACTGTGGTGCCTGCTCTCTGTTGAGCTAACTGCAAATATAGTTGTTGTATAAAATCCCTTATCCATCTTCATGTCCTCACTCTCACAGACAACCTCTACATGAACAGTCAGAACGGTTATTACTACCACTCTCAGACCAGCCTCGACTGCTCTCCACTGGAATACGGCAGCGGTGGGCGTTTACGCAACGGCAGCGTCTACAGCGCCCACAGCACCAGCTCTTTAACCAACCCTCAACACTACCTTCAGCCCTCTCCCATGTCCTCCAACCCCTCCATCACCAGCGACATCACCAGGCCAGACTACGTCCCCTCGCACCGCCACAGCGCTCTCATCCCGCCCTCCTACCGCGCCACCCCCGATTACGAGACAGTGATGCGCCAGAAAACCCGGGGAACGGGCGGAGGGATGGTTTTGTCTCAAGAGCACCGGCAGAGCCACTCGATGAGGAATCTAAACATCGGAAACTCGTACGCATACAGCAGGCCGGACCCTCTGGTTTACAGCCAGCCGGAGATCAGGGGGGAACATGGGGGAGCAGCCCAACACCACCACTATCCTTTCCATCTGGGCTCCAGCTTCCACAGCCCCTCTCCGTACCCCTACCCCACGGAGAGGAGGCCTGTAGTGGGGGCGGTCAGTGTCCCTGAGCTCACTAATGTGCAGTTACAACAAGCTCAGGAGTATCCAGCCCCCAACATCATGAGAACACAAGTGTACCGACCTCCTCCCCCCTACCCGTACGCCCACCCCCGGCCTGCAAACAGCACGCCCGACCTGTCTCGCCACCTGTACGTCAGCAGCAGCAACCCAGACCTGATCATCACCAGGCGCGTGCACCACTCTGTCCAGACTTTCCAGGAGGACAGTCTGCCTGTTGCCCACTCGTTACAGGAGGTGTCCGAGCCTCTTTTCAGCGGACCCCCACACAGACACCCATACCATGCTCAGAAGCGCAACTCCATCGAGATTGCCGGATTGACTCATAGTTTCGAGGGGATGAGGGTCAAAGAGCGGACTGTGTCTTCCTCGGCGGTCGAAATCGCCACGCCCCCTCCGGTTTTGCGCGGCGGCCGCTCTCAGGGCTCGCAGCTCAACGTGTTCTTGGAACGTACAAAGACGGAGGACAGGGATGAGATTAAGGACGTGCAGTACGGACACAAAAAGTCCCTTTCAGACGCCACCATGCTGGTTCACAGCAGCGGCGAGGAGGAGGAGTTTGAGGACGACGGCGAACGTCACACTCCGCTTTCTCAGGATGCGATCGCAGCCATCGTTCCTGAGCAGCCGCATCACAGCCTGACATCTCTCTCTTCTCTGCCGCCTCAGCAGCAGACTCCCATAGAGCCTCCTCCTGCGTATCCTATAGGGTCCTCCCTCGACCCCTCTATAACCGGCTCCATGGCGTTCAAGGTTCACCCCCTGATCCAGGAGGGCGAGCCGCTGTACATGCTGTCAGATTTACGCCAGCCCAGGATCATGCCCTCGGTGTCGGAGGGCGACCTGAGCGGCCAGGCCAAGCAGAAGACTAAAACAGACTTCAAGAAGAGGCCTGTGTCCGATGTGCCACCTGCGAAGAAAACAGTGGAAGGTTTGCCTCCTCCGGTGAGTCATGTTCCCTTTCTCCTGTTATTAATAGTCTCCACTATTTATGATTCAACCAACATTCAACAGCTAATGTTTTTGTCTAGTTGTTTATGTCACAAAGCATGATGAGTTAGTGTTTTAAAACTGAGACATTGAAAAATAGATTGAGGCAACCTCTTAACTCTAGTTCTGCAATTCAGGATCATTTTCATTGACAAAGTATTGTATTGTCAAAGTAGTATAGTTATATTTAAATAAAGATTTATTGGCATGTCCTCTTTAAATGTGCCTGAAACTAAGATTTAGCAGCTCATTAGTTGATGGTTTCAGCATGTCAGGTCACTAATGCTGTAATTCATTATTGACCTAATTCAGTTGCTCTCCAGCTTTATATTGCTCTGTAAAGGCGCTGTAAGATGAACCGCTCTCACTTGTTTTCTTAAAAAGGTCATCATATCTCCCCGTGTGTCAGATCAAATATCCATATAGGAAGCATTTGAGGTAGTTTCAGTGCGCAGCATCGACTGACACAAACAAGACTTACTTTTGACACGTTTGACACATGCATTTGAGAATGTAGTCAGGCTACCTGGGAAAACCGGATGGGTGACATTTTCTGAAACACACAGCGAACCGGATCTATCTTTCCCCCTCATCTACCTTTTCACTCTCTGTGAGATTCGCACACATTCATCCTCACTTTTTCCTCTGTCTGGATTCTGTTGTCATACCAGGGTATGAAGAAAGGGACCAGGTCAGACGTGAAGAAGATGGGCCCTTTGAAAGTGGCCAAGCTCAACGGCCTGTCGGTGTCCAGGCAGCCGGTGCCCGACGAGGTGAAGGATGAGCCCGAAAGAGCCTCCAATGACGAGAGGGTAAGGCAGAGATTTGTTACGTTTTTGAATTTGTCCTTGAAAAAGGTTTGTTGATTTCAGGTAGTGGTAACCTATGAGAGAAGGTGAGATTTGTTACATGCTGTTTGTATATTGTCGATGGTTTATGCAGTTACCTCGACATGCTCGATTTCCAGGAGCTGCTTGTTTTGTTGTTAGTAACCCTCTGGAAGGTGAGACCTTGTTATGAGAAATACATGAAAGTGGAAAGTCAGCCAGGGTTCTTGTTCCCACCGTAAACACACCAGCCTTGTGATTTTTGAAGCTTGTTGCTTTGACAGTGTGAAGAAAAATTCCAAACACTTGAAGCTAATTACATATAGCAAACCAAGGTGTGACTGGCATTAAACTCAAATGTATCTTAAAACAAGGAACTCATTGTATGCGTAGAAAGATTGCTAGTCAAAGACATTATTAATAGGCGAACAGCTACCGTATTTTTCGGTTCTTTACTTATTATTATTATTGATTATATCTCAGCTGTTGATTCATGTACATAGAATTCCACTACTGCAGATCAAACTCTGTTCAAACTTACAATAACAATGCATGTTACTGTGGTGTCAAATACATTCAGTTAAACAGATCAATTTAAGAGCAATTTAAACAGATTTTTACTCGTAATTCATTACATTCTGCTGCAGCACTGGTCTCCATAGTTAATAGTACACTGTGTCCTTTTCACAACAGTTTCTACACTATAAGAAAGTAAAACTGCAGCAGTGGAAAGTAAAACTACACACAGTGAGCTGCTGATTGTGTGTCAGACTTCCTCATGACTATTATATAATTCTGTGTCAGTGCTGATTGAAGAGGAGTGAATGTTGCTGGACATCATTATTCGTGAATTTCTAAAATGAAAGTGTTTTGCTTAAGGGAGTCAACATGAGGTGAAATAGTTACGGTGTTGTGTATGGGTGTGATGAATTCACCTTTTCCATTTTGGTGTACATCAGTGTAAACTGCTGGAGCAGCACATGGACAGGGGCGAGCTGCTGAAAGAGTATGAGAAAATCCCAAAGCGTCCGGGAGGCGAGTACACCATCGCCCAGCTGCCAGAGAGCGCGGATAAAAACCGCTTCCAAGACGTCCTGCCTTACGACAGCAACAGAGTGGAGCTGGTTCCCACTAAAGAGAACAACACCGGATACATCAATGCATCACATGTTAGAGTAAGTTGTGCTGAGACGTATCATGGTGCCAATCTCTACTTGATGTATGTCATTTTATGTTCAGTCAGATCCTATTTTTTGTTTCTCATATCCATTGATAATATGTTAGTCTCCTGAATATACAAGTGTAAATCCCTGTTGTATATGGACATGTACACACTCAATACAGTTCTGTTTGACATGCACAAAAGTCTGAGACCACTTTCAAAGGGTCTCTGACCTTTGAACTCCATTGGATGTTTTTTATCAGTTGATAGAAAGACTTAGAGACTGAACTGCTTTTCAGTGTTTCAAGTAAATATTTTCCTTTTTTTTTTCCTGAACAGGGTTTTCCGTCCTAGTTTCATTTGGAAGCAGTTCACATCTAGCTGCTTCATGACTGCCTTATTTAATCTAAATATTTCTGAACTATCATATCTGAGATCTCAAAAACAGGCGACTGAATTAAAATACATTTAAAGGGGCTCTAGAGTAAATTAGTTGGTGACCTTGTGAACAACACATTAAAGCAGTCATAGTATACATCTATTAGTTTGAAATACAGTTCCTAGAATGCAGAGTCTTCCCTTCACCTCATGTATCTTAACATTGTTCAACATTAGTCACCCTGTCTGGTAAATTCCCCATGTCTGCATCACAAATACAACAAAGATGTAACACAACTCTCTCCACCAGCTGTGTAGTAGTACTCATGATGAGTAAACTCTGAATGGGGGACTTCCCCTGTAGTCCTTTATTACCTCATGAGGAGTTACTACGATCACAAAATGTGAGCTGACATTCATGAACTTGAGGCATAATTCAGAATGACCAAAATAAATGGCATTCAGTAAAACTGTGGGAAATGACTTGGATCATTTATACAGTGAATAAATCCCACCAAAGAAGCAACAGCAGGATACGTCGGACTACAGCTGTTCATGAGTAACAGCCCATATAGACGGGTGTTGGTTTGTGGGGAGGCAGTGACTATAGTTTAGTCAGACTCTCCTCCCTCATTGTGAAAATAGAAACACTCATGTTTTGCGTGAGTATAACTTCTGTTTTCCTGTGAAGATGATCTGATGGATGACGTTAATGTGTCCTGTTTCGTCAGATAACGGTTGGAGGACAGGAGTGGAGCTACATTGCAACACAGGGTCCCATGTCAAACACATGTCAGGACTTCTGGCAGATGGTGTGGGAGCAGGGTGTCGCCATCATCGCCATGGTTACCGCTGAAGAGGTGCCTAAAATGTCATGCTTTTTATGTCGATTTTTTTTTTTTTCCTCTTCATCCCTGCCTGTGTTGACCTCCTGTCCTCTCTTCCTCCAGGAGAGCGGCAGAGAAAAGAGCTTCCGATACTGGCCGCGACTCGGCTCACGACACAACACCGTGACGTACGGCCGCTTCAAAATAACCACCCGCTTCCGCACCGAGTCAGGCTGCTACGCCACCACAGGGCTCAAGATCAAACACCTCCTGACAGGCCAAGAGAGGACGGTCTGGCACCTGCAGTACACAGACTGGCCCGATCACGGCTGTCCTGAGGACTTCAAAGGCTTCCTCAGTGAGTGGGATTAGTATCAGCTTTGTACGGCCGTGTTACATTTGAATTCATGGCAACATTGATTTCAGATGTGCCATGGAAAGAGGCAGTGAAAATGGGCTAGCTTATTATTCAGTACTAGAGCGTTTAGAAAATTTTGTTTTCTAAAGTTTCTGTCCATAATAAGGTCTCAAGTGAATATTTTTTTCTTTTCCTAGCTTACCTAGAGGAGATCCAGTCTGTGAGGAGACACACAAACAGCATCAGTGACCCAAAGAACACCAACTTACCTGTACTGGTCCACTGCAGCGCTGGCGTGGGAAGGACCGGAGTGGTCATCCTATCTGAGATCATGATAGCCTGTCTAGAGCACAATGAGGTAACTTAATTTGAAAAGGGAAACATACAGTATATTGTACAGATTTTATGACCACATCTGTTTTTTAAATGAAACACTGCAGTCTATCTCACTCTGGGTGTCTTCGTTTCAGCCACTGGACGTCCCAGATATCCTGAGGAGGCTGCGTACACAGAGGATGATTATGGTTCAGACTTTGTCCCAGTACAACTTCATCTACAAGGTCCTCATCGAGTACCTCCGCAACTCCAGGCTGATCTGAGAACAGGCGTCTCTCCAGCCAGTCGACGTACACTGTCATCACAGATGATTTCAGGGGTGGAAATTTGCTCCAGGTTTATGCCAAACTGTACTGTGATGATGTAGCTGCATAAATCTGTTTTAAATGTAGCATAGGAATGTGGTGGACTCCATTTTGGGCAAGTATTAAATCAGGCAAGGCCGAAGGAAAGATGTGTGGACATCCAAAAAAACACGCAATATCACATGAAGGAGCATAAAGACTTAAAAACCTGCCTCGATATAGTATTATATAATTTTTTTTTACAGACATTATTGCTTAATAAAGCCCAGCACTTTGACAGTACTTTGCTGTACATATTGAACCAATGTTAAGCTGCATTTAAAAAAAAAAATCTTTATTATAGATGTGTATTGATTTATTTTTCATTTGACGAAGGACTTTTCAAATGTGTATGTTTTGGATTGCTGTTGCTGTTGGTTCTGATATCAAAGGACTTTTCTATAGTGATGAAATGAACAAAAGCTCAGAGATAGTTTCATATGAAGGTTTTATTATGGAACCAAGAGTTGAAGGATGCAGTTCAATTCATAAAATAGTCATGAGTGTGTGTTTCCTGTCTTTCTGAAAAAAAAATCCTTACAGCCCACAAAACATGTGGACGGACGGACTGGTCTTTGTAAAACACTGGTTTTATGGGAAGTGTAAATGAATTGCACGGGTTTGAAAAATCTGTTGACAAATGAGGACGAGGTTTTTTTTTTTGGCGTGGGGGGGAGTAAAACTGGAAAATTAATTTTATACTCATTTATTTTTCATTACTTTTTTTTTTTTTTATCATGAGAACTGTTTAAAATTTCAACCAGAGTGCTGTATTTAAGCAACGTACTAGTCAATTTTTGAGAGTGTTTAAATAGCAGCAATGAGTTGATGTTTTTACATAATATGAAGGAAATTTCTCATTTAGTGTCATGGGTTCCAGTAATGTGTGTTTGTTATTCCATTTGATACATTTGAGAAACACCCCTGCAAAAAAAAACACAAGAATTGCAAACAGCAATAGTCATGAATTTAGCTTAGATCCCTTAAATCACAACAGACAGTTAAGTCTTCATTTTAATGTAAAGGCACAGAGCAGAGATAGAAGAACAGGGAGGCCATGTAACAGTTACAGACTCAGTGTTGGCTTTGACGTCACCTCCGCTGGCTGTGACGCTCAGTATTAGTGTACGACACAGTCTGAGGGACAGACCAGCTCCAGTTTCAGTATTCTGGCTGCCACAC
This sequence comes from Trachurus trachurus, assembly GCF_905171665.1. NCBI lineage: Eukaryota > Metazoa > Chordata > Actinopteri > Carangiformes > Carangidae > Trachurus > Trachurus trachurus. The sequence continues at coordinate 13,188,833 of NC_139907.1, read as the reverse complement.
TTGTTTTCACTCCGGTGAGAAATCTCCCCTCGCCCCCCGGACTATTAACGAACACTCGACTGGAGCCTCGACTTTCCTGCTGCAGCTATAAGTAGAGTTTAGACAGCAGAGCAATGTGAATCTGTACAGAAACAATGCTTACAAGCCCTGCAGAGTTTACATGAAGTGAAATGTGTTGGGGGTTTTTTTTACTGTTTGAATATGATTTAATCTGCAGATTTGCAATTCATATCGCCAACTTAATTTATAATGTGGCCAAAGTGAAGAGATTGTCCCTAACTTTTCCTTTTTTTTGTTGACAAGTTTTTGGTGTCAAAGACGCATAAGCAGTGATCTCACATAACTGGAGAAAAATACATCTGAACCATTATTGAGAAATCTTAACTGGACTTTTTTTTTTTTTTAACGCCCCACATTTTTTTATTTGAGATTTTGTTTTTGGTTTTAAATTACTGGTTGAGTCTTAGTTTGGCGACTGAAAGTGATTTATGATGCCAAGTTGTAACTCTCTTTTTTTTGTCCATGTACAGGTATGTTGTTCATAATGTACACACTGTAAAATTCTGCTCAGTGAATATTGGTTATTGTACAAACTATGTATAAACTGTATCTATTGAAAAAAAGAAGGTATGCCATTGGAAAAATACACAAGTGTAGAAAATCTTTTCAGCCAAGAATAAATATTTGGAAATAACTATGACCTCCTGCCTTTCTCAGTACACATCAGTCCATGATGCCACCTTGTGGTGTGAAATAGCCAGCATTATTTCTGCAGCTGATTAAAACCAACAAGAGAGAAGTTTGTTCAATTGGTCTTTATTAAATAAATTCAGTGGTTAAAAAGGATCAGTCCGAGGAAATCAAATGAAATCTGATATGTTACAGTCTGAACTGTAAGGTAAAATACTGTGAGTGCAAAAAAAAAAAGAGTGACAGGACACTCGCGACACATTGGAGGTTCACACTGGAACTACAGCAGGTGTCAGAAGCTGAGCCTCCATCGTTCAGTCTTCTTCCATCATCCTCTCTGCTCAACGGTTTTGCAGACTTTAATTTCATCATCCTTTTATTATGTCTAGTCCATATCCACCTTAAATTGCAAAAGCTTCATGAGCAAAATGTTCATGTTGGGGGGAGTGTCTTTGTATCTCCCCTCAGTATTCAAGATCATGATCACTATGGCTGGTGTTTTCACTAAAAAAAAAACACTGATGAGAATATACTAAAAAAAAAAACCTCTATAAAACACTATTAACAGATGCCTTCGAACTTTGATGTTGTCACTGAATGTTTCCAAGTCTGTCATCATTTTAGAAAAAAGAGATTCTTCCATAGAAAACAATGGATCACAACACGAAAAAATTCAGTAGGAATTAATACTGGTACCGTCCTCTCTTCCCTCCATATCCACCATGACCTCCATGTCCGCCTTGGTTCCAACCACCTCCTCTCCAACCACCTCCACCTCCACCTCCTCCATGTCCCCAGTTTCCTCCTCCTCTTCCACCGCGGCCTCCCCAGCCACCTCCGCCTTCTTGTCTTTTCTGCCAGGGTGGCATCTCAGGAGGCGGCGCTTGTATCTCTGAGGGACGTCCTCCTCGGTCTGGGACTCTCCCCATCCGGATCTGTGGATGAGAGAGAAGAGAAAATGCTCGTGTGAGAGCAAAGAATTGGGTGGGTGGGTGGTTGGTTGGGGGGCAATTTTACGGGCTAAGAGGAAGAGCCGTTCTTCACCTTGTTGACAGCACAGGTTGTGTTCTCTCTGCTGGAGCCGCTGCTGGTCTTCACCACGTTGCAGATGTCTTCTCTGGCAGCCAGCAGCCTGGCCATGTCCACTGTGGACTGTGGCCTCAGAGAGTGTCTCCTGGGCTGGTAGGCACTGGCCATGCTGTCCACCTTTACCTGACGAAACACACACATATACAGTCCAAGGCTAAAAATGGCAGAACTCCATCAGAGAATGTCACAGGCAGTTGGTTTATCAAAATGAAGTGTCCTGTGGATCATCGTGGAAAAAAAAGAGACTTTTCTAAACGACAGCGACCCCCAGGAGAATTGTGTTTGTGTTAAGAGATGCATCAAATCTCACTGGCTTACAGCGCATCATTCAGCAGGACAAAAACAAGCAAGAACTGAATGAGGCAGCAGTGAAGGCCTCAGTGTAGGCTTTGTATACATTTGTCTCTACTACTTTTAAAGCACTAAACATAGGTCAATTTGTGTTAAAGGGTTGTACTTCCCACACAGTACCTTCCTCCCTGATGTAAACCTAAAGTTATGTCCCTCATTGTAGTGAGAGATCACCACCGTGAAAGAATGATTGTCATGTGAACGTACCTTTGCTCGATCTGACCACCCGAACGACTGCACGGTCACATCCAGCCGCTTGATCAGCATCCTGCGCCGACATTCGTACTCCGAGGACAGGACCGAGTTGATGTCGTGTAACTTCTCCTGCAGAGACAAAGGAGGTGATCCGGATTAAATTCAAACTATTGCACAACACAAACCACAGTGATAGCCACTGATAGGCACAAATAACGGTCAACAGGTAACATGGTTTAATTCAGTTACTAATGTACTTACCCACTGTTCACTGGTGAGACCGTTCTTCAGCACTGGGCTTCCAACAGAGCCCTCTGGAAAATCTTTAAGCACTTTATCAACCTATAAATAACATGGATTAATATATTAATACTACAAAATGGGATAGAACAGGAAATATGGACGTGCCTGCTGTTAACACATATGTTCCCAGGGAAGAGATTTCAACATTTCATTAAAATCAGGGCTAATTGGGGCGGGGCGGTGCGTGGCGCAGTGGGTAGAGCGGCCGCCCCATGCGGCCGCTCTACCCACAGTTCTCACCGCAGGCGGCCCCGGTTCGAATCCCGTCTCGGGCAGCCCTTTCCTGCGTGTCATTCCCCCTCTCCCTGCCTCCCCCTTTCCTGTCTATCTCTACTGTGTACTATCAAATAAAGGCAAAAAGCCAAAAAATATATACTTAAAAAAAAAAAAAAAATCAGGGCTAATTGCACAGAAATAGATGCGAGTGCCTCACCTAAAACTGTGCTACGTACAATTCAATGTATCATTACATGTCAAATGTGCTTATTTTAATGATCCCAATCATAGAACATAAGGGAGGTGCAGTTAATTCACAATATTTTTGCCATAGTTTAATGTACAAAGCAGTGTGTGCACAGCATAAACTCAACAACAAACACACTTATGGGCTCATAAACACAGACAGCAAAACAATGATTAATAAAGATGCATAGTTCATCCTCTCTGGTCACAGTTCAGGTTAAATCAAACACTATCACTGGTGATTTCTGGCAGTGCTGAAACAAATGTATTGTAAGCAGCACTTGCACTGTCCCACCTTTAACTGTATTTGGGAGAACATCTCTGCAGCGTCTGCTCCTCTGGGCTCCGATAACTTCAGTGTTTCACAGATTGCTTGCAGCTCCCGATACACCGGTTTCTCCTCTTGCTGTTTATCAGAGGCTCGCCTGCTCCTCACAATCTGAGCCGCCTGAAGCTCAGAGCTGAGAAACACTAAGAAACAGAGTGATGGTGCTTAGTTATTGTCTGACCACAACAGAAACTCCATGGCAGAAAAAACTGGAAGAAGGGAACAGGGCTGATGACCTACAGAGACACTTGAGATTATCTTTTGTTTTCTGCACGCTGCCCTTGAGAATCCCTGAAACGACCTCTTCATAAGGACAGTGCAGCTCCTTCAGCAGGCCGCTCATCTCAACCTGGAGGCTGTCCATGTCGTCTGATGGGGAGGGACAAAGACAGACAGACAGACAGACAGGTCCACAAATGAGACACAACAGACAGGAGGATTCACACTGTGGTTCTTAGGTCCAATACCAATCCGACCCCTCACGGACTCACTGACTTTAGAGGCGCGTTCCTGGGAAGCCGTGAGTGTGTGAGGGCTGTCCCGTTGTCAGATTGTCAGATCATCAAGTCAGTGAGTCAGTGAATGAGCCCTTTATGCTCTCTTACTTAAGTCAGCAACTAAGCTGACTTTAGTAAGGAAATTACCCACAGTTCATAGCGTTGTGAAATCAAATAAAGGGGGATGCCAGTGAGAATGTAAAAAAAAAAGGAAAATAAACAAACATAGATAGAGAGCTCCCAGGTTTCTTTATTGTTAATGAACGGAGCAAAATAAAAAGAAGAAGAAGTTTACAGTAGTATTAACTCTGCTCATAACAACAGTGTGTAGTTTGTGATTATTGATGATGATTGGGCCAGATCTGATTCAAGAACAGTTGTTTTGAGTCTGTCCCTCACACACTTTGTGCGTGTTGAAAATAAAGGGTAAATTATCATCAGTCCCAGACCGAACAGAGTCAACAACATTTTACTGTCAATGTATCTTGAAGTGCTGTTTCATTCATGTTTACAGCATCTGGACCCTCACAGACTCTCACACTCAGTCACTTAGCAGCTGATGAGGGTTCAGGGATTGGGGCGGATTGGAGCTGGGCCTTAGTAGAAGAGGGTGAAGTGTGTGGATGCAATGCGTGCAGCTCACCTGGGCCGGATGTGATGCTTTCCTCCAGGTCGCACAGCGGCTGTAGCCTGGCTCCCAGCCACCGGCACAGGTCCACATAGTCCCCGGAGGACAGGCCTCCCTCCGCGGCTGCGAGCAGTGATTTCTCCTCCAGCAGAGGGCCGTCATAGCTGAGGAGTCATGCGAGCGTAAAACACAGTTAAACAGTGAAGACACCAGCGTTTGTTTCACAACTAGCCACGGCACCAGGCGTGCACTCTATATTATAAACGCACCGAGACTTAAAACATAAAGGCGACGGGTGTTGAAGTTAACGTCTATTGCAAAGCTAAACAGCTAACGTTAACGTAACATGCTAACAAGCTCACCCCAGCTGCTCCAACGAGTCCAAAATGTCGCAATCCATGACTCAGTCCATCGGACGTTCACGTCTCTTTATCGTTTCAAAATATTATGAAGTTGCATTTTTCTTTTGTTTACAAATATAAAAACGTGAGCATTCTTTTTTACACTCATTCATTTCTACAGCGACATCGTGCCTCCATGCTTTTCCGGTGACGTAGGAGGGCCGGAGTGAAACATGCAACTGCCGAGACTTTGGTTCCACAACATTGGTTCCGCTGCACGACGAAACGTAAAAAAAAGAGGAAGCACCAATTTAGACTTTGCCTTAGAAAAAAAAAACTTACTAACAAGAACGTGATATTATTCCGTCATGAACAGAAAAATCCATTCAATTAGTAAAGAAAGTGATGTAGCCTAGTACAACACACTGCAGAGCAGCTGATATCTTTTTATGTTTTTCTTTCTTTCTAATTTCTTGACATAACTTATGAGCAAGGTCATTTTTATTGTCGTTATTGTGCAGTTACAAAGCCTGTTTTGCAGTTGTTGAAAATAAGTAAGTAACGTTAGTAGGCTACTTAAAAATGATATACAGTACATAGGCCTACTTCAGTGTTCAGTAGCAGATTTGAATATTGAAGTAGCCTACTATAATTATTATTTATTCAATTTACAGCTGTAGAGCAGCTTACCTAGGCATTTCCATTTTAGAATACTTCTTCTCAGTGAAGGTAGAGATGAAAATGTATGTGATCACATGTCTGTTCGAAGAGTGTGGGGAAAATTACATGTAAATAGGTTGTTCAAGAAAATTACTGTGTATTAAACTACCTCGATGGACAGTATATACTGAAGTTTAAAATGACCTTCAAACAGTTATTCTTCAACATCAAAATGCTGCTTCGATAATTAAAAAACAGATTATTTGTGGATAATGTATGCTTTTATAAAAATAAACAAAGGAAATACGTCTTAGTGGAATTTTATTAAACTAAATATCAGTCTCTCCTCATCTATAATCACTAATAATAATAACGACACAATTTTAAAAAAGAAAGACTAATACATAGTCACTAGTGTCTTGTGCCTCACCTGTAGAATCAGTACAGCAATTCTTTACATTAAACTGATTAATGTCTCAAATGTTTTGTTTTGTCAGACTGAGAGAGGAGACAATGTGGCACCAGAGTATGTTTGCTATTTCTGATCAGATAATTGATCTGAATTTCCTCTTCCCCATAGATCCACAGATTGCTTCAGTTGTACCTTTGATATTTACGCCTAAACTCAGCTGTATGGATGTCATTGATAAAAATACAAAAGGTTACATTTCCGTCTTGATTCTCAAGTATTTAAAAAAAAAAGAGGAAGTAACACGTTGTTAATCTTCCCCTAATCAGCGATTTACATTTGGTTTTGCCTTCAGTCTGACTGTCTCTTACTGTTAAAACACTTTTCAACAGGGAGATGCCAAACACAAAACATGTTGTGTCTGTTCTGTTCCGACGTCTGCAGCATTTGTCTGAGCGGGGATTTCCAGTTTCCACTTTACACAGAATTGCTGTAAATGAAAATGGAAAAACACAGTGAAGCCTACACAACAAAAGATTAAAACTCACCATTTTATTATGATAATGTTATTTGATATGTCAAATTACAAGTGTATGATGTAACATAAAAACAGTTACAAACATATGTATGCATATTTACATTATATATTTATGAAAAGTAACGAGCTACATCTGTATGCAGAAAATACAACTATGACATGAGTTATTGGGACTATAAATTTTACATCATATACTTGGTATTCTCGAACCATGATAAGAAATACCTAGACGTGTAGAAACCAATAAAACGAGAACGAGAGATGTTAAATTGTAAGATGGAAACTAGGATGGACGTGAGGCACTTTTTTGAGGTTGTCAGGATGTGAAAGCCGATGGCACTAAGAAAAGAAACAGAAAACAAAAGATGCACAGGAAAGAAATATGCACAAAGAGAGAGTGAAAAAAAGAAAAAGAAAGAAAACAGGCAGTGTTTACAGAATAGTTAAGAGTAGTACCATTTATACTGCAAGTTTCAAAACACAAATGTCTTCCACTATTTAGAACTAATCACATAAATGTTACATCAAGCGCTGTAAGATGAAAAAAAGCTTACATATAGTATCATCAGTGCACCAAAGCATCGGAGAATTGAAACATAACCACTCAACTGCTGTGAAAAGTAACCTTTTTAAAACAATACACTGAAGAGAAACAGGTTTATATAGCTTTTTCTTTTTTAATCTACACAATGTCAAGAATGTACACTTGTATGCATTCCCAAAGATATGCACAAATTTCCAAGATTGAAAGAGGATAAAAGACTAGCAGCAAAGTGGTTAAAACTGAAGTCTTATATAATGCAGGTCAAAAAAATATATATATATTAAAGCGGACAGACACATGTTGCATATATAATACAGTACATGACAGGAAGTTGCACTGTGCTGGTTAATGCAGAATGAGAAGTGTTATTTCAGCATTCTCTACACTTTGTATAAATGCACGTCCTACATTTTGCTTCTCAGCCAGCAAGTTTTAATCAGGTTCATCAAACCTTGGTTCAGCTTGCAATAATGCAGGGCAATCCAATTACAATGGGAGAATATGACAACCAACCAAACATTTGGTTACACACCAACCCCACACGCAACCATCAACACACACACACACACACACACACACACACTACATACACTCGTCGTGGGCACACAAGAACGCACATATATAGTAACACTCGCGCACCCACACACATGCACAAGTGTCCACTTTATCACACAGAGCAATCAAACATTTAAAAACTCGCTGTCATGGTTATATGCTGTTGGAGAATTAGGGTTTAACAGTCGTTCATAGCTGATTTTGTCTGTCAACACAATAAAATTAGTGATTGTATCTAGCAGCTTTATATGTATGTATGTAAATATATATATATATATATTTATATATCAAACTTCTGAAACAAGTGGACTGCCACTACTGTACCATGTTAGCACTATCCTTCCTTCTACCGTACAAAACTAGAGAGAAACTCTATTAGAAGCTCAATAGTCATTTCCATCACAAACGCCCTCTACTTTTCAATGTGAAATAATACTAAAAGGTGACCTATGTACATAATGCTGTCAATTGAAGCTACAGTATATGCTGACAGCAACGATAAATACAGCTCTATCTTTAAATTTTCAAAAACAACAAAAAAAAAAAGAGATGGGATTATTATCAGTACTTAAATATAGTGTTAAGTATTTACAGGTGTTTGGAGTTTGGTACCAGGGGTTGGTTGTCTACCTATATAACGTTAAAGTGTCCTGTCCCGTCACTGACTCAGTCTGCAGAGAGGTCAATGTGTTTCCCACGTTAGAAAGTTTGCATAGAAAGTAAAGGGAGCGTTGGTCGGGGTGGAATTAGGAAAAATAAATGTTTCTCCTGCCACTATATTACTTTTAACATCAGGAGTGATAGGAGGTGAGAAGAGATGCATATCTGTTAGCAACAGCACACGGATGTTGTACTAAATCTGCTGTTAAATACTGGGGTGTATCACAACAAGCAGTGGCCTAAAACGTGCCAATGCCTTAGTTAGGGAGAATTTGAGTTATTGCAGCCTGACGTCCAAACTAAACTGTTGTTTTTGTTGGGAATTTATTCTAATCTAAGTTTTGTTGTTCAGAAAAGTTTTGCGTCAACAGATGTTTTGTGAGCCAGACATTTTTTTTAGTTTTTAATTTTCTGCTCTTTTGGGTGGGAAATGGGTTTTGAACACAGCTCATCAACTCTGACTTGCAGTCTGCCTAACCACTCCCTGTTTGCCAGAAGACTTTAAAAATGAATGAAATTAGGCGTATTTCCTGTCTTTCTGAGCGTGCAAGAACAATCAATGCCACTCTCATGTCTGTACAGAAAATATGGAGCCAGAGCCAGCACCTGGTTAACTAAGCCCGGTTTAGCATAAAGACTGGAAACGGGCAGAAACAGCCGACCTGGCTCTGTCCACAGTTCGCGAAATCCATCTGCATCTTAACTTATATTTGTGAAGATAAACAAAGATTAAAAACTATAATTTGTACACTTTGGTTTTAGACAAATTAACACAAAAAAAAACATATTCGTATCAATTAGTGAGCTTTAGAAATGCTTGTCGGCAGATGGTCTTGCCTATGGGCAGAGCTAGGATATCCCCATTTCCAGTTTTTATCCAAAGCTAAGCTATGCTAACCGGCTGCAGGTTCCAGCCTCATGTCGAGTGAACAGGTACAACAGCGGGATCGATTTTCTAATCTGACTTTCAGCGAATAAGAGAATAAGTGAATTTCCCCAAATTACAAATGACTCCTTCGGCAGGATGTTGTGGGAAACAGGACGCCGGTCAGTTCTGTTTAGAGCCTAAGCCTTCATCACATAGTCAGTGGTGATGTTACATGACATCAGATCACCAGTGCATATGAAGACCTATGCACACACGCACGCACGCGTACACACACACACACACGCACACACACATAACATCTGTATGTTTTTTTTTTTCTTTTTCTGTTTACATCGCTAAGATACTCAGCATTTTGGAGACAATGCATTCATTCATTCACTCAGGGCCTGTTAAATGAAGACATGTGGAAGGAGTGGACTAACGTCTGAAGAACAACATAATACTACATTTGCACGAGATACAGGGGGAAAAAGAAAAGAAAAGAAAAAAAGGGGGAAAAACCGATTCATAGGACAAACATGGAAATTGAAGAGGGTGCAGCAACCAAAGCTTGGACAGCAGTGCTTCCAAGGGGGTTTCCCCCATGCCATTTTTTGGATGTTAAAGTAGTACAAATTTTTTTACAGACTAATTCCAAAATCTGAGGGTTTCTCAGTCAAAGAATAGCCTAATTTAAGTGCCTCATATTCTAACCAAGGAGCACTGTAACCCCTGTACTCACCAAAACAAAACTTGCTGGTTGAGCAACATTTCAGCCTTTGTTTAAAAAAAAAAAAAAAAAAAGTAAAATGAGTAGGAAAAATAACAATGAGAAAACAAAACAACGATTTCACTACAGCAGTAAATAACTGGACTAAAAGTGAGATTCACTGGAGTAAATGAAATTGTCACGTTATCGGTTTCAATTTAAATGGTTCAAGAGGTTCTAATGCTATTTTTGTGATGTGGAAAAACTGTTTTTGGGGAACTCGGCATGGTAAAGTCATTACCATTTTTTCCCTTCTAATCATGGAATCGATCCCTTTATTTTGGAATGCAATCAATTGTCTGAATCACCCTGGGAAAGCAAGGTAATCATTTCAATGTCTTCTACGTGAATGTCAAAAGCTATGCCAAGCTGTACCTTCAGAAACAAGCTGTAACTCTGTTTTTTCTGTTTAACAATCGTTGGAAAGGAAAAACAAGGAGATCAATTGGCCATACATCCACCACAGCAACATCTCTCAAAATGTTAAACTTACACTAAATGTGGTGGTTAATGTACCACAATTTGAGAGGGTTACCTTTACTCAGTGGGGAGAGAGGGGGGGGATACCATTTCTAGTGCACTTTTCTCTGTCTAGTAAATACATTGTCAGCAAATGCATAAGCCATGAAGGAAAGGCCACTGTTACCCAACTGCAAATTCACAAAAAAGCAAGAACATATCCCTTTTAGCATACTCAAACAGCAAGTATTTTTCTGAACACAGAATAGTTTTGTTTTCTTTTTTTGTCATTATGTTGTCGCTCTCTGTACAAAAGACAATTTTCCTTCATAAAGTTACACATTACTTGTAGTAGAGTTCTGACATTTGTGGCCTGGCTTTGTCAATGCATGAGTGTGAATGTGAGAGAGGTGTTTATGTGTGTGTGTTTGTCTGTGTGTGTCTGTGTATGAGAACAGGTGTGTTTAGTAACATCTCCGAGTCTATTAATCTTGTCGTTTCTTCCTCCTCTCCTCCTCAGATTAAGCTCCTGAACTTAGCTTGATGCTCAGAGCCCCCACAAAGCATATGGTTTGTCCTCCACTGCTGCTTGTCGGCGACAAACACAAACTGAAATCTCCAAAAGCCCTCAGAGCTGGGGATCAACAACATATCACCCCGTCTGAGAGGGGAATGAAAAAAGGATGTCGGCTTTAAATTTTCCGCTTTTATCCACTTCCTGTGTTAGCTATAGCTTTGAGGGTGTCCCAGAGTCTGGGGTCGGGTCACCCCGCCGCCTTGTGCTTGCCCCCACAGCAGCGACAGGCCTCGCCACAGTGGTGGCAGGCGCGCAGGGGCAGATAGCAGCACATGCAGGGTGCAATGAAGGAGAGTGCTACCAGGGCCAGCCAGCGTAGACAGAACTGCTCGTCAGACGTGTCACATGAGCAGGGGTCTGAGAAGTCGCCCTCTGAGTCGGACATGCAGTGGTACAGCATGCTCTCGGCACACAGCATGCAGCTGACTTTGTAGATGCACTGCTTGATTGGGTCGGGGGCGTCTTGGCACTGCCCCCGCCAGTTGTCTTCATGGTTGAACATCTCCCGACAGTAGATGCAGCGCGAACGCTCGCCGTCCTCTCGTCGCCGTCGGCCTTTCTTGGACTTCAGCAGGGGCGAGGGCTGAGTCTTGATGGCTGGGTCCTTGCCCAGCCCCAGCCCCATACCTGTTCCAATTCCCATACCGGGGCCAGAGTGGGAATCCCCACCTGGACCGTCGGGGAAGAGGTACTCGCACTTCTTACTGTCCAGTTTATGGAAGGCGGTGGGGAAGTCCAGGTCCTCGCGGTCGGCATCCTGTTTCCACATGACAGGGTGACGGTAATCCTCGTATCCGCGGATGAGCACGTCTTTGCGTGGGTTGATGCGAACAATCTCCTCCTCGTCCATGTGGAAACTGACATGACGAGTTGACTTGAAGGAGACCTTCAAAAAGAGAAGAAATTCACAATCAGTTGGATTTCTTCATTCGTCATAGAATTTTATTTCACAAACTTAATCTTGCTTTTGCTAAACCCTAACGCCACACGCTCTTATCAAACATATAGTTTTCGATGAACCTATAATTCAAATTTTGGAGAGGTGATTGGTTATGTGGAGGAGAGGCAGACCTGTGGAGGCAGGTAGCGGCGGTTGCTGGAGGGGAAGTCATCGAAGGGCTGGGCGCGGACATAACAGCCCCTGAATGGCTCAGTGGAGACAACGTTGTTCAGGGGAGAGAATGGCTCTTTCATTGGGGTACAGATGGATGGAGGCTCATCACACACCTGGAGGAACACAGAGGAAACACTGGAGTAAGATCAGGGAAAGCCCAACATGTTTTATGGTTTCCCTCAGCAGCATACAAAGAATACAAAACCACTGTGTGATGACAGGATTTATCGGTTGCTATTACTTTCACAATCTATGTTACTGTAACAGTCAGATGAACTAATGGTTGATCAGTTCAGTTTTGACTCTAGGTGTGTAGGCTGTGTGTGTGTGTGTGTGTGTTCCACTCGTAACCACCAGGGGGCATCCCGCACCCACACTTGGCCAAATGACTGTGCTATGTGGTGATGACTCAAGGCCCTTCTGTTAAGAACTCAGAGTTCCCATCAGCCTTGCATGTGTTCCCACAAACATTTTAACTGATGTAAAATCTACAAACACGGGCCTAAAAAAAGAGGCTATTGAAACACTCAAACAAAAAGGAGAATTTAGGAAATGTTGGAAATCGTGCGAGGAAAAGCGAATGTGAGCGAACGTTCCCTCCACCTCACGCCAATCTCATAATTACAAGAGGGAAGCTTACTGTTGACATCAATCAGGATGAGATGTCTATAAATAACATCTTGTGAATGCCACAGACAGAATGAAACACTGCAAAAAAAACAAACATTTCTACACATCCACACGTATAAAATAAATAGTTATAGATCCAATAGAAACCGTCCAATACTTCAGTGCTCATGGCAACAAAATTAGAAGTGATGGCTATTTCATGATTCATGCGTGCAGAGGTGATGAGAGACGGGGGAGGAGAGTCGGTTATTAAATCAAGAGCCTTGTGATGATATTTTATGTCCAGCATTATTTCAGGACGACCATCTGCACAACTTCCAGCTTGTTCGCACACCCAGCGCCACGCCACATTATGAATTACATGAAAATAAAGAGAATTACAGTTGAACTAATTCAATGCCTTAAACTTCAAATTGTGTCATCGCTCTCAGCGCTGCGTTTATGGAGCGACTGTTTGAAAACGAGCCAGATCTTCGGGGTTATTTCATTCTTAAGAGTCCCACTCTCAGGAATTACACAAACGTGGATGGACACACGCTGAGGCATCTCCACGCGTACAATTATACCATCCAACTGTATTCAAGCCTTGTACACACTGGCTAGCTGTCCCCTCTTTTCCCACACTCACCCCGACCTCATCAAGGCAGGGTTAGTCCTCCTCTCTTCTCCTTCTCCCACCCTCTCTCTTTCTCTCTCTCCTTCTCTCTCTCTGCTCTGCATGTGGAGGAGGCTGCTGGCTCTGGTTAGTCAGTGCCGTGTGTAAAGTAGCCCACGCCAGTGCTTTAACGCACAGCGGAAATCTGGTGTGCTCCCAGCTGCTGCTACAGTAATTACTGTCCTGTGGTTGCTAAGAGATGCTTCCTTTGACTTCTTTTTTTCCCTCTCTTTCTCTTCTTTTTTTCCCTCTCTCTCCTCCGCTTGCCCCCCCCCTCCCCTCCCTCCTCCACCTCTAGACTGCTAACACATGGTGTGTGTATGTGTGCGTGTGTGACTTTGCTCCCTCTTTGCCTCCAAACATACCAAGTGGTGTAACACACATCCACAGCGTCTGCAGGGGAATGTGAGGAATAGGAGACAGTGGAGGGAGAGAAGAGAAAGAACAGAACAGGAAAAAATGAGTTTGTGTTGTATTCATGTGTGTGTGTGTGTGTGTGTGTGTGTGTGTGTGTGTGTGTGTGTGTGTGTGTGTGTGTGTGTGTGTGTGTGTGTGTGTGTGTGTGTGTGTGTGTGTGTAAGAGAGAGAGAGAGAGAACGGGAGAAAGAGAGCAAGAGGCCAAAGAGTCTGCCGAGGGAATGTCATAAACCAGCTCCAGCTGGAGAAATGCAGCGCAGAACTTAAAAAGCCAGATGACAGCTGTGTGTGTATGTGAGAGAAAGAGAGAAAGGAGCGAGGGGTGGAGAGGTGGGGGGGCGAAATGGGAAACAGACTTGGGCTTCCTTTTAAAGCGCTTGCCTAAGCCCCACCATTCAAAGGCATGCGTGGGGGCCAATCTGGAGCTGATCTGGCCCTAGAGATGTGGCTGGGTGAGGGAGGAGAGGAGAGCAAGGGAAGGGAAGAGAAGAGGAGATGGGAGGGATGGAGGGGAGCCGGGTGGAGGTGGTGGGAGCCATGGGCAACCTGGCTCCACACCAACATCAGGGATCCGTGCACTTCCGCCCTCAAAGGCACAGGGGCTCAGGACAGGGAAGGCTGGGGTCGGCCCACATACTGAAAAGCCACTCAGTGTACTGGCTCTCTCCGCGTTAGAGAGAAAGACTAGAGAAGAAAAGATGATGTGCATGTTCAGAGGTCCGATCAACAGCGACCAAACTGCTCATGGCTGTGAATGTATGCGTTTCTCACGCTCGGCTCAAATGAGGCAAATCTTGAGTAGTGCTTATCTCTGGGTCTCGTTAACTTAAAAACAAAGTAGTACAGCCAAGTTCCAGTCCTCACATATCCCTTAAAGTAATGGGAAATACGCTTATCCTCTTCTTTTTTTTGCCAACAGTTACACAAGCAGATCATAACACTCATATGCCTGAATGCTAAAGATGAAGACACAGTCAGAAGCCAGTCGGTTTAGCTTAGCATTAAGATGAGAAACAGAAGGAAACACCTAGTCTGACTTTGTGCTGTGGTAACAAAATCGGCCAACCAGCATCTCTAACACACTGATTAACACATTAAATCTTGATCATTTAATCTGTTTAAAAATTGAACTGTAAAGTTGTGGTTTAATATGTAATATCACATGCCCACCAAAATGCCAAACTACTCCTTTGAACCAGCCACCTTTACTGGCTGCAAGGTGCTTTATGTAAACCTATGAAGCCAAGCCACACCAAACCAGTCTCAAAGTTTCTGCTTTGAGTGAGTCAACGAAACAAAAAAACCTCTGTGTACTAAACTGATAAGAGAAAACTTCCTGCCAGTGCTAAATTAGATGCGGATGTTTTCCTCTGGCATTCAAAAAGAAAGAAGAAAAAAACACAGTACTAGCGGAAGGACTGTGGTCGTGTGGCATTATTCCTGGCAGTGGATCATCACAGCTGAGTAGGATATTGTGCAAGGCACCTTTTTTTAAGATGGGTGAATGGGTGAATATGTTGCGTATGCATATATAATGTGCATCATGTGTTTGTTTCTGAGTGAGGGGATGACTGTGGTGAGCATATGAAACGGCAACATAAATGGGCGCGGAGCCTCAGTGAGCCGGATGTGGGTGAAGACGACCGTCTTGAACGCATGTACAACAGTGACATACACATCACACACAAATGAACTGATGACCCTGCTCACACACAAACACACACAAGCCAAATGTGTGTAAGTGTCAGATTTCTAGATTTCTCTCATCTTTTTTTTTTTTTTCTTTTAAAGGAAAGTCTGAAGGTAATGAGTCATCTTTAAAAAAAAAAGAAAAGAAAAAGCATGACAGTGACCTCTCATGCTAGTTCTGTTTTCTCAACAAGGTCACAACTACTCAGGACAAAGTGAACTGTTTATAACTCAAACTAAAGGCCCAAACACAAGGGTTTATAAGGACGTTTTTAATACACCATATTCCATGAGGCTGTATATGCTTTAGGGAGCCTATTCTATCTGGTGAAGTGTACACTGGTGGTGTGAATTGACAGCTACTGTAATGTCACACCTTGTAGTGTGGTGGTATTTGCTAGCTCTCTGGCTGCAGCAGCACTTGCCACTGGTTCACTTCTCTTTCTCTGTAGCCCAGGTCTCAGACCGCAACATTCGGATGCCAAATCACCATGGTGACACCCTCGGTGGCTCACTTGCTGAACCTTGTGAACACCCCACCCTCCCTCCCCCCCTCCCACCCAACCACCCAACCAAGCCATCCACCCCACCCCCCACCCCCCTCCACCCCCGCTGCCTAGCAACAGTGGTGCCATTGGATTTCCTGTATGTTCAGGCTGATTCCTTAAAGAGGAACTTCGCCACAGGAACAGGAACGTGGCGGCTCTCCCTCCTTCAATGCACTTCTGCTCCACATCCTACAGCATGTCAGACACGAGGCAGGTCAAAGGTGATGATGACAAGACTCTGGCATATGAAATGAACTCATTGCTCAAAACTAAGTCATTGGAGGAGTGTAGTGTGTTGTCAAAAACATGATCAGGGCAGTTTGTTAAAGCGGTGGGGTACTTTAACAGCACCACACACTGCTATACAACAACCCAACAACAAACACTTGTTCAGGCGACTATTTTTGAAGTTGTACTTTTGTGTAAACCACAAACTACAGCATGAAAAATGACCTGGGTTAAATCAATACACAGTGTCAACAGTCATTATTAAGTTTCACAAAGGTAGCACCAATTGGAGGACATTCGTATGTGTTGGATTATATTACAGCAGAGTTGCAGAGGTTCCTGTATTTCTTATCACTTGCTGTAGATGAGCATTTACAAGAACTGGCCTCCCACCCACCTAATGTGTCTTTTCACCTACTTTACAATCCTAAGTAGAACAGGTGACTGACGTTGCTGTAACAGGCCTGATATCTAAAACAAATGAACATGGGTGTGTAGACTTGAACTATATACCTGCTGCCATTCTCGGCTACAGAGAACACCGCGCTCAGTCTTAACCATACATGTCGACGGTCGGTACGGCACCGCACGCCACGTACAACTCTTAACATAATGCGCCGGGAACAGTTCACAACCCGTCAACAAAAGGAGGCCAAACACATGAGGAAACACATTCAGGCTGGAGAACATTCAAATCATGGGGCATTTTTGCCAAGCTGCCTTTGAACAACCAGTTCCCGGGGCAATAGTTATTACATCAGCATCTATTGTAACAAGAGTGACAGCTACCAAGTTAGATTGATAGAGACAGCTCAACTTGCTCCAGCACATTTGCTGGCCAACACCCAGCTTCACCTCAGGGTCTGGCTGGCACTAGTTAAACACCTGTAAATCTCTAAGAACAACTGTTAGAAAACAAAGGCAGGTGTCAGCGGCTGACTGGGGCACATCGAGTCTCAAACATATGGCTCAGGTTCCAGCCACGACCTGCTTCCTATTTAATAGCCAGGGAGAGTTGAGTAATAAATATAACTTTATAAAAACATACAGTAGGTACTCTATAAACACTTTAATTGACCCTTTCGCGCTCCAAAATACATAGAGGGTTGATTAAAGAATTATCAGCGTGTTTAAGCCTTTCTAGCAAAAATGCACTGTAAACATTAAGAACACACAAAATGATTTTTACCCAACACACCGAAACACACACAACACATTTTCTTCATACTATAACCTCTTAGTTGTTATCTCACTCACCGGTAGTCCATCCTCAGGAGTATCCCCTTCCCCAAACGACTGACAACCTGGAGAAGAGAGGGAGGAAAGGAGATTAGATATACATCTTGATAATTTAATACTCTCAAGCCAATACATACGGTTGCAATTAAATAAATGAATAAAATCTTAGATCAATTGTGTATCAAAAGCACACGACCTATGTAACAGCACAACACACAAAAACTGCACATATCCACAGCACCATTTATAGTGTCTTTGCTCAATTTGCTTTACAAATAAAAAATAAAAAAAGACTTGTTTTTGCACCACTAGGGGGCAAAACCTTGTGGAAAACCAGTTAATTCTAAATTATAGTCTTTCACTTACTTGTACAAACACACGCAACCAACAGGATATTTTTTAAACCTAAGCTACATTTCTTATAATTTATACTATGTTCATCCAAACTATTTCATGGCCAGTGAGTGACATCTCCTCTACAACGCACAAGAGATTCACAGGGTTGATCTTTGTCAGGGCAGAACAGGCCAAAGACTTCTGCTTTCCTCCCACTCTGTGTAATGGGGAAATGAAAACTGCTTTGGGTCAGTGGGGGACACAGAAGTTAATGAAATATGCATGCCTAGAATAATGTAACCCCAACCTCGACTAAAACGCCATGTGCCATTTCCACATCCAAAACACCTTGTCTGCTGATGCTGGAGTCAGAGCTTATGTTTCAGGTATCAGGCTGACCATGTTACAGCTTTTCATTACCACTGGGAATTAAACGGGTTCTGTGGATTGGTGTAACCTGAGCAGGGACACTAATGTTACTGGTATTTTTTTACACAAAATGCTGATTTGTTACTAATAAAAGGGTGGAAATTTTATACATTAATAAGAACCGGGCTGCTAATTTCCAGCAAGACTGCAATAATGGATCTAACAAGTATTCTGATATATGTAATAACTACCTAGATATATCTGTAACATGGCCATTACTGCAATTCCATTCAGTCCTTCATTCATTGTCTAATTATCAATCTAACTGAAAGAGTAAAGGTTTTTGGATTTTCTCTACTTGAGCATATGCATTAAGAAAAGTGACAAAAATAACACAAGAATGTTACAATAGGACAATTTACTTGTGTGTCCCACTGAGATTAAAGTAGAGCTTGTTATTATTACCACATGTATTGGTATTCAGACTAGTATGACTGATGAAAACAACAAGCAAACAAACAAAGCAAAGTTTTGAGCATATTCATGGCAACAGAAAACTCTTAAGAAAACTTAATAGAACAGGAAATGGTTGAGGCTAGGGTCTTAGCAAAGCTGAAGAAAACAGGGATTGAACCATTTCCATTGGGAAACTGTTTTTACCTGGGGCATCAAGTGGGTCTTTTTTAAAACTTAGCTTGACTTAATTAGGATCAGTGAGCCTTCATTTGAAGCACAGAGGCATAAGTCAGCCTGACTGCATTCAGGGTGGGATACATGGCTGTATCTGCCATAGAGAGAACAGAAGAATTCACTGTGGCTTGTGTTAAACACAGTCTGTCCATCAGTCAGTCTGTCTGTCTGTCTCTAAATCACATGGAGGAAGGTGTGTGTGTGTGTGTGTGTGT
Source organism: Trachurus trachurus (assembly GCF_905171665.1). Classification (NCBI taxonomy): domain Eukaryota; kingdom Metazoa; phylum Chordata; class Actinopteri; order Carangiformes; family Carangidae; genus Trachurus; species Trachurus trachurus. The sequence continues at coordinate 13,169,780 of NC_139907.1, read as the reverse complement.
GTGTGTGTGTGTGTGTGTGTGTGTGTGTGTGTGTGTGTGTGTGTGTGTGTGTGTGTGTGTGTGTACGCGCATTTCTGCACTACTGGGAGAAAGAGGCTTCCTGCAGCACGACTCTGGCAGTGCTGGGCCGCAAAGCTGCTTCAGCCATGTGCCCGGCATTGCCATGGCAACAGAGGACTGCAAGACTGATACACACACGTGCGCTCTCTCTCACTCTCTCTCTCTCACACACACACACACAAAACATATTCTCTCTCGCTGCCTCTTCTCTCCCCACGCACATTCACGCAGCAGTCCAGCACAGAACGATGCAATAGGAATACAGAAGAACCTGCCTGCCTGTGCTGAGGAGAGGCATTACACAACACTGGCAGAATACAGAAGATGCCAGGAGAGAGGAGAGAACAGAGGGAGGAGAGGACAGCAGGGGAAAGAGAGAGAGAGAGAGAGAGAGAGAGAGAGAGATGGATAAAGAAGTGCAGGCACCGGGGAGATGAAGCTCACCATCACCTGCTGTAGCTGACATTCACAGGAAAAAAGAGTTGAAGCATTTACAAGCAGACAGAAAATGAATAGCCTCTGGGTGAGGAGTCAATTATTAGTCTATTCGCAATTTCTAAAAGATCATGAATTCAACAGATATTTACATTTGGAAATTGTCAATTTTGAGATTTTTTTTTACTTTGTGTCATTCAACTAATATGTTAATTGAATAAAAACAACACAAGCCAACTAGCTCTCATGTCAACCAATCAGCCCTAACGAATTACCTCCGTTATGTGCTCTCTCACACACAGTCTTCACTTGCGATCTGGATTTATTCAAAACAACAGTCCTCAGACCTTCATCAGTTTATTCTGATTCACTGTGTCAGCCTTTGATCTTCTCCCACACACCTGTCCAACTTTAAGGTGTGCAAAAGTCTCTTTTACTTCAAGCCCTCATTAATAAAAGTATTATGTTCGTAACAATCCGATGTTCATTGCTTTTGTTCATCGTGAGAAACTCGCAGAAAAAAAAACATATGTGCAAACCTGGCCCTGCAGTTGTTGCCCATGATTACCTTTTACCTAGACAATGTGTGGACTTGTGCCCAGGAAGTTCAAATCTCAGATAATAGGTTGTGGGCAAGAAGCGACTGATGCCCAGCAGTGATAAGCCTTTACGATATGTTCTGCTGTACCTACTCTATGCTCCCCAGGGTTCCTAGGTCTAGAGAGTAAAGGAGATTATAGCTCCCCAGCCAGCCAGCCAGCCAGCCAGCCAGCCTCTTGTGTAACATGGGGCTGGGTGGCAGATTGCTGAGCTGGCGATTCTCCTGCTAATTGGATGACTTTGCAACCTCTGGCACTGCACTGAAAAGCAATGCTTATCAGGACCCAACTCCACCCAAGTGTAATATATCGAGTTTAGCTTAAAAATATGTACAAATGCCACATTATACTCAGCTGGACCAAGCCCTATCTGTTTTTTTTTTAAGACAAGCCTAGCCAGTCTTTAAACTCACTTCCAAGTGTGAGCAGCACAGAAGCCCCACCTGGTCATGTTTCGTCTGACGAAAGCTCTGCCCCTATCTCAAGTTGCCATCTATTCTATGTCTCAACCGCTCCATCTAACCAGCCCTCCTTTTCCCGTCCTATATCATCCACTAACCTGGGCACAGCGCTGCCCTGCCAGTCTCTACAGGAAGTGGAGAGTTTATCTGGGCAGCTGGCACTGATAAGATAAAGCACGAGGGGTCATGCTTGGGTGAGTGAACAGGTAGGTTGAGGGTGGGGGAAGGGGGAGGGGGAGGTCTTCAACATTAATCAATGCTATGCATCTCTCCTACAACAGATGCTAGGTCAGCCATTACAAGCCGGTGACAGACAAGCATGAATACTGGCTGTCGACTCACAGCAGTAGAACGCATGTCACATTCATACACATACCCATATTATTTTACGCGTATTGGATGCCTGCCAACTCGCATAGTGTAGTGCAACCTCTTAAAGGGAATTCCAAACAAACCGGGTGTTTTGTTGATAGTGTGAGAGGGTGAATGGGGGTGAGGGTAGTGGAAAAAAAAAAAGAAATCTGTGGGCTGGCCTGATGTTATGATACGGAAACAACAGCAGATGGTGGCTGCTTGATTTTTAAGTTAAGGTGCGTTCCGCTGAGTTGCTATTGACTTTGTTATCTGGTTTGACCTGCTTCAAACTCACACATGCAGGCACCATTAACAATGGGCCAACACACACACACACACACACTCCCGCCCACCTTGGTTGATGTCCTCAACGGCCCGCCGTATGCCCCGGTCAAAGGCACGGGCGTCAGCAGGGCTCAGGAAGGTCAGTCCAAACTTCTTATCGTTGATTCTCCAGTGGTGGAAGATGGGGTTGACCTTGTTGTACACCAGCCCTTTCTGTAGGACACACTCCAGGACAACCTAACAACACAAAAACACAAGTATTTGGATGAGGAGAGAAAATAATAATAAAAAGTTGTGTGGTTGCAATTCCACTTGGTCAAACTATAAGTTGTTAGTATGCAGACTAGAAACTGCATAATTTAAAGGCTGCCTGATGTTGATGAGACTCAGTGGGGAACACACATGTAAATCCCTCATCTGATTCCTCTCCCTAAGCTGTTTAAATGTGTCACATTCTATCATTCCACTACAACGCGAGTACGAGAAAAAGAGAGAAAGAATGCGGGAAGAGGCCTGCATCTGCAGCTACGCATAACTCCAGAGCTTCTACGACAGAAAGAAAAAAAAAAAATCATCCCGAGCCCAATAATTTCACATACTTTTTGGGATAATTTGTAAAACACATTCTAAATGGTGGGGTTTTCATTACAGATGATGATAAAGTTGGAGAGCAGCGGTGGTGGTAGAAGAAGGGGGGCTGAGTATGTTTTGGAACCAGGCAACCCAAGTGTGTGGCAGAGAGAGACTGTGTTTCCAAAGCCTATTATTAATCAGGGCTACTGGGCCGCCTCCCGGCCTTCCTCTAGGCAGATTAAATGAAATGAGAGACGGCCATTACAGTCTTTGAGGGTTTTTTTTTTTTTTTTTTTTTTTTTAACCAACGTGCACGAGAGGTGGCTTAATGGGGTGTGAATGTGTGAGCGGGTATGCGCATGGTGAGCTGCGTGAGAGAATGCGTGAGCACAAGAGCTGGTGTGATGACAAGCTCAATGACCCAAGTGCTACACTGTGCATCTTTGCAGTGCAAATGCCTTGTCAGAGGATAACAGTCGCAAACCAACACTCGACGGCCGAAAGCAGATGGCACCGTTCCCCCTGGATCTGGGCAACAGTCAACATGCACGCTTTAAGGCGCTGATATGTGGCAGCTGTACGAGAGGTTGATGATATGCGATATGCGTGTGTCAGAGCGGGAGCGCACTGGTCTACATTTCATTCTTAAAGTCTGAACGAGAGTCGCCTTTTACAGTATTTGATACGACTGCAAGTATAGTGTAATGTCATTTTTTTTCTGAATGTGGATGTGGTAAAAAAAAGTCTCATCGTATCTGCCCTCATGTCACCAGTGCAAACAAGTCTCCCCAAGACGGAGGGGCAAGGATTAAGCCCATGTGTTTACCCAGAGGCGGCGGATGAAACGAAGGATGGATGTGAGGAGGATGGTGAGGCAAGGAGTTTGGGGGTGGGGTTTGGGTGGCAGGGTGAGGTGTGGTGGAGAGTTGGTGCGGTGGGGGTGGGCGGGGGTGGCGGGTCCTCTCTGTGCCTCTGGGGCTGATTGTGGAGGCGAGACTGAATGGAGCCAGAGCAGGTAAGGTGAGCGCACAGCGAGGCCGACAGAGGAGGAAGTATCACAGTTGCATGGAAGGACGATACTTAACACCACATTCCACACTGTGCTCAGAGAAAAGAAACAGGAGGAGGAGCCCCCCCTGACAGAAAGAGACACAGGAAGGGAAAGGAGGCAGGAGATGTTAGAGGAGGACAGGGACAGAGAGACAAGACGGAGGTGAGAGTGAGAGAGTAATAAGGCGATGGCGTGAGAGCGGAAAGGCTTGGAATAAAAGCATTATATCATTATCTTAACTGTCTTGGAATATAGTAATGCTTGCTTTAAGCTTGTGAAAGTCATGCCTATTGGTGTATAAAAAACATAGATACCCATGACAGAAAGATGGTACATAAACGTATCTCCTCACTGAAAACCTAAAGCTAGTATAATATAATATTTTGCTAGCAAAGGTTAGTCGGCACATCAGTTGACAAAGTTAACAGTAGAAGCAAACAACTCTATCCAGTGGGCCCTTGCCTCAAAGCAAAACTATTTAGAGTAAACCTTGTCGACACCACATACACAGCCATATTAATCAAAAGGAGTCAGAGACTATGAACAACAGGAAGTGAGGTGGAGTGGCAGAGAGTTTAGCCAGAGATTTGTCATAATCTGAGAGCCTGTATGTTAAGTAATCATCGACTAATTAGATCTGTAGTTTTTAAGAGTCAGAGAATCTGAGTGAGAGAGAGGGAGAGAGCACAAGAGCAAGAGAGAGAGAGAGAGAAAAAGAGAGGAGGGAGGGGGCATGGAGGAAAGTGATTGGTAGCTATATGGAGAGAGCCAGCTGAGTCATCACCAGTACACTCTGTGCCGCATCACTGCGCTTATAGACAGATCCCCTCCACTTCTCTTCTTCCGTCTCCCGCCTATCTGGTTGCACCTCTGTTTCCTGCTCTTTGACTACACCCACATCTCTTTCCCTGATTCCTCTCATATCTTATGCACCCCAATCACCATGTTTCTACCAGCCCAAAATCGTGCGTTTTTTTTTATTTTTTTATTTCAAAATAACTGCATCTCTAATCTGTTTTCCTCCATCTAGCTCAGGTTCCTATCGGGGATGGTGCATGTCATTGTGCTTCTCTATTCTGTTCATTTCTGGCTGGATTACAGCACGGAAATGGTATCCCTTATAAAGAAAATGTATAATGTATCTACAACATGATGGGAGACTAGTTTCCCTGTTCTGTGAATTACACAAGAACAACTCAAGCCAAACAACCACCTTGCAAACATTCGGGACGCTTCTCGACAGGAATTTTTTTCTAGTTTTCAACATTCTTCATACAACATAATTACAGTCTTTCATTCGCCTCTGAAATCAAAACACTCTCACTGCTGTTTAAAACAATACTGTCGTAACAAGTACTGATTTTGCCATGTGTTTTTTCTGACTATGGCTAAGGCTGTTCTTATGTGGTTCTGTCTGTTGCTGTGTTGTTTTTCCTGGACTCATCATTCTGCCTCTCTTCTTCCGATGCCCTCAGACTGTCGGCAAGGCTGTGGTTCACGCCAACACCCTGGCAATGGGTGGCATCCCGGCAGATCTACATATGGCTGGGTGTTTGTTGTGGTAGTTGGGGGTAGACTCTGGCGATGATGGGGGTGTTTTACCACATCCCAGAACAGTTGCCAGGGTCTCTGAGCCATGTCTATAGCCTGTCTGAACAACAGCATTCCCGTCACACCCTTTCCTGTGCCACACACGCGCTTGGATAGCAACGCGCAAAACACAAACATGCCATAAACAAAAAAACACACATAAAATGTCTTCGGTCAAAGAAGATTTTATAAAGAGGTGATTTAGACGCCCTGCTGTAACAAGCCTCTAACGTCAGATAGTCAGGAGCCACCAGACTCTGTGCATCATGGTGGCCTCCTCTGTCTCCTGGCATCTGACACACACACACACACACACACACACTCATTACGGCAGACCAAGATTATCCCAGTGCATCTACTGGATCTGTTTTACATCTACAACACAAAATGAGTGTGTGACAAGTAGGTCATGAGTTTTACAGACACTAGAGCATAAGCCATACGGATTAGAACTACAACATATAACTTGATCTTTTGAAGCCTCACTGATTGTCAAGACACAGAAATGACCCTGCAGTTTGCAGCTGAGATGTTTTGATGGGCACATGTTATGCAGGGTGTCAAAAATGGGTTTAAAAAAATAAAAAATAAAACGATTGGATGGATCGGGTCATCCACAGCGTGTTTTACAAAATTTACAAAAGAGCAGCTGATTTACAAGCCTTTTGAATCCATATGTATAGTATCAGTGTAGGACGGCAACTTATGAATTAACCCCCACACGACTGGCAAATACTGCCAAATTGCGCTTGTAGACCAAAGAGGCTGGGAGGAAGAACTGGAACGAGCAGTCAGTTCATTGATAAGATGATTGATAGCTCATTGACAGAAATCAAGAATCAGCAGCTATTCTTATTATTTTAGTCAGCCAATTATTAGTTGGCTCTTCTTTCAAGCAAAATGCCAACCATTTGCGCTTTCCAGCTTCATAAATGTAAGATTTTTCACAAAACAATCAACATAAATAAGTCACCCTGGGCTCTAGAAAATTGTGATGAGCATTTTTCAGTATTTTCTGAAAATGAAAATAAGGTTATTAATAGTAAAAAAAAAAACATCTGAGAAACCTGCTTTTTGACCCAAGTCATTTTAAATGGCTTTGTAGCTTTAACGGTGTGTGTGTCAAGTCACCACAGAGTGTACTAGGGTGTCTAAGTTTTACTATTAACTATAGAGTGTTTTACACACATTTGGGTAATTTGTGGGTTTTTTTACTGTTAGAGTAACCAGGGGCATACCTTCGTAGCCTAATTAACTGTCGCATACGGTCTTTACATTACACATCAAGTCAGAGAAAACGCTTTTTAAAAAAGGCAAATACTATATTTGTGTTCTCATGGAAAAGCGGAGTGAGTGTGAATTTCCAGCCCGTATTCCATCGTTCAGGTCCTTTCCAGGCTCTTTTTGTGTTTCCCACATCCCTCATCCCACATTCTCTGCTCCTGAGTAATCTGCCCTTCTCCCTGATGATGTCATCATGCATCACAGCATCACGCAGTTTGCTCCTATTTTCAGATACCTGCTCCATGGAGGAAAGCCAAACAACCACTTCCTGTGTGACTATGTGTGAATGTGTGTGACTGAGACGGAGAGAGGGGGGAGTACAGGAAAAGGGGGGCTCAAGGTGATCTCATCCAAGAGAATGCACCATCTCTAGTCTGTACACCTAAATGTGCGTGAAAGAAGCGGAATGACTACTAATAAAAACTGAGGAAACACATTAACAAACTCGCTAGTCACACGTTTGAGTCCCTTACCAGTTTGTCTTTGAGCCTCTCGCCCTTGATGTGGAACTCCACAGCAGTGGGGCTGGGACTGGGGCTGGGGCTGGGGCTGGGGCTGGGGCTACAGGGGCTGAGGTTGCTGCTGCTCCCTCCGCTGCCTCCACTGTGGGTGCTGCTGCTGTCCTCCGCCCGGCTGACCTTATAGACGGTGACACAGCTAAGGCCTCCACCCCCAAGGGGAAGCCACCCACCGCTGGAGTCATCCCGAGTCATGACCACTGCTCTCACACGCGCATAACTGTCACTGTGGAGGAGGAGGAAGGGGAGGAAGATGAGGAAGGTAGAAGGAATGACAGGACATGGGAAGAGCAGAGCAGAAAGCGTGCCATTAGTGAACACAATCAGTGGTAATCAACATCTAATATATATTTCTATGATAGGGCATTTTCATACACAAAAGCATCATCAGAATTACACAGGTTACATCCAATTATCAGCACCACAGCAAAAACAAGTTGGAGTACAGTACGTGTAGCCTGTGTAAATGGTTAGTAAATGAGTAGTGAGGAACACATGATACAGACGTGCAGATAAGATTAGGCAGAGAGACAGGTCTAAAATATCTAGATCACATTAGTCCAACAGTTGGATTGTTTTTACTCCACGTGAAACACAAACCCCATTACACTGAGAACTACACAGACACCTAGCTTAAATACACCACATGAATCTGTGGGAACATTTCAGTGGTGACAGAGGATACAACTAGATACAATATTGAATGTGAAGGTGTCCGAGATTCAGATTTAAAAGGGTTAAATGCATGTTTTGGTTTTTAGTGCATGAGAGACTATTGGCTATGATTTCTGAGGTCTGAAGCCATCAGTGTATGTTTAACCCCAGCCGGCGGGTGACTGACCATGTGGTCAAGTTCGTCCAACCTTTCCCCTAAAGCAGGTGGCTTCGGGTTAGACAGCATATGACAGGGGCTAATGCTAACATCACCCTTGATTTCCCATGCTAATGCTGTTGGTTATCTTAATCCTCAATGACTCTGAATTAAAGCGTAATACTTTGTAATACAGTTAATTTGTGATACATAACATTAACTACACAACTGTAGGAAAGGATACACCCATAAATAGGAAAAACGTTTTTTTTTCCCCAGAGCCATCACTGCTCTAAATTCTCGGACTGACTGTCTATCAATTGCACTTTATACACTGCACTGTAGACTGATTTTAGTGTATTCTATTTATTATTTATTAGTGACTTGCTGAATGGGTGATATGTATGTAAGTGTGTAAGCCTCTGTGTCTTTTAAGCACCAAGGGAGTTGCACACTGTTGCCACACAATGAAAATAGAGGATTTCTGATTTCTAAACTGCACGCGGATATTAAATAAGGGGAGATAATTCACTTGTGTTAAGAAATCTCAAAGTTTCAGAGGTTTACGGACAGCTGACACAAGACAAGACATACATGTAATATAAGCAATGTGAGCAAAGAATTCTGCACCTCTCTGTTCCTTATTGCAGTTCTCTCCCTTCCCCAACTCCTTTGCTTCTCCCTGTCCCTTCACTCAGTCAGATGTTTCCCTGATTAGATAACGCAGACTGCATTGGGCCACCGGAAATAACAAAGGTCAGGGTGTGCTGAGGGCAGCATTTTGCACAAACTCCTGGTAACATATTAAAGACTGAGGAAGATCTGAGCGCTGAAAGAAACAAGTTAATTGAGCGGAGAATGTGACTGCCGGATGCGGTCTTTTGACACGTTGCTCTCTGGCCAACTTCCGAGTGAGCCAACACATATGACGTCAGAATGTTTTATAAAAAAAATTAAATATGAAACAGTGATCGAGACGAAATGTCACTGACGACATGTAATACATTACATAGTTAACTAGTAGCTCATGCTCCAATTGAAGAAAATCTGCGTCCTCCCCCTTCCTGCCTCTCCTCTCTAAATCTTGGCCCACTCAATGAGGCTAACCTTTGGTCTCCTGCTTTCCACGCCTTTGGCAAACCTCAGCGTCCAGGTTATTGGTTAGTAATTAATCTAAAAACCAGTGAGCATAAAATCTGAGGCCATGCTTTTTTTTTTCTTCATGTGAAAGCTTTGATATCCTGGCACCTGGTAATAGTTTACCAAATTTCCCTCAAAGGATTCATGTGCATAATAAATATGGGTAACCCAAAAATAAACAGTCCAACAAAACAGACTTCCTTTGTAAAAAATCACACACTTCTTTCTAGCCTATTCTGGTCTGTTTAAACACACACTTCAACTATTAAAGAGAAACGGACTATGGCATTTTTATCAATATATAGTAAAAGACAGATTTTACTAGCAAATTGAGCATGATTGCCACATTGTCCCACTATCTTCTGTCCCTGTTAACTAAATTAAACATTTATCTCTGTCTGTAAAGCAACCATAATCAATATTTCTATAACCATGGTCCATGTATCAATGTGTCAAAATAATGAACCTACAAAGGATTATCATTTGAATCTGTAATCCTTGGTTTCATAAACCAGAACTTCATATCTAGCTTCAACTTGGTGTTAAGCTGCCTGGCCCTCAACTTGTGGTGGGTCACTCATGGCTCTCACTGTGTCATTTTCAACAACACCAAAAAAAAGATCTGAAAGCAAACTTTACCTACTCAGCAGCCAACATCACACAAACAGTTAGCAACTAGCTTTAGTGGAACATTTAGTGGTCAATGCAATTAAGTGGTGGAGGCCAAAAACAGAGCTAAGAGAAAGTGAATATTGATTTTACCCATACCAGCTAAGTGGCCATAACAAAACAACTCCAAATGAACAATAATAAAATAAAGCTGGACATGTAAATATACGGTTGCTTACTGAATCATCTTGAGATGATTGACATCAATATGTTTGCAACTTTCCACTGACGGTATTGTTCCGTCTTTAGAGAAGTAGCTTTGTAAAAATAATTATAACAGCAAGCTGCAAACATGTTATGACTTACTTATGATATGATCATTTGTGATTTTAATGGCATTAAATCGGCATTGTAATCCGATAATAAGTAACTATTCTGCCAAGTAATATAAACAGAGTTAATCTAATTATCTATATTATGAATATAAAAAAAATAATATATTCATCACAATCGTCAGTGTCGCCTCTCACGCCCTGCCCTATACACGCCGGTAAATGGTCATGGGAAACTGACAGAAAAACACAACCACAACTCACTTCCCTCTTGCACCCTGCAAGCAACATCCTTTCTTCAACCTTAAAACTGCACCACTGAAATGGTGCTTAACCTTATACGAGGGGGGAAAAAAAGGTATTTTTGAGCAGCATAACGGGCAGTAAAAGAGGGCAATACTGCTGCTGTTACACCCCTCTATGGCCCCCAATAAAGGATGCGGGTGATGAGTGCAGGAGGGGCTGTCAGTCAGGAAGGGGTCCCTGGGGTGAACAGAAGGCAGGCGGTGGTGTCGCTCAGCCATGACCAGGGCACAATGACCAGGACCTGACCCTTCAGACCTACCATCACACACATGCCAGCAACCATGACACTCACAGAGAGGGGGGCTGGGCACAGGAAAGGAAGTGAAGTGGACTGTGTATATGAGCTTTTTTTTTTTTTTTTTTACACCTAGCTTAAAACATCCACATCAACCTTTGATTTCTTCAAAATGACAATTCTAAACTAATCTCTAAGGTACACTTCCAAAACCTGTAAACCAACAACCAAACTCAACAACAAGCAAAGCCTAGATCCATTTAACAAAGGGAATAAAATGTCCCTCTTCTTCCTCCTCATATAAAAATCTTTTTTTTTCTTCTAGTAAAAACAATAAGTGGTCCAAAAACATATTTGAGTGCAACCTGCCGCAAATCTCTCTCTTCCCTCTCTCTCTCTCTCTCTCTCACACACAGACACACACACACACACAGTTCAGAGTGGGACGGTGGAGACAAAGGCTGGCCTCCACACCCCGTGCTGGGAGCACACAGTCGACTGGACACACAATTGAGAGCGGAAGCAGATCAGCTGGCCTGGGCCTGTGAGCAGGGGAGGGGAGGGGGGGAGGAGGAGGGAGGGAGAGATAGAGAGAAAGGAACCCCCCATTCCAAATTATTCCAAGTTATTCTGCTGGATGACTGACTTCATTTCCGACCAAAAGCAGGAGAGAAAAACAGAGGGAGGGTTGAGAGTCGAACTGAGGACTGTGGGGGGAGGAGAATGTGGCTGTGGATGGGAACAGGGTGGAGACCAAGGTGACAGTCAACAGCTCCCACCTGCATTTTAATACAGCCTTTCCTATTCAAAAAAAAAGGATGTTCACAGCTTTTAAGGCATCTATACAGAATCATATTAGCAACAGATTTAACAGGGTTGTACTATTTCAGAGTTTGTTTAGAGTGGAACGCAAAAAGCAAACAAGATGCTGTTTTATTCTTTTGAATGTGAATTTTGCTTCCACTTGAAATGAACTGTGAGAAGAGAAGGCGTGATCGGGGAGCACGTGCAGACCAGGCAGGCTTGGGCCTCGAGGCTGGCTGCTCCAGTGTGTGGTGGAGAAGGGGGATCCTGGGACAACCGTTTCCTAAGTGGACAAAGTGGCCGTTTGTCTGCTGCTCCGGCCCATGGCTCGCTGGGCTCCAGCATGCCATCATGCTTTGCTCCTGTCTCAGCCTTGGGCTTCCCACCCCAAAGTGGGGTGGAGGGGAGGGCAGGACAGGGGTATTTGAACGGAGGGGGTGGGGGGGGGGGGGGGGGGTGAAAGACAGACAGGAGAGGGGGGAAGAAGGGAAGGAGGAGAAGGAAGAGGAGGAGTACAGGAGAAGAGGAGAGAAAGGATGTGGCCTGAGCCCTGGGTGCTCGCCAAGTCACCCTCCCTTTCCTCCGCTCCGTCTCCCCCCTTTACCCAACCCCTCCCCGGCTGCCTCTCTCTACACAATGGCCACTTCTCTGCTGAAATTTCACGTTATTGGATCCCGGGCCTGGAGTTTTGTCCTCCCACAATGTCCAGGCAGCGGAGCATGCTGCAAGGGAGACACACTCTGCAAGCTAAAAGCTGGAAAACCATTCCTCCTTTCATTAGCATCAGAAAAGGGGAGAAAGTCCCCCCCTACCTCTTTTTTTTTTTCCAATCGCCCTTTTTCCTCCCCATCTCTCCCCTGTATCAAAACCGGAGGAAGGCTGTCAAGCTCGGTCAAGCTCCACTAGACCACTTTAGCTTGCAGAACTTTTGAGAAGAAGGAGGGGGGGGGGGGGGGGGGGGTGGAAATCATTAAAATATCATTGGGAAAATAAACACAAGCTTCTTATCCCAATCCGATTCTATAGATTATCCTCAGAAAGGAAAGCAATCACTAGGAAAGCAGAGGGAGCGATGTAAGATGGTGTGAAAAGCTACCCTGGATGTGACTCATTTGCTTTTCCTTCTCATTCGCCAATTCAACACCTGTTCTCAGATAAAATATGATACTTTTACATTTCCTTAACTGCCTCAGCCTGACCTGAAATACAACTTCTTTTGGTATATTCAAGGTAGATGGTAGATCAACTTGCCTAGAGATGGGTCAACATGAGTCCAAGGCTTGTAGATAGGATGAATAATAAAAGTATTCATACAACAATATTCATAATATGTAATCCACCGAAATCTAAGCTAACAAAGGGTAACCTGGAGTTAAGAGGATAAAGTGGTGCAGTTTCCTTCCCTGCGATCACGCCTCATTGAAGAAATAAATAACATGCAATCTGGGACTCAACCGTCGATTCCAGCAGTGCATCTAATCTGAACGGTGCAAACTAGCTAGCCAATTAGCCACGGTTCAAATCCCCTAAATAACCAGTGGCAAACTCAAGGGCAAAGACAAACCCAAAACAAACACCAATATGACCTAACATGGATGCAGAGCAAATTATGACATGGCTCCAGAACAAGACACTTTTGAAGGGGCTGTCCGTCAAGCCATTAATAAAAACAGAACCAATAATGACACAAAGAAACACCAAGCCAGCAACACAAGGCTGCTACGTTAGCTGCAGTGAAAACTAATACGCTGGCTATAGAAAGAGAAGTGAAAGAGAAATTTGCCCTATCTCCTCTCAACACCTCAGGCTGCTGGTGAGTCATCGTCCTCACAAGAACATTCAGCTTAGCTACCAACTGACTCAGGGAAAAAAAAAAACAGAACAAGCCTACTCTGCTGCTGCACCACACAGCGAAACTACACTCCAAAATTTACCACCATCCCTTCACAGAAATACCATTTAATACGACGACAAATTAACCGATCATAGTCACTTCTGGTAGCATCCGTCACGGATAGCAGTTAGTGGGTCAAATGAGCCTGTAGCACAAATCAAAGATAGACCTAAATCAGTAACTGAATGTCAGAACTACTCGCTCAGACAGGGTTTCAAACATTGATTTTCTAACCAACCCCCCTATTACAGGATTGGGCCTGCAACCCCAACAACAATATTCTAGGTGCCGCTGCGTTGTGGCACTATAAATCAAAAGAATCCCATATGTGTATCAAATGCCAAAAAACTATTCTCAAACATCAATCAAAGCCACATATTGAGATGATCTTAATTTGAACCACAAGCATTTAGAAAATTAAAACCTTGTGCTTGCCATTACCAAAGAAAAAAAAAAAAGAGGAACCACAAATTTCGACTGCTGCGGTGTCTCTGGTCTGCTTTGATGTTAGAGTAGTCCCCAGAGACCCAAGCCTCTACTTGTTATAGTTACTGAGAGGGAAACGGGAAGCTGAGGGGACAAGGCAGCCGTCTAGCTGTGGGAGAAACTATCAATACATCGCAGGAGCAACTTGGGAAAGATAAACCACCAAACCATGATGAAGGCCCACGGGATGTTAAGAGAAACTGCAATGAGAAGTTGTAAGCCATCACAGCATGCCCTATTGTTGGGACTAACATAACATTATCATCACTGCCATTACCATAAGCGTTAGAAACCGACGTTTAGACCATCTTGAAAATCAATTGGATTCAGATTTGAGAGCTTTCCATTGAACCTTGGACTCTAGGAATTAGAGGAATCAAGAAACGCTCTAACCAACCAATAAAAATCTGTTCCAAGTTCTAAACATAGCCACTAGACAGGACGAAATCTGATCAAAAGTTTACCGAGCGGATAAAAATACACATTCATACAAGCCTCCAATTTTAATCCTATTTGAAAACTTGACTCATTAATTCATTTATTTGATGATAGAAAGCCATGTTTGCTTAAATTCACTCAACCAGGATGCAGGCCTATCTCTCCCAGAAACACATACACATGCCAAATGTTCCCAGAAAAATAAACACAAGTGTGTGCACAGACACACACACACACACACACACACACAGAAACCCCTTCCTGTTTTCAAAGCATTTGGAAACTCAATCAAAGACACAAGGTTTAGGATTTACATCTGTGCCCTTTTATGTCTGTGGCCTTGCAGGAAAGAACCATCTCAGCCCAGCTGCAGCAAAGAGCTCACAACAAGGCCCAGCCTTCATGCTCCCGCATGCAGAACAACTGAAAACAATATCCATAATTCAGACACTTAGTGCTAAAAGCACTTCTTAGAGGCATTGAGATATGGTCTGTGAACATCAGAGGCCCTTCTTGACAAAGAAATAAAGACAAGCCCTGCTCTGCTATCTGAATGTTGTGATGGGGACACAGAAAAAAAAATCTGCAATTTTTTTTAGTGTAGACTTAACAGCTGACGCACACAGCGCAGATCCACACCAAGTCTTTGTCTTGAAAATAAGAAAACTGGTTTAAAATGTGCTCTAAATACACTGCTGACATTTACGCCAGTTTATGCGTGCTCCTAAAATACTTGAAGAGGAAATGAAAATTATAAGAGGGAAGTGGCTCGGGTTTAAAATACACAGAATCCAGACCCAAATCTGGCCATGGGAATGGAACAGTCCACCACTATACAAGGCCTGTTCAGTTTGTTGGCTTGTCTCGCTTACAGACGGTCCAAGCCCTCTGGTTATACAGAGGATCATTGTCATTAATCAGACAAACAATATGACAGCTCCTAAAAGAATCTGTAGACACTGGGGTATTTTCATACAAATATTCTGTATGAAAGTTATCTTTATCGAGATAGTACAGTTTTTCACCTTAAGTAAAATAAGTGAAACCTCGACAGGATTAATGTAAGAGACACCTTATACAGTACATTAATCTTAAATTTAAACCTAAATCTAATAAAATGTGTTAACATGCCTAACAAACAGTAAAGTAAAATGCTGTTACACATGCCCTTAAGTATATTGTCAAATAACACATTTTATTAGCCTCTGTAAACCACCGTAGTCACAAGCAACACTTCCCTAAAAGAATACAGAAGCAAAACCAAAGATGTGTTCAGCTCAGCAGACTTTGTCAAAGGTAAGATGTGTCTATACAGCTTACATTTGGCCAGCTAGTCTTCATGGAGGTCATAGCCAACCCTGGCAATAACCCCAAATAAGACCATCTATAAAAAAGTCCAGGAAATTATTTAGCTTAACATAAGGGCCACAGGATATAGGCAATTAACCAGGCCATAAAGCAGTAGCCCCAACAGCTGAAGTAGCTGTCTCGCTTTGTCGTTTCAGGACATGATGGGGGCTGTTTGGGAGGAATGTGTTTAGAAAGCTCAGCAACGGGGATGGGAGTGCGAAACAGCCCTCAGGTGATAAGATCATGACACCCACATTGGCAGATAAAACGCTGAGCTGTCAAATCAATCACACAGATAGGAAGAGGACACAGAGAGAGGAATCACTGAGGATCACCTGACTGGCAACAGAGGATACCACAGAACTGCAGGAATCTAAAACAATGAGGCCGTACCCTGTGCAAGCTCACTGGAGTATAGAGGCAACTGACCTTCACTGATAAAAATGGATGAGGGCCCTAATAATCCAAGCAAAATCAGTATGGAGGCACACAGACTTACATTACATCACCACCTCCTGTTCAATGTATAGTTTTATTCAAATAAAAACTGGGAAGGTTTCCTATGAAATGTTTTTAAAAAGGTCTAATTCTAAAACCAGAAACTGTGCATTGTCAAACAAACAAAAAAGCAAAAGTAAAAAGTACTCTGTTTTCATGTATAAGGTGAGCATGTAAAAAGATTATCTACAATGTACAAATAAACTACACCTCAACAGGCCACTGCTTTGGTTGAGAGACATATTTTAGATAAATGTGTCATTGAGAGAAGCTGTTTTCATATACTTTCATAAATCTCTCACTTCTACCAGCATGTTGTGAACATAGTCTCACCCAGGCCAAGAAACATGTTCTCAGCAAAAGGGTGTGCTGTGTGAACACCAGCTTGGCTTACCACCCATCATTCAGACACAACCACTTCAGGACCATCTCTTCACACATTTCGTGAATGCTTTCAAATTAAAATGTCCACAGTGCAAGCGACAGCGGAACAAGCACATTTTTTGTTGAATTACACTTGTACAAGGAAGCATAAATCCAAAAGATAACCTTGGTCTACTCTACACAAACAATTCCCACCTATTGCGAAAAAGCAGATTGTATTTAGGATTTAGAAAGGGCCTCGTCAAAGATGTTCCTATCAGTGGAAAAGAGCACCATGCCACAATGTAAAATGAAACACACAACTGTGAAAAATATCTGGATCGTTATCATTAATTCTCGAAACAAAATTACACAAGACATGAAATATCAGATTTCTGGTGAACAGCCATCTCATTAAAAAAAATAGCATATTAAGAAGTCTCTCTTCAGCAAGAAAATAAATGGCTCAGGCAGTGCTCTGTATTCTGTTCACTTCATTACTATGAATCATACAACAGCCAGGAAGGTGGTGGAATCATAACAACAATGTTTGGATCACTTCGCCATCTTAGCTGCTTCCATCACGCAGTGTGGAACAAAACCAGCATACACTATGGCTTGCACATCACTGATTATCCGTACCCTGTAGCAGTAGTTCCCATAGTGGGGCCTGGGGGGGCTAAAAGGAATCCCTAAGGTTACTGGAGGGGAGTCGCATCAAATGTAGGAAATGGTGTAATAATTTCAGTGTGATTTCTCTCTCTAGAGGTTAACACGGTGACAAAATGACTCAAATCAGAGGTTTCGCCCTTCCCACTAGCATCATCTGTGCTAGGTTACACAATTTATGATAAATCATGATTAATACCAAAAATCAGCTGAGATCAATTTCACTAAAACATTTCAGTTTTACAAACAGTGAGTGGTTTTATTGTAATGTGTGGCCGGTGGGGGCTTAAAATGAGGAAAAAAGAGCTCTATGACATTTGTTACATAAAAAAAAAAACAGAAGTGTAGTTCAAGGACAAAGCCTCCATGCATTAAATCAATCAACCTCATAAAGGCCAGATAAACGGAATGGGGAAAAACATGTGGGTGTGTTTCGAGCATTAAACCATGACACTGTAAATGGCTGAAAGGGGGCATATGACTTCCTCTGTGACAAGTACATTATGAAAGAAAATCCTCGGACATAGTGAAGAAACGTCGGTTAAATAGAAAAGCTGTGCGGCGCTTATGTCAAATAAACGACTGATAGACGAGCGCTGTTGTTTCATATGTGACGCTTTGTGCAGGAAATGCAGGAAATGCGAGCCATTGTGTGATCGTCGGTGCAATGCGAAACAGTGTACAGTGCTGTGAATGGGCAGGCAGGTACTTTATGAATGGAGGGGATCATGTGACCGCAGCACCTCCCGAAGCAGATATTTCTCACTGACTGTCAACAAGCGCACACAAGGGATCAGCCCATTCAAACAATACCAAAACGCGACTCGAAATGGGCGCGACGTGCACGAAAACACCACCGTGTACAGATTAACATCGACATTCAAGGGTCGTGGGGATTTGGGCGTGAATATGACGCCTTTTTAAAGCGTTTTTATGAATGGAGATTGTGATATGTAAATGAGTGTGATTGAGAAAAAAAAATGGCATCTTCAGCTTTTCAACACTGACATTGCCGCAATCAGCTCAAGGGGTTTTCATTAAAGAAAGCCTGGACTGACAAACAAACTGGAGATGCACGATTTTAATCGATGATTATGTTCGGAAATCATGGCGGACAGCAGATACACACGGACCTTGGTTGTCAATATAACGCTATCAGATCATGATGTGCTGATCTGACATGTATGTAAAATTACATTTAGATCGCATTATAGCTCTGTATGTATCTACAAAGAGTGATCTCCTCATAAATAATCAAATATCAATACAAGTGATCATAGGCATATGATTTTTTTTTATTCTATGTTAGTGAATCAAACAAAGACAACCCAATCGTATACCTAAAACACTGTCTTACTATAATTTCTCGCAGAATACATGTTAGTTGGCTGAATTAGAGGACCAACATTATTAAGAATGAGATATCATTTTTACTATGGGCCTATGCCATTGCTTTGAGAGAAAATGTTCTTCTTAACCACAATCTAATCCATACAGCACCTTCCCAATAGCCCACAAATCTGTCCAAACAAAAAAGATTAGCAGTCTGTGTTTCTTATTGATGATATTGTTAAAGTAAGGTGATGGAATAGCAACATCGCCCGGTCAGAAATGTCACTGGAAACTGTGGTAGTCGTGCATTGCTTGAACGAGTGTTAATAAAGCGTGTGATAATATCAGAAGATAATGGAAGTGGTTATTATTACGTTAATACTATTATTGCAGCTGCATGTTGTGTATGGAAATGAAAGAGGAAAATGTATAAATGATAACTCACTCGTTGTTTGGATTTGTTGAATCTTCACTCATTTTTTTCCTCACGGGGATCCAAATCCTAGCAATAGCATCGACGACGCAGTGACGGCGGGATAAAATACCACAAATATCACCATTTTTTCTTCACATATATAATTCACCCCTATTTCGGATGGTAAGTAAACGATGTACAATGGGGCATGCCTGACTAAGCGTCCCTGTTAGAAACCCAAGTGAAGCAGCTAGCTTCACGTTAGCTCTGCTGGCTGGAACTAACGTTAAATCGCGAGGAGGAATGACAACCGTTGATTCATTTTATCCTCCCTGGAAGTAAAATCCGACCACAACAAATGGGCCATCGGCATCATCCTCTTCAACAAACACAGATCCCCCGCGTTGCAAAAACAAAACAAAAATGCGTATAGATCCTTAAAGAAATGCAGAAAATGTTGTAGACTATAGCGTTTGGCAGGTTATTTATGTGCTGGCTTGTCGAGCATCCATTCGCCAACTTCAGGTCCAGGACAACACTTGAAAAAGCACGGCTGTGCAGCGTCGTTGCTCCGTCAACGTGTCCGAGTAATTTGCAGTAAAGGCATCCAAAGCACCCCCGACCCCCCTAGAAAAAAGGTTCAACTGTTTTCACGTTTAACAGTGACGCGTTAAGCAAAAGCTCTAGACTTGAAATTTCCTTGAGAAGTTGGAGGACATCTGCTTTAATCGAACTCCATTTTCAACTCGGGGGGAATGAAACATCGGAAAACTGGGCGGATGTGTCGACCCTCGCTTGAGAAAATTAGATCCTTCCGCGACGTAGTAAAAACATAACACTCTTGCGATGAAATACCGTCAGCCGGCACAAATTTAACGTATCTAGTTAAAGAATAACTCGTGTTATTCTATACGCGTTCCCTCGTTGCCATATGCTGCATTTTAAGACTGTTTTTCTTGCCAAAGTTGCTAAAGTAGTCCCCGCACTTCCCAAAAGAAGTTTCCCTTCAATCACGCATTGATACAAGAGGGAAGCGTCTGTGTGATATCACGCAAAGTAGAAAATAATCTGGAGGAAGGACTTGGGCTGACACACACAGACTCGGCCATTAACAAATTCTCTTGTTTTCTTTCATTGCAGTTTTACTGTGATCGACCGCCCCCGAAACACTTTTGAAAGTCTTGATGTGAAACTGTGCGAATATGCTTTAAATATACACAGGCATGACTGCTGTAGCACGTGGAATTACATCAGATCCCCTTCAATGATTTATGTGGCCAAAGCCAAGGTAGTAGTGTTTCTGTCGCAGAGCCTTTGCATTTGTTACTAGTAGGCTACTATTATTTGTAGTAGGAGTGAAGGTAGTAGTTGTAATATTACCCAATTAGAAATACAAAGTGAAAGGGTGGGGGGAAATCAATTCTGATTCTGAAAGTAGTTATTATTCATTCCAATGGTTGGTTTTAATAATGCAATAACGGGACATTTTAAATTTAATTTAACAACAGACATAAGATTAACCCTTTACACCATAAAGCCACAAACAGGAGTTTTGACCTAAAACTAGCTAATTTTGTTGAAGAGGGGATTTAAGTGCATGCAAACAGCTACAGTTAGGTTAGTTCAAGCTGCTTTATCTTGCACCCCTGACTTTCTCCTGGAAGCTGGAGCATCCACCCAAAATGAACCAGCCATAAAAAATAAAAAATAAAAAGTTGCTAGAAAAATCTATGTATGTAGCCTATTATTAATCTTATTTGCAAATGTGTTAAAAGCCTTGCAGAGCGAATCGGTGGCCTGGTTGCGTAAGACTTAAATGCTATTGGATTTCTGTGCTGTGTGGAATGGCAAGAGATCAGGCTAAATGATTCTGCCTGGTTGTCATAGTGACAGCATGTTGTGTGAGAAGTTTCTTTGTATTTCTCTGGCTTTCATACAGCTTGTGCCACAGCCTTATGTTGCAGCCATATAAAATATCCCTCTGTGTAGATAGGCAATGTATGCAGGACCCTCACATACTGTAGCCTACCCATGACACATATTGTACACTTCCTTTGGTTTTTGAATGGATTTTTTGTCTAAAGTGTTGACTGCGATCCTGATGACTGCCTGGGAGCAAAACTGAATTACTCCTTTGGGATTATGTTCTCACCAAAAATACAGATGTCTATTTGATATGAATGTTGTGCTTATTTACATGCGCAATTTGCATTGGCGAAATGCCTCGCACTGAGTGATCAAATGACAGGAGACTGTCTCGGGATTTTACAAAAAGTGTCCACTTGTTTTCACTTCCTTGTTTTTGAATTGGGTTACAATTGTCATGATCAAACTTGGAAGCCCAAATAAAGTGTCCCTTGTTTCAAATGGAGCAGAACAAGCAGTGACCATGAATTTTCCCACTAGCATGTTTGTATCCTTTAGAGTATTCAGAGTTCAGGAAGTCAGCGCTCTTTCTCATCTCACAAATGTGGATGGCCTTAGTGCATTTCCTGTGTTTTTCACACGCTGCACACAACACAGTCAAACAAGGCAACAGGATGTTTAGCTAACAGAGGCATCCCTCGCTAAATCCAATCAGGGTCATCACAATTCTCTTTAAAACGGTAAACAAGCTAACATTCTTTTATTGCCAACAAGGAACCTCAGAATAAAGGATTTGTTTAGCTCAACACAAACCTCATTCAGTGGAGTCCAACACAAATATAACATTGCTTGACTTTCAGGAAGATTGTTGGAATGATTTGCAGGTCATAGTTTGATGTGATTTGTGTCTGGTCATTTTTCTTCATTTTTTAGTGATTACTTTAACACTTTAACCCATTTTACAGACTTATTCAGCTTTTTATTGGATTTTGCTTGTTATTACATTTATAAACTTGAGACCTTTCATTTCCAAGTTAGGATTTAGGATTATTTGTGATAAACAAAATGTGATGAATTTGCAAATTGTAATTTCACAGACAAATGTTATGGGGTATGTTATTACATGGCAAATTCAGTCCCTTGTCATCACGAGTGACAAACCTACTCATGTTTTTTTTATTTCTCCCTGGCCACTTTTATTCAAGATAGTATGGAAGATCCATTCCTATTAATGGATCATGACCTCAAAACACAGGTGATGTGATCACCAGCTTGCAGCAACACAGGCAGACTCTGGTCACAAGAGAGAACAAGTGAAGGCCTCTCTTTGTACAGCAACTATGGAAAGCAAATTCAGTGTCTGTGTAGTTGCTGCCATTGAAAAAAAAAAACAGGAGATAGTTTATGACTAATCTTGATGGATCTTCTGCCTTATATTTGCTTTACCTTTCCCTTGTTTCAATTAACTTCAACCAAAATAATTCTCGAAAAACAGACTGAGAGGTAGCCTTAAGCTCTCGGACTCTTCTACTGTGAAACCAGCTCACTCCATGGGTCAGACAGGTCAGACACTCTCTCCACATTTAAGTCCAGGCTTAAACCTTCCTCTATGATAGAGTTTTAAGTTAGGGCTGGCTCAGGTAATCCTGAAGCATTTTTATAGTGCTGCCATAGGCATAGGCTAGACTGCTGGGGGACACATCGGTTACAGGGAGCCTCCTCCTCTCCTCTCCTCTCCATCAGCTCTTCCTTGACTGAACAATCCCCATTTATCCCATATCCCATGTTGTAAACTGTTTTCTTGTCTGTACACAACATCTATTGCACATCGGCCTGGTTTCTTGGGAGTTTTTCCTCAGTCGATGTGAGGATGAAGGGTCCAAGGGCAGAGGATGTTGTTATGATGCAACGTAAAGCCCTTTGAGACAAACTGTTTGTAAAATTTGGCTATACAAATAAACTTGCCTTGCCTTAGGTTCCTGTCAGTTTGGTTGTATGTGTGGACTTCAGAGTGGTAAGTTTTCATCTATATCATCCATTTTTCAAAAACACACCTGTAGGGCGTCCAGACAGGTTCCTCTCCGGTTGGTGTGACGCACGTCGGACAATGTCAGTGGACTCCTGGCAATCTGGACCAAGGGGTGTGGCTTAAACAAGAGGTGCTGATTTTTAAAGGCCTGGCAGCTGAACACAACAATGCATACCTATGATTAGTGTGGGCCTGGCTACGGAAGCCTGCAACTTTTAGGCACGCTAATTGCAGGGTGGTGAGTAGAAAAGGTGTAGTGGCTGGAGGGGAAGGAAGTGTGAGGGCTTTCAGGCATGTTTGACTATATGCTGTGAACACTCTCTCTCTCTGACTGTGTGTGTGCATATGCATATGATATGACCAATGTGGAACTAAAGATGTAAACATTTATTCTACTGCTGAATCGTCCTCAGAATACT
Organism: Trachurus trachurus; assembly: GCF_905171665.1. NCBI lineage: Eukaryota > Metazoa > Chordata > Actinopteri > Carangiformes > Carangidae > Trachurus > Trachurus trachurus. The sequence continues at coordinate 13,146,574 of NC_139907.1, read as the reverse complement.
GACTGAGAAATCTTTGATCTTATTTAAGTACCATGAGGGGAATTTCTTTTTCAAGATGTTGTTTCAAGAATGTCCTAGACGAGAGATGGATGTGGATAACTAGATGAGTAAAGTGTGTCAACCTTAAAGAGCCCGTCTTGTGACTATGCACAAGGATGTTGATTCAGATGGAAGGCCAATATGGCTGCAAAGCCCTTGAGAGAGGCACATTTCTGGAATTGTCTAAGCTCTGTAAATGGCCAGAATGTGAACTATGTGAGCATCCAAAAACACACAGGAGGTTTTTGTAGAAGATAATAAGTTAATGCAATGCTTTAACTTACAACCCAAATGTGTGGTACTATATAGAAAACTTGGTTTGAACAGACTCAAGCTTATTAGATATTACATGTACTGTCAGTGGCTAACTAACATACTAATTTGCCCCACTTAAGATTTGCTGCATTTTTTTGCTTTCAGGACTTCTTTACGGTCTCTGACGTCTGAACTGTAAAATTGGGAAACTAAATTGGTTTCAGTTGCAGTTAGCTTTTTCAGTACTCAAGACTCTGTTACTTTGTATTGTTTGTGTGTTGTGCGTGGGCTTGATTGAAACCTGATCTAGCTGGGGAAGCTGTGTTTAGGGTGAGGTGGACAGGCCTTTGTTGCTGCCTGAGGGGTGTTTATTTGGGCGGCTTCAGTTGGCTTCCCTGTAATCATCATCCAGCCCCACAGGATAGAGGGGATTAATGAATATGTTGGAGGGGAAGTTACAGATGACTATTTACCATTCTCATGGGGATGAGAAGAAACAGTATGAGCGACACAGGAGGAGAAAAAGTTGCAGTGTGTGCACGGGCACGGGCATGCATGTGCAAGTACAATCAGATTCTTTCCATTATTGCAATGTGTGTATACTTTTTTGTTGCCGTAAACTTGAAATAATAATTTGATATATTGTTTTTCTTTCTGAAAGTTAAATGAGAAAATTGGTACTGCTGTTGTTGTGACTGTATGGTAGCCTATACAAATGTAACCAGCAGCCAGTTAGCTAGTTAGCTTAGCACAAAGACTGGAAACAAGGGGAAACAACCAGCCTTTCCAGTCTTTGTGCTAAGTAAAGTTACAGTAACAGGCTGTCTAAGGTGGCTTCATATTTACTGTATGACACCAGAGTCTCATTTACCTCTCAGCAAGAGAGCAAATAAATCTATGCTATATTTTCTAACATATCTAAGGCTTGCTTTAAAGGTACAATATGTAAGAATGTGGCCAAAAACGGTTACTGCAGTCAAATTGAAAACACAGTGATCTCGTTTTTTCTCCCAGCCGTAGCGGCAGCTCAGTGGAAGCAGACTGAGGGTGAAATGCCACTGACGCCGCCGTGACTGGGAGAGAGGGCTAGGTGGCGCAACATGTAAACACGTAAATTCAAAACATAATGATTTGCAGTCTGCAAAAAAAGATTTTTAATGCGAATACTCTGGCTGTACTATTGTTGTTGGTGAGTTCATCATGTTACATGAACATTATTCCTGAGTCTCTGTGACATATTAGGAAGATTTTACGGCCAGTTGCTTTAGATTTCTTACATACTGTACCTTTAAGTAAGATACCTTAGGTATTTATTGGTTATTACTGTAAAAGACTTGATTTTTTTAAGACAAAAGATGAACCTAGATGATGAGTAATTGGTTACTTTCAGTGTCATTTTTCTATTCCACATTAAAGGAGATGGAATCTGTGAGTGAAAACCTCTGACTCAGACTCAGACTCAGACTTGACTCTTTGGGAGAGTATTCAGATATCTTCCCTGTTCCCAAAACATCCCATCACTCACAACGACCTACGCACATGCACACACACATTTTGCAATGAAAATCAAGTAACAATAAGTCCCCCCTTCTCCTCCTCAGCTGTGTAGACCCTAACCCTGTCCCTCTCTTTCTCTCCCTTATGGCCTCCTCCACTTAATCCTCCCGCTCATCTGGGAACCACCAGCACCCCTCCATGAAGAGACGCATTGTGCCCAGATTATTTGATTGTTTTCAGATGTTGAAGCTTTCCTACACAAAAGGGGAAGAACAGGGTTTGTCCAAAAGCCCTAGGCTACTTGGCCAATGGATGGACACACAGGGAGGAGGGGGGGAAAGAAGGGATCGGCGCGGGGCTCAGGGAACGGACACACGAGTCAGGAAGTGACCCCTGCAATGCCAGATTACAAACAATGTGCTCTCTCAACTTCTGCAGTGCTCGCTGTGGAACATACCACTTCTGTGGCTGCCAAAGGGGTGGCGCTTGTCGGAGGAAGGAAGGATGGTCTCAACCCTCTCTCTCTCTCTCTCCCTCGCTCCTTAATGCTGCATCCATTCAGTGAGTGGTGGAGGGAGTAGGTGGGGTGGGGGTAGTCGGGCCAGGAAGGCACTTCACTGATGAAAAGTCGCCACATGGAAATGGATGAGAAGTGGGCTGGGGGGGGGGGGGGAGTAGGAGAAGGGCGGGAATTGGCTGGTTCTACCAGCAGACATGAACAGGGATGTAAAGGGAAAGAAAGGGAGGGAGGTAAGGGTTGGGAGACAAGGAAGGAGAAAGAGGATAACGATAGCAATGGGGAATTCAAGAATAGGGCAAGTAAGCATAACGGTGAGGGAGGAATACCAAAGAGTAATGGTCTGATTCAGAGTTTGTCAAGCATGGAGTCCCGTGCCTGTGAAATAGCATGTAACACACAACCTTCCTCTCTGTCTGATGGTGGAAGAGTGTGGAGGGGAGGCAGCGCGTTAACGCTGAATGGAGCTTTTGTTCTGGGGGTTGTTGTGCCTTTACATTTGATCAAGCCTGCAGATGAAGCTGACTTTACATGAGGCAAACATCAACACCAAGCCCATCTATCTAGTCATCCCATTTTCCCCGCATTTGTCTCCAAGCAACCCCTTTTATCCCCTTAACTTGTCCACATCACCCTTGAGAGTGGGTGGCTTTTGTCATGTTCTTCCTATCCATGCTGTGTTCACATGAAACCTGCTCACTGTTTTCAGTTTCATACCTGTCAGGAGAAAATAATCTATAAGCATATCTCCTGATAAATGAAAGGAAAGACCCGAATGGGGACTCACACACACACACACACACACACACACACACACACACACACACACTCACACACACACACACACACTCGCTCACTCTCTCTCTCCACCCCCGTCTGCACTGTCATATGTGACTCACAGTGCATCGCAGCACCGTATGAACTTCAAAAAGAGGCTGGCTGTACATTCAAAGTGTATTCAACCCCTGCTCTTTAAATAGCTCAGCCTCCTCCAAACAGAAAAATCCATGCATTAAAAATGACTGAATCATACAAGAATTAAAGAGGCAGAGAACATCTTTTCATATAACACAGCGCACAACAGCACCACTGCACAGACAATGTGCTTGTTTGTCTTGGTTCAAGCCTACGTGTATTCATGTGAGTGAGGTAACACATGTTTGTATGTGTAGAGAATATGTCAAGTATGTACTATGTGTTCATTGTGCACAGATTTATGTGGGTGGGTGTGTTTAGCAGAATTTTAAACAGGTGAAGTTTGTTCACATTTGGTTGTCAGCTATACTATGAGATCACCTGTAAGTGCACACACATGTGCATGCCTATACACTTGCAGTATTTGTGATTGAGCACAATGTGTTGATGATCTGTAATGTTTGTATAAATGTGTCCATGTGTGTGTCCATGTGTGTGTATATGTGTGTGTTCTGGAATGCACCTGGCCTGATAGGCAGGCAGAGGAATGCCGAATACTGTCTCTCGCCCAGGGAGGCAGGGCTGGAATGTGGCCCAGGCCCTATTCTTCTCTCCACTGCACCGCACAGGAGAACTTCAGGTTCATATACACACATACATACACCCCTGCACACACACACACAAACAAATTCACATGGTTTCACATCCACTAAGTCCAAAGGCCTGGTTCTGCTCGCTGCCAAGGTTCCACGTGCATCCGTGGTGTGGTCTGCGTGTGTGAATATGTGTATGTGTTGGTGGGGTGGGGGTGTTAATGTGCTTCCCTACCCATGAGTATGTGTGTGTGTGTGTCTCTGTGTGTCTGTGTGTGTGCACGCATGTGCTTGAATGAACAAACTTCTCTCGAGTGCAACCTGAGAGCAATTAATTTTTCCTTTCGAGCAGGAGCTGTGTAATTTTCATTGCTTCACGCATTGTTATTAAGTCGTTCCATGGTGCTGCAAATTCCAACCAACAAAGCAAGCTCACTGCTCCTTTTAAAACTTGCCAGATCTGCTGCCCCTTCACTTCAACCCCCTCAAATCTCAATACACTCTGCTGAAGGTCGAGTCCTTAACACACACCATCTGAATAACCCAGTCAGTATCATGTAATTTTATTACATGGCACACATTTAGACACAAGATGCAGATTTGTCTGCACATACAAAGAGTTGCATTATCTAACATTTTAACATTGTAGAGTTTACTTTAAATGTTGTATACAACAAACTATGTAAAAAAAGTTATACCAGTAAACAAGGATATAACATATAAGCATATAACTTTCATTTTGGAATATGTCAGCTTTTTCCTCTCCTTCTGCTGTGGTGTGCTGTATATGAAATGCTATCCATTCTCTCCTTGGCCCTCCAAGCTGCCTCTGGCCTGAGCTCACTACGTAGCACTCAGATCAAAGAGTTAATTAAAGAGCCTAGGAAGTATGGGGGAAGTTGGCCTCTATAGTTTATATGTCTGTCACCCGCCAGCACAAAACACTAGGTTTCTTAATTGATTGAGAGTAATTAGTCTGTTTCCTACAGTGGGTATGGCTTTTCAGAGTCCTCCTGACACATTTGACTTTCGTGATGAAGTTCAGCTCTCTCAGGAGCCAAATGTATGAAATGTTTTTGTGTGGATTTCTCGAGAAATTGAGACAGTTTACTGTAACATAACTATTACTCTTTCCTGTAACTATCAAAAACCACAGACACTTGGTTTCTGTATGTTTAGCCACTTGGGAAGAACAATACCACAAAACCAATCACATGCTTTCAATCAAAAGTCCCTTGATATGCTTTTAGAGAAAGGAAGACAGCAGTCGTGCCCTCTAAATTCACCAAAGTTTTTGTTTTTATTTTTTATTTTTTTAAAAAGAAGAACCATATAAAAAAAGATGGTCCACATAGTGCTGTCATTCAGAGCCAATTTACTGCATGGCAGTCTTGAGACTTGCAGAGCCAATTGATTTTTGCATTGCCTTTTTGATCTCTAACACAGCAGCAGGATCTCTGGACTGTTTTCTCAAATGGGGCAAATAAACAGGGTCAGTGTGTTTATTTGAAATGGACGAGGAGAGGGAAGGAGAATTGCAAAAAACAGAAGAGGAAGGAGAAGGGGGAAAAAAAGATGTGGGCAAGGGTGAAAGAGGGAGATGAAGGGGTAAAAGGGGTGGGACGAAAGAGGGAGATGAAGGGGTAAAAGGGGTGGGAGTAATTCTACTATCAGAGCCTGTTGCATTGACTCTGACCGTGGCCTGAAAGCCAAATCAAAGCATTTCCATTCACACTGAAAGTGGCTTTATGTGGACTGACAGTAGCATTGGGCTATATGACAGAGCCCTGGAGTCACATGGACACAGTCTCTTCTTAACACTGCAGCCTGCTCCATTAGTTTTCTAACAATTTTCACTTGTTCAAATTACATATTTTATTGTTTATACATTCACAGGCCCATACTTGATTGATTGTAATTATGTGTTTGCAGATGAAAAAGGTTTATATAGTGAATATCAGCCTATACATGTATGTAATTGTACCTGAGCTCATGTGCCTTTATGCGCTTGTGATGGATTGTTTGCACATGTGAAAGTAGAAGGGCATCACGTGTAACCATGTAGGTGTGTGGATGAACAAGCAGCAGCTCTGTTGCTAGGTGAAATTTGAACTGCTTCGTTGTCTCTGCTTTCTTTTAGTCTATGCTGCCTCCAAGTGGGCGATTTTAGCATTGCAAATGGTCTGTATTGTTATAGCCCAGCTCTTTTCTTTAAGGATACCAAGTAGAGAATCAGTCATGCCCAACACCAGTATGAGGTTAAAGGTCAACAATACTGTATGAGCAATACAAGAATAGATAGTTTGACAGAAAAATATTCATGCTAATCTATACAAGCAAGTCAAGTCTGAAACATGTCCCAACAGCAGGACAAGAATCAGAAGCAACAAAGCCTAGATTGTCAAAATTTCTTATTTGTAGAATTTAAGAACACAGTATGTCCCTCACAAAATGGAATATGATTCAACACCACAACAAATCAAAATAAAGGTAAGGTATTGAAAGGCTCAAGGTACAGTACAAATGCAACAAAAGTGAGTACAACAACTATTTTCAGTTGAGGGTAATTGCATGAGCAGGGTTACAAAAAGGACCTGCACCACAGTTGTTTTAACCACATTTGCAACAGTGCTTCAGAGTCTGAAGAAGAGCTACACCACCAATAACAGAAGGTTCCTCAAAAAATGACAACATCCACAATCCACTGTTTACAGAAAATTGCATTGACAAACAGATGGGTAAGTGCCTCTGACTTGGCAAAAGGATTATCTGTGGTGTTTCTGTGACTGATCAGACAGTGCGAAGGATATTGCATGGAGTCGGCCTCTACGGATGAAGCCCAAGAAGAAAACCATTGCTCTGAAAATGGCAAGATTAAACTTTGCCAAAGAACATGAAAAGAAGCCCGAAAAATGTTGGCAGCACATTCTTTGGTCAGATGAAACCAAAATAATTTTGTTTGGATCAGATGGGATCCAGCATGTTGGGTGTGGACCTGGCCAGGACGGCCATAGTGCTGCATAACATCAACTGTGAAACATGGAGGTGCTCTAATATGGGGCTGCAAACAGTGAGGGGGAGATGACATGTCTAGATGGCACAAGGAAGGCAAATTAATACCCAGAATATAAAGATGACCCCTCTGTCTCAAGATGCTTGGCAGGACATGACAATGATCCCAGCAAAGTGAAGCAATGGTGTAACACCAATATAACAACTTTAGAGTATTAAAAGTGGAGGGTAGGGCAATAAATCCCCTCTGGTAAAGATCAGTTAAAATAAAACATCTGTTGAGAATGGCAGAACATCTCTCCACATCAGCCAGGAAGATCAAATCTGTCATCAAGAATAAAGACAGGAATGAAATATAAGAATGTAATCTTACTAATGAATGGTACACTGGCATCAATTACATTTGGTTCTTTAATATGGACCTTATGTAATTGTTTTATCAGTCAAACATTTATTTTATTTTTTTGAATTAATTGGCTTCATTCATTCATTCATTTGGCTACAAACACATTGTTGTGAAATAAGTGTTGTTAGCACCCCCCTGTGGATGATTGTGATTAAGAAACCCAAAGTGATCTCTTCTTTATCAGCCTGCCCAAGGATATGAGAAAACAAAGTGATAAATAATGTTTAGTTTGTCAGATTGTTTAAATTAAGATATAAGACATGATATGTTTTGTAATTATCAACAAATTCACAAAAACAAAGCATTCCAATCCATCTATTTTTGTTCTTTATTATCCCATTTTGCACACTCCTTAAGCCCATTTGTTTCTATCATTCATTGTAAGTGGGCCATCGAGATATAGGCTAGTTTCATTATTTCAATAATTTTCAGATCTGGATTAGTAGTAGGCTACATTGCTGATGTGAGTATTTTCAGGTGAAGGATGGATTTTGTGAAATTCACTCAAAACAGAAAATACAGTAGGTAATTGTAAATAAAGACTATGGTGTCCAGTACAAAAGTGTGGTTGACTGATGAGGTAGTGTTTGAACAGATTTGAAAGTAAAGCTCAGGCTACTCTATGGTGCATTCATGGGTGTTTGGAACTGTGTAGGCTATTGTTTGTACAATTTATTGCTCCATTGACTTTTTTATCAGTGATGCATTACTTATCATATAAGGTATTGTAACAGGAACAAACTTCAAAGCTGTTGCAAAAATGTTTCCACAATACCACAAAACATCAAAGCATACAAAATCACAGAAACTGATGAAACCTGAACTGAATGGATCTGTATGGTTCCTGGACTCAAAACCTCATAAAGTTCTGTCAGAAAAATGATTTACAATTTTGACCAGTTAGCCTATTTGAGTCAGCTTTTACTGTAAAAAAAAAAAAAGAAAAAAAGAAAAAGAAAAGAAGAAGTTGTATTTGTAGAATTTCCACTCTCAAAGGAGAAGATATGATGCTTTTCTTTGTCTGAACCTTCAACTTGCTACTTTAGCCCACAGTGCCACCCTTTGGTTAAAAACAACAGGACTTTTTTTCCCTTTTTTTTTCTCCATAGACTGATTAAAAGCATGGAAAACTAATTTACACTGAACATTATATTTAGATGCAGCGGTAGAATACAACAATTTTTGTGGGTGAAGGTTCAAAGATTAAAATGTCAACAAAGCCAGGCCTATTTCCGGTCTGCCCGCCCCACCTGCTGGCAGTGTGCAATCAGCACAGATGGCAGCCTGAATATGAGAAGAGAAGCACAGGTGTACCTATCTAAATTTCTTCATGTGTCCAGTGTCTCGGATACTGTGTCTGTACCATAACAGTATATGCAGCTGAGCGGGTATAAAAACGCACTCTAGGCAACGATGTATATGTGGATAGTATTCAGTTTACAGATGCTAAAGTTTACAAATGTACAGAAATGGCCGTTTGTCCTGTTTGTCGCGCCGAGTTGTCACGAGCTGCAACACGAGTTTAACCGAGTGAGGAAAACGAATTTGATTGGTCGTTATCGAGCGGGCGGGATATTCAAAGCTTGGGGCGAGACCGAGCTCCGTGTGTGTGTGCGTGTCTCAGACGTTTGAATGACGGATGACGGATCCAATATCAGTGGCTGGTGAATCGTGTACAGGCTGACGTATAATCCGTGCGCCTGCATTATCCAATGCGAAAAAAAAAAAACACACTTTCATCCCGGATTTACTCAAAAATAGAATTTTGCACAAAGTTTGGCCTACAACGTCTGAAAGATGAGTTATCACATTCATTTTATGACCCAAAGTGGGCTCAAATTCAATTTTCTTTTCTGTACACCTAACGTTAGCTAAGCTGAACTGCCTAGCACAACACTGAAGTGGCTAAACAAACTGTGCATCGAATTTCAGACGGACGAAAGGATGAAGATGGAGAGAAAGTGCTATTCATACGGGAGAACAAAGTCACACTTTTGGAGAATGACGTTTTTAAACCGGAGAAATCGTGTTTTCCGACTGCATCGTGGTGAGCGAGGGAAGAGGAGGATGCTAACGCCGGATGCTAGTCAGCTGGACACCTGCCAGGGAGCTGCTGGGCCTGGGGTGAGTTCAAACTAGCTTCATCTACCCGCGTGTTTTATCTGAGTAGTGCTTTCTACTCGGTGTAAAGAAGTTTTGTACATGTTTTTGCTTGATCGTGCTGCTGTGGGGTTCACTTTCTTGGCACTACGAAATGCAGGCTAACTGAAGTCAGACTCATGAAATGTAGGCTAACTGAAGTCCGACTTTTATAGGCTAACTTAGTAGTCTCAGTTTTTTCATGTCATGGCTTTCTTACTAGCATTGCAGAAATACTGGTACTTAGGTCAGCTAACAATAGCAAAGTTGTGCATTGACAACTGTGTTGTATTTTCATAGTCATAGTTGCAGGCGAGATAAAATGTTTTGTTATAGTTTGTGGCAGGCCTCATGGCACAGTGGTTGGCGCGCAAATTGCTGGATAAAGCTCTTGCCTGTTTAGATGAGGATTTGCAGCTTTTGTTACATAGCTGGTTGTGAGTAAATCTCGTTGAAGGCTCTGGATCTGTGAAATTAGTTTTGTCTATTGATCTATGAATCTTAATCGTTGATAATAATTGAGTTATGCATTGGCTGGATGCTTACATTTTTGTTAGAAGTGAATCATTTGGTATTCAGTCACAATGATAGTTGTGTTATCTCTGTCATCTACTGCTGTGCTTGCACTTAAGTGTATTATGTTTTCCAAACATCATTAAAAGCCCAGACATGCTAATGAAACTAATGATTTCTGGTCTTTGAATTTTTATTGTGTTGGGTTTAACTAGGACCAATGTGTAGGATTTAGAGACATCTAGTGGTGAGGTTTCAGATTGCAATCTACTTAATACCCCGTGAGTAAAATAGAAACAATGTAGGGTGAGAAACACTGTGTTGCAATGGTGGACTCGATGGAAATTGGCCCACTCATATACAAAATCTATTTGAGATTTGTCTTTATACAGATTAATGATTTCAGTTGAGTTGTAATTGTGAAGCGTCATATTAAGATCTCCCAACAAAGAGCATATACACAGATACAAATAAGAAAGATGGACAGAAATATGACTTTATCAGAGACAAGCACATGTTTTCAGAGGGTGAGAAAAACTTAGTTTGAATTGTTTAATGGATACTAAACCCCCACCCTTACACGTAAAGCACACGTCTCCTCAAGGCGTGTTAACAGTGCTTTGATCACACTGATGTGTTCATCCTGTTGCCATGAAGGGATGAGTGTCATAGTCATTTAACACACCCCTTGGGAAAGAAAAACAGCATTCAATCCTAGATATTTATAAGTTGAAAGACACATGCATAAGCAGGAACTTTAATTCCACCATCAACACAGTCGGTTTCTGGCAGCTTGGCAAAACATTTGTCCATCGCACATCTGGCATCACAATTATGCCAAATAACAACTTTGTAGGAACATACCAACTTCCCCTGCAGTGTTAAGTGTTTTTTTTCCCATGTATACTTTGGCAGCTTGATGAGTGAATTTCTTTTGAACTTGATAACCTTGGTTTTAAGGAGGGCAAGGACCAACATGCCAGATGCAGAGTAACCAATCAATGGCATTCAGTAAAGATGCAGAGAAAAATGTAACCAGGTGAGCTATTTATAGGAGGAGGTGCAGACAGGACTGTTAAATGCTGCCTGTTATCTATGAGCCCTCTTTGATATTTGAGTCATCCCACATCAACAAACATTTTGCTTTTCTTCTCGGGTTTCTTTTTTGGTTTTTGCTTGAGCTGGAGGTTACAGAGGTCGTTACTCTACAGAATGCTGCTTCTGAGTATTTTAGTAGTGTAATGTTATCACCCTTAATGACTGTAGATGCCACAAATAGAACTATTGTTTTTAGTTGTGAGAGCTGTAAAGGGGACTGTTTCCTTTTTTAAGATTTTGTAGCCAATAATGGCTTCATTTTCCTGCTCTTCACCTATTTTCAAAGAAAAACAGTGCACTACCATCAGTAGATGGATTGTGTGCATTAAAATGGCCGATAGCAATTTAAATAGGGATGTCCAGATCAAGTTTTTATTGCCTTGAGAGTCCTCTAACATCAGGTATCTGTGGATTTCAGTTATTGGACTATGTTATATTGCTCCCTTAGCTATAGACTACTAGATTTGGAGCAGCTCATTTCTTACACAATACAAATAAAGTCAGTGTGAAAAATGATTAAATGAATACGCTTAAATGATTGGTACATTTGTTAAAATAGAACTGTGAGAATGTGATACTGAAAACGATGTAAAACCTCCTGCTAGAAAGAAACGCATCATACTGGAGTCGCTGAAACTACAGAAACACTGTTGGAGTGTCGTCAAGTGTCTTACTGAATTAATGTTAATCAATGACAGATGTTGTGTCGATATGAAATGGAAGAAGCTGCTGCATGAGTAATGCTGCAACTCTTTGTTCAAGAGAGTCTTGGAGTCAGGAGGAAAGTTAGTGAAACTGTAATTTGTTGTCTTGGTATCAGACCATGGGAGTCACCCTGTCAATAATTTTTCACATTGTCAATTTTGACCTCACATATGCATCACAATGCTCACACTGCAGCATCCAGGAGAGCAGCTTTGCCACAATGGGCAAGATGAACAAAATATGGATGGATTTTGATCAGCTAGCCTATATTTTAATTGATCCATAGCCACTACTGGATCGTCAGACCTGGACTGGCATACAGTATAACGATCCTTGGCATTGGCCTGCATGGGGCATCTCTGGATTTGAATAATGATGAAGATAAATGTAGGGTTGTAGTTTTACATGCTAGAGTCATAATCAAAACAATAATACAAGACAGACATTTTACAGTGGTTTGGTCATGGGAGTTGTCTTCTTCACTAACATTGCTGCAGTGAAGCTTCTCCTGCTTAGGATTCCTTTATTCAGTTGATCAGATGGTTTTACCTGCATGGGGCCTCATTATCAGCAGAGGTCTCATCCTCTTCAGAACAAGGAAATAAAGTAAGGAAAAATTGGAAGGCAGTTGCAAATTTAGTTATTAGAAATACAATAGTTCCCTAACAACCACAATACAACCTGCAAGTGCTGAACATTATAGTTGGTTAAATACAGCTGTGAAAGATTGTTACGCAATTGAACTGTTATACTGACTGAGCAGCAGCTTGTAAAACTCAAATAAAGCAGATAAATCTCCCGCTTATAGCTTTTGCTCACCCAAACAGGTGTTTTCATTTAGTTTGCTTAATTATAATTCTGTCCAGAACTGTATGGGAGTGTACAGACGCTTTTTGATTGACATGTGTTTCACTTTTTTTGTTAGATTGGTTGAGCTTGTCATGGTAGGACAATTTGCACTCAAATAATGTTTTACCAATGCATTTAGAGATTTATCATGTATTATACAACAGTTAGTTCCGACCGGTCCCAACCGAGCAATTTGATTGGACAACGAGACATTCCATAGTGCTGATATACAGTATAACAGCACTGGGACTTTTCACAGACATAATCACTCCGCTGTTCAGCTGGACAGGAGCTAAGTCAGAGCCAGGCTCCCCATACAGGAGCTGCCCCATCTCTCTGCTGCTGCTGCTGCTGCTGCTGCTACAGTTATAAACGGACCTGAACATTAAAACCTGGACCTGACCTGGTCCGTCTAATTGGCGATAAATCTCTACTAAACCCGGCTGGGGAAAAAATCGCCGCGGGGGCAACTACGTTTTGACGGTGATGTGTTTTGATATTAGCGTTAGCTGTTGTTAGCCACGTAGCTCAGCTACTTAAGTTAGCTTCAACTGTGTTTATATTGATTACATAGATGATAAACAAATGTAATACGGTATCGATAACGTCTCTGTGTCTTCACGCTGGTCCTGTTGCTGCGGTGCTAATCAGACACGGGCTCCGAACCAGAACCAGCACTGGAAGCAGCTCGGTGGAGAAGCTTGTAGCTAGTAGCAAGCTAGTATGAAATGTTTATGTGTTGCCTGGCAACAGCCTTGTCTCCCTTCCAGTTGCAGAACTATTTCTGTTGGCGGAGCCAAAGAAATGATTAAATAAACAAACAAATCATAATCTCTTGTAGTTTATTACTGTTCTAAAAATGCGCTGGTAGCACTGTTGTATAAAAGCAATATCACACTCGAGGTCGTGCTGTTGTACTGTATATCAGCACGGTGTGATTATCTGCGGCACTCGGCCTGCGGCCTCGTGCCTACGACCGAATCACAGCCGTGCTGATATACAGTACAACAGCACTCCCTCTCGTGTGATATTGCTTAAATGCAAGCGCATGCAGCTCTGAACAGTTTTGAGCTCAGTAGAGATTTAATCAGCCACATCGTAAACTATGCAACACAATTAATGAGTGACGTATCTGTTTTTTGGGCTAGGGATCCCTCCTGTGTTGCTCACCCTAAGGTTTCTCCCATTTTTTCCCCTGTTAAGGGTTTTTCTTGGGAGTTTTTCCTCAGTTGATGTGAGGGTCTAAGGGCAGAGGACGTTGTTATGATCCTCTATAAAAACAGACTGTTTGTAAAAATGGGCTATACAAATAAACTTGCCTTGCCTTTTTTTTTTTTTACACCAATATAAAATGTAACCGCAAGTAGGAAGCAGTGACTTTAAAATCCTCTAACTTCTGTAGTACGTTACTTCAGTACTTTGAAGTTAAATTATGGTGGATGATTTGGTTGCCAAAAAAATACGCCAATAAGCAACATTAGGTTGGCAGCAGTTTGGCTTTGTTGTTTGACAGCTTTCTTGGTATGGGCAAGTATTTCTTAATTAAAAGAGACATTGAAATACTCACGAGGCCTACGTTTTATTTTGTTTACCCCTTGGGCATTGAGACTCGAAAGCTGACATGTTAATAGATCCGCAATTATTTTGGATTTAATTTCTAAGCATGTTAAATGAGGCGGATGATGTTTTGGTGTTGTCTTCTTTGTTCAAAATTTTTTTTTTATTTTTTTATTTTGAATAAAATATTAATATTTGAAGGTTTGTGCATGCTAACCTTTATGTCTTATGCAGTTTATCAAATGCAAGAACGTTTATGTTTGTGTATGTTTATTATTAATAGTTACATTTAAAGTATTTCTCATTGGAATTTGAATTTGCCATCTGCATTGCATATTCCAGTAGACAGTAGATCAACTATTTTTCTGAAATCAGTAGTGGATCCAGTTCAGATCTATTGCAGTCGTCAAAGTGTAAAAGTTGATGGAGAGCTTAACATCGGCGTGGTCTATGTCTAATTGAGGAACATATTTTATAACTTTTCAGAAGGGTTCAGAGGTTTGACAGCCTTGTTTTGGAGGGATGTTATGAGAAGCGATATAGCCAAGTTCTTGTCAAAATTGATAAAGTTAGTGGAGATGTGATTCTTCAGGGACTGACAGAGGCGGGATAATAACTCTACTAATGTTTTTGTCTGAAGGAATGGAGAAAGAAGGCAGGCAGACATAATAACAACAACATCTTGTGGTTGAGGTGCAGCAGCTTGTGGAAAAAAACCATGCCAAGTGTTGTTGCGTTGAGGCATGTCTTCAGGGCAGGGTCAAGTCCAAGACTACCCAAAGCCAATGTGAGTGGCTCATAATGCCAGTCGGTTACTGACATTACCATTCACACCGTCAAAATAATGATGAGTCTCTGGTGGTCTTTCATGTTAGTCACTTAAAGTACTGCCATTGATACCAATGGCTCAATGTAAATGTACATCATGTGAAGTGGCACCCACACAGAAAATAAAACACAAAAACAAGCAGAAGCCGAAGTACAAAGACAAGTTTTAGGCTGAGTGAGCTCAGAATATGAAATGAGCTTCTTGATGTTGTAAGACAAGGCAAGACCTCTTATACCTTCCCTATGTGAAGCATATAGCTAAGACTCCCTTCTATTATGAAAAATGACTTTCAGTTGGTGGAAAGAGTATTGAAATATTCTACTTGAGTAAAAGTACCACTATTTTGAAGAAATTTTACTTAAGTACAAGTAAAAGTACTGGTCTAAAAATGTTACTTTAAGGACAAGCACACACAAAACCTACTCGATTACATAATGTGAATGTAATTCATTAGTTTCCACCTCTATTTACAGTAGTTCTTATTCCAGCACTGTGCAAATCTTACACTTCCTGACCAACAACATTGACAAATGTTTATATACCGGTACTTCTTTAAAGTGCTGATGGAGACTATTCTCCATTGCTGTTGTTGTGGTGTTCTGGTTCAACTGGGAGGTGCTTCTTATGTGTCAGTTCTGCACTTTGTCACCATGTCATAGCATCTTGTCGCAAACTTGGTATGAGTGAACCGAACATATGACCGGTAACTTGATTATTTTCATTTTGCAGAGGGAGTTTAGTCAGAAACCAAAGAAATTAATAAAGAATCGTTAAGAAATATTAAACACAAAATCTCCATGTAGTTTCACCCAGGTCTTACAATACCTGAAAGTCCTCTTTTTTCTCTTGTGCAACTCTCTGCCTCTCATCGGGCTCCAAGACCACAGTTGGTTTGAAAATGCTGCTGCTGCAGCAAAAAACAAACAAACAAATGCGCTCAAGGAATGTCTGTGGTTTCTGAGCTTTAGCAATAGAGTTGTCTGGTTCCCTGAACCCCCTTTATGACTATTGCAGTACTTCTTATGTCCACTAGAGCGCACCATTGAAACTAGATCGAACAGCACTCCTCCGGGTCCAATATTCTCAACATAACATTGGTAGTAACACAGCATTGTATTATCTTTTATGTTGACATCTTATATTATTCAGGGACTAAAACATGTTGTTTGTTGGTATAGAGCTTGATATGTTTCACTAGTTAAGTGATTGAATAAGAAAGGCTGGGAAGCACCGACTTATATTGCATGAAATTATAACTGTTAATGAGCCGTGCCTTAAAGATTAGGTTTTATATAAGCATGCTCTTTTATTACTTACCACCAACTTCCATAGTGTGGGAGTTTGAACCAAATTGGTTGAAACTTCTTCAACCACAGTGGTACTGATGATGTTCAAGAAATATTACAAATAGGCTTTGTGACATTGTCATGCAGAGAGGGAGGAGGGGAATCAGTTCAAAAATAGATTAAAAGCAAAACATGATGGAAACAATGGGACAGGCTGGTTAATGTTTAAACCTTTAAATCTAAACATGTATGAAGGGGATTTTTATGTAAAGGAGATGCAACTCAATATAATTTGGCTATTTGTCAGAGTAAGATAATCAGATAACATGTCTTGGCTGTTAGTTAGTTTTTTTCTAGTGAAACAAACACCGCTGAAACAATTTCACCAAAAAGTGAACCTTCATGTAGGATCCATTATGGGATTTTTATCTTAGACAGCATCCATTTTAGTTATTGTACCTAATAAAGTGGCAACTGAATTTATTTAGGCCATGATCTTATAAACCCTATATGCAGGCATCCCACATTCTCACTACTCTAAGTGTGCCACAGCGTCTACACAGGGACAAAACCCTGAGTCCCCAAAGAGCAACGCTGTGTGTGTGATTCAGGCGACGGCTTCTCCTCTTGCTCTCTGAACTCTGCTGCTTCACCTTCAACTACAGTCTGAGAGGAGAGGGAAGGAGGGAGGGATGGAGGGAGGAGGGAGAGGAAGGAAGGAGGAAAGGAGGGAGGAGAGAACGGGGGAAAACGCGCCACATTAAAAGAGGAAGTTCATCCTCTGATAAACACATAGCTACACATCCCACTGGACCCACTGTCTGAGATGGCAGTCAGTGCTAAATGTGAGCTTGTCTGAGCTGCACCACTACAAGGGGAGAAACCGCATGGAATTCATGTTTTGTCCCTAGGTTGTTCGTTTGAGAGCGTTAGAGGATTTTAATGCGCGTCTCTGTACCTCACAGTTTCCATTCAAGGGGCTCTCCAGACGCAGTGCAGCTCTTCACAGAAGACATGCATAATCATGGCAGAGGGGAGGGGATGAAACAAAGAAGAGATGTGTAAAGCGTCATATACATATGGCACGTTATATTGTACCCTTTCAGGTATTCTTATGGGTGTTTTGGTTTTAGGTTTGATTTTAACGTTGTTACACACAAAGGAAACAGCCGCAGCTCAGGTACTTCAAAGAGGCCCCGGCAATCCCACATAGACAGACCACGTTTCAGTGGAGCATGCTGTGCTGTGCTGCACCGTGCTACAGACAGAGTGCTGTTACAGAGATGGGGAGACCATGGCTTCTCATTAAAAAAACACCACTGTTTCCACCACAGATTAGACTGCTAGGGGAAAACTACACAGGGAAGACACCCTTGCCACATATACAGCTGAAAGAAGCAGTGTTACATGATTGAAACTGTCAAATAAAGCATACAGTCTCAAAACAAGTGTTCGCAAAAAATGACAAAACATTTTTAATGGAAATGATTGACGGGTTGTTTACAGAGAAATCTCAGCTTTCTTGATGTTTTGGAAATGCCTAGTCCTTTTGTGAGGGCTACTTTTTTTAAGCTTGTTGTTTTGCTGTACACCTGGTCAAGGCCTCTGAACAGATCCTAATGGTTAAAAGGGCAGAAAAGCCCACAGTTTTGTATACACTACATATTGTGTATACACATGGCTGTCACCCCAAGGCTGCATGATAAAAAATGTGTTGTGAGGGAGTGGTTTTTGGAAAGACTCTGTGATTTCAGGGCCCCTGTTATGGGGTTGTGATGTAAATGTGACCAAGAAACAACATAATATGCTATACATACTGTACAGTGTGCTGTATTTTTTAGTTAAGGTCATAACAGTATCACCTCTGACCTTAAAGTCTGCAGGCTCTGTGCTCTTTGTGGTCCACCTTACCCATTTAGAAGGCCCATATGTGTATGAATATACATTCATACAGAATTTATCAAAGCGGCGATTTCATCTTTGTACAGCACCTAAATGCAACTGAGGGAGTAATGCATTAATGCAGCAAATTCAAGCAGCTAAAAAAGTTTTTGGGTGAACATCTGAATCTTTAAATGGCCAGGGTGTATATTGTGCCACCAGCAAGGGGTTCTTCGGAGAGTGCAGAGACATTTATTAGTGAAGCTAGGGGTGGTGTGCTTTCATTTCCTGGTTTTAATGGAGACAGTCTCTGAGTCCACACATGGGATAAAATGAAACCTTATTTCTTTTGAGGACAGTGCGGACAGAAGGAAAAGCAGAAAGGAGACTTAATTCTCTACTTTTCCACATGTAGCCTACCATTTCTTATTAGGAACTTTTTGTTGGTGTGGTCATGGTTAAAATGTATAATGGGTTATTTTGTGGATTCTTTTTGTTTTGCCCTCTCTCACTGTCAGTAGACCTAAGTGATGTGCAGAGTATATGCCTCCTATACTTCCTACATTCATTCCTTGTTGAAAGGGAAGATACCAGGCGGTGTCCTAATCCCTTTGGTCATAGTGTGGGGTCTCTTGTTTGAGCAGGTCACTAACTGCTGTTTTCCCCTTTGCTTTGAATGCATCTCCAGCAACTCAACGCTGAGACGCATGCATAAATAAAATATTGTACCATACCGTGACATTATCTAGGGCAGCTCTACTCCACAGCCGATGTCCTCTCACAGTCGCCATGGTGCCTGCATGCATCTCGTTGTCACACAGTGACCTGATTTGGAGCACTACATGTAACAGTGAGGTTGGCACACATGGCTATAAACTCATTGTCACAATTAAGTCAGATCACACTTGTGCTCACGTAAGCACCTGAGACGAGCATGGACTCGGTGTAACTGGTGTGTCACAGGCCTTTTGTGTAGAATCCATCAGCAGTTAATTGTTTGTTTATTATATTTTCTTCTTTTCAAGCTAGGTTTAAGTGCAGTTTCTAATCATCTGTTAGCAGTGCAATTTAGTACACCGTCAAAGAGTCACAGAAGTGGAACAAGTGTAAACATGATAATTGGCCACCGCACAAAAGCTGCATTACCCAGAGAAGGCTCTGGATGGCAGTGTCAGGCTGTGCTACCCGCTGTCAGGCTCGGCTCTCTCATTAGTGAGGTCTAGCAGGCCCCCTCCGACATGTCTCATAAATGTCAACACCAATACAGCAGGGGACAGTGCGCCTGGATGTAACAAACACAGACGCCATGAAAGTCCACTCTGTCTGTCAAATCAATCACTGAGGCTGGCTGCATGTTCACACCTCACATGGAAACTACCTGCAAGTTGGCATTTGGTTAGTTTAAAGACACAAGGAACAAACCCCTGTGGGGCAGTTAGGAATTATTTTGATCTTGAATATAAGATGAAATTTGTCACGTACAGTGTACAGACCTTGGCAGTGGTCTTTGTAAATTCCTATATGTGTATGTATGCATATGCCTGTTGTATGTCTCTTGAAGTTATTCTCACCTTGTTGTGGTCAGTAAGTCCCCTTCTCTGTATCCCGCAAGCCACCCTCACCCCTCTCCTCCTGCTCCTCCTCCTCCTCCTCCTCCTCTATTTCTCCTTTCCATTCTCTCCCCTCTTCTCTTTCCCATTATCAAGCCATGTGCTGCTTGCACTCTTTTCCATTCTCTTCCAATCGGGCCACAGGAGCAGGTGTATTGGAGATAACTTGCGCTGTGCTTTGTTTTCGCCCTGACACTGTCATTAATCATTGCCCAAGCCACACTTCAACATATAATAATAAGGACTGGCTGCTGTGTGGGGGCTACCGCCCAATTGCCTTTCATTGCGCGGATGCCAAATTGGAGGTGAACGGCCATAGCCAGACACTACTCCCCTGTCCCCAGACTGTCTCATCATTTAGGTATTTATCCATCTCAGGCTTGTCTGCGGAGCTTCTCTCTGCCCTCCCAAGAGGCCCAAGATTGTTAGGGGGAGGATCAGATTTGTTGCTCGGGCTTTTTGGCTTTGATTCTGTGCCTATAAGTTAGGGATTAGAAGCAAATTTCCCACAGGGCAGTGCTGGATTTGCTGGTGTTTAACTGTTTAACCTGTCTTAGTCTTGTGTGGCAAAGGGGTGTGGGTGGTGGGAGGGAGGGAGAGAACTGGTCAAGAGGCCCAGAGAGACCCATGTGGGTTAAGCCAGAGCGAGGGCCGGCATTGATAAGAGAGGCTGCCTTATCCATCACATCTCCAGTGGAGTTGTTAGAGTACTGCTGTGTGTGTGTGTGTGTGTGTGTGTGACGGAGAGACTGTGTAAGACGTTAGCGTGTGTGTTTATGTGTGTATGTGTATGAATGGGTTCCCCCGAGTACTACAGACTAATAAATCTGAATCATGTTGGTCCTCCTTCAGTTACAACCCTTACGTGTTGCCTGTAATAAACAACATGTAAAAATATGCACAGTACATTTCATCAATAGGCCAGGCTAGGTCGTACTCCACAAACTAAATCTTTGGATTAAGTTTGACATTGATATTTATACACAAAACTAAACAAATATGAATTATTTTGTGTTGCTTATTGATTTGTTGTACTTTATGTAGTGTGTACACCACATTGTGATAGAAGATTCCCATAATATAAGAATTTCAGTAAAAGAGAGAAAAATGTCCTTGGCCATTAATGTACTATAAGTACATGCTGCAGCTGCAATATAAGGTTTCCCAACCAGTTAAATGGTCCACGTTCTTAAGCGGTTTATGGCCTGAGGTACTCTGATACTTGGTTTGGGTTGGGGTCAGCGTTTGGGGTTTAAGCTGTAGCCACCCTTCATGGGCTGTACTCCAAAATGGACAAGGGTGCAGACCAGCAGGAGGATCCCTGTCCTGTCAAACATAATCCAGGCAGATTATGGTGATCTGAGGGGAACTTTGGAGCCTTCAGTGTGAAGGTGTGCCCTCTGGGCCCCGCCATCTTTACTTCTACAAACAAGGACATAATCCTATAGGGTGAGTGGCCTGGGCTTTGATCTCAACGATCACCAAGGCTCCTCACCTACTTTGCTCAGTGAACAGGTGCATTTGTAAGTGATGTTGGACAGACAAATGTCAGCAAAGACAGGAAGACTGGCTGGACATTGTTGCTTGGCCCATTAGCTCTGATCCTAATGGGTTTATGTGTTTGGGATCAAGCTCAGACTTGCAGAAAGGTGAACTCAAATTATTGCTACAAACATAAGTCATTCCATTAAAAAAAAAAGGTATTAATATGTCTTTCACACGATCATTTCAGCAGTTTGACATATATCAGCTCACTGTTCTCCTCTTGCAAGTGTTCTCATTTTGCACTTTGAATCTCTGTCTATACATATCTTGTGAACTTCTATATCATTCTGACATGTAGACAGTAAAGAGCTCCATGTCTCCTTTGGTGCTGTAGAAATATACTGCAAAACCGTATTGATCTTTAATTAAAGAAGCTCTTAACCTTGGCTGGGCAGAAGACCCCCAGGCCAGTGAGTTAATTAATGTACTAATAGTCATAATATTTGTGCTGTGCACGGGAGGTACATAAAAGATTATCTATTGTATGAGCAGTTTATCAGCCCAATGATGCTAGAGCCCCGTGCTGTGCGTATATCAATATTATGGGCAAAAATCTGCAAAACAGTCAGAAGAAGAGGGAGAGTTGGTCTTTTAATACCTCCCTCGGTTCATCAGCAGTTTAGCAAGGCCCAGTTTCACCTCTTGGGATTCTTCTCTGATCGTAACCAGGCGGCGTCGATGGGCCTTAACAGGCACTAATGCTCCGCTACCTTGACAACACACAGCAGCTATAAGCCCGTTAAAAGATCCACTTCTTCTCCAGATGAGTCAGGGGTCCCTCTCCACCATTTACCCCACACTCCCAAGGAGGGTGTCTCATCCCTGGATCAAAACCTCATACTACTGACCTTTCATTTGCTCCCACCACCCACTAGACCCCCTCATAAACAGGTCCCACTGAGGGAGGGTGAGAGGGGGAGAGTGGGGGAGAATGTGTGCATGGGGGCCCAGACACACTGTGATATCACCCTTTATAGCTGTATTGATTTCCTCTCAGGATGCAACTATTAACATTGAGCTGCTATGGTGGCTGCTGCTGTGTTGTTCTCTGCAGGTAAGAACACTGGCTCACACCCCCGGCCTTGTGAATTGTATATAGGGGGGAGAAAGTGGGTGGGGGGAAGCACAGGGGAGGCACATGCTTTTATAATTAAGGTCAGCTGGGATGCATTACAGCATTTGGAGGTGTTAAAACGGGCCCTCCTCAGAGAGTATGTTGGCATTGCCCACGCTCGTAAATTAGCCACGCTCCCTGCTGATGTTAGGAGCAGGAGATGGGGAGGAGGAAGGAGGCTGAAGGGGGGAACAAGGTAGATGATTGGATGTAGACATGAGGTTGGATTTGATTGTATTGGATTTTTATTCAATTTCCCTTTTTCCTGAATTATTGATTTTTTTTCTTTCTTTTTTTAATGTTGGTGTTACAAGAAACCATATCAAATATGTCACAGTTAAACCAAGTGATGTCTAATATAATCTAATTTGCTGCATGCATCTTATTAATTTCAGTTAATTATGCATATGGATATATGCATCATCACATATTTACAAGTATACCACATGCCATCCCAAGGTGCAGAGGAAAAAAATCACAATAATAAGGCAAATGCATTTGTTTTGACTTTTTTTTTTAAAGTATATTTTTGGGGCTTTTTCACCTTTTAATGGAAAGCACAGCCAAGAGAGAGAGCCAGGGCCACCTGCAGTGAGGACTGTAGTCTCAACACATGGGGCGGCTGCTCTAATCACCGCCCCTTGTTTTGGCATTTCATCACTTCCTATAGCAAAGATGTTGAGTCCCAGAATGATTAAGTGATTTGTTCATATATTCGCACCATCATGTGTAAGTCAAGATTTTGCTTTTAAATATTAATTAGATATGAATACTCAAGCTCTTATGATGATTCAGGTGTTAATATTGGTAGCACAAACATGCACTGCACATTACACCCCACAAAACCACCCAGAAAAGTTAATTAAAGGACAGAAAAAAGTTAAATAATGGGCAGGTAAGTCAACAGATGCTCTCTTTGGACCAACAGTGGCTCCAATGAGGCAGGTTAAACAAAGCTGAGCCCTTCAGATTCACAATGGGGACACTGTCAGCAAGGACAGGGGAGGGGAGAGGGAACAAACAGAACACAAGAGTTTCACAAACAACCTGTCATAAGGCATTCAGCAGGACAGGTCTGACTGGGACACCCAGCTCACACCCTGCGCCAGGGGTGAGGCAGAGGTCATCTCAGTGATGCACAGTGGGAGAAGTATGACAAGCGGTAGGTTTGGGAGAGACAGAGACGATGAGGAAATATCAGGGCCTGGTTACACAGCATCATCGACATTGCTGATTCTGGCATGTTGAGTCTATTGTTTGAAGGTGGTTGTGTAAGATGTTATGTCATCATTTTAGATGGAAACAAAATCGGAGAAAATAAAGTGTTTAGCTGAAAGAAAGGTGGTCTACTTTCTGATAAGACAGGCTTTATAGAGATTTTTTTTTATAGTGGCTTCATTTATGCTTAATAAATTATTGTGGTTTTATAATCAGGATTGCAAGAATTAAATTTTTTCATTATTGATCAATCTGGCAATTGTTTTCTTGATTGATTATGTAGTCTATAAAATGTCACACAGGATAAAACTTACCATTAGTGCATCTGGATCAAAATGCATTTATTGGCTCGTTTCAGGCCTATAAAGAAATAATACGATTAATGAAACACAGCTCTTTCATAAAGAAGTTACTGTTTTCTAGTGACCAATTTTTTTTTAAAGGTTGTTGCGCCCTCGTTCTGTAGAAGCCTGTAACAACGCTTGTAAAACATTTGACTCAATAGACATAGTATACTAAAGCACGATTTCCAATCAGTGTGACAGTCATTATTGTCATTTTCATTTTGTGGCATTGATTTAAGTTTTTAGCTGATATTTCTGGCCCTTCTGACAGCTTGTAGATACCCAGTCATCACTGTGACCCTCCTGAGACTACACTGAGTGCCAAAAACCTGAGAGAAACCAAGTAATTTGAGACTGTGCCACTGGCCATTGTTTATGTGTGCTAACAGGGCCAACCAAGTCTCTGAGTGCTGCTTCCTTTTAAATCAACTCACATCTTTATGTGTTCCACAAAAGACATTATATAGAACCATGACACACAATATGTTCACTTTGAATTCACAAAAATACAATCAAATCAATCATCATTCGGTTGAATGTTTAAAGAAATGTGATTTTTTTTTCACGTATGAAGTATTTAAAGAATAAATCCACACCTAAAAAAAAAAACCCTTGGCTCATTGCCAGCTGTATGTTCTCAGTTAGTTAACATAATTACCACCTTCCCTCTTGTACATACCGTTCACCTTGTGGTACGCTGGAACTATTTGCTATAGTTCATCATTATGGGAAAAGGTGCGACTTAAATGTTTGAATCAACTGAAAGCAATAGAGCAGCAGCATGATTCGACTGTGTCTTATTCAGTTCATGTTTCGTAAAGTGGTGTTGTTCTCCAAACAGTGTTCCTCCTGAGAGTGATGAGTGGAAGAGTAATTAGAGAGAGAACTCTGAGGAGCTAAGTAGAGATTCTGATCATTGTCCCATAACATTGCATTGCTTGTTGCATCCGTGCCTTGCTAGTTTCACTGAGCTGTACTCGCCCTGCACTACCAGTTTGGCATATAAATCAACACAAACCTCTGCTTTTGCAAGAACGAATGAAATCTGTAGTACAGCACTGAACTGTCACACAAAAAATATCGTAATGGGCCTCAACCTGCCACCACCGTTCACAGGTGTTTTTTTTTTTTTTTTTTACAACAGTATTTATTTGACCATTATGTTAAATTGTCCCCATAAAGCCGCACTTGGCAGCACCATCCTCTGAATCTCTTTGTGAGCCACTTAAGTGTACCACTGGGGCTTAGTGTGTTCCATGGACCCAATATTGCAGCTTGAAACTGAATAAATAAAGCCAGTTTAGTTAGCCTATAGCCTATAGCTTTTTGGGGAAGCAGTGTTAAGCAGTCTCACATTTTGTGGGTTTTCTTGCTTCTTGTTGTTGTGGTGGTGGTGCTGGTCCTATAAAGTTGTGAAGTGTACCTCGAGGACATGGTCATGTTTAATGTAGTATTTACCTGTCTTCTTTCATTGTAAATACTGATAACAACACAAAGGTCAAGCTTTGACCTCCTTTTTTTTTGCATTTAATGTAGATTTTGTACTGCAGTTTGGTTTTATTGGCTGCCACTCGCTGATGAGTTAGATAAGCAATCAACTGCATTGGGAATCAGTACATAATATCACATTGAATATTTCTATACTTGCAAACATTTGTGTAAACTGCAGATTTTGAGTCCAGACGTTCCCTCCTTTGTGGCGCTGTTGTAATCTTGAGTGCTGTTGACCACAGGCAGGCGGCCATAAAATGAGGGGGCCTGACTCTGTTGAGACCACCTCTATTCATGGCCCCGGAGCCACTGGATGCTAGGTGGCAGCCGGAAAATCACAGCTGTGGGATCAAGCACGGCACATTAGGAGAGAGAGGCCGGCCCCAAACAAGGGTACAGTACCGCACAAATAGAATACCAAAGACCTGTGGATCTTCTCACTGATTCTGATTATGCATCCTCCTGTTGAGGCACCTCTGCTGTTTTCACAGGTGAAATAAAGAAGGGCTTGGAGATACTGTTCCTGCCATGAAAACTTTGCAGTGTTTATCTTGAGTTTTGATTTTTTTCAAATGTCCAACAGGTGCACCTATTGTTAGAATAATGTACTTTAAGTTTATGGCAACATCCATGCCAAATAAGTTTCTCAAATCTTAGTTTTCTGCTTACACAAAAAGACATTTGGTCATTCATTATACCCTTTGGACAGAGCCTCACCATGCGTTTTCTCGGAATTTCATGGACAGGGCATTTTTCTACAGCAATTTACACTCCTACAATTATAGCGTTCTGGTGCAGATATGGTGTCAGCCCCTCCTCCTTGACCTCTGCCCTTTGCAAAGCAGTTGAAAGTGTGTTTCCTGATTAACGGCTGGCTGAGGTACATGGCTCCAGCTCCAGCACCTTGTCCTCCCAAACTGAGGTGACAGTCTCCTAGGCTCTTTATGGAAATTAACTGCAAAACAGAGCCAATTAGACCTGCGTTATTTAGAACGACTCAGCTTTTCACCCTGAATAAAAGCGGGCCCAGATAAGACCTGTACACTCAGACACTGCAGCAAATTAATGTGAAGTTGGTGGCCTGCCAGTAAGCCAGTCCATCTAAAATAAGGACATTAAAAGCATGAAGGCATTTTTTTGTATAACCTGTAAATTATTGCAGAATAGAGTACAGGGTGATTAAAAAGTGGAGTTTGTGAATAACTTTAGCGACAATTATAAATTGAGCACGTAACAAGTTGGAAATATCGCTGCATTATGTTTTTAATTGAGAAAAAGTAGCAAAAGATTCTTGTCCGTCACTATCCATGATTTGAATGTTTCAAGCTCTTGTTTACAGCGTAGTTCATGGAAGAATTTTCCCAGGTTCTGCACCTTTTATACCAAATGTGTTACTGGGAATTAAGTATCTGTATAATGTCTTTTCACTCCACCAGCTAAAGATAGGGCTCTTAGCCTGATACGCTGTCTTAATTTTCCCTTTCTCAGGTCACTGCAGAGAGCGACGGCATTAGAGTGAGGAGGAGGGTCCTTACTCTATGTGCAAGAATACACTGTGGAAGTTGCAAAGGGCAGAGTCTCTAGGAAATCTACTCTTTCTTTGAAAAAATGTCACGGGAGAGATAGGAGATTGGCACCACAAAGAGCCCAAAATAGCACGGGCTGCTACGCGTTGTCAGACAAGATTTGGGCTGAGACATTGACTTTTGTTCTGCAAAGTATTGGCCCCTGAAAGGGAGATGGGAGGTGTAAAAATTGTGATTTCTCCTCTTCCCCTGGTTATGTGCAATACATTACCCTCCTGGTAATGCATGCTGCTGGGAGTAAGCTTTGTAACGTCACAATTATTCCTTGTCTGCAACAAAAGAGGTGTACTTAAGGTTTGGACAGAGATGGGAAATGGGTAAATATTTTTTTAAGAAAGTGGAATCATTGGTTACAGCAGTAGTTCTTCATCAAAGGTGTAAAGCCTGTCATAACCCCTCCACTTTCCCATAACTCCATGCCCTCTTTCAACACTGCTTCCTTCTGCCTTCCCCATGATAACAAAGGCCTCATAAATTTTTATGCAGGTTTGCCCCCTGGCCACATAATAGGATTATGAATAATTTCTACAAATTTACAAAAACAAATCACATGCCACAGCTTAGAGTTTGCCAATAATTTCTCCATAGCTGATAGATCAAAGCAAAGTGCAGGGACTGCAGAGCCAGGCAGTAGGTTGACCCTGGTCAGGCATTTTTAATGAAAGGGTTAATCTCCTCAGAGGTGACTATTCAGGAGCAAGCAGTGTGACCAAATGAAGAATTCAGGTCTGGGATAAGAAGGAGAATAGTGGTCTTGAGGGTGCTGTTGGGTGACAGCAAGGAAGCCCTGAGGTAAAACTGTGTGATGCTGTATTTGAGGCCATCTGACCAGACCTCTTCCACAGTGCACTGCTTAAAAGAAAGAGAAAGGTGGGGCAAAGAAGTCGGGCTGTTTGAAGAACCTATGGCTTAAAGGCCCAAGGCTGTTTCATGGATGACCACAAACAAACCTGCTCTGTTGGCTCTGAAACACCATGAAAAAATCCCTACAATCTGCACAAACACACACAGGCACAACGGTGACTGTGGACGTAGTCATACATAAGAGAGCAATGGGGACACGTGCACGCACACTCGCATAAACACGCACGCACACACACACACACACACACACACACACACACACAAATGCTTTCCCAATAGGACCACTGCTTTTTCTTTCAAAAAGTACCTGAATGCACTCAGAGCCCTGGCTGTTTGGGATAAACTTTGTTGTGAAGCACCTCTTGTGCTACTGTAAGCACACATGCCCTCTTGTGAGTAATTAGACTTGAATACCTTCCAAAAAAAGAGAGGGAGAGAGAGAAAAAAGAAAAGGAAAAAAAAGAAAAGATGCTTTTATAAATGTATAAGCTTTGGCTGGTTAAGGAGGTTTAGAAATCTCATCATGACAGTGGCAAAATGGGCCTCTTAGTAATTAGGAACAAATGAAATTGCTTATCACTTACCGAGTTACTGTGCCAGCCATTTGGCCGTGTTCAGAGGGATTAATCAGAAAGCTATTGACATTACATTGTTCCACAATTATCATTCATACGTTTTATGGTAATTGGCCATTTCTTCACAGAGGAATTAAGGTGCCTACGTAATTCCAGACAAAATGAACATACGCAAATACAAACATTAATCAAACCCCTGAAATAACGCAACAACATTTCAGAAGCTGATAATCACGCAACATACTGAAATGAAATGTTAAAAATGAGGATATCATTCTCCTCTTTGATAGAAACTGAAATGCCAAGTTAATAATTCATTTATATGAATGATGATTATTCATATGGAGCTAAAGATATATTTGCCCCCAAATTAATCAGTGCTTACAAGAATAGTGAGGTTTATCCAAATGTTTGTAAGTTGAAAATATGTTAACAGATTTACGACATCTTTGACTCTACAGATCACTGTAAAGGTAATAGTTCACCAAAGGTAATAGTTCACCAAGGACATCTGTATAAGCTTGGTTGCCATGTTGCATAAAGTCTTCAAGTTAGAATAAGAACAAACCGCAAACTGACGTCAACCTAATAAAACCAATGAAAAAACACTCGCTCACGAATGCAATCAAAAGTAAGACATGCAGCTCCCCCTCCGTGCTCTTTTTCCAATACCTTGACCACAGTTCCTACACGTGAAAATTACATGTCATTGTCCTAATGGCCTGAGGGGGGGATTGATAAAGGAAGACTTTGCCTAATGCTCCCATAAACGTGTTAGGCAAAGTCCAGCAGGACGTAATTGCATCTAATATATTTACTGAGGATTGATTTCCCTCCCACCACCCACCTACCAGGCAGCAACAAGCTGCGGTCAGTTCACCCAGGTCACTGCAGATGAGTTCCGTGTCCACTCTGTCCTCTTTACACCAAGTAACAAGGCCGAGCCGCTGAGACCATGGAAAGTATTGGAGTGCAGCTTAATGAGGTAATTGGTCAAAGGCCATGACGATGCTGGGAGGCTAATACCTGTGACCTCTTGATCCTGGATTCCTGTCACACGTCTCTGGTGACTGTACAGGAAAGACTGCTGCAAAATCAAAACACTTGTCACCTCGGCCAGACAATCCAGGCCTTTTTTTTTTCTTTTTCTTTTTTAAACCAAGAATGTGTGATATTACACTTCAAGAAAGAAGTCTCCGGACTCAAGCTGAGCAATCCCCTGTTTCTCCTCTTCTTTTGGTTTAATTACTCCCATGATGCAGTAATGGGCCTGCCCCCTTTCCTTCCCTGAAGAAAAATAAACCTTAGCACACTTAAACTACTTCAACTGTTTACTTAGAGAAACAAGTTCTAGAGAATTGACAAAGGCAGTGAAAAAGCACAAGAGAGGAAAAAGGATGGAGAACACAAACCAGGTTGATATTTTTTCCCTCTCCCATCCCTTTCTTTGCTTTTTATCAGGTTACGTGACTGGAGGCTTCATTAATCACCACCTCGACAGCCTCTGCCAGGGGGAACTAACTGCATTTGGCCCAATTAGGCGCTGTAGAGACAATAGGAACAGCACAAGTTGTGCCTCTATGCCAGGAGCCAAGCGTTGCCTCCCTGTCATTACCTACAGAAAGGGAAAAATTAACCCCTACCAGCTTCCCTGCTTTCCTCCATTGATCCGAGGCTTTTGTGGTGTCCCCGGAGCACGGCAGACAATTACAGATATTATTACATCTGCATTGATTTTTTTTAAAGAGAGCAGTGTGTCTCCAAGCAATTAAAAAAATTACAGTTCGGAAGTGGGCCAATTAAAATGCCCCCAGCCCTGAAGGGTGGCAGCAGTGTTGGTGGGAATGGATGGACAGACTTGACTGTCAGAATGTTGCAGTATTTTTAGACAATAGTGTTCAGTTTCACACATTGCGCATGCAATTAAACACATAGATCAGCACATGCATTCAAAAACCTGTTGTTGATTAGGTCGAAGAAATAATACAAGCTGCAAATGAATGTCTGTATTAATCCCACTATCCTCAACATTGTCAGGTTAACTTTGAATATTTCAAACTTTAAATTAATGCTCAGTATTTGTTCTAATAGTTGCATTTGCAGAGAATAGCATGCATATATTAGTAAATTTCACAGCAGTCTTTTAGGATGGAGTTATGTTCTGTTCACTTAATCTTTACTTTGGCTGGATCAGTGTGTCTTTGCACAGCTGCCTCATAAATATTCATCTGAAGGCTTCTCAGATCTGCGCTGTTAAAGTATCATACCTTTGGCAATCAGCTCCTCTGTCATCTTTTATTTGTCCGACCAAACCCTGAACCTCATGCAAACTTTCTCACCCTCATTCTGTCCATCTTTCTACAGCCATCTCTCTCTCTCTCTTTTCTGTCACACATGCACACTCACGCACACATCACACACACACACTTCCTCCTTCCCGTCTTTCACTCGGGCCTTGATGCCGCTTTCCCCCATGGAGCAAAGTTGGCCTTTACTATGGCCATCTGACCAGACTTCCTGAAATCACAAAGAGAGAGAGGGAGTGCTAATTGGACTTGTGGGTAGATGGAAGACTGGCTGTATAGAGATAAGAGATCAATGTGATGCAAATAAAGCCTGCATCCAGTGGCTGCAGAGTCTCCTTAGGGCCCATTGTTTTCTTGCTCTGCAATTAGAGCCGGGGAAGGAATTACCCTGTATTATTGCTGTTTGGTAGTTTACTAAAGCACACACTTGCACACATACACCTACCTGGAGTGGTGTAAGATGAGCAGGTGGGCTCTGGGATTATTCAAACCTGCTTGTGACTGAGGAAGTAAACAACACTGGCAAATAAGAGAATACGTCTTTACCGAGACACCCAGACAGTTGGAAACCAAAAAAGAAAAGGGTGCAGTTAAAATAAACCGCATTTGGCGCAGGAGGAAAAAGGACAATCAAACTGTGGCTCTGAGCCGCAGTCGTTTTTATCACCCGACACGCTGCATGTGTTTGAAGTGGAAAATTGTAGCTTCTTTAATCCATGGAGCATTCAAATAAGTTTATTTCTCTCGGATTAAAAACAGTAACAATAGCAGGCAGTTAAAAACAAACAGCTCCAAACAAATGGCGACGAGGCTGAGGCGCTTGGCTTACGGGTAAGCTCTCCGTACATCGTGGCCTGTTTCATTAGCTGAAATGTATTATTATTGTTTATCTAGTGAGCTTCCCGATAAAAATGAGCCATGCTTCCCCTTTGGATTACAGAGTTAGAAAGGTTCAGGGGTGGCTTGCCAGTGTAATCCACAGAATTCTTTTCCAACAACAACAAACTCGGGAAGATGGAGGGGGAGAAAAAAGTGTTTTCAACAAAGAGAGTTTTCAACACCTGAACACCATGGCGCATTTGATTAAAGGGGGCTAATTACAGAATATCATCAAAGGGAAAAGGAGCCTGGCCTGTGTGTTTGTAAGAGCCATAGTCATTCCAAATTCCTGGCGGCAGTTTAATGAAAAAAATTCAGGAGTACTCTCACGCAACTCTAACTTAGGGACATGACAATACTGGACAATATATCACTGGCATTTTAGTCATTCTTGGT
Source organism: Trachurus trachurus (assembly GCF_905171665.1). Classification (NCBI taxonomy): domain Eukaryota; kingdom Metazoa; phylum Chordata; class Actinopteri; order Carangiformes; family Carangidae; genus Trachurus; species Trachurus trachurus. The sequence continues at coordinate 13,114,555 of NC_139907.1, read as the reverse complement.
GTAGCTGGCCAAACATGAAGAGTTGGATTTGGAGAATTTGACGGCTGTAAATTTCTCTTAGCTGGTGATGACCCCAGTCCTGCAGATGTATGGTACATTGATATGCACGAATGGTGCTAAATTATTCAGAAAATGCATTTGATTAATCAGTTATAGCTACTTACTATAGCTACCATAAAAAGCATCACCTGGATCATGTAAACTGTTTTTGTAATTTGTCTCTAAAACACACATTACACTCTCTGGACTCAGAGGAGCACAGAAGGCACGGCTTCAAGTTTTCATCTCATCTGGTCTTTGCTGTCTGAGGTCCACACAAAGGTTTAATAATGTTGTCCAGCTGTCAGAGTTGTAATTCATCAGGGGTAGTAAATGTAAAATGCACATCAGATAGACAGAAATATATCAGATGATAACCAGATGAGCTGGGGCTGGGTCCAAGCAGATCAGCCAAGCCTCACATTCCACCAGGGGAGTCAGAGGGACGGGCAGGGCTGCACTGATTTTGGCAGAGTGAATACTTGGAGATATAAATGAGACAGTTGGCTCGTTTCATAATGAAATATCAAAAAATTTACCTGGAATTGTCGCGTTGGGTCCTTTTTAGGTGGCCGACTACGAAAGCTATTGGTTACAATTCAGCAGTTATAAATTTATGATGAAGGAAGTGGTTTTAAGAGAGCCTAACTAAGACTGTGCAGAATATTCCTCTGGGTTTTATGTAGACTATAAGCTGTTATACAGCTATGATTCACATTACACTTTGAGCCCACAATCATTCATAACAGTCACCTCTGAGAAAGCCTCCTGCTGAACTGAGACACCCCCCAAAAAAACATGAACATTTAAATGAAATTATGGGACCTGCCTCTTTCGACAGTCAGTGTGATGACACGCTTTCATATCCTGTTTGGAAGGGTTTGAATGTGGTGAAATGTAAATGACTGGATGGACGGAGGCCCAAATGGGAAGCTAGATTCTACATGGGTCAAAGACAGGAAGACTATAGAACTGACATAAACTGAGAAAAGGAGGAGGGAGGGAGTCTCATTTGAATCGTCTAGCAGCGGACACACTGTGCCACTTGGATTATGGTGACTGTTGCATCAAGGGCCAATGCAAAAGGAGCCCTTTTTTTCTGCAATGCACCCCAGGGTTTTTTGGTCCTTGCTGAAAAAAAATGGAACCAAGCAGATTTAAGACTGAGCTGCTAACTCATGTTATGGAATCTGATTTGTCAAGCAAAAATAATGTGATATACCTTTTTTAAATATTTGCAAAAATAATTTGCTGATTTACTAAAAAAAACTTTTAATCATTATCAAGATAATGTTTTAGAGGACTAATGTGTTCATGAAATGTGAAATTATACTAGTATATTAAATATTAATAGGTTTGAATCAGATACTTTGTATCTGATTCATGCCTGAAGCTCATGTTTATGTCATGCACCTCACCATTTTACTGCCTGTCAATGTCATTATATCCACATGTGCAGTTCATTCATGGTGCCTGACATGCCGTACTCCATCAGTCTGCTGAAACACACACTCTGTGTTCCCTGGCAGCCTTTTAATAGCAATGATGCCTTCTTGTTAGCCAGAAGAAAAGGTCATAGAATTGGATTTCCGAGCTCTGGAAATCCCTAGATATTTACCTCAAACACGTTGTGCGCCTCGACCTCTCAGCTCACCTTTCATTTTCTCTAACTGCTTTCATGCTGATTTGTCAACCATAGATGGGATCAATTAATCTATTGAGTCTGAACAGCATGGAAGATTTAAATTGTCCATACACACGAACTCACGTGGTCACAAAGCCCATTCTGTCTATTTATAGTCACACTCGTCAGTTAGTGCTGCGAGTGCTATAGACAAAAGCTTGTCAATTAAAAATAAATCCCTCAGTTGTCTTTTTGGAGTCACTGCGAGAAATGTGCAGCATTCCCCTTGATTTCCAGTACCTAGTTCTTTCTTACAAAATCAGACATATACTTCAATCTTACAAAGAATTTCATTTAACTAGGCAAGAAGTTCAGAATTAATCCAATTTTTTCACATCGGCAATAAGCAGCTTACATTGTACACAGTGGCTGCTTTGAATATATCGAGTTCTGTTTTCTTCTGTGTAAAGGAAGATGGGAAGGCCGTGTTGTTTCTTTCAATCTCGGAGAAGTGAGAGATAAAAAAAGAAATCAGCGATTGTCGACTTCTTCCTTTCTTCTCCCATAGAAACAGGCAGGTACTGTACAGCAGCACCACATTCATGTAGAAGTTTCCCCTGAAGCCAGTAAGTGCCAAGCCGTGTCAAAAATGACATGCATCTCCTGTTTCCATGTCATGCCATGCATGTGATGTGATGGGCGAATGAAGCCAGTTCCTGCAGAGAATAGTAGGGGGTCATTATTAAGCCTCTTAAATTAGCGCCCCCTCCCACACAGCCCTTACAATTTTCCAAGATCCACAACCACACACACATACACACACACACTGAACTATACACATTAGACTTGACAAAGAAAATCATTTCCAAAGTTTACTTGCAGCAAACTCATTTCATATGTGATTGAATTGTACCTGTATGGTATGACCCATTTAAACTCAAAGTCACACATGGACGCTTGCAGAACCTATTTGAGCAGAACCATGCTGTTAGCTAGCTACAGACTGTGCCAATTGCATGTCCTATGCAATGCAATTTACATGTCTCTCCATCACACTCACTTATATGGTTCAACTCACAAGAGCTACCATTTAGATCGCGCATGGGGGAGGGGAGAGAGAGTGCACAGCACTGGTATAATACCATATGTATGTACTGCAGTGGTATAGAGTGGGTGGCAACAGCAGCAGAAAGCTTAACCTCCATTACCCCTGGACACCACCATCAGTGAAACAAAAATGACACCATGACAAACCTCGCTCGCACCCTAGCCGTGGAAATGGACTGCTTCTGGTGTTTCTCCTCCCATTTTGATAGGCAGGTTCGACCACTCGAGCATCCGCAAGGCCCATCTAAAGGCTGCTAATATCCTCAGATTAAAGAGACCTCAGCCCCAAGGTCAGCCCCTGAGCAAGCGGCTGCCTCCTCTCCAGAGGAAACGATGATTTCTCCTTTTTTTCCCTTCTTTTAAATCATGCCTTTTTGTCTCACTTTTATTCCACTTCCGTTCACTTGTTTTCACTCTCTACTGTGTCTGCCTTTTTGCATCACAGTGTTTCCCTCTTCCTGTCCCGCAATCATGTATATGTATATTTACAAGAGTGCACATAACTGGTGTCTGGGGAAGGGTAAGGAGCAGTGGGGAAGGGAGGCCATTAGGGGAATAAAGAGAGGTGCTGCCTCACAGCCGAGCTTCACAGGCCAGTGGAGCAAATCAAATTGGGTCTTGTTCTGCGGTAGGACACACACATACAGACACACACACACACACATCATGCATTCACACATACAGTCAGTGACAATGGTGGAGGCACACAGCTGACAACAGGGCCTTTGGGACATAGCAGGGCTGGGCATGTCTAGGGTTGGCCCACTAAGGGATCCAAGTGACCCCCAAATCTCCAGAGCCACAGGTGAGCTGCCACAGGATGAGGAAGGATGATGTAGTAAGACACAGAGCATGCAGATTTGGACACGAGATGATGAATTAACTGGACGTTTTTTTTGTTGTTTTAAAAAAACAACAACATTTCAAATATATTTTACATTCAATAAAAAATATGGAACTTTAAATAAACCAGATCAGTTGAAGATGCCCCCCAATGTACACACCATTGCTCCTGTATGTGTAAAATTACATTTGGTAACAATAACCAACATGTAGATTAATCCTTCAAGTGCTTGAGTGAAGTTTTAAAAAGAAAGGTAAACAAATAGGCTGTCAGGAAATATGCATAAGGATATCATAAAAAAACATGCATGTCATATATTGCTGATGACATCCCTTGTGACAGTTTTTATGGCAAGTAGCAATATCCATCCACCCTCTCTGCACTAATACCTCATTTGTAACTGCTCAAATCCTCTGTTCCCATAATGTTCTGAATGAGGTTTAAGTTATTAGCAGGCTCATAGCAAAGCTGAAGAATTGGCAGAGGACTCCAGGTAAAGGGCACTAAAGCTAATGAAAAATGACATGGAGAGTCATTCTTAGGGCTTTAGTTTTATTAGAAATACATGGTAATAGCAGCAAAACCTTAGTCAACATAATGTTCTCTGCCACCTATATGATACCTATGCCTATGGGGCACGATTTCTCCACAGAGAAATAAAGGGGGAAGAGTAAAAAATACATGCAATGCTTACACTTCATTCAGTTTCTGGAAAGGATTACAGCCACAAATCACTTTTGTGCAATTCATTACATGCCTGCAAAGAGGGGGCAGATGTGTGATGGATGGTTGTCTGCAAATGGACTTGTCGGTAATAGAAAAATGCACACGCTTTAATTAAAGAGGGCTGGACAAGTGGATCCAGAGTGGATTTGGGTGTCTCTCCACATCTGTACAGGCAGGGTCATATATCAGAGGCTTCTTGAGGCATAGGGCAGTGAGAACAAGCTGTCTGTGCTCACTCCGAGTGTTCATGTGATGAGAAAATATTTATTATACTACAGTCTAGTAATCATAAAGGCAAGAATGTAAGCCAATTGAATAAAGGTGTAAACCGAGAGAAGAGTGTAGGCTAATAAGTGTAATTTGAGTTGATTTGATATAATGTCTTAAATTTAATTTTAGATGTTTTATAGTGTACTGCTGTGAATGTTTTACAGTGTTCTTCTGAATCTACTGTAGACTTTTATGTTATTCCAGTGAACAAAACATCAGCAAAGATAGAGAAGCAGTCTGTTAGCCAATACAAACAAGCTGCAATACAAATTGCATTATTCTAAATTGTCTATAATATCTTCAGCATGTTTGTTTGTTCTCTAGGAAAGCATTGATTTGCTTCGTTTACAATGAAACTCGATTTTCCTAATATTGCCCAATTTTTTTTTATAAGGCTATATGGTTTAGTATAGTTTTAAAAAGTGTATTGTTGTAGCTTTAGCATGTTAAACCTGCAATGTGTTCCTAGCAACTGGAAGGATTCACACTAGTAAAATGGAAGTAGAAATGACAGCGATGAAGCTAAAATACAAAATATTCTATTTTCATTCTCCCTGTGCTTGTTCTTCTTCCAGCCATCATTTAGTCCTTTTGCGTTTCACTCCAATGACACAAATCCTATGCAGCTACTTTTGTTTAAAGGCAGGCCATTAATGAAGAGCTCTTCAGCTAAATACATCTTTATTCTGCGATTAACGATGGTGCTTGAAGTAAGCACTAGTGTGAAAGGAGGCTGGGGCCCTTCAGTGTCCAAGCCTTTACAGCCACTCTGCCATCAATCAGGCCTCCAGTCCAGTAAGTGCTGCTAACATTTATGAAATATTCATCAGCCATTCACTTTTGCTTTCCACCCACCCTAATCATTACATTTAGGCAGCATTGTGTCACCTCTCCTCTTAAAAAAGAAAAAGAAAAAAAGAAAGGCTACAATCATCTTGTGGAGGGGAGGTGAATTAGGGAATGCGTTCTTGCTTTTATGCCAAGCGTCCCATGGGTGGACATTTTTGTTCTGGTATAAAGATGTCAGTCAAAGGTCTTTCACGTTGTCCTGTAATGTTGTATTACATTTTCTGTGGACAGTTTGTGATCTTTGCTTTAATCAAGTAGCCGTGTTGACAAATATATGTAGATATATATGTTTAAATCAATGTTTAAATGCGCTGCTTTTGTGAAAATTGATACAAACATATAAAATATATCTGATAGAATTAGGTTTTATGCACGTTCAGTGAACTGTAGCATATGTTTCTGTGGTTGATGTAAATGTTGTCTTTTGCGCCTGACCCCAGAACAAACACATTACAAGTATTACATAAGAAGTTACACTGAATGGAAACTAACTGGAATCTCTACTTTGACTCTTTAATATCTTTAATCAGTTCCTAAGATGACCCACTGACACAAACTGGTTCCAGATTTGCCTGTTAACCTCTCCTTTTCTTTTTTATCTCTCTGTGGCTCACTTACCTATGACTGTGATTAATGTCATTATGATACAATGAGTATGATGTTCTCATCACTCATGTTCAACCAGTCCAAGACCCAGCTGATGAAAGGTTGCGATATTCATCATCATCCTCTGACTGCAGTCAAACACACGTCTCAGTCCACAATAGCTAAAGGAAATTCCACCTCACTCTTCACCCATTTGCAATTCTTATTGCTGTGAGAAAGTTAATCTATCCCCAGCAATAACTCATTGGATGTTACAGCTTAAGCGTAGATGTCCTCAGTTGCCCGTCTTGCATTTTAAACAGGGGGCAAAGAGCCTTGGTACAATTTTCCAAACACAACTGAGCTAACACTGATTTATTGCTCCAGTTTATATAACTCATATTAGGAATTCATGGACCTGGCAAAAGGGATTAGAGCGTTTATTTCAGGCAGGGAGATGATCCTGTCATTAATGGTCGATACTTTCATCATCGTTTAAACCAGAGGAATTTGCCCGGTGACGAATCGTGGCGGACATAGCTATCAGGGTTGTGCAGCTGTACTCGTTATCTGCCGACGACCCGCTCTGCTCGGTGAACGTGGACCCGCGCCCATCAAACTTGGATTAGGCTGTCAATCAAGCGTCTGCCGCGTATATTGTGTTACAATTTCTCCCAAATGTCACCAAGATCAGAGTAATTTCTTGGCTAATTGCATCTCGTCTCCCTTTAATGCTGCACGTTTAATGGTTTTGTTACATTGCGTGACAAGATGGTGTTTCTCTCATATTGGCACGGTGATGAGCAGAAAGAGGGCCCGGCTTTTGTTTAGAGAAGGAAATGAAAGAATAAATGACTGTTAAAGTTCAGAGGGCGTATTTCTGAAATGGCAGCAAACAAAGAGAAGAAACTGAGAAATGATCCCAATCTTGCCATAGCGTGACATCAATTACACCAAATTCTCATTAGAAAGGGTTGCTCTGTAAGTCTGCTAGCTTTGCCTGGCTTGTTTTATTCTGGAAGTGGCAGCGTGTTATGCTGAAGATCTGTGTCAAAGCCAGCTCAGAGCAATACTGAGGATTTTCTCTCCTCTGACACCTACTTTTTTTTTACATGCCGCTGACTTAGTTTAAACATGACAAATACAATTTCAAGCGTTTTACTATGTCCGTGTGCCTCACCACAGCTAACAATAGTAGCCACAATACACCCATTAATTCTCTCCTCTGAGAAATCTCTGCCAGGGGGAAATACTATTAACCATGTTAAATAAAATACTGAAATACTAATTCCGCTTCACATCATCAGCAGGATTACATCCACAATACATGTCAAGTTATAGTGGAGGGAGTCGCACAAATAATTACTAAAACTCTGTTTCTCAAATTCCTCAAAGGCCAAACATGCACAGGGGGAGGCTGCTTCATTACTCCATTATGAGGGTGGCTCTGTGTTGCAGTGAAGGCAATATGGAGGTGCCATGCGTAGAATAAAGGCCACTGACAAGCCTTTTAGGAAGTCTGTCTCACTTCTTAATCTGCTAAAGAAACAGGAACGTTCATTATTTTTGATTTTTAAAGTGCTTTTTAAAGTGTTGTTATTCTCTCTCCTGTATAAATCTGAAAACAGTTTCACTGAGAAACAACTCACAAATGTGGCGTCGGATGTGATTTACTTTGTACCTGTGCCACCATAACACTACTTCAAGCGATTGTCCGTGGTATAATTGCACAAAGCCAAAAACCGCCACAAGGACATAGTGGCTGACGAGACAATGAAATGCACTTACCATTACACTCCAGCGCCGTTTATTATTGGATGGACGAATTAAAGAATTGCTGTTAAAAGATTCAGAAAAATTTACATCTAGGAATACAAACTATAAATACCGGAGAGAAAAGAAAGAACAGAGCAACAATAACAAACACTTAACTGCTTTCCATTAGTGCACTTAACCTCCTCTTCATGGTGAGCAATCCCACTTTACATTTCCTTTGGCTAAATGCGTGTCTCTAATTCACAAATGAGGGGACGTTTTGAGTGGCCCTCTGTCTCCCCGATGAGCAAATGCTGCAATTAACTTTTCCTCCTCTTTTCTAGGGGGAGAAGGTGTTTTAAAGACATTAGCCTACAGTCAACAGCATCTTCTGGATATTGCTAAATTTAAACAGACATTTTTTCCTTCTTCTTTTCCTGTGAAACTTAATATTACAGTTGAAGATAATAGCCCATTTATGCTGTATTATTCATGGATGATTTAATGGAAAAAAATCTAAAGAAAGATGGTCATTAGACATTATTACTGTCATCAGTTGAAATGCGTATACGCGACTTTCAACAAGTTTCAGTCCAAAACAGTTTTTTATGCAATAACATGCACCGTTGCTTCTTTGCTTTTTAACAAGACAGCGATTTTAATGCAACATACATACAGGCATTGGTATTAATGACAGTGTGAGTGAAAGGTGAAGTGAATCTCAGGTACACAAGGTGCGTAGGTGAGGACCTTGATAGGGATTCCTGGTCAAAATAGCAATAATAATCCATATCATGTGTCCCTGGTGTTACTGCTGACATGACACTCTGGTAAATAATAAGCATATGTCAGAATTAAACCTGATTTAGTCCTGTAATGATCTCATTGTATCCACATGTGCATCATGTGTACGTGAGTGGGTGTTTGTATGAGTTTGTGTGAGTGTGCACACACTTGGCTATGCGTGCCTGTGGGTGTGGGTGTGTGTGTGTCTTGTGTGTGTCATTACAACAAGAGCTGGTTGCATCCATGAGCAAAATGGCTGCATAATTGGCGATGTCCATGACACTGTGCTCTCTGTAGGTGTTTTTTCTGCATGTTACCCAGACTCTAATTACTGGGGTTTCAGCGGGGAGGTAAGGCAGGCGGTGAGGAGAAGGCGCCTGTGCCGCCTGATTCTGTCAACTGACGGGTTGTTCTGTCTGCGGCACAGCCAGGCAGCCCAGAATCCCTGGAGTGAGTTTGGGAGAGACCCAGGGACTGGTCATATCAACAAATCTTAATCAAAAGCCTGAAATTGTCAGCTGTCATACACTTTTTGTGATCTTTGATACCTTGCCCCTCCTCTGACCCAGACCGCCAAATAATGCCGAGCTGCACACGCGTGCGCTCGCACAAACACACACCGGCACACTCACACACACACACACATACACAGAGAAACACAAAAACAGAGAGCGCACACACTCTCACGAAGCTTACACATGCACTCACTTACTCTCCCATTGCACACTCACTCACACACACACACATCCTTTCACACCAAAGGCACATATGCGAGCTTGCACACATACATTCACACATACGCGCGCACACGCATGCATGCACACATACTCACAGAGAAAGAGGGAAAAGCAACAACTTGCAGAATCCTCTTTTGAAAAATGTCGACAGGCAGGGAGGTTCAACATTTTATTATATTACTTATAATGATGCTTATGGCTGAACTTGTGAGTGTTGTATATCTAGATGTAATCTTGCTAAAAATACAAAATATTTTCTCTGCTTAAGGGAATAAAAAAGGAGCTTCTGTCACAGTTGTAGAACTATTAATGTGGCACAGTAACACCAGCGCTACGTTCACCGCAGTGTGTTCTCTGACTTTACAGTATAACACAATTATACAGCAGGTTTTTGGATAAAATCCAACACTTTCAAAACCAAACCTTTTAGTATAATGACTGGAATCAGCACTTCTGCGCTCCGACACAATGTGCTCCAGCTTAAGAATGGCACATTTTGGTTTACCGAGTCAGGTCAGTGGCAAACAATGCCATTTTATTTTGCCCCAAGTCTCCTTTCAGACAATCTTAAACTTGTGCTTCAGTTCAGGAGAGGATGGAAAGGCCGTGGTGGCTTTGATCGACCGACTGTTACTAAGAAGCTTTGAGGGGGTTTAAAGGACCTAAAATGTATAAAATGGACGGATCAAGAGCAAGCAGAAATTTGACGGTTCAGAGGGAGGTTAAAAAAGTAAGAGCATTCCCATACAATATATATCCAGTTAGCGCATATTAGGGGACGACAGATGACAAAAGTGGAATCTCAGGGCCGATTAGCAGCGGAATTAAACCTTCACATGAGCAGGGGGGTAAATACAGTTCCTTACTCTGGACCTCTCTGTCTCTGAAGGCCAAGATGGAGGCCACTTTATGAGTAGCATCTCCTGGATTTGCCACTTAAAACTATATAAAAGGACAAAGGACAAAAAAAACACGAGATCCACAACTAAATCATCAAACAGCGTACAGTGCTGAGGGAAGACAATCCAGTGTGACACAACATACAAAGCAAACCCAAGTATAGAGTTGTCAGGCACTGTCCAGAATAAGTCTAGTGTATCTCACCACCAGCCTGACTTACATTTTAATTACGTTTTTTTCTTCTTCTCACATTACTGACAATCTTTTGTCAAAAGAAATTGTCTGTTGATTAGAAAGCATGCATGAGTGAGTAATTGTTAGATTAAAAAGAAATCAAATATAAGAGACAGTGTCATTAGTGTTAAAAAGAATATAATCACTTAACTGTCAAGTCACTGATAAAAAAAATTACAGAAAAACATTTTTCTTTTGTTAATAAGGACACATCAACAGAGGCCCTGCCCTTGGTAATATAACAGGCTTGGACTGCTAATGATAACTGTTATTTATTCCACTGCTACCCAGGTTTATTTGGGCCATTGTGGCACCATGAACCTCTCTCACTTTGGTAATTAAGCGTGTTGATACTGCAGGATGCTTACCTGCAATTATGTCATTTTAATGAGCAGCAGCGGATGGAGTAAGGGCAAGGCGAGGTCAGCCAGAGGCAGCAAAGCATTGGTGTTTTAATAGACACTTAAATGCTGTTAATTTAGCTCCCGGTAATGGAGAAGCCTGCGTCGTAGGAAATATCTACAGTTCCAGGCGTGGCAAATCACGGAGCGAGAGGCTGAGGGGGCTTCTTTGAGGGAAGGATGAAAATTCTTCAACTATTCAGAGACTTCTCTTACTGCCCAGAGGAGGATCTCCACATCATCTGCTTGTTATCTGAGGCAGCCTTGGCATGTTTTCAGCTCTCCAGACTGTTGATGGGTTTAGGCAAAGGTTTGGCAGGCTCTCACCTGTTCTCGCTCGCAAAATGTGTCAGTGTCAGACTGTGTGCTGGATTATTATAGAGCAAGGTTTGAGAGAAGTGAGGAAAAATGAAGTAAGGAATGTATGATACAGTGTAGTATGATTGTTTTTGTGTGTGTAGTTTTTGTAAAAAAAATTGAAAAAATACACACAGTCACATATTAGTGTTTGAAAATGGAGCAACAACGGTCTAGTAACGACGCACATATTTTTCATGGCTCCTCCCCTGGTTCAACATGCAGATCTGCTGGTTGTCTCTCACCCTTTGCATGGGTCATGTATCACCTGTGCGGGCTGTGTAAGCACACACACACAGACACACACAGCGGTGCTACAATACGCGGGTTATTATAACTCGTGTGCTGGTCTCTGCGAAGGTGGTGTGATAACAGTCATTAGGGTTGCCGTGGGAGGAAACTGAGCCTTATTAGAGGAGCATGGAGATCCATTGGAGAACCGAGCACTTTTATTAACAGGTGTGAAGCTATGCAAATACATAAACACACCCCGGTAGCCTGCCGTCCTCACACCTGCATGTGAAAAACAGCTGCTTATTAACACAACAACCCTGCAATTAGTTTAGAAGAATCAGATTCAATTAAAATGGACCAGAATCTACTGTATGGGTAATTGTCCAGATGCATGTGGGCATGCATGAATGTTGAAAGGAAGATAAAGTTGCCAAATTGCACAAAATTGAATTTAAATACACAGCAGTGTCATAGCGGTGCTGATTCTTCTGTTGATCCTGTTGAACGGATGAGAGAAACAAACTGAATATTTGCTGTTCTTTAAATGTTCTTCCTCTTCAAGAATGAGATATTTTCCAAAAGTTACAAAAAATATCTAAAAACTTGAAAATTATAATGATCCCGACAATTAAGATAATAAGCAGGATGAAGTTAATGTGGTGCATTTCCTATTCAAGCTTTTTATTTTCTTTTTTTTTTTAAATTTGAGTCTGTTTATGCTCCTGTTTTTCTTTTTTTCTTCTTTTTCTTTTTTTTTTAATGAAACCAGCACAGCTACAAGGCAGCAGCAGTGAGGTCTGGAGTCAGATGGATCAGAAGACACTTTCCTATGTGACACATTTAATGCATAACATGTTTCCAGTGAGAGCTCTTGAATGAGTAGATTTTTGAAATGTGCCAGAGTGGCTCCCCACTGAGCAGTAAGCTAGGTCTTTGATGTATTGCGCTGTAATGTGGTTGTTATCCATAATCGGCTTGAATTCAGGAGGTCTACAGCTGAAAGGGAGGTACAGGGGTAACATGTTCTTGTGGTACATTAAATGTGACGGTCTTCCCATTTCAAAAAAGGAAGAAGGAAAAAAAAAGCGCAACCCTTGCCCACCGCGACCACAACTAAACGCCCTGAAAGCACCTGCCACCTAAGCACACGGAAATATGCATTTTACAAAAACATTAAGATTTAGTAAAAGGCAAAATACTGCTGTTTTTCATAGTTTCCAACAGGATAACGTAACAGAACATTGTATATCATTTAAATCCTGTGAACCCGTGAGATGCTGCTTAAATGGAGTTTCTTGATGCTTATGCAAATTTCCTGTTTCTGCACGTTTGTGATACCATAAGTTTAAACAAGAAATAATCCCGACGCTATCACATTAAGCTGCAGTATGAAAGGTGGGAGGCAGACAAGAGTTTGTGATACGCATCAGTGTAGGGCTGGCAAGGAATATGGAGATGATATTTTGCATTGCATGAATAACAATCAACAGTTGAGGGAACAAAGAAGTGTTTTGAAATATGAAACCTATTACGCACTAAAATGAGACCCCTAGTAATGGGGTTTTAATGTTGCACCATGAAGCAGTGAATTTCCTGAGCAACAACAAAGGAAGTGACTTGGACCATCGAAGTCTTCACATATAATCTTCCAGGAAAACCATGAGTTGTTTTGCTGTCATACGTCTCTCCAAAATCAAGAGCCGTGACGCCGCTCCAAATTCCTGCTCATCCACACACTTCATCAGGTGTTAATCTACATTACCTGTGATATGAATGGTGTAATAAAGTCATTCTGATGATGCCGTTAGAGCTCCTAAACCAGTATGATAGCCTGCCTAGTAAAAAATAAATAAAGGTAAGCACCCAGGCTGTGATTGTTGCTCTGGAGATCTACAGTATTATTACCATCTAGCCCGTGCTCGGGGTTTTAATTTAACAGTGATAATTTGCTTATGCAGGCCTCCACTGATTAGAGTTCTTTGTTGCACCAACAGTTTTTAATATAATGTGAATTACCCACTGTGCTTGTTTATACCACCCGAACAGGGCTGAAAATCAGTGGCGAGCCTAGTTGAAATTAAACATGGTAGAGAAACCAGTGAGACAGAAAGACTTAGAGAGGGCCAGGCGGAGGGAAATGGATGAGATTGCGGGCGTGGTTGGGGGGGGGGGGGGGGGGTGAGCGGGGGGGATCGAGTGTTTGTAAAGGAGAGTAATCAAACAGCAAAAAAGACCAAAATATAATATTGAATGCAGCTGACTCTCTGACATTAGCTAGACTATAATAGTTAGGTTTAAGAGGCCATCCTCATTGAGGCTCACAAGAGTGAATGGAAGTGTACTAGTTATGTATCATTACAGGGGGAAGAGCTGTCCACTTCCTGCTGGGAAGAGATGCCCTCTGCTTTCATACTAAGCGGAGTAGTTCACAAAATAACAGCATACCAAGTGTGTGTCCCCCTCTCTTTGACAGAGGGCTCATATGAAGAGCCTGTGGAAAAGGATACGCCTCCATTTAAACTTAAAAGCAGGCATCTAATTCACGGCATACAAGGGGGAAGTCATAATAGCACACAGTTAAAAGATATCAGAGGAGGAAAGGGTGTCAACAGTACATAAAAAATGCGTAATTACAATGGTAAAACATGCAATTTGACATTTTTGGATGGAAACACGGCAAAGATGCAAGATTTTAAATTCAATTATGAGGGGAAAAAACACAGATTGTAAAGAGGAGAAAAGAAAGAAGGAGAATTTAGTCCTCTTTTGACTCTGTGTGAGCAGGCACAAGGTTACACTACGCATCATCAATCTGTATTGTGAAGAGCTCCCGAGGTTTTTTTCATCAAGGTCTTATCCACTTCAGAGGTTCAACAGATTAGCGATCCACTGGGGTGCAATGGCTTTTCAGCGCTGCGCTTTACGTCCAATTTGAAGTGTCTAAGAGCATTCTTGTCATTAGTGTTTACTCGAGACTGTTTTTTAGAGAGCCCAGACTGAGTGTGACATTAAAGACAAATAAAACCACATCAGCTGTGTTGATCATTTCGACGGCTCCGGAGAAACAGGCCCAACATTTTATCTTGGCAGACAGCAGTTTCAGAGGTTATAGATAGGCCAGCTCGCCGACGCTATTATTTACCAATGGAGCAGAATGTCAACCCTCCTATACACCTCTTTGCTTTTCTCTCTATATTGTTTGCTCCCTGCCTTTGTGAAAGGGGGGCACTTTATGGAGGTGAGCGGTGAGAGAAAATATTTCTATCTTGCCATCAATGGATCAATGGAGATGTGTTTACCTGTCTAGGGGAACAATGTCCACTCCATAATAATGGATATTAAACAGCTTGTTGACTGAGTGCTTTGTCCTGGTCACTTGTCAATCCCTTAAACACTGCTGGCCAGTGGAGGGGACATGCACTACCGGCGTGGGGTTACACACAGACACCCACCTCCAACACCCAAGCTTTTTGGGCGAGCCCTCCCTCCACTTGCCGGACAAGAGAGCACATGTCGGGTCAATGAGATTCTCAGTAATTAAACTGAAAGGGGTCATTTTCAGTGCAAATTCAGAAGCCCTTTAGGTTTAAGTGGTAGGTTGGGGAGATGCCGGCCTACGCACACACAGCCTGATCGGTCCACGACTTGTTCAAGTTCCTGAAAAGGGAGATCAAGTCGACACAGGATGTCTATTTTAAACAAGACAGCTCATCCCTTTGGAGTACAACTTCTGATTAATGCTACTAAAACGATGATCAAACCATTAAGATTTCAGTAGCCACCAATTATACCTCACATAAACTCAACTATACAAATGTTAAGCTGTAGGGAAAGTATTAATATGTTGCCAGAATCTTGATCAATGACAGATACATGCTGAATATTAGCACAGTCAGCTAAATCCTCAGCCCCCCTCCAGTAAGACAGAGCTCTGAATGAACCATCCCTTTGTTTTTAATCACGAGTCCTTGTCTTCTCCATAATCTAAACGGTTCTTCACTGTGTGATAAGTCTCTCTCATGTGGTGTGGATTTTTTTGCTCATACCTCAATAAAAAGGAAACCTGTGGTCATTTTTGTGGCCGTTGGGGCTACACTGGGGAATGCAGAGTCTGGCTTTTCCAGTCGTGGCAAAGTGGTACGATGGGGAGCAGCAGAATGAAAAGGCAGGGTTTGTTTTACATAAAGGCTGCAGCCATCAGGACTCAGCAGGACAGGCGGAGAGTGGCTCTCTGGGCCCGATAAATCATGACCTGCATTCATTCATTCAGCACATTCAGACCCAGACGCACATTTCTCTCCCAGCCAGCTCTGCTGACTCCACATTTCTGCTCCTGTTTAATATGTGACCTTATGCTAGGATTTTTAGTTTCCCTGTTCAGGTGGAGAAAAAGTGAGCGAGCTGACAGCAGGGCGGAGAGAGGCTAGTTTTGGATTTGCTACTAGCTGGACGAACCCAAGATTTCTTTACTTTTTATTTGGAAAAAAAAAAAAAAAACCTCTCAAACTACACATTTAAAGTAATGTTTATCACAAATGCACACAAACTACTGATGTATATTTTTCCTTTCTTTCAGGTGAATGCACAGCACCCTTTAGGTTTAATGGAATTCATAATAGTGAGTGACAGGGTTTGAATAGGCTGGAGAAAATGGGGAGGTAAAAGGGGCATTAGGAGTAGCTAAAGAGGTGGGGGTTGACTAAGGACTGACACCATCTTCTGCCTGTGACATGAACACACACACACACACACACACACACACACACACACACACACACACACACACACACACACACACACACACACACACACACAAGCTTACACACATATTCAATAAAGGGTCAAGGTACAATAATTTGAATACATCTGCGGTGTGTGTGTGTGTGCATGCGCGTGCATGTATATGCATGTAATGTGCAAGAAAACCCTTTTCACTCTTTGTTTCAATGGTTGAAAAGAGCTGCAACACTAAAGAAGCCATTTTAGCTGCTGGTTACGCACACACAAACGGCATCAACACAAATTGGTTTGACTGCTAGAAAGAAGTGGGAAAAACTTCAGGAAAGAAAAAAAAAAGTAGTGTAAAATAAAAGTGAGAGATACTTCCTTCATAAACATAATCGTGAAAGTTGTTGAGAGAACACTAGTTTTCTCTCTGTGTCGATGGAACTTGGGTAAAGAGGTCGGGGCAGAGGTTGCTGATGGTAATTGTTTGTTGGTTTAATGCTCAGTGAGCTGTGTTTACTTCCCATACAACGTTGGCTAATTATGTCCTTACTAAAGCCAGAGCTGATTACCACATGACAACCAGACTTACACTTCCTCACTTGTCATTAGCATTGTGCGATGGCAGAGAACATGTGAAAGCACTAGCCTTTGTCTGACTTTGTCCAGGGATAATTGTGTCTTGTGGCACAGAAATTGCCTCTGTAGCATCCTTAGCAAAATTAATGATGCCAATGAGACAAGCAGAGGGGTAAATAAGAAAAGTGCAGCAGTCAGTAACTTGTGGCAGATGTTGCTTTTTTTTTTTTTAAAAAAGCAAACATTTCCTTGGAAGGAGCTGGTAGCCATGGCCAGAGTCTTAAATAAACATGTTACATTGTCGGTGCAGTGTTTAGGACTGGCAGCCGTCTGGATTCCTCACACACTAAACAGACAGCAGTCTGTGATAAGCAAAGGCTTCCATTGTTATTAATTTGTTATTTCTCCTCTGTTTGGTTCCTGGCTGGATTATCGTGTTGAACACACAGTCCAAATTCCATTGTAAACATTTGCAATTAATCTTCTCACCGGCTCTCCCCCTCCTCAAATGACTGTTTTACATAAAGCTGATCAAATTAAGTTGTTTGCAGTGGCCAAATTCTGTTGTCACTTTGTCTGAAAATGCTGCAACACTCATTCCCTCATGGACTCATGTGCATTTCTTTGTTACTGTAACTAACCATCATGAGCATGACTGTTTTTTTTCTCCTCCTCTTGCATGTCTCATGTGTAGGCGACACTCAGCTGGAGCCCCTCAACCAGGATGTGCATGCACAACTGCAAACAGCCACTGCGATTTATATTAGAGTAATCCTTTAATTGCTTCATGTGCAAAATGTCTATACCATATTAAGTAATTCAGTACAGCCAGTTAATGGAAGGGGAAGGAGAGAGAGATCATGTTTTGCATAAGATCTTTAAAGCCACTGCTTCGCGACGTGGGCCGCTTCCTTCATTTTGATCACAATGACATATTCACATCCGAGGTAATCCCTTATCTATTTTGGAGCAAGCGCTGGAGATGATCAGACTCAGGCTAGTGCACGTTCCCGCACAAAACCACTGTTACAATCACATCATGTTTATGAAAATAGCACTTTTGTTCGACCAGACAGATGAATATGAAGAATACAATAATTTCAGAGCTATGCAAACAACCAGTTACTACATCACATATTTCTCTGACATGTTTATTTAATGATTATGCAAAAATGTTACTGATCCGTTGGGTCCACAACTTTTTTTCTTTTTTTTAAATTTCACACTACATTCACATTCAAAGCATTTCGGACATGACTCTGGTCAGAATTAATCCAGTGTTAATAAATGCAGCGCTGCAGTTTTACATACGATTCATCAAACAAACATGTGGCAGCTTGATGTGACACAACTATGATTGTTGTGACAACACAGTGCCACAGTCACAGGGTTACACAACAGTCAAAAGAAGCTTTATCTTAAATATTCTTTGTATCTATATATTTTTTAAAATCCCTATAGGAAACTGTCAGGCATCAGTTGCAGGCCCCTTGTGATGGCCTGGGGGACAGTGAGGGTACATGAAGACATCAGGAACCCTATTGACTAATGCCTGGAGTAGTATCTTTACTGAACAGCCATTTTTTTTTTCTGAGGATGACTGACAAAAACAAAGAACCTATGGGCGGAGCGTCTTAAAACGCATCTGACCTGCATCTGCATAGCAAACCCTGTCATGTCATAATGAAAGTTTTGACAGTATTCAAAGAGGACATGATGGAAAGCAGTAAACCATGAATGCTGTTTGAAGATGTGTAATGCTCTCCTGGGAAAAGGCTGTCTTAGTGGTGGACTATTTCTTTCTCTTTTTTTTTGCTAACATTATTCAGAGGGACTTAAATTGGCCTGAATGTTTTTGGAATCATCAGCTTTTCAAATGTATGCGAACGCGGTGCATAATGAGCTCCAATTAAAGTGTTCTTTCTTCACTTAACATAGGAAGCTGTTTCTCCCTTTTAACATCCAAGAAAAATGAATGACGTCTTCTGGAGGAGGGTTTCTTACTATTTATATCGGCATATTTATAAATGTGTCAATGCTGAAGTATTTAGAAGTGAAATTCCATCAGGGAGATGTACCCGAATTTAAAAGTGAACATTTAGGCGCAAGACAAAGGCATGTTTGATCAAGGCTTTAAACAAAAACAGAAAAGGCTGACAATGAACATTGTGGCTTGTTGACACCATTTGACTGTTGCCACATAAACCGTCCATTGTCAAGGCCAACAGGCGGCCATCGGCTGCACTGATCACCATGTGAAACAAGCTTAGAGCGAAGGTCCAGCCAAGCCATTCTTATGAATGGGACTCCTCCGGTCCTGCTCCGCCGCAGGACTCAGGGGTCTCAGGGGTCACAGCTACGGGCACCGTGGTCCAAAGCTAAGGTCAGCAGGGCTGGCGTAGGTTTATACCCCAACAAAAGGGTGTGAGCGCAGAGAGTGAGTCTTGGGGGTCAGATGGATTACTAAAAAGAGCTCCCTGCGTTTGTTGTTTGCTGTCTAATCCTCTGGGAACAGAAAATAGTCAGCGGTGCCCTCTATACAGAAAAGAAGCAAGTTAAGTATGTCATGCAGCTGAGGTAGAGGTGATTTATATGGGAATCGAACCTGTGAAATCATCTGTAGGAGTCCAGATGCCTGAATGAGTTTTACAATCAGCACGTGGGGTTTAATGGCAGATGGAGCTAAATGTTAGCAACACTAAACCAATGTTGATTAGTCTTTATCATCCTTTAATCAAGTTGCCCGCAGTGACTGTGTTTACATTTGCTCCTTTACGATGTGTCACAGACTGACGATGATTTAGTTCCATCTGGGTCACTTCTATTTGTCCCGTCTCATTACTAAAAAGGAAACTACGACTGAGCCTCTGTTCAGCTTCAGCTTTATAACCCCATCCCCATCAGCAGTCTCTTTTGGCATCAGATATTTGCACCAGAAAACACAACAGTCACAGTTCTTTGCCTGGTGTCTCTGTAGCTGCTGTAGCTTTGACAGTTATCTTTTCGAGGGGCTGCTCATCTGCTAGACCAAGGCCTGTGGTGCAACAATGGTGGAACCAAGTCTACACATTTTGCCATAGAAGTTGGTCATGAGCATGGTAAAGATGAAAACTTGTCTGAAGCTTAATGTAGCTCCAGGGGGAGCTGTGTGCAATCTGATAAATGTCCTCAAGTGATGTCACTTGAGTCGGCATCTGTTGCAGCTGAAGTCTACAAGTTGAAGAAAGAAACAAATTTGGGGCTCCTCATCTCAGTTTGAGATTACGATGATGTGGTTGTTCCTATCGTAGGAGTGAAAAATATAAAGAATTCTCTTATATAGTAACAACACTAAGTGCTAAATGCTTGCCCAAAAGCTTTTGAATGAACAGATTTTCCTGGCTTGTGCATTTTTTTTTTGTAGCTCTAAGGTAAAGATCTCAATCTGCAGCGGATGAGCAAGAACAAGAAGACAATGGATACAGGGCAGGGGACAGGGATCTCATATTTAGCTCGTGATTGCACTCAGGCTAGACAATAAGTAAGATTCATTAGGTCATTTTTTACTTGCGTCTGCCAAGATCTGGAATGAAATGTTAAATGTTTCATGGGCTAAGAAAAGGGCAGAATTTGTCTTTGTGTTTGCCGTCGGAGAGAGGGCGAGTGAAAAGAGGGAAAAGTGAAGAGAGGGAACATGATAGACAGAAAGATATAAAACAATGAAAATAAGAAACGATTGGATGAGACAGAACGTGAGGAGAGTACCACGAGGGCAAGAGGAGAGTAAGGAAAACGGAGGTGGGGGTGCAAAAGAAGAAAAAAAAAAAACAAGGGAAGGAATGAAGAGGGAAAGTAAGTAGGTAAGGGAGTCAGGGGGAGCGAGGAAAGGAGGGAGCATGGCTGGGTGTTTTGTGCTGTCTGATGGATGAGGGTGTAGTGGGGTTGGTGGGGGCGGTGTCTCCTGAATGATGATGGCCTAATATCATCATCCCCCTGTCAGGCCTAATAGGCTTTCCTTGGTAGAAATCACTCACACAGAGCCGCCATAATGCCCAGGCCCCTGACAGCATCATCCATCCACTCAAGCCAAGCGAACGTCTCCAAACTAATAAGGAAATATATGGTTCAAGGAGATCTGAAAAATTAAACAGGTAGCTTATGAACAATTTGTTTCACTGGGATGTTTATTATATTTATCGAATATTGTTGCGGTTGAGGCGTCTCTTCTCGCTGCCGGCTTCGTGTTTGAGACATGGGCTCGTGGCGTGATTTGCTGACGAGGCATTTGCTGTAAAGTACGAAATAAACACCCTCTTCCCCCCCCCCCCAGCTCCTCTTCCTCGGGGCTGGCCTTGTCCTCCGGTGTTGCTTGGCCTTAGTTTTGTCGTTCCAAAGCAAGAAGAACAGCTCCTTTATCTTGGTAACGCTATATTTTCCACTGCTATTGAATAAGCAATATGCACAACCAAGGAGGGTCATTATCAGTTTGAATAAAAATACTTTTGCTTTTTTATTTTTTTATTAAATCCTTAGTCCCCAGATCTAACGGTCCACCGTTCACATCTTCAGAAATATTCTAATTTTAGCGGCAGAGCTTTGGAGGAGTCACCCATTCCTGTTTTCCTCTCAGCACGCCTATCTGCAGTACACCTGTCATTGCTTTCCCTCATGCAATGGCTGATCACAGCACACTTTAAACATGGTTACTCTCCTCTTATCTCTTCCCATACCCTACCGATCCTGCTATCTCCAATCGCCGCTTTAATCATGTGACACCTTCTCAGCCCCCAACCCCCTCCCTTTTTTTTCCGGATTCACAAGAGAAAACTGCCGCCATCAATAAGGACGAGAACTTTTTTAAAGTCTGCTCTTGAAAGCCCCCCGTCCCATCAAAACGGTCAGATTTCATTATCGACGGCACGTTATGAAGCGGTCACCGCTCGCACACGAGGCGATCATTGTTTTGGCTCTGCTTTGAGATGCTATACATACATCCCCATCGTGGCAACAATACATTTACATCACAAGTCCTCCGCTGTCTTTCTTATGCATATAAACTAATTACTTGAATACTCTTCACTCTTTCTGACAGTCAATATTTGAAGTTGAGGGGGGGATGGAGTGGCCGTTATACACATTCACAAACACACCTATTCCTTGTGTAATACTTTGCATATAAGGACAGGTCTTACTTCAAGAGCAGACATTCATAAGATATTTTGTTGGTAGTCTATTGCTCTTGTTACTTGCAGTAAAAGTGGTATCTTTAGAAATATGTTTGTCTTTCTTCTCCCATTTTTGGGAATCTGGTTATTATGTTTTTTGTAATTTTGCTAAGGATGCTACAGAGGCAATTTCTGTGCCACAAGACACAATTATCCCTGGACAAAGTGTTATTATTATTTTTTTATTGGAGTCCAACATGGCAACTGATGCTGCTGCAAAGCTGTATCAGACAAGCTCCTTACTTTTTGATTAACATCTTATTTTAAACAAACCCCCCGTGTATTCAGCTGCATGTCAGTTGTGGTCAGGTTTTTATACTGACATACACCCATCTGCAGTCATGTTATCATTGTGCACTTGGCATACAGTCCACCCTCCATACGCCCCTCTCAGGTTGAACCTGCAGCACGAGGGGTGTGTGTTAGGAGGAGAGGGCTTGGTGAGGTGCGTTGTGAGGCCATTGTGGTCTCCACGCTCGCTGGTTTTCTTTGTGCCATGAAAGCCTGGCGATACAGTAATAGCCAGAGGCAGAAAGGAGCTGTCTGTCGTCGAGGCGGCTGGTAACACTTGTTTCACCCACCCTTCCAGGGGGCCGTGGAGAATAGAGGAGAGGCAGCTGGTAGGCTTAACAGGAAATGCAATGGTAACAGTGTCAACAGCTGCCCCCATGGCCACGCAAGCCAAACGGCCGGCAACAACAGGCTATATGAAAAGCTAGGTGTTTGGATAGCTGGGGGGATTTTTTGGTTCATACTGTATCTCTTGTGTTATGCCGCGATACCAAACGAGCGCCTTTGTGTGTTTTCTCATTAGAGCTTTATACTCCGAGCTGAGTCATTTCACAGGTGATGACAGCGCGGACACCAGTGAATGTTGAGTAAACAAGACAAAAACAACAGCTGAAGGGGAACAGACCCCGGCTGAAGAGAGGAGCGACTGCTGCTTTGTAACCTTTCAAACACAGTATCCAATTTTCATCTTTTCATTCATACAGAGAACCTGACAAAATAAAGAAAGAAAGAAAGTGTAAATTGGCTGAAGTCTGAAGTTCAGGTCATGAGTTGTCCTGATACATATTTGCATAAAGCATGCTGCGCAGTTTGTGTAAAGGGAACATAAGGGCATGGAAATTCCCATTACCCGTGGCTGTTACAGTGACCTCAAACCCAGGTCAAGATAACCCCCTGAGGAGTCAATAAATCACAATGTCACCTCTGCTGCCCAATCCCCTCTTGCTATCACTAACTTTGAGTGTCCTTAGCATTCTTTCACTTCCCCTGCTCCTTGCTTGACCCCCCCATCCAAACAAACCGCCTGTCAGCACCCCAGCGACAGGTACGACAGCTCCAGCTCAACGTGAGGAGTGATCCCCCACCCCCCCGCCCCCCACCCCGAAAAGTAACACTCACTTCTCTGCCCTCGACTCTCTGTCTCCAGCGCTCCCTCTCCCTCTCCCTCTCCCTCCTTTATCTCTGTGGAACAATTCGAGCCTCACTTTTTCATGTCTCCTCCTCTGTCTAAATCGCAGTTGAGCTGTGAAAATATGTAATTACCGCATGTACACTAAGCTATTTGAAGATGAAATTTGTTTTTAGTCTGTGTCCAAATTCCACGTGAGAATTTTCAAACAAGGAGCACGGGGACAGCGGTATAAATTTCAAGTCTACAACATCAGAGTCTTTATTTAAGTCTTAGTTACATCCAATTTGCCAGGAGCTTTAATTCACCCTTACAGGATCATTGTTGGACATACATCTTTGAATCTCTTGGTATTATCTACCATTTGCTAACTTTAATACCTTGCTGGGATTTCTCTGCATTAGAGCTTTATTCTATGTCTGACTTGAAGATTTGGAGCTGCTTTTATGTACAATTCATTACTTTAATATGAACGACTCATTGGGGTCATCTTGGAATGAATGTAGCCATCAGTTTACATTCTTAGTCATCATTAGATGAATAAATATCAGTGGGATTACCTCATAAGCCTTGGGAAGTTCCCCGCGCGACCCCACCGCTACCAAGCCTCCTCAGACATGGAGGAAGTATTAAAGGGCTATTTCAGTTAGCATGTAAAATCCTAGCCGTGAAATAGCCCCCGTTTTTGAGCCTGGGTGAATTATCCAAGATCTTTTTCATGTTGCAAGAGAGACCAAGGCGCTTTCTTGTTGGAAACAGCTCTGATATTAGTAAAGAGGAAGGCCAACAGACAGTGGAAGCTGCTTTCAGTGACCTTAAATACCTTATCTGCACCTTTGAAGCCAGGACGAGGTGATTGGCAGGTCAATTTGTGATAGTATCGGTCGATGTACTTGGCACTCCTAATGCTCTTTGCTGCAGATAAGTCTGCTTAATATGAAAACTGTCATAATTCATCCGCCTTTTCAGCAATATACATTTTCTTGTGGAATCATCAATCCGGTCACCTGTCAGAAAAGACGTGTCAGGATTCCCATTCCCCCATCCGCCCTTCTGTGATTTCACTTTATGGAGATTATCCCACACTATGAAGCAGTTAGGATTATTCCCTTTGCTATGTTGAATCAAAGTTAGTTTTTCCCCTCCCTGAACACTGCGTGTAACGAGAGATAGGGAGTGCGAGCGAGGCGCCGGGTCCTCGCCGCGCGGATGTTTTCACCGTGTCCGCTCTTTGTCCAGTCTGCTGTCAGACCCATCACAGTCCCATCCCCTCTCAGCCGGTAGCGGTCGGTGGTTTCCTGTGTAAATTAACAGACTCAGTGGTGAACTAGATTCCAATTTTGAAGCAAAGTAGAGTGTGCAAATTAGCCATGTTTTTTAATTAAGCCCAGTGCACAGTGCGAAGGCAGAGGGCTATTGTTCCGGATGGGGCAGGTGCAAATTTATTCTCTGGGGAAGCGCCGCGTTGTCCGTCCTCCAGCCGAGTCCCATCCTCGGCCTAATCAGTCCCCAGCTTGATAAATTTCCACTTTTTGGCACCCTCTTGCTGGGAGACACCGCTGAGTGTGGTCAGAAATTATTCATTATTTGAGGGCCTCATTTGTAACATTTCCATTAAAAGTTGCCACCATGCAGGCAAGGCCAGCATTTGATTTTTGATAATTATAGTTGCCGGACAAATGTATTGTCCATTCATTGGCCTTTCTGTGTGCCCCTGTTTCTCTCTTCGAGTGTGGCATCGTTTAAGGTGTTGTCTGTCCTGCTAGCTTCTGTCACTTCTGTCAGGTACGATGTCCTAGGATGCTGTCAAGTGTCTCCAAGTGGAGCACGGCGTGCTGGGAATGTTAAACACCATCACTGTTTTTGTGTTGTGTTTTGAGGGCTTATGAAGACGTCAAGATATTAACAGTTGAGTTGAGATGAAACGGTTTGATTGGCAGTTATTTTGACAACCAACTGGGTTGTTTCAGATGTTTTCTAAGCACAAATAGTGAAATCTTCCAAACATTTGTCAGATCATCTTCTCAAATCTGAGGATTTGTTGCTTTGGGAACTTGGAAATGCTTTTACAAGTTCTGCAGAGATTTCTTTTTCTTTTTTTTTTTTAGCAAAAACTGATGAGTAGGTGAGCAGGACAGTAATTGGCAGGTGTTTTAATCATACTTACCAATACATTCTTTATGGTCTTTTTCAAATGAGAAAATGGTAAATATGTTCTGGCTCCTGTTTATCCAGTGAGACTTTTCTTTTCTGTGTCTTTGTAAACTGACAGTTGCAGACATCGCCTTGGACTTGGGATATTGTGACGATATTATAGCACAATTTAGCTTTTTACTTTTGGAGATTAAACAATCAATTAAAAGAATAGATGAATAAATGAGAATTACACTCTCACAGGGGAGTTCATATCAGGGGATATTTTAGATAAAGATAAGCAGTGAAATCAAACATCCAATTCTGGTGTGGATGGAGCCTGAAATATGGAAAAGGCTGATTCTCTCTTGGGGAACGAGGACAATTGCGTCTTCTCTTTGGGTTGCACATGCTCCTCTGTGGGGGCTTGAATCAGACGGAGACTAGCCGCAGATAATGAGCTGTCTTTAATCATAGACAGTGCTTTGAGATGCTTTGCATCGCATTTGCAAGGCAGAGAAAGAGGGGGATCTAATTACTGTACTACAGAAAAATCACACAGCTTCCTGTCCATCGGAAATGATGCTGAGTCCTAACCAACCTTGACAGGAAGTGACACCAAAGACTGTCTCTGTTCTGAACACAGCAAAACAAAAGAAAAGTAAAAGACAACAAAACTGAGGACGTGCATGATTGGACCATGTGGATTAATGGATTAATGAATCCTCTTCTATTTGCGAGTGTAGGCAGAGTGATTTTTAACTATGTACGCTGATAAGATACAATACACTGCTTACAGTTGACAGCAAATAGCATATACTTTATTGATGTTTTAAAAATGCATTTCTTGACAGCTTTGCATGAACATTTCCAATGCATATCAATGCTACGCCCCTTCTTGCTGACAGAGTAAAGATGAAACAGTGTACATCAAAATAGAAAATGCATCAGAATGTGCAGCTCGAGTCGACTCTGACTCAAAACCAGGTTCTGAATGAAATTGACAGGACGGGAATCTTGTCAAAAACCACTCAAACACAGTAAAGAAGCATAAATACATTTCTGGATTGGTGACAAAACAAAGCGCTCGTCCTGTGCTGCCTCAACTGTCTCAAACACTAATTATAAATGACACCTTGGGATGTTTTAAAAAGTCAGACATGACTCATATCATTCCTGCAGAGGTTTTTAAACTCAGTCAGTTAATTAAATCCAAATGTTCATCAGGACACACTCATATGCACATTTGTGAAATATAATAATCTTGATGTAGATCCCAACCTTTTCTTCTTCCATGTACATTCCATTAAACTAAAATAGCTGCCAGAGATAAGTCCTCCAATCCAATCCCTCCACTATTTCATCCTTGTCCATATCCATAAGCGGCAAAAAAAGATTTGTCCCATAACCCTCTGTGATCATTTGCATCTAAAACGATATTCGACATTTGTTATTCCATCAATCAATACCATCTCTCCTATTCTCTGTGTGCATAATCTCGGAGCCTGCATGCAAAACGCTTAACAATAACATGTATGTTATACAAGAAGCCATATATCATCCCTGGACGCATTTACATCCTGTTAACAATTTCTCAGGGCAGATTAGAGGGCGCTGAGACAGCAGCCCAGATCCCATGAGAGGTGGGCTTTGGGAGCTGATAAGGCCAGCCATAGGAAGGCAGGATTAATACATATGACCAGGACACATGGAGGCCCTCTGATTATTCTGGCAGAAAAACGGCCCTATCCCATCGCCCCCCCGTGTGATTAAATACAGCCAGAGTGCGGACAGGGAGGCAAAGGGATGGGGAGATAACCGATTTTATTTATGCAAGCCGGTTAGCCTGGCAGATCACGTCTGAGGATTGTTCACGCTACAGGGGTGAGGGATGGCACCAGGGGAGCTCACCCCTGATCACACACAGGGCTGCTTTAGCTGTCACTACTCCGCCTTGCCTCTTCCCCCTGTAGAATATAGATCAAGCATTCCCAAAATATTTCATGTCAAGGATTTCCTAATAGAAATGTGTATTTCCACAGATCCCCATTTGATTGAGTTTTCTTTCTCTGCTAAGGAAATAAATTGAAGTTTTTCTGCAAAGAATCACTCAAACGACAAACTTTGTCTATGAGGAGAATTAACAGTGGAGAATTTATCGGCAACCTTGCATATTTCATCTTGATATTAAGTGGGTCAGAATTTGACGGATTAATTAATGAAAAGTTAAATCAGTTATTTTATTAATGAAACAACTTAGCTGATGACAGTCAGTAGCAAGTGCAGTCAACTAATCAAATATTGTTGCAGCTCTATTATTTAGGAAACAAAAACATTATTTTACAGTTTAATCAAACCTACTGAGGGACGCTTGGAGGATGCATCCCACTTTTTGAACTTGTTCCCTTTATCTGTCTCTCTTTAGCACCCACACTTTTTTTTATCACCTTTCCCTACTGTGAACCACTGTACATGTACGTACAATATGCACATTCATTTCCCAGTTTAAGAAGTCCAACTATTCAGGCTTCATCCTTGTCAGGAACTTCAGCAAGTTTAACATTTGTGGTTCACATTAGATTCTGTACACATGGCTTTGTGGGAGCGGGGATTACCTAATTAACTTCCTCAAAAACATGTACTCATTATAGATTGAATTCCTTTTGGTAGTTAGAGGGTGCTTAATTAATTAATTGTCTTAATGACCCATTAATGGTGGTGCGCGAGGAATTCTAATGAGCCACCTTAATTAAATATTATCTCACTGTTTAATCAATGCATTTAATTATTCACATGATATTTTCGGTGGAATCAATTTGGTCCTGGGTCGCAGGAGCAAAATGCTGATTGTGTGCTCCCTCACTGATTCATCACTGAATTGGTCGTTTAGGTCAAAATCCTCTTTTAATCATGAGGAAAATAAGCCATTTGGCTCAGATCCATACATTTTTCTGTGAGAGAGTAATTCTGATCATTTTGATATCAATTTTAATTCACCCCAGGTCACACTTTACATCTGTTTGAAAGACATGTTTTAATTAGAGATATGAGATGTTGCAATTATATTGTATGGTCACAGTGTGTTCCAAGCCATTAGGGAAGATGAATGGTAGAATTCCATATATTTTCATATATTAATGGACAATTTACCTGTAATTTTCTCACTGTACAGCATGCGCTGTTATGTTAGTGACATTTTTTTTCTTCTTTTTTTTACCTCTCTCAGACCTTAACACAGCGTGGCTCCATGTTGTAAAATTCCTCTGCTCCTTCACTGACAAGCAGAGGACAAATTGCACATCTGCATGTATATTCAGAACATTATGTAGCTTTTAGGTGGAGACACATCTGTGAAAGAGAATACATTTTGTCTAAACTGGGATTCGTCGCCATGTCATCACTAAGTTTCTCTCCATCTCGAGTCCGTGAACCTCTGCTCTTCCTCTGCCCCCCCCCCCCCCCCCCCTTCTCCTCCAGAGCAAACTGGAAGACCTCTGTCATCATCCTCGTTTTAGCTCAAATTTGGTGGGATCAAAGGTGGCCAGCTGGGCGGGGGCGGGGAGCAGATGGCGGCATGCTCAGGGGGACCAGGCAAAGGCCCTTCAGGTTTTAACACCTCCTCTCCCCTGGGTGCCCGGGTGGGGGGGATCCGGCTCGGGGAACCTACCTGAGCTCAGTGGCACGACCAGCAGGCTTCCACTGCACCACCCCCTGCTTCGTTCACATATGGCGCCAGCCATGGGGGCCTTGAGCTGGGGTTCTGACCTGAGGAAAACAAACTGTTGAAGGGCAGGGGAAGGTAAGCCTCATTCATTAGGACGAGTGCACACGGAAGGAATCTATTTATTAACAAAACCACAAGTGAACTTTGAGCTCAGGGAGTGGGTCATTGTTGTAGTACATACAGTATAATGTTACGATGGTCACAAAGATGACGATTATGTAGGCTATATTATATATATGTGTATTATAAAAAGAAAGACATTCAGTGAAACGGTTTCAAAGGGATTAAGTGACATTTTCCTAGATTTCAGTAGTTGCACCTCTTTACCTCTGCTAACCTGCTGTTGTTGGATCTCTATGGGCCAGGCAATGGCTGGGTACAGAGACTGCAGGTGCTGGGGCAGATTAATCCCTTGCCAAATCAGCTCCGCCTCAGCAATCTCAAAGTTCCAGGAAAGGAGCCTGCTGGGAACGTGAAGTGGTACTTGTGGTCTGGGATTATGACTTTCAGACTTGTTGGCCTTGAGAACACAAATGTAGCCTCTTGAATTGAATTTGCAGAGGGAATAAGTTCTGTGGAGCAGGGGGGGTGGGGGTTTGGATTCATCCACCGACCAGTGTTTTTTTGGGGATAACTATTTTTCCATAAATCCATCTTAAGTAGTCACATTCTCCCTGTGGCTAATAGGATCATGATGGGAATAATCTTTACAAATCTGACAGAAAAAAAAGAATGTCCTGGCCTTCAACTTCTTCCTCTCGGTAAATGAACAATTTCAAGAGTCTTTCCTGTGGGACAAGGGGGGAAAAGACTTACTTTGGCAACGAGACAAAAAAGTGAGAGAAAAACAACATAATTTTCTCAGGAGAAGGTTTGGCTGCCATTACTGAGGCTATATAGGTTACACATTATGTCCGTATTTTAGCTTCAGATGTGAGCCATTAGTCTGCAAGTGAAGAGCAGTGTAGGGAATTAATTGAAAATGAATTTAGAAATAAAAGGGGGATATATGCTCCAGCAGTAAACCCTCATTTTAAAGTTTTCTGGCTGACTGTAAAAACAATTAATATAGATAAGTTTTAGCGTTTTTATAGATTTACAGCAAATACAAGTGACCTATAGCTGGCCAGTGAAGACTCTGGAAAATAGAAATGGCATCCTGTTCATAGTGGATTGAATATGAAATGGTGCCCGATCAGACATTTGCTCCCTATTCTCACCTTGTCAGTCACACCCACGTCTACATAGCCCCACAAAAGCCTCGAACACACACAATATGACCAAGCAAACCTCTTATTGTCATATCAAACTCTGACAGCACTGCGATCCAGGCCTGCTCTATATTTACCCACCTGCTCCAACATACAAACACTATTATTTTTTAGCCATCACAATTTCAGACAACAAAAATGACATCAGAGAGAAATCTATCATTTATTGCAAAATATATATATATATATATATTGTAGACTACTGGCCACACACAGTCACATTTAATGGTGGTAATCATATTTTTTCTTATTTTTCCATCATGTAACAGTTGCAGATATTAGGTTCACGAACTAAAAGTTTCTTCGAGCTCAAAGAAATAGTTAATTAGTCAATTGATGAGTCAATAAATAGAACATAAAGCTTTTAAACGTGATGATTTACAGCTTCTTCCTGTTATACAGTATATCATCTTAATTAGGGCTCCGGGGCTTCGGTTCTGATGATTACAAATCTGAAGATTATTTTCTTGATGAATAGTTTAATCCATGAAATGCAGAAAATGGTCAACATATAGAATACAGAAAATAAAACATTCACAATATTCTCTTCAAATGTCTTATATGGGCCACCCAAACACAAACAGTCCAGAGGAAAACAGAAAATATTGATGTTTGATTATTTTTTTGTTGGTTGATTAATTATTCATTCTGGCATCCTGGTTGTAAACCGAATATCTTTTGGGCTCGAACTAATTTTCAGACAAAGCAAACATTTTCAAGATGTCACCACGTTATCTAGGAAATTGTAACATTAACATGAGCGTTGTAAACTAACACCAACAGACCCGTTAATGATTAATGATCAATTAAAGACGAGAAAGCGCTCAACGCTCATCTGGCTGGTGTTCACAACATTTAATCACTAGTGTCCGACTCAGGAGACAGTGATGGTATCGGTTGTGTTGTAACCTAGATCCCTAACTTAACAAAGAGTCTCATGCTGCTGGGCCCTATTGCATTCTGGGACAAAGGTGCCACCCTGGACCCATCTATCTCACAGGATCACAATGAAAGCTCGGAGTTGATTTAGCTGGCATGTGTGTTTTCCCTCTGTGCCTTTTGTTTGTGTCTATGTGTGTGTGCGCGCGTGTGCGTGTCTGTGTATATCTGTGAGTGTCCCATTGTGGCCAGACACCTGCCCACAGGCTTCTTGTCTGACTGATGAATCAGTGTCTTCAAGATGTCTTTGAAGAAGTCTATTGTATGCCTTTGTTCTACAGTCTTAAGCATCCTGTCCTGTGTCTCCCAGTGCACACTAAAGAGAAAATAAATCCACTGCTGACACTACCACAATGGATGGCTCCGGCCACCGTCCCATCAACCAACTCTACCTCCTCAGAACAGAAGGAGAAAAAGATAATGGATGTTGGATCAGAGAAAAGAGAAATAAAAAGAGGAGTGTATACAGAGTCTGACACCACTATCTCTTCGATCTCCCCATCATTTCTACGAAATAATAAATTAAACAAAAAACAAAAAAACTCCCCCCAAAAACTTTTCTCATTTTTAGTCTGTTTTCTCTTTCTTCACTTCATTTGATTTCTCTCTTATTTGTGATGTCACACCTGCTATCATTCATATGCTGCATGGTCTGTCAGGGCAGATTAGAAGCAGGGGGCTTGTGCCTCGACAGCCATCGTACAGTATCAATATTGTGACGGCTGAGGAGCCGCCTGTCCTCACATCTCCTCCGAGTGCAAAGACAATTGAAAAGAGGAAGCGTCACAAACCTGACACCCGAGTCACTTCAAGGAATCCCTTTCAAGAAGAAATAAAACCTCACCTGACAAAGCAAAGCTAGCCCAGGACAAGAGTAAATAGCATCAAACACCAAGGGTATTTCCACTTTTAACAAAAGGAAATGCACCCGCTGGAATCAATTAAGATTCGGGAGGAGAAATTGATTATATTCTTATAAAGTTTTATTTAGCGGAAGGAATCTTGATTAAGTTGCATGTTTTTTTGTTTTTGTTTTTTCATAAATTAGAAAAGACAAAAGGAATCGTGGTAGGCTCCAAAGAGATGTAGAAAACAGCTGCTATCGTTGAAAAGTTGAGGTGATTTCAATGGCAAACTGTGTCATTAGTGAAATAAGAAGCAGTTACTAAAGGGGCTAATGCACAGTGGTGCATTTTTCAAATCCAGTAACATTAGGCAGAGTCGGCGTGGATTTTTCTGTATGATGTCTGCCACTAAGATTTTTCATAGTTTGACCAAATGTAATAATTTCCTCCCATACAGTACCACTCATTAACCCCAATTACTCTTCCAGGAGGCTATCAAAATTATTCTTTTTTCCCCCCAGTGTTCTAATAACTCCAGCTGCTCTCCTCATCAACCAGTTTAATCTGGGTGAGTTAGACTGGGATGTAAGCCAAATGAAAAAATGTAACATGAGGTTAATCACCCTGCATACATTCCCCAAGTATTGTAATTTGTCCATTTTCTGTCTTTTCTCTTACTTAGTGCACACTCCCACCCTCTTGAGCGTGTCATTAAAAGTTGGCCATTGCTTTCTTGTAGGAGATTAGTGCGGTTTGTGACCCATTGACTTCTGGGAGTTACAGCATAAAACTAAATAGCTCCTATAGCTTTTTTTCTTCTTCTTTTATCCTCACTCTGTGTAACCAGGCAGATTTTAGCCAAATTCCCTGCTCTTCACCACAAGACATTTAATTGACATTTATTGTAGGTCCAGTGTTTACTGTTTTCCCCTGGTAACTCTGACACAGTCTGCAGAGGCTGGTGAGGAAGACACTGTTTGCACTGACCAGTTAAGATCTCTGTAAGAGCAATAAAGGTCCGAGAGAAAATACAAGATGAAACAAATGAAGACGAGACAGAGAAAAAAGAAAAAATACCAAGCAAAATTCAAAAAAAAAAAAAAAAAAATCCCAGGGTGATTACTAGATCAGCATGCCATGGTACAATTACCATCACTTTGAATTTGAAATGGCCATTTAAAGGGCAGTAGAGCATCCTGAAAAATTAAACTGGAGCCTAATTAGCACACTCCAACCTGACAACGGAGCAGCTTTCAGCCTGGCTGAGCAAAGCAGTCAAGCAAGAGGAAGTGAGTGACTGAAGGACTGAAGGACCAAGGAGGCCCTGCTGCTCCTGCTCTGAACCCATCACACACCCGACTGTGAGACACACTTATTCGCAGACACGCATGTGCAAACACACATGCACACGCTCTGCACCGGCATACGCACAAGTTTTTCTTTCTTCCAGACACACCCATCTTCACGGAAACTCTCCTCGTCTACTGCACAACTTGCATCCTCCTCGCATGTATTATTATCTGCGGGTGAATGCGTCACATGAGCAAATGGGTGCTTTATTTTTCTAACAGAATGGCGGCGCTCGAGCTCGTCTCGGATGCCTCTCAGCCTGCTAGCAGAGCAGTGGTTGGGTCAGGCCCGTGACCCCAGGACCCCTCACCGTTAAATTAACTCTGCCCCCAGTTGGGTGTTGTGCCAAATGTCAGGAGCGGCCTCTAATCCTGTCTCGCTGTCTGGTTGGCCACTCAGCACCAGACTACCTTTCCTGTCCAGACCAATCTACCTACATACCAACCTCAGCTCAAACTCTGCTGCTGGCTCTCTCCACGCCAGGGACCACCACCTACTTTCTCCACCGAAAATACATGGTGGAGCAAGTTTTTTTTCTTTTTTTTTCTTTTCTCATAGCACCAACAAAACGATGCAGCAGCAGAGTTTTAGTTTTGAACTGAAACTTTTGACCGTCCAAGTGGGTGAAAAGTGGAATTGCAAAATCCTGCCGGAGGGTTGGAAAAGTGCTGAGGGGAGGTGAAACTAGACACTGTCAAGACAGCTCTGTCTGTCTATGTGTGTGTGCGCGTACGTGTGTGTGTGTGCGTGTGTTTCACCTCTGTCTTTCCTGAGCCCTGGGGTCTTTGCTGAGGTCTGGTCAAAGAGAAGGAGAGCCCCATGGCTAAATCTGTCAAGTAGCACAACAGGTCGACTTTAACTCCCCCTGAAAACTTTCCAAAGTGCAACTGAGTTTGATAGTTAGTTCTTCAACTTGTAACTTTGGAAACACAGTGTGAACTGTTTTAAAATAAGAAAAGAATATGATTAATGAGAAGAATGCCATTCATAGACAGACCAGCATGTGTTGTTGCTGTTACTGTGGTTTACCTTCAGCTGTAATGATTGTGGCTTGAGGACGTGGAGATGATTATTTCCTCAGGGCAGATCAATCCAAACCTGTTCCAGAGACCTGCACGACCTCTCCATACCACCGTCATGCAGCGCCGGCATTGTCTGAAGGCACAGCTAATTTGATTTGAGACAAATGTGGGGCTCAATCACTGCCTATTAGCTTAGATTTAATTAACCCAAATCATGTTATTGTGTTTGATGACAAAGAGGTTTCTCTGCTGGAACCTCATTGTCAGATCATTGTTCTGCTGTCTCATTCAGCTCAGTCAAAGGTTGACAAAGACCGGCTGCCAATGTGGACTATAGAAGGAAACAAAGGTCCTACATTATTGTTAATGGAGGGCGGGTAGTGTATACCTGGACAGAGAGGCTAGTACAAAACCAAGACCAAAGCTGTTTTGTTTTTTTAAGTTCTTGTTCAATGGGAAATTCATTTACATGCAGAATCCTGAATTTAGAGGAAGTGGAAATCTGTGTCAAAATAATAGAATAACAAAAGAAAAGTACTCTTATTTGAAACTGCCTGTATTTACTTCACTTTTCACATTCAGCTTTTCCAGATCCTCGACTTCACGCTCACTAACGGTGCTAAGGAGTAAGACAACACAGATAACATTCAGCCAGTATAACAGGTCCTGTTGGGTTGTCACAAAAGCATCCGATGATTGAAATCAAGTTTCTGTTGCACGTCAAATTAATAGGACGAAAGCCCAACACGTAAAGAATGAAAAGTGCAAATCAATCACCTTCAAACAAAGTGACATAAATACCATTCAATTCCATAAGATCTTATTTTACCTCACTCCTCTCTTAATGCCTTTCTCTCATCTGGAGTGACATGAGATTTTTTCCCTGTGACACGCGCTATAATTGACAAAGCCTGGTTGCACTTTGCCAAAGTGTATTGAGCTGCTGTCTGGTTGAAGAATACAAATTCATTCTGAATCGGAGGTGCTCAACAAAACTGCTGCCAATTATCTGAAGCCCTGTAAATGATAACTCTGTGGCCACTCAAGCATAAAACAAGGAGATGAAGATGAATCTTACTCTTCCCCATCATTTCATCCCATTTAATTGACAAGCTCGCACTCGCTGTTAAATTTAGAAGATTACAAATATGAGCTGAATCTCGAGCACCCAATCCACCCGCTCTAATCACATGCTGAACCAGTCGCAAATTAATCTACATATTTTAATAAGGTGCCAGTAGCAGGGAAGGTGTGTGCAGACATTTAACGGATTATCATCCACCGTCCCCCGAGTTCAGAAATTGAATAAATATCTTTCACAGAAGTACATGGGAACCTCTGCTGATAGCGAGGAGCTTTTCTCTTTCCAACTTGCTCGTATTCTCGTCTCTTTTTTTTCTCTTTTTTTCCCTCTTCACAGGCGAATGTGTGGATAGGCTTTTGGAGGCTTTTGCTTCACTTGTGGTCCATAGTCTTCTCATAGTTATTCTCAGGCCGATTAACAGTCCAAGCACTTATTGGACAGAGAAATTGTAATTTCCCCAGGCCTGTTAATACCAGCAGCTCCTGGGTTTCTTACTTCCAATGTAATCTTAGAAGCCCAGGAATGAATTATGATGGCTTTATCAAGAATTATACCTGCTTTGGAGATGAGGGAACCTTTGAGTATAAAAATGGCTATGTGCAGAACACTACTTTAACTTGTAGTTTTAAAAGTTAATGGGCAAACTAAAAGCTTAGGTTGACTCATGCTCGTGTCGAGCATTTTACAGAAACTAAGCAGAAGCAACAGTCTGATGAAGCTGAATCCACTGATGTGAATCCCTTTTATTTCTCCAGATTTCATTTTTTGGACAAACCCAGGGAGCGGTTTAGACAAACTTTTATTTTTCACAGATTAGCTGTGAGTATAACTTTCAAGTACAAATATGTTGACAAATGCATATTATTATAAGCCTGGAAATATTCTTGCTATTTGTCAACGGATTCCATAAAAAGACCAACTTTCCCCTTGATGTTTTATTATCCTAATTATCTCAGTCTTTTACTATAATACTTTTTGCTCATTAAAAAGGCAAAATGATTTTCCAAGCAGCTTTAGCGGCATTAGTTTTTAGCAGATGATTCTTGAACAGGACTCATAAGGTGTATTTTTACCTGTGGATTAGAACATACTTTGTACATTTCATATTTATTTATGTAAGATCTACAAAAAAAATGGCCATGTTTCTTTGTAAAGAAGTGTTTTAGGGATGAATGATGTCCTGAAAAATCCTATTATTCATTATGGTTTTCAGTTTGAATGGTTATTTCTTCCACTTAAAGAAATATAAAATTGTGACTGGGACTTGTACCAAACAATCATGTCTCCTTACATAATAGAGAATATGATTTTATTGGCGAGTGGCATCTCTCTGGCACCAGGACCAGGGTTCATTTTATATGTAAAAATGCGTCTCTTGCAATTTGAATATTGCACTTGGCCATTTTGCAATAATATTTCAATTAATGGTTCAGCCCTCAATTTGAATGTGGCTGTGTTATCATTACATGTTTTCACTCTGACACACAAACACACAAACATATACTCAAGAGCCATAAAAACAGCAGCCTTGAACCTACAACTTAACCTGCTATTCCCCTCCTTAAAGATACCTATTTTCCTTGAGAAACACTGAAAATTACAAGCTTCCTCATTCGCTTCAAATAAACTGGTGATGGGAGTCCTTAAGTGGCAGTACAAAGAGTTATAAATTGTTTTTTTTTCACCTTTCCACAATGCCAGGAGGAATATAGGCCCATTACACTCTTGAGGGTCACTTTTAGTGTCGGTAGGTAGTGCTTACACAGACTTTACAACGTGTATCATTATAGCTCGCCATATAAGGAAGCAGCTGGGTTGAGAAAGGGAAAGAAAGGGGAGGTCACCAAAGCTGTCAGTTTTAGATGGAAGGGGAGAAGCAAAGATCAGCGCTCAATTATCACCACTTAACTGAGGTGAATCTTCCTTCTTATTCGTGTCACCTGTTTGTGAAATCAGCTTTTTCAACCTGTTGTACAACATACAATAGCCTAATAGCTTTTCTGTCTTTGCTGTCAGCTGGCACTTCTTTTAAAGTTCTCCTTTTGTGAGGAAAATTTCGAACCCCAACTATCGCACAAATATCACTCCTAATCAAACAACGTCTTTATCCTCATTCCTCAATGCTCAATCAGCGATAGACGTGTCTCAGTACCAAGACAAAACGGTGATAAACCACCACCACGACAGTGATTTGTCATTTAGAAGTGATTCGTCTGGTGCTGTCCCATCTCCTGGCTGAGTAAGACATCACATGTCAGCATTGATTGACAGTCCCCAGTTCTGTCAGTTAGCTGCGGGGGAGCTGCAGGGAAGGATAAGGACATCTATCTGTGTACCCCCCTAATGGCAGACTGGGGTCACGTGAAGGTCCCCTCCAACCATGATGATATCTGTATCTAGTAGGCCTGGATTTACTCCTACTATAACACCTGTCTTCTGCTGACCTTTGAACCCTACCTGACCTCTACCACCAGTTTTGATCAGTCTGCACGATCAGTTATGAAATATTGCATGGGGGAAATGGTAAACACGTCTATGAGTGAAACTTCAGAGCATAGGTGAAGGTGTGTTGAGCAAACTCTTCAGAGTCGTTTATGTGGAAATAACTTTACTCTTGTTCCACATTTTAATCACATGTACATTTTTCTGGCATCATCTAATTCTTGCTTAATATTTCAGAGTTTCTCTTTTCTTCTTTTTTGTTATCTTTACTTTCTGCCTGCTGCTGTCATGACAGTGTGTTCACCTGCATGACACCTTGTCCAGTTCACTGTGTATTTGTTGTCAGGTTATTGTAGGAATAATGCTCCTATCAACATTATGAAGCTGCATTAAGATGGACTTCTGGTCTAATGAGATTTATTTTAATAACTTCACAGTTTAAGAAATTTAATAACACCTAGTTACCATCATGAAGGTTGTAATAGTCGTTTCTTTTTCGTGACAGTTTTAGAGTGGTGTTGATTCAATTGTGTGGTCATCCACAGGAGGCTGCAGTTCGTCCTACTGTTGAATGGTTCTCCAATTGTGTCCACACATTTCTATCAGTGATGGTGAATTAACCAACAACTGAGTGTATATAAATCCTCTCATCCACTTCTTTGACATACTGCACACTCACCACCACACCGGATGAATACATACGGTACATTTATTTCAATGGCAGCTATTTTGTTTTCACTGAGGTCATGAGAATAAAGTAATTAACCCTTGGGTTTCTTGTCATCAGTGGACACATATAGCTCAGGATGTGCTCAGTCAGTGTACCTTTTTTAAAATGTACAATGAGACTCAAAAATAACACGCATTCATTTTTTTTTGGGCCATTTGACAAGGAAACATAGAAATAAAATCTCCTTATTCATCTCTTAAATTAGCTGTATGAGGCTATACGAGATGAAGCCAGGACTCCACCAGACTGCACAATGCCATAAGTGTGTTAGCAGATTTAAGTGCCCTTTACTTTTATCTCCAAATCTCCTTATTAAGGTTTTTTTTTTTTCTTTTAAAAAAGCAATTGGAGAATCAGGCATTGCAGGGGGTAGTCGGGGGAGGGGCAACCCCCAGCAGAACTTAACCTTAAAGTACCTTGTTTTTTTTTAATCCCTCAACATATGTAGTCTGGACCTGAGATCTGTGTCACAGTTTATGTGTTTAACTGAATAGCTCCTTTTGTAATGTTATTAGCTCGGCATTACTGTGTTGACTGTTACAGTAGAGAGAGGTGCCCTGCTGGTGCTTGGGTGGGACACTATATGCTGTGCAGACCTACACAAAGCCTGATCTGAGGTTAAGTGACTTTACTAAAGCATTAGAAGATGGAGGGGCTTAGAGACAAACAGGGCAAATGCTTTAACGGTAACACATTTTAATTACAGTATAGGTTTCACTGCACGTCTGTCCCTACAATGTCAGGAAAACCCTCTCTGATGAACTAATGGAGGCGCTGTGTGCATGTGTGTTTTTTGCGGGCATGTGTTGGCATGTTCGGCTGTTGTTTGTTTCTTAAAGGAAGGCCCTCCAAGGTCAACCGGGTTATTTGCTAAACCGACTTCCTCTGTTTCTGTGCCTAGTATCACCGGTAAACAGTCACTACTGAACAACACAGCCTCGTCATGGGATTGTAGGAAATAGTGCTGTTTTAAAGATTATTGGTTTATGAAATAGAGTTTAGAGATTAAAGCATGGCAAAAAAGTGTAAAAGTGTTATTAAAAAATCCATAAATGACCTTGTCTGTGAAAGAAGAGAGAGAGAAAAAATGCAAATAGCAATGGGAAATGACAGAGTGGAACAACGGGACATTTAAAGGAGAAACGAGACAGAGTCGGGGCAGAGGAGGAGGAGGGGGGGTGTTAAGGGTAAGAGAGGCCTCGCTTATTATCTCAATCATTGAGCGGAATAATAGGACAACAAAAAAAGCCTGAGTGTGCCCAAACCTACCAGTCTGCCAGTCGGGTCTGATGTGGTTAAAAAGAGTTTTGGCTAATCGACTAAGCTCTCGCCGTCCCCACCCCAGTGACCCAGAACAGCCATCTTCCTCTCCCTGCGAGACCCCTACAGAGCAAACACTGCAGGGACATTAAACACTCATACACATTTTTAACCATTATCCTAAATGGCAAGGACTGTTCTTTTCTCCTTCCATAAGGTTTGAGCCATTGAATAAACTCAAATGATAATCCATCAATTTATTTCTACTTAGGTTGGTGAATAATGGCGCAATATCAGTCCTGGAAGGAGCATTGGGGAGTACAGATAAGTTCATGAAAAATTGACATCATTTGTTTCAGTAGGGATCTGGATTTTCCTTTTAGATCCTAAATACTGTACGGTCTGCCAGCTACTTCTGCACCTTGCTTGTCCATTATTTTCCTGCTGCCTCATTTCACCCTCCTACTAAACACTCACACATGGCTATGTGGCAGTAACACGGGCAGCGTGCCAGACCCATTGTTGCTGTAAATACTCAAGGGCTATTGTCTCCCCAGAGGAATATCATTTGAATTGTAGCTTTATCTTAACCACCTGTAACATGTGAACTAAGTTTGATCCCTCGAACATTTCCTGTCCCAGAAGAGAACATAAGCCTCTGTGGTGAAAGGAGGGTAAAATCCCCGTGTGTGGATTTCCTTTAATTACAATAACATTTGCAGTTAATTATGTACAAAGTATTTTAACAGCACAGGTTGCCTGACCCACTACGTCATAAATTATTTAAGGACAAGCAACACGGTAGAATAGTAAAACGGGGACTAACGGAACTGGATAAAGTACAATATCATAAAAACGTATTATTTGAGGGTTACTACGCTGACTTATTCAAGTAAAACAACACTTAATTAATTTTTAATTATATTTTTTTAGTACTTTACTTGAGTGTTTCAGTTTTATGCTACATTATACTTGCAGTCCACAACATTTCATTGAGAAATACAGTACAGTTTTTACTTCAGTACATGTCTTTTTCAGCTAAAGTATCTGATTACTTTAGTTTACATATTCTTAGATGATTAACTTTGTTGTAGGGCTGACGGATTCATCTTAGTTTCATCGTCATCGCAATGTAAATCTGCACGATAAACACATCGCAAAAGGTTGCCTGAAATGCGACGAGTAAGTTTTATTTACAGGCGCCATGCCTTCACACCATAGACTGTAAAAAGAATGGACGTAGCGTCCGTGACGTCACCCATTGGTTTGGGGGAGTCTGTTTTGTGCCGCTACTACGGGGGTTTGAACCGCGCCATGTTGGATTCTACTTGCCATATTTGGCGCGGTGCGGCCGTTGGCCGGCCGAGAGCCCGCCCACTGGCCTCGTAACAGCGGTCGCCGGACCTGTCACTCAACGGTTCTGCTCCCTAATTGGCCAGAACTTTAAACCTAATAATAGTAAAACTGTAGGGTTTAAAAAAAATTCACCCCCCTCAGAGTGTGTGCGGGGGTAGAAACTATCGGTTGAGACCAAAAAAATGAAATGTACCAGGCTGTAAATATGTTTTTTTAAGCTGTAAAATCGGCTATTTTAACATGGGGCTCAATTGGAGTTGCTCCCTTCTGGAGCCAGCCCCCAGCGACAGCCGGGGGGATTGCAGCTTTTTGAATGCGGAAGTGAGCTTCACTTCTCAGACCGACAACTGCCCCCTTGCTTCACACTCATACACCTCATACCTGTAACCTAGCTACACCGCTGGACGTGATGTAACAACAACAACGGCGGGCTTCCATCGGCTCCCTCAGATACCGCGCCTGAAACGTGTCCACGCGGCATAGATCATCACATTTGTACTGGCACGACTACTCATGTTTAGCCGACTTATAATGTTTGGACTTTGTTTACAGCTGATATCGCGGCCTAATTTGTTGTAGTCAGCAGTATCTAAAATGACTTTTGCGATTTTAAACGGGATTTAGCTTGTGGCGCTTCTGCTTTTACTGAACCACTATTTTGAATTCAGGACTTCTATTGATTCCGTCATTGAGTATTTTTTACTTGCACTCCTGTGAACATTTTGGCCACTTGTGTCACTATGTAGCAACGTTTTTATGTTTATATTGTGCACAGAGAATATAAAGTTTCATGCGGTTCCACTCTTTGACAATAGGTGTCATTAACACCTGTCGCAATACGCAAACAAAAGGCGAGCAGAGGAAGAAGACGACTGTGTTAAAGGATAATTTCCGTTTTTTACAACCTGGACCTTATTTCTAGCATAAAATAAGATCATTTTACTCACCCAGAAACTTTGGTGTCATTTGGAGTTGTTTTGACGAAATTAGCCCCAGTGGAGCGGCGCGTATATCCGTATAATGCGAGAACACGGGGCACCCAATGCAGCCTCTAAACACATTATCCGCTGCAAAACTCGTTCATTTCGCCAATATTTTGTTATGATACACTAGTGATATTCCCCTCCGAGCCCGTGGTGGCATGTTATCAACATGCTGCGCCTGTAGGTTGACCTACTAACCTCCGACCTGGATGATGTCATCTCCGACCGCTGCCCGGCGCGGCTAACTTGCTACGGCTAATGCTATGGTTCGTTTCTGCGTGTTTCCGACTTGTCAGAACAAAATGAGCAGCTGGATGAAGTTCAGCTTCCACAGGCTTCCTCTCCTCAACCTGGACTCACTAAAGCTCCGGCTAGTTGAGCTAAAAATGGACCCGAATGCCGAAGCAGAATGATTATTATCAGAATGAGCCGGGCAGCGGTCGGAGATGACATCATCCAGGTCGGAGGTTAGTAGTCAACCTACAGGCGCAGCATGTTGATAACATGCCACCACGGGCTCGGAGGGGAATATCACTAGTGTATCATAACAAAATATTGGCGAAATGAACGATTTTTGCGGCGGATAATGTGATATTTAGAGGCTGCATTGGGTGCCCCGTGTTCTCGCATTATACGGATATACGCGCCGCTCCACTGGGGCTAATTTCGTCAAAACAACTCCAAATGACACCAAAGTTTCTGGGTGAGTAAAATGATTGTATTTTATGCTAGAAATAAGGTCCAGGTTGTAAAAAACGGAAATTATCCTTTAACTTGTCTTCTTGCATGTTGTGGAGAAACACTGTAAACCTAACTTTCTTTATGTACTGTAATGAATGTGATACTCCGCATGGCGCCTATAAGTAAAGGATCTGAATATTTCATCCACCACTGGGCTGGTTAAACTGTTAGCTCTTCTTCAAGTGGCTTTAACTTAAAAGGTCTGCTGGGCAGTTTAGAAAACAATAGCCCACTTTTGTCAGATACTCTTCCAATTCCCCACTGGCTTTCTGGAGGAGGGAGCAAGTTGGCGTGCTGACTTCCTGTGTGTGTGAGAGCATGTGTGTGTCTGTGTGTATACGTACGTGTGTGATAGCTGGCGTGGCGATTG
Organism: Trachurus trachurus; assembly: GCF_905171665.1. Lineage (NCBI taxonomy): Eukaryota > Metazoa > Chordata > Actinopteri > Carangiformes > Carangidae > Trachurus > Trachurus trachurus. The sequence continues at coordinate 13,070,929 of NC_139907.1, read as the reverse complement.
TTAATTTACATCCGTTCATTGCCATCCCCTGGTTTTAATTCCGCCATCAGAGCATTAAAGGCGCTGCTGGCAGAGGCCCCATTACTCTGTTACTGGGGGATGTTGGAATGAAACAGTGTTATTATATAAATACCATTGCACTTTTGACTCCAGGAAGCTACTTCCTGAGGTGTAACCCTTAGTCATTCAGGGACCTGATTTACAGTAACTGGCCAGGGGTGGACGTGCTTCTCTAACACTTTATTTCACCCCTCTGCGCTCCTTCCCTCCTCTCTCTCTCCGTCTCCTTCCCACCCTTCACAGACACCCAGGTTTCTCATCTAATTTTAGGACTGGAAATCTCACTCTTTGACATGTCCTGGGGTTGATTTTCACCTCGACCACCGGCACAGCTGTCCATCCATGTGACGTCCAGAGGCGAGATGTTCTGCTTTATTAAAAAGTGTGAATATATATTAAAAAAAATAGGAAAAAAAGGAAGAGGGGGAAAGAGAGTGAGACACGCACACGCAAGGAAGAGAGGTACAATGCCAGGGACTGTTAACATACATCAGTCCAATTTGTACACGCAGAGATGCAGCCTTGTGCAAGCTGGGGCCGAGGTGTGTTTGTTTGAATTATAACTGGCCAGCATGCATGTTCTGTAGCATACAAACCCATAGAAGAAAGGCTGCTGTTGTGGATCCATTCATCTGACAAACTTCTCAGGCAATTTGAGGTAAAAGACAATAACAATTTACATGACAGAGAGAGAGCGAGAGGGGGAGAGAGAGAGAGCGAGAGAGAGAAGGGAGGGAAGAAAAAGATGCAAACTCCACGCCAATCAAACTTGCTTTTGTGTACACCACAGCAGATAAAAAAGAACCTGACTTTGGAATCAAAAGATTAAAACAAAAGCTCCCTTGTCGAGTGTCTGTAATAGCACCAACTCTCTGGCTACTGATTATATAGAAAACAACTGCAATTACATTTCTGGGGCTCACAAGAGAGAGGCGAAGAGGCAAAAGCAGGCCCAGGAGAGATGATTAATATTCTTCTTTTTATTCAGATGCAGCCAGTGTACTGACAGCCACACCGTCTCATTGGTTCCTCTCATCAGCCAAATGCAAAACACAGCCACAAGGAGAGGATAAAAAGGGGAAAAAGCAGAAGAAATAATAAAGTAGCTTTGTTTTTCTGGCATAGAATCTCAAAAAACACATAGGTGTCCCAACTCCTTTTCACGTTCAACGAGCGCGCAACAGCAGCGTTTTAATTTAAATGTGAAAATCCCAGTTCTCTGAATGAGAATGATGCTATTTCCCCCCTAGTGAGTCTTTGGAGAAATCCTCAGCTCCCCTGCGCCTTCGTAACTCCTAATTTATTTCAAGAGTGCGTGTGATTAGAAAAACCCTCCTAAATTACTGTATCGCACAAAACGGTATAATTAAATTAATATTGGATGTAATAATTACTTTGTGGATTCTCATTTTTCATACACACAGCTGCTTTGTTGCCTGAACCATTAGCATTTGTCTGCTGCAATTAACAAAGACTCTAATGAGATTTCTGCGAATGCATGTGTGTGTACGTGAGCGTGACTTTATGGGGCCTTGTTTGACTGTGTGTGTGTGTGTATGTGTGTGAGTGCTTATGCACGCAGATTTGACTGCATAGTGTGGGTCGGCAGGCACACACCTCACACGCACAAATATATAACAGCTCTGCATTTCCTGACACGTTAAAAGGGTTTTGTCACCGCAGGTTTTTTACGAGTATCTTAGGACAGAGTAATTTAGCTTCAATGAGAACATGAACTTTAAGGAAAAGGTGGAAAAGTTCCCACTTTTTAATGACTAAAGGTTGAAGAATCTCTGTGGTGCCAAGAAAGGTACATTACTCTCAATCTCAACTGTAATGTATTCCCCTACTTGTGAAAAATAGCTACATTTGTCTAATGCATGTCATGGAACTGACTTAATTCTGAATGATGATCCTGTCCGCCGATTTCATTCACATTCTCACGCTTACCAAGGACATGAGTCATTTTCTTTTTCAACTTTAATACAATTTCATATTCATGGTTACTTGTACAACGTGTTTAACACTGATGTTTAGGCTTTAATAGCGAAATCCAACTCGAAAGTTTCACATCCTCAACAAATAAATTCCATTACATTAATACCACGGCTAAATATGTCGGTTAGTCAATAAGTGTCACATGCTGTTTGGCAGGTTTGGGACCTGCTCAGCCTCCTTCAGTGGTCCTTGAGATAACCCTGTCTGTTTGAAATGACTACAGTGTGCTTCAGTTGTCTCTGTGTATTCTGACTGGCAGGTGAACCTCTCTTTTCTTCAAACAGGACAACAGTCTCCTTCTCTCTCCCTCTCTCTGTCAGTCTCCCTCTCTTCTTCTGTCTACAACAGACACACTTCTGTGCCAGTACTGTCACTGCGGATGAAAATGTCCCCTAGTTATCTGCCTGTGTAATTGCTGTCTTGTTTGGTTAGGAGATTAGAGGGCTGAAACTCTTTGTGTGGTCTTGCAGATTGAACAAACAGGCACCAGTAGGAACCCCTGTCCAAAAACCACAAGACAGACTCTCGTCTGTGTGACGATAGCGAGCCAGATGGACTGGCGCAGGTGATAACTGTGGAGGTTGGCGCGTTGATGGGCCATGTTAGGATTTGACGATGTAGCCTCATTTGAAAGCCATTCCGCTGCGTGCTATTACATTTCCAGATATGAGAGCTAAATCTTTCCTGCAGAGCGAGGACGAGTATTTAGATAACTGTGCTCATGAATACATGCCCATTACAACTAATGACTTTGATTTCCTTTTTTCCTTTTTTTCCCCCTCCGGTACCAGAACAAATCGTGGCTATAGTTAAATTTGTCAAAACTCTTTTGAGTTTTCTCCTGGCCACAGTTTCTTTAGTGTACTGTATACAATTGCTGCACCTCTCCCAAGTGGTGAAGTCTGGTTTGGTCTTTTGTGTGCTGTCGCTAGTCAGAAGTGACAGGCTATATTTCAGCAGCCTGCACTTTTCCTCCCTGTCTCTGAGGGTGGTATCCCATCAACAGTGCAGCTTCAGCCTCAGCCCCGTACAATGCTACACTCAGGTCCTCACTATTAAGGCAAATTTCCATCCCCAAGCCCGCCAATCTCCTTTGGCCTCCGTGCTTTTATTTCCCCCTTTCTTGCTCCTTTTCGCTTTTTCTTCTCGCTGTCCTCCCAGTCCCTTTTCGTGAAAAGCGAAGGGAATGCCGGGCTCCTCTTGTCACGGTGGTTCCAATCAGCGGGGCAAAGCTCAGGGATCATGTTTGATACTGTCAGATGGCCTGGAAAATTAAAAACCCAATTAAAGTGGCAGTCCAGAGGTCAGCTCTTCTGCATATCAAAAGCTCTCCTCTGGCTATTCTGCACAAATTATATCCATTAACAGCTCACTTTGCTTAGGCTGCAACAGCACAGCACTTAGGGAGTAATAAGTGCTTTCCCCTCTCTCTGTTCCATTTCAAATGTAAACCTCTCAGCCAGAGGAAATAGAGAGGAACAAATCATGACCAAATAATTTTTTAGTTGTTTCTTTCTTTGAGCAAGACACAAAGGTCTGTCTCGGGTTGGCTGTATTATTAATGTGGCGGTCGAAAGAAAAATACAACCAGGAGTTTATTTTTAGATATGTTGCCACCTAACTCCCTTTCTCCTCGTTCTCCTTTGTCCACACATGACATGCTACATTTCTGCTCGTATTTATCTTTCGCTTTTGAGAAATAGCCACCAAGCGGGCCTCCCATTTCTCTTTCACTTTTCTCTATCTCTAGCTTCTTCTTTTGTGTTCCCTGTTTTACCCACGATTCATTAATTCCTGTACAGTGGTAGGGAAAGGACAGAGAGAAATGGCCAACCAAGCTTAATGGCATGCGTCTCGGGCCAGGCCATTAATATTCAGCTTAATGTTTCTGATAACAGGGCTGGGGGCCATGAGGAGCCGCTGGCCCAGACAGCCTTATTAAGCAGCTGGAGTGGAATGATGCTCGCTCACGTTGGGGATCAAATGCAAGAGTAAACACATATGCACGCGCACACACACAAACACACACACACACACATACACGCACACCCACTCACAGTCAAGACAGTCGTCTTCGGGACTTCAGACAGCATCAGGATCTTCCCACTAAATCGCTCCCTCCATCCGCCCTCTCTTTATCTGTGTGTCAGTGGCAGCCTCAAAGGTTCGCTTAGCTGCTGTAGCCGTATGTAAATGTATCAAACAGTGTGTTGATGCGCTGGTTCATTGTCATAGGTTGGTCATCTTATTAAATGTTTAATGTTCCCACAAATGAACATAGCCTTGACATTTGTCTTTTTTTTTTAATCCCAGGTTTTCTTTCTCCCCTTCCCCTTCCTCTCTCTTCAACGAGCCACAAGTTCTCTGCATTGGGTCTTTTAGCTCCATCTCATTTACATTTAATGACATGATAATACACATTAGTAGACTATTTCAAATAATTACAGCCTTTCAATCGCTTTTTACCCTCACCTCTCTCCCCCAAATGTTCCTCTACATCCTACAAGCTCTGTTCTTTTTTTCCCCCTTCTACTTCTAAACTTTCATATTTCTAATGGCAATAATAGAAAATGCTTTTCCTCAGAAACAATGTATAATAATATGTCACGGGGACGGGAAAAAGAAAAAAAGAGTGAGCAATTTCCGAAGCAGTGCAGGGCGGGGGGTGAATAGGACATTAGGCTCTTTTCTCTGGTAGTGGTGGTGGGTATTATTTCTTTCCTGTCATGCTGACGAGGTGTAACGTTGAAGCTAACAGTAGGTGAGCATGCAGGAAGGTGACAGCTCTGCTGTTAGGCCAGCCACGGCCCAATGCTGAATAAGAAGTGCTGCAATTCTCCCTTAAGCTGAAAGAATCCATTGAGTAAACAGGCCGATAATTGACTTTATTATGTTCTCTCATACTTACCTCACTTCACTACTTCACCGCCGCACTTAATTCTGTTGCAAAGTACGAGGGAAGTCCAACGCACTGGGAACAATTGGGGAGAAAGAGATAAAGGAGCTGACAGATGCATGGGAGCGCATGTTGACTGACAGGTGCAAAATCATCATTATTCAACTGATTTTTATGACCAATCAAAAGAAGAGCACATAGAAGAATGGTGGATGATAAAATCTACTCAAAACCGAGAGAATAACAGTGGTTTATTATAGCTTTGGTTTTATTTTTACAGTTTTGACCATCAATTTCCATCCTATTATAATACCATTAAGTTCTTCACCGTAATTACTGGGGTCTGGTTACATAGCAACTTCACCTAAACAAAGTATGATGGTCCAAGAAGCTAGTGGTCAGATGGTCAGACAAGCTATAAACACACTAACCGTTTAGCCAGATTGTCTAAACCACTTTATTTGGAGGGAAAACTATTTTTTGCTAAAGGATGATGATTGTGTTTTTTTATTTTAGCATAAAGCCAGAAATATCACAGTTCTTCACTCCAGCACTCCAACAGTCCATTTGATGTATTTTTTTCCCCTTCCCGTTTTCCCGGATCCACTTTTGGGCCTTATCCGTTTAAAAAAATATAATTGTGAAACAGTGTTGGCACCCAGGGGACCCTCTTTAGTCCTTTTAAATGGCCTCAACTTCTCTCACAGATGTGGAACCCAGCAGAGTGATCATTGGTCCTAATGTCTGTGAAAAGCTGTTGGACCTTCCTGTTCCAATCCTACACCTTGTTTAACTGCTGACAACAGACATTATGGGCTGAGCCAGAACCCATTTGAATGTAGGCAAAGGTGTGAACAATGACTCATACTGAAGCTGTATTACTTCCTCTACTGCTCCAGAGTTGGTGCTTCGTACCGGTGTCCTCATCATACTTAGTATCTACAGTACAGGTGGTTTCAGGTGACTTTATTTTTGTTTTGCATATTTTGTCCTCATTTCTGAGGCGGCTGCCTGGTTCGCCTGGTAAAGCCTTTGCCACACAAACTTAATCCCCGATGAAGCGGCCATCGGTTTGTGTCCAACTCACGGCCCTTTGCTGCATGTCATCCCCCCTCCAACTTTCCTGTCTCTTTCTCACTGTGTGATGTATTTTGGGACATTTTTGCCTTTATTTAGATAGCACAATGTCACTTCTGTCTGAGCTGAAACAAGTGAATAATTCAACAACGCTATGTGGTAACAATGGCAGAAAGTTCACAACCCAGCTCAGCTGCAGAGTCTGAGCAATTTAAAACACCCTTTTGGAAGCACTTCAGTTTTTTTGTCAGGAGATGGCAACATTAAGGAACCTGGAGATAAAGTTGTGTGTAAGCTCTATAAGCTGGAGCATGCCTAGCCTGCCGTCCTAGCAACCTCAGGGCACATCTGGAAAAAATCTGGCACCTGCACAAATAGTTGTGCCTCTCGCTGTAGTGGTTTGCTCTCTTACCGACTTAACGCTTGAAAATAGATATTCAAATTCTTTGAACCTGTGTGTTCTTGTAGAGGGAATCAAACTATAACAGTGCTATATTCAACAAGTAAAGGACTTTTAAAATATGAAAGCCAAATAAAGGAGAATGAAAGCCTGACATATTCTCTTTTATCTAGCTCAATGTGAACATTGTATTATTAGCATATGACAAACAGACAGCGTTATCTTTCCGTTAGCACATTCTTGTTTATGAATATATCTCCATGTGTGGGTCTCGTTGTGCATATGTGTGTGCGTGCGCATCGTTGTGCTAATGTGTACTTGGGCAGGGATGAAGGGACTTGTAAATGAAATCAAGGTTTCTATAGTCTCTCTATTTTTTCTCCATAATATTGTATGAAAGAATTAGCCATGTGGAAGAGTAAGCAGAGCTCCCTTGTGGTGCCTGTATGAATCTATTCCTCGCAGTTGCACTGTACTGGTCAAACAAATTAAATTACTACACCAGTATGTAAGTAATTTTATGTAAATTATGGTGTTAATGTTCTGCGTCGTGCTGTTGATGATGGGCTGGTGTGTTCCTCCTCTGGTGGCTCTCGTCTGTGGGCCTAGCAATCACCGGCTGGAAATGAACATGTACATTTGCCAAGAACAGTCGACAGTCTGCCCTAATTTTCTTTTTTTTTTTTTCTTTTTTTTTCTCCGTCTCTACTGTCTGTACATTCAAAGGGATTTAACATATCTTAGTGTGCTTCAGGCTAGAACAGTAGTAGGACTTTGTAGGAACAGTGGAGAGGGTGGTTAAGATGCACGGGCCTATTGCTGTCACTGTAGATATATCTACATTTGGGAATTGTTTTGGCCAAGAGGAACATTTGTGTGGACACTCATAGAAATATATCATCCATTTTACTGTGGATTTTAATGGACAATGAATATTATGTATGATGCATTATAATGTAAAGCAATACATCTTAATTTCACATGTTTCTGAGGCGTTGTTTCAAACCAGGAATGTGGCAATTACAAAACACCTTGATGGAGTTAGAGACTCAGGTGTACCTGTGCACACATCAACCTCCATACCCGTTCTCCTTCACCAAAAGTCTCTGCTTGCCTCCCCCCTCCCTCCCTCCCTCCCTCCTTCCTTCACATCGCCTCCTCGGGCTGCTACAATTTATTCAGCGAGGGAGGAGTGCAGGATTTACACTGGATTTTTGTTTCAGCCATCTATGGAATTAAGAAGTGTATCCTTGCATTTCATTAAATCCTGCCTAATGAGATGACTGTCTCTCCCCAAAGAGCAGATGATAAAGTACCCTATGCCATGGTGCATAAATTAGTATGGTGAGGTTAAATGCTGGAACTGACTCATGTTTCACAAGAGGACCCTATCCAGCAGTTAAATCAACTCATGTAACTGCTGCCAACTGCCGACTGGATTCGCCTGCCTTCTTAGAGCTTGCATCCAAACTAATGGATCATTTGTTGGATCCTAATGAAATCAAAATGCAGAAAAAGGATGACGATAGTCAAAAGTTTCGTCTTTGTCTGTGGGCTTATTGCAAATACATGGCTGCAATAGCTCCATTTCATATGTAATAAGTGATAATAAACAAGCATGAATGGCGATCCAAGGAAGAAGTAGCCTATGCGTGAAGTCCATTTACTTGAGTATTGCACTTGTATATTTAAAAAAAAAAACAGGTAAAACAAGTTCCACTTATAGAATAGTAAATGCATCAGTGTTTCAATACAATATATGTATTATTACTACTAATAATCTTCTACACAGGGCTTAAAGTCATGTTTGATATTTATGTTTTACTTGAGTAAAGGATCTCGCCCACCCTCCACTGTAGATTATTACAGTATATATAATGAATTATTGGGTTATTATTTCCCATGCATAAACTGTAAGCAGCATCATGTTGTAGCTGGTGAAGGTGGTGCCACTGTAGTAACAACTTTATATTACGTTGGATAATGATCAGCTTTGGGTTTTGCCTTGCTGTGTTTTTGTGAGTCTGAAAATGGGAAAAAAATCAAAGCTGCGACGCTTCTTGTTATGTTGAACTTTTTTTTTCTCCACCCAAACACCACTTTTGCTTTTCTTCAGCTGCTTTACATTATTTCCAGAATTAGTTGCAGTTCTATTGCTCGCATTTGTCATTGTTGCGTCCCCTCTGCTGTTTCTGTGACTGTGGGTTTGAAGATGCACAATGAGTGGTGTTAATCAGTTTGATACATATTTCAGACAAAATCATATTACTGTAATGAGGCGCCCCACATGGCTCATGCACTTTGAGGGAGGCATTTCCGATGTATTAGTATAATTACCAGGGATGAGAAAACTAACCAAATTTCCTTTCATGAGTTCATCTGAGCTGCCGTTCCACCACACACACACACACATGCACACACAGAGAGAGAAGAGGGAGAAATTGAGTGAGAAAGAGAAACCATCGAGAACTCAAGAGTGGGGTTTCTGTCCGATTTGATCATCACTTCTAATTGGAAGGTAATTTTCATAAAGCCTTTCAAACAGCTGACAGCTTCTGTCCTACATATCTGTCTGTCTCTACGTCTCTCCCACCATATTCTTCCTTGTTTTAAAAGACGCCCTCGGCAGAAGGGGAGCGAGTGGTGGGGATGCTGTGAGTTTGCTTATATTTCAGGTATTTTAAGCTTTTGGGTCCACATGGGTGTAATGGACTTATTCTCAAGCAGTTCTTGTCTCTCTAATTAGTGGTCCCCCCTCGAGCCGTAACAAGGGCACTGACGAGAGAGGCTTTTTCCCAATGATAATGTGAATGGATACCTGCAGGGGGAGATTTCTGCACTGTTCCTCATCCTGTCAGCCACTCTGGGTAACACTGGGGCTTAATGAACCTGAAAACAAGACACTGTGTGTGGTGAGGGGACTGTGTGTGTGTGTATGTGTGTTCACGTTAATCCAGATGGGTACTGTACAGTAGCTCAGAGCTGGCTGTGGTATATTTAAAAAAAGAAAAAAATACAGTGCATCTCTGGTGGAAGAACAGGCAGCATGTGTTATCATGAAGTCAATTATTTGTCTCTGTGTTTTGGATTTCATAGCGTTCGTCACCTGTAAAGGTGAAACAGGCGTCGGCGCCTCGCCACATTCACAGAGACACAGTTTACCTTGTGTGAAAGCACAAGAATCTGAGTGGAACTGCACGTGTGTCCCCCCCCCCCCCCCCCCCCCCCACCCCTCTCGCCCCCCGCCGCTGGAGCACAAGAGCTGCTGAACATGTAATGTGATATGTATGTGCCGCCCGCGAGATGGTTTGACTGATAAGTTGACACCGCGGAGATGCATATCTGGGATGCATGCAATGTCACAAATGTCATGTGTGATCGATCGAACGGCGCGCTGTCTGAGTGAGAGGTCATTGCTCTCCATATACAGCCGGGAGGGGGGAAACGGGACAGAACGCCTGGTCAGCACATGGTCACATTTTGGACGCACCATGCCTCCACTCCCCTCCCCTCCTGAGTGGGTAATGAGCTGTTGTTGGTGGAGCACACGTCACTCCATGTGACATTAGACTCAGTCCGTGCTGCCAGAGCCTCACCCCCCCCTGTGCTTTATCTCGGACACTGGGCCCTTCCAATGAGGAGCTGCAACTACCTTTTCAAGCTTGCTGACATTGAATGATGTGTTTGTTTATTATGGCGGATAGGTGTCATGTCAGACATGCATTAAGTCCTTGCAAAGTGAGCTGTGCAATTTTTTTTTTCTCTCTCTCTCTTGTAATAGTGCTGTGGACCAAAGCAGGAAAGCACTTGCTTGAGGAGAGAGCGATGGGAGGAAAGTCTATGACAGACTAAACAAAGTGAGAAAACGGGATGGAATAAAGGATGAGCAGGAGAGAAACATGGACAGGTTGTGTGTGAGGAAGGGAGAAAGACAAAGAGACAGAGAGAGGGAAAGACTGAGAGACAGAGATGGAGGAAGGGAGCCACAGATGTGGCGGGGCCTCGGGCGATACAAGTCATTATGGTGTAAACTGCTCCAGTGGTGATGTTGTAGGGAGAGCAGAGAGGTCACCGGCTCGTGGTGTGTCAAGCAATACATGCACACATACACATAAGCAGGCGCAACACACACGCACAGAGGAAATTGAGAGAACATCTGGATATGTGCCACCTGCCTGGAGGAAGTCATCTAGTTTACACGCAGTACAGGAGGGGGGTTTGTCCCTTCCTGGATGTGCAACCTTCATGCTAGCCTGCACCACTGGGAGAGGATGGAGGATGAAGTGGAGAGTGAAGAGCGTGCAAACCAAATGACACACTTTACACGGATTAAGTGTTAAAGTAAACACGGATATCGTGAGTTAGGACAGGAAACGGGGAGAAATGCACACCGCCGTCTCCTCTGCGAACCCCTATCATGTCACCACAGTTGCGTACTCCGCTCAGCAGCGAGGCGCTGGTCCAAGGTGAGGCATGGATGCTTACTGACAGGGGCTATAACCATTGCAAACCAATTCAGAGGCATTAAATTGAGGAAATAAAAAAAGATTTTCAAATTTAACAGAAGAGATTTAAGTTGGAATATGAGGGACTTTTGACGTCTCTATATACTTGAGCCTGAAAGAAAGAAAGAAAGTCAGCGAGAAAGAGGGGAAGAAAGACATGAGCCACAAAATTCAGCGCTAAGTATTGACCATCTGGCTCTAGCCCAAGCTAGCGTGCCACAAAACAATTGCATTCATTAGGTTAATTTATCATGGTGGTAAGCTCAATTTACTTTTGCTTGTGCGAGCGTGGCTCATTAAGATTCAGTCTGCCGTTTCCTCAGGCCGTCTTGTGATCATTCACACAGGGTTCACGCGTTTTGGACCAGATAGGAAGCACTCCAGGGTTATCTGCCAGACCTAAACTGTTTAAATAAAGGCAGCAAAAGAAGAGGTGGAGAGAGGGATTACGGTGGCAAATGAGAGAATGAGAAAGGGATGGAGGGGGCGGAGGTGGTGGTGGTGGTGGGGGGTGTCAGCGGAGGAGTGATCTGAAGAAGAATGCCGTTGAAGAGAAGTGGGGGAGAAAGAAAAGGGCTCGGCTCTCTCAGTTGACAGAATGGATGTCGCGGGGCCGCGGTGGAAGAGGAATGGAGAAAGAGCAAGGGAAGGGAGGCACGTGACTAAATGTATTCTGATAACTGAACAGCAGATGTCTCGCATGGAGCTCCTTTGTTGCCTGAACAGCAGGACCCTGCACTTCAGTGGGCTCACTTCACACCGCATTCATTTGCCTGCCAGCTGCCAATTTAGGGTAGAGAGAGTGAAAAAGAAGGAGAAAGAGAGGGAGAGAGAGAGAGCGAGGGAGAGAGAGAGAGAGGCTCACACCAGTCCGTCCCTCCCCTCCCTCCCTCGGCATGTCTTGCAGAGAGGCTGCCATTCCCGTTCCCTCTTCCCCCGGTGGCCTGTACAATTAGTGATCTGCATAACCACCCACACCTCCACGCACGGCTCTCACAGAGCAGAGGGGGAGCTGCTGCCTTTGTCTTTTGGCTGCTGTACAATGAGTCGCTTTGGACTTGGCTGGAAGCCAGGAGCCGTGGCACAAAACCGCATGTTCTTGATGGATGACGAATACTCCCGGAGTCTTGTTTCCTCGCGCAGGCTGATTTTGGCGGGTCAGAGATGAGATGAACTGCCGCAGCGGCCGTCAACAGCCCCCACCACCACACCTCCTCTTTTTTTTTGTTAAAAACACCTCTCAAACTGTGGAAAGGGAGAAGTTTTCTTAATTGTGAACTCTTATTATTCTCCAAGGTACCTTTTGATCAATAGAAGCACGCTCTCATTAAGCCCACAAAGCCCACAGTTCATTAACGCCTGGGTGAAAACAAATTCACACCCCTCTGCTAAGTGATGCGGGCCGAGGAGACGGCAATCGAAGCTGCCTGTGTGAGGCAAGACTCAGGTGACTGGTACCACAGCTTCACAGCTCACCTGATGCTTGTGACCTCGCCGAGAACCAAATCACATCTCACTTTGTGCCGCACTTCCTAGAGAGGGGAAAGAAGAGTGCGAAGTTCACATTAAGTTAATACAATTGGCTTGGATCTTATTTCTTATGTAATATAAGAGGTGAGCTGGAGGGAAAACGGTTTTATTTTCTACAAACTCCCCCCGTCGCCTTCTCCCCCAACACACAGCAGCGACGTCATAAACTTCTGCTCTGTTTGACTTTCACCATGTTATTATCTTAATTGTAAAGTCCATCCAGTGATGTGGGTGCGATGGGAGCTTTGTAGGGATTGCTAACCCCATTATTAAGGCTTGCGTGGTGCGTCGTGTGCCAGATAATACATGTATTGATCGACGACCACCAGCTCATCTAAATTGTGCTCACTTGTTACAGTACAAAAGGCAGCAAGAGCAGATCCCTCTCACCGCCCTCCCCAATGTCAATTCACAGGACGAGCTACGGAGCAAGCATTATCCCCACTTCCTGAGTTGGAGGGGGCGGCGGTGCGGGCGGGTTGGTGGTGGGGTGATAAAAACTTTTTGATTAAGGAGAGGGAATGTTCTATTTCATTCTGATTTGGGAAGCAGGAGAAAGAGCGGAGGATTAATCTTAAGGCCGTCGTTTTACTGCCTATCCCCACTCCTGTCTCAGAGCTGAAGAAGCGCGAGTGAATAATGGGGTGTCCATCAGCCGTGGGCTCAAGCCCAGATTGGGATTTTCTCTGGGGATAATACAAAGCAGGGCGACAATTGATGATTCATAATGTACAGTTTTAGCCCGGCGATAGCGCCAGCTATTGTGCCGGGGTTGGCATTAGTATTACAGTATCTCCCAATGAGGTGTTCCAGCCTGACAGCAATCTTTGGAAATATTCTTCTGCTGAGGATGGGAGAACCAAGAGTTTATAAATATGGATATAGGGAATCATATATTCTGTAATTCAGATATGTGACAAATCGCACTTTTAAGTCGTCTGAAGAAAACCTCCTCATTCAGTCGTACATGCACAGTGTAATATTTAAGAATCCCTTGAAAGGAAGGGAGGATCCAGCTATGGCAGGAACCAGCGAGGAATAATGGCGCCTTGTTATGTTCACTTACTCGACTCCCCCATTTTGTACACAGCAGCTTTACACTGTGAACCGAGAACAATCCTGCTAACAAAGTTGTCTGGCTCTCCAGTCATGTGAGCAGCACCTGTCGTGTCAGGGAGCGGAGGCTGAGACGGCGCTGGGGATCCATGGAGGGGACGCTATCCATCAGTGGTTCAATTTGATATTTAATTTAGACTTTTATGAGCCTTAAAGGATGGGCCATGTCATTTTTCTCTCCCAGGCTCTCTCTATAGGGATGGAGGATAAATTCCTTCCATCCATGCAGCAGCCTAACCAGGGCTGCCTCAGATTTATAACTGTATATGGTATTGGCAACGTTGGTGGCGGACGATCACTGGCCCACATACAAGGCGTAGCACACCGATGTCTGACCGGGGTCATACCTGCTCTAACTTGGACAAAAGTCTGCAAAAGAATGCATTTGGTTCATTGCAGATTTTCGAAGCCGCCATAAAAGTTGACCATGGACATTATTCCTTTGGCATTATATTAGGAAGAGAGATCTGTTAGGATGATGTCATATCTGGCGTCTTTAAAAGAACCGATTTCTCATTTAAAAGCAGCAGAACAAAATCAATTAATTTAGCATTAATCAGCAGAGTTGGTGATATTATGCATACATGTTTTTTATTTCCATGAGTTATGGGTTGGGTAAAATAGGCGATATTCTGAGAGGGTAATTTTAAGGAGCAGCAACGAGTTTTATAAACTAATCCTCTCCTAATGGTCTGTTTTAACGTAATTTATAGCTTCATTCATTACCTCTTTTGTATTGGTAATTATTTCTAAAATACCAAAGAGCCATCTTTTCTTTCCTGGTTCTTCTCAGGCTCTGATTTATCACCCCAGCTCTGGCCTGATGCTGTCTTCCCAAGGTGTGACATTTCAAAATATTTATAGCTCTGGCACATTAAAGGCCTTCCTTTGAAGGTGACCGACCGCTCTTCCACACCAGTGTAATTAATGGAATCTCGGCTTGTTCTCCTTGTGTTATTTATCCACCGCATTCTGTAGAAACACTATGGAAAACAGCAAGGTGTTGGCTCAGCTACCTCAGCTCATAAACAGACATTTTATACCCATGGATCCCACGATGCATTGCAGTGGGCACGACTGGGAGACCATTCCACGTCAAAGACCCAAAAGTTTAATATTTTATTGATTAGATCTAAACCTTCTGTCCAAAGTGGCAATTAAAATTCAATTAAACTGACTGAAAGCATCATATTAAATTTCATCTCTTTATGAGCTCCGAGATAATGCTGGAGGACAAGACTTGACTATAATCACACCCTTTTTAGATTATATTATCCTGTTCATTCACTATAAAAGTGACACTTTTAGGTATACTTTCAATATTTCTTAACTATAACCTTCTAATGAACACATTTTATAGCCATTAAATCAACTATTATTGGGCATTGTAATAAAGAGAGATGGCTGCTTTTTGTTCAGCTACACATTAGAGAAGAATGAGTTGCGCCCAATTTTTTTTTTTACACAGGTAAATGAATGTTAACCAGCCAGTGAAACAAAACAAATGGATTTTAGCACATTTAAAAAAAACTTCCATAATGCTCATTAGCATTACTTACCATAGTGATAAAATATTTTAGTATTTCAATATTGTGCAGCTAGTAAGGTGGGTGCACACAACACACATCATTACTACAAACACTGTGCTTTGTTTTAAGCCTAAGTTTAGTTATGTTTACCATCTTATTGCAGTGTGTTATTATGCTAACATTTGCTAATTTGCACACATAACAAGGGGTAGCTGAGGTTGACGAGAATAACATTGCTGAAGCATGAGCCAGAACATCAGAAAAAATTAAATTCAGACCTCATGGTGATGCTGGACAGGTAGCCAGAGGAACACCGTCCTAATGTCCGTCCATTTGTTGTAAAGAAATCTCACTCTGTAAACTGTGTGCTGTGTCATATCTGTACAAAAATCCCTCTGGGAGTAAGAGCATTGATGTTGGTTACATGTGTGGCTGGGAATTCATAGTAGTTCAAATATTGCTCCGAAAAGAGGTGAACCTGGTTGTGGCGCTAAAGGACACACAGTATGGTTTATCCTTCAGGGAACATTCACGTTCACATCTCTAACCTTAACAACAACATTTTCAGTTAGCTTCCCTTTTTTCTATTTCTTTCCCCTGTGGGCTCATCAAAGGTTAAAGGTCAGGGCTAAGTCACAGCAAGGCCATTGATCCCGCAGCATCCACTGCAGTAAGCTGGCTATTTAGATGTACACACAGAGAGCAGTGTGGGAGACTTGAGAGAGGTAGTTGTTATTACTGAGTGCCTTTTCTGTTTCCCCAAGACTGTTTGCTCTGTGTGATTATTCTCTCCAGCTCCCCGAGCATCCTGGCTCCTGCCTCTGTGATAAAGATATTCATTTACCTGATATGAAAATCTTGTTCATGCCGATCCCAAATGACTCCAGATAGAGGAGGGAAAGAAAAAAGCGGGGAGGTGAAGGGGCATATAGGAGGTGTATGGATGAGAGTACATGAGGGGAAGGGGAGAAAGAGAGAGTGGCTGGAAAGAATGACATGAAATATTAATACGGTCTGAGCCGATGTGACATCCTAAAGTTTGCATGATAACAGAACACGGCTTTGTATCAAATGCGAATCCCGGATTTTTTATTGATTTCTGGAGCAACCAAGGACTTACAAGTCAGTTAAAGTGCAAAGAACACATTTCCCATAGGTTTGAATGTGTTTGTTTGTGATTTTGGTAAATGAATGAATGAATGGAGGCTGTGCATATGGTGCGCACAAGCTCATATTATAGGTGTGAAAGTGTGTTGCTCTTTTTGTTGTTGTTTTTTTTTGTCTACTTGACTCTGGCGAGGAGTATCCCACAGTACACACATCCTCCCTCAACTGCTAATGATGAGATTCATATCATTTTAACTGCTTCTGAATGAGGAGGCTTCGCACACAGCGCTGGCATTCGTCCACTAACTCTTCTACAGGGATGAAGCAGAGAGAGACAGATATTATGGGAGAGAATGAAAAAAAGAAAAAAAAAACTCAATGTGTCCTCTCGAATGCATCCTCGTGGTTAAAAGGGTAAAATGAGATGCAGGGGTACGATAGTCACTCCCCCTCATCATGTAGCCAGCCCATCTTCTCTTCCTTTATTTTGTTTGAGTATATATGGCTCACTCATCTCAGGTTTTATTGTCTCTATCTCGGGAAGCGCTGCCTTCCCTCCTATAACACGGTCACCATGCGCGGCACATCAGGCAAGTTCTTGATTCTGTACTCAGTAATTTAAAGCCTTTATGGAATTGCAATTTCAGGGCTCAGTGCTTGTTTTTCTAAAATGTACTCAAGGAATTAGCTACTCCAGCCACAAATCAGTTGAATTTATGCACAGTTGTAATACACTTTATGGGCTCATGGTACATTGCTTCAAAAACAGCAGATGTGAAATTATGATAAATATAATGAGGGTTTTTTTCTCCTTTCTGCTCCTTCACTCTCTCTCTCTCTCCCGCTCTCGTCTGTGTGAGAGAAGGATGTGAAGCGTGTTTACTTACCCCATACAATACATTTAATGTCTTAGTAAGGGCCGCCAACAAAACCTGATTAATGTCCTCATCTCTTTTATTAAAGATAAGAGTGGCACTGCAGTCAGGAGATAGAGAACGTGCCATAAATCACAGGCAAAATGAGCAGTCAAATAATCACTCATCAGAAATGAAATCTACATACATTAACACTTGCAGACATTCTGCTGTGAATATAAACACAGGGCTACGGGCGATGAAGCCGGCACCATTTATCCACATACGCGTGCTTAGGGGGAGGTAAAGGTGTCTGGAGAGAGGGTGAGCTCTCAGCTGGTGATGATGTTTAAGGGGGTCCTATCCTGCTAAGCTGCAGTCCACCAGACTAACCATGTGTCCAGGGAAGCAGACACACAATCATTAAGGGCAATGGATGAGTTGGATGGCGGAGGCAATTAAGCATCACCCTGAATAGGACATAATGTTGATCCATCCCTGTGATTAATCAAGGCATGCATTAGACAGTGATGGGCGACCCTGCGCCTTTGTGACAAAATGATTCTTCATCCCGTGTTTGGGGATTGGGATCCTGAGGTCCCTAATGCGCCTTAGAGGCGCCCCAATGAAACCCTGTCATTTATTCTGCTTCTGTCCCTGACAGCTATCAACCTGTCTTCTGCCAGCCCAGGAACATTATCTGAACTCCCAAGGCGGTTAGCGACAGGGACTAAGCTTATGAGTGGTGGTAGCAGACAGGCAGATATGTAAAGCAACCATAATGCTACCTTCCTTTTGTACTCTCTGCAGCCCATGCAGGTACGTGTGCACGTGTTCCTGTGCATGTGGCAGATGTAGATGTATACAAGCCTTTATTCACACATACAGTGTACATGTGCAAGCAGTTGTCTAAGCACCCATGCATAAAGCCATACATAAACATAGTGTAATGCATTCACCACAAATAGAGCCACATGTGCTTTTTTTTTTTTTTTTTTACATCCCACACACACATCAGAGGCCCTCCTGTGACAGATGTCATATGTTGTGATTAAAAACTTGTGGAAAATTAAAAACAAACGCACAAAGCACTATGACTGTTCTTTGTTTTGGTGTCAATCATATCGTAATAATCAAAATAAGCTTCTTTTTTTTCTTTTTTTTCCTCTTTCACTCAATCGCCTCCACTGTGGCATCTGGCAGGGACAGGCTGACGAGGTGTCTTTACGGCGGAAATTATAAGAAATGGATTTTTTTCATGCTTGATAACAGTCACACACAATTAGTAGGAGTGTCGAGCCACTCCATATAGACTTGCGCAAAGTACTGCTGCTCCACTCAAAATATTGACAGGGATGTGTAGCAGTGTCAGTGGTCTCACTGTGATAATGACTTGTTTGCAAGCAGATACTGTAAATGTGCCTCATAGACACAATGCTAAAGCACGTTTATGGTTGTTAAGCTTTTTGTGTCTATCACTCATGATCTAAACGTTAGACCTGTCCACTTGTCCACATTTTCAGAATTGACTCGGATTAGGTACCTAAAACCAAAGCATCAAGTACAGTTGCATGTTTGTTTTTATAATCACATCATTATTACTCCGTGATGTCTTTTTTTCATTATAGCTGTCCCACACGGTAATAACTCATCGTTTTTTAGCTCCCGTTTTTGTGTCTTGACTCATTAGACGGTTGTGTCTTGCACACTCAGCTGCTATTTTGTTTCCATCCCTTGTCTTTACTTCCATCACATTTAGTTTTGTGGTTTGGTTGTTTCAAGATGAGACTCAGTTTGTAAAGTTTACAGCCTGTCACACTGTTGCTCTGTGTACTGTGAGACAGCTAAAAGAAATGAGTGCAGCGAGTTGAGATTGTGTTTTTTTTTTATAATTTCATAGTTATTATTTTACTATACATTCACCTTGTGACGCTGTTAAAAAGTTAACACATGTAGCAGATATGATATATTGTATCATTTACTGTGCCTTTGGGTTTCTATTACCTCCATTATTTCTAATAGGAATGTAATTTGACAGATTATCTAAATGGATACGATGCCCAGTTGTTCTGCTTGGTAGTTTTCTTCCCCTCTGCAGTCGCCCTCTGTCCGTGTGGCTCCACATTCACCTGTATTGCTGTATCATGAGGATGTCATTACCTCCACCATTGAGCCCAGGCATCCGAGAGCCTGTTAACCTGGAGCAGACCTGGCTGTGCAGCCCCGAGCCGATGGTACAATATGCTCCTTGTTATTCTAGGATCATTGACGCTAAAGCCTTGGCAATCAAGTCAGTTTTGTTGAAGCTCATTGGCTCAGTGGGGTCTCGTCTCATCTGCGAGCTTGGAATGAGAAAAGGAGTGTTCGGGTTAGTTGGGTCGTTAGGTAGAAATTCTTTGATAATGGTGCATGTTACATTAGAGCCTTACAAACCAAGGATAAGTGTTTCAGAGTCTGTGTAATGTAATTCACAGAATGGTTATGGTAGATAAGAAATTCTCTTGAGGTGTGAAGCATGGAGATGAATAGTTCTTTATGAATCCAGACTCATCACATGCTATACAGCCAAGACACACTAGTTACAATACGAGTTGATTCATATTTCTAAGGCTCTTTTATTGCAAGATGATGCACGGCAAAAGTTTTTTCGCAAACTGTCGACCCGATGCAGTCAGCAGCCAGTTATAGTGTGACTGTTGCTGCTGTCATCTTACTTGTTTAGACATTGTTTGGAGCGTTGTTATAATTTCATGTAGCATTAATAAGAGCTTCGTAAATGTCCATTAGTTGTAAGAAATCTGTCAGCATTAACAGGAGCCCGATGAAATGTAAACCCATGATGAAATGGAAACAGCTGAACAGCTGAGGCATGAGTATGAAACAATGTGTGTACTGGGAGGTGGAGCGGTGGGGGCATTTTGTCTTTGGTCCCACATTGCACGAAACCCTTTCATGCAATGTGTTCCAACTAAAGTTGCTCTCCATGTGTGCAATCCTGCAACATGTGCAATTTGTTTGATCAATAATTATTAATTTTCCAAATGTATTACGGCTCAAATTGAGAAATTGTCAATATAAGTATTAGTCGTTCAGTAAAAAAGCTGGGGCAGGGATATTTGCGCTAATCCAGCAAATAAATACTTCATATTGATGCAAAAAAAACAACAACATTACAAAACGGTTTTGTTCAATGATAAGCTCAGTTTACCAACACTCAGACATGTTACGGTAAAAACCATTGAAATGAAATAGCAAAACTCTACACAGATACATTTGTATCACGTGTCAGTATATTGCTCACCCTCCTTCTTAGATAACCAGAAATGTTGCAGACTTGAATACTCACTTACCATACTCACTAGTACTGTTGTTACTTTGAGCAGAATAAAAGCAATCTATATTTCCCTGAACAGCTTGTTATCAGCATCTGCTAACTTCAGTAAAAGCAACGTGTATAACTTCTGCCCCCAGGGGTCCGTCATTCAGAACAAGGGTTAGGGTTAGTTAAGATAAGATCACACTGTTACGATTCAGTATCAGTCTTTCAGGAAATCTGACTTAGACAATCGTTAAAAATACTGAATAAAGTTTCACATTCAAAGTCAGCGTTTTGCTGTACGCTGTATGGAGGCGATAAGGTGTCATGGAAAATCTGGAGGTGAAATTTCTAATTTTTGTTTTTAATATTTCTCCGATAACTTGAACAGACAACAGACTTTCAGCAGGTTTTTTTTTACCAGCAGTCAAACTGTACTCAGGTGTCCTGCTCTCCAAAACAAACAGACCAGCAGATAAAAAAAAAACAGTCGAAACCATAAAGCAGTTTAATTATCAGTGATTTACTGAAGGTCTTCAGCACAGGACAGGATCTCTTCAGTAGCTGGGAGCTGAGCTGTCGAATATTTGCAGTACAACTGTTAGTATTTGCTTTCACTTGTTAACGAACCACATTTAAATCACACATCACAGCAAAAGTTGCCTAAATAACCTGTTTAAACAATCTCAGTACAATCCTGGAACAAGAGCAACCATATGTCTGAACTCTTCCAGCTCTTCCAGGCTTTTTTTTTTGCTGACGTCATGTGAATTCAGCATCCACAGTACATCAACTTTAATGTGGGACATACTGGCATATCATAACTTTTAAGTAAAGTAAAGCAAGGATGATATTTCATCATTATGATCAGTGTTCAGCGCCGGGCTGTCCCAAACCCTCGAGCCTCCCTCCCTCCCTCCCTCCTCCTCCTCCACGTACTCTGCAGCCGATCCTCAGAAGCATCTCTAGTTTATCCCTCTCCCCCCGTGGGATGTCAGCCTCTCAGAGGAAGAGGGGGCCATCTTTGAGGAGGTGGCGTCACACAGCTGCCATAGCCCGGCAAAGCTCCTCGAGGAAAGACATGTTGTCAGTGCACATTAATCATCGGGCCCACCATCGGAAACAGATTCCCCTCATAAGCAATTTCACTCATTAGAGTTGTGGTGCTGATTTGCTGATTGGAGTTGCGCTGAGGCCACTAAACTGTGAGGGAAGGAGAGAGAAAGAGAGAGAGAGAGATGAGGGGAGGGAGGGAGGGAGGAGAGGGAGACGGAGAGAGAGAGAGAGGGTCTGACACATTTACAGTGATGTGAAAGCTGAGATGTTGATTAATGTGCATTGTTCCTGTCACATAAACTGAATAAATAAATATGAAACAAAAGCAGAGGGAGAGACTCATTTACAAACCAGGAAATGAAAGTTCCATTTAGTTAGAGAGTAAGACAGACCGGGATGACAGTCTGTAGACACGACTGTAAACAAGACATCACCGCAGTGGAAGTCAAGGCCGCGCGCACGCAGCCCACATGCACGCACACACACACGCACACACACACACAAAGCACCTGGCGTGGCTGTTTGGTGCATTCCTCAAAGTGACGCAGTTCAATTCTGGTGGCATAGACAAAACATGGCGTGGAGAGCCCCACTGCCCTGCCAGCTCCTGTGAAGTCCAACCACTGCGATAAGTGGCCTTCCTGGTTCGCACCGACACCGACACGCCGCAATCAGCCCTTGAAAGCCCTCAGGCTGCGACTGGTTTCAAAACAACCTCGCAGCTCAAGCAGGGAATAAAATAAATACTTTTTTTTTATTTTTCTTTCTAATACAGAATTTAAAAACCCATCTTAACACACTCCTGCAAATGATGCATGGTGATCACACAGTTATTTCACTGCGGCACATCCTCGCTTAGGTCATATTTAGGACAGGCTGTTTATATTGATCTTCATATCCCGTTCACAAACACCCTTGTTTACATAAATAAACAATATTCTGTTTGCTGCCATGGAAACAGAGTTTACACGGGCCACGAAATCACCATTTAATGGAGTAAGATGTTTACATGACTGAGGATGCTCGCTAATAATGGCATATCTCAGCTGTCACACTCAGGTTTCTCATAACTGGGGATATGTGTTTATTGGGAGAGGAGGATGCTGTTTACAAGCGGCAACTCTTGAACGCAACACTTGTGTGTAAGCCGAGTCATTTCCGAATATTAATGTGAGCGGTGCTACTGTGATCAACGTCTGGCAGTAACAGATCCAGCACAGGTTTTTTTTAAAAAGTTGTTTATCATTATTTTAT
Source organism: Trachurus trachurus (assembly GCF_905171665.1). NCBI lineage: Eukaryota > Metazoa > Chordata > Actinopteri > Carangiformes > Carangidae > Trachurus > Trachurus trachurus. The sequence continues at coordinate 13,048,231 of NC_139907.1, read as the reverse complement.
AGTAGCGTATATTTCAATTAATTTCTACATTGAAGTGCAGCAGTTTTGTTTCTGCACTTAAGTAGCAGACAGTAATGAATGCAAACCTTGAAAGATTAAACTCTGCACAACACACTGACTCCATTGTTTTAACAGTGCCAACTTTTGCACCATGTTTTGGTTTGAGCCCATCCATTACATCCTCTCATGCAGCCGGGTCCCTGTGTGACCCCCCTCTTACCACTCATTAGATCATTACTCCGTTTTAGGGAGCAGCAAACATCCGAGACAGTCTGAACTTTTCCTGTGGAGTTGAGCCAACAGCCTCATGACTTAATAAATGGTGACAAACATAAGCCACCGCTCGCATTACACGGCAACAGAGAAACAGAGAGCACCCAGTTGAACCACATAAACGGTCACTACAGGTCCCCATGTACGCGTATGTGTGTGTGTGTGTGTGTGTGTGTGTGTGTGTGTGTGTGTGTGTTTATACACAATCCTCATCCATCATCTCTTCTTTGCTTTCATCATTCTTCAAATGATCTTTGCCACGTGATCCGTGTTCTCGCTATGTAGAGATACACGGCGTGCACTAATTAGCCGTTATTTTGTCAGGTGAACGATGGCTGCCGATACACCCCTCTGTCATTTTCTTCAAGAGAAAAAACGCTTGCGTGCAGGAATTCCTCTGCCTGCTTCCCTCAGCTCCTTTTTTTTTTCTCCCTGGTTCCGCAGATTCCTCCGTCCGCCCCGGCAGCCCGGGAGAAGTCGTTTTACAGTTCAATCAGGAATTCTAATAAACTGACCTGTGCTTTAATGACTAATTCATTGTCTCCTTTACTACCTTCATGGGTATAAAGCGGATTAATGACTTGAGCAAGGTTAAAAACAGTACCACTGTGCTTTTCCTTCATCTATTATCAATCATCCTTTAGATTCTTGAGAGAGCAACGGAAATTGAAGGAAAATTAGTAATCCCTTTGATGGATGATAGCATAGGTAGTGGTGTAGGCGTAAGATATAAGTGTGGCTATAGCATTAAACGGAAATGGCGAGATAAGTAGCATCACACGAGGAGCTTGCTTTTTAAGACATGTGCATGGAACAGACCATAATGCCGTGTGACAGCAGAATTATTATTCTGTAAGGAGAAAGAAAGTCAAGTCGAGAAGTACCGTTTCTGATCATCGGCTCAACGGTGGACTCATAAATACCTGTTATCGAAAAGGCCCAGAGACATAATCTCATATATTGTGTGTGAACAGTGCTTTACAGTGTGTTTACAACAGAAAAGCTTTTAAGAAAAACTCCAAGGAAAAAGAGAAAAGCTCCACAGCATTTTAGAGAAAAGAGATTCAGAATTTCACGTGAGTTGTTAAAACTTCTTTGACAGTTTCTTTACTTTTCCTCACACTGTACTACTTTCTTGTTGTTTCGGAAATCCCATGGAAGAGGAGTGAAATAAAATAAATAAATAAAATGAAAAACAAAGGGGAGGCAAAGGGGAATGGCGAGGAAAAGGGAAGAGCAAGGATGAGGCTGCGTCTCTTTGTTTACCATTCCATATTCCCATCACACGTACACACGCCTCGGCTGCATCTCTGGGCTCTTCCCAGTCTTGGCCCAGTCATTTCTGACAATGTTAATGATTTAGTGGAGAGCCCTCCACAACGGATGATTTGTGACATGTAGGAAGGCTGGAAATGGGGGAGGACTAGGCAGGTTTCTGTGGGGAGTGTTTGGGATCCAGGGATGCCTTGAAGATAGTGATTCATTATATTTAAGACAAGTGTGACATCCTACTTCAAGGAGGCAACACACATATGTATGGAGGGGGAGATTTTTCGGGTGGCCAAAGTGGGGAGGGGTGGGTAAGTACAAAGGAATGCCTCAGTGTTTTTGGAGATGACATAGGAATAGGAGGCAGGCATATGGAGACGGCAGACTGGAAAATAATGGGTAATGGAGGAATTTGGCCTCAGGCTATATGCCTGCTTTGCCTACTTCTGTATAACTAGTATATTTATAATTCAAATACATACCTTTAATAATTAACAACCAGTGAATATTAAAGGGGAATGCTGGATATCTTTCCTACAGATGGAGTCAGGTGAAAAATAGTATTAAATTTCAAATTTGACAACAGCACAGAACAAAGGACCGAGGAGCGAAAACAAAAAGTTGGCTGCCATATTGGGCCTTTTTTTTCTCTCTCTCTCTCCCTTCATTTCGGCCTAGCACAGTAAACAAAAAGCAGACATATCCAGTTTTACCTCACCGTAATGTGATTAAAGGGGTTTAAAATGTTGTTTTGTTTCGTTATACCTACATTTAAGTGAAAAGACGTTGGATCGCTGGCCGTGCCTACAGTAGGCTTATTGTTTCGTGGTTTCCGTTAGTGAATCATGCTTTAAGCCGGTGGAGGGCGACTCCCTGGAAACTCAGGTGTTCAGTTACACAAGCAAACGTCTCGCTGATTTTTTTTTCATTTTTTTCCCCTGCAGTGTCACTTTTGAGTATTTGATTGTTGTCTGTGAACTCTTGCTCTCCGTCTGGAGATTACACCCTTTTTTTATTTGGCCAAAATGTTACATCACTTAAAAACACAACTGTGATATTCATGGGATGTGAGTGTGTGAGTGATAATGACCGACTCACATTAGACACACACACCCTACCGTAGATAAAATGATGTCATTTCAGACACATTTGAGCGCCCGGCAATTTGGAAGAACTGTGCTACTAAATTGAAATTGAAATTCGGTGTATTTATGCAGAGCTCCTAGTGTGCCTTTTTAAAATAAAATATCCCAAAGGACAGTGTGTTTTGTAGTCTGTACACAAGTGGCACAGAAAAGCACTCATAGACTGTGTCAACCGATGTTATGCAAACACCAGAGTTCAACAAGAACCGGAGCATTTGCATATTCTGGATCGGAGATGCGTTCCGCTTTTGTGCAGGCCTCATTTCTATCTCTGCTCTTTGATGTAGCTCATACATATTGACGATCCCGCTGAAGAAACCAACCACGTTAACTAAAGCATGAGCTCAATTTGTGCATCCCCTTTAAAAAAAAAAAAAACAGGGAGCATTAGTTTGTCCCATTTATATATTTTTTCCAGGCTTAATTAGCAAGTAAGAGATTGGACAATTAGTTCATCCATGCTAATTGATTATAATATTACAACTTGGTGATGATAGGATGAACATAGACTCCTCGTTCCATATTCCTCTAAGGGATTTGATAATATATACAATGCTTCTGTGTAATGAGGGTTTTAAAAGACCAAATCAGCTAGGGAAATTGTTAATTCAATTCCACTCAGATGATACTGAGTTGTTCTGGGCATAAATGAACAGAGTTGATTTGCAGGGATGAAGGAATCTTCCACAATGTCAGTGTCCTTCTTCTTCTTTTTTTTGATTTGGGCTCATGTCAACACAACTGATGTAGATCACTGGCTCATTTCTGTCAATGGCACAATAGGATGTGAACTCTCAAAGACCTGATCGTATCTAGGTCATTTTTTTCTCTACTTCTTCGTCTTTTTCTGCTTGTCACTGAAAAGCCCTTCTCTGTTTCATATCTGCAGCTTTCAGAAACCCATGCTGCTTCGGAGCGAGAGCCACAGCGACTCTGGAAGAACTCAAATAAAGCTTTATGCATCCAAATATGTTTTTTTTTCTTCCCTCCGCCTTCAGAAGCAAACATAGTGCCTTTAAACATGACACCACTGCAAGCACAAGTCTGTCAGTGTCCATATTAAGTGTAGAATTACGATTTATGTCGTTTCTCCACAGTTCTCCCCCCCCCTCCACCTTATCTAACATTACAGCCTATATAGGACCACCTCTGTCCTCGGTCGTCAAGCGTCTGGCGTGCGAAAGCTCAGGTATGAACCTCTAACCGCCGCTCACCGGTGGCCCCACTCGAGCTTCATAGCGGTGTGACAGTCTGTCATGAGCTGCAGGCCGCAGAGCCGTGCGGAGGGAGCGAGCTGCAGGAATGTGAGTCGACACAGTTCACCTGGAAAGTTACACAGCAAGTGCTCGAGCTCCACAAAGGAAAAGTAACATTTCCTTTTTTTTTTCTTCTTTTTTTTTTTTAATTTAACACCGGTCACGCCTCTGCACGTGATATAAGGAAAAGATTCGTGCCCTCCAAGCCCATCCGTCGTACTTCCTTATTCATGTATGTTCCCCCCACATTGGAGATATATTCCTCTTTATTTCTTGAAAGTCATCATTATTGAGCACATCTCCCAATTTCCAGCCTTTCAACCACTTTTTGAAAAATGCCTTTTCCGACTCTGAATGTTCATCCTCAGGTGAAGCAAATAAAAAAATAAGATTCATGTGTTAAATGCTGAAGTATTACACTTCTTTACTGTGCTTAATAATTAATAGCCCATCCCATCACCCTATGAATATTTACATGCAAAGTGTCCCTGGGAGCCTTCCATATGCCAGAGGGAGGGAAGTCTGTGTGTTTATAGCATTAAACACTCAGACATCGTCACCAACCCTATTTCGCCTCCAACCATGAAAAACACTCACTAAAGCAATGCGAGCATTTTATTTGTTGTTGCACAATGTAACCTATTCAACTTCCATTTAGACGTGGCAAGTCAAATTACAGGTACTCTTTCTGTGCCGAACTGAAATCCCAGGACGCCGCTTGTCTAGTTTGAACGTGAGGGGAGCAGGAATGAGGTTTCTTAGGTGCTGTTACCAGAGCAATGACATTGCTCATTGAGATCACCTTCCACTTATTGTGTCAAAGGTCTTTGTTGTCAGCGCCGCTCCAACCAACAGCGTCATTACACGGCAGAAGAAATTACTCCGCAGACTATATTAGATTATGTCGTAAAAAAGCAGAATAGTGCAGTGCTGTGCTGTGCGGTGGGAGAGAACTGGGTGTGTGTGTGTGTCCGTTTTGAAAAGTTTGTACAACTTTTGAGCAAGAGGGGGGACATAAAACAAACTGCAAATTATAAAAAGATTCTCGCGGTTATCTGAGTTGATTAGGCTGAAGACTTTGGACTTTCGCCGTGCCAGACATTAATGTGCTATTCAGCTTTAATCATGGCGACTGGCTTCTCTTCATCCCCTCCTTCACGCTCATGTTGGGATCCATAAATACAGAATAAATGGCACAGCATAAGAAGAAGAAGAAGAAGAAGAAGAAGAAGAAGGGGGGGAAGATGAACATCGTATGACCACGGCAACTGCAGCGGCTCCGGGGCACATACAGTCGTGATCGTGAATTTCCAACCTTTGACCTTTGAGAGAGACTCAGCAGGACGCACACGAGGGAAGCTCCTGGAATATTGCAAAATCCCCCCCTTGTTAAAGCTGCGCCGCGGATACCACGAGCTAATAACGGACAAGGAGGATATGTAATACAAATAAATACGCTGTTACTAGTGAACCTGGGCATGTTTGGCTCTGTTGCTCCTATTGGTGATATTTATCTAGGAAGGGAAGGCTGAATGTTGTTGTTGCCTCTCCGCAGGTCCCCGGGCTCTCAGATCTCCTCTCTGTCTCCTGTGTGGATAAGTAGTGGCTGCAAAGGCAACGCTGGTCTTTGATACTTCACTCCTCATTTGAATCAGTGGTCGCTTTATTTGACAATGCCAGGTAATTACCTGGGTACCTTGCTTGATCATGTGAACTCCTGCAGAACCAGACTGGAGGGAGGGAGGGAGAAGGAGAGGGAGGAGGAGGGGGTGGGAGACGTGGGTTGGGTGGGGGTGGGGGGTAGGAGAGCCAGGCTGTGGGTATGGGAGAGGAGATGGAAATGGGAACACATAAACAGGAAAAAAAAAAAAGAGCAGGGGGACAAAAACAAAACACCCAAACACAAACAAACCATCTGCATTTGTTTACCTGCATTGTTTTCTGCAAGTATTTCAAACAAGCACAGTCATGAGTGAGACACACACTGTGTTGTTGTGTTTAGCAAGTGGTGTGTGTTCTTCTTAAACGTGTATTTCTTTCTTTTCTTTTTTTTTTGCAGTGGGACCCGTACCATGCTGTGATGGGAGTAAGCACGAGGTCAGACAGTGAAGGTTACTGCAGTAAAAACATCACTAAAAAGTGCAAGATTAGTATAACTCAAATGAATAGTTTTTGTCTCTGGGGTTCAGTCATTCGATTAGAGCCTGTAGTGTGTGTGTGTGTGTGTGTGTGTGTGTGTGTGTGTGTGTGTGTGTGTGTGTGTGTGTGTGTGTGTGTGTGTGTGTGTGTGTGTGTGTGTGTGTGTGTGTGTGTGTGTGTGTGTGTGTGTGTGAGTGTGAGGGAGAAATAACTCAATGAAACCTTTTACTAATGTGCTTGTGTACAAGTGCTGAAGCAGAAACACATTTTAAATAAGACACAAACAAACCAGAGGATAGTTTTAAAAATATTTAATTCCACCATGTTGAAAGTTGAAAAATTACAGTCAATTTATAACATTAAAAAAACAACAAATTTATGACAGTAAACACATTAAGATGTCCACAACTTTATGATTAAATAATAGCACTCAAAAAGAAACCCTCCTATGATTTTCTTTTATTTATGAATTAAAAAAAAAAAAGTGCTGATAGTGTCTGGGGTTAAGCCGAGTGTTTCAAATGGCTGGATATGGAACCTTGTCAATGATGTTTATTGAATAGGAGAGCAGTGTTTACTCTGTTGTGTGACTAGAATATCAAAATCCGTCACTCCATGTGAATGCAGCTGCGTTCAGGCTGACTGACTGAGCTCCCCTTGGAGGAATCAAGCAGACAACTTAGGCATGGCCCCTGAAGTTTCACTGAAAGACTGTGCCAGCATTTCTTTCTATGTGTATATATATACACAAAATACAATCTCACACTGCTGCAGCCAAATATTCAAGATTGTTTAGCTCTTTATTCCTCAGCACACACACACACAAAATGAACTTTTAGGCTGAATTTTCACAGAGTGGAGAGCAGCTGCTTTCATGCTCCCCCTCTAAAGGACATGTAATTCATTAAGGCTATAAATAAAGGAGAGTGACGGAAGTCGCATTATAACAGGCTAAATATACCCTAACTTCTCCCAAGGAAGTTTCCCCCCTTTTTTTCTCACCTTTAATTAATTGTATGAATAAAGCACTCTCCATTTGTGCTGGTAGTTTCGTCTGATATATTCAGTGTAAGTTGGGATACTTTCCTTAAAAAAAAAGGGAAAAAAATCATGTTGAATCTCTGTCTTTTGAATTCGGATCTTCACAAGTTCACCAGCTCACACGCACTCTGGGGCAGCAATGTTAAAAAATAAAAATAAAAATCTTCGCAATTGTATCCACTATTTAATCATATTGGGAGCATGAAAAAAAAACTCCACACTTAACAACCCCCCCCTCCCTCTCCGCTTCCGCACTGGACAAACAACAAGAGTGGAATTTATATTCATTTCAAAGTGGAGAGGGGAATTAAGACAATTTAATAAAGGCTTAAAGCGCTGGGCTTGTCTGTGCAGCGCCTAAAGCCATATTTCCTCTGATCAGCGGAGGAGGGCGACTTTATTGGACATGTTTCTATTTCCAAATCCGCATAACAGGCAACGATGCATGTATTTCCTATAATGTAGATAAGGGAGAGAGGGTTTGATATGTAATAAAAAGGTGGGTCTGTGCTGCCTGTTTAAGCCCCTTAAGCCTGATAAATGATGAGCGACAGAGGCACAGCAAGAGGGTCACCGCTATTAACTCCTCGGTTTCCCGGCCTCCACTTAAACTTCTCTCAATTACATGTGGTAATGTGGCTGGATACGGGGCCTTACAGGCTCCGACCTGTTCAATCTGAGCGGCATAAAAAAGAAGAAGGAGAAGAAGGAGAAATCATACTCAGATCTTGCTCAGCGCCCTTCCTGAACGCAGGTATAGGCTGCTCCTAAAGCCACGTGTTTGAGGGGGGAAACACGGGGATTATAGTCTGCGGCGTTACTAACACATGCACACCAGGTATTCTGGGACAAACACCCAATGCAAGCTCATTAAATCAGCATTTGGTGTATCCGAGCGAGGCGTTAACGACGGGCTCTAATCTCGGCGGTGACCTGTTCAAACTGTGTCACAGCCGAGCAGAGCTGAGGCTCTGCAGAGAGGCTGCAGACAGCAGCAGGAGGAGGGGGCAGCAGCTAATATTACCAGTGCACGAGTCCGGTCAGAAAAACATTTATTTTTATATGACATAAAAACGCACTCAGTGGGCCTGCAGAAATTCGTTTGTTGAAAAACAAACATTTTTTTAAAATCAAGTTTTACCCCTAAAAGAAAGTGTTTTTTCCCCGACCATTTTAAAGGACGTATTTTTTTTACGTAAATACTTTAATTGAAATAACGTCAATTATTTCGATGCGTGGTCGTTCTATGGTCACAGTAAATAAATAAATAAATTTGATATATATTTTGAATGATATTAAAAAAAAACTTTAAACTTTTAATTCTTACATTTTGTCTTTTTCATTTAATTTGACATGCAATAACGTCAAATAAAATCGTATTGATAAAAAAAATTAAAGGAGGAAAACATGGGCTTTTTTCGGTGTTTTTATTTGTTGTTTGTTTGTTTTATTAAATGGATCCCGATTCTTTTTAAAGATTTTTTTTTTTTTAAGAAATACAATAAATTATGAAACTTGTTCGCGTAAATGAAAGACAGGTCTAATAAAGGCCACGTTTTTCTAGTTTGGGTGACAAATTTGTGACAGCACCAACTGTGAAGGGTGTAAACACTCACACCGGATTTATGAGTCAAAGCTTTGCCTTTAGAGGAATATTAAAAAAAAAAACCGTGTAATATGATAATAATTAAAACTCGATTGTGTTATTATTTGTTTATAATTTATAGTGTAAATATGCTTCGGTGTTAGTCTCTGGGCCTTTTCCCATTTTGTCCAACAGCTCGGGCTCAAGCTGCGGCCGCCAGGTGTCGCTAGAGGGCCGCATAATCTCCACTGAGTCTATGAAGGGAGAAAGCCACAGTTACATTTTGTGTTGGCTTCCCCTCCTTCTCTCTCTCTCTCTCTCTGCTTCTCACTGTGTGAGTGTCTCTCTCTCTCTCCCTCCTCCCTTTACTAACCCTCTGACACCAGACTCTGAGAATCGGTGGAGGGGAAAATGAGGCTTTGGAGCTGAAGAATTTACAGTTAGTCGCGAAACTTTTACAAGTATTTGAGTTGCTCACTCCACTTTCTGAAACCCTATAGTCACATTTCACTGCGGGGTCACAAAGAGTTCAGAAGCGGCGGACTTGAGTTAACGCTTTCTGCGAGGAGGGGAGGGGGGGGCACTGAGCATCCAAATGATTAGACTCCAATCATCAATAAAATCATCTGAAGATATGTGGACACATGAGGAGAGCCCAACGCAGCGCATGGAGATGATTAATAGGATTTAATTAGTTGTCTTCTTTTCCACTTGGAAACCAGGGGACAGGGAACAACAGCGTGACTTTTATTAAGCGCAAAAGTTAAAACCCTTATACATTAAAATAAGCACCAGCAGCTGCATTTCTAGTCATTTGAAAGCTGGGGTTTAAAAAAAAAAAGAAAACAGGGGGGGTTTGAACAAGACTGCATTTTTTTTTTTTTTAACTTTCCAAGCCTCACCAGCGGCCAGTCTATGATCCAGTCTTATCTCAGCGCCTCTATACATTAGCTGTGCTCATTTACATAATCTCAAACACTGAAGAGGGCCAAAGAAGAACAAAGTTACAAACAAGATTAGGGCGATTTTATTTGTTCCTGCGGTTGAGCGCCGATTGTTTCTCCAGGAGTGTTTAAGGTCACTAAGAGGATTTGAAGCTCGTTTCATATCAGTGATCTTTTTGAGGGAATTAAATCAACAATGCATTTCTCTCCATATTTAGCAACAGGCTTGTGTGTGTGTGTGTGTGTGTGTGTGTGTGTGTGTGTGTGTGTGTGTGTGTGTGTGTGTGTGTGTGTGTGTGTGTGTGTGTGTGTGTGTGTGTGTGTGTGTGTGTGTGTGTGTGTGTGTGTGTGTGTGTGTGTGTGGGGACAACAGAGAAGGAGGGGAGTGGGGTTGTAAGTCCTGCAAAGAGTAAACAGAGGGGAGTGGGAAGTTCAGTGCCGGTGCTGGGGCGCATGCAGGCGGTCCATGGTGTGCACCTTTAGGATGTGACATGCAGTGGATCTTTGAGTCCTGCTGATTGTCCCAGTAGTGTTTTCCTTGAAATGGATCCTCTACACCCCCCCACCACCACCCCCTCCACCCCACACACACACACACACACACACCACCCCAAAATGAATCCAAACGCAGCTGGCCATGTCCCCACACGGACACCGAGAGCTTTAACCCTAAACTGACCTCAATTTGACACCACCAGATGAAATGTTACCGCCTGTTAATGCCATCCACTGATTTCTTTCATACGCGTAAAGGTTGTGAGTGAGTGTGTGTATGTGTGAGTGTGTGTGCGCACCTGAACGCAACGTGAAAGCCACTTGTAAGACACATAAAAACTAGTTAAAACCGCTCTCTGCTAAGGTGTCCTCCATGGAGTCATCTGGCTTGTAAACGCGCTCAGGTTATGAGGAGGAGGTGGGGGGGAGTTTAAGTTGGCACAGGTCTTGTTTATGGGGAAAAATTAATTTTAATTAACTATTGAGTGAATGGTGATTAAAGTGAAATGAGAAACTTAAACACACCACTTTGTGTGACGCCGCATCAAAAGCTGCTCAGGAGCGGAATTAACCTATTCCAACAACCTAAATATGGCTAATTATGACGTCCTCGTGTTTATGGGTCTCTATTAATTACTCAAATAAATAGTTCGCAAAAGGCAAAGCGTTGGAGATTTCACGTCGTTGCTGGAAGTTTTATAGAGAAGGGATGTGTTTTCTGCGCGGAGCCGTGCATTGGACACGCATAATTAGCCCCTGTTATTTTCACACGCTCTTCGGGTGTTTACATCACTCTCCTCGGGGGCAAATCACATATTTCCACAATAAATGCGCAAAAATGAGGAAGAGGGGGAAAGACTGCAAACTGAAGAATAAAATTCTCTCCGGCGCGTCTGATATTTGTTAAGCTATATATGCTATAACGGCAGATCAAACATGCAGATTATATCTTTTTTTTTTTTTTTTTTACTCCAAAACTTTCCCTTTGCTGCGCCGTGGAAGGACGCGCGTTCCCAACAAAGCGGTAGATACAGTATAAGGTTTATGCTACTTACCACGGCTGTCCAGAGGAGGAGGAGGAGGTGGATAAAAAAAAAAAAAAAAAGTCAAAGCGTTAGTGCACAAATCAATGTGAGCGATAGTATTTAGCTTATAAAAATATGAGTCTTCAGTAGCAGAGTCTGCCGGGCTTGGTTGTGTTTACAGAGTGTAAGTAAGAGAGACTTGGAGACGGTGAATGTCTTGGCTCTCTGCGCACCGCTCTGCAGCTCCTTCCCGGGGTATTGCACGTTGAAATGTCCACACAGCCGTTTGTCAAACCCTGCAGTGCTACACTTCCCACCCCCCCTTTATGCCAACAAACATAACTGTTGTCACGGTTTCATTTATTAACTCTTTTTTTTCCTTTTGTTAAAAAAACACACAAACCCCCCCCACAAAAACCAAAAATTAAAAAAGAAAAAGACCCAGCTATTTCTGTAATCGACCCTGAACAACTCTGCTTGTTTGTTGGGGGAGTTTATTGACCCTCCAACAGTAGCCACAGCCCATCTCCCTGAGCGTGTGTCTGCTTTAATCCTAACCTGTGAATAATTAATTTCCACCATCAAAAATGTCACGGAGCCATAAATGGAGCCTTTATGTGAGAACCTATCAATACAGCCATGATGCCACATTAGCACTGATGGAGCTAAATATTAAAGGGGATAGATGGCCTGCTTCTGTTTTGTGCGTGAAAGTGCTCAGGCTCCAAAAAGAGCTCCACTGCAATCGATGGCCGGAGCGTTGCTCCTCCTCTAAACTTCAATCTCCTCACATGATTGATGATCTAGGGGAGCTTTGATAATTGACTACTCTGAGGTAAGGCACGGATTTCTATCAAGAGAGGGGATTGGACGAAAGAAACATACAAAATTACTTTCTCCACTTTTTTTCCCCCCCTCTCCCCCCTCTTGGAAAAGTTCATTCAGGACTTAGAGGGGTGCTGCGTGTCGTTTAATTTGCTAAAACGACCAGAGCAATAATTAGCTGTAAGATTAGGAGGTATTACTGAGATATTAGCCCACATAGGCACACCGGCTTATAACCACAGAACAGATAACAAGTGAGCGTCATGCGCATATATTAAACTCAGCATTCATAGCCTGTCTGGTAAATGTTAACTGAAGATGCCTTATAATCTTTTGTTTTACTTCTATCACTTACTGTAAGGATGTAAAAGAGCTCAAATAGTCGTTAATGTTTATTTATTTTTTTGTTAATGTTTCCAATTTACCGTGCGTAAAAGTTTGGATGAGCCATGCGTAAATATGCGTTAAAATAACTTTTTCTTATTCTGCAAATTGAAAATCATACTTCATGCAGTTTAGTTCACTCAGTGTTATGTTAATTTCACTCAGAGCAGTCGCAGCCTAAAGTGTCCGCGATGGTGAAAAAAAAAAAATCCTTCCTCACTCAGCCTTCTCTTTGCTTTTCTTTAGGACTCTCCTCGGCGAAAAGGAATTGGGTGGGAGTTGGAGCTGTGTTGGTTTGGCTTTTACCCCCAGTGTGGAGTTGAAGCCGTCCCTGTGCCTCGCATATACTCTGCATATCACAAGATTTGGTCTCTCCTCTCTCTTTTCTGGAGCTGCTGTAGGACTGGCTATGGCCACCACTACTTCCGGGATCCGTCATTTCATTCGCCCACCGCTCGGCGCTGCGAACTGACTCTGTTTCTATAAGCAAGCTAGCAGCCAACCTGCCAACACTCGCTGACACTCACTCATCTCAGTCTCGCCAGATAGACGAAATACCTACGGGGGAAAAGAAAGGAAAGATCCGAGTCGCAATCTCTTAATTTCGCCTGCTTCTTTTTTCCCTTTTTTTCCTCTTTTTCTTTTACAGTGATAATAAAACAAGATAGCGATCTGGAGGCATTAAAGGAGACGCGGACTTGCGGGATGAAAACGGACTAAAAAGATTCGTCCTTCTCTTGAACATCATCACCAACCGTCATTCATTCATTACCTTGACAACCTCTGGCTTTGATTGACAGCTGGAGTGGCAAAAAGCCATGAGACACGACAGTTTAGTTACATGCAGGTTGTTGATGGGCCGATTGTAACCTTCACTTTGGCGCATTTTTTCTTTATTTTCCGAGGAAAGAGGGAAAACAAGAAAAATTGCAAAACTCCCTGATGCTACGATTTCAACTGAACCACACTGGCGAATAGGAGAATTCGCAAAGTTGGTTGAAAAAGGGATCCTGCCACTAAATCACTTTCTAACCGGGACTGGGATATTAAATATACGACAGATTCAGGAGTTTATTGGAGCGCAGCCTGATGGCGCAAAGGGTAGGTTTTAAATCTCCTACACTTACCTGTTCAAATCCACTATAGGGAGGCCCCCTCGTATCGCTATAACCTCTTGTCGGCTGGTGGCAAATTTGCAAAGTATTCATATCAAAGCCGCGATATTTGACATTTTTGCAGCGCCCTTACTCTTCAAGCAAAGTGACAGGCTCTGCCTTCACCGACAGCCTGCCTGCACGACAGTCGTGGAGCAGTTTCACAAGAGACTCCAAACTAATTCGCTCTCTCCACGCACCAAACTCTCTTTCCGCGGAGCATCTAAGTTATAATGTTTTTGGTAATGACAAACCCTTTATCTCAGATAATATGTGACACTTTTCCTCCCTGGCTTGCAACAGCGTTTTCTCAGCAACAGCTTCTTAGTTTCTCATTTGCCTCTGTTTAAAATGAGACGGCATGCTTTTTTCTACTTTTCACGTTTGTTTAAAAAAAAGAGAAAAAGAGCAAAGAGAAAGAAAAGTAAACCGAGCAGCCGGCGCTGACTTTTTTTTTTTTTTTGCTCTGATTTTATCCCCTTTAGTACGATGAGCTGGCCCATTACGGTGGGATGGACGGAGTCCCGGCGTCGATGTACGGGGACCCGCATGCTCCCCGGCCGCTTCCCCAGGTCCACCACCTGAACCACGGACCGCCGCTGCACGCCAGCCAGCACTACGGAGCCCACGCTCCTCATCCAAACGTTATGCCCACCAGCATGGGCTCCGCTGTCAACGACGTTTTAAAGAGGGATAAAGATCAAATTTATGGGTAAGGTTTGCATGATCCAAAAAACACCGTCCTGCATTCTGTAGCCTTTCAATACATTTCCCCCCTCAAGTTTTCAGCTTTTCTGCAACTTTAGTTCTGTTGGACTTTCTCTCCCACCACTAAAAATTTAAACAGTGTTTTTGTGCAAGATTGACCGCAATTTCGGAGCCCTATTGTTGGCCAGGGGAGTTTTGTTGATGTGTAATTTTATACGCATTGTAGAAGGCAGCGTCGAGCCTGCAGTAAGTAAGAGTATAAGCCTCGAGCTTGAAATACAAGCTATAAAATAATGGGGAAGCTCCGTGCACAGTCTGAGCCTGGGAGTCACAGGCTGCAGGGAAGTGTAACAAAAACTATTTACACCAGCTTAACAAATGTTCCACTTTATAAAGTTTGCTTTAATATTCCAGAGCAGGATTATTTGTCTAACCTTAACCAGTCTCAACTCATTTAAACGTTCTCCTTGATACAGAAACTTCATTTTTCCTCCCTCTGCACACACACACTCACACACTCACACACACTCAGAAACATACACACACATTGAACGCGCATCCCAACACACCGAGAGTCTTTCTATTCCTACTGTTATGAGATTATTCCACAATAATGAAGGAATATACGTTAGAAGCGACGACTGTGAACACTTTGGAAATGTTTTCACATATCGCTCACAAACACACCCACACAGAAAGTGCTCTAATCCTCAGTGTATCACTGTAATCTGGGGTGTAGCACAGCAAATCCACTGCAACGCTTTTGCTCACATTGTCATAAGTGGAACAGAGTTTACTTTCATTTTTGAACTGGCACAAATCTAAAGCACTCAGATGAAGAAACTTATGTCAGAGTCAACTTCTCGTAGACATGGGTTTCATTTTTTTTCTTAAAGATTGAAATGATCTTTAGAAAATTATTTACTGGGCTGTTTGTCTCATGTTGATAGAAGAGTGGACGCTAGAGTTTACTATTTTTTTATTCACCTCTGCTCCACTGTTATAGTTACAGGCCTATAGGGAAGAGACATTGGAGTCCTCGGTGGCTCAGTGCGTCTGCAGTGTAACTCTGCAAAATCATTTCTTTTTCTCATTTCAAGTTTTTTTGGCACACCGTATAATTTCTCTAAAATCCCCGTGACCTCTGTTGTGTGTGTCACCCTGTTTTTTGTGGAGTTTTTGTTGACTTCTGTGCCGTTTTTAGTTTTGCACTGCAAGAAATGTCAGTGGCTTCATGTCACACTCAGTCTGAAAATCCTTCATTTTCCTCCCAAACCGAGGACTTGAAATATTCCAGATGCGCATTAAAACTCGTCCTCAGCTCAGACTGGCCTCCAAAACAATTCCTCCCCATTCCACATATATTGCTTTAGCCGTTGTCTGTCTCGTGTTAAGATGCGTTCACTTGCAGTAAGAAAAGTGTGTTAGAAAAACTACACAGCGGGAAAGAAGTCAAACAATCTCACCCAACATGTCTGGTGTTTTTAGATTTGCCGTAATATTTAGTTTAAAGTATCATAAAGGCGACAGATCTGCAGGTTGACATGGACACTTTTTGCAGTGGGCTTTGTGGAGCCGGTGTGCTGCTTGTGCTCAGCCTGTGTTTCCCTTCTTGCAGTCACCCTTTATTCCCACTGCTCGCACTGGTTTTTGAGAAGTGCGAGTTGGCGACGTGTACTCCGAGGGAGCCCGGCGTAGCAGGCGGCGATGTTTGCTCCTCAGACTCCTTCAATGAGGACATTGCTGTCTTTGCCAAACAGGTCAATTTTGCAATATTAAAAAAATATATACCAATAACAATGATATATTTTGTGGCTGCGTCATGGCATATGTAGTTTTCTGCCTGCTTCATGATTTTTTGCAACAACAACTTTTTTTTCCTTATGATATGATAAAATAATTGTAGTGTGTGTTCTCTGCGAAATTAGTGAAAATGTTGAAGTTGCATTACCAGGTTACATTCATGTGTGAAAACACACACACTTACACACACATACACACACATATACATCCTTCACATTTCATGCCAAACTAACTTTGACATTTGGTGTATTATTTTAGGTCCGAGCAGAAAAACCTTTATTTTCATCAAATCCAGAGTTGGACAATTTGGTAAGCGCACACTTTGACCCTCTCTGTCTCCCATGCAGTGTAGTCGCCGCCTCGGTAGCGGCTGTAGGTGTATATGGGGCTGTGTAGCGTTGGCTTCTCTGTGGAGGAGGTGGTGGGGTGGATGGACTGTGGAGTGTCCGCAGCATCAGCACAGCGAAATAAAGTGAACATATGATTTAAACTTCCGCACAGATGTCAGATCAGTTTTGAAGTGAAGCTGTGTGACCACATTTGTCGCTGTCATTGTTCAGTCTTCCTATCTAAACTGGCCCAGCTGTGACCAGTGTGTGTGTGTGTAGTCACTGATTGGGGCTTTTACAGTTTCAAAAATATTCCTGGCTGTGGTGCACTCACTCCATAGGGCCATATGACAGACGGATTATCACATATCTGTTTTAAAAAAAAATTTAATCTAAAAAAAATTCTGATATCAATTTGTTTTATTTTCTTCACTTCCAGATGATACAAGCCATACAAGTATTACGGTTTCACCTCTTGGAATTAGAAAAGGTAAATATTGCACATCTTTATGTTCTTATGGCGAAGCATGACGCCGCCTGCACAAACAGCCTGTATTTTAATGTAACTGATATTATTAGTATCCAGTGCATGGCTGGGTTTAGTAACAGATGGGCTATTATTATTATTATTTTAAATGTGGATAAAGTTTCTTTTTTTTCATTTTCATAAAATATTCTATTTTATTACTCACAACTCTTTGTGCAGCTGCAGTGAATATTGATAAAATATGCTGGAGCTTCCTTTGCTCACGTTGCTCGTTGTTATTGATCCGCAGATTTAGTTTCAGCTGCTCATTATTTCTCCAGCTTACGGCATGCTCTTTATTATTATTATTATTATTCCATATTTTCTCTGTGTGTGTGTGTGTGTCGTTCAACTTGTTGCTCCAGTCTCTTGAGAATAATAAGCACTGCAACAATTTCACTATTGTTTCCTCGCTGCCGATAATGCCCCTTAATTGGAGTTATTCTTGGACATGGCTGAAGCGTTTCCCCATCCTGAAAAAAGGTGTTTTCTTCCTTTTTTTTCCCGCCTCTAGGTGCACGAGCTCTGCGACAATTTTTGCCACCGGTACATCAGTTGTTTGAAAGGAAAAATGCCAATAGATCTAGTAATCGACGAACGGGATGGCAGCTCGAAATCAGATCACGAGGAACTCTCGGGATCATCGACCAACCTTGCAGATCACGTAAGTAACACAGGCTGTGTTATATTCCTCATAAGTGATGTGCTGGGTTTCTTTTTATTTTTATTCTAGTCCGTGAAGTGAATGCATGCGTTTCTGTTGGTGGTAGAGCAAACCTGAGTCGACAGGAATTTAAAAAGACAATGCACGTGAATAATCGAGTGTGGTAAAAAATTATAATCACATTTGTTTTAATGCCAACTTTTGGGCTACTTATCCTCTGCTGAGTGTGTGTGTGTATGTGTGTGTGTATATGTGTGTGTGACCCTGCTGTGCCATCAGTAAATAGAGCATGCTCTGTTCTGCAAGGAAAATCTGTCGATCGATGTTCTGGGGTCAGAAGCTAGATGTGATACAATAGACTGAGTTATTGTTTTAGTCTTTTGATTAGGGGCAGTCATGTGTGCATAATGCGTCCCCTACTTGTGCTTGTGTGCTCGAGGTTGGAGCGAGTGTGTATTGGGGAGGGTGCGCGTGCGCGTGTGCAAATCGCTGTCGTGCATAATGGGGAGAGTTGCACGCTGAAAAGAGGAGGTAAAAAAAAAAAGAAGAACGTGAGGCAATTATCTGTTACGCAGGTTTAACGTTAAAGCAGGGTATCAGCGGTAAGCTGTAGCTTTAGGCCAATATTTAAAAAGAAAGGGGCTTTATTATTTGGGGCTGTGGGAGCTGGATATGGCCTGTGCGTATAAAGCTGTGGATTTTTGCTGCAGAGGTGGAGAAAGTGGTAGCCTATTGAAATAGATCTCAGAGCTAAAGGCTTACCATCAATGTCAAGTTCACAAGGCATATGATGGCTCGTCTGGAGGGCCCTCCATTGCTGTTGATGTTAATGTGTTTAATTGTTTCGTATTGATTTGCCGTGTGGTTTGCTCTGCAGTGGCTTTCTCCTCTGCTCCCCGTTTTATGGCTGGAGGCTCCATAATGCTGAATTCAATTATATGCACCTGAAGTACAGAAGCTTTAAATTTGAGGATCGATGCCTTGGTTTAAATCGTGCATTTTCGGCGTAATAAACACAGACTCTCCTCGCTATATGGATTGAGCTGACAGTGTGTTATTGAGTTGATATCTGTGAATTATTGCGTCTTGCATGCATGTGATAAAGCTAATGTTTGGATGGGTGGAGGAGGAGGAGGAGGAGAAGAGGAAAAAAGAGAAGCGACTAGTGCAACAGAGTGACTAGTTAATATCTGTGCAGCACAAGGGCCAAGCCTATTAGGAATTAAAGCAGATTTAAGTGTTATGCAGAGTCACTGCGCTGCATCTGTTGGGTCTGGCTATAGGCCTAATAGCGGTGGATTCCCTTTGAAAGCCCCGTCCCGTTCACGCCACGCCACGCAGCGCGCTTGCACAAGGTGAATTAAAACCCAATTAGACCTTAGATGCCGACGTTGGTTTGAGAAACGGTCCGAACGGCAATATTGTGGTCCTCCAACACAAGTGTAGAAATGAGGCATGCTGCTGTTTATATTGTAGAGATTAGATAAACTAGCCTGTTTAGTTTCATGGCAGATGGTTGATACTCAAGCCAATTTCCAACGGTGCCTCCGGTGCTCAGACACCAGCGTTGTCATCAGTCCCACTTGTGAGAAATATTTTGATAATTAGAAAATTAGATATGCCAATAAAGCAAATCAGGGGCAGCAATAAACAAAGAAGGCTGCGTGACAAGCCATTTATCTTGGAGTCCTGTGGACTGACCACCTCATTAGGTGTTTAAGTTTTGAGGGATTTATTTCACTTTTGTGGCACCAATGAACTTTTTATTATAGCCGACCTAACTGCTGGCCTGGATTTGACAAAAGCAGGCAAAAGTTTTTTTTTCTTTCTTTCCCTTGTTTACTTATTGAGCTGAGAAATGAGCTTGGTAGTGGAGGGCTACAGCACAATTATGGAAACATACACACTCCAACTTACAGTTATTATTTTTAATAAATAACACAATGTATGATTCTCGTGCTGTGTGTGTGTGTTTGATAGAAATAATATTTGCAGAAGGCAAATCTATGGAGGTTAAAATGTGTACATACAGCACTCATGATGTGAAATCCTTGTAGTAAATAGTTAACTTCTTCAGCTGTAATTCCCTGTCTAATTAAAAAAAGAAGAAAAAAGAAGCCAGCTACATATGCCTACAATGTGTTTTGAATATTGGACACAACGCACAAAAAAAAATGCATTTGGCTGCAAAACTGTACGGCTGCTTGGAAAGCAATTTCTGTCCTACTTGTCTTGATTTATTTATTGTATTTATTCATTTGTATTTGGCTGTGTTTTATTATTCATTTCTGTCCTTGCCTCTCAATGCAGAGAGGAAGGCGGTTTAATAGTTAGATATGCTAATTTATTTAGTTAGAATCTCTCACGTCCATTTTTCTTTGCTTTGATATGCATTTTTAATATATAGCCCTGGGCTACATCTCATTTGGTGAAAGTTGGTTTTTCTGGAGATGATGAGGCTCTTCACTGTGAAGGAGGCGGCCCATTGAGCTTGTTTTTATGTGTGTATGTGTTTGTGTGTGTGTGTCCTCTCTACCTCTCTCTGTCCCCCCTCCTCCCCCCCTCCTCATACCTGACAGTGGAGCATAATAAGCACAGTTTTATTTACACTTGAATGCAGCATTGTTTTAGAGATGATTGGATTATGGTATAGTGAGAGCGAGATGAGGTCTTGCTGACACTGTTGATTTCCCGTCTTCGCTCTCGGTGACTATCTCAAACATGTAGCCCACCCAGGGCTTCCTAACTCATCGCCCCTCCGCAGATCAACCCCATCCCATTTAAAGACAGAAAAAAAGATGTTGTATTACACATGAAGGGTGATGGGGAGAGGAAAGAAAAAAAACCCAGTGCGGTGTAGATTTGTAAATGGTTGGTACAGTGTGTGTGTGCCTGTCAATGGTTTGCTCTCTTGTCTTTTAATTAATGAATAAAATTTCTGTCTTTTCTGTGCTACATCCAATTAGGGAGGCAAATAGAATTAACAGAGTCTGAATATTATCTGTTCTAATGAATTAGCCTTTGTGTCTTCTCGTGCTATTGTGCCGCTTCTTCACTCGAGCTTACATATTAACTGAAGGCTTTTCATTTCCTCTATGCATATGCATTATATGCCTTGGAAACTGTCTTTGAATTTCTTCATAGCTCTGGATTTGTTAAACAGAATTTCTGGAACATTTGCAGGACTAGTTGCTTTGTTTTGGAGAGCTTTCCTCAGGGAGTGATAGTAGTTCCCATAGAGGTTATGGTGTCGCTTATCTTGACTCTGCATGGCTGGAAAGGGGAAAAGAGAGAGAGGGGGGGGGGTGGACCTTTCTGTTTACATTTGATCCTCTGGTACAGGCTCAAGGCGTAGAAGAGCATTGGTCAGATGTGGTGATGTCACAGGTTCAGTCAAGTAATGCAATAGTTCGTCTTGTGCCGCATGCAGTGATTTACTTTGTGTATCGGCGGAGACGGGTTGCTCAGTAATGTCCTGTTCCTGTACGTCGCTGTTTGCATGGTGCAACAACGTGCAGCTCTCTGCCTCCGCTCTCCTGCCTGTGGACAGCGAGCCCTCGGGCCGAGCCGGCCTGCTGAACCGTGGAATTTCTCTGTTCTGGAGGTGTTCTAATTCAACTAGCTTTGTTCTCCTCCTCGGGGACCTATACTCTGTTTGGATCTCTCCCACCCACCCCTCCTCTTCTCTCTCTCTCTCTCTCGTGAAAACAGTGCATCGTTGACTTGGACCGCTCCGTCTGATCCACACAATTGTTTTGTGATGGTGGGATGTCTGGCCTTACATTTCCTATTTGATTAGTGTTCAGAGGCAGGGCCCCGTTGGCAGGCATATCTAATCATCGCTGCCGTGGCTGGAGAGAGGCGAGGCTCACTTGTTGCGTCCCTCACACTCCCCTTCCTTTAACGGCATGCATGCTGTAAATGACTGCAATGAAAAATAGTCTCTCAGCCTTCATTTTAAGACCATGACATACGTGCATGTTGACTTGCATTGAAATACAACATGTACAGTTGATTATAGTACAGACCTAGATTTACATACTAATTTGAAAGCCCATATTTTATCGTTATGTTTTTTTATAGGGAATAAATGAAAGTAGAATTATCTGTAATGACTTGTCTGTTTTATATTTATGCCATTTCATATTTTGGATGTGTCATTTTGACGTGTGCCAAGCCAATGAATCACAATAGTCGTCAGATTTTCTTTCAATATAATCTCTCCTTTCTGGAGACACATTTTCACATGTAATGTGCCATTCACAACTGTAAAAAAAAAAAGGTCGTTTGTTTTTTGCCTCAGAGAAAGTTTTCAAGCATCCACACAATCACTAAATCCCTCACGTCTGTTAAAACACGTTCAAGTGAATTATTAGCTGCTGAATTAAGGACTCTTTATATTCAGGATAATTGAGGGTGTTGTAAATACTCAGCTGCTCAATGGAGGTGCACCTACACTTTTTCAAAGTGGCTGTATATAATTAGACTCTCAACCCAACAAAAACGCGTGAGGAGTTTTTTTCTCTCTCTCTGTTTATGCCATGTGGCAAGATGCGTCTTGAAATGTCAGCTGGCTTTATGATTTACGGCCTTGTGTGTTTTCTGTTGTGTCAGCGGTTCTGTTCATGTTCAGCACAGGATCCCTGTAGCCGCTCTTTTTTTTTTTTTTTTTTGCAGTACAACATACAGTACACGCACACACACACGCACACACACAGACACAAGGCTAGTCACTCCCAGCCTACCTTACACTGCTACTACATCTTCCCTTCCCTCCAGGTTTCAGGGGAATTTGAGGGAAATTCAATGATGCCGCTAAATCAATTTTATTTGAAATTCCTAGGGATGTAGGCAGAGTGCAGGGAGGGAAGTGAGATTGTGCCAGGCAGGTGTTTGTAAATGAGAAACAGGGGACAGGAGCAGAGGAGACAGCAGCATTCTCCTGCTCTCCTGTGGCCTGGCTGCACTACAAGCCTTCCTCCCTATATTGTCTCCTGCTTTTATATTAATTACAACTTGTATTATCAGCCGCCAGTTGCTAACCCCAGCAAACAGAAAAGGCTGCCCCTAGAGACCATGCTTCTTTTGTATCTTATTCTCTATCTAGTCCTATTGTGTTTGTGTGTGTGTTTGTGTGTGTGCGCGCGTTCCCGGCTGCACTTGTGTGTGTGTTTGCTTGCTCGCTAGCGTCCTCCTCCTCCTCCTCCTCCTCCTGGTAACACTGCTCTTTAACACAATTAGTGAAGAGCATGGAGTGAACCATGTTTGACTCCTAATTATGCCCAGCTTTAGGGAATAGTCACATGGGCTAGAGGCTTTTTTTTTTTTTTTTTTTCCTCTTTTGCTTCTTCCTCTGTGTTTTTTTTTTTTTTTTCCGAGGACTTCTTGTGTAGGTTGAAGAAGACTGTTTGGGTGACATGATTTTTTTTTACAACTTGTTTGAACTTTATCAGACCCACGGGGGTTGTGACAAAATGGTTGTGTGTGTTTGTGTTGTGCGAGCGCGGTGTCTGATGATGCACACTCCGTACCTCAGAGAGGCCCACTAAATAATTCATAGGGAGGAAAGGCTGTTGCTTTTGTCGCCTCGTTGCGCGTGGAAAGTTAACGCTGTTGTTTTGATATTTGTTGTCTTGTTTTTGCAGACGGGGTTATGAATGAGAGGTGACTTACAGGTATTACAAGTGAAATGTGCACTTCATTAAAAATACTCACTAGTCCCTGCTATCTACTGCATTATTATTGTTCGGTCATTGAAAGTGCTGCGGTCTGCTTTTTGCCCTACAAGAACCGACCTAACAAAGCTTTATCTATATCCCTGCATACAGGCCCATTAAACCCACAGGGTAGCAAATCACAGCAAAATATCATTCCCTTTAACACCATTAGCTGAGGTGTCTTTGAATTTAATTTAGTGCCAGCGCCATTAAAAATGACACATTACCCTGCAATGATAGCTAAATTAAGTCCTATCGATTCAGCTGTTGCATTAAAACCATGCTGTGGCCATAGCTGGCAAGTGTTGGAGAGAGAGAGAGAGCGAGAGGGAGAACAAGAGAGCGAGAGTGTGTGAGAGCAGCGAGCATAGTTTTTCAGGTCTGTCTCGCGTCTTGCCGGCAGTGGGTGTCTCATTGTGAGGAAGTAGAAGCCAGTCATTTTCTTCTCTTGGAACAACAACAGCCCGTTCAGAGTGCACTGAGCTCAGCGCTGCTTAAATACATTATGCTCTCAGGGAGTTTGGGATTTTTACCTCACTTTCTTCCTTCCCTCCATGTTCCATATGACAAAGACAAAATTAGAGTGTGTGAGAGGTTTGATGGGCTTTTTCCCACATTATTGATTTTGCTCAGACTGGGTTGTGCTGAGAATAACAGAAAACGACTATAACACCAGACCCTGTTCACGTGAAGTATGCCATGTGTTGATCACACACACACACACATCACAATCGCCTATCCCTCTCAGAACAGGGACACTTTTACCTCCGCTCACTCTGGAGGGCTAAAACCCACGCATGGGCTATTGTTCGCCCTGTCTTCTTGCCCCTCTTCTGAGTAATTCTCCAAGCTCTTTATCTGATTGCCATTCGGCGAACAGCTGACGCTGAGAGGACCTTGAGTGGAGCGGAGGGTCTGAAGGGCCTTGTGTGTTTCTGTCTGCTGTTTTCAGCTCCGAGCTGTTTAAGAAAACAGCCCTCCTTCCCCAAAAAACTTAGCAGATAAAAGGGCCTCGCTCACAGGCATAGCAGCAGTCTCGCCTCCACAGCAGAACAAGCAGCAGCACATCAGGACTGTGCACCCAGGGGAGCCTCAGCAGCCGCTTGTCTTATAGCCTCTGTATCCCTGCAAACCTCCACTAGTCTCCAGGCCCTATCCTGTCTGTCCTCCTCCAGTACAACTCACTCTGACTGGAGCAACAAAGCAGGCAAGGCAGGCAGGCTCCTCTCTGGCTGCAGCTGAGGGAAAAGAAGTTCATCAGGAACACTACTGAAGTTAGACAAAATGGTAAAAACGGTCTCTTTCTTGGAATATTCTGTGGCGTGTACATTTTCCCTCTGCTTTCGTATGTATATGTGTGTGTTTGTGTGTGTTTGAGGAAAAGGAAAAAAAAAAACCCTAGCGGGAACTGAGAAGTGGGTTGAGGTTTGTGGGAAGCCTTGGTGCAGGCCTGTGTTTGTTTGGCTTGGGCCCTGCACAAGGGGCTGCCTCTCTCTCGGGCCCCGGACAACGTTGGGCTCACGTTTGCCAACATTTTGTCATCATGCTCAGGTGACATGTTAAATTGGGAAAGACTAGCTGGGGGTTGTGTGCGATATGGAGCCGTATCAACTCTGTGTGAGAGGCTGTTTGGAGTGTTGATTCGACTCAGCCCCCGTGCATTCGCCGGGGCCGCCAGTGTAGTAAATGACGTGATCAGTCTGTCCCTCTATTGCCTGAATGGCAGAGGAAATTCCACCTCCAGCCTGCCTTCATGTGGCACTGATAAAGCCTTTCCTGTACAGTAGAAAATCCTGTTTCCCTGTGTGCACCGACAGGGCAGTGGGAATGACCAGGAAAGAAGGGGAGGATGAGAGAAAATATAATGTTAGAAGGAGGGAAGGAGAAAAGAAGGTTGCCTTAAAAGCTATGAATTTGTTTATGGACATCTCTTTGAAGTTAGCCAACTGAGATTTAACACTCTTTTCAGCATGTGTTTGTATATAGAAAAGTGAGTGTGTGTGCATATGTGTTTATACTTCTTGCTCTATTATGTCATTAGCATGTGTGCGTAAGTGTATGTCTGCAAGGCTCTGTGGGCGTGTGTGTGTGTGTGTGACAGTGTGGGCGTGGACACATTTTTGGCAGATTAGCAGGAGAATCACTGTCATATCTTATTTTCATTTCTGACAGTGGTAATGATTAATGGTGGCTGTGGTGTGTTTGGACTTTTTACCTCTATATTTCTCACTTGACACGGAAGTCTCAATTGGTATCGTATAAACGAACTCCACTGGGCTCTGCCATATGTGTTTAGAAAATCACTCACAAGTGCTCTCCTCGCAACGTTCAAAATCAAACGCCACATTAACAGTGCTGCGTTTTGCTCTCATGCATTAATGAAACACTTTGATTACAGTGTTTTGACTTATTGCCAGCTGCTTTAGTGCATTCGCTCCTTTCTGTTCATCTATTATTATAGTGGCATCACTGATTGTCTGCTAGCTGGGAAAATAGGCAGTGGGGCTCTTTGACTTGCCAGGAGAATGTAAGCAGGCCAAGGACCCTCACAGTGCCTGTAGACTCTTACAGATGTCACTCTCACGTTTCCAGCACACTCATATGTTCTCTCTCTCTTTCTCTCTCTCTCTCTCTGTCTTTCTGCGTCTCTCCCTCGCCGCACACCCCCCCCACTCCTCTCCTCTCCCTCCTTCCTGCTCTCTCTGCTCCTGGTTTGCGGTTTGGACGGGGAATGTGGATGGATGCACGGATGGATGGATGGATCCCACGCTCGCTTTCTCTCTCTTCAAACCTCAGAACCCAGCTTCCTGGAGAGACCACGATGACGCCACCTCCACACACTCGGCCGGCACACCGGGGCCCTCCAGCGGGGGACACGCTTCACAGAGCGGTGACAACAGCAGCGAACAAGGTGAGCCAGCGCAGACATGGACTGCGCAACCAGACACACAAACGTATATACATATATGCACTCAAGCACTAACACATAAACACACGTGGAGACAGGCACAGATCCATGCAGGACATATTAATCTTCATGCATGAGAGGGGTTGCCAACACCTCACTTTAACCCTGTCTAATGTGAGATCTACAGTGAATAGATGGCACATCTCTACACACAAACACACCAGTCCTTCCTCTTCCACATTGGATTATCCCGTTTTTTGACTGGCGTCCATGTAAACACATAGTCACACCTAAAAATGTACACGCTTATCCACTGTTACACTCTCGTGCAAATATAAGCAGCAGCCACTGTAATGCAGCAGCCTAGTATAGGGCTTTCCAAAACATTGCTATTTAGAGAGCTGAACAAAAGCTGGTGATTAATAGTATATTTCTGCCAGTTCTTGCTTGCATTTAGACCATATTAACTTTGCTCTTGCACAACAGCCCCTAATTATGTCTCAGAGAGCCTTGTGTTATCTAGTACGCGACCTGCCAAGCTGCAATAATGCATTTCAAAACAAATGTATTTGAATTTGTTACAGATAGTGTGTGTAAGTCACAGCTATCTGCCTTGTATTTTTGTCATGGTCTGTTTGAATTTTGACATGTAAGTGTTCAAAAAGCAGACGCTTTTAGCGGAATTTAGAGCTGAGGCCAAAACATCAACACGTCGTGAGGTTCAAATTGTTTATTAAATGCAACTGCTGCCTGAACTAAGAGAACAGATGATGAGCTCTTGGCCTTTCCTGTCTTGTTTTGAATGCACCAAGATCTCCTTTCACTGGCGGCAGAGTGTGTGTATGTGTGTGTGGTTGTTTTTTGTGGGTCTTTCTGTATCTGTGCGTGCCCTCTGGCAGTGTCCAGGGTTTTGCATGAAATTTCATCACACCCTCTCCACACACACACACACACACAAACACACACACAAACACACTCAAATACCCTCGTACACGCTTACACCGGCTCTCTCACAGAGTGCAGCCGCTTTGCCGTTGCCCGATCCGAGGCTATCGTTTTGCCAATAAGCGATCAAATGAATCGATGGGATGCGCCGTCTGTGGTGGGGCCGTTTTAAATCATCTTCTCCTCTTTAGACAGAAAGCGGCAGTCGCAGCTTCTGAGGCATTATACTGACCACAGAGCGAGGGCCGCAGCAGACCTCTGCGGTTGGCTGTGTCAGGTTGGATCACAGGCTGATGTCAGGAAGACATTGATAGTTAGGCCTTGGCCGAGCAACAGGATGTGTCTGTTGAAGCAGAATGAAGGAATGCCTCATAAAAAATGGGAAACTTAATTGATCCTGGTAGGAAAACAGAAGTAGAGTGCAGTGACGGACACAGAACAGACTCCTCTGCAAGGCAAGGACACTGGGATTACTCTTACACTCTGTATACAAGACAATATAAACCTTTAAGAAAAAAGAAAAATATGATTGCAGTAAATGAGATGATGGATTTCCTGATATGATATGAAGTAATGACATTAGATAAAAACACTGACACTCTATTTCACTCCTCTTTGCAATTGTAAGCAGCATGGGAGATGAAGACTGCAGGAACAACAGAGAGAAAGAGGGAGGGGAGGCGAGGTGGGGGGAGAGGATGAGAGAAAGAAATGCACTGCCTATTGATTATCTTACACACATAAGTACAAGTGACCTGTAATCCACAGAGCACTTATCGACTCCTCTCCCCACCGTATCCAGTAACAGCCGATCAATATGGGCCAAAGACAGTTACGGTACAGCACCGCGCACCGGGCCAATACGGACTCAGGACTAGATCAGGGCCAGAACCTGACCTAACGCTGAAGAGTGCTAAACGCCAGACCAGCCCCCTCATAGTAACGGCAAAGCAAGCATGCATGGGATGGAATCAGAGATTAAAAAGAAGAGCTACTGAAGTACAGAGGTTCAAGAGTGGAGAAGGTGAAAGAGTAGGCAGAGCGAGAAAAAGGAGAAAGAAAGAGAGAGGGCAGCTGATTTAATGGTCTAATGAGGCCGTCCTCCAGCCAGTTGTTTTGTGTGAGGCATGCTCTGACCTTTCGCTCCGCTCGGGAGCCCTGCCGCCTCATTTTTCACATTCTTGCAATTACGTTAACGCTTGAAGCGCTCGCTGACTCCCCGACTCTGGCCCTTCCATTCTGACAGAGCCTTCCCTCCCCAACCTCTCCACCTTTTCCCTCCTCTCCTCCACTCCGCTCCACTCCACGCATGAACTCGCCTCCTATCTCAATACATTTCCACATAAAATTTGTAGTCCACACTCTCAAGTCCACAGAGAAAATGTGAAATGTGTGCTTCACTTCAGTAATGGGGTCTTTAACAGCTTGGCCCCTGTTAAAAGGGGTGACGATGTGGATCAGTTGAGGACGGCAGAATAGATGGGAGAGATTGAGAGCGAGGAAGAAAAGAGAGAGAAGAGTGCGTGAGACCAACTTCAGACTTCAGCTGCCAAGAAAAACATCAACTTTCTTCCCCCATTTTTCCATCTTGAAAGGTGTGTTGTGTGTGTGCCTGTGGCTTGAAAAACATTTACCTCGAAAATTGATCCAGGAGCATCTATGTGTTGAGTATGTGACTCCAGTCCATTTCTTCCAGAAATGGTGAAGCATTTCTGACAGTGGCCAAGTCAAACTGTCTTGAGGAGTAAAAAGTTTTAACTTGTTTCTTCCTTTCTCTTTGCCTTTGGCTGATGTTAGGGGGTGTACCATAGAATAAAGTTCAATAGCATGCACTTTATTTATATATAAATACTTGTATGTCCAGTGATGCATCACTCTCTGTGGACAGAATACACTTCCACAGTCTTCAGCTTGTATCTCAGCACCGAGCATTGTTCTGAACCGGTGCCAAAAAACAATTTAACAAGTGCGCAAATATGTATTGCCCCTCTTGTGGAATAATTTATTGTCAAGCAGTAAACCAAGGTGAAGCATGCTCATAGCTGTCAGTAAAGATTGCCAGTTAAGGTTCAGACACATATGAAAGAGGTTTCAGTACAATAGTCAGATCTGTAACCTCTCCCCTCCTGCCGTACTTCACAGACATTTTTTTTCTTTCCCTTTTTCTCAGAATTTCCCTAAAATATGAATTATCACCCTTAGGGCAAATTCTGCACTCTCACCTACTGACTCTTAGAGAGTGACTCCCTATGTTCTGGCTAGATAAACAAATATCAGCGGTTAAGGGGAGACAGTTCAGAAGGTAACACACAATAACTTCATTGGCTCTGCATTGCACATCATTTTGATTAACAGTCCTTTGGAGCTCCTCCAAGCTTATCTACAAACATCAAGAAACATCAGTTGCAGGGAGTTAAACTTGATAAATGTGCGTGCCTTCAGATAGCACTCGCTTCCAAGCAGGTGTCCATAATATGTTAAACACCCAAAAGTGCGATGGAGCAGCGCGGAGAAATCCTCCGCACGTTTGCCCACACCAAACACAGTAGAGTCTAATGCATGCAGTCATGAAAGGTAAATCCCCAACACTGATTCAGCATGGTAGGTAATGCTCTACCCCTCCGTACTGTGCATGCATATATGTGCGTGTCTGAGTGAGTGTGTGTGTAGGCTTCAGCTCCAGTCCACACTTGTAATTATTAGCTATGCATGAAGCCCAAATCCACATTGACATCTTGAGTGGGTGAGCAAAGGGGCTTTCTGTACAATTCCCTGATTCTACTGTAGATGGAAAGGGCTCAACAGAAGAGAGGAGAAAGCATTTTGTACATTTTCTCAGCAATTGAACAATCCCCACGCTCTGCGGATAGACGGACTCCCCAGAGAGAGCGAGAGAGGCAGAGATGGAGAGAAAGGGAGGAAGAGAGGGATAGCTTGAGTGTTCGGCTCCAAGGGAGCATGCTGAGCTTGATGGAGTTGTGGTACATTTGTGTGTGTGTTTGTGTGTATGCGTGAGGAGTGTGGGGAGCTCCCCTTGGCCCTGGCTGGGGGCCCCACTCAGCGAGGTCTTTGTGGTTGAGCTCACCAGAGTGGGGTCATTCCTGGTGGGGACACAACACTCTGCCCCCCCCCCCCCCCCCCCCCTCCCTCCCCAGCATGAACTCAGCCTGTTGAATCTGGCAGTTTCCACACCTTTGCTTTTGTTTTTTTAACAGCCACAATTAGGGCTCAGAAAGACCCAAACATAAACAACGAGAGGAAAAAAAAAAACATGAAACCACAACAGAAAACAACTCCACAATTTCTGTTAAACGCAAGATGGAAGTCTTGTTGCATTTTAGTAGCTTATACCCCGGCTCTGGAGTGATCAGCGAGGTGTGTCAGTGTATATAAAATACGGTGTGTTTGTGTGCGTGTGTGTTTGTGTGTTGTGTGTGAGCATGCATGTGCACGTGTTAGCTGGTTCCCTCTAAGTGCCTGTTAGAGTTTAATTTAGTGTAGTAATTAAAGCTGAACACTGGCCTATAAACAACAGATAAACAATAAAGCAGACCCAAGCCCTGCTGTTTCATGGCTCTCACTCCCAGCTGTTGGAGCACTGATAATTTTTACACAGTGCCCCCACCTCGCCGCAACACAATGCTGAAGCAACAAGGGTGTGTATGTGTTGTAAATGTGGGCATGGGGTATATTTTAGTGTGTGATGGCAGAGGGCGAAACAAAAAAGGCCAAAGAAACACATAAACACACAGGATATGTCCACTTCCCCTCTCAAAAGAAAACACTGAGAACCACAGTGAAGCAATCAGAAAGTGCAAAGAGGAGTGTGGTCCGCCTCGGACAAAACCAGCTCGGCAGCAACAGCGCTCGCATAAACATTAAACCAACTGTGGCCGTAGCGCGTAGTCAACCTGTACCTTGTAATATCTCACCATCAGTGACAACAAGTGGAAGCAAGCTGCACTTCCAATGGAAAACAAGCCGCGGATAGAAGTGTTTATTGAGGATAACAATGCCACAGTGTTTCTCAACAGGCTACCGTGTGCAATTTTTTTCGCCTTGTCACTACATGTCAGCTCCATGTTAGTCAGGTAGCCCGTTGTGAAAACAGCACAGTGTGTCTGTCTGATGGTTTGTTGGGAAGGGGTTGGGCTATTGTTGAAAGCTGAGAAGAGTTGCAGTGGAGGAGGAGAAAACACGGTACGGAGGGGATACTTTCATGATCCCATTAGCATAAGAGAGGCTAAATTATTCATGTGGAGTGCTTAATCTATAGGGAAAAGTATAGTTAATGCACATAGTTTTAAAATGGATTTCTCCTTGCCTCTGCTCTAACACCAGATTCTTGCTGGATTCAGCATTCGCAGGCATTTACGGGAATGGCTGTCACTCTACCCCCTGCATACACACACACACACACACACACACACACACACACACACACACACACACACACACACACACACACACACACACACACACATAGACCTGGTATGTGTGGACATATGTGCACCCTTGCTTAAGCGCTGCTGCACTTCAGGCTGTTTCGAGGGGCTCCGCTCTCAGGCTCATCCCCACTCTCCATAAGTCCCTTTCTCATCCTCCCATTCTCTTTCTCTCTCTTTCTTTTTCATTCCATTTATTCCTCCATCTCTCTTTCTCCCAGCACCCCCCCCCCCTCCCCCTTTCCTCTCGCGCTGTCTCCCTCACACTCCTCTCCTCACTCACCCCTCTCTGTCTCGCTCTCAGCACCGCAGACTACCTGGCCCTCATCCAAAATGTGATTAAAGAGAATGATCAGCTCCCTCAGCTCCCTCCTTCCTTCCTCCCTTCCGCTCTTCCGCTCTCTCTCTCTTCCTTTTTTCTGTCTCTGTCTTTCTTCTGACCCTGTGTTACGTTCTTACGAGTCTATAGATCATGAGAGAGAGAGAGAGAGAGAGAGAGAGAGAGAGAGAGAAAACACAAGAAAAAAGCAAAAGAAAAGGAACTGTAAAAGGATGAGGGCTCCCATTAGAGTCAACTCCTATTCCAGTAACAGTCCTATACCCACAACATCACCACCACTCTGCCCCTCCATCCACACTTTCCCGCTCTTCCTCTCATCGTCTCCTCTCCCCCTCCTCTCTTTCTCCCTCTACCCTCTACCCTCTGCCTCGGCTCTGACTGGGGCCCGGTCCCTCTGGTCCATAATCATGAACAGGCCCCTGGCGCGACCTGGCCCAACCCAGCCTGGCCCAGCTTGGCCAGGAACTGGGTCCTACACAGCAGGAAAGGCACATTAACTGGGTCAGCCTAATGTGCAAACTAATGTTTGGAGAACATAGGGAAAAAATTACCCAGATTATTCTGACAGCAGCTGAGGAGAATGTCTGTTTTGCGCCATTAAGGGAAAGCTTGAGGGAAATGTTTTTTCTTTCTTTCTTTCTTTCTTCCCTTTTTTTCCCTCCTTCTGTCTTTCTCTGAGAAGTAGATGAAGACCAGCTTATCTGGATGTGAGCTGAGCATAATTAAAAAGCAGAAAGGAAACTGTTGCAGGGAAGTAATCATGATTGAACTACAGTAAAAGGAGGGGAGTGACTTTCTCTCTCTTCTACCCAAAGGCATGGGCCAAAAACAAAGACAGAGTGCAGTGCTGTTGTATCAGTTCATTATACTGTGGCTTTACACACCCATGTTCTGCTGCTGATTACTCTAGTGTATGTAGTGATGATGAGGAGTGCACAGGGGTCTGATGTAATATGGCTAAAAGGGATTTGAGCATGTGCCCCAAAGGGCATTTCCACGTCCATTAATGCTGCCGCCGCTGTATTTTCACAAGGACGACAGCGGCTCGGTTCTTTAAAGAGAGAGTGTTTTCCCAGGAAATTTTCCGTCTAGTTTCAGCAAACTAGCCTGAAGGGGGTCAGCCTAGAAGTCACCCTTAAGAGGTGATAATCCAATTGCTCTAGTCCTCACCAGATTTGTTTTCCCCTTGTCTGGCGGTGTGTTTGTTCGTGTGTGTGTTTACAGAGAGTGTAAGCATGCGTGTGCGAATGTAATAGACATAGAATGGGGAGGCAGAGGCAGCAAGATGCCACCGGTTTCTTCTGTGCCCAACCCCGGGCCCCACTCCAGATCAGAGAGGGGTTATGGAGGCCAAGTCTGTCAAAGGCACACCTGCAGGGAAACTCCAAAAACCCTGACTGCCAGCTTACACAGCCCCGTTTAAGGTGTGCTTATTTGGAGTTTAACCCCGACTTCAAATGTCCTTTCCCTCTCTGGCCCTTTGTGTTTGACCAATGGGCCTTGTGCTCTTTTACTTTCTTTCCTTTCTTCTGCCTCCCTTGGCTCTTTAATCTCTTCCACCACCCCCACCCTCCCAATTCTCCTCCCCCTAATGTCCGAACCCCACATCACAGCGACGGTCCCTCCCAAAAGACAGCACGCGGTTGGGTAGAGTGGCTTAGCAAGGCCAGCCATGGCGTGTTCACTTGCTGTGTGGTTTTTCATTTGTGTAAACCAGGGCTTACACACTGAAGCATATTTGGAACTGAGCGGAGCAGCTATACCCTACAGGTAGTGCTTTAACCATGCTGCCACCGTCCAAGAGAGTGGGCGGATGATAAAGGAAGTGTGTTACAATCCGAGTTCTTCCTCTCTGCTGCTGATTTTCACGCGCACATCTTTCACGTTTATGCAAAGCTTTTGAGGGCATTATGCAAGATAAGCTCATTTTCTAGTCTGATTCCCACTCTAGTACATGCTTTAATGACTCTTAAAGCTAAGGGCTGCTTTTTTAGGCATAATAGCAGTCCCGCGGTCTCTCAGTTTCCACATAGCCAGAGTGCTTTTTCCACACCTGATCACTTTTGTTCACCCATTTTATGGCTATTGGGGAACAGGCGGGAGGTGAGCGATTTGACAGTGGTTAGTGCCACGAGCCCTAATGTTTATTGGGAAAGAGCATCTAATAATTTTTGATTACCCCAGAGGAGGTATTAGCCATGTTAGTCAGCAAGGATAATTTCTTATTTACATGCCCCAAGCAGTGAACACTCTGAAGGAACACTGGGGCTAAATGCGCAACAAAACGAATCAAACATGCCAAACGAGATGCTCCATCCTGGCTGGCTGCAGGGCTGAAGCTGAGAAAACCTTCATTATGCATTTACCATAATTCATTTAGAGGGTTATCAATTTGCAGAATACAGAGGAGATGTTTGGAGGGGGAAGCGAGAGCACCATATCAAACGAAGGAAGAGAAAAAGGAACAAGGGAAAGCGAGATGAAAAGGGGGTGAGATATTCAAGCATAGCTCAGTGCCTGGATTTTGAAAATGTTGTTCCAATTACACACTTTTCCATGTTCTGAGGCAGAACTTGCATGTTAAATGCTGCAATCTCTTCTCTTTTACCAGTGTTACCCTCCGCCCCCTAAAAAAGCAGAAGCTGATTTCCCTTTAATGAAAGCCGTTTGGCTCAGGAATTCTCCCCTCTACAATTTTTGTTGAGATTGAGGCTACACAGAGATGTTCTAGTTCAAATATTGTCTTTCTGTTCATTTAGGGTTGCTCTTTGTTTGGCTTCTGCCCTGCTTACTCAAGGGCTTCTTGTATCTGTCTCTCAGTGTGTATTTCAGGACAGTTAGCCTACTACATGTTTTCATTTTTCTCTCCTGGCAACACAAACTGAGCGAAGAAAAAGCCCTTTAAAAGCATCTTTCCCTCCGCCATCAGGCAGGGATGACTAAGGCCCCATTAGAACAATTGGAGGAAACTTAGGGAGACGGGGAGTGTTTAAAAGAATGAAAGCAGCCAGCGAGCAGTACTATCTTGTGATAACCAGTGCTTTCTTTCATTATGTAAACACAAAAACCTCCACCTTGGAAAAATTGCACTCACACTATAGCTTCTTTGAAAAACAAAACAATGAAAACAGAGAGGTAGAAAAAAAATGAGACAAAAAAGAAAAAAACATTTAACATTTTCCAAAGTGAGGGGGGAAAAGCTTCATTGTTTAGTACAAATGCTTACTCCCAGGGATGCAGTCCTTAGACAACTGAGTGTCTGCAGGAGACATCTGTGAAGCCTGACCTTGTGACCCCGGAAAGAATGCTCTTAAGGTGGGGGGAAAACTGCCTTTACCACTGCATCATGGCCTACAGGACAGCCCAGCAGCAGCAGCAGCACAACAAACACAACCTCTCACTGAAAAAACAACAACACAACACACAAACAGTCGATGGAAGAAAAAAAAATGAGAATGAGGTGGGAGAAAAAAAAAACATGGAGAGAATTGGAAGGATAGAAAAGAGTGATAAGGAAAAGCAAGAGAGACAGACAGAGAAAAGGAGAGAGAGAGAAGGAAGTAGGAGGCAGATAATAACTACAGAAAACACAGATGGACTTGGTGTGAATCGTGCCTCACAGGCCTGGCTGTCTCTTACTCCTTTGGCCCCCCCATGAGATCATTTTCATCCTTTATGAGTCAAAAGGAAGCCCGGTTGAAAATGAGAGGTTACACAAGCCAGAGCCCAAGCCCTTCGGAGTGAGAGAGGAGAAGATCCCTGCTGCAAGGGCCCTGCTGCTATTCAAAGCACCTGCCATTGTGTGGGCGCCCATCCAGGCCCATTGTTGTGCAGAAATTAGTCGTGCTCCCTTTGGCTCCCTTCGGCTTCCTTCGGCTCCAGAGGCATGCGGCAGACCCCCTTGTTGTTTTGGGTTCAGATACATGGTTGGATAGATGCGTGGCCCCGGCTACCATCACCACTGGCTGTGGCCCTTTGGCCTCTCTCCCACAGCACAGTATCATTTGGTTTTTGTTTCTCATCCACTCTCTGTTGTTCACTTCTCAAGAACACTTTCAGACCAGCATTCCTATAGTTTCCTCTCTTTCTTTTGTACTCCTACTCTCTTCTCTGCTTTGGTGTATATGCTTATTGTTCTTTGGAGCACCCTCATTATACCCATGGTTATATTTTAAGGGCCTTTCTCTTTGATTTTGGTCTCGCAGGGAGAGAGTGGTGGGCTGGTGGGAGCTGTAGGGCTGGCCCAGCTTTCAGGGCTCCCCAGCCAGCGTCTCGGAGAGTGGGCTTGGGGGTATTGTTGGGCTGGGCACTGCCGCAGAAGCACTGGTGCTACTGCTGGTGCAAGGGGGTGGATGTGAGGGGAAAATTGAAAAGTCAATAACGAAGGCCGCACAAAAAAAAAAGAAAAGAAGAAGAGAGGGAGAAACAAAAGGAGATGGAGGGCTTCAAAAAGCTGAGAGCTATAGAGCACTGCTAATTAATAGCATCAGAGGAAGAGCTTTTTTTCTTCCTTCTGGAACTTTAATGCTGCATATTAACTTGCAAGGCGAGGCGATTAAGAGCTCACATTGAGAGTCAGGTCCATCACGCTGCTAGACCAACCAACAGCAACTAACATGATGAGGGACGATTGAAAACATCTTTAGGAAAACAACAAAAAAAACAAAACAGACAACACTTAAAACTGTAATGCAACCACACATTTGTAAAATCATGGAATCGACAATCACCATGTTAGAAAGGTGTCGATTCGAGTCTTTTTTAGGCAGTAATTTGCATTATATTGTATCCATGTGTCATTGACATGGACAAAATATTAGGAACACCCTTGAAATCAATGCAGTTCAATACAACATCAGTATCATTTATACCCTCAATACGCCATGTTTGTAGCTAATCGAACTTTATAATCGTGGTGGTTATTGCAGGGCTGTATTTTTTTTATCACCAAATATAATTGTCAATAGGCATGTTTGTGCATTTGTTCCTCTGTATTTTGTCAAATTGCACCCTCATTCCAAAATAGATTGCTGTGTGCTCTTACTCCCCCTTTCCCATGCAGCTAATCAAAAGGTACGGTCCAGGGTGTGATGAAATACGAGTTTTGGTGGGTCAGGAAGGCAGAGTGGCAGTAATTTGAGCCAAGGCTTTGCAATTTGTATTTTTCACAGCAGTAATAGGCTCCTCTCTCACTGTTCTTGCCATAGCAATTTCCACTGCCAACAGCTGTCAAGCCCCTAAAATCAAAATTAGTGCCATGGAATTGGGCCTTAATGAAATGACCTGCTGGATTTACCTTAAGGAGCAGGGCGGACAGTCAATACTAGCCTCGTCAAAGCCCCCTCCCTGCATGCTGCAGTCCCATTAACGAAAGGAAATAGTCTCGAGTAAATGTATTAAGCACTACTTCCACCTTCTAATTATATTTTTCCCTTCTTCCTTCATAATTCATTCACTCTTTCATTAGTTTTTAATATTGAAAAAGGCTTTTAACTGGCTCTTCTGTCTTCATGGCGTCACCAATTATTTGTCACTATGCATTACAGGGATGTCAGAGGACTTCATGTTGTGTGCTGGGCATAAATGTGGTGATTTAGTGTCCCATCACAGCGAGGAGTGTGGAAACGTATGCCAGGAGTATTTTCATAGTAGAAATGCAACATTATTTCCATGATATCATACAGAATAATGTAGCATTACACCATGGAACCCAGCACTGTGGGCTCTCCCCCGCCTCTCCTTCCTATAGAAAGAGGTGAATGTGTGCCAAGGCCCAGTGGAGGACACTGGGCCCTGGTTATTGACTTGTAAAGGAGCCGGTAGGTGAGGGGTCTTGACAAGACATGAGCGGCTGACTCTCTTGTAAAGCTGTATCTGATTTCTCTGCTAGTTGGCTCCCCGGAGAGACCTGCTCTACCCTCTGTTGATCAGACTTTTCACTCACAGCTGTATGGAAAAAAAAATGCAGCGATAAAAAGAATGAAAGAGTAGTTTTGTGAAAGGAGATGCTCCCGTTCTGTATGCTATGATTCCCTGTTAGGGTGAGAATGAGAGCGGGGGAGGAGGGAGAAGGAAGCGGAGGGATCAGCAGCTAGGTGAAAGAGCCGTATCCATGAGCACATTCATCATCTCAGTATGCCAAATTAATGTTTTGGTAACTTGTGAAACATGGACTCTTCAATAAGGGCATCTGCATTTGTGTAGGTGTGGTGGTATAAAAATAACAGGGACGTGTATCAGCAGGAGGGCAGACAAAGCAAGTATCAACCGAGCAAGATCCACACTCCTCACAGATCTGACTAATTTATGAGGGTAAACTGCGCTGACAGAGGGAGAGAGAGATGCAGGTGGAGGGAGGAAGTTTTCATTGACTCTCCAGAGCAGGCCAAGGCAAAGCCCTGGAGGGATCTCTCTCAGTTTGAACTTTATCAGGGGCTACGCTTAATCAATACACTATCGGAAAAAGAATTAATTACTAAAGCAGAATAAAACAGCTGCATTTTAAACCAAGGATTCATCAATTCTGTAATCTCTTGGTTACAGCTCAGGTGTCAGGAGGCTCATTTCAACTCTATGTAATGAGGAACTGTGGGAGTTTACCCCAGCCCTCTTCTGTCCTCCTCCTCTGCCGTTTCTGATCCCCCCCCCCACCCCCACCCTCCCTCCCAACCAACACCCAGCTCCTATACTACACCTCCTCATCAAGACATTTTCCCTCCCTC
Source organism: Trachurus trachurus (assembly GCF_905171665.1). NCBI lineage: Eukaryota > Metazoa > Chordata > Actinopteri > Carangiformes > Carangidae > Trachurus > Trachurus trachurus. Next base: position 13,009,589 of record NC_139907.1, on the reverse strand, counting down.
CCTTCTCTCCTTTCCATCTCCTACCTTCTCAGGTTGTCATCTACCTACAACATTCTCTCCTTTTTCCTCATGCCCTCTTTCGTTGCCCCTCACTCCGTCTTTAACAGGCCAACTGTACTCCACCCCTCTGACTGCCCCTCTCCTCTGCCCCCCCCCCCCCCCCCCATGCTGCTACATTCCCTTCCCACCAAATTCCTGTCTTTGCGGGGATGGGACGAAGGGGTATTAAACTTGAAATCTCTGGTGCGAAAGCTGACTGGAACGGGACATTCCCGCTGCTGCAGCCATCAGGCCGGACATTCCTCCGCTCAGTCTGGGACACCGCTGGTGTTGCAAAAGAGGGGAGGGGCAAAAGTGAAGGGGGAGGTCGTGTTAGGCGTTAAAAAAACAAAAAACCCAACACAAAAGTAGAAACAAATATTTTTTAGCCTATAAAACCAATGGAGCATTGCAATCAAAGGGGAAGATTGTTTTGAAGGAAATCAATGGCGTATGGTGAACATATTTAGATACTGGGGGACAGTTGAGCCACAAAGGAAGTATCCCTTGTGTCAAAATAACCTTGGCCGCACTGTTGCCTCGGCCCCTGCCATCCACCCTTCGCAGCCCTTGACCCTAGCCCAAAGCCTGTAAACGGACTGTCCTTGACTCCCCATAATGGGGGATTTCAAGGCAGGTTGAGAAGGGGTTATGGGTGATGAATTGGGTTTTTAGTGAGCTCATTAGGAAGCCAAACAGAGTTTAGACTGGCGGAGCGGGGCAACAGTGCAGTAATCAGTTCTGCTCGCTTTGTTCCCTGCCTCCAGGACATTTGTGTGAAAAAAGAGAGCAAGGAGGGAAAAGAAAAAAAAAAAACTTCATGGCATTTGTCTGATGAGAGGGCTGCTGAGCAGAGGCTACAATCTGATGGTTGACTTGTTGATTTATAAACCTTTTAATCCATTTACTCTACCAAACCCCCCCACACCCACCTCCTCCTAAGCTCCATGTAGAAACCACCGTTTCTGTTAAACTCGACTTTGATGCCACTGTCCATCAGGTGCGGCAAAGATGTCTGTAATAAATCCAAGGCTTCCTCCACTGTTAGTATAAAAACAGTGAGTTTGTTTGTTTGGTTTTAAATTGTAATTGAGGGTAGAGAATCACTGCTGATGCTGTTATAATACATCGCCTCAAACAGTGTAAGCTGTTCTGAATCACGAAACCGCACTCTGTTATACCTGGCAACTCGCATGCAGCTGCTCTTTCTGGTGGTTTAGGTAGAAGACTTTGATATACAATAGCTCCTAACAGGGATTATGAAGCTATTTCTTCACTAGCAGATGGATCTATATGATGTGTCTGTGCACTCTCCAACTCTCTGCTTTCTTTCGCTCTGTTTCGTCTCTTTGTTTCTGGTTTTTCGCTACATTATCATTTCATAGAGCAACAAAGAAAAATTTCAGGAAGCAAAATAGTGTGGAAGCAGCTTGTTTTACTAATGATCCTGCTTGTTTTAATTCAGCATAGCCCCACATGCTTTTGGGAACTACCTATTCTTTAATATTTAATGCAGCATCAAACCTTAGGATTTAGGTGTGCTTCTCTGTGGGCACCCAGCCCTGTGCTCTATTGTAACAATGATAAATTATAGAGAGAGTACTATCAGTATCTAGTTTTAACCACCATGAAAAGCTTCATGTTATCTTGTTTTGGTAAGTGAGGAAAGAAGGACAGTGTCTGAGTGGACAGGAGAAAGGTTTGGGCTGTTAACTTTGGCTTGGTTTGTAAATTTGTTTATTAAGAAACAAGAGATGAAGTGAGATTACCTGTGAGACCAATTAGCCCCATTCGATTTGGAGAGGCAAAAGCAGCGGCAGTTTTCCTCGGCAGTGCGGGGCGGAGTTATCAGGGAGGCAGAGAGTGTGAAATGTCTGGTGGAGACCCAAAGCCCTTCATTAGCCACCGATCTCTGTCTGCTGAGTGAGGGGCAGTCATGGGCATCACAACTCCCTTTTTAGTTCCCCCAAAAAAGAGCGGGGTGTGGGGGTGGAGGGTAGCTCCCCCATCCCCTGCAATTTAGCCCTTTGCCATTCATGCAAATTGGGTCCTGACATCTGCAAGAGCCTGCCTCCTTTCTTTTATACATCTTTATTCCATCTCTTTTCTTTGGATCTTTTTACCTCCTCAAATAAAGCCCCCTTTAGACAGCCGAGTCCTGTCTCAGCTGACATACGTCCTTTTATGCATACATCTATGTAAAAGTAACACTTTTCTGTGTCCATGTGCGTGGCAATGTGCAAAACTACAGGAAAGTATTAGAAAAACCAAGATCCCTGGAGGCATAAACAATCACTGCGTTATCATCAAAGTCCCAGTTTATGATACAATAAGATATAATTGCTGTCACAGACTGCAGGTAAATTGCACCAGTAATTAGCTCAGTCCAAAGCCTTTGATAATGTGCATAGTTTGTTCAGCCGGTGCTAAATTTTTAGGTTCTTGGCAGATGATAATCTCGTGAAAAGACCAACAGAGTTCTAGGCAGTGACTCTGGAGAAAAGGCAGTAACCAGGCAGCCTGGCCCCCCTCCCTCCCTCTGCTTTCTGGATGAACTACTCTTCTTTGGCTCCAGGGGAGAGGCTGAAAGGGGAGGGTGGCTTTGCTCCAGCCCATATTTTAGGTTAAAAGGTAAAATAGCCTAACTGGCTGTTAAAAACAAGTTTTACCTCCAACCCCTACACCCTCACCCCTCCCCTCTCTTTGTCTCTGCCCCCCTCCACTTCAACCTCGCCCTCTACGGTAGGGATGTGCACAGTGGGGTCAGCACTGTGCCTGTGAGAGGAGAGAGGCCTTGTATCAGTGGAGAGGCGATAGTTATCTCCAGCATTCCAGGGATGACAGAGAGATATCTGCCTGATGGCAGGGTTAGGGGGCTTAGAGAAGGGGCGGAGAAGGGAGAGAGGAGAAGAGGTATAGGAGTTGTTGAGCAACGACTCCCCCCCTCACCTCCCTCCTTCCTTCCCTCCCTGCCTTTCTTACTGCCTGACTGCCTCGCTTCCCCACACGTAGAAAAAAAACCCATCTAATTAGAAGCTCTTATTCCACTTCATTTAAGGGAACACTTAATGATGTGTTTTTGGGGGGAGACAACTACACATTACTTCTCATGCAAAAGGAACCACTCAGTCGTAGCACCCAGGATGCAGATACAGCTGTGTTTGAGATGGAGGTTTGTCCTTGTTTCTCTGAGGGTGTCATGGCTTTTGGATGCAGAAGGGGGAAAAGTGGTTGTCTTTTCTCCTTCACCTTTAAACGGTGTCCCGGTGGTAAGAGGGGGGCGGTAAAGGGGAAGGCGGGTAGTGACATCTGAGTTTGGCAGGGAGACTTGCTGAAGGAGAGAGTTTGTTGTAATTGCTCTGACAGGTTTTAGGGCTGTTAATGACTCCGGCCTGAGCGCTACCAATTTGTCAGCATGCTTGCTGTTTACTAAGCTGTTGTTTTATGGTCGAGTGCAAGGGGCTGCTGCTTGTTTAAGCACAGATCAGGAAATAATCAGCGTAAAACACTGGCTGCAGTGGTGCACACTAAAACAGTTCCGTTTAGGGCCCTCATCTACTGTATGGATCTGAATGAGCGCAGTAAACCATATGGTGTGCGGCCACACAAAGACACACAAACACACTGATGGCTTACTTACTGTTAGAAACTGGATGCTAGAGTGTGTGTTTTATCATTAAAGGGATTATGTTCTGCTCGTTAACACTCATCTGTGTTGTATGTTATGTGAGTACGAGGCATATTGCTAGCATGTGGTTGTAGCCAGAAGACCTGTAATCCCCAGTCAGCACGGAGCAACAGAGAGGGCCGGCCATTCCACTAGTGTGAATAGAGCCTCGATGGGTTTGTGTATGTGTGTATGTGAGAGAGATTGTGTGTGCGTCAAGAGCATGTGCTCCCAGAGCCAGCAAAGACCCCTTCGTAAATCCAGAGTAAATAAAAGGGGTAACCAGACGGACAAAAGAGGAGCCCCCACTGCTTCTCTCATTCGCTGCCATTTGGGGGACTGAATGTGCTAAACGCCGCTTATGTTGGCTGAAAAGTTGAGGAGAAAAAGAGGGAAAAGGGAGGCTCTAAATCCCCCTCTTCTTTTCTCTTCATTCTCTGCGGCCAAGCCTGCGGGGCTAGAGGTGGTGTAATAGGAGGGTGTTTGGAGGGAGGGTTGGAGGGCCCGGTCACTATGGTGTGCTAAAGGTAAAGGAGGCCAGAGGAGCTCCAGCCGTAGCAAACTTCTTCTCCCCAGCTTCTGTTCTCCGTCGAGTTGTCGCTCATGAGTTTTTCCTCTCTCCTCCTTGTTTAGGGTTAGAGCTTGGGTGAACAATCTGACTAGTTTGGGTTGACAGGGGGGGTGTGGGGGGTCTGTTGTAATTAGTCACTTTAACCACAGCTTCCATAAGCCACTGCCTCTACACTCCTGCTTCATTACCCTGAAACAAACGCCGGGGCCTCCCAGTGCAAAATCACTGCACAGCCTTTAGAATAATACACACACACAACATCTAAGGCCTGGTCTTGAGGCTCTTCAGTAGGTGTATTAATAGTATAGGGACCAATAAGTCTGGAGTGTTATTTGATAACTAACCAAGACTGGGTTTGAATGTGTATTCCAGCTATTGACAAGTCATTATTCATTCATGCATGGGGGTATATCGGAATGATAGAGCAGCGGAGGGAGCGCATTCTTGGTGTACTGATAGAGCTGCAGTGTGTGTTACTCACGGTTATATCCATAATGCTTCCAGGGCTGACTAGACCTTAGTGGCTCCCTCAGGGGCAGGGTGCCTCCTAGACATGAAGCATGATCTCCCGAGTCATTAGGACTCCCCCTGAAGTCCCCCCTCACTCTCAGCAGAGACTGTATAGGACACTTTGTGCTAAACCCATTTTTTTTGTGTGTGGAACAAAACCTGAAGCGACCCTGAATGTGCCAACATTAGATAAGCAGAGTTGCAGTGTGTTTACAGTCTTTTCCCAACCCGTTAATGAGCTCAGCCCTGAGACCAATTTACTCACAGGGAGATATATCTGAATGCATTTTTAATAACCACCCACTGGTGATGAGAGAGGGAGAATGTATGTGAGCGTAATGTGCTCTTGGACTTGTGCTTGTTTGTTTGCAAGCGCGCTCATTCGCTCCCTCACCCTCATTGCGTCCGGTCATTGTCTTCCATCTTGCCTGATTACACCTTCTCATTTTCTGCGCATATGAAAATGTGCACAAACTTTCATTGCGAGCACTTTAAGTCAAGATATTGATGGAGTGAGTAAGGGGGGGAGGAGGAGGAAGAGAGAGGAAGAAAGTGAGGGAAGACAGAAAGAGAGTGGGGAGAGTGGGGAGAGAGGGCGGCTGTCTTTTTTCTGTCTCCAAGGGCGCTGCTTTTCCAAAAGTGCCTGGGGCTACACTCCAGCACCTCGGCTCCCTTAGGCCTTTCGGCTGCCTCCTAATAGCCAACCCCCATCTGTGTCACATGGCCAGATGATGGGACGCTTCCCCCTGCTCTGCCCTGCACTTTTTTTTTTCTTTCCCCATTTTTTTTCAGAGTGCACATCCACACAGGTTAGAATGGCAGAGTTGCCAGGGAACAGTCAGAAGCCATTAGCGTTTGGGACAATTTGCCCTGCAGCGTTCCTTCTCTCGCTCATAAGAAAGGAGTGGGGGTGGATGCAAAGCACCAGCTCTCCTTTAGATGTAATGAGCTTGTGCAAGTTGGGTCTTCTTTATTCTTTTTCTACTCCTTCCTTTCTCCCTCCTTCTTCTTTTTTGTTCCTCTTCTTTCTTCCTTTGTTTCTGCCTTTCTTTTCACCTTCTGTCCACACTTGATTTTCATTCATCGTCTGTTTGGATAACACATAACTGCATGTATATAGTAAAAAAAAAAAAACTATTTATACTGTATACTTGGGTGCTGCATGTCCGATCAGTGCACACATGACAGTATCCATGTATATGTGAGAGAAAGACAGAGGGAGAGAGGAGCTGAAAGCCTTGGAGTCTGGTTTCACCCTCGCGGGCTAGGGCAGGAGGCAGCGAGCATGCTGGGTAATGAAGTGACAGGTCAGTCTGTAAATACGCACGGGTCGCTCTGGCCCTGGCCAGGGGGGAGGCTATCGCATTGCAGTGAAAATGGAAACGTCAATAAAATTAATCTGCCAGCCTTTTGGCCACTGTGTGGTTCCATTGGATGAGCCTGACTGCTCACAGCAGGAGAGGGATTTGGAGAGTAGCTCGAAAATCAACACAAAACCTAGCGGCACACAAACAAACAACCAAACTGTGTATCAACATTATTCAGTCAAGCTCAAAAGCAGCGAAACAAGGGGAGGGTGGTTAAGATTCACAGCTCACTAGTCGTGTTGTTCCTGAAGTTTGGAAGCAAACTGGGGGAGTTCGACTTGACTTCCGTCTGGGTCGCATTTCTCAGGAAGCCCCTCACAGTCAGGGTAGGCCACGGCCAGACCAAAGTTTATTGTTTTAGGCTTTCCTGAACAAGGATTCGTACTTAGCCTGGGATTTACGGCATTTGCCACTAATGAATGCCCATTCTACAATTACAACACCCCTAGTTTGTGTCCCCGTTCCCATATGTCCTTCAGAAGGGCTGTTGCTTCTTTTGCTTCACGCAGGGAGCGCAAAGTCGGCACTTCTCTGTTTTCCTCTTTCGTGTGGCTCCGCACTAATGATGTGGAAGGAAAACACTGTGCACAGACAGAAAAGAAAGACAGAGGGAGAGGAAAAAAGAGAGGGACAAACAAGGGGGAGGAAAAAGAAAAAGAAAGTGGGTAAAGTAGTTGGAAGCGAGGGCCCCTGCTGTCCTTGTATTCTTCATTTATTTTGCATTTGATTACGCCACCAGTCGGATCCTTTTTCTTTCCCCCTTTTTAATGTTATTAGTTCAAATATTTATGCAAGATTAAGGCTTGTATAGGTGGTTGTGATTGATGCCTCCCCAAAAACAGGAGGACATGCGAGTCTGAATTTTGAGAACGTCAGGGTCCTTCTCTGCCTTAGTGGAGGAGTTTTTCAGATACATAATTTAGATGCCCTCAAGGAAGGCTTTCAAGGCATTTGTGCCCGGGGGCAAGAAAAAATAACTATGACTGTTAAAAGTAAATCATTTTTGCTAATGCACAATTAATGCCAGGGAAAAAGAAAAAGGCAAGGGACAAAGATGGAAACTTCAATTTAAAGGAGGAATCGTGCCGGGGTATATGCATGTTTTCCTCTTGAAATCAAACACTGACGGACATTAATGCAGACGAAGCCGCCGCTGGCCTGTCATGCTAATCTTGTGGCGGAATGGGGAGGGGTTGCTGCAAGGGAAGGGAGTCGGCGAGGAGGACTGAGAGAGTCAGGGTTTGGGTTGGGGAGGGAGGGAGGGAGGATGGGGAGGGGGCGGTTGGGGATGAGGGGGGGGGGGGGACGGGGACGCAGACGAGTCCATTATGTGCATTGAAGTGCAACAATGAACCACCCCAAATCACATCCCTACTTTAATACTCATGCGTCTCAACTGTATGCCGTGAATTATCGGCTCCTTTGAGTTTTGTTTGTATGCGAGTGTGCGTCTGTGCACGCAATGTGAATTCATGACTGTGTACTACTGTACATGTCTGCAAGACTCCTTCCTGTCCCCTTCGGCTCTCTTCAAAAGATGAAAAAAAAAAGAGCTCTACATTATGTCAAGCATGCAAATTTAATTGAATTAATGACATGAGTCCAGGCCTCTACTGTACTTGAAGCCTCCTTGTCCTTCTTTTTTTTCTTTTTCCTTTCTCCTCCTCCTACTGTAGAAGTGGAATGAGGAACTTAGTGTTTCAGTGTCCAACCATAACATTAGAGTCATTAACCCCTATTCCCCTCTCCTGTGCTCTGGGGTATAGAACAACTCTACTAGGCCTCTGAGTAAACCCCTCACGCTCTGTACAGGCCTTCGTCTAAGGCCATTTAAATCCCCCTACCTCCATATCTCCACCACATAACACTGGCTTTGCTGCGGCAATTCTCTTGGCCTCAGTGCAGTACTTTTCAATTTCTTCATCGGTATCTGTGGTATTTGTCCATTTATCCATCTTTCATAAGCCCTAAACTCAGCTTTGACTGTCTGTACTTGTGTTTCAGCTTTGAGATTTTTTTAGATCTGGATTTTTTTTCTCCCCTTTTCTTTTGTTTTGTATTCTGAGTCAGTGATGTGGTCTGGGATGTTATTTAACCCTGGGTTTGGTTTCCGTCCAGGAGATGGCTTAGACAACAGCGTTGCATCGCCTGGCACAGGGGATGACGATGATCCAGACAAGGATAAGAAGAGGCAGAAAAAGCGTGGCATATTCCCCAAGGTGGCCACTAACATCATGAGGGCGTGGCTGTTCCAGCATCTCACGGTAAGCACAGCCGTTACTTTAGTCGGAGACACGCGTGTATAGAAATAACCCAGGCAGAAACAAACACAGAGACACAAACAAAACATGCACAGACACACACACACACACAGCTGTCACATAGTCGTTAGTGAGGGAGTGAGTGACGGCAGCGTTGTGATGCTCACCTGTCAGCCACCTGTCAGAGGGACACAGTGACCAGGTCAATCTAATCAGTTTGGACTGTTTACTCTGCTCAGCACAGTAAGAGGGAGCCAGGCCTAACAATCTATGACATTTACTCCAATGTGAGATGTGCTGTTTGCTTGGCACGAAGAGTTTCTGGGGCAGATTAAGACAGATTAAGAGTAGTAGTCACTGGAGAATGACTGTGTGTGTAGAGGTGTGTGAAGGCTTTAGATTGAGCACACTGATTTCTTAAACTTCTATACCTGATCACATGGTTTTAACTCTTAAGTAGGCGGGCCTGTCTTTGTTGAGATGGTGAGTGCTCGTGTATTTCTCCTCCAAGAGGAAAATTGTATTATCAGTCAGACCAGTGATGCTGCATGGCTCTGATCAAATACTCATTCATTCAGTCAAACATACCTGTTAAAATAATGAAATGCTCTGTGCTCAGCTGTTTTCCGTGTCTGTCTGTTTGTGTCAAGTATTAGGGGATGGACTGCATGTCCCTCCACCTTCCCCTAATGTCAGGACATTATCAGAACATCAGGCTGTATTGATTTTGCAATGCAGGTCAGATTTCAGGAGGAGGTGGCCATGCCAGGACACATAAGCTGCTCTCTGAGCACGTGGCTCCCTGTCCCAGAGATGGAGGGACAATGGGGGTGGGGGTGGAGGTGGAGGGGGGGTTGGGTTGGGAGTAAAAGAAGAGAGACAGACAGAGAGAAAGTAGAGGTGACTTAGTTCAGTCTTATGGATCATCCGTGCATTTAAGAGGGTCAGGTGCACCCTGTGGCCCTGCACCCCACACCCAACCGACAGTGCCCACTCCCTGCCCAAAGCCCCCTGTACCCTGATTATCTAACCAAAAGCCCAAGTAATGAGTGGCCAGCAAATACGGCCTAATTGAAAGGGCTGTAAATCCATTACATATTGGTCAGGGATAATCAGGAGTGCTTTAATCACTTTTATCTATTCAGGAGCAGTGAAGCTGCAACAGCAAAGCCCCGAGCCTCGCAGGCCTTAGCGGCTCCACCACGCCAGTCTGCATGCTTATTATTCTCATCATTATCAAAATGACTTCACAGCTGTTCACAGCTCCATCGCTCCCTGACTGGAGACCTCTCACCGAAACATACACACACACCAAGCTTCATTCAGAGGCTGAGGGCGGGAGGCAGGCAAAACTTTTTTTTATTATTATTATTTTAATTATTTGAGAGTTTTTTTTCTGCTTTAGGGGTTTTTTTTCTCCCTGGAGCTTTGAGTAAAATACTTTGTGTATGAAGGGGACAAACAAAAAAGGCAGAATGTTTTATATAAGTGGAATTTACTGTATGTTCATATTCGCACGCACATAAACACACCTTATTTGAGTTTAGACTATAAAATTTCCACATGATTTGGCATCTTTCCTAGCGAAAGCCACACACACACAACTTCAGCCCCCCCCCCCCCCCCCCCCCTCTGCAAAAAGCTGTAGAGAGAAAGGGCAGAATGACGTGTGCAGAGGGTTTGGAAGAGTCGCCAACAATTTTCTTTAGAATTGTTTTAAAATTGAATTGAAAGAGTGGAAGAGAAAGGAGGAGGGGAAGCCCACTGATGGGCACAGGCACATTTTTCAGGGAGCTGGTTAATTCAGAGAGAGGGGAGCTTTCAAGGCCCTCTTTTTTCTTCGACCCGCTCCTTTATCACATCCCCTGCTTGTAGATGTTCTCTCCAATCTTTATTTGTTTCTTTTGTGTATAGCCCAGGCCAGTCTTGTACAAATAATAATCCCTCCCTTTTAACCTGCCTTCATTTCTCTACTGAGGAAGAGGACTAATTGAATTATCCCCCTTCTCTTCTCACCATCCAATTCTCCCACCCATAAACTCTCTCACTCAGTCTCCCTCTCTCTCTCTCTCTCACACACACACACACACACACACACACACACACATACACACACACACACACACGCCCATTAGCCATTCTCCTTTCTTTTAATTTGTTAAGCAAATGTATTTGCCATTGCTGGATGCGTTTGTGCAAGGGTGAATTCTTGGGGACTTTGGCCCCTGAATGGCCTATAGCGGCATTCTGCCATTCACGCATTCATTAACTGAGAGGTGAGGAGTGAAAGGAGCGGCCTTGTATTTTCTCAAACTGCGGGGCCAGCATGGAGCTCCTCTTCCATGAACCGCAGGGGTCTCTCTACATATGTTCTCAACATCCAGCCTTTGTCACATCCTCTGAAAAGCTCAAAAGGATAGGACCCCCCTTCAGACACAGAAAAACAACACAGGCCAATAGTAACAACTGTTGGCTTTTGGATTCAGTATAACAAAATTGCCCTCACCCTCTCCTCTCCCACCCTCCCTCGCCTTACCCTGACCTCACACTCCCTCGAGAGAAATCACAGGATGGTTTTCTTCAGGACAGTCACATATAGAGAGTCATTTCACTTCATGTTTACCGCAAACTCCTCAATGCCAACTTTCCACCTGAGGGCAAGTTATGGTTTTGATGCCGTAAACATCTCACAAAATGTGCAGAGATTCCACAATGACGTTGTGGAGGAGCTGTGATAATTGTGGCCTCGTTTATGTCGTGGCCATATGCACATGCTCTAGAGAGCATGTGATCTGGCAGCTTTAAACGCCCCATATGTAATTGGCAAACGGCGGGGCAGATCAGCTGGTGTTAGCTGGCAGAAGAGGGTCAAACCGTCTCTCCACTCCGTCCTTCCTGTCCTCCCACCCACTCCTTCTCTTTCTCTAATACCCTCCCCTCCCTCTCCACGAGTTTCTGGATGTCTTCCAGCCACATTAGTGGAAGGGAAATCCCAGAGTGTTGGTATAAGCTTTTCAATACTACAGGGAGATTATGTTATCAGAAAGGTAAACTTCACTGTTAGGGGTAAAATGTTCTTCTGCACTTCAAAAGCATGGACTCCAGAATTCAGGAGAGGGAGTGAGAGTTGGAGAGGTAGATAGGGGCGATTAAAGATGGAAAAGAAATGATGAGAGGGAGTGGAGACGGAGCGGGGGTGGTTTGGGAGAAATCGAGAGGCAGCGATTGAGCTTTTTCTTATTGTTGCAAAAGGTGATGCCCTTTTGTTTGGCAAAAGCAAACTCTAAAATCTACAATTAGCCCCTTGGCGCCCCTGGCCTTCCTTCCCTCTCACCCCCTGCTAGCCCCCTGCTAGCCCTTACTCACCCCTGTAAAGACAAGGGTCGGCCTCGCAATGAAAACAGGAAGCACTCAGATACAAAGATACCACTCTGGGCTCTGGCCTTGTCTTTTGACTAGTGTAAACCCTCAAACACCTATGAAAATAAATAGGGGACCTCAGGAGCAAAGCGGGCCAGTTGAGAGTTTGCACACGTGTGTATGTGTGAGCCAAAAGGAGGGAGGGAGGGAGGGAGGGAGAGAGTGGTCAGTCAGATGAGTAAGTAGGTAGCCCTCTCAAGCATCAAGCGTCTCAGGTTTTGTGCTGGGCCACCCCTCGGCTTGGGTGTTTGGGGAAATACTGTTAAGCTGCTAAGCCAGGTGTATTGGTCCCCTGGGCTCCTTGAAAGGGAAGTGATATATCCCTTGGTCATTTGGAAAGTCCTTGGACTGTGAGCAGTTGAACTGTGTGTTCAGATGAGAACTATTTATGTATAATTGATGGTATTCAAATATAGTCACTCTAGTCCAACACATGCTTCTAAGTGTTCCACCAAGGTATAGACTCACAACAACATCAACTGTTGTCTTTTCTGAACTGGGTAAATGAATAGTATTGTAATCTTTTTTTTTTTCTTTTTTCTTTTTTACACTTGTAGCAGATGCCATCATGGCTGCACAAACCCTGTTAATACAGGCGTTAACCAGTGAGGGCACATCACACATTGTGAAGAGATGAGTGCATCATCCACCGCCCCCCCCCCCCCCCCCCCACACACACACCCCATCCCCAATCACCACCTCCACTCCCAATCCAAGCCTAACATAGCATTAGTCTCCATGACAACAGGGTGTCATCGTCAGGTCGAGCCCTCCTATGGGAGCTGCTCTCTCGACCGCCCTTTATAGACGCACATAAAAGAGCCAGCTAGGGTCATTCACAAGACATGGGCGCATGCAAGGCCGAACCCTGACAACGGATGTTTGTCCCGTACGATAAACAAGTGTCCAAGTCCATCCCTCCAAAAGAGAGGGCATGTTGTTTGTGTAGACTAAACAGTCAGCCCTGTAGTATCCCCAGTTTTGTTTAAGCTCCTCTAGTCCTTCTAATCCTTGTGTGTTGTTCCAGTACAAGCAGCATTTAACTGGTGGAGACACACATCTGCAAACAGTTTGAAATACCGAGCCCTTCCTCCTTTTACATTGAACTGCTGAGAGCTGTTTATTCCATATTCCAGTTTATATTGCAGAATAGTTAAAAAAAAAAAAAAAAGTATTCATGCTCAGTTCACTCACTTGTCACTCATTGTAATGACATTGTTGACTCTTTTGGATTGTACATGCATTCGTATGTGTACATAGCGCCGCATTGCATAAAAAAATAAAGTTTTTAAAAGTCAGAAATGTTACAAAGAAGTTACTTTAGTTTATGTTTCAGTCGCGCACATTCAAAATCTGTTTGCTTTTCAGCTCCTTAGGTTGCTGTGTGAGTGTGGATGGAGAGACGGTAGAGACAAAGGAGAAGCTGGGGGGGGGGGTTTAGGGGGCAAGAGCAAGGGTGAGGAGGGGGTAAAGAGGGGGCTCCTAAGGGTCACAGAGGTGGAAGCCTGGAGGAGGCCCACACACTAATCTGTCATGTGCTCGTTTGCCTCGGAGCCCAAAAGTCAGCTCTCCAGTCACCCGTAGCAACCCAGGCGACAGTTTGGTTCACTGCCGCTGCCCAAATGTGTGACGATCAGTGGGAGACGCAGGAAAAAGAGTCATCACATTACTTTTGTGACAATACCCACCGCTTTGTGTGCGCGTGTTTGCAAAACAGACGTTAGGGACAATATGACAGGGTAGTTTGGTGATGTTAAGCACAGGAGTCATTGAAAGTCACTGATAATGACTGTGGAGGAGATCTTTAGTTGGGGGGTGGAGGGTGAAGGAGTCGGGGAGGAGGGGGGGGTGGGGAGGGGGGGTTGAGGTTTGGAGCCTAGCTATTGTCTAGTCACTGTCTTCTTATGCTGGCTGCTCAGCCTCCCTGGTAAACAGACACAAGCCACCTCAGTCTGCCATCTGTTCCTCCACAGAGGGGCAACCGCAGCATGGACAGACCTCACAGGGAAACACCCTCAAAAAGCAAAAACACAGATATTACAGTCATATGATAGTCAAGAAAGTCTTTCTCTTCCTCAAAGTTTGCTCTCTCCTCGATCTGTACTCGTGGACAAATTGCCCCTACATGTCAACAAGATGCTTTTTTGTTTTTTGTTTTTATAGGAGGAGAGTGCAGAAAACAGAGTGAAAGTTTAGAAGGGGGATCCGGTGACTTGCCATTTTCACAGGCCGTATAATTATATGACGGGCTGCATCAACTTTGCCATCTCACTGCAGAGTAGTGTTGCGGTAATTTCCAAGTGTTAGTGTGTCACAGGCAGCTCTGTGACTGACACAAGCCCTTGTTTACATTGTGCTTTGGCATAGTTGGTAGCTGTTGTAGAGCTTTAGTGCAGCATTAGATTGTAATAAGCTCTAATTCGTTTCATGCTCCGACATCAGACCTTTACACTTTGCCCCCTAATCCAGATCTGTCATAGTTCCACTTCAAAGCCAACGTCTAAGCCAGCATATCAATCATGGCACATTAACCTCGCGTACGCTACGCAGTGCGCCTGTGCAAATTCAGGTATACCTGTATCGCCCCCCCACCGCTTCTCCTCCCTCTACCTCACGCTTCTTTTCCTTTTCCCTCCCTCACTGTTAATTTTCCTCCCTGCTGTTTGCATCTTAATGCAGGTTGTTTAATGAAGTAGCAGAAATGAGTGCTTTCAAGGGACTGTTTACGACGTGTTCCCACTGCATGGAGGTGATTAAGCTGTGTGAAACTCCACAGTGTTTGCCAAAGAAAAAGAAAGAGCAGCCCACGACATATCTTCCAGCAAGACAACAACAAAGGCCAAAAAAACAAAACACAAAGGAGGAGAGCATTCCCTGAAACGTGATGCAATGTGCATTTCTTTAAATGAGGTTTTACTACGGGGGTGTCCTCATGGAAGACCTGGAGCGCAGCGTGAGTTTCACTGGCCCCTGCAGAGGTGACTGCACATACCCTGACCGCAGCGGCAGAATACAAACAGTGCTGGGTCTGTTGAAGGCAGTGGGATTTATAAACTCACAGCTCCGAACAGCGAGAGACTCTTCCAAGAACACACATGCACAAAGCTGAGGAGACCTCTCTGCTCCGCTGAGAATAGGCCCCAGCCCGGGAAACGTTTCCCCGCCTTCAGCACGGCAGCGCAATCTGCTGCTGCTGTAGTCATAACAGCGATCTGATGACTAGAACCTGGCTGAGCCGGCTCTATGGGAAATAGGGCTGAATGACGTCATGTGTAATAATAAGGAACCCGGCAAGGTAGTGTGTGATAGCGCACAAGCCCCTGGTGGGAAAACCAGGGTTATTAAGATGGTGGTAGCTGATTCTGCGCCGCTTTCCCTTTTCCTACACTTTTGGGGTTATCTTACTCATAACAAAATGTATAAGAGGATTTTGGTTTCACATCTCAGAGCTAGTTTCCTTAAATTACCCCTTACTCTTCCAGGGGTACCGCCCTGCAGGCTAGCCTCACCCCCACTCCCCCCCCCCCCCCCCAACAGTTGATTGCGGGGTTGTGGCAAGAGCTGCTAGAACGGTGGCTGCTGTATGCTGGGGACCATGGAGGCCAATGAGATTCTGCTGCAGGCCTCCAAGCTGCCCCAACATCGCTTTGATATTCATATCACACCAAGAGAAGAAAATGCAAAAGGGGGGAAAAGGAGCAGCACAGGCGCGGAAACGGCAAAAACCAAGCAAAAGAAGGGGAGGGGAGGCGAGGAAAGAGAGAAAAAGGTTGAGGGATGGAGGCATTGAGTAGAAATCAAAAACAGACCTTGTGTTTCACTGTTTGGTTTGTCATGGGACCCTAGCTGCACCAAATCCCACTCCTGCCATTTTGTGTGATTTTTCTCCCCTCCCTTCCTACTCTTCTCAAATGCATGCTTTTGTTTTGCCCGGCGCTTAGTCCAGGGGCAGGCAGTGGGATTCCTGCACAGTGGGGTCCTTATAACTGGGAGACATGTCTCTTGTTCTCACCTCTTACCCCCCTTCTCCCCCCCACCTTTTCATTTTTTCCCCCCATTGATACCCTCTCTTTCCTTCTCTGAACATATGGACTGGTTTTTAAGAGAGAGCCCAGTCCACATCAAAGACTGAGGCTGAGCGGGTCAATTTGTTACTGCTTTCCCCGACTCCCCCCCACCCCCCTCCACCAGCCTCGGTGGACCCTCCCTGCACCGCAGCCATTTACCCAGAATGCTCCATTGCTCAAGCACTTCTGCCTAGCATATATATTGAGCCATGTGTTGTTGGGGGCTGTTCTCCACATAGAGCAGACCTAGTTCACTTCAGACTTCAGAATTTCTCTTCAGGCACATCCTCCCCAAAGATCAAGGCTATACATATGAGCATGTGTGATAGATAGCAACCAGTGTATCAAAAAAAATAGCTGTACCACACACTGATAAGAAAAATCAGATGGATAGAGGAAGGAGAGAACCAAAGAAAAAAAATTAAATAAAAATAAATATATAAATCCAAATCTAAGCAGAGCAGGTCTTGGCTCCAGATGTGAATCTCTCTGAATATTGATCGTGGGGAAAGCCAGTCCCCCATATCCCCAGGGCTGCAGCGGCTGACACACAAAGCACCTCTCTAAAGCCCATAAACCAGCTTGTACAATTATTGAGATAAAGAGGGCGACAACAGCAGTGTATGCCTCCCAACCCAGAACCTCCTCCTTGGCTCTCGTCCTCCTCCTACTGCTCCTGCTCCTCCTTTTCCTCTTTTTTTCATCCAGCTTGAAGCTGAAGAAATGAAAAAGGGGGGCAAATGTGTAATTAGCCACACGTTTCTGAATACTCCTTAATGTTCATTACTGAAACCAGGGGCAATTACTAGTTCAAAGGGGTTTAGGGCACCCGCAGCCCGCATAATCAGTCGCAAATTAAGCACCGCTCATTTGTCACAGCACAGCACGCATACTTGTATGCGCACACAGAAACACACATGCATGCATGCTGTCAGAGTTGAGTCATAGACGGGCTGACAGGCATCAATTTCCATACAGGCACAAATCTCAGCAACCCTAAGGCACCGGGTTAGGTCGTCCAATCCTCTTATGCTCTGATGCTTTGTTTTCACTAAACAGCAAACACCTTCACCTTGCTTGCTCGACATTATACTGTATCCTACTTGCAGTCATCCTCTTATAGGTGTCCTGTTTGCACTTACAATCCCCACCACCACCTGTCTCATCCTGTCTCCATTTTACAGCTTTTTGTTTTTCTGTCTGTCTGTTTTTTTTTTTTTTCCTTTTTAACCCCCGTTTCCTCTGTGCTTGTCTCTCCCCACCTGGCTGTGTCTCTGCAACATGTGACAGTGTGTGTTTCATGTCTGCCCCCGGAGGTGTATCTCGGTTACCTCTGGGGCCAGGTCACAATGGCTAATCCTGTCTTCAGGTGGCTGTTTAGCACACTGAGAGGAGAGCTCGCAGAACCGGAGGTGAGCTCCTGTTACAGGACTCCCTGACCAGGGGTCACCTCCGACACTGTCAGAATACACACACACACACGCACAAACACACGCACGTGCGTTAAGCATGCGCACATGCACTAGCAGTTAGACAGGACTGCCTGTACATGTATGCACACACACTTACAATCTGGTGGTATACACACATTTTCACACACAAACACTGTCACTCAGACACATTGAGCCTGCTTATCTACCCCAGGTGGCTCAGCCTCCATCTCTCTCCTCCCTTGTTCTTCTTTATCTGTCTACTGTACTACTCGTCTTCTAGTCTTTCTCCGCCTTCTCTCATTCCCGGATCACTCAGACTCTTGTTCACATTAGGATTCCCTGATATGATCTCCATGAAGACTTGCTCTAGTGGCCATGCGTTGCCTGTCCTGCTCGGCACCCTCATTGTTTAAGTTGCTCTCACACAGGTCCCCAGTGAATTAAGTGGAGCCCTATCATGTGTGGCTCTGCCTCAGCGTAGTGGGAGAGAGGACTCATTTTTCACCGGGGGAACGACATCCATCTCAGCAGCCAAATGCTGGCTGTTTCATTAAGTAGCCCATCCAGGCAGACAGATGTGTTCACCACACAGCCATGTTTGCCTATGCAAGAGCGTGTATTAACCCACAATCCTTTGGGGGAGATTAATAGGCTACCAGCCCCTTTCCATTGATTATCTCCATGCCATTTTCTCCTCCTTTCCTTGGCTAGATATTAAAAACTAATGAAGCCTATTGAAAACGGGAACCGCGAGGCTCTTCACGGATCATTTTAGGTTATTTGGACTCAAACAGAGAGGGATCTCTTTAAGGCACAGTTTGAGTCGAATTAAGAAAATAAATGTTGAGAGCAGTGTTAAAGAAACAGGAGGGGGGAAAAAAGGAGGAGAGAGTGTGACTGTAAAAAAGATGTGTGTTTAAGAAAAGACAACTCTACTCTGACACATGGAGCGGAGACGCGGCAGATGTTAGCAATTCCGCAGCATAGCAAAGCATTCCTAGTGTTGGAACCACGTCCTAATTGCCATAATGGAGGTGGTAAGCGCTGACAGTAATGGAGTCGTGGGGATCCATCCCCAGCAACCTGAATTAGGGGCCACTTGGCAGATCCACTTCAAGATGGCCTGTGCTTTTTTCTCCCTTTTTTTGGTGAAGATACCGTTCTGCAAACTTTTTAATTTTCGCTTTTTTTCTGACAGAATTGCTTTGTTTTGTCATCAACTTTCTGTTGAAGTAGGGTGCTCTGCAACATGGAATGAGAGGGTGGTGCGCGGGGGACGAGGGTGTGTGAAGTAGATGGGCCGGAGAGACCTGGGCAGTGGGTGAGCAAAGAGTTAAAAGCGTCCGTGTGATGGGCTCACCTCTGCACCAGGCTTGGTGAAAGGCGGCGGGGTGCTGTCAGGGAAAATGACTTCCTGAGACATTACCATCAATCACCAGACAGGTCAGGCCCCCCAATCCCGCCATCAGGATGGAGGAGAGGAGAGGGGGATGGGGATGGAGGATTAGACTTGAGGGGACGAAAACACAGGGAGAGACTGGGTTAAGGCTTGTTGGAGAAGAGACGCTTAACAATCTCTTTCTCTCGCTGTGACTGTTTTATTTCTTTCTCTTCCCCTGCCTATCTGTCTCCCAGTGTCTTTCTCTCTTTCTATTTCCTGTCCACAATAAAACGGCTACCCAGGCATTCAGGAACGGCCCCTGCTGGTCAGAGTCCTCTCCTTGGCTCAATTGCATCATTAATTATTCCGAAGGCAGTGGGCTAGGAGCAAATATAAAAAAAAAAAAAGAGAGAGAGGAAGAGAAATGGAGAGGGAGCAAGAGTTAGACGGGGGAGATGGGGGGGGGACAGCTGCCGAACACCCCCAGTTGGTCTTGCTTCTCGCTCTCTTTCTCTTTCTGTCTCTTTCTCTTTCTGTAAATGAAGGATGGGAGAGGGGAGGGGCTTGGGTTACCTCAGTGAGCGGTTGTGTTACATTCCTGAGAAGGGAAGGGGTAGGGGGGGTGGTTCAACGAGTTGTTGAAAAGAACACAGATGCTTGTCAACAGCCTCCGAGCCGGGGAGCCATCATGCCTCGCTTTAGGCCCGAAGGTCAGTGACCTTGCGTTGCACCCAGATAGAGAGAGGTAGAGGGAAACGGCGAAAAACAGACAGAAGAAGGGAGAGTAAGAGAGATAGATGGAGAGAGAGAGAGAGAGAACCACCAAAAGCTACAACAAATCCACCATACGGTACGTGTCACTGCATGTCGGTGGCAGAGGTCACTCAAAAGCCTCAAAAATCTCCAAATCCTTCTTTTTATCTCCTCACCCATAAAACCGTTGTACGTGAGCGGTGGCTGGCTGAGTGTGTATTAGCTTTTTCTCCAAAGCGCTGGTGGAAGAGTGGAAGGAAGAGGAGAGGCTGACGGAGAGACACAGAGAAAACGGCAAGAGCTGGCAGTCACGGCAAAATGGCCCATTAGATTTAAGGAGTAAAAGTTCATCAGCTTTATTAATGGGAAGGTATATAAATGAAGTATGAATTACCTGACTTTTATGGAGTGGCGAGAGTGAAACTGGAGTGTCTTATGATATAATGTTTTAGTGAGCTGTTCTGAGCGCTCTGATGAGCAGGCTGCAGAGAGGAGGAGGAGGAGGAGAAAAAGTGGAGAGAGAGAGAGAGAAAGAGAGAGAGAGAGAGTGAAGTGTGCTGGGGTCCCCTGAGTCCAGCGGCTGGAAGGTTGCCTGATTGTTGCTAACATGCGTAGCTGATCGGGTTAGCTTGGAGACAGGGACGTTCGTAGCTTCCAGGCTTATTCTTTTGCGTGTCATTAACTAGCATAGTAAAAAATTGTCGGCATAAAAAAAAAAAAGGAAAAAAAAAAAAAAAAAGTCAGCCACATTTCTGATTTTGTCGTTCTTCCACACACAGCCAAACACGCCCGCAGTTGCACATGCACGAGTGTGTGCGCAAACACATGCAGACATACAGTATATGCAAGCACAAGGACACAAACACACGCCAGCGCACAGACAGACACACTCACACACTCACTCACACACACACACACACACAAACACACATGCTCTCCACCATCCTGTAATAAGCGGTAAGCTGAGCTAGCTGATGGTCATCCTCCCATGGGGCTGCTGGGTGGCTGCCAACTTCCTGCCTGCTTTGTCAGTGGATAAAGCCCCTAACAAACGAGAGGGCTGTAGCTAGGCAGGCCAGCCAGGTCAAAGGTCACCTCGGCCCCCGGGCAGGATTGAGCCTAAGAGCACTACAAGGAGAGAGAGGGAGAGGATGGAAGAATGCACTTAAAGATTGGCTGCTATTAACCAGGTTTGAAAGCTATATACCTTCTCTTCTCTTCTCTTCTCTTCTCTTCTCTTCTCTTCTCTTCTCTTCTCTTCTCTTCTCTTCTCTTCTCTTCTCTTCTCTTCTCTTCTCTTCTCTTCTCTTCTCTTCTCTTCTCTTCTCTTCTCTTCTCTTCTCTCCTCTTCTGTTTTTGGCGGCACCTCCTAAAGGCATTTTAACTCCCATCACATGTCGTCTCTCCTTTGAGGAACATTAAGAAAGTGAAAGATCCTGAGGGCATTTGTCAGTCCACACAGTCGCATGCAGCCAGCCGCCCCTGGGTGTTGAGCAATGACAGGAGACATCTCCTTGACTCATACACCCCTAGATGAAAGGAGAGCTCAGAAGATGTGCATATCTGAGAGGCAAAAACGGTATTTCGCTAAGAGAGAACAGACACAACAGGTAGGGACGGGGTGGTGACTGATCAGGGCTTGGTTGGCTTTGTTCCATGGAAGTGCTTGTGATCTCAGATGAATGCACCTATGGTAACCATCAGCTATGCTACTCTGTCTCACTGACAGGGACATGATCTGAAGTGTCTGTCTGTCATGGGCCTAAGAGCGTCTCTGGCTGGCAGAGGGGAGAGAAAAGGGGAGACGGTGCAGGAGAGGAGAGAAAATCTTTCCTTCCACCCCAGCTGTCCATTCAGAGGGAGAGAAAATTTGACATGGTTGACTTAAACACATTTAGCATCATTAGCAAACAGGAAGTGTCCCCTGCAGCTGTTTTTTGCTGGAGGAGGAGGGGAGGGGGGTCTTCCTGCCTGCACTGTAATGGACAAATGTTACCAACCATGTTTGCCTTTGATTTTTGACCTGAAAACAAAAATTGACATTACAAATGTCCTATGATATCTTCCAAATTGCCTTGACATTCCATCGCTGGCCCCAGGGGTTTCTTGTTTGTCCTCTGTAAGTGGTTGTGCTCTTGTTGTTGTGTCCTCAGGCTCGCTATTACAACGCACTGGCCTTTCTCTGGAGAATGTGGAGTCTTAAAGAGACAGAGGGAGAGACTAAAGAGAGAGAGAGAGAGAGGGAGAGTGTTAAAAGAGGTCTTGGTTGTGTATTTGAATACTTATGCTCATTAAGTTAATGCACAATGAAAGGGAGAACCGTCAAGTGGAGACTCTCAGAAGCTTCTATTTGAAGAGGGAACAAACCCCCTTTTTCTCTCGCTCAGTCTGTCCATCTCTCCACAAATTAATCTGTTACTATTTCAATTGAAGATCAGCCCCACTTTACTTTGACTTAGGAAGTTAAACAAAGTCTAAAGAACACAATGGAGAAGGAGGATAAACTTAAAGAGACCCTGTATGTTAATATTAAGTCCTTTTCCCAACAGACTTTATCAACAGGCTCTAGGCTGTGTGTGAGTGCTTTGCTTTACTGTCCTCTCATTGGTCCCTTGTGCTTTCCCAGCATTTCTTCACAGTGGCTTGTAAGCTTCACTATACCTCAGTGTGACTAATAACTGAAACCTATTTGATGCAGATATAATTATTTCAGCATTTATGAGGCCACACTGAATTCCCCAATTTATTTTGGCCAAAAAATGTTGGAATCACAGAGAAAGAAATTATATATTTTTTCTCCTATTGGAAATAATAGGAACTGAAAAATCCATTAAAAATGTATGTGTGTATCTGTGTAAAATGTTTTGGTGGAAATCTGTTTACCGCTCTTGTTAGAGGCCAGGTGTCTCAGTTCGTCGGTTGAAAAAACCATTGCTTTTTTACAGTGTGTACAAAAGTCATTAAACCAGCGCTGCTGTTTATTCAGAGGCTTAGTCTATTCACTACACTTTACCTGTGGCTCGTGCTTTCAGTGACATTATGACTGGCAGCAGTGATAACTGGTGTTGATATGAGGTTGTTCCGTGCAGGCAAAGTGGGTGGGTCTTGTGCGTTGACAAGCCCACCAGGCCTCTAATGATCTGCTTAGAAGCCCTAAAAGTCCCTCGCAAAGGCAAGACACCAATTACCTGACACTGCCAGCTAGCAACATCATAGAGGATAAAAGAGCAGGAGATTCATTTTTAGAGAATTATAAAAAAAAAAATCTACCAAAGACTTGAAAGTTCAAGCTTATTGAAATTTAATAGGAACAAAAGCCTTTGTAGGAGGATGGTCCTTTGGCTCAGCTGTAGTCATTGCTACAAGATGTTTTAAAGATTTCTTGAGAGCAAGTAGCGAGCGTGGCTGTGTGTTGACATCAGGCGAGCTGGAGAGCAGAGCAGAACAGAGCTGGGTGCCCCTGAGCAGGCAGTTACCACAACAAAGCCAAAAGACTGGTCTGAAAAACCAGGCCAAATTCCTGCCCTCCAGGACCTGGCTTAAAGCTTGAGCGGAAACTTTGAAAGAGGGGGACGCGACGAGATGAGAGGAGAGGAGACGAGAAGAGGTGGAGTGGAGAGGATATGAGACGAGGCCAGACGGGTTAGCGTGTAGCAAGGAAAGGGATAGCTGCTGGGGCCCGTGGTGTATGGCGGGAGAAGGAGAGATCGACAAACGTGAGAGAGAGAGAGAGAGAGAGAGAGAGAGAGAGAGAGAGAGAGAGGAGACCAGGCCCCCGCTGTAAGGATGGAGGGATCGTATTCCTCCTCCTGAAAGTGGAAGGGTTGCCGTGTGGTGGAATAAGAAGCCATGAACTTGATCTGACGATTAAATAGACACATCTCTATGGCTGCAGGCCACAAATGAGACCAGGTTCACAACACAACACACAACACACAACACACCACAACACAAC
This sequence comes from Trachurus trachurus, assembly GCF_905171665.1. Lineage (NCBI taxonomy): Eukaryota > Metazoa > Chordata > Actinopteri > Carangiformes > Carangidae > Trachurus > Trachurus trachurus. The sequence goes on along the minus strand of NC_139907.1, from coordinate 12,986,165 downwards.
ACAACACACGGACACACACAACTGTTAACAAACATGAATAGATCTACAGTATGCGGGTTGAGCTCAGTCGATCGTTGTTTGGGAGTCTTGAGCCGATTGGATGAAAGTTATATCGTTTCATCGCCATTTCATTATGCATGATATCATTTGGAAAATGTTCCCCTCAAACATCTCGCTCCATCCGTTGGTCGATCTTCTGAGTCTGGAGGTGCATTGGGATTGTGTGGGAGTGATTGCTATTTAGCCTCATGGAGCTTGGTACAATCAGATGCCTATATCTCGCACATCCTCCAGGGCTCCTTCCTCACCCTCACCTTCCGTTCATTCCTCCCTCCATCCCTCCCTCCGACTCACCCGCTTTACTGTTACTGTAGCTTGGCAGGCGAGCGGGGCAGTTATGCCGTAGAGCTTCTCTACAACCTTGCACCATCTCCAATGAACATAAATTAATGGTGTAGAGCAAACAGGCTGCTGGCTGGGGTCCAAGGAGCTGGCTTCAGGAGCCCAGCCAACGATTGTTGTGGGGGGGCCGTGGCAGCAACAGCAGTAGTAGTACTGATGCACTGCCAACCAGCCAGCCAGCCAGCCAGCCAGCCAGCCAGTCAGAGAGGCAGACAGACAGACTGGGGGCCCTTTTTGCTCTATAATAGATGCCGTGGGCCTAGCCAGTCCGCCTTGTATTTGCAATCATCACTGTTTTACTGTCAGAGGGCAGTCCGCTGAGAGCCCTTATTGAAGCTCTAGAGTCTGGAGTGAGAGAGTAGTGGTATGTTCTGAATGCAGATCGTGTGAGGTGTAGATATGGATGTACTTTCATTTGCTGTTATCAGAGGTTGGCATGCAGTGCGTGCGGTTTGTAGGTTGGCATCATGTGAGTTCTGTTTATAAGTTGGCTACATGTGTGTGCGTGTGCGCTTTTGAGAGAGAGAGAGAGAGAGAGAGAGAGAGAAAGGCAGAGCAGCAGGGTTGAGTCATTGAGTCATGTGGCATTCTTGCCTGTTTCCAGCCTGTTCTCAGGAAGCAGTGTAGTTCCCAGTAAAATAAAACAAACACCCAAAAAACTCTCTGCGTTGCGTCCCACCTCCACACGCCCAAAAACACACAAAGAGAGGGAGGAGAGAGAGAGAAAGAGAGAGAGTGGGGCAGGGACAGAAAGAAAGAGAAAGCACTGAAGATAGAGATAAAGTTCAGCATAGAAATTGAGATTGATATGACGAGAGTAATGGAAACAGAACAGCATTTATACACACTGTTCAAAGTCTTCATCATAATTTGATACAAGTAATTATTTGCCATTTGGAGTGATGAATATGATCATTTGATTATGTCATTCTCATAGAAATATGAAGCTCTTATTTTTATGTCAATTGTCAATACATTTGATGTTTGCAGAGACAAGTAATTAACTGTTTCCATTTAAATCACAAAATCTGTCAGAAAACTGCAGCCAAAAAGCCCAATATTGCTCTGTGCATAGTAAACACTCATGATGGATTAAAAAAAAAACCTCCATCTGGATTTATTTGTCATATCCGTTTGATCTCCCAGTAATGCCGATATGCATTCAATCTCATTGTCATTTGTCAAAGAAGCCAATTGCAACGTTAATAACGACGGCAACTTGATATTTAAAATGTGCCAATCTTACCCCCAGCTCAACGCAGTATCCATATTAAAATGTCATTCCTATATTTGATTGCGTTTATTTCTGACAGTGAATATTATCATCACCCTCCAGTCACTTTGATTAAAAACAAATAAGATTCCAATCAATGTGAGGAAGGCATATATGAAAGGAAACACTGGGATACAATATTGCTGTAAAACTAGACACAAAGTCACAATAAAGCCCGTCAAACGCTGTCAACACATGAAAGCCTTACCATGAAAAAATAATTGTATAGAATTACTTCTGTGTTTAGCCATTGACACTTTCATTAAGTGCAGTGCTTAAAAATGAATAAACACTTTTTTTTACCGTTTCAGGAGTATAGCTAAAAAAATCTTAGCCAAGTCAAGACATAAAATAGCTGGAGCTGCATCACACCAATCATCATCAGAAAGTCCTTTGTGTCGCCATGGCACCGGGGGTAAACAGCCAATGGCCTGTGATTTCCTGGGAGTCATTAGCATGGAATGGGTTTGCAAGCCACTGCAACCTTGTGACCTGACTCCATAACTCATGTCACACACTGATGATGTCATTCATCAATGGGGTCCACCAGTGGTTCAGGCAAGGGGGCTGCAGGTTCATTGGTGGGTGGGTGGGTGGAGGGGGCAAGGGGAAGGGGCAGAGTGTGTGGTGGTGGGGAGGGTGGGGGTTGAATGGAACAGCCGGGATAATGATCAGGCTCTGGGATTTGACGACGGCAGCAAATAGGTGTCAGGAGAGTAGGAAACTGATATATAGTGAGCTGGATGTTGAAGGAGTAGACACGGGAGTCGATGTGGGCGAAAGGTGTGGTGGTGTGAACTGTGAAGTAAGAGCGGCCCGGCCGGCAGTGGAGTAGATGGTGGTGGTGGTTATTGTGTATATGGTGAAACGCCAAGCTGGGCTCAGGGGGGGTTTAAGGACCGTACGCAGCAGATGATGAAGCTACCTCAGCTTGTAATGTTCAGCAACCACAGGGGCCATTACATCCAGCACTATCAGAGAGCACAGAGCACATCACACCCTGTAATTTAGCCAGCAGTGGGTTACACACACACACAAGCTCAATTCTCAATGACTGGCAGAATGCGATCCACCTGCATATGCGCCTGTGTTTGTGTTTATGTGTCTGTGTTGATGTTTGGCTGCGGCTTTTTCAGTTTTTGAGTTGGGCAACATGTGTGCATCAGGAGAGCACACGCGCTCGTGCCATTAACAGGCTTTAGCGTAATTAACAGAGCTGTTTCGATTGGTGACCGGCGCGGCTCACACAACAACCTGAAGCTGCTCATTTCTGGCTCTAATTATTTATAGACTGGCTGTTTTACGTTTTGCGGTCAATCCTCTTTTAATGATATTGGCCTTGGTGTTTGTAACTGAACATATTGAGCGGATCCAAAGCCAGTGGAGAAGATTATCAATACCATCTTTGATCTGGCTCTGTGTTTGTGTTTCATCAATTAAATAACCATGTCGTGCTGTCTCCTGAGGGCACAGAAGGACATCTTTAGGAAGAAACACATTAGAGCAGATTTAGATCTCTGTGTTTCATATTTTCTACACCAGCTCATCTCACGTTAACTCTTTTTATATCAGATTTATTTCTTTTCATTGAGTGATTTACTAACATATTTTTTTTTATTGAGGCAATTAACATTAAGAGGTTACTCAAAGGTCTAAAGAGCTGTTCTCCAATTTCACGGCTGCTGCAGCCTTGTAACCACTAGGCCCACCTACTTCTCATGCCCATGTGTGATTGTGTGTGTGTGTGTGTGTGTTGCCATTGCCACCACACACCATTTTCTGTAGCTGAGATTTTAGAGCGCCATGCTTTAAGGAAAGCTGCCACAACGTAAAGTGTGGGTGGCCTGCAGTTGCAGCCATAAAGGGTACATGTGTGCCTGTGTGTGTGTTTGGGAGGGGGATCAGCGAGAAAGGCAAGAGAAGGAGCTGAGGACAGATGAACAGAGGATGAGGAAAGGTTATATCCTAGCATAGTCGATGTGTTTATTTCTAACTTTGCTCCTCTGTGTGCGTGCTTGGTTGAGCTGATGTGCAAATGCATGCAAGTGGAGGGTTGCAAGGGGTGATCTAGTCTGACACAATGAGGCAAGGAGCGGGGGAATGAGTGAGGGCTGAGAGGGGTATGAGCAGAACTAAATAGGTTTTTTTTTTTTTTTTTTTTTTCCTAGTGTCGTGTCTATGTGGTCGGACTAAATCTCCTTACTCAGGGGTTTTGTGTGCGAGAGGGGCTTTAACGTCCCCACTCTCCTTGATGAGACATCTTTCTTGTTTGTTCAAACCATTCATTACGTGGTGGCTGCTGGACGAGCTACGCCGCTGGCCGGTGTATTTATCACCGGGCTAGAGCTCGCGCGCTCTGGCTGACAGCAGGCGATTGATGACCGGGTCTGGGCCTGAGACGCTGAGGAAGCCTTAATACAATGTAAATGACCCACTCCCATTTCCAATCTAGACTGCTCCTCTCCCCACACCTCCATACCACATTATCTTTAGCTACTTCTCTATTTGTGCATGCGCGTGCGAATGTGTGTATATGTTTCGGTTGTGTGTGTGTGTGTGTGTGTGTGTGCCCATTGGAAAAAAGAAAGAGTGGGAGGGAGTTTGTGTATATTGGCGAGCATGTTTTGATCATGACCGAGGTCATAGCTGATGTGAAAACCCCAAGGAAGCCCAGGAGTGTAAGGGGGAGGGTGAAAAGAGGTTGAACTCCGATTACATGTTGTGGTCCAGAGACGACATACACAGGCACACATGTACGCGGGCATGTACATATACTGCATACATGTCTCTCCTTTGCACTATTTGTTGTGCAACACACACACACACACATTCATACGTGCACGCATGCAGACACATACACAGTAACTCACAGAAATTGCTCTGTCTCCGCGAGCCAAGGAAATGTCAGCACCTGGCAATCAAAAAATGTATTTCTATACAAGCATTATCATCTTTCCTTTGTTAATGATTTTAGCATATTAAAAGGGACTGCGTACACAAGTACAAATCAGATTAATCCCTCTCTGCAGCCGGGGCTCATTATTTGTCCAATCTCAACCTTGTTTGTTATTAATTGAGCACATTCCTCAAACCATTTTTTTTTTCATCTCTCTTTTAATTAAAATAGACTACATTTAGACAGCAGTACTACCTGAAAGGAGGAATCCTCCTCTCTGCTGATATGAGACCTCACTTACATCAATTATTTCAGCAGTAAATGAGAAAATAGTTCTTGAGCAACTGTTATCATTTCAAGTTAAAATTGAATTCAATTAACACAAGCCAGGCGCACATTACCAGCTCTATGAAATTTGCTTTCTCAATTAGTACGGAGGAGGAAAGGAGGCGGGAAAAAAAGGGAATACGTCTTGAGGCCAAGGGTATTTTCCTTAAAGGGGAAGAATGTGCGTTAATGGAGCTTGAAAGCACCTGAAAATAGGAGGATTCAAGTGTCACCTTTTAGAAAGGAATGTTTGTGTGATGATTTGCAGGTGTCAGATTTGTGAGCATTTGTATGGGTCCGCGTGCATCTCTTTTGGCACATGCTTGTGTGCATGTTGTAACTCTGCGTGCATGCGTGTGCTCTCTGTCTACAGCGGCTGAATGAAACACATAGTGTCTCATTTGTTTTGTTTGCGTGCGCCCCGACTCCTAATCTGGCCCTTAAAGACATCTGTCACCAGCGATCACTGTTGTTTTGTCATGCTTCATAGCAGGCCCAGGGGGAGCAAGGCAGCCCAAGGTCTGCCATTTATATCAGCTCGTGTTGTCTAGATTGGACCTGACACAAATAGTATCATTGCAGCCCTGGTCGCAGAATTACATTTTCAGGTAAAAATCCTGGCGAGGCTGTGGAGGAGATTTCACAGCATTCTGTTCTTGTAGCATTAGTCTGTATTCAGCTGCTCTCTATGAAAGAGCCACCACCAGGATACATGCCAGACATTCAAGGAAAGATAAATGTATTCACTGCAAATCTGCACCCACTCATTCTGTTGCCTGGTATTATAAAAGGATTCTCAGACACCACAGTATCTGTTAGGCCTGCTGAAAAGTCTTGTGTGTGTCAGCGTGTGTGTGTGTTCTCGTAAGTGTTTTTTTTTTTCTTTTTTTTTGTAACGTGCAAGGTGTTCAATGTGCTCACTTACCATACGTTATTTGTGTGTAGGCGCGGTGGGGATCGAGAAGGGGGTTATCACAGTTGACAGTTTGACAAACTTGTTTGGCCAGCTCTGACAGGTTTCGCACTGAATCGTGTGTACATGTGTTCTTGTGCATGCTTGTGTGTGTGTGTGTGGGTGTACACATGTATGTTCTGTATGCCTATACTGTGCAGAGAGGAGGGGCAGGGTTGGGTGGAGGTCACAAGAAGGTGCAGTCTTGGGTTACACAATACAACAATCACAAGTACTGAATGCATACATTAATAGGACAACAGTTAGGAACTTGACTCATGTGTCACCTCTGCAGTATTTCTCTTAACGAGTGCTTACATGCGTGAATATTCACAGTTATGTGTATGTGTCAGAGGCTCATGTGTGTGTGTTTCTCTCTGTTTGCTCCTGCAGCACCCATACCCCTCTGAAGAGCAGAAGAAGCAGCTAGCCCAAGACACAGGCCTCACCATCTTACAAGTAAACAACTGGTGAGTCAAGATTTCCGCTCGTCCTATCTCCACCACCAGCATCGCTCTGCCTTTTATTTTCAAAAGCCTTCGCCTCCCTCTCCCCACCAGCCAAGGCGGCTAATACTACTAAAGTGTGAAAACCGTTTATGTACAGCCCGCCCCGTTGCATATAGACACACACGGAGGTGCGCACGTTGACGTACACACAGACAACCACCTTTGTGACATTATTATGTTTAAGCTACCAGGATGTTCCAGTGTTATCGGCAAAGTGTTCCGCGGCTAAGTCAGTGGTCTTTGTGGTTTGATACACACGTATTCAGTGGGATATATTTAAGGGAGAAAGGCAGAGATCATAAGCTACCCCTACAGCCCCCACACCAACCCCACCCCTTCATCCAAAAAACCATACCTAGCTCCACCACTGGTGCCCCCACAAAAGGCAAAAACTGCCTTCCACCCCCTCCCCGTTTTTTTACACCAGCTATATGGTGGATTAAGGTTTTGGTGGCCTGGCCAGCAGGGCCTTTGTAGATGGCTTAGCACATAACTGGGGGTGGTGGATTAAATAAAATGATCACAGAAGCAAAGAAATGATACAGGAATTACTTATCAAAATACTAGCCCAGGTTTTATCTGCAGCTTAATTTTGTTCTGTACATTCTCAGGGTGATGTTCAGATTAATTGAACTGACAGCTTCCTTTCAAAATTCCGGGAAGGTATTTGCACGGATTTCAGGTCTTACACAAACTTAATTATATGGAACCCCATTTTATCATTCTAATTCCATGTAGCGGGGGTTCTATTTACAAATGACAAGTCTGTGCCTTTTATTCACAGCTTTCCTTAATATATTTATCAAAGCGGGTTCATTTACAAAGTGCTCTATCTGTTGGGTACAGGCAGGCCGACATTAACGAAGCTTTTAGGTTTATCAGACTCACAGCCTGACAAGCCACCCGAGGGTCAATTGATTTTTTGGTTCCGTGATTCATTTTTTTCTCATTTTTCCTGGATCACAATGAGAAACATGCCTGGAGAATTAGCCTGGTTTGTCGGCCTTATCTATCAGCCCCCCTCCCTTCCCCACCCTTCGTCTCCCTCCCCTCCATCCTGACATACTCGCTCTCTCTCTTTCTCTCTCTCTCTCTCTCTCTCACCCTTTGCTTTCTTCCCTTCTAGCCAAGGGAAGTCAAGCTACTTAAATTGGCCACAGGAACCGCTGTTATCAGACTTTAATGCACCCTACAGTGTGGATAGCATTTCAATTACACCAGTAACCAAAGATTAGCCCCCGCTTGCCTGTTTCATGCCTCGTGCCACCGTTTCGGGACGCCACGCACCTTACCTACAGGAGCAGAAAATTGAGTTGCCTTGCCTGTGTCATGGTGATTAATGCAGAAATAGTCCGCTAACCTGGGAGGAGAGAGAGAGGGGAGAGGGAGAGGAAGAGAGAGGGAGAATGAGAGAAATAGACAGAGACATAGACGTAGACAGAGATAGATATAGGAAGAGTCCCTGCCTTCCTAAATGCTGTGAAATCCAAGCCCGGCTGTGAAATGCCCGCAGATCCATTTATAAAGAGGTCTCGCACTGGGTAACATCATCACGAACCACGTTTCCACACACGCATGCACATACACATAGGTGGACACGGAGCTGCGTATTAATGTTACACCAGCTGTGTTAACAAAAACACACCGGGAATCAATTTTCACAAATAAAGTCATTAGAGAGGCTTAGGCTGTGCCGGCCTATCTCTGGTACATTCTGGGTGTTGTCACCACCCCTGACGGATGCTGCCACGTTCTTGGCTATTTTACAGCGAGGGCGCAGGCAGAGGAGAAATAGAGAAGATGCTGAAGTTTTCTTTCCCCTCCCCTGTTTATTCTTACCCAGGCAGGACAGTGAGTTACAACTAAAATATCTCTTTGTTCCACTCTTTGGTTTCTTGTTCCTCTGACCGCTCAGATGGTCCACCCAGGATATGACAGAACTCTGCCATATGAAATTCCTGTTTAAGGGGGAAAAAAAGCACTTCAAATTCCTGGCTGGCCCCTTGCATTGTTCTGTAGTTCTCTTTGATGCATGGCTGCTGCCACGTTACTGGCCAGAGAGAAAGCGAGGGAGAGAGGGAGAGATAGAGACAGAGGGAGGGAGAGACAGAAGCAGAGGATGAGTGGGGGGAAAGGGAGGGGATGGCCGCCGTCTTCGGTTTCCAGAGCTCTCCCTCGGGGAAAGGATGTGCTGAATCAGGGCTTTGTCCGCCGGCACAATCGCAGCCCAGCGAGGGCACAAGGGTGCTCTGTGTGATAGTCAATAGACAGTGCATCTCGCTCTCTCTCCCCTCTTGCCCCATCACAACTCCACAAACTATACCCTCCAACTGACACCTCCCTTTACGTTTACCTGCAGCTCAGCTGTACACACAGAAAAACAAAACCTATAGCAGACCACTTCCAGCTGCTGCGAAAACCTTTTCGCCTCTTTGTAATAGAGAAGCACTCCCTCTGGTTCTAGTCTGTAGCATTAGCTTGCAGCCTCACCTGTTTGTAGCCCACACCCCATTAACTGCTGATGTTAATAAGGAACAAAGGAAAAGGTCAAAGTCCACAATCTGACTTTGCTGGTGTTGAGCAGATGAGAAGAAGGACTCGATTATCCTGTTAACAGTATGCTCTGGGGGCACAGGTGTGTGTATGTGCACGCTATGCACATTAATACTAATGGCAGACAGAGTACGCTCTCTCTGTATGTACAGAGATGTCATGTGTGTACAGTGTGTCCGGACGCCATTAGTTGACCATTAGGTAGCATGTTTGCTCTGCTTACATTTGAGACAACTGGCGTCATGTTAACAGAATCGGGGAGTGGTCTGACATGTAATTGCATTTGTTTAAGATTGCGAGAAAAGGTGAGGGCCGTGTCACACAAGGCATTCTGGGATAGCGAAGTAGGTGAAACGGCAGACTCAGGTGTCTATCCGCTGGAAAAAAGCGTTTACAGTTTACAGTATCTAGCGGTTGTATTTGCCTGCCTCAGCAGCTCCTGGTGTCCCGCTATCAGTCTGGGCTAAATGAGGCCTGACCGAATCATTTCATGTCTCAGCGTCAGACCCAGCACGATGTGCCCTCACTCACTGCCATAAACACACACGCCGACTATCCTGCCGTTATTTACCACCGCAGCAAAGCGCTCACGTATACGCGCATATAGCCGTGCGCACGCGAGGCTGTTACATGGGCCTGAGAGATGACGCCGATGACAGATGACGGAGAGAGGCAGCATCTAAAAAAAGGAAGGAAATCGTCCCCTCATTATTCCCTCATCTCACAGGCAGCCGGTTGGTCATTTCCATGGCAGACAGAGAGAGAGCAGAGAGGCAGAGCAAGTCACAGAGCGAATATGTCAGTTGTTGGCATCTCTGATGACTGACTGCTGTGCCACTGGAGCACTAATAACAATAAAGAGGGCACTAAGCCACACTCTATTTTTACTTCTCTGCCTCCTCTCTACAGCCCAGGGGGGAATACATGCATAGACACATACACACACAGGCACACACAGGCACACACACAGGAGAGAAGCTCTAATTAGCGGCAGAAAGGAATACAATGAGTGAGTTATTAAGACACAGGGGCGGATCGCAGCCAACCTTTGCCCCCTGTCGGATCACAGGTCACATGATAAGGGAAGGATATCCGCCAGACGACGGCGCCAAGCGGCCTGTGCCCACAGAGGAGATGAAATAGGCTCAATCTCTCCAGCCATGCGGGGCAGGGCATGGTGCACTGATTGTGTTTGTTTTATCTCCCTTTTTGAGAATCCCTCTCAACATGAGGACAAACTCCACTAACAATAGACAGTCGTCATATCGCACCATATATATTACTATTTACATTTAGATTTTAGATACTTAATCGTGTTATCTAGAGACTTAGCAAGTCATAAGTCTGAGACCAGCAAAATAAAAGGATATGCAAACAGTGTAATAGTGCCAAGGTGTCCCAAAATGATAACTTGTGAAAGATATGTAAAGAAGATGTAAAGAATTATGTAAAGAAGATTACAAAGACTGGATGAATAGATGCTACAGTTAAAATGAGGCATACTCTTCATCAGTCATTACACTCACAGGCCTTTACAACCTCCGCCCATCTATTTAAGATCTTCATCCAGCTGTAGCTCAGCATACAGATAAACTTACTTTAGCTAGCATACTCTGAGCTGACTGCTCTGTGGCTCTCTTCACAGCATGTTCCCCATTTCCATTCATATCCTCTTTTTTTCCCTCTCTCACTCCCTCCACGGTTCCCTTCAGACTTCTCAGAGTTTAAACCATCCAGCAGAGGTACAGAGAGGCAGTACAGCAGGTTCACATGCACAATGTTATTAACAGTAAAGCACATTTGTTTGTAGTGTCTGAGAACAAAAAAAAAGAGAAAAGCCAAAGCCAAATTTGTTCCTCCACTTAGCAAAGCGTTTTCCACCCCTCTCTCTCAGTCCAATGAGACACTTAGAAATACTGGCTTTTATGATTTTTTATGATTTTTTATGATCCTCTGGTTTGGCGGGCGAGCCCATTATGAAATGCAAAATAATAACTAATATTTTCCAAATGTAACATAAAGCTATGAAGCTGGCCCAGCTGCCTCTGTTTTTTCCACACTCTTTATAAGTATTTAAGTCTTATGAATCTCACACAGAGGTTTTTGAGGTCCTTTTCTCCCCCTCTGCTCGCTCTCTCTCCATATCACTGCCTACTGCTAATTCCTTGTCTGTGTCTTGCTCTCTGCCACATTGGTGGGCTAGTTGACTGAAGTTGCTGGTTATCTGTCTAACTTTGACCCAGATGGAAATGTCAGGCCTTTTTTTGGCTGCAACCAGGGACTCCCGGCAGTGGCCATCTCATGCCCCTGGCTTTCTAAATATACAGCTGGAGTGTGGAGAGGTTGCGGCTGTGTGTGTGTGTGTGTGTTTGTGTACGTGTATGTGTGTGTGTCTCTCGCTCTCTGGTGTGTGTGTGTGTGTGTGTGTGCACGAGCATGAGTGCATATGTGCATCTGAATGAGAGAGCGAGACTATCCGGGCGCTGCCAACACAGGCATCATGATCCCTCTCATTTAGGGACCGCTAATTGGCAGTTAATTAGCAGAATTGACTCTGTTGTCAGATCCCAAGTGCCAGCCCCCCTACCAACACCCCCTGCCCGCTAAGTTCATTTGATCTGGCTGCTTTCTTGATGCCGTAATAATAATCCCATTTTATCAGTTTTGGAGGGAGAAACACATTTGGAAAAAAAAACATATTTTCATTATTGGCAGAGTGAAAGACTCCCTGTTGTAGCAGGTTTCATTTTGTTTTTCATTTTGTTCAGCAGTTGTTACAGATCCAGATCTCTGTTCGCAGCGCACACATGCCGTACTCACAGGCGAAGCCATGGGAGTCTTAAACAGCTGATGCTAATGTGCGCTACTGTGTTTATGTGTGCACTCGCCGCATATGCGCAGTTGTGCGATTACATGAGCCCTGTGGAAACGATCCCAGTGATTAACAGGGCCCACTCCCACTTTACCAGGCACTGGGGGCACATTGGGTCATAGCATGGCATGGACACCCACCGTGGCCATTGAGCAGCCCAGTGCCCACCTCTGTGCGAGTGTGGAGTTATGAAAAACAGGTGGTGCTTTAATAAAACTGGCACTGCCGGCCGATCATGCACCAAAATGAATGCTTTTTTACTTGTTTTCCTATTACAAGCTCAAGACTCTCCAAGGCTGTGGAATTCTCCCAGCAAAGACGGCATGCGAGGAGAACGAAGCCAGACGAGGCAAGATAGAGAGGCAAAGAGCTGAAAGAGGCATTACAGAGAAAGCATTAGAGAGAGATGGGAGGAGGGGGGTCTTTGTACTTCTCTGCTCCTTTTGGCTCTTTTATTCCTCAACGGCTTGGTTTTATTGGTGGGTCGTTTAATAACAAGGGCTCTGCGTTTGAAATGAAGTCGAGCTGCTTTTGCGTGGGCGAGCCTCCTTTTTTTATTTTAAGATGGTAATTTCTGTACTCAGGGTGAGAACTGGAGACAGACAGAGCGAGGGAGAGGGAGAGAGAGAGCGAGAAAGAGAATACACTAGAGAGGGAGGAGAGAGAGAGAGGGAGACTCGGAGGGAGAGCAAGAGGGTGAGAATGTGCGAGAGGGAGAATTCAAGGAGAATAGAAAGGAGGAAAGTAGGTTAATTTTTTTCATTTGCACGAAGAGAAAGAAGTTAAAAAGAAAAAAAAAGGTTGGTGATAGTGAGAGAGAGATAGTAGTAAGGATGCTGTTTTCATGAACAAGCAGCTTAATGCATACGGGCAGCCACAGTAAGTCTGCCAGAATCTCCCTGTGCCTGAGGCCATCTGTGAGCAGAATAGCAATTTTATTACTTTGTCATTAAACCAATTTCACAGCAGTATTGTTTGTTAATGAGCAGCCGCAAACGAGCGAAGATGTCACGTTCTAGAATAGCAGCAAGATTTGTGACCCCAGTTCTCCTCCGTCTCATTCTCCCAACCTGTACCTCATTCTTATTCTTCCGCTCTTTTCTGCCATCGCCCTCTTTCTTCACATCCTTACTGTCATCCTTGCTCTCTCCCTGCCATCCTCCCATCTTGCTCATCCCTCCCTTCCTCCCCCCCCTGTTATAGGGGTCCCTGGCTCATAAAAGGGGAAACTGCTGAAAGATAAAATGCAAAGTCTATACAGTCAAGTCTCTGTTTATGAGCTTCCATTTGCCTTTAGAGCTCATTGGGACGAATGGTTTCTCCATGGGCTTTCAGGGCGTGCAGCTGGAAAGCCTGGGATATTGGCCTGCTATTTAGCTCTAAAGCCTAACATGGGTGCCAACGGCAAGTGCCAACAGTGGGACTAGGCGTCTGAATAGGTGCATAAGTCCTTTGGATTGTATGCTAGATGATGTAATGCATTTTTTGTGATTTTTCAAAGTTGTTTAGAGCACCAGGTTTGATCGCTGCCCCCTTTTTTTTTTTAGTGTATTTGATTAGTGTTGAAGTCATGCATTTTAAGAGAAATCTGACTTCAGGTCTGGTAGTTGTTTGGAATGGTGTGTTTTTCGCAAAGAAAGCCATGTGCTTCAGCTGCTATGGTGCTATATGTGTTTTTATGGCAAGGCGCTCTGTTTATGTTTTCACTCTCGAGGTCAGTTGGCACAGATTCTTTTTGTGGCTTATGACTGAGAGAGAGAGAACGAGGGGGAGACGCAGTGATACAGAGAGAGAGATTTTAACTGAGGCCCCAGAGGATCAGACAACCTGACAGAGTAGATTTGGAATAATTACTTTTATCTGCTGAGGGAGATAGCCAAAGGAGCTGTGTGTTAGCCACAGGCTGCTGCTGCTGCTATGTGTGTCTTGGTGCTGATGTGTTTTGGACGACTGAATGTTGTGTATGTGTTTGTGTGCATGGTGTATGTTTTTGGAGGGAGGGGTGAGAGGTTGGTGGGGGGGACTAAAAGGGATAAAGGTGACCAGGTGTAACAAAATGGCCTGGAGGGTGTGTACGTGTGTTTGTGTGTGTCTATGTGTATGTGTGTGTGTGTGTGTTCGAACAAGAGAGGACAGGAGCTCCTTCTCTGGCTGAGCTCTTTAAACTCTGTGAACCTCTACAAGGTATTTTCTCTCTGTCCAGGCATGCTCATTCTCTCACTCTTTCTCTTGCTCTGTTTTTCTTTACCTCCCCCCTTTTTTCACACTTTGCACTCCCTCTATCCCTGTCTGTGAATATACAGTAACAGCATGTAAATAAACATCCTCCTCGTCTCCCCCTGGCTTTGTCTGTTGCGGTGTCACGTTTTAAAATAACCCCCGCTGACCCCGTTCCTTTAAGACACAATGAACGCGAGTGTTTCTGGATATGAATGGGTGAAAAGAGTTGTAATCACATCCTTAACAATGCTTGATGATTCTTACCTGTTGTGTGTGTGTTTGCTGAGGCTGTGATTCATGGCCTGGTGCCCTCTGTGGCTTTGAGGTGCAGGCCAATAAGCCCATCATGGAAGACCCTATAAATCAATATAGCCCTTTGTTTGTTTAAGCCATGCTCTGCCCCAGTTCAGGCCTGTTATGGATGAGATATCAGTAGAGTCGTTGCCAAGCAGAAAAGGGGAGGGAGTGAGAGGGAGTCACAGGACCTCTCCACAAAAACAATCCAATCTTAACTGGAACGTTGCCCAAAATCTCGCAGATATCAAACCCGGTAATTTGCAATTTGGGAGAGGTGAGAAATAAACGGTGCGGCTTGCCGACACGTTCTCAACCGTGCACACATATGCATGCACTTTGATGAAGTTATCAGAGGAATTAGCCACTATTAGCCAATGCTATTACATGCATAACAAGCTGCAGAGATACAGGAGGGGGAAAAGCTGGAGAAAGGGAAGGGGGAGAACAATGAGGAGTATATTACCCTAATCTAGGGTTTCTCTCTTCCCAGCCTTATGAATATTTATTCCCCCCATTACTGATGATGATGTTTCAATTGGGAGTCTGTGTGAGCATGTACGGTAGTGAGGGAGGCTGGTGGATAGGCCTTTCCCTGGTGGGGGGTAGAGGGTGTCTGCCTGTAGCCCCCTGAAGACATAACTGCTTCATCATCTGCTTGTTACACTGTATTACACTTGAGATGAGGAAGCAAGTTTCCACATACACACACACACACAGCGTGTATCTTCTCTGATTAGGTTCATTTTTTATATATTAACCTATAAAAATAAAATATTTAAGAATGGGGTCATCTGTGTTTTGGAGTAATCGCTAAAGCCCTCGCGGGGAGAATCGCTCATGACGGTTCACAGACTCAATTTCAAGGAGCATGTCGAGCAGCGTCGGCTGAATTGAATTTGGCTTTTGTGAGACAGAGATTGTTTTACTTGTTTAAAGCTGTGACATATGAAGGAGGCCAGTCAAAGCTGTAGACATTCAGTGGTGGAGCTGATCTGAGAGGCTGAGGGCTCGCTTCAGGCCACCAGGCACATCAGAGTCCCTGTGGTCTGCTCCACAGTGTCACTGCTGCTTCTGCCAGCAGTGCCCTCCACAAACAACAGCTATTTATATCACCAGCCTGCTGCTGGGCTTTTTTAGCCCCAAACTCTGCTTTTGACCGTGCCTGCACATGGTTGTTTGTTAGCCATGTGTGCATTCCCGCTTATGTATGTCAAAGCAATTATGTGCAATTGAAACTCCGATTAATTATTCAATAGGGGGGGGGAAGTCAGCGGCCGAAGCTCCCATCATTTGACTGATGGCTCTCGTGGTCAGTAATATGTAGATAAATGTGAGCACATTCACTCCGACACATCATGGAAATGTGTTTGGTGGAAACACTCACTCGTGAGCCAGAGACACAATGATGAGAAGATGATGACATCCCAGTGGGAGGGAGAATCCCTTTCCAAAAACACACACACACACACACACACACACACACACACACACACACACACACACACACACACACACACACACACAGTGGCACACATACAGGGAGTACTGTACTCCACACTAGTCTGGCTCCAAGAGCAGGGGCTCCTCGGCTCAGGCATTAGAGGATCTCGACAGTCTACCCACCAGGTTTAGGTGTCACTTTTTAATTGCACCGACTGCTGTGCAATCCACTGCCCTAAATTCATGGGTGATACTACAGCAGCATGAGAGGGGCGGGGTGGGGGGGAGGGGGATAAAAAGTGAGCAACAAGAGCAGAGAGAGCATATGTATATGTACAGTATATATGTTAGGGGGCGGGGTGGTGAAATGGGGGCACACTCCCTCTACAAGCTCCATTGGCTCTGCTTTCTGACTCCTGCTGAAGCATTTGAGATTCAGGAGCATAAGTTCATGTCTGCAAGAGTGTGTGTGTGTGTGTGTGTGTGTGTGTGTGTGTGTGTGTGTGTGTGTGTGTATGCATGTACTGCACCTGCATGCTCATAGGGTAGCATGTATGTGTGTTGCGTAAGGATGTAACTGTTGAAGCCCCTCTTGACAGGCCCCCTCTTCTTCTCTTTGAGCTGAACCCATTATAGTCTTATAAAGGAGGGAGAAGAGAGACGTTTGATACGAAGCAAAAGGAAATAGATTGGCCTTATTTCCTGCCTGGCTGCTGCAACGCAGACACTTGTGTTGCCTAGACGATGCAGGCAATTGACACTCAATTTTGTTTGAAATATCACGCCTCTATCATGTCATTATCAGCTTCCCCTGGTAATCCACAAAGCCGCCCTGTTTGATATCTGACAATAAGGGGGAGTCACAGAGTCGCGGAATCTCTCACTCGATTACCAGGCAGAGAGGGAAAAAAGGGTCGAGAATGAAAGGGAGAAGAAGACGATAGAGCGAGAGAGAGAATCGGGAAAAAAAAGAGAGGGTGAAAGAAATAGAAATGGAAAGATGGTGCGGGAGAGAGACAGAGAGGCTAAAAAAGTCACACATTTGTATGATTGGAGTGAGACGTGGATGGTAACGGAGATTATACCTGCCCTCCCCGCAGAGACACAGAAAGGAGCCCAACAGGCCAGGCATTGTGGGAAAAAGGGGGGAAATCTGGGCAACAGGGGTGGCGCTCATCAGCGGTTAAATTGGGTGATTTTGTGAGCACAGCCACTCCTCTCAGGAGGGCGGAGGGGTAGGCTGTCGTAATGATAGTGCTGGATTCATTCTTGTTTTTATTCTATTCTCCCTCTGTCTCCTCTGTGTTGTTTGAGTATTTGAGCGTGTGTGTGTGTGTGTGTGAGCGCGCAGCAGCCTGCCAGTATGTCTATGTTCTATTTCTTGCTGGCCCTGCATGAAAGCAGGAAGCCCTCACCCACCCAAAAGGTGAGACGCTGGCTTATGAGGAATGAGCGTTACCTTCCAGCGCTGACGACCTCTGTCACGCGCTATGTACTGGAACCTTTGACGGCGGCTAATATTGACATGTGCTGGATGTTTTCAGACGCTCCCGGAACAGCAGAGAGCACAGCTGTTGGTCCCTCAGCTCCTGGGCAAGCAGAGAATACCTTTTGTGCACCTATGCACATTAATAAGGTGTTATCTTAAGGGAGGGGAGGGTGCTGGAGTAAGAGAAGAGGGGGCCTCACTAACAAGGGAGATGTGGATCAACTCTTTCCTTAATCCCCGTGTCTAGTGGTGATATTCAAAAAATAACAGTGTTAGTAAAAAACTTTCCAGGGGCAGAGGTGCCAGTCTCCGAGGGAAGGAAGGTTAATGAAGGGAAATATTAGGGGACTGTCTGGGAGAAAGAGACAGAGGAGATGATTCCACCCTCCCTCCGAACATCAGAAAACTGGTAGAGCTAGGGCAGGTTAGCCATGCTGGGTTGCTACAATAAGGTCTCTTTCATACAGGTGTGTTGACGCCTGGGGCAGGCTTGGCCTCGGTCCATTCCATTCACCCTGGCTGATTTGAACAATAACTATCATATCTCTTAAAAGAGAAGGGAGGGTGAAGCGTTAAGGAGGAGATGCCTGAAAGCTGTGTCGGGGCCAAGAAAAACCCCCACTGCCGTTGTCAGAGCTTGTTGATGTTGTAGGGAGGAGAAAACGGGTGAGTTTTTTTTTTTTCTCTTAATACCCCCCCACCACACCCTACCCCCTCCTCCCTGCCCACCTCCCTCTACATTTTTTCCTATACTCCTTTTTCTCTCCCTCCACTTTCTGCACTGGAGTCAGTGTTTTTGTGCCGTAGGACAGAGTGTGGTGAGGAGACAGAGGAACAAAGTGCTGCTGTGTGGAGCAGCAGCTGCTGCTTGCCGGATCAAAGGGGCAACAAGCGTGGTCTTCCTGGCCCAACGCTGCTCTGGAGGTGTTTGACGGACAGTCAGCAGCTGGGGCCGCACAGCCCGCCATGTAGGGGTCAGGCTGCTGGACTGCAAGGCCCAGGGGTGACATGCCCTGACTGGACAGGGGGAAGAGGGGAGAAGGTGTTAGATGGGAGGGTAAATAGAGGGAGAGATGTCTATGTTTGTTTCTTTTGTTGTTTGTCTTGCTGTTGCAGTTCAGAGAGTTATTGAAGAGATTATTGCTTCATTTTTTTATCCTTCAAACTGTACTGTAATTGCCATTGAGTTCTCACTTATTCATGATAATGCATGGCCAGTAGTGGAAGCCTGATTTTTTAAGGGGTAAAAACATCACTAGAATAGCATTGCGCTCTACACTGCAGTATTCCACCTCTGTGGTGCTGACAGAAAATCAGATGGAGGGAAGAGAGACAGACAGCGAGCGAGCATGCCGCAGTGCTATTGATTTATTTTAATTAGCTGCTCGTTAAATCGTGTCAGTTTGCAACACAAATATATAATTCTTTGTCTGATTTTCCACTCGAGTCTTAATGACTCGTACTCCCCGGGTTTTCAGAGAGGAATGACTTCTGCAGCTAGACTGACAGAGCAATGCAAATGTTACTCATATAGGGCTGAGGAGGGGGTCGGGGGGGCGATGCCACAAAAGGGCAATGAGTGGAGTAATAAAAAGGGAAAGAAAAACAGGTCAGTGAAAGTCCATGGAGGAGAGGTGAAACAGTCCCCCTTTGAGAGGGAGACAAAAGCGTGTGGAGGGGGGTATGGAGGCACGGTGGATGAGAGAAAGAGGGAACGAGGGAGAGAGAGAGAAAGAGAGAGAGAGAGACAGAGGTAAAACTATGTAAACACAGTGGCTGCCCTAAACGTGGGCCCTCTCTGACGTTCCTAAAAAACGATCCTGCCTCGCTCCGCTTCACATCTGCACTAAATCAAACACAGGAGTGAGGTAATGTTCGCCCGGCTTATGTCTCTTGACTCCTGTTTTAACTTAAAGGAGGGAAGGAGGGATAGAAAAAGGGAAACTCTGCCTCTGATAGGATGAGCTTGAGGAAGTTTCCTTGTTCCTGCCCTATCTCTTTGTCCTTTATCGTCATCCTGGAAGAGTGGAGCCCGTGAAAAGCTCCTTTGTGATAGTTTATGATAAATCCACAGATACTGTAGGTTCAGTCTGGTGGCAAGCTATGTATAAACTGTTACAGGGGGCCTGTTAGGACCATGTGAGCTGATTCAATCAGTGTTGTTGACACTACAGTAGATCAGTGTTGGAGGTTCAGTAGTCCCAGACTGACCCACTGTCTGACCGGACTATAATTAGTGTTTGCTTATACTAAACACACCCTCTTCATGGGGTTAATTTGCATGCACTTCCTGGTCAAAGTACATTGAGTGTTTTTACTCCCCTCTGCCCGTCTTTCCTTTTTGGTGGTGGTGGGGAGGGGGGGGATCAAACTAAAGCCTTCCTCCTTTGATACCAGTGAGTTGTGACTCAATCGCTGGGGGTTTGGAATCTTTATTTCTGTCTGAAGCGGAAGTATGGAAGCAATGAGCTTTAATAGGAACCAGAGGACAGTCATTTTTGCAAGCAGCGATTGGGGATTGAGTTCAGCACGTTCTTGTTCAGATTGTGTTGCATCTAATCTTCCTGTAAAGACAGACAGGGGCCCAGGAATTTGACTGACAAACGGAAACTTACCTCCCTCGTCCCTGGCATATGAGCTATTGAAATGGGCAAGTGCAGGTCAGCCATGAAGGCAATAAACTGCCAACGATTTTCTGTGTCACGATATCAAAGCCCCGCGCGCCTCTCTAGAGGGCTACATTTGGAGCGGTCCAGCGTTCGCTTCACGGAGAAGACGTGTTTAATATTTCTCTGTTTCTCTCTGTTGTCTGGCTCCGGCTCAGTTTCTTTCTTTCATCACAAACTCGTCAAACGAGTGACCCCACTCCTGATTGGCTGCGTTCCCTCCGATCTCCACGGCAATTGGCTAGCCAAGCAGCGAGCTCTGTCTGCCTCTCTCTCTCTGTCTCTCTCTCCTCTCTCTCTCTCTCGCTCGCTCGCTCTCTTGGCTGTGCTCCAGGGTAGGGTGGTTTGGCATGACAATTTCTCAGGGAAGGAATGCTGACAACAGGAGCGAGTTACCAGGTGTGGCTGCAAGTCAGTTAACCAGAAACAAGTCCTTTATGACAGATCGAGATGAGGAAGCAAGAAAAAAAAAACAGAATAAATAGAAGCAGTGAGTCAGAGCAGTGGCTTGCTGTGATTTTATCTTCAAACTTTCACTTCATACTGATTGTCAAGAATCTAAGGGGATTTCTGTAATCTGTAATCATTATGAGGATGTAGTTAGTTTGTTGCATTAAAGGGAGGTTTCAAAAAAGTCAAAAAGTTGAAGCACTCTGCTTCATAAAACAGAGGCACATGTTATGTTTTAGGATTATGTAAGTTTCTCTTCTGTCTCAAACATCTCTTTAGCCCCAGTCCCCCCACACTCACACAGGGTATAGCATAACATTGTATGCTAGCCAGGGTATTTAACACCTAAGCAGGAACTCTCTGAAGCCCCCCCATGTGTGAGCAGATATTAGTAACCAGGGATGCCGTGTTGATCCAGCCTAGTGGAGACCCTGTGTCAAGTGGACTCCTGCTGCTCTGGCTCCATCATTCATATCTGCCTGTTATTTTGCTCTGTGACACGCACGGCCTCAACACTCGCGCACCCAGCAAACGCACCGCTCCGTATAATCATGGAACCGGATTCTTCTCAGTCCTTGAGCGGAGATCCATATTGTGTCTGTCCGCGCGTGACACGTGTTTGTACGCACGTGTCGCTCACGCCAGTTCAGCAGACATGTCAGCGGCGAGGGGCTACTGTAGGCCAATTGGCAGTAGCGTGTGAAGAATGCGCTGACATGTACATACACACATATTGACTGACACGTGCATAAATGTTCACATGCACACTCCAAAGCATGCTTAGCTCCGCAAGTGCAGTTTTTTTTTATGCAGACTTATTGGCTGGAAGAAACAGTCGCCCACATTAAATAGCAGTGGATCACTGCCCCCACCAGACCCCGTTCTGCCAGGGTAATACACATATTCTGAGCCGTATCCCAAGGAATGACCTCTACACGACCCCCTAACCTTGCCTTTAATTATTTGTTTGAAGACAGCATGGAGTTCCCATGCTGAGAGGCACTCTGTGTGCTGCGTGTGCATGTGTGCGAGTTGTTTCTGTGCTCTAACATTCAGCAGAGGCAGGCCATAATAAGCAAGACCACCAGATGTAGATAATAAAACACGGGCTTCGGGTTGGAGGTTTTTTAGCTAGTGTCCCCTGTGAGCCTCCTGTGTTCTGGTTAGCCTACGGACACACTGTCTGCGGTTGTGGTCATGTCCACGGTGTCGATGTGTAGATTTACAGCGGCGCATGTATGTTTTAGCGAGTGCTTGGGAATTCTGAGTCCCTGTGGTCAACCTCTGTGTCTCTCTCAGGGCCTCGGGTCCTCAGATCCATCCATCCAGCTGTCCATCCACGTTGACTGGGCTTCATCTCCAGAGGATTCCTGGTTGTGTTGTTCTAAGCACACACCATTAGCAGCTCACGGGTCGAGGGAAAACAGTGTTATCAGGCCCGGCTCTGATAATCTCAATTGGCTTTACTCAGACTGATAAAAGGTGCTCTAAGGCCACCACAAGAGGGGCCCTTGGTCACCCCCCCACACACACACACAAACACACACACACACACACACACACACACACTCTCTCTCTCTCCAGTGCACTGCATCGCCTCCTGGTTACTGTGGCAACTTGTTTAGTGTACAAAAACAGAGCCTTTGTGTGAGTGCATGTGTATAATAAGGTGTTTTTTAGCCAACAGGGAATGTTGACAAGAAGCATGTCCATCTCAGAAGCAGCTTGTAGGGAAAATATTTAAATATCCAAATGTTTGTCTACACTGCTTTCATACTAAAGTAAAATTAGCATTTCAATGAGAGTATACACTCCAGTAGCTAAATATTTATCTATATACTTTATGTTACATGTTTCCTGTAAGAAGCAAGAAAAACACAGGAGGAAGAACAGCTTCTTCTTTTTTTCAACAGCACATTTAGAAAAAGAAAAAGAAAATCTGAAAACGGCACTTTGATTCACTATACTCCCCAGTACATTGAGTATTTCCTTTGCAGTCACTGGAAACCATAAGGGCAAATTTGGCACCTGGGAAGAACATTCCTAACATTATGTGTTTATGGTTATGTCCTAGAATAGGTAAGAATGCACATGGTTGTGATTTTGAACCCCTCTGTGTGTCTAGAAAGGGAGAAAGCAGGACATATATTTTGGCAGGCCTTGCACTCTGAACATAAAGAGGGAGTGTGATACCTGGAATCTCTTACTGTTTACTTGCTCAGCTGGTTTTGATGCTGGAAGCGTCTTTCACTCTTAAAGTACCGCAGGCATTTCTGACAGCACAGGTATCTAAGAATACTCTGTCCCTTTTGTTCTATTAAAATACTTTTAGTCTTCATCCTCATTCCTCCCCTAAATCACAAATCACGCTTTGCAGTCATATAATTTCCCATCCAACTCCCCTATTCGCACACCTTCCCTCCCCTTCCTCCGTTTTTTTTTCGTTCTCCCTTATTCTCATATGGATGTGTTTCATCTTTTTCTCTCAGGGGCCCGCGGCACCCCTGCGTAGCTGCACTCTGGATGCCCCCTGGCAAATGAGCACCACGTCTCTCTTTTCCCAACCGTGCATTTTGTACGTTTAACCATGTCACTTTGAGCCGGGCAGATTACAGGCGTTTAAGTTCATTGGAGAAAGTAAGGGCAGGTATCAGGGCTTCATGGGGGATTAGGAGTCCAAATTGGTTCCAGCTCTCCCTTCCTTCTAATGACCAGTTCTTTAGCCGTACTGATGGTGCCGTGGCTCGTACGTCAGAGAGGGCAGTGGGGCGTTTTTTTTTTTCTCTCTCTCTCTCTCTCTTCTTCTTTTTTGAAACAAGTATAGTACTCCATCCTGGACAGCTCCAACGTGATTTGAAACCCCTCTTTAATATCAACCACATGGTTGTACCTGTAGCGCTAAGTCCACGCAACGTTTTTAGTACGTGAACGTGAATGAGAGAAGGGAGAGAAAGGTGGAGAGCTCGCTTGACCTGAGTGGCCAGCTTGTGTTTGACACAGCCCATGGCAAACCCCATTCCAAGTTAAAAAGGTTGCCCCTGGCTGGCAGTCACCTCCAAATGACCTCTGGCTCTACACTGGAAAAGCCACAGGAGCAAGGCCGGCTGGGGAGGCTTTGTGGAGCTGCACTTATTCGCTGCTGTGGTGGTGATAAAACTTCAGACAGCCTAATTGATGGGCTCGCTGACATAACAATACCTTGTGAAAGCACGGAGTGGCCCATGCCTGGTCCTCATTTCTAGACAGCTGGAAGGGGAGCAGAACCCCCTACAATGCAGCCAGAGTGGGGGTCCCACAGAGGGGAATGGTGGAGGTGGGGGTGGAGTGATGGGGAGTAATGAAAGGAACCATTTGTATCCTGCACTTTGCTAACTCGGAGCTTACTTTGAAATTCCAGTGGGCGATGATGATAACCCTGCAGAGAAATAACATTGTTCAGAGGGAGGAACCATTGATGAGACACTGTGCACGACGTAGAGTAGAGGTGGTGCTGTGTGAGGCAGGAGTGACTGAACAAGACGGAGGAAGAGAGGGATGTGCCACAGTGACGGTTCTTCTGTGCCCAAGCTACACTTAATACTTGAGGAATGTCTCCCTGGTGCCCATAGCAACCGAACGTAATCAAAAGCTTTATTAAAAGAGGGGGGAATAGATCATAAGGAACATTAAAAGTATCCCTCTCTGGGTTCCCAAGTCCGCGCACAATTGCCCTTTTGTTTGTTGCTGTTTTTGTTGTGAGCTCCTCTCTCAAGGACTCGGTGGCTAATGTTGCCATTAAGTCATGCAAAACTATTTTGTCTTTGTGGTGGCTTGTGATGAATCTTCCTCAGTGTGAATGCAGGGTGATTTAACGTTTGTTTTTCTCTCCTCTCTCTTTTTTTTCTCTCTCCTCTCTCCCAGGTTCATTAACGCCAGGAGAAGAATAGTACAGCCTATGATTGACCAGTCAAATCGAGCAGGTAAAAAAAGAAAAGAAAGAGCACCCCAGCCAACGTACAGTAGAGCACTGCTTCTCTCCTCCGCATGAAGACACCCTTTCCAAATCTGTTACTGGCATGCACATCATGCCTCAAGCCCAGTTTTTTTTCTTCTTTTTTTTTAAGGGGTACCCTACATCTTGCCCACCCTCCCTCCTTACCGCTCTCCCTCCCTGCATCCCGCTTTTTCCATTTTCTCAATGAGATGTGTTCAGCAGTGGTGCGGGCCTTTTACTGATTGACTCTAATTGGAGATTTCCCAGTCTAAGTGGAGAGAGAGGTGTATTAGCACTCTCTCTGTGAATTGCTAATTGGACACAAGAGGAGTGCCAGAAACGCTAGCAGCAATTTATGAGTTATCTCCTTTTTTTTAAGCTGTTTTGTTTTTAATTTTTTTTCCAATCCAGGGTTAAGAGAGGGAGGAGTGGGGGATTGTGGGTCTTGAAATTTCAAATTTCATGACCACTACATAGCCACTCAAATTCTCAGTTTGCAGTATCAATTAGAGTATTTTCAGTCTTGGAAATTGGAAATTGGCCTAAGGAGGGAGAATGAGTTTTACATAACCCCTTGATGAAATCAGATGAGATGTTTTGATCTAATGCCCCCATACAGGGAACGATTTCCATTTCTTTAAAGAAGATTATGGAAAGCTACATTTTGTTAATTTATAACACATTTATTT
Organism: Trachurus trachurus; assembly: GCF_905171665.1. NCBI lineage: Eukaryota > Metazoa > Chordata > Actinopteri > Carangiformes > Carangidae > Trachurus > Trachurus trachurus. The sequence goes on along the minus strand of NC_139907.1, from coordinate 12,961,157 downwards.
CACATGCATATTGTGATCAGATTACAAAAAGCACAGAGTGAGTAGTAAACAGCCCACTCCGTGATCCCGTGGAATGATTCAGTCACCCCTAAGCTTCATTGACTGTGGCATTACCAAAAAGAAGCCAAGTAATTTGTCTCAGGGAGGGAAAAGCTGTTTTTGTTGATTAGCGAGCTCCCCGTCTTAAAAAGGTCCCTACACACCAGGGTGGAGATTGTTCAAACGAACATGAGCCATGATTTCAAAAAAATGAGACGCTCTCACAAATGTGGGCGACTCTTTCTGCTGTCGCTGCGCTTTTGTGTAGAATATTTGACAGGATGCAACCAATATGTGCCAATCAACAATCTCTACAAAAAAACATAGCATGACTAATGGCTCCCCCCTAATCTTTTCGAATTACAGATTATCCAAGATAATACTGTTATAGCCCTGGAATATACACTGTCGTCTACAGTCACCAAAGAGCATTAGTTCATTAGGGCTGATAATAAACAAAACAAGGTACAAATGAGCAAATTGGTAGCTAATTTATATTCTAAATGACAGATAATCAGGTGAATCATAATATTGAATGATTTAGCCGCTGAATGATTATCTAGGTCTTTAGATTATTATGTAGATTTGCATTGTAGCTTATGTTCAAGACCAGACGTGTTGATGTTGTGTTCTACTGACTTGAGAAGTGACTGGGTGAATTGCCTGCTGTGGCAGACATTCTTCTCATCCTGTCAAACTGCATGCTTTCTTCTATCGTTCAGAGAACAATGTATCTCCTATGAGTGTGGTTTTGAATGACACTGGATGTGTGTGCGCGAGTGTGTGTGTGTGTGTTGAGCTTGCATATATGCATGCCTGCATGAGGACCTACTGTATGCGTGTTTGCATGCCACACGTCAGTCATTGCGGTCCACAAACATGAGCACAATGTCTTACAGTATGTTTGGGCTGGAGCTGGGACAATTGCTGATTGTCTGGTGTGTTTTCTCTTCTTCTCCCCCCCCCCCTCCCTTTTTCATGTCCACGTTTTGACTACAATCAGGTTTTCTTCTTGATCCTTCAGTGAGCCAAGGAGCAGCATACAGTCCAGAGGGCCAGCCAATGGGCAGCTTCGTGCTGGACGGTCAGCAACACATGGGGATCCGACCAGCTGGTAAGTCCGTCCACGACGTCCCTGCGCCTCGCCCACTTCCCTTGGTCATGCCTGCTCTACAGGACACCAGACTCACCTTCCATTATCGTAGATCTTATCAACACTGATCCTCTTGTCTGACGCATGAGATTTAGTGACCTCGGCCTTGAGCAGGTCCTAGGTCAGCCACAAAAACCTACTGCTAACAATACACAACCCACAATGACACTCCTTTTTCAAGGCACCTCCAACTTACCTCTCCCCAGACTGTACTGCCTGTCTTGCTTGTGTTTTGTGTTTATTTTCTCTAATCTAACACATCTGGGAATATCTCTCACAGGTGATCTTTTTTTTTAAAAAAGGGGGGGGATTTGTGGTATGCAATGCAGAAATAAAAACAGGAATGCCACTTCTTCACATCTTCCTCTTCCCCCACCCTCGTCATTTCTCATCTAACGCTAACCAACCTCTCTATAAGTGGTTCTCCTCTGACCTCTCTGTGATTCAAACTCCTGCTGACCTTTCTCTGGCGTTTATCTCCTCTTTCCAGGGCCTATGAGTGGAATGGGGATGAATATGGGCATGGATGGGCAATGGCACTACATGTAACCTCCATCTTGTAAAGCAAAACGCAAAGAAAAAGGGGGAAGTAAGTACTGGGCTCTTTTCCTTGTATTTTACACTTTGGGGGCTGTGGGTTTTATTTTCTTTTTCCACCCACAATTCCCTTTCACTTCACCACTACCTCTTCTTACCCTGGCCATAATTTTGCAGCAAGCCCCCACAGCAGCAGCAACAACAACTATGAGCTATGATCATGCAGGGCTGTTTTAGCGAGGTGCTGTAAGAAGTCCGGGTGGGGGCCGGTAGCCATGCAGGGATGAATTGAAGACTTGGGGAAAAAAATAAGGGGGAACCGTCCTGGGACAGAGAGAGGACCGGACTTGTGGCGCCAGACAACAGGAACAACAACAGAAGAAGGAGGGGAAGAAACAACCTGGCATGGCATGCACAAATTTATTTATCACAACAGCGCCATCGCTCTCCCCGTCCTGGACAGCCAATGCAAATGTTGGACATTTAGGGAAAAAATAACATCTCCTGGGGAAGGGGCTGACGGGGAGAAATTAAGCAGGCTCCAGTGAAGCGATAAAGAAGGAGAAGTGAAACTGTCCTCCGAGTGACATAAATCTGTCTGGGGAAGGATTGATGCCCAAATTATCTTATATGCAAAGACGGGAACACCGCAGTACATTACGGTCCTGAGCGAGATATACGGGCCATGGGTGACATGGCCGATCCTTCACTGGGGGTTTGGTTTGAGCCGCGTAAAGGGAGGAATGAGTTTGTGTGTGCGTGTTTGTGGAAGAGGGGTCTGTGTGTGTGTGTTGGGAGAGGGGGGGGGTCTTTTGATTATTTTTTACTGGAGGGAGATGATTTAAGGGGGGGGCGGGGGCCGGTGACTAGCCTGACCTGAGCCTTACAGACAAGAGCAGGGAGACACCGAGATAAATTTATAAGGTTGTAGACACAAGCATGGCTGCATCTAAAAGGAGGGGAAACTGTTTCACACATACAGATACAGTCTCTCTGTGTCACTGTCTCTCATTCTCTCTCATTCTCTCCCTCTCTCTCTCTCTCACACACACACATGCACACACACATACACACACAATCCAGATACAGTTAATGGCGGCAGTCTGATTAAGCTGGCCATTCCGCCTCCCGCTAGTGCCACAGTGCTGACATTTGAAAAATCAAGACATATCACATCCCAAAGGCGGCAGGGCAGAAGAGATTTTATTTAACACCTAAACTCCCTTGCCCAATGAGGCACAATATAATAACACTTACCTTGATTAAAAGAACCCTTTATATGTAAATGGAGACTGGATTTTCCAAAGGGTCACAGCGGCAATTCTGCCGACAGAGATCATTTCACCCCTCCAGTCCTTGCTACCGCTCTCTCTCTCTCTCCTCCTGTGTTTCTCTCTGTCTCTCTCTCGTTTTCTCTCATCCCCTCCTGTCTTTGCTAATGGCAGCAGGAGGAGAAAAAAAAAGGAGAATCAGGAAGCAATGTTCCCTAAAACAGCCACACAGAGACAACATTTGCTCAGGTTGGCTAATTCTTAATATAGAGCTATATAATTTTGAGACTATTTAATTACGTAACATACTTTATGCTTCATGACCAATTACATTAATAGCTTAATACAGAGGAATATTATCCTCTCTTGATTTGATTACACAGCCACACAATATGGTATATTTGGTACTTAATTATGGCCAGCCATTGAGCAGGACTGCTGTGCCATAACAGAAGTGCACAGCCAGCCAGAGAGGCAGGCATGCAGAGATGGAGAGAGAAAGAGAGAGAGAGAGAGGGGCCCAGCCTGTCCTCACTTATTGTCTTCAGATGGTTTTACCACTCTTGTTAATAAAGGAGGGGAGGGGGGGTCTCAGATCTACTTAACGGAATGACTGCAGCTTACAAGACTGGAGATTAGCAGCTTACAGTGTCAAAAACATCTGCTGGGCCTTTTAACAGGAGCTGCTCCAGGTTATATGGAGGTGAGGGCACCCATCATACCCTGGCACCCCCAATGATTTATTTATTTTATGACCCCAGTAGTGAGGTTTTAAGAGACCTGCTCTGACAAACATGTGCATTTCAAATGAACTGACATGGAAAGGGAGTATTAGAAAATGGCACAGCTTTCAACCAATGAGACTGGTCATTAATCTTGGCCTCTGCTGTCTCTCTTTCCCTCTCCTTTCTGCCCTCCTCCTCTTCCTTTTCCCCTCACCGGGGCCCTCCAGTGTAATTTCTTAATTGCAGTGTACTAAGGTGGAGGAATGCAGAGAGTGAGCATGCCTAGTGACCTTGCAGCGACCTCTCCCCTCCTATTACAGCTTCTAATCCCCCAGGGGTTCACATTACAAAGCAGGCCGGCCCAGACCCAATCCCAGAACCCAGGCCCCCTGGCTCCAGCGGGACCCCCTGCTCTCACTAGTTTCTCCCCAAGGTCCAGGCCTCTAGACAAGCCGTGTTCCCATACTCCAGTCCCAGGCTCCAGCAACAACCCCCCACATCTTACTTTTTTCTTTTTGATTACAACAAACAGCCATGTGAAAAGTCAAACAGTGGCACTGCTGAGCCAGCCCTGTGTCCTGGGTCCTGTCACAGTGTGAGATGCCAGCATGCTGAGGCCTCTGCACATATGAAGTGGAATCCATCTTAAGGCACATCAACATATACCCCACCTCCCTTTCCTTTCCCTTTCTCTTTCTACTTCTTTGTATCTGTGTTACTCTGTCTTGCTGCTGTTTCCTACTCCTTACTCTCCTTTAGCTCCAAAAACCCACACTTGCGTGCATCAAGAGCAGCACTTCAATTTGCTTAAAATGCTCTCAATGAAGGGTGGAACCGAGTTGTTAATGCTCGCCGTCTTGGTGTTGCAGCCCTAAATTATTTAGTAACTTCTGTAAGGAATTTCCAAATCAAATATGTTCACAGAGGCACGTCCCCAGGAGAGAGCGCCTGCTCAGTTTGTCACTAAAGTCCGCTGGGGAATTAACTGTTCCACTTGTAAAAGTATTAGCACTTCTCCACATCAATACGGCTGCTTGGTTTTCCTCACATCCTCCAGGACTACAGTGTCTGTGGATGACTGAGGATCATTTTCCAACCTGAGACCTGACCACAACGCTATTGGGCATTGTAAACCACTCACCAAAGCCTAAAATAGCCCCGGCGCAATAATGTCTCTCTTAAGTTGTAGAAGCTAAAAGCGCTGTAGTCACAGACGCAGTGTCATAAAAAGCTGCTCGGCTCTTTGTTGTTGAAGTTAAATTGAATTAAGGGCTGCTAATGGAGAAGGAGGATGTCGAAGCCACGCGGAGGAAATAAATGTATTGAGTGCGTAAACACATTCCTCTCCCTCTGTCTTCCTCCCAGGTCTGCCAGGCATGCCAGGGGAGTACGTACCTCAGAGCGGTCCTATGGGCATGAGCATGGCCCCACCCACCTTCACCAACCCTCGTCAGATGACCTCCCACCCCTCCCAGCTCCGACACGGACCCCATCTCCACGCATACCTGCCCGACCGCCCCCACCACGCCCACCACCCTCATCACCAGCCTCACCACGCCATGCTGATGCACGGAGGACCCTTGTCGCACCCAGGAATGGCCATGTCTGCACAGAGACCCCCTTTGCTCACTCCCATTGACCCCAGTACTGGAGGACAAGGCCTGGACATCCATGCCCAATAGTATAAGGGAACTTTGCTACCACGACAACAGCAGCTACTACAAGAAAACAGTAAAAAAAAAAAAAAAGAAAGCAGCAGCTCACAATAAATCCTATTTTGAGACTATTTTTAAGAATAAAAATCGAACCCTTTTGACCAGAATTTGACACTAAAGAAACAGAATTCCAGATGAGCTGTGATAATTCTTTTTTTTTTTTTTTTTTTTTTTAACTTGTCAATTTTGTTACTTTCATCCAAACGGAGGACCAAGCTGACAAGAACACTTTGTAAAGTCTTGGGCTTTTGGTTAAGATCAACAGAGGATGTTCTGACGTACACGCGTGCAACAAACGGACAGATGCACGCATTCGAAAAAAAACAAAAACACACACACACACTTTTCGCACACTCACTCACACACCATCATAAACATGTTCAGTACACTTTCATGTGACATGCTCAAACGCTTCGAAAATAAAATCACTCTGGAAGATTTAAAAAAAGAAACAACAGAAAGACTCCAAGAGTTATAACTACTGTAGTATAAAAAGTATAGATAAATAAGTTAAAACTTGTGCATTTTTTGTTGATCACATGGTTTATGTTTCCTGAACTAGTTTTAGAATTAAAGGTTAACCTTTTCTCTCTCACACTGTGTGTGCTCCTTCCTGGAGGAGAAACTGTCTTGCAGCACAGCACTATAAAAGAAAAAAAAAAAACAATAAGAAGATGGAACATCTCAAAAAGGCTCCAAACCACAGAGGGCAATCAGGTCCTGTCCCCCTTAAGAACAGGGCATGATGGGAAAAGGCTGCTAAATGACACCGGATCGCTCCAGAAGATTCAGTTTGAACATTTGTCATGCCCCTCTCTCTCTCTTTTTTTTTTTTTTTTGGTTCATGAATGAATGTTGCCCTGTAGGTTTTAAAGGAAAAAAAAGTTCTTTGTTTGAATTGCCCAAGCACTGGATTGTGTTGGTTTTATACATTTTTATTTTAATATTATTTTATTTTTTGTACCCTGGACTCTCGTTGGTAAGAGCCTATTGAAGGAAGCTTAATAGTGGAAAAGCAACATCCTACGGCGCTTCTTTATCTGCGGATCAACATTCTTGCCATAAGGACAATACTGACACAAACGTTGATTCTGTGGCACTGGAGAAGCATTTGATGGTTGATGCACCAAAAAACCTAAAACTAAAAAAAAAAAAAAAAAAAAAAAAACCAACAAAAAAAAAAAACTTAAATTATGAACTCAATGCTTTTGGGGGGAAAAAAAGCTGAGAGAATATTGTAACAAACTTCGTACAGAGTTCAGTCTATTAATTGTTTCATGTTAGATATTCTATGTGTTTACCTCAATTGAAAAAGAATGTTTTTGCTAGTTTCAGATCTGCTGTGGCATTGATATTGTATGTCCATGAATTCCTTCCTTTTTCAGCACGTGTTCCTCACTAGATGATAAGATGCCGTCTCCCTTAAGCTTTGTCAAAAATACATTAAATACTTGTATGAGGACTGTGACGTAATGTTTAAAAGGTGTTCAGTCACAAATGCTGTAATAAATATTTCATTTTTGATTTTTGTTAGATTTTTGTGTGATTAACTGTGTTACAAACAGTCTTATCCATGTTCCCATTTTAATACTAATACAAGTAATTGCTTCATCATCATTATTATTATTACTGTTATTATTATAAAATGTGAATTTGGCATGGTTTTGCCTGTCAACAGCATAATTTTTTTTATTTTATTTTTGCTAATAGTCTTCAAAATATACCAATTAATTTCCCCTTTTTTCCCAGCCCTCTATTAGCAGTGGCTTATTTTAACCAGGCTGCCCATTTGGTTATTGAATAACCTCTTAAAATGACGATGACAAATTATGGTTGAAATATATCTTGTCATGGCAATTTATTTAGACACACAAACACGTCCTCCAAATGATAAACAACTGTCAAATGCAAATGAAGGGAGCAAATTACACAGCAGATTTACCACCAACCAAGTTTTAGAGCAAAAGATAAACTATCAGCACTGAGGTGGAGGTAAATAAAAGGAGGTCAACTGTGGCCTTCAGCTCTTCAACACCAAAACAGCAGAATAGAAATGAAAACATTTTTTCCGGGACAACATGTATTTTATTGTCATTTTACTTTCTTTAAAAAAAAAAATAATACCCCAGTTTTCTATTCAATAAAAGAATAAATAAAAGTAATGATATTTTAGATTTCTGCCTGATAATAAAGTAGGATAGCTTTAATTAGTAGATAAAGTTAGTTAACTCAGTTGAGATGAATCCAGCCTTTACTCTATCACGGTCGTTCAAACAATAGAGCAAAGACTTGTCCCCAGTGGAGCTGCTCCTGCACTGAGAACCATAGCTGGCCTTCTCTCTCTCCGACTGCTCTGCTCCGTTCCGCCGTTTTGCAGCGCCGCCTGTCGGCCGCAGCAGGTACTGCCGTGCAGCAGCAGCAGCAGCACACAGATGGGCTTTGATGGGCTATCTCCTTCCTCTCTGTTCTCTCCTTCTCCCTGCCTGTGTTTGCCCGCGGCCATCCCAGCTCGTGGCCTTAAAGCACAAACGACAACATCACTTTCTGCTGAAATATGTTCTGTCCTTCTCAAACTACTTTAAACTTCTGATCGCTTGGTCTTATTACTTCTTTTTAATTTTTATTCACTTTTTTTGCTTCTCATTTTATCAGGAACACACTGCTGGAACACTGCTCACCACCGACTTGGTCCTCATTTTTAATTAAACAGCAGACATTACAAATAATAATAATAATAATGATAATAATACAATTTTATTTTTATTATTTTTAATCAGTGCACTTACAAATGGCCTGCCTCGTTTTTTCGGCTGTAATTCAAGATTGTGGAGACGTGATATTCTCGTGGCCTCTTTTTCTTTTTCCAGGATTTTTGTTGTTGTCGTTTTACTCTACTGTTGGCCTAAATATGACGTAAGACTTTATTTTTTCATTTATTCATTTTCCATTTGATATCACCGTAAAATATTAATTATTAGAATTATTCTCAGAATTGTCAGCAAACATGGATTTGTTTGTGTGGTAGCTTCATGGCCTGTTGATTGATTCTGATTTTTTTTTTTTTTTTTTTTTTTTTTTAAGGTTTCTGGAATAGAAAAAAATAGAAACGGGAAATAATGGAGATCACAGTGATTTAGATTTACACACCAGATATTTCCGGTACAGCTGAGAAGCTCTTTTCCAAATGCAAAACTAATACAAACTGTTTGTTTATTCAAATCAGGTCCTTTTATCCTCCTGATGGCCAAAGCTTCAGCTTTATTTCCTCTTCGCTTATTTGCTTTAAATGCAACGCGGGTTGTTTTATTGAAATTCCGGACATAATACCTGCACAGATCATCTCTGTGTAACATTTTATTGCTTATTCACAGGGGGGTGGTATGGACTTCTAACAGGTCGAGGGAAAAAAAATGTATATTTTTTATTAGTTTTTCACCGGAGTCTAGTTAATGAAGCTTCTTTTTCTGTCAACTATTTAAACCCCAAAAGTCCATTTTGTGTTGTTTTCCTGTCGCTCCATTATTCCGCGGATGAAACGGAAGGAAGAAGCCCTCCGTTTTGTGCGGAGATTATCAGATGAAAAAGAGAGAAAACGTGAGGATTACTGTGGATGGAGAGGATTTTAATATTAATAGTTTTTTTTCTTCCTTTTTCTCCCCCCTCCCCCTCCCCCTCTCCTCCTCCTCTTCCTCCTCCTCCTCCCCCCTCTCTCTCCCTCTCTCTCTTCCCCCCGATGAGACAGAAGGTAGATTGCCTCTGCTGCTTTCCTTTTGCCGATTTGGTGTGACAGGGATGATGGATGATCCAGCCGAGCTAAACAACTCCTCCCCTTCATCTCCTCCCTGTCAAAGCCAGTCCGGGCTGCTGCTGCACGAATAAAATAAGGAATATATTCCCTCTGCACTGCTGCACAATGCAGCCCGCTCCTCTGCAAGAGACACTCCACTTCGCCCGTGCAACAATATTAAAAGTCCACACACACAGACACACATACACATACACACATCCTAACTTGTGTGCACGCGCCACAGAGGCAACATGTTAATAACGCTTATGTTATTGGCTTAGAGAAAGAAAGAGAGAGGGGACTGTCTGCAAATATGTATTTTTAGATTCACGAGTGCATCTGCAGGCGACCAGGGAGGAAGACATTATGAAAGAGGAGAAGAAAAAAAAAGTTTAGTTTGCTCTTTGTTTTTGCTTCACGTCGCTGATTTGGATAGTGGTCGTAAAAATGCACGCGCGCATGCAGTGGGCTGAGTGTCCTTCGCTTTGCAGCTGGCTCTCCCCAAAATGGCCTGCTCTGGGGGACAGTTTTTAGGTTTTGTGTATTTAGGCCTGTGTGTGTGCGTGCTGCCCTCCTTTTTAAAAAAAAAACATTTCAGCACTTTTTCTCTCCTCTTGCCATAAGGTGTTTCTATGACTACGTTATGTAGGCCTGTGTGAGCGGGTCAGAGGCGGGGGTCCCTGGGAGAAAAGGGCCGCATTTGGCTGATCATTTATCAATGTCAACCGCATAATGATTCTCCCTGCAGTCCCCCTATTGATGAGGATAATTACATTAGCTCAGAGTGACTGATCAATAAAGCCCAGGGAAAATGGTTTATTATAGCACCACCGAAAAGGCTTTCTCCTCTCCCTTCTTTTTTTTTTCTCTTTTTCTTAAATAAAAGCCAGAGCTGATCTGCGCAAACCAAACTCCGCAAAGATAATCGAGTCAGAGACGAAACTTCATCATGGTCCCAGATTTCATGTTGTTATTCTCCAGGATTGTGGTGTATTTTTTTGTCTTCACCCTCTACTTCTACTCTTTCTTTTTTGTTGTTTGTTGCTTGAACTGAAGCATTTCTCCATCTACAAATACACTTTTCTTTTATCGCATGAGGAAATAGTTCATCATCCTCTTGGCTTAGGAGCTCAGCTACAGGCGTGTAAAATGCTGTTTTTTTCTTAATAATGAGAGGTTAAATGGGAAGTAAAGGTTGCTGCTGCATGGCTAAGGTGTGATTTCAGATTTTTCTTGTGATTTGTTTTTGTCCATCTTCAGGTTGTGATTGGCAGCAACACCTTATGCAGAGTCCTCACACCAGGCCTGCTGAGAGGGGGAAGCTTGAAAATCAACAATAAATACAAATACTCGTGTTTTGTTGGTCAAGTAGCATAACAACGTCAGCGAAATAAACAAAATAGTCCAAAAAAGACGCCAGCAAATGGATTTCTGACCTCCCTCTCTCTCTCTCTCTCTCTCTTTCTCTGTCTCTCTCCCACACACTCCCTCTCTCCGTCTGTGTGTGTGTGTGTTCTTTAATTGTCAACAACTTATCCCCTGCAGGAATGTTGCAAACTCTTTCGCCTTAATTCTCCGTGGTGCTCCGCGCCAGCTCCCATTTACCGCTGATGAACGTGTCTGCAGGAGACAGCTCCATTATCTATTTATCATTTCTGATAGGATTTCCTCAGACAATGGAGCAAGGCGCGCGCCCAAAGACGCTCCCACCGATGGCTCTTCACTGCCCTTTTAGCACGCGCACACTTGCCTGCTTTAATATTCGATGGCATTTTGATAACTGGAAAATTATGGATTTATATCTCAAACGTGTCGGAATATTATCTAAATATGCGTAATTAGCCTTTAATTTGAACGAAAATTATTTTTTATCGTTTATATTTTTTATTGGTAAAAAAAATACATTGGAAATAAGAGTCGTGGGAAAATATGCATTGTTTGTGTGGAGGAGATGAAAATACTTAAAATAAATCTGATGATATTCACGACTTTCAGCGATTCTGCTTGAATTAGAGGCGATTTTTTTCACACTTCAGCGCTGCTTGTCTTCTTAAAAATGAGTGACAGTCACCTCCTCCCCCTCCTCCTCCCTCCTCTACACACACACACTCTCTCTTTCTCACACACACACCACACCACACACACACACTCACCCCACCAAAATAAATCTTAATGATGTAAAAATTATAATTAGTGAAATAACATAGCTACAGGGGTTTGGGAGAATTAGCAGAAAGTGAAAATTGCAGTGTCCAGTCGTGAAGCTGCTGGGGAGGCAGAAAACGGGGGCAGGCGAGTGCAGAATAAATAAAGCGCAATAAAATGGGAAATAGCCGGAGCTGAGTCGAGCCTTGAGGTACTGAAACCTTTATTTCAATCAGTTAAGATTTAATTAGGGAAGCCCGGGGCCTCCGCAGCGCTGTGTTACACTGGCCCCGAGCTTCTCAACATTTGACCGTTTTTTTTCCCACTGAAATAATCCGAGTTTATGGCCTGAGAAGACATAAGATTCACAAATAAATAAATCTGGCATTATTCCATTAGGAGACGGAAGTCCTCACGGTGAGTGGACAAAAACATCGATTGTCTTAATTTATGAGCTGCTGCCCTCATTTGATTTTTCTTCTCTTTCTTTTTAATTCTTAATTTCCTTCGGTTATTTTGGAGAGCTTTAAAAAAAAAAAAAAAAAAAAAGGTTAGAAATATCTTGCGGGTAGCCGAGGGCAGCAAAGTGAGACATTTCACAAGAACTGTAAATAACAGAGGAGGACTGAGAGAGAGAGAGAGAGAGAGAGAGAGAGAGAGAGAGAGAGAGAGACAGAGAGAGAGAGGAGGGGGGGTGGTTTAAAATATAAAATGTCTCCAGTTCATTGATTAATGTTCGCTTTTCTATAGGCACGTTTTGACTTCATTAATTAATAACTCCAATACTATAGCTACATGTGCGATGGCTCTGGGGGAGATACACACACACACTCACACTCACACACACACACACACACACTCACACACAGAGAGAGAGAGAGAACTGAAGCCCCCTCCCCACCACACCCTTGGGCGCCCTGTTATTACAGGAGGGCGACCCCTTCTGGAGGCCAAAGTAAATGTGTTTAAAGAAAGAGGAGAAGAAGATGAGGGGGAAGAAGAAGCGTCCTAGTGTGTGTGTGTGTGTGTGTGTGTGAGAGTGTGAGTGACATCAGCTTTCGTTCACACTCCTGTCTTAAATATAAAGACACGTGACACACCCTCCACTCTCTGTTGTTCTAACCCAAAAACTCTCGCTCGAAGCCCCCTCCTCCTCCTCCTCATCCTCTCACATGATAAGAGCCTGACCTGCTGCAGTAAACGTGACCTCCAAAGACTCTCATCTCATATTTACTCACAGGTAGAAAGCTCCTTATGCATGTATTAGGCGGCCACGTTGATGTTAAAATCAATAAAGATGGATTGTAGGGTCAATATTATGCTTTGCACCTGGGGACTTGTTGCCCGGCTCCCTTTCGTGAATGTGTGTGTGTGTGTGTGTGTGTGTGTGTGTGTGTGTGTGTGTGTGTGTGTGTGTGTGTGTGTGTGTGTGTGTGTGTGTGTGTGACAGGGAGAGAGAAATGAGCAATTCATAATATGCGACCACAACATCTCTGCAAGAACTGTGCACGACCGAGTGTGTGTTTAAAGGAGAGAGAGAGAGAGAGAGAGAGCGATAGAGAGAGAGAGTTTGAGCAGCAGGGCAGCAGGGCTGAAGTCATCCAGCCAGAGGCCTGAAGGACCCGGACGGCTAACATCATTAATCACGGCCCACTTGAAGATTATGACTGAAAGTACAGAATCGGTAACCATTATCGTCTCGGATGGCAGTTAAAACCTCTACTTATTTTTCAAAACACTGTAATGGCATAGAGGTCTATACAGAAAAAAAAACGTGGGAGGGAGGACGAGGAGAGGGAGAGACTGGTGTCACCAGGATGGAGTTACAGACTAACGTTTCCTCTGGAGGAAATAACAAGGAGACACAGAGGTGGTCCACGTCATTATGTAGCCAGGACTGTTTTAATATCCATTAGAAGAAAATATCGACAATAATTCATCAAAACTACATTTTATTATTATTATTATTATTATTATTATTAACATTATTATTGTTAGTGTTGTTGTTATTATTATTAATAACGGCCAAATAATGGGTAATAAATTGTGGGTCAGCCATATTTATTATAATATCAGTTATTAGCTTCTATAGAATTTAACATCCATATTTCTATTATTTTTACTCAAATTCCACGATAAAAAACGAACAATATAATTTTTTTTTGCAAAAAGTAATAAATAAACAAGAATAATGCAGCGCGTTTCGTTACCATTCATCTTCAAACAAACCGACTTTTTTATCGATTAATAATGAAACAGACAGCAGTAACTGACTGTCCTCTATTTGTCTGAAAAAAATGGAAACGGTCAATATTTTCGACACATTTAACTCCGGTTGACAAGTTGTGATCATCTCCATTACACAAAACAACTTCGAGAAATGATCAGTTTAAATCGTTTTGACCCGACAGCAGAAAGAAGCCGCTGATTTTTAATTTTAATTTAATTTAATTAATTAATTTTAAAACATTAATTATCGATAATTCTTTTTCTTTTTTAAAAAAATCCGTTTTATTCTGACAGAAAACGATGTGGTGACCTCCCGTAGACACAACCTGATGACGTCAAATACGTGTCGACGGGACGTGCAGGATGAGTAACGAGTGAAAACTGGAGGAGACTAAACAAACAGTGGATGAGTCACAGGCTGTGGACACAGACTCTCTGTCCACATTATACATTTGCATTGTTTTTTGCGTTTTATGTCCAATAACTGAATAACTCCACCGGCTGATGATGTTGTAACACATAAACCTCTTGTTAAAATATCTGTGAAATCTTTGCTGCTGTTGTTTCCACCAGGCAGCAGAGAGAGAGAGAGAGGGGGACTCAAGGGGAGCTGTAGCTTGGTCCCTGTTAGCAGTCGGAAGCTGCAGCGATGAAAAGCAATAGCTGGTGTCAAGAACTTTTTTAGCCCATCACTACAGCTGGTGGGAATAAATAGTAGCCAACTGAAGAGGAGGAGGAGGAGGAGGAGGGGGTGCGAGCTGTGACATAAGGCTATTTGGGTGTGTGACCACAGGGAACCTGGCTTTTCATATCTCCCCCTAGACAATAAAAGCCCTGTGTGCGACTGCCTCACAAGTCCAACTTTGTTTCTCAACAAGGAGTGTAAACTGTTGTCAATATTCAGATAGCCTTCATCTGCCAATAATGACAGGCAGCTGGCTCCCTATCTTATCTGCGGGCCAGGTAGCGCCGTACCTGGGGGGAATAACTGCTGCGATAAAGAGCGTCTGGGCCAACAGAAAGGCTCTTGTCTGTCTGTGAAGAGTTAATGGAGAACGCCACTGGAGACAGGAAGTCCTCAAAAAGTGAAAAGCATTTTATTGCACACCTGAATGGCCTGGCATAGGGTTTCTCTCAAACCCAATGGGAAAACCACATTACAGGTCCTTACACAGGGTCATTACAACAGGGCAATGGAGTTCAAGTGATCCATTGCATTTGAATGACAACATCACATCGCTCCATTCATTCTTCCTTCTTGTGTGACCTGATGATGATCCCTGCGGGACTGGGATGTTGTCAGTGGAGCGACGTGCTGGAGTTACAGTAGCACAAGATTCGGCTCATTCAAGTTTTTTTCCCTCAAAGTGAGCGCCTGCCTCGTCCACTCATCCCCTCCTCACCCAGACAGCTGCAGTGACTGTTGCTTTCTTGTAGCAACAGGTCCCATAACCCACAGTACACTGCGACATGACATCATCAGGCCTCTAAAAATGAACTGCAACATCGATCCCTCGCAGACTGACCTCCCATAAGTCAAATATAGACGATGTGGGACATGTGTTTGGATGGAGGTGTATATTTACCTGTCACCAGGAACTCAAGGACATGGCAGCAGCGAGGTTGCATCCAGCCCCCAGAGTGGAGTGTTTTGGGGGTGAAAATGAGTTGTAAAAGTGATAAACGGCCAACATTGCTCTAGCTGAGGAGCAGTGGAGCTGGCACTGTGCTTTCAGCCAAACAGTTAATTGCTCAGATCAGGGAAGGCCCAACAAAATACTCGTAAAGCACCACAAAAAGAAAAAAAAAAAAAAAAAGTTAAGTAGTTAATTCCAGTCAACATCTTCCTCCCTTCTCCTTCTTCGCCTCTTCCTTTTCTTGACGTCTTCGCCTAAACGGCTGCCTCCATCCCTGCCCTTCACAATTTCCCAGCACAAAAATATTATGTTGCCCGTGGCAACAATTCAATAAAATAAGTAATCACATCTGCTCCTTCAAAGATTCCCAAAATTAAGCTGAGTCTGTACATAATGGAGGAGCCATCGCAACTGCGCTTTAGGATTTCGAGCCAGGATTTATTGTGATGTGATAAATGATCGTAAGGCTTGTTTTGACAAATGCGAGGGTACTTCTGAAAGAGAGTGGGGGCCGGCGCTGTGTGCAGGGCCAGACGCACTGTTATCAACTGGATTAGTGGCTCTGATTATGTCCTGGATTCAAGCTTGGCTCTCAGCACCAATCAAAGCCTGTGGTCCATGCATCCCATAATAGCTACGCTCATCTCCATGGCCACCACCACCCATGTACAGTAGCCCCACCCCCCTCCTAAGTGCACTTATTTCATAATAACAAGCTTGCGACAGCCCTCATCAGGCCATCATGCTCACAAACAGAGGCTGAGCCGGGGTTTGTTTTGACTCAATCAGATTTTGTCTCCAGCCTCTCGCAGCTAACCTTTCTCCCCCTCCACTGCATCTACTGCTGTATTTCTCCAATCTTTTAGAATGTCAGTGGTGCTTCTGCATCTCTGCTGTATCTTCCTCTGCTACCTCTCCTCCACCCTGCAGCTCCCAGCACCCCCGCCCCTCTCCCCGCTGGCCTGTACCTGTACCCCTGGATGTTGCCGGGCCTTGCTCTGGACCCCTCGCTGTGAACAGGAGATGACACAGTTTCTGGGTCACTTCTGTCACAGTCCAAATGCCACTCAGGGGGGCTGACCTTTCCGGTGGCCGATGCTAGAGCAGGCGGCCTCCGTGCAGGCTGTCACCCCTGTGGTTCGAACCACAAACGCACGCTCCCTCCATTTCACAGACAGACCTTTTTTCCCCTCTCTACCAAACTCCCCATGCTCCTCTGTGGTATTCGCCACCTCCTTTGTATCCGTGACAATACATGTTAAAAGAATAATGGACAAATGGAATCTGACAAGCAAAGTAGCCGCTGTAAAATATGGCTGATGTATGTTATCTTGGCTAAACTCAGGAGCGTCACCGGCCCCGAAGATGGCCACAGACACATGGTGTATCGGGTCTCCCTGGAAGGAACTCCAAATATGCCTCCTGGATTTATTTGAAGGTGTGAGTTACACAGCGAGCACCACTGTTTTTACAAATGAGAGCTTGGCTCTAAATGGAATACCTCAATTAGCAAGAACCCCAGTCAACACCTTTCCATCCTCCTTTCCATTTAGCAGTATACCGTCATCATCATCAGCTAAACCAGCCGCCCACCCCCTCCTCCCACCCATCTGAGTAGATTCTTGTCATAGTTTCCCTCAAACAAACCATCTGCCCTCTATCCTGTCAATCAAACATCCACTGCTTTGCCATTTTAAAATCCCCCCAGACGATTTTTCTCATGATCCATTGTTGTTTTTAAATAACAGCCTCTGATTAGCAGGCACAGCCTCCTAAAAATAAAAATGAAATCTCTTCATAGCTGCTGCAGCTCAGTGCAGAGAGGCCGCCTTTTTCCAGTTCTGTTATTCAAGCCCACTAAAAAAAAAAAAAAAAAATCTGTTTTAATTTCAAAACTGGCTGCTCTGACTCTTCCAGGAGAACTTTTATTTATTTCCACCCTGTGATATCTTGCTGGCTGACGGAGGCTGAGAGGATCCCTACTAAAAGCACTGAGCTGCCTGGGGCAGAAACAGGCCAGAGCTCTCTCCACATAAATAACACAGGAGCGTGGAGGAAGTCCGTTTGGTGGTCTGCTGGAGGGATAGAACCTACCCTTCAGTCTCACTCTGGTTCTGTCCTTCATTCTCATTCTTCGGGTCTCAGTGGTCTATCTAGCAGCTTGGCTGAAGAGACATAAAACAGCAGGATCTGGAAGAGATTGGGCCAAGATGTACATCTGAGTGGATAGTGGACTTCCAATAGCCTGCGGGCCCAGGCCAGACAGAGTGGATGCTGTGAACTGCATCAAACAAATCTGACACATGGGAGTCACAGATTGAAGAATTGTTACCAATATTACAATAAGGAATAAAACGTGGAACTAAATTGTTTTGCATGTTGCTTCTCTGCAGTGTTGTCACATGAAAAATGTGAATAGTGTGCTATCAATTTTTCCTCATTCACATTGACTTGATTATCAGAAATTCTAATGTGTTATTACAAGTCATAAAACTTCTTCAATGAAAAACTACTGTATGTTGAGTCATGTTTGTCCGGGATGCCTCTCGAGGATCACATTTTTCTAGAACCTCGTTGTTCCCGGCCCCAGGAAGCAGCCTCTCCGAACCGACCTTATTTGGAGCGCACTTGAGTGCCCCATTGTTGTGACAAGAACAATGAATCTAAAAAGAGGTGGGAGACAAGGGCAGGGAAAACACAAAATAAAGACATCTGGCTCTTAAAAATCATCAGATGGAAGCTTTTTTTTTTTTTTTTTTCTAAATTTGCACTTGCATCATGGAAATCTTGTCAGCTGACGGTGATGTCGGCCCACACCTTTGAAGTAGGTTTAAAAAAAGCTGTATTTAGTTTGCATTGTGTGCAGAACCTAATTTATAGGAGTTGACCCTGGCTCCTCTTTTGTGCGACAGCCATCTTAGAAAACAATGGCAGGAAGGCTTGAAACTTGAGAGGAACTGAATCTGCTGTTTTCCATTTTTTCTGTTCTTATTCAACAGAGAATTTTCCCTCCCTGAGTAAAATAGCTCTGTTTTTGTGTCCAACAGGAGCCATAAACTGATGTCTAAGCATTCCATGGCCAGGCAATAGGGCCGAGTTTAACTGGACACATGGGGACAGTTGTTTTGTACCACATGGAGCAAGGGGGGCCTGACAGAGGAAGCCACGGCCGCCTGGCGACCCTGCCGTGACCCACTGGCCTCCTCATGGAGGGATCAAGGCCTAGATGGGAGCCGGCTGAGGGTTAGGGTTTTAAGGGTAACAAATCAAGCAACACTTTAGAGGTATTTAACCCCCACATACCATATCTCTCTAACTGAGCGGCGCATGACTGTGCAGAACAAACATAGAAAAGCTTATTTTTATACCGTACGGGGGAGTTTCTCTTTCTCTTCAGCGACAGAAGAGGAGAGGGTCTGGTTTGGGAACGATCACGCTGCAGCGAAGATGAGGAGAGATCGTCACTTCATTCATATCTTTCTGTGTTTTTCAGCTGAGGCCTGCTGTGATTCATCTCTCTGCAGAACGGTAGGTGAGGGCTAATGGTCAGCTGTGAAGCCTGTGTCATTATTAGAAAACAAAAACAAAATATCTGCTTCACCAAATTGCAGTTGGAAGGCACAATAAGCATCAGATTATTATTATAAAACGCATTATCAGAGGCGGTGGCAGGTTCCTCACCCTTTCACTTTCTTTCCTCTTATCGGTTTGTGTGCAATAAAGAAGAGGACAGGACAGGGACCCCCTATAGGCAGTGCATATCTGCCTCTAAAAGCATCACTCAACTTTATGTTCACTTCTGGTTCCCCTAGCCCGGCTGTGTTTCTTCCATTAGTATCTGCTCATAAAAGGTACCGGGGCTGTAAAGATGTGCAACAGACAACTGCTGGACGGTCACTCACCTTAACATGGAAATCAGGTGTTTCTATGTACCTGCAGGCACTCGCATAGTTTACGCTGTAATTAAAGGCATTCATGTAGGTTAAGTTACAGAATCATATAATGAGTATTTAAAGTTTGTGCACTTAAAATTCATAACAAGAATTAATTTAAATTGTTTTATCAAAAGTTTTTATTCATAATAAACATATTTACAAAACTGCACTGTACAACAGAAACTCTCTATGAAATTATCACAATGTAAAACGTGGGACTGAACACAACCTGTGACCCCACAGTGAACTGGTGAAGGCGATACAGGGATAATTCATGTTGTTTGTAACATTAACTCTGTGGCTCAACAGAAGACTGTAACTTAAGGCTACTTGACTTTGTTGGCTGAAGTTCCTCAATGTTAGCTAACACAGCTATTCTGTACAGATTAGGCATAATGAATCCGTTGATGGGCACAAAATTAATTGCAGTCAAATACATACAAACATTAATCATTTTGATTTGTGAAGCTTTTCATATGTGATGATTCACTGCTTCTCTTTAGACATTTAAATAAAAAAAATGTTTTCTTGTCTTACAATTAAGAAAATCTTTTAATTTGCTTAATTGTAACCTTTCAATTAAGCAACACAGACTGTAAGTCTAATTCAAAATATGTCAAATGTTTCCCAAACATGCAGAAGAGGAGAACTGCTTGAATCCGGGGAGGGTTTTGGTCGCTGTGTTACAAATCTGAAGATTTATAGCTAATTAATTTATAGTTGCTTAGTCAAAATGCATAAATCAAATCTGTTAATGATAATTATGTGATGAAATTGAGTTGTGGTGTGAACTCTTATTCAAACCTCAACAGATTTTCTAATGTGAAGTGAAAAGGGTCAGAGCGAGGGCAGCTTTAATCAGAAATGATCCTGTTTACCCCACTAGAGCGGGAGTGAGAGGGCACTGAGTGACGCAGGTGAGAGACAGGCGTCTACCCCGACCGCACCTCGCTTATCTGCCTGTGTAACGGAGGAGGAAAGAGTGACAAAGGCCAGGGCTTTGGGTGTGATAAGGAAGGGCCTAATGTCCTGCTTTTGGTCCCTGGCTCTCACCCTGGCTGTCCACTGCAAGAGGCCATCCAGGGGCCACGAGCTGACCACAACCAGGAAGGCCTCCAAGACTGTGTTTTCACACACAGGTATGAATCTGACCCAGTGCTGTCAGATATACAGAGTGCTGCAGTGTATTTACATGTGGTGGCTTTGGGGCAATGAAAGAGAGGAAGAAAGGCAGAGACAGACAGAGTGGGAGGGTCAGGTGGAGTTCAGAGCAGATACTTCGCCAGTCGTCTCACACTGCAGGAAAACTAAATTGCTTCCGGATCTCAGTATCCACCCCTGTGCAGTTCAGTGTTCCTACCCTTCCCGCCTCCTTGCCTTCCTCTTTCTTTCCTTCCATTCATCCTCCCATCGCTACTCATTTGATTTCTTGCGCTACGTCTCATCTTTTCTCAGTCTCTGTGTGATTGTGGCTCTTGTGGCGGTTGGTCCTGTTGGGTGGCGTGACACAGAGTGACGATGTCTGTAGGGAAGCAGTCCTTGAGCAGGATGCCTCTGTCTCTCTGGCAGTCCAGCTCTCCGATGAAACCGTACCAGTAGATCACAAGGCCTGGACCGAACCTGCGGCGCACAACAAAAGAGTATAGTTAGTACATCACCGGCGTCATATCAGAGACCTCTGAGGTAGCTACCAATGAGTTATGCAGGTGCTTTTAAATTCAGATCTGCAAAATGCTTACGGCTATTGACTTTGGATTTGGAAGGTATACCAAAAAAAGAAAAAAACAGGAACTGGTTAGTGAGGAGATAGAAAGATGGGACACCAGTGAGATTGATCTAAGAGAGGCAGGGTTGCTTAGGTATTTTCCTTTGATCACCATCCAGGAAACTTGTGCTGAATCAAACAAAAAAAAAGCCGCCTGGGAGATTAAGATCTTTCTGACAGGGTGATACACACTCGATCACATTACAATGGCAGTGAAATAACAATAATCTGTGAAATAACAAAGCTCTGCACCAAGGCCTCCGGATCCTGTCATCGGAAGCCCTTGGCAGAGAGCAGAGCACACAGAGTTCAACACGAAGTCTGAGACTTAAACACACCGCATCTGGTGGTTAATGTTAGCCAGTCCTACGGTGTCCAGCTGTTTCATTCACATTCACTTTGGAAGCCAAAGCAACTTTGCCTTAGTTGGCAAACAGTTCGGTTCTTAAGAGCTATAAATAAAGACTTGCCAAGCAACCGAGGAATCAAGTTCAAGCCATTCAAATGAGAGATGTTTTTATTTTTTTGCTGTCTCCTATCTTTTGGTTTCTCTCTCTCTCTTCATTTTGCTTCTATCGTGTCTTATAAACACAGTAGCTACTGTACACCTGAGGGTCTGCTGAAAGGTGCAGAAACAATTAAAATGGGGGAGATCTTTACTGGGAATGTGCAACGTTACTTCACTACTCCTCCTCTCAAAGGCAATGAATCATCTTTCAAGCTATTTATTATGCCCCAAAGAGCCACCGGTGGCCCCTCTCTGCCTCATATAGATCATACCTATTCTTTGAACATTAGCTGCCATGCATAAAGACATGTCACAGTTGAACTCTGAATGGAGAGAACCTCAGTTACCACATGCAAGACCAGATTCAGGGGGCTGACAGTCCCAGACACTCTATCCTCAGACAGTTAACAATGTTGCCGGGCCCCTGGAGACGCAGACAGGAAGCTGGCCAAAGGGCCACAGAGAGCAGCAGAAGTTCAGCTCCAAGGTAAAGTGCATAAAACCTTAAACCTGTGATCAATCATTTCATATTAAAATAGTGACTCAAACACCCTATGGTGTTGTTTTAATAATAATTATGGGGCTCTTTGGTCTTTTGTGTGGGTTTAATTTATGAGATTATTATAAATACCTAGATGGTTGACCTTACATCTTGGACAAGGTATTTTAACCACATAAATTATAAATGCAAGTGCAAGAATCAGCTGTCATGACATTGCCAGCCATATGTATGTAGAGTATGAATGTATGTACTGTGTGTTGAGCGGGCCTTGAGGCAGTGCATGTTCTACATACAGCACTTGTATGGAGACAGACACATACATGCACGAAAAAAAAATATGTGACTGTACACGCACACACCCCTCCCTTGAAGAGGCCCTTACAGCGGTACAAGCTTCTGCACCCCATCCCCGCATTCTGCGTTTTACAGTGTGTGATTTACGGTGCTGTATCTATGAGCAAACAGGCCAAAGCTAACAGCCCTGGAGAAAGCCCACAGATGCACACAGCAAGTTCACCACAATGTCACACTCATAGCTCATAGACTCAGCCTCTCAGCACAGCACAAAGCTCAAGCTCCCCCAAACTCCCATCGTTTCCACGGTCTACTGCTGCACATGGCCGCCAACTCTTAATATGGAAATGTTATGGAAACAAAACCTAAACATTTACATTAGATGACTTTAGAAAAAGGGGTTATGCTCTTCTTTCTCATTCAGCTGCCGGTGCTGGATGTGTTTCCTGTGCTGCGGATTTGGGGAGGTGAGGCAGAAAATGGGAGAAAAGAGAAGAGGGACTGGTTCGCTCAGAGTGAAGAGAGGCAACCTTCTGAAAAGGTTAAAACTGTACATCAATAGATAAGGCGGTGGTGTGCGATACATCATGTTCCGGGTCTGTCAGGGGAGGCCGAGCACAAATTGAAACAAGCAAAATTATAAACACAGGGGAGCCATGTCACCAAGGCCTTTCCATATCCTAAAGAAAACAAATGGACTTTGAAAACTACTCAGAATTAATACAAGTCAATACTACGGGGACCTTGAGGTAAAAATCTGAGACTGGGAATAGAAACAATAACACAGAGGGGGGGAGGGAGCGGTCAGGGGCCAAGACTGAGCCTGGTGGCTATGGGATGAGATTCTACAGAAAAAGTTCCAAGCAGCATCCAGACACCGTAAAAAAAACACGTAGAAATAGACAGGACACAGTATGAGGCCTTATATATTACTATACATTCTCCCTGAAGTGCATGTCTGTGTAAGGCCTGAGGAAGTGAATGGAAGTTTTGGTTTGAATTTGTAGGCAAATTGGTGGTTTATTATGTGGGCTGGCTCATCTTAACCTGAAGTGTGCTTATTACACACACCACCTCTGAGTCAGAGTCAGCCATCTTCCAATAAACACCTAACTATGTAACGAGTTGGTGAAATTGTTTGTGAAATGCAGCTAATTTTAGCGAAGGGGCTACTTGACGAGCCTGGGCGTGGATGCGGCTGCCAGCCGTGCTTTCCTTAGTGTTAATGAGCGGGTGGTGGTCGCATTTAAAGCAGGTGCCAAGCAGCTTACCACCGCAGCTTAATGAGAGCAAGGCACTCAGGAACAAAAACCCTTGAATGGAGAAGAGGGAGTGTTATTAGTGTCTGCCTGCACACACACACACAGACACACAGCGAGGCGAGCCTCACACACACCTAAGAGCAGAATGAAATCTCTGCGATCTTAAATGAGAGCGGTAGTAAAAAATATGAACTGCTAAAGCTGAGGCGCACACAGCAACCTGAAGAGAATGTGGACATTTGCTTTTTCTTGGTTTCATCTCTCCCTTTTGCATTTTCTAGAAAGTCTAAGGTGGCTGGAGGTCACAGCCCAACCTTCCCCCCAAAAAAAAGAAAAAGACATTTCTACCGAACACACAGATCAAGGTTAATTTGATCTGCCACGTTTGGTGAGAAAAAGCTTTACTAAGACTGGGGCCCAGCACTTCTGCCAAAACACATTACACGACATGATGAATTATCAATAAAATCAAGATGAATTTATGCTCGACTTTAAAACACCTTCACTTCATTTTACATACGGCACAGGCCCATTTTAAACAAACGCCCCGGCAATGATTTAGACAGCGTAAGCCTCTACCTGAGGGTGAACTCTGTGTCTCTGAGGTCCCCCCACAAAGACCTCTTTGTTTTCAGCATCCATACATCAGGTCACAAGGTAGGGCCACTAAAGCACTGCCAAACATCAGCTTTAGTCAGTCGTTTCTCTGCTCCCTGACATGGAGGTATGGAACCTGCTCAACTTCTTTTGAGACAAAAAAGCGGGGTGAGACGTATAGAGGAATAAAAGTCCCTGTGTTTGAGTCAGAGGGGCTGTGTACATAGCAGATGAAAGACAATGTGTGTATTAGTGACAAATGGCTTGTTCTTTCGAGGTCAGTCTCCGCTACAGGCAGCTGCCTATAGGTGTTTATTTACGGGGTCAGATAATGGTTGTGTGATGTGTTTGTATATGTGGAGTTTTAGAGAGGGGGAAGTGACCCAGGGCCTGCATGCCAGGTGATATGGCCCTGCAGCTGATCACTGTACAACCAGCCTGTGTATTTTAATGGTCACACGGTAGCTGTTTGTCCAAAGTCTGATGATGAAGACGATCCTGATAACACAAGCTCCCGTGCACACAAATAGGATATTTAAGGGGCCGACTCCGCCTGAAGGGGTGTCCTCGAACAGGGAGGTAAATAATCCCCTGCTACTAGCTATACATCCTACTGTCCATAAATAACAGGAGAAGAATGGAAGAGTTAACCTCCCATAGACGAGTTATTAACATGAGCAGAGCTAAGAATAGAACACCTTTGTTTTGTTTTTTTTCCCCCTCCACCTCTCCGTTTGTCTTTACGGCCAAAGAAAAGTTCAACTCTGCTCTGGTATGTAAAACACAAATACAAGGCAGCCACAGCACACAGCTGTACGTCACCCGAACCTTCGCAGGCATCATAATTAAGGTGGAATAGAGGGCAATAAAAAATAAAACATCTTCCGCCAGGTGTAATTCTTACTGACGTTTTTATGTTTTTTACGGATGGGGTATGGAAATGGGACATGACGCGGACGTGGTACGTCTTTGTCACCGGTGGAGGCAGAGGGTGTGTTTTATGTGTATGTATTGTATGTTAGGTATTGTGTAGTGTTAGGTTTAACATGAAGGTGTGGAGGTGTGATGTGTGAGTTTGAAGGCTGTGTGTAGTGGGAGGTCAGGTCCAGTCAGAGTGTTGTGAGTTGTACGTTAGCGAGGGCTAATTTACGCTCGCGGATGCAGGATGCCAACAGCACAACAGAGACCAGAGGATTCCGGCGCTTTATTCATAGCAGCTGTCACCTCTGTGGACATGCCCTCAGCTCCCTGACCCACCACTAAATAAGTCAAGTTGAGCCACCTTTAGGAATACTCAGACACACTGTATTCTGAGATATTCCACCGTCGCTATTTACATGAGCAGCCAGAAGCTTGTGAGATCAAAGACTTAAAGAAAAAAAAAAAAAAAGGTTTCCTGAGCAAAATTCTATCTGGCAAAACTAGGATTGTGCCACATTGACAATTATTATTATTATTTTTTTTTAACATATTGAATCTTTAATGTTTGGGAGGAGATTATTGCTGCTTTCAGAAAAATAAAAACATTAAGTTTTAGAAATAAAAATATGGATCTGGTGGAAAAAATCTGTATTTGATGTCAATTTCTCTTAACCTAGAATAGTCATATACTGGTAAATTCCCATTTACTATAATACAGCATTGAGAAAAAATGTAACCTTTAGTAAGTTACATTTGATACTGCTGTCTAGCCTCCAATCATCATCAATTACAGTGCAGTGATATAGCAATATGTGCCCAAAGACATAATTTTCACAAGTGCATTTAAGATATGTCGACTTATTGCATTAAAACAACTGTAGCATGCCATGTGTACACACTGGAGGGATACATGATGAATGTATGAATGTTAATTTCAAGGTAGGCCTACTCAAAATCCATAACAATGAAAGATTTGAAAATACCAGTAACACCAAGTTTTGCACTTGACTTTTTCTTTTATAACAAACGGTCCAACTTCTTTATTTTGATTATTGTGCTGTTATCCTCACCCCCCCCCACCACTACTGTATTCACTTCTTTATCTCCCACTGACGAATTATCACTTTCTGACCTTTCACCTTAACCACCCTCTCACATTAACCTAAATCTTATCACCTCACTCACACACACTCACAATCTGCCAGACCCTACAGTATATCAATCAGCTGATGGATAGGTTGGCTAATGCATGAGTATGTCAATAAGAAAACCAGCTCCAACTTTACTTTTTATTTTGATGGAACAATATTGAGACAGCCGTACGTCACAGTTTGGTCCAGCTTAGGATCTACTTGTACAACATCATTCCTTCCAAATGTCCACATGCCAAAGGGAGGAGCCTCAATCAGTGTTTGGGACTCATTAAGGCCCTTAACTGAGCATGTCGCCTACCACATTAGCAACAGATATCTGAGGGACAAGTGTGTGCTGTGTGTGTGTAATGTGTGCTGGTCCCCTCTCAGATCTGCAGCGTCACGGTCCAACGCACTTTGACACGCTCTGGTCTGCGTTGGATGTGGAGCGAAAACAAACAAAGCGTGCTCTGGCTTCAGCTTTGTCTGTTTAGTGTTCAGAAGTCGGTCCAAACAGCCAAGGAGACGCTGCAGAAGACACAACAACTTTCCAACAACAAGCTCTGAGATGACATCAGAACGATCCATATTAAAGTCAGGCTGGAATTTCAGACCAAAACTCTGTGTTTATCCGCCCTTGCTTACAAAAAGCTTGAAATTCGTACTTGATAATATCAGTGTAAAAACAGAAAAGCTCTGTCTCTGTGCTTTTCTCTGGATGTGTAAGGGTTAACATTTAAATGGTCAGAGCTCACCTGATCTTTTCTCAGATATCGACTCCCCGTCCTCTATAATGACCCTCTATATCATGGAAATGGCTTGATCTCTTCAGTTATGACACACTGAGTGGGTATTCATTAACACTTGATGCTGATATTATTAAATTCTATTATGGCAATGGCTTCAAATGGTGTCTCCTCTGCCAGCACAGTACTGAAATCATGAGCGGGCAATCATGTCTTTGAGACAGGATGACTGTAAATACATTTTAAATGCACATGCTGCTCAGAATTACGATGACCTTCATTACATCTGATATGGGAAATAAAAATAACAGAAGAGAAATGTCTCTGAGGCTTTCTCTATTTTGAGATGAGGCTTATTAGTCTCCAAAGCCAAACACTGGCCACAGTGCTAATTTGCAGATATGTCCACAGAGTCCCTCTGGCCTTTGATGAGTCTCCATGTCTGTAAGTTTTGCTTGGAGACAGGAAGCTCCCCGCAGTGGCAGGCGAGCGGGCTGGGGGCTGGGAGGCTGTGCAGACAAGAGAGGACCACAGCGTCAGGGGGATACATGCTCCTTTAACCTGTTATTGTGAACTCCCAGCAGCCCGGGCCGATAATTGCCACCTGTCTCTGGGGGAAACACAGTCAAAAGCAGGCGTAGGGACGGCCATTTTGTGTCTGCCGCTGCTCTTCGCCCCACGTAGCTCTGGTCCTAATCCTGCCCTTAACCCGGATGGCTAATGTGTTTTCAATTTAGGATGATCCCCCACTACAGCCACGGCCCTAATCAACAACAGTTTGTACTGTAACCCTATCTGCCCTCACTAGGGCAGCGTCAGCCTGACTGGGCGCCTGCAGACCTGATGTGTCCAACAGAGCAACGGTCTTATGTGTACTGTGTATACGTATGGATGATATCATGTTTGTAAGTGAGGTCACAGGATGTGTACCTGATTCATGGTCGTTTGTCTTCCACATATGCAAAAAAACAAACACACCAAACACAAAACTCACGCAAACAAGTTGCACACGATGCTGCATTGACTCACATCTTCAACAGACATCATCAATGACAAGATTTTATCATTGGAATTAAAGGAACGGCACTAATCTGGTTTAAGTCATATTTATCAGACAGATTCCAGTTTGTTTGTCCAACAGTGACCCCTCCGTGCAAGTTTCTGTTTGAGTACAGGAACTAGAAAAAAAGCTCATATTTCTCTTGTGCTGGCTCCTCTGCATTGGTTCCCTGTAAAATCCAGAAGTCAAAATCCTTCTCCTTATGTATAAAGCCCTTAATGACCAAGCTCTATCCCATCTTAAAGACCCTGTAGTACCCCTTATTATCCCAACAGAACACTTTGTTGTCAAAATGCAGGCTTACTTGTGGTTCCTAGACTTTCCAAGAGTAGAGTGGGAGGCAGAGCTCTCAGCCATCGTCTCCTGTGGGACCAGTTCACAGTTTGGGTTGAAGTTTATGTTTGGGAAGGTGACATCTTCTCTAATGTTCTTTTTTTAATAAACCTGTATAGCTGATGGGGCTCGATCGGGTGAAGGTCTGTAGTTTGTGTTTCTCCTTTCTGTTCTCATTCTACAGATATCTTCGAATCCACTTCACTAGGACACCTGTGAGTCTGACTATTATTATCATTGTTATAAGAAGCAGTCTGATAGTGCTTGAGTACAACAGGATACAGTATACAGCTGTTCCTGGTCTCTCTTTCTCCCTCTCTAACCCATTTCTCTCCTCTCAATCCAAACAATCCACCCTGAGTCTGGTTCTGTTGGAGGTTTTCTTCCTGTTAAAAGGGAGTTTTCCCTCCCCGCTGTTGCCATGTGCTTGCTGTAAACCGTTGGCTTCGACTCATTCAAGGCCGTGTCCTTAGTCTGTACAGTGCCTTGAGATTATTTGTGTTTAAAGTAACTTTACCACCTAAACACAATTCATGTAAATAAAAACAACAAAGGTTTTCGATTTTAAAAGTACCTAACAGGAAAAGTAAGAAAATGTGCCTGTTCCCTGCTTTCAACAAATACCTGATGAAGTTCCTTTAGTTAATCTTAAGTGACATTTTTACAAAGTGATGAATGCACTTATTTTTTATGTCACACCTAATTATTCTTTATTTTGCAAAGGAACTTGCTTTGCCAAACAGCTCAATCTCAGAAATCAGTCTGATATCTTTGTAAATCCTGCCGCCACTTCAGCGAGTGCTGAATCAAAAGTTAGGCATGGAAAGGCAGGTGTGAATGTTTGTTGTGTAGGGCCTCCTTGCCTCTCCATCCGTGAGCAGAACCCTGCCCCAAAATTAGAGTGCGGCCTCTAATGTCTCCCTGGGAGAAAAAGAGGCCTGGCTTTCGTCCAAGTCAGCACCTTTGGAAGTGCAGTCGTGTTACCACCACTAAATCAACATGTCAGCACCCGGCCCAGTGAACTTCTTCACCCAGACTCCACAGCTTACAGCTACCTCACACACCTAATGAATTGGTGTGAATGCCCATCTGTCTGCTAAAATGAAAAGGGGAAATGAGATATGAAGAGAAAAAGGAAAAAGAAGATATTTCTTTTTCAGCTGTTGCATGGAACATTTGCAGTCCACCAATATGATTATCATCGCACAGACACAGACACACTGTATAAGTGCTGTAACTTGAACAAAGAACTGCTGTGACACACCGGCCTAATGCCAGGCGAACGTATCCTCGCCATCAACCTTGGCCTCTGACTCCAAAAGGGAACTGTCCCAGTTTGGGGGGTGAATTTGGAGACGGACGCGGGCGAAGGGCCACAGAAAGCCGTGTGCTTACTCGGCAGTCTGTTTACATTCCTGAGGGTAATTTTAGCCCCTAGGGGGGAGCAGAGCAGGGGGGCCGACATGTCGTTGGGGCTTGTCAGTGGTCGACGGGCCAGCCGGCGCAGTGGCGGCACCTGGACATGTGGGTGGTACATAAAAACACACACACATACACACGCACACACAGACCTCCAGCTAAAAAACCACTGGAACTTTTCTCTGTGTTTGTGCCACTCAATTATTCATCAAGGTTTTAGCGTGAGGAAATTTTTAAAGAAGCAGCTTGCATCTCCTACATGAGATCAATGGTTACTTTGTGACTGGACTGAACAACTAAACAGAGACAGCATCTGGCCAACAGGGTGTAGTGCTGCTAACAGGCCCACCGCTGAGCACCATTAGCTTTGGACAACACAGGATACAGCCAGTGTTTTCACTGATGATCTGTGGTGCAAATCTAATTTCATTGTAGTTTTAAAAAATTTACTAAGCAAACAAAACAATAATCCCAGCTCAAGAACCGCTGAGGGCTTCTGTGTGCGTGTTGGGATTTGCCTTTTTTATTACTCCCAGCCCAGAGTGTCCCCTCAAAGGGCAAGAAAGCAAGATGTCCATGTGTATTTGCGGTGTGAGTGCACGTGTAAGAGAGAAGGAGAGAGAGAGAGGGAGGGAGAGAGAGACTCGGAGCTTATCGAAACTAATTAGGCGAGGGATCAGGATGGAAGTTAAATACTGGGCTACATGTAATGAAAGAAGCAGAGTGGGGGACATCTAGGGGTCAGGCCCACACCAAACAGTGGTCCTCAGGCAATCTGGTATTGATTTTCACTCGTTTGGGGATGAAGGTGGACGGGGGGAGGGAGCCATGGAGAGAGAGAGAGAGAGAGAGAGAGAGAGAGAGAGAGAGAGAGAGAGAGAGAGATAGAGATAGAGAGAGAGAGAGAGAGAGAGAGAGAGAGAGAGAGAGAGAGAGAGAGAGAGAGAGAGAGAGATGGGGAAAGGCAGTAGGGCAGAGTCTAAGGGTCTCGCGAGTTGTCAACTTGACAGTTTAACCCCTTTTGGAGGAGAACAAACAAACAGAGGGATCTCCTGGGCTGACAGCGTTGATCTGTCATAGCGATGACACTGCAAAGCCCCCACACAATGCCCACACAGGAGAGGAGAGTGGGGAGGGAAGGGAGGGTGGGTTGATACAGATATGCAGAGGCACATTCCCTAATGCCGAGAAAATAAGACCGTGATCTGCTGAAGATCTGGCAACCCTCCTCTAGGAATATCTGCACTTTCAAAATAAAAGAAGGGAAAATTAAACAACTAGTCTATAAAAAATGCCATTAAAAAATTAAAAATGAACACAGACTAAATGTTTCTACTTTTGTGCATGATATTGTGATTACTGGTGTCCTGTAACTGAACGCGCACATGCAAAAGAGGGTCGGTTACACTCTGGTCTGTCCCCAAATCAAAAACTTTGTGTGTCTGTACTGTGATAAAGGAGTATGGATCACTGCCCACAACCACACAGACACAGACACAGACACACAGATGTCAGCGCTCCTCTCTTGTCACTCAAACTTTGAGGGCCGTCACCCCGAGCAACTTCCTTCTCATGTCCTTAAACACTTGAAGACCCCTTTCACTTTTCCCCTCAGACTGCCTCATCGCTTTGTCACATTGCCAAAGGGGACTCCATTAGCTTGGCCATGCACAGAGCCCCCAACTCTCACTTACACCTAACACACACACAGACACACAAAAAAAACCCCGAACACACACACACACACACACACACTCAGAGGGAGGCTGATCCGCGCAGCCAAGGCTGTCCACATCAAATTAGAGTGGCCCCTATTGTCCCTATTACGGCCTGGGAATGCTCCATCATGACGGATGCTACGGGGTCCCTCACTTGTCAGGAGTTGTCAGACAGATAGGGAGTCTGGATACACACAGCTGACAGGTAATCTTAATGTCTTCAATTAGCCCAATTAGGCCTGTCATAAACAATTCGAAAAGTGCTCGACCAACACAAACAGATAAACGCACGCACAAGCGCACACGGGCACACACACTCACACAACGAGGTCTGCGGGGTATTAATGAGAAGGGTAATGGGTATATCAGTGGACGGTTGACTTGTCTTTTGTTTCAAGGAGGGGTGTGTCCCCATCCCTTGCTCTCAGCTGTGCACTGCTGGCTGCTACCTGGTCAGTTCAAATTGTACCATCTCCTTTCATTAGTGCATCGCTGCCTGAGAATCTGAAAGGCCGTGACAAAATTCATTTGAGACGAGTGGGAGCAGATTGCCTGAAGCAGGTGCTATAAGGGAGATAAAACAAAAGCAGCACCTTTGTGAAGCTCTGTGTGTGTGTGTGGATGTGTGTGTTATCTATCTGTGTGTGTGTGTGAAGGGTTTTTCCTGGTCTTCACATTCTGTTCTTTTCCTTGCTATGGTAAATGGGTAATGACATAAAAGTGCTTCTGAAAAAAAAAAAAGAAAGAAAGAAAGAACAGGGACCAGAGGAGTCGGCCCAGCGCACACTTGCAGCGTTTACAAAGCTGTGGTGAAATCTAAATATTGTTTCTAGCGTGACTAAATAGGCCAACACCTTTCTGTGCTGAGGATGTGTGATAGCTAACATTGTTTCATTTGGTCTCTCCTTTATAATATCTTATCGCAGAGCGATGGTGACACCCACACTACATCACCAGCTTTTGTCCTCTAACCGTTTCTTTAAATTCATCTATTTGCATTCGCTATCAATTTCTTTTGCTCTGGGGACACAGGACACGTTTCAGGAACTCTGAAGCACAAGCTAATGTTTAAAACAGAGATTCCACAGTTTGCAAACACAAGAGCCGAGCAAAGTTAGCATCAATATTTGAACAAGAACTTCACATCAACACTGCCTTGATCTTATGTGCAGAGTCCCTGAAATGCCCCACATCAAGCAACAATGCTGACACTTTCAATGCAGTGCTTATACCAAGTCTCTGGGCATTCTGGGCAATGTTGTACAAAGGCAAAAAAAAAAAAGAACAAAAATACATCAACACAGAGGATTTCGGTTAAAGCCAAGGCCGATATGCTGAATGGTGAAATCCCAAGGCACTTTCTCATTCAAGGAGTCAAACTGGGACGAGAAGACAAACCAACTGCTATCAGCAAGATCTGTGATGGACCTCTAACTCTACTTCTGATCTTTACCTCAAGTGACGGCTGGAATGCCATCTAAGGAGAAAAAAAAAAAAGAAGGAATGAAAGAAAGAGAAAAGCCGTCACTGGGAAGTTGTAATAGGAAATTGCTCTTGGCAACTATTTGTTCAAGCACCAGATTTTTTTCGCCTTTATGCCAACCCAGTGAGCCCCCATTGGAAAACAGGGCAGGTCCCCCTAATGAGTAATCTATTTCAAAGCAGTCGTGTCTGGGCATGACAGTTTACTGAGAGGCTTGAAGAACTGGTAATTACCAGTGTTACGGGGCAATTAATGCATATTACACTGCGGCACTCATGGCGGTGACTGTCAGCTCCCCAATAAAAATGAGCACTCTTCAGCTAAAGGGTGACATTAATTGGGCCCTTAATGACTATGCAGAGGAACCAAGCCAAATAGGAACAAAACAGGGGACTCGCTCTGACTCCAGCAGAGGGATGGAAATTGGACTAAAAATGAGATTAATTGCTGTTTAGAAAAAAAAAAAGGGAAAAAATGTGGCGAGGGGAAGGGGTAGAAAGAGGTTGGAATTATAGGGTGCAGAGAGCAAGGGCTGCTCATACAGATGACAATTCAATTAATTATTTCATACTGTATTTTCTATACCTTAAGGAGTGCAGACAGGCCTCAGGCCCATTTCGAGGGCTTTGTCTTGATATCTTGCTCACTGCATAAACAGCTACATGTACATTTCCCAAAGCACCCACACACAGTGTCATGGTTCATATGCTAAATATAATGAATACATCTAAAATCTTCATTTACGTGAAAAGGAGCTTTCCCCCCTTACTGCTAAGAGGGATAGAAGAATATATATATAGCTGTAATGAATGTAAAGGAGATCAAGCAGTTAGGTCTTCTATAATGTGCAATCAAGAAAAATCATCTTCAGAGGCGAGTATTGAGAGTTTCTGGGGGACACACTTTCTTATGAAGCCCAAGGCCTCAAGTATGTTTTTCCCACTTAAAACAGTCAATAAAACATTAACCAAAGCTCTAATTAAAAGTAAATTTGCCAAATTGCAGGCCATCCACCCCCAGAAATGTTTGTTTAGAGGGAGATCAAGGATGTGGTGAAGCCAAGAGGTAATTCTGATTAATGTTGCTAAAGCTAGGCACGTACTGAACACCACCTGAATATGCAAGCCCCGAATCATAAAAATATCAGCATGCAAAACATGCGTCATTTGCATATATTTTTGATTTTGGATTTCCTTGCTATTTAAATATGCAGTTAGAAATAGTCCAGCACTGCCTCTTGCGCTGTCACGCTGCACACTCACACTGTCATTGGTCCTGATAGAACTCTTCCGCTTCAAAGGGAGCTTTGCAATGGAGAAGAGAATGAGCAAATATTTGAATTGCAAAAACACATCATCTTCCGAGGGGAGGAAATTCAAGACAACTTTTTAGAGTTAAAGACACCCCCAACCCCCAGCAAGCTAACCCTCTGCACACAGCACAAAAAAAGTCAACATATTCATAGCGTGAGCACTCTTCCTGCTAATTTACCATATCCAAATTTGTGTAATGGGATATGACACGTTTTAGAGGGGATTGCGGGAAAAAACTTTAATTTGAGGAGAGAACCATAAAATGTTTAAGCTGCCCCTGTATTTAACTGAAATCCACCACACAAATCCAGGTTCTCAGACAACCTGACATGGGTTTGATTACAGACTGAAGTGTAATTAGCTACTTAAGTTATCCTCTGGAAGGTTTTAGTGAGCAGCACCACAAACCTTGCTACCTATCTCAGCATTACTAAAGAGAGCCTTAGATTCTGCAGGAGCACCACATCCCTCTGGATTCGGCACAGCCAGTTTACATGCATCCACTCCAGGAGAATCTCTGACAGCTCCCAACTTTTGCAGAAGTTGCTGGAAAAAAAGGTGCAATAAATAATCTTCATGACAAATCAATGATATGACTCATAGCGTATTTGAAAGTATGAGCTCCCCAATTTGATGCCAGGATAAATAGAGCATTTAAGCCAAAACTTACAAGTCTGGCCACGAAGGCCATGAACAACATTAACAGCAATAAATACCCATCTTCAGACATCTGAAAAAACACCCCTGCAAAGAGGGAAAACACTCATCTCCTGTGTTTATGATTGTAAATTTATTTACCACAGGCTCAGCACTACCTTGAATTTTAAATCGGGGAAAGCGTCTCAAACATATACTCAGAGACTGTCTAGGACACATGGAGAATTAAGTAAGTGGCAAAATAAACTGTGGAAAAAGAGAGCAATCTGCAACTGTTGGAAAAAAAATCAAGGCTACTCAAGGCTACATCAAATAGTTTGTTGATTCCTTACAATAAATAAAGAACCAATTGAAGTTTACTGCATGTCCTTAATTTGAAATGACATCTAAACTATTCTTAAATACAAGTCAACCTGTAATCACATTCTTGTCATCTCTCAACACACGGTTAGCATTATCCTCAATACGCCGTCCACATCACACCTCCCACCAGTCCAACCCTCCGGTGGCCTCTACTCCTTATGAGCCGCCTACCTATGTGTAGACAACTTGGAGACAGGTCTGAGCAGAAATCAAACCTGAATGATGGATAGCTTTACTTAACAATGACCTCTGTCACTGGGTTCTTGCCCTAAATCAATGTTGGCGATAAGGGCCCTGCGCCAGCGCTCACCTTGGTATGTTCACCAGCAGACCTTATCTATGGCAGGAGGAAGCATGAGTAATAACCAAAGACAAGCCACGACAAAACCACTAACCCCACCTTGTCAAACATAATTTACAATGTATATCCCACTGCCCCCCCCCCTCCTCACACTGCTGTTAAAATAGTAATTATGAGAACCAGAAAGATTGAGATTGTGTGTTTGTAAGATTAGCCTGTTTATAGATTGGTGGGAATACCTTGCACATATCTTCAGTCCAAGTGAGGTTCATATTTAACGAGGAGACTGAAAGACCGAGGACTGACATACCCCACTCCTGATAGACTGTAGAGCACACAAACGCAGTCATTCAAAAAAAAATTATGAATAAGATCCTTAAATTTCAGCGCTGTCAGGCCTGTGTGGAGCAGCCAAACCTTCAGTGATGCATACAGAGAGAGGTTAAAGGTCAAAGTTGAGAGTGGGGCTGACAGGAAGTAGAAGCACAGACTTTATGAACATTACAGCATTGAGAACTCTGGGACCTCGCAGTAGTTTTTCATTCCACTGTGCACGTGATAAAGTGTGTGTGTGACATAGGGAGAGACACAGAGAGCACGGCGAGAAAGCGAGCATGCTTCCAGGCAGTCGCATCAAAATGAAGAGGGAGACCAAACATGACATCAAACGTTGCAATTAGCTGACCCCTTTCTCCAAGAGTCACAGTTTGAAAAGCCCTGCCTTTAAAACCCTGATTAAAATATGTTTGCTTTCTCATTCAAAATGACATTTGACAAGGTTAGTAATATTTCAACTAACTGCAAAAACATTCTTGTGGCCGTAATCCTTTTTTTCCCCCCATTACTTTGCAGGGGCGCAGGTAACCTCGGAGCGAGTTTCCCATGAACTCAGCGCTACAATTTGAAAACAAAACGGCCAGGGGAGAGAGAAAAAAGGAGGAGCAGTTCAAAGTTTCACTCGCGAGTGTTTTGTTTCACCCGGGCAGTTGAAGCTAAATGTTTTGCGATCATTATTCAAAGAATTTATCCCCTTTCTAATTCAAACCACAATGAATACTTAAAACAGAGCCAGTAGTCTTTTCTCTAACCGCGAGCTCCGTCCTTAGTGGGGACTCAAGGGGGCTGAGGACTGTCAGCAGCTCTGGGGATAGAGTTCCTCAAACTGTTAAACCCCCTCATCACCAAATTAGGCAAGGTGTGGTCTAGTCAAAAGGAAAAGTAATCTAAAAAGTAAAATAATACGCAATTTAATGGTGCGTGACAGTGTACATGTAACAGTGTATTTTTCAAAAGGGGGATTTGCAGTCACAACATTGTTTTGCAACCAATGTCAAGCCCAAGTTTTACAGAACTGGCTACAAAGAATCAGCAAACTCAAATAAACAACATGTAAATTGTGTCCGAGACTGTCTTTGTCAGCGTGCAGTCCTGACAAAACAAGCTGAAGATAAGCAATGAATAAGGGGAGAGGGATCAGAAATGGTCAGGCCAAAACTCTGCGCAAAGTTAATAGTTTTCACATCCATTCCAGTCGTAGGAGAAGAGAATGTGAAGTGTCGGGCTGGACAGTGAGCCAGCCCAGGCTTAGCTGCAGCTGTGCTCAAATTGAAGTGGCACTTTCTATCAGAGGCCTTTCGCCAGACAGCTCTATTCTGCCCTTTCACTCGTAACCCCCTTGACACACAGACACCCATCGCAAAAAATAAGAGTGGTCATTTAAAACACACAGCCGTCATTGAAGAGACAGATTCCGGGTTTAACACGGGGGAAGATTCATGGTGCGAACGTGCCAGCTGATGGAGATATCACTCAAAATGAGGAATACATTTCTGCGACATCTCCGTGGCGGCCGTTCAAAGAGGGGCGGCTCAAAGCCCAAAAACTCTGTGCAGAGTTTATATTTCACTTGTTCAGAAATGTATGCCTCTGTTATCTTGCATCGGTCCAAAAGAAAAGGATTGGGTATCGTCCGTTTCAACTTCCCGCCCATGATGAAACGTTACATCGACAGCGGACAGAGTTGGAATTTGGATCGTATCATTACCCCGTTAACTCCTTGAGCCCTTGTCACAAAGGTTTGGTTTATGGAGCTCATTTAAAACACATAACGGAGAAAAAAAAAACATATTAGCATTATTAACACAAGAGAGTGGGAAGAATATATTAGCAGTCATATTGGGTGCACATTTATTCTAAGAAGTTTTAATAGGGTTCAGTGACCAAAAGCATTCTTTCTGAACATTTATAGACCTGACAGAGCTTGTGCAGACAAATCTGTTGACCTGATAGATCTTGTACATTAACTCCCAGAATTGATGAGCAAAATCAGAAGGTCAGCACTTGGACACAGGCTCCTCATGTGTCTTTGATTACACACTCCCACTAAGGGATAGGCAGGCAGAGATGTTTAAGCTATCAGGCAATCAGACCGCCGAGAGACGTGAAACTCAAACCAGAGACGGGAGAGGGAGAGGGCTGCCTGGGAACAAAGATGGGGGAAGAGGGTCCTGATGAAGCTCT
Source organism: Trachurus trachurus (assembly GCF_905171665.1). Classification (NCBI taxonomy): domain Eukaryota; kingdom Metazoa; phylum Chordata; class Actinopteri; order Carangiformes; family Carangidae; genus Trachurus; species Trachurus trachurus. The sequence goes on along the minus strand of NC_139907.1, from coordinate 12,923,089 downwards.
TTAACAAATGCCAGGCCGGTGAGGAAAGACTCAGATGTGCTTGTATCTCTTTCAGTGTTTCTGGCTACAAAGCACTGAAGTGAATTAATACTGAAATATAAAGCAAAGTTCAGAAAAACAAATACCTTTTCATCTGGTGTTTGAATTCAGTAACTTATGGGACATCAATCAAAATGACTGCCATGAAAGGTCTTACATACCGAAACAAACACTTCAAACCATATATCAACATTATTTTGGGAGATGGATGAGGTCATATGGTAAATGAAAAATGTAAAAATAATGTCGTAACTAAAATTGATAGGTACAAATTCAAAACAGTGTGGCTGCTTCTGACGTCATTATTGTGGAACACACGCAGAAACTGATCAGTGTTTTGGTGATGCATGTTTTTACATGTTTCATTACAATAATTTTGTCATCCTGTAAAATCACATCTTTCATTTCTGTGTTGTTGGGATAAATCTGAGGAAGTAGACAAAGCAGAAACTATTTCCCGCTTTGTTGTAGGTATAAATCACCCAAAGCTTTTTTATCAGGATCTTTCTGCAGAGGTCAAACTGAGCAAGGAAAAACTACATGGACCACAAACTCAAGTTTATGCATACTGTATGTGCGTGTCTGTCTTTGGTTTGAGATTACATTTCTGCTTGTTTTGTTTTTTTTCCAGATTACTTGACTGAGGAGACTGAAACAAGATGTAAATGTGCAGAAAACTAAAAGAAGAATCTGAAATGGAGGAAAATAAGCATGGGTGGTATAAAAAAAACAAGGTTATGTGAGGGACAGTGGGCCTATAAAAAGAAGCCTACTGTCTAGGTTATCTATAAGGAACCACTTATCACAAGCGACCAGCTCCACACAGTGACTGATGGGCCTCCACAGACCATGAGTACTAGCACATTATCTGGTGCACACAGAGCTGCTCTTTAAACACAAAGGCAGAAATATGAAGCATTGTTTTCTTGGCTGTCATTCTGTAAAAATATTCTATTTATTTTTGGTCTGAGGAAAAAAAAGTGTGTTTACCGTTCTTGTGCCTAAAAATACAAAACACAATGCAGACCAACATATAAATTAAAGCCAAGATAAATCGGCTTTTGTTAACCATTAATTTGTAGCGTGTAAAAGACCACTGACTTAAACCAAAGTAGCTCTTAAAAGGTTCAATTAAATCTTGTAGTATACAATTAAAAATGAGCACCAGTAGCATATGCTATACAAGGAGCAATGTCTGCACTGAAACAGGTCATCCTGACAAAATCAATAAAAAAAGAGAAGAAAAAAATTCCAAGGAAATCTTAATCCTCCATAAAAAGCTGTTAAACACTTGCCATGTCATGAAGTTGCACATCCAGAACTAAAATATGCATACCTCTCCTATCCATGTGGCACATGGAGAAATAAAAGCCCTCTTTCTCTAAATCCAGTGTCCTTCCTTACAACACAATGTCAGACCATACTGAATGATAGAAAAACAAAAGACCAAATTGTTCCCATTCTTTTCTCTTTTTTTTCCCACAACTAAAGAATGTGTTATTTTTCAGAGCTGTTCTTGTTCTCTCATTTATTTCCTGTGACAGGTCACTGGACTCATGGTCCAGTGCTCTCCTTAGGCCTTGGGAGGACACTGGAGGATGCGTCTGATGGCTCTTGGCCTCCTTCATCCCTTTCTACAGAGAGGTTAAGACGCAATTAAGCCCTTGGGTTGGGCAGCATTAAGGTGGTTTGGAAGCAGCTGTGGAGGTGCATGAAATCAAATACTTAAAGGCTTCATGAACCACAGGCCCTAGAAAGCAATAAATATTTGTGGTGTAGCTTTATGTTTGCCGATCCTAAGTGTGTGTGTGTGTGTGTGTGTGTGTGTATGTGGGGGGAATATGTTTATGAAGAATCCTCTTAAATTACTTTTTAGTCTTTATGATAGATTAACCAAAATATTCAGAGAAATACTAGAGCACAAACTCTGTATGACAACAGACGTCCCTAAAATCCTCCCAGTTATTGATCTGCAACTTTCTGTGGGTTGTCCAGCGATTCAGGCACACACAGGACTTTGAGACATAGCAAGCATCATGTATTGTGAAGACAATCTATTTGTCTGGGCTATCTCTCAGTGTCTGTGTGAAGAAAATATTGCTCCGAGTTTACACACTGAGTGTAATGTAGACCTGAACGTCCTTTGGGGGTCAGGCAGCTATCGGAATTCTTCTGTTAGATTGAGTTTTACAAAAAGCCTTTCTAATCCTTGCCCACTACTTTCTGTGTGTTTGACAAATGCTCTTGACTTTCTGCTGGAATGAAACCCACAAGGTCACCGTGGAGGGAAAAAAGGAGGAGAAGGGGGGAAAGGCAGCTAGACTGAGAAAATGAGGGAGGGAAAAAAAAGTGTGTCTCAGAGTCTGATGACATACATCGTGAAAGCTGACAAAAAAATGTACGTTCGTCTTGAAAAAAGTTCCATAGCAAAAGAGGAATTCATAGAGTAGACATGCTTGGAGCCCATTTTACTTGAGGCTTTCTTCTCCATCTCACAGTGTCACAGGCAAGCAGAAAGACAGGAGGAGGGATATATATCGCTGGGGTGCCGCTTTCTGTCCCGCTCCTCGTTTATACACACAGCGGCCGTGTCAAAGCTGCTCTCACACTCAATGGTAAATGACAAATTTGGATAATGCACACATACAACCCGACTAAAATAAATAGGAGACATGGAGGCTTAACCAGAGCTAAATCCTGAGGCTGCTGGAGACCTGAGAGTGCGGATTACTCCCCAGACGCCTTAAACAATGCACCCAAATGTGCATCCTTAAAAGCATGAAATCCTTGAAGCATCAGAGCCGGCTTGTCATTTGCCATTAATATTCCAAGTTGCCTGTGCTTTGGGGGCCAGCATTGCACTTGTGTGTGCTGATGTGCCCTAAAACAAACACTTCCAAAGCCCTAAAGGAACCACCATTGTGGATAGCTATTTTTCTAGCTGTGGAATATTCTAAGAGAGGATGTCATAACAAAGGAAACAATAAAAGAGGCCACGTTCCTGCACTGCATGGGGTAACCATAACTATAAATAGGAGGAAAGCAATGTCAGAGGTGCTTAGGCTTTACCCGGAAAACTGATATTTGTGCATTCAAAAAAAGAGGAAATTAAGCTCTAACTAGAGTTTTCCATTAAGTCCATAAAAACTCCACAACCTTAAAACCTTATAACCCTGAAAAACCACCTCATTAACACCACAATAGAAAAGCCTATATGCAGTAAGAAACTGGAACCACTATGTGCACACAAGCAGCTGTTCACATATTTGTCACATCATACATTGCATCATTATGACTAGAGTACATAAAGTTGTTTTTCTTAAAGGCCACTAAAGCGATGGAATTCTCTTTGTTGTGCACATCTCTGACAGGGAGGTGAGGTAAAGTATGGCAGGGCACAGGTCTCGGAGGTGGCACATCGTCACCCCAGAAGCGCCAGTACCTGTCCTCGGGGACGGCCATGTAATGTCCAGCCTCATTGGATCAGCAGCAGCCACAGCCTCTGGGTGCCCTCTCTCAGGTGACATCCCATATCTGCTCTGGCTCTATGATGGCCCTGCTGCTGAGGCTTACTGTATATTGCTCTAATGCTACAACTGCAACTACAAAGCAAACACATAGGTGCACTCTTCATATACATTTCTACACACGAGCAAATGCCTATCTTTATTTAAACTACATTTACAAACTACCGGTACCTAGATATGTAAGGATGTACCTGGAAAACCCTTTTTCATATGAATTCAATAAGGAATGTCTCCAACACATTGTGTTGTTACACTCTACTAATTAAGCATTCCCGTTGTCACTTCTTTGGAAAGTTCAACAAAAATGATGGACATGTCCATTAAAAAAGGATGACCACGTACAATATCTTGAATCAAAAAAATTAATTTGATGTCGCAGACGGATTGACGGTTGTGAGGCTATGACAGAATTACTATGCAATTTCAGCAGTAAATTCAACAGCATCCGGTCCCACACGTAATTGGAAAAAGTTCACAAAGAACTTGAGATGTCTAATTGCAGCTGTGTCAACAAACATAAAACATCACATAAATCAGATTTCTGTCTATTCATTAGCCAATGTGTCAGCGAGCAGATTAGTGATGTTGTAGGAAGAGTCTGGAGAGTCTTGAGAATTACGACTTCCTCATTAATTGTAGTTTTGCTTCCAATATGTGCGTAAAAAAAGTGTTTCAAGACAGGACAAGCACTAATCTCATTTGCGCAACACAGAGCTGAATGGAGATCAATATGTGCTTTTGGAGCCTGAGAATCTTCTGCTGGTAATTATGGGAGGACATAAATTAACCACATTTTACAAACTCACTAAAACAAAGGAGCCAAATGAAACACAATGGCTCTGCGTGCATTCAAGTCACAACAAATTTCCAAGTGGTCAAGCCAGATGATGTATAATGGCAAACACAAAAGTCTTAACCCCCATTTCAAATGAGGGAGAAATGAGCCATACTGTCCCATTATATTGCTATAAATCATTTTTTGTGGACGGCTGACAGCTTTTTATCAGATCTAACCTTTTCAAGCCTCCATTAAGAGTGCTAACATTTCCAACTCTGACACATGTACAGTTTACAAATCTCACAGCTGATTTACTTTGGGTGGGGGCATGCTGGCATTAATGCTCATTTCCATAGAGGCTGTCCATTGTGCTGGGTTGGGGTGGAATGGGGGAGGGAAAATGGGGAATGGACTCTAAATCTGCTCTATGTTTTCCCTTTTAATTTGCAATACTACACTGCTAAGTAGCTGCTGAAAAGCTCTGTTGTGGTGAACTGTATTTTCTGATTTACTCTATTGATCCCTTCATGATACAGAACTGCAGCATGGAGGGCCATTACAGGCCAGGCAGATCCTTCATAATCTGGCAAATTAATAATGAGTGGACTCTCTCAGAGAAGAGGTGCTGTCTGACTTTGAAACCAGCAAATATAGAACAAACCGTATGCAGAAAAGAAAAACACTGTACCAGTTAAAGAGGAATGCATTCAGGCAGTTTGGTCTGAGTTTTGCTTTGTGGCTATGCTTTGCTGTGAAAATCTGCAGTGTTAATGTTGTGACTGATTTTCACCGGATTTTTTTCTGCAAGCTGTGATACACAGTGTCAGCAAGGACCAATCATTGATCGGTAGGTGCATCTATTGATCAATCTGTGAAGCATTAAAACTTGACTAGTGTATTTTATCCCTTATTCCAAACACATAGTGCCTTTGCAAGGGACTCCACAACAACAACAACAACAACACATTCCCTAACCGAACTTGACAGGGACCACTACAGTATCACGGTCCAATTGTGCAATAAACAATGACAAAAACCTCTATCTCTATTTCTACAGGTTATTTGCAAATTAATCACAATAACTCTCTGGGGTACAATTATCAAGGGAGTTAATACATAATTGTAATTATCTGGATATATTCTTGTAAGTGTGTAATAAGCTCAGCTAATAAGACAAATAAAAGGTAGAACTTTAGCTGCTGCTATGAGAGTTATGGGGGGAACTTTGCCAACCATAATTGATTTAAGTACACCATAATCAAGAAGGGGCAGTTAAGGTTGTACCACACAAAGGTCCATATTTCATTACATGCTGTGTTTAACCTTACCCACTTCTCCTAAAACACACAAGAGGCTCATTATGTGTTTAATATTCACCAGCAGGTGAATAATTTTTATGCAACTCTGATAGTTGGACGAGATGGATAACTCAATTATCTGAACATCCGTCAGAGCAGAGGGCTCGCTGGCTCTGGAACGCCACCAGCTAAGATTGATGGCTAGAAGACACCAATAGCTGCTGCTTCGCCATCTCATCCAGGCACTGGGCCTGAACACGGCGTTTGATTCTGCAGAGGACCGTTTTTCTCTCTTTTTTTCTGGTCCCTTTTCTCTTTTTTCTTGGGAGCATTGTAGGTGAAGCGTCATTACCCCTCACTCCACTGAAGAGGGGTTCATTATGGGGTTAGTGTGTTGGCAAGACTATTGTTTGGATGATGAATGCTGTTGGTGAGAGCTTTGGAGAGAAAATTAGTTATGTTTTTTTCTCCCTTCTACAAAAACATGTCCCCATAGCTCACTCTGAAATGCTTGAGGGCAGAGCAAGAACAATTAACACAAGCAATGGGTGAAGCAGTTCAGTTAAAGCAAAGAGGGAATTCATGAAAAATAAGCAAATCACTGGAAATGTCAATCAGGGGCAATGAAGTAATTACAAACACCGCCATGCAATTTCAAGGGCAGTCAAAAAGAAAACTGAAAGGTTTGGAGTGAAGCACTGTAATCTGAGTTTGAGGAATGGACAAACACCCTAAACATCAGCCCTTCAGGGCCTGTCTCATAAACTGAAACCCTCTAATGAGAAGTGAAAGTAGGATGATGTCACCCCATCACTCTTCTGTCCCCCGTTTCTCTATGAGTTTATGTTTTTGTGACCACAAAGTGCTGACCCCGAATTCACCGCCTTCACTTTGCAAACACACACAAATATGCACATGTGCACACACCCTTTTGTACATCAGACGATAGCGTATTAAGTCTAACAATAAGAGAAAGATGAAGCACGTTTGGAAATGTCAGCAGTAAATGTCAATTAAAAATTACAAGGGTGCTGGAAAAGGTAGGGTTTGAAGGGACTGACATTTTTTCTTTTTTGACATGACAATGTTTATCTGACCGGTCTGCTGGCTGACATGATGGGATCTACTTTGTCAGTTCCTTAATACACTTGGACAAGGCCGCCCCAGCGAATATCAATGAGAGACACCCGTGAGCAGATATGTAAGGCTCAGAGTAACCCTAACCGTACGATCAAGCTGTTAGTATTCTGATATTTTGACCGACAGTAAACTCATGCCAGGAGTAGCAAAAAGAAGACCACAGACAGATTAATGCCATTTTCATCAGCCTAAACCGAAAAAGCACAATGACTTATACAGTGACATATTTAAGGAGACATTTGATCTTTAAATACTATTTCATTAGCCATGGTCTAGAACAGAGCTAAAACACAGGTTTTTTTTTTTCATTCATCAACTTCCTTAGAGGTATTTAATGATGCCGGAAAGACGGTAACCATCTGACTGGCCCATTTTTAAATTTACACCTCAGCGACTTTTAGTTCCTGACGTCAATAATGAATAATAATAATAAAAAAAGACAGAGATTTTCCTTCTGGGAGCAGACCATTTCCAAATATGTTACTCTGAGAAAATAAAACACACCATTGATTATGACCTTGACCTCATCGCCTGCATTGTAACTACTCATTGATATTGAATGAGTCATTTTTGCTAAAAAATCAAACAATTATTCCGCTCACAGCTTCTGGGTGAAATCGGTGCGTCAGTTCTCCACAGGCGAGGATAACGTCTTCCAACATGGAACCATTGTTTCCCTTTGTTTACCGTTTTCTAAATACTCTAAATACTAATATCTCTGCCATGCCAGAGATATTGCTGCCTTATATTTTACATTATTTGTGTAGGCAAGACTCTCCTCAGACCTCCTGGTTATGTTTCTAACCTCTCTCCTCTCTTTCTTCCAGGCCTGCAGGTTCAGTGGTTTTTTTTTCTCTTTGTTTTTATACATAACACTACACCTATCCACACCTGACTTTTATTTTATTCTTGTAAGCTCCTTTATTTATGTGCCTCCGTTTTTGTTCCCTACTCTCAGCTCCTTTGCGACGACTGTAGTCTAAATTTACAAGAGAACAAATACAACAGCCTATTTTAAATAAAAACTGGAAGCAGGTGATCTATACTTGGAAAAATCTGGCGTAGATAAATCCTGTGCTATCTTATCAGTGATAGGCAAACAATAGAGAGATTATTTTAAGTTGGGGAAGTACGCATGCAAAACCACACATGAAAATTTATTCATAGTAAACAGCCTCTCAGTCTGTGTTGTGGTCTTGATAGATCCATGTGGTCCTGGTCTGGTGCTGTAACTAGCAAAACAAAAAGGGACAGAGAAAGAGAGTCTGGCTGTGCCTGAGATCTGAAATCTCCAGCCGTGTAACAACATGTCAGCCGGCCATAGTGGGGAGAATGGAGGCAGGGGGGTTGCCTTTTGGACTTGGTGACTGGAACCTCACACCCTGGGAGGCAGTGAGTGTGAAGACCACATGTGATCGACCACTAGTGCCCCAGCACTAAAGTCACTCTGGTGACTGAGTACTGATCTAAGTTAATTGGATAATAGCTGATGACATGGCAGTTTTCAGTGACATTAAATAGTGAAAGTCTGACCTATCCAATTTATTCATTGGCTGGGACACTATATGACATGTGTAGCCTTTAAACTACACTAGCACATGAATTACATCATCACCTTTAACCCAATGTAAGCCTTGTGTTTTCACAGAGGTATGAGAAGAAAAAAAAAGTTGGTTCTCTATGTTTCCTCAAGAGATCATGAAATAGGCATGTATGTTGTTCATCTTATTCATTTTTAGCATCCAGACACACACATCATATGTAAGCCTGTACACACACTTTTGCTCCCCCAGGGTCAGACCACGAGGGCCTGTTCCTGTCTGAAGGTTCTCATGACAACAGATGCAATGGATTAATCACCCGTTTCCCAGCTTTCCTTCGAAAACAATATGTGTACTCTGGAAAACAATCAAGCTCACAGGCAGGCCATTCAGGCTCTAAAGGGCTCCAGTGACAGGGGTGGATGTGGAAGTAGTCTGATGTGCACATGTAACATATGGAAGTCTGGGGTTAGTGTGGCTTATGCCAGGGAGGAAGTGGTTAGCTCTGTAAGACAGATATGGGTTGCATTCATAATACTGAGAAAAGCTGATTGTGGTTTGTGGTCAAAAAGGAGAAGTTAGAAACAATACGCATGCAGGCTGGGAAAATAGTGGTTGCAACATTAGATGGTCGATTTAGATAACGCAAATGAAAGAGAGTGCAAACAAACGACTCACCTGTTCCAGTAGCTCCAGAACTGCTCATTAAGATAGGTGCGATGACTGTGGTCATCTCCGAATGAGGCTTTGCTCTCAATCCAGTGTACAATGTGCCCCTCTACAGCTTTACATAAACAAAAACACACAGCATTACCTGAGCAGAAATTGGTCACAGGGAAGCTAAACAAGCAAGATCCAGAAGAGACAATGATATTTTTATTCTAATTCCTCTCAATTGCCAAAAATGAAAGATCTAATATGAACATATTTTGACAATTGCAAAATGTTTTATGAGAAAAGGGCACCTAGGTTTAAGAAGCAGTTATTTCATATGAGAAAATGACATTTATAATACAAATACTAACCAATTGGAACCTCCAGGATGATATCAGGTGTTTTGTCATAGCCCATAGCTCTCAGTTGGTTTTCATCTAAAGGAGATAAAGGGCAGAATTTTAACATTTCACTGTTTGAAATGAGTATTACTCTCCACTGAACAAGTTCTATTCAGTAATCAGCCACGTGTATGATCATCAATCACAGGCTTCTGACCTACCCACATTCACTAAGGTGCTGGTAACAATGGTAGCAAAGGAGACGAAATAGCAGTAGAGGACAGCAAGCACAGTAAAACCATTAACTACATCTGCCACATATTCGCTTTCGTTGCACAAAAAACCGTAAAGCCCAGTTACAGAGCTGCTCTCCAGTTTGTAGTCTGGCAGCGCTTTATAAAATATACAGCGAGAGGACAAGGTTGGCATTATAGCCTCTGTAAGCCTGACCCCTCCCTGCAAACGCTGCAGCCATTGTCCTTGACTCCTGGCGTGCTTCGGCCATTATCCCTACAACACCTGATTTCTCCATTAAATCTCGGGCTGACCAGGTCATTCAGTTCCAAAGGCCTGCCTCTTTGTCTCCAGCCAAGCTCAACTAATGGGGCATGGAAGGGAATTGAGGAGAGATGGAGGGTGGCGGTGTCAGTGATGGTGAGGAGGTAGTATCAGCCAAGGATGGAGAAAGAGAGCCGAGTGAGGTCAGTGAGGCTGCGGGGGCCTGCGGAGGGGCATCCTGGGTGGGGTAATATGGGTGCGAGGTACTCCTACTGCGCTGTTGACATTGTCATGTGGCTCTGATCGCCTTTTTACATCACCTTTGATTAAACTTAATGGGCCATCCCTGCTGTTGGGTAGCTTATTTCCAATCCATTTATCAGATGGGGGGAGGTTGCCTCAGTGGCCCTTGTGCCCCCCGAACTCTGACAGTTTTAGAACAGTCCTCTGTGCAGCCCCTGAAGAAAGGTCAGCTCTCAGGGTCCAAATAAATGATATGGTCTTAATGACAGGGGGAATGACTTTTATCCTTCATCAGTCATCTGACCTAGGGGATGGTGATGGGATGGTGATGATGGGATAAATGAGGTCTTGTTGGAACAAGACAATGTTGTCTGGAAAATATACTAAAAAGGCTTACAAAAATTAAATTGCTTAACAAATTGGAAATCACAACCTTGTTATGAGTTTCATTACATTTCTACACATAATACTGGGTAATATTACAGGAATCCTCTTATTGACATCATGTAATGTAATGTAAATACAAACAAGCCTATTTGACCAATTTTCTAAAATAAATAAATTACCCACAAGAACAAGCCGACTAACTAATGATTAAGGGCTACCTTTGAAATTTGTATTCTTTATTTATTTGTACTAGTTTAGTGCATATACATCCATCCATGTATATTTGATAAAAGATCCTGGGTTCAAATCAATAAGAGATAAGATCCACTGCATCAGTCATGTCCAGGTCCTCCTTCACTAAGCTCACACAAAGGCAACATTGCCACGGCAAAAGTGACTTGAAAAATGTGATTAGAAAGTCAAGACTTGGCTTACCCAGGAAGGAAAGGTTCTTCTCCTTCAGTTTGTCACAGAGTAGCACCTCATGCTCCTGGCCAATAGCACTGAGAATAGAGTCAAGGTTTCCAACGTACAGCACAGAAATTGTCTAGCAGTGAAACAAGTATTCAGATTTTTAACCTTAGTAAATGTAGTTAGACAGGAATACAAAATCACAAGTTAATTGCCAGAATTCTGAATCTTCAGAGAAAGTTCGGAAGATAAAAAATGCTCATTATGGAGAATAGTACCTTTCACAGAGTTATATACATATGTTTTAAATTTAAAACAACTGGCAAGTAAAAGTGAAAAGTCTGTCTGTATCTGAAATGTATAAATATAGGATTATACATGCACACAAACTATGAAAAAGGTGATTAAAAGTTCTTCAAACTTTGATTAGCAATTACAAAAGGTTAAAAAAACTCTCACTGCACTGACAGATGTTTTTAATATTTAAAAAAACGAAGGATTTTTGTATTCTTTGAACGAATGACCACGTCTCAGAAGCAGTTATGACCTGCGTGGATCACAATCTGCAAACTAGTAACTATAGCTTTCAGGTAAGTGTATGAGGTGACAACATAAATTCACCAATATGAGGTGATGCAAGCTTGACTGTGCTTGTGTATGCGGATATCAGATCAAGTTAAGAATCTGCCTTTCTCCTCTATTGGCTTACTATGCAAAGTAAAAGCCACTTCTCTTCATGTCGATGTATAGCGAGAGCACAGTCAGACTTCTGAGGTCGACCTTAATCCGCTTTCACAAGAAATCTCCAAAGTGCATTACGTAAATGAGGAAGACAAAACAAATGCCAATTTGGCAAAATGCATAGAGCGCTTGGACCGGCTGCCCCGCTCATTCCTCAAAGATCTTTGAAGAAAAATGCTTTTAGAATAGATGCCATTTTACATCAGGATGCATGATGCTTGATGCCACAGAAAGGGCGGGTATCATATACAGTACATAATTTCCCGAGCCAAAGAGTTCCATAGAAAAATTCTTGGGGTATTATACTACCCTCAAAAAACACTGATCACTCAAAATGGCCTGTAATTAATACACACATCTTCTGACTCATGCACATAAGCTTCCCTTCTTATGTGTGGATGGAGCTCTTTGAAATTAAATATTAGTGGGGCAGTTCCCATGAACCCAGTGCCACCACACACCAAATTTTGGACACAGTACCATAGACATACACGTGTATGCTCATTTAAATAAGTCTCCTCCCCCAGGAAATAGTTGGTCTGCTACCCAGCTGCTTGCCCCTAAATAGCAGGGACTCCAAATTTGCCCCAATAGTAAAGGCTATAGGGGGGTATTTGTAGCTGGGCAAAGGAAGGGAGGAGGAAACACCGAGAACACAAGGAGTACAATTGCATTATGAATAAATAAAATTAAACCAATGTGCAATCAAAATTAATAATTCAAGTCGGAGTGATGAACTCTCCATGGTGCTGAACAGCAGGGCAATGATCAGCCAAACACAGACAAATACAGTAATGAACATAAAATATCAAATTATCTGGGTTAAATAAAATACCAAACAAAAGGAGAACACATCAACCACCATGAGGCTTATGAATGCTAATTTTTTTTTAGAAGATTGGGTCTGATCCACTGCATGCACATGGAGATGCATTTAGATCAGTCTATTCTCTCCTCCTCCTCCTCCTCCTCCTCTTTCCTCCATCACCTTCCAGCCCCTGTATCGGTGATAGTGGGATGGCAGGCAGAATGAAACACTTCCTCTGTGAAGCAGAACTTTTATGTCAGGTGAAGCCAGACACATCTCATCCCCTTCAATAGCTCCTCGTCAATTTCAGGCTTAAAATTTTATGGGATAGGATACTGTTTGATGCAGTCTACCAGCGGTCCATAACAGCAGTCATTTATTGTGCACTGAAAAAGAGGGGGAAGAAATATTATGGTGTGCGAAAAGGGTGGGTGGGTTGTAGGGTGGGGGGGGTGAGGTGAGGGAAGGGAAGGAAGCCCATGCGGTGCTGGGAAAGGAGAAAACACAGGAGATGCTGGCAGATTGGCAGGCATGACCGCCGGCTCTCACGTGACCTCATCAGCAAACATGAGCGGCTGACGCTGTCTGTCAGCCAGGTGCTACATTTAAGAACTCACTGTACATAAGCAGCAGATTTGTTACATTGAAAAGGGTAGGGCTAGATTACATACATTTTAACCACAATAATTAACATAAAATATTTTCAATTACTTCCTATACTACAGTATTTAAGACGTAAAAAACAACAACAACTTACTTGGTAGATGTTATTGGCCAGAATTTGGTCTGGAATCAGCGATGGCTCCTTAAGCATGCTGTTGACAACTGTTTTAGAGGCTATAGGAACAGAAAAGAAAGGCAAGAAAGAGACAGAAACAAATACAAAAAAAAAACATTAGATAAACACCAAAATATGAGAGTTTGTCTAATGTCATATAAATGTAAAAGAAAAAATTCTAATTGCTGCAAAAGCAAACAATTAAAATATAGATGCAAGAGACACAAGACAGGTTTGACAGGCTGTAATTCAGCACGCCACTGTTAGTGCAGTATTTTCACACTAGTCCATTAGATGGCTGCTTGGTGTCTACACAGATTTTCTATAGATAAATGTTTCAGTCCAGAGCACAGGAGCCCCATGTAGTTTATCTATGTTATGAACGCTGACTATTCTGCATCTCTCATCCCCATTCTTGCTCTACTAACATTATAAATCAGAAAAGGAAAGCCTGCTGGATTGATTCGCTGCTACTGCAACAGCAAAAAAATTCCTTAAATCATTTCTTAAAAAGATCTGGATTAAATGGATTGTATCATTGTGTGACGAAATGGTTGAGGCACGCCATTTTGGTGATATATATACACATGGTCCTGACAGACTTGCAGGCAATACAGACAATACAAGGAATGTGTCTATTCACATCTCAGGCATGGACGGTCCCTGAACCAACACTGCATGGAGATTCCCAAACTCATCTGGAAAACTGTGCACAATATATAGCTGTTAAATGCAAGATGGTTTAATTTGAGGATTGATAAAAATGTGAGTTTAACGCCGCAAATGAACAGGGTCTATTTAAAAAGATCTGGGTGTGCACTTACAAATGCTAACTGGATCATTAGACGTCTATTAAATTAATTTCATTAAGAGAGTGGCATTCAGGAGAACATTTAAAGACTCTTAAGACCGCTTTGTTCTGTTTCCGTCTTCCTCTTTGCATTTCATTCATAGGCGTTTCATTAAGAGGAAACTATCACAGAGAGGACAAACAGTGCTGTGATCCCTCATCTACCTTATGATGAGGAGGGTGGAAGGAGAACAAAGCACATTCAGCGCTCCCTCCTCTCTTTCTGTTTCTTCTTCTTCATCTCGATCTTTCTCTGCCACCTCTTTTTTTTTTTTTTTTTTTTGTTGCTACCTCCTTTCTGTTTCGGCATCACCCAGCTACGGTACTCCCCCAGCCCACCCCATAACCCCACACTCCCTCTTAGAGCTGCAAGGCACAGGGCTGTGCTTTATTTCTTTGCTCATTTTTCTCAGAGATTGGTACCTTCACACGCAGATCCATACCATGCTCCTGTGCGGTGCAGGCGGCGGTGAAGAAAGAGGGTTATATTTTCCCCTTGAGTTAGGACACCTCATGACAAATGATAATGGATAATCAATAAAGCGGGAAATATGAGGCAGCAAACTTTATGAAGCCAGGAGACATATTACTCCCCAACAACACTGGTTTCCCTTAACAAAGTCACTACTCGAGTGTGCCTAATAATCTGAAGGAAAATCAAAGGACCCGCAACCACATCAGCAATATTGGCAACTTATTCCACTTTAATGGCATTTTGATTGATTTTTTCCCTCTTCCTAATGGTCGTTTTATAGATTTGACGCTGCTTCTGCAAAACAGTGGTGTGTAATAAACCTCCCCGAAGGCAAACGGCAGCCATTAAAGCTCTTGTCTTACTAGTGCTCATAATTGGAGGTTGACCACCAACACATTTTGGTCTCTCACATAACACACACAAACACACACTTTCAGAACTAGACTTCTCTCTCTCTCGCTCTCGCCCTCCTCGTCTCTCCAACCCTTTGATATTTTTGGTAGATGGCCATAATAAGTGACAGGATCCCTTTCTCCTGCTCTTTTCTGAGCAATGGGGTTAAAAATAGCTATAAAAAGGTGACCTTGGCGCTGACATTGTGGAATTTCAGCCAAGCATTGACCTGATGAAAATGGAAGGCCAGGCCGCTAATAAATCAGGATGCTTTTAAAATGAGTTTACCCTAATGCTCATTCATCACTGGCTGTAATGCCATTTGCAGGCCCAGGATTCGCTGCTGTGCACAAACACAGCAGTAAATAACAACAGGGCCCTAGCATCCCTCGCATCGTTGCAGCCTCCAACATCAGCATACATTTATTAAAGACGCCCCCGCCTTGCACGGCAAGACTCCTCTATGACACCCTGAGCTCACTCTGCCACACACACACACACACACACACACACTCTGTGCTCTTTAAGTACACACTCCAAAGGCACACACAGACGCACACATAAAACACGTGCAGGAAAATAAAAAGCATAATCTGAAGAACACCAGACACAGAGAACAAAGCCCTGCAGCACGACTTTGCACTTGTAAACATTCGCCAAATTTACTGTAATTGTCCCATGTTGGTATAAATTCTGACTAAGGTAGCGTATCACGTCGTCAACATCTAAAAAGAAAGAACAGAGAAGAGGAGAATAATAGATGTGAAATGCTACGCCTCCATCGGGATTTGCTAAAGAAAACAACCAGTGTAAACAAATCACAAGCCTGTTTTCAAATGCAATTCTAAAACAAGATAAACTATATGAAGCAAGGTAACAGCAACCTAACCTTGGCTTGATTTTTCATTGCTTACTTGTGTCATTTGTAAGCACTCTTCCTCTCTCCACTAGGGTGAAAAAGTCATTATCTCAAACACAAAAAAATGTCGAGAAACCTCATTAGATAGCAACATTTGTTGAGGGAGGACCGTAATAAACAGTAACGGATGACGATTGTTATTGCCCCTGACACTGATGAGCTCCTCTGCAAGTTTGTTTATTAATTAAAAAACCCACTTTTGTCCACGGGTGGGGGGTGGGGGGTGCTACCCATTTCCTCTATACGTCCCCCTTCCACCCACACTCCCCATGCACAAGCCATTGAGCTGTGGAGGGGCACTCGTTCATCAAACTTCATGGAGCAAGGGAGAGACAGGTCCTGATAATGTGCGCCGCTAAAGCTGATTTTCCATGATGAATCTCGGAGCATATAAATTGGCTAATATCTGAAAACATTTACAGATACTAGAGGAATTGACTACTTGTGGGACATGATGGATGAGGCTCTCCGACGCTGGCCGACAGCTCTGCAAATCTCTGCGGCTGCCTAAAGCCCTCATTTGATTTTCCAATTTACTCCTTTTAAATTTATCCTCCCGTATTGAAAAAAACAGAAGATGGGAAACAGAGAGAGAGAGAGAGAGAGAGAGAGAGAGAGAGAGAGGGAGACAAGAGGAAGGGGGAGGGATGTGTGTGTGTGTGTGTTTTTCTTTTTCTTTTTTTAAAGATATCTGTGGTTGTGTGTACGTGCTAGTTGATGATATGAGGTGGTATCTCCTGTGCAGGAGGAGCCCAGTCCCTGAAGAGGTTACTGGGGCAGAACTGATCTGCTTCCACCTGATTCTCCCTGATAGCGGTGAGATGAGACTCTACATTTCTGTGTGTGTGTGTGCGTGCGTGTGCGCGCGCATGTGTGTATGTGTGTAGCAGTAGTAATAGTAGATCTGGGGAGGCACTGCTATGAAGAGAGGCTTCCTAGGTCAGGCCATTAGACTGTGGCAGAGGCTGACTGGAGCTTCTCTGCTGAAAAGGAGTAATTAGTATACTTGTCAAGTGAAGTGCCACGCTGCTGCTTACCTCCCCTTGCACCCACCCACTGCATGCATACAGAACCGCACAGAAACACTCACGCTGCCTTTGCCTCCTTACTCCCTCCCTTCTTGCTAATGAAGTGCCCTTGCTCTCATTATTTGAGAAAAAAGGCTGCATATAGCCTACACACCAGCTCTACCACGGTGGAGAGGTGAGGGAGAGAGGAGAGGAGCACTTGAAGACAAGAGAGGAGGAACCATAACAATCACAGTGGATACTAAGCTGAGATTTTACTGGATAGAACATAATACAATATCAGTTATCAACACGTCTGATCTGCAAAACACTGAAGCCATTATGAATTCTGTCAAGGAACCACAGGATCATAGGAGACGCTAACATTCTCACAGTGTTAACATCAAACACAGGACATTTATAACCTTGCGTACAAGGCTTCTGTAAAGGAATGTGACAATAAATCTTAAAGGCGGTCGAATCACATAGTTACAAAACATGGAGCAGCAATCTAATCTGGAGCTGGGCCTTGGGAAAATGGAAAAGGTCAAATAGCTAGCAAAATTGCCTCCTCAAAAAAGTATGTCTAAATCTAGAGGCACATCAACTCCTGTCAAAGGAGGAATAGAGAGAAAGATGAAGAGATAGCAGGAAGGGGAAAAGAAAGAGCAGGAGCTCCCCCAATGTGCCTGTTGGTGACTTCAGAGAGGTAGAGTTGGAAAGACAGTACCGCTATTTACAATGCAATTTTACAATTTACAGAACAGATCAGGGGGCTGAGACATGTAGCGTGTGAACATGATGTATGTTTCATCCACTCAATGATGTTTGTCCATATCAAACATCACTGGCGTCAACATGACATTTTATAACCATTTCGAAATGTACTTTTTTCAGTAGTTCGTAATATATTGCAACTCAATTTGATTACCACTTCATTGCATTTCAGTGATATTAGTGAAATTTTCAACTATCACTTTTAAGTATTTGTTGCTTTGATTATCAGTAAAGCAACATTTCTTCGCTCCAGTTTTAAACATGAAGCTTTTTCCTATTTTTTTGTATAATTTTAGATCAAACCACTTATTTAGAAAAAAAAAACACATAAGAGTTTGTTTTAATTTGATTCAACACAACTTTATTAAAATTATATTCATTTTATATATAAAATTAATTAATTAATTCAAATAATTTATAGATTTATAATGTGCAGGGAATTTTAAAAGTAATTTTAAAAGTAAAAGATAAAAGTAATGAGATAGTATGAAGAACAGATACACAGAACAGAAATCTGTAATGAAAACTTGCCTTACATGTGCTTGTAAATTAAACTGTCACATTCACAACCATTATCTTTATGGACATCACTCCATAAAAACAAACAACCCTGGTAGGAATTCTAAAATACTCCGTATGAAGCGGTGCAAACTGCCGTATATTTCACAAAATCATCCGTAGCACAGCCAATAGTGGATATAAACGGTGAAAAGTTCACATGTGACCTTTCCTCCCAACTGCCCAGTCCGTTTTCACGAGACAAGGAGCATTATGGATGTTGATATCATATTCAATACGTGATAAAACTGCTTTGAATGTATTGATTTATTTACAAGCGCCACCAGATAGTCTTTCATTCTGCTTGACTGATGCTCTCGCCAATACTTTTGCTGCAAGGACAGAGGGAGGCAGCTCGTTGGTGGTGTCGTCATGTTGAGGTGCGGTGGTGGTGGTGGTGGTGGTGTGTGTGTGTCTAGTGGGAAGGAGGGGTGGGAATGGAGGGAAGGGGGGGCACAACAACAAGCGAGCAAAACAAAACAAGGAAGGGACAGAAAACAATTTAAAACTCTGTATTGATCCAGCACTAGTGATTGTACATATATTCCACAGTCCCAAAGGCCCCATTCCTGTGTCTCTTAAATGCAAAGGGAGAGAGAAGGAGAATAAAAAAACGATGGTGCTAGGCAAAGGCAAGCCACTCACCCAGTTGGGGGTAATGTCCCTTATATAGAAGTCTATTGATCTTTGTAGTGCGCCTGCCTGCCCTCCCTCTGGAGTCTGACAAAAAAAACACACAAATACTCACACATGCACACTGGAGCGCACTCTGGGGCTGGTAGCAGGGGGGGGCATGACAGATACGCCTGCCAATAGCACTGAACCAACCTGTTAGCTAATTGCCAGCAAAGACAATTATCCTTGCATTGTTTCATAATGGAAACACATTAATGAAGTCTAATATACACACAGGGAGATTGGACGATCTGACCGTGCAGCCCATGTGCGCAGCAATTCATTTGTAAAGGCCGAGCAGGTCATGAGGAGATCGCAGAGAGAAGCTCTTTCAAAACAGAAGTCACCCTCACAGTCGCTGACTTTACAGCTGGCAACAGTGCAAAGGTGCAGCTTAATGAGGTCTTCATTTGAAAGTATTTCATACTCATTAAAAGTCAAGCAATTTTACCAGATAAAAAATGTAAGTGACTTTTAATCTGATCTAAATCAAAGGGTTTTTGAAACACAACACGTGGCCTTAGTTAGGCTGATATGAATCTCTGATTATCCTGTAAAAGCCATCTACACTCTGTGAAATCACTCTCTACAACGAGAACCGCGACCATGACATTACTCACTCGCCTGCAAACACTGGGATGCTGCATGGTTACAACACTGTTTTGAAATTAAACAACGATCATCCAGGAAGTTTCATCTGCTACAAATCTATTCGGAGTAATAATAAAGCATGTTTTCACTGTATGGAGATGGGTGGGGGGGGCACAGTGTGTGGTATTATCTGAGACGGAGTGCTTCTCCTGGATGGATGCCCTGTTCTACAAGCTGCTCAGACTAGTATTTTGACAGGCAGTGGATAACGGTGGGTCCAAAGCAATCACATCTTTGACTTTGACAAATGGCTGTGCTGTGGCGAAGTTGAAAATAACACACATCCACTTTAATCTCTTTCTTGATTAAATTGGAAGCACGTCTTTTTGACATCATGCGATTCACTCTCAAAGCACTGACTACTGCACAGACACGCACGCACATACTCACGATATGCCCATTGAAATGACAGTGAACCATGTGTGCATGTAATGGTGGGAATCCCAGAGTGGAAGAAAAAAAAAAGAAAGAGAATGTGTGTATCTGCAGATTATGGCAGTATCTGTGTCAAAAAAGATGCAGAAATGGTTCATTTCTATACATGCTACACAAGCTGCTAATCAGAATGGACAACACTTTATGGACAGTATCTTTGGCATGTTTAATGAAAATATTTTGCGTCTGAAGCTTGGTTCTCCCACAACGTGTCCATCAGCACTACCAAAGCGTGGTTTGCTTCCCAAGCCAATTTCCCAGGTAGGGACAGAGAAAGAGAGGGGGATGAGGGAAGAGAGGGTAGGAGGTAGATGGATGCATTGGGGGATGAAGGAGGGTGAGGGGAGAAATCAGGGGCGTTATAAATAACACTGATGAGGTGAGCTAGCATTGATCCACACTGCTGTTGAGAGGTGGGTGGTCCTCCCAGTGCTTAATTGCCAGTCATGTGCCCTGGGATGCAGCTACCACTAAATGTGGTCTGTCTCTCATTAGGCTCGGACAGGTTGGAAATACAGCAGCTAGAGCTGGAATTGGGGCTCAAACAGAAAGAGATTCAAAAGACAAAGTGCTACAATTAAGACTGATGGGGGGGATGATAGAAAGCACAGAGTGGGGAAATGGGAAAGTGTTACTCACGCATTCCACCATCCACGTCCTGAAGGAACCTGTCCAGGATGATACGAGCCATCAGTGCAGGAGACAGATCCACCTTTACATAGATTGAAAACCAAAAAGAAAGAGAATTAGCCTTAATAAAAAACAGGGTATGGCGTCAATGGGGACTTAATGCAGCTTCAAAAACATAGGCATAGTAGAATTGTTATTCCTCTCTGGAGAACTGCTCCATTTACAAACCATTAGACTAAATCTCACATATCCAGCAGGAAGTACGGTCATATTTCTAAGGGTCTAAGAATATGGCAGTAAAATTACTCAGCCAGTCTAACTTCGGCTGATGTCACACAGATAATAATGATTGTAATGATATTATTACGTTTTCAAACCTTGACCCAACTTTCGACAATCCCTGTGCAAATTGTTCTTTGAAAGCCTTGCTGTGCAATAACCTTTCCCACAGGAACTAGATATCACCTATTACGCAGCCAAGTTGAATTGCCTTTGCCTCTGTCAAACGGACAACTGTACTCTCTCATCTTGTATGAAAAAGCAGCACACGCCATGCCCAGGCTAGAGACAATGCAGAGCTTTAATCATAGGATGATCACCAAGGCAAACCTGCAGGAACCAACAGGACATACCGGAGGGGACTGTGGGAATGCAGTCCTTAATAGGAAGGAGAGAACCTATGGCTGCAGCACTCTTTGAACACGAAGACACCTTGAGAGGTGTGCAGTGTTTTTGGTCTGAGAGCAGAGAGAAGCCCTGACAGGTAAAGGAGCACTAATGACTGAAGTTTTCTACCTGACCACAATACTATTACAAAGCCTTCTCGCTCAGTATCAACAGTATTGTCGTTGAAGTGGTAATATCAGCATGGTGTGCACTGAAAGACCAAAACTATTGTCAGGGCCTGCATATTATGAGGGTTATTATTTATTTAGATTAAGCAGACTCATAAAATGTATGTATTGTTGTATTGGCTTTAAAATTAAATCAGGCTTATTGAGCAAAAAGATCTTTTTCAAGCACCGCATTTGACCTTTGTTTAAACAATATATATGTTGCAAATAAGAAGACACATTAAGTCATTCACTATTACATTTCACAGCCTCTTCGGCAAGGAGGGAATTAAAACATTGCTTTAAGACTTTGCCATTCCTAGCCGGCTTGTTATGAAACACAACGCACTTACAGCCAAAGATCATTTTTTTTCTCTTGTTAGCATAATTGGGGACCAAAAGTGAATTTGCCCTCAGCCTGTAGTGAGAATGGTGCGTTTCATCTTTTCTGTGATGCTTCCTGGTAACGCTGGGAGCAGAGAAGCTTCTGTCTAAACAATGTCTTCTTCCCCCGCAGTAGTATTTGTTAACATCTCCATAATATTGCACTAAGAAGGCAGCTTGTAAAAAAAGGCCAAACATGTCTATAATAATTAAGGGGTGAGCACAGAGTTTATGTCTTCATTAAGGCCTCTGATAGCATTTCAGACTTAGCATTTGTAGCCTGCAGCTAGTTTCTCTGCTCTCTCTAACCCTCCTCATTTTCTCTTCCTGTCTTCTCTCCTCTCTCTCCACTCTTTGTGCATATTGGCCTGTTCTCCACTCACACCTTTGGAAAACGAGAGAGCATCAGATTCGTGGTAACCTGCATCAGGGCTGACAAATGAAAAATGGCAACATTACCAACGGTGGCCCAGGCTGAATAAGGACCACCTGATTAGTTCAGGTACTTGCCTCTCCCTAATTTTCATATTAATCATGAGTCTATCTCCATTCTCAAATCAGACTGCAGCACTTTATGAGTTTAACATGTGACTAAGATTCACAAAGCCTTGAATTCAAGCTGAAAATAATTATTGTTCAAAATAACTGTGCTTTTATTAGCCCACAGCGATAAGGTGTGTCACATCCAACACAGCATAAATGCCCCTGCTCCAAAACCTTTATGTTTAAGTAACCTTCAGATAAAAACCAATATGAACAACAAAAATAACAGCATGAGTTTTGGACCCTCTTTCGTGAATTTTTCTGCGGGCAAAAAATAAATCCATGAACAGTTTTCATCATTGTTAATCATTTCCCTCTGTTGGAGATATATTGTCTCATAAAGGGATGAAACTACATCAATTAGCGATCTGGGAGATCATGAGTGCTTGGTTTAAATGTTAAGTAGCATATTAAAATGACAGTTAAATGGTTCATAGACAGTTATCTCTGAGCTGAATTTAATCCTTTGGAGAAAAAAAATCATGTGTCAATTAAATGGAGAATGAATAATGGCAGTGAGCTTTGAGGTGCCACTGATGCATGTGAACTACTCTTATTTTAGAAGAAGAAGCCCTCAAATCTGACTGCCTGGTGTGAGCACCAATAAAAATTTAAATGTGCATTTAAATGTTTTAAAAAGGTTACACAGCCCATTTTAACAGTCAAAATAAGAGGGAACTGCAAGAGTAACAATGTATTCAAATGACACATAAATTAAAAATGCAAGAATTGCAGTATCATGAATAATCCTGTGATAATCTGAAATGTACTGCATCAATTCTGTAGTAATTCAGCTAATTCAGCTTCACTGAGTAGGCGCTGGATTGATTCTTTGCTACTATCCTAATGGAAATGATAATTTACGGACTACACAATGTAAGAAACACTAGTGGCCTCTAAGTAGATTACTTTTCACTAATGTGAAATGCAGAAACTTGGTCAAGTGAATAATTTAAGTGCTTAAAGCGCAATGCTATTTTATAGCAATCACACAAACACCCATATATACCCTATAATTATTTTTATTTACAATTGCTCCTACATTAACCGCAGTACAAATCCTGCACTGACCTCCGAAGGTAAACAACTGATGAAGTGATGAAGAGAGGAATTAACCAATGACCCTGTCCTCACCTGTCCGCAGTTTGCAGCAACCCTGCCTCAACTGCAATTTGGAAAATTACATAATAAAACAGAAAAAGTATTTTCACATCTGCTTAATGGGGGTGAGAGCTAATTGCATCAAATAATTGATAATGAAGCAGACTATTTTACCAATTTTGATAATAACTAACAGACGAGGGGAGTTGAAAAAAAAAACTTCAGCCAACTTCTATCAATCCATTATATAGAAAAAAGTCAGCATCAGTTGAGAAGGCTTTTTTCAATGGTTAAAAAAGAAAAAAAAAGAAGAAAAAAAAACTAAAGGTTATGCCATTACCTCATTGGCCAACTCCAGCAGGACAGGAGCAGTGGGATGTGCCTTGACTTCACTGAGATACCTTCATTATAACAAAGAACAACAACATCAGTGAAAAAAAGGAAAACATAACCCACAAAGGCAGACAGAAGGGTATGGGGACTAGACCAGGCTAGCCAAGACATGCTAATGTCCCTGATGACTTTGCCCTAGGTGGCATATGGCAGGCTCAGTGCGGTTAAAACAGCACTGCTTGAAGGGCTTCAAATTTCCTTGAAGCCAGACAAGCATATGATAGTTAGTTAACCCCTGCCGCCCAAAAACCCTTTTTTCCCTCGCCAGCTAAAACTGCAGCTCCCCTCAGATCTTACCCAGATCATCTCTGAGGTTTGTTGTTGTAAGTGGATTAGAAGTGCATTATCCAGCCTTGTTTCCCCCTGAACAATGGCCTAATAAGCTAGATAAAGGCTAATTGCAATATGCAAAGAGGCTTTCCCCCCTACAGTCTGTTTTTCTTTTTTTCCTCTTTTTTTAATTTATCCATATTCATTGAATTACAGATAATCATCCCATCATAAGCCTGTGTAAGGCAAATGCCCAATGGCTGGTTATTTATTTATTTTTCTTTCAATTTGACATGGGGAACAGAGCTTTAGTTTAGCAGGTGCAAGTGGAGGTCTGGAATGAATCCTGAGGGTGGTGATTTGTTTGGAGGAGATTATATCTGTCATGGTGGCCCACCTACTCTCATGTGACTTTGGCAAGTCCCTTCCTCAGACAGTCAGACAAAGAGAGCACACAAGAATGGGAGACAAATAATAATAAAAAAAAACAGTGATAGAGATGAGAGGGAGATAAACACAGCATACTAGACAGAACAGAGAAGAGCAATAAAGCAACACAACACAAAGTAATTTAGTACCTTTGGTAGTGGCTTTCAATAACATCTGGTGCATGGTGTCTTGAGATTGTTCTTTTGGTTCGTTTCTGTTGCAAAGAGATCAAAGGTGTAATAAAAATAATGAAACTAATATTAATGTTAATAACAAACAGATGAATTTCATGCAATACTATTAGGAGGTAAGTTCTTAACATTTTCCTGTGCGGGTTTGTTCAGCCTCGGCTTCTCTTTCATGCTCTATTGTATTTGAACAAGTGCAAGAGATCTTGGGTCATAGTAATTTTATTTCAATAAGTTTGCTGGAGGTCAAAGTGTGTCAAGGCAACCATGTTCAGACCTCCCACCCCCATCCTCCTTATATTCATTTCCCCCCTTTTCCATCAAACAATGACCCTATTCCACATTCCACACTCTGACATTTCCATGCAATTCAATTGAAGGAGGAGGACAGGGGATAGAAGAGGAAGAGCATTGGTTAAAAAACAACTTATTTAAAAACTACTACACAAGAAAAAAAAAAATGTAATTCCGCAGAGACAGGCAGTGTGACTGACACCTGTCAGGGGGATGATAAATGACTCCATTTTCTGCCTGTGCTGCCTTCTGCCACTGGCGGCAGTGGCCATTTATCATCATCCGCTGTCAGCCGTGGAAAGCAGCAGTGACAGTGCGAGTCAGCAAACATTTAGCACACGCAGCCGCACTACACAGGGAAATTATTATTGTCAGAATAATAATGGTTTAGCATAATTTATTACAGGTCCACCAAATAAGCAGGGGCTAGATGTTATTAGACAGATGGATGGGAAGGCTTGGCAGACATCCACTGAGGCTCAGGCAGGCAAGGGCTCTCAACATGAACGTGGGGAGGAGGAGGGGGATGAAGGTGGAGGGGGGGAGAGGGATGGGTGGGTGTGGAGGGGGGGTTGAAATAAACGTGGATATGGTAGGGGGGGGCATCCTCCAAACCAATCAGAGAGCTGGCAGTTCAATTACAAAGAAATAAAGGGACATTCATCATTCAATTAGGCACCTGTCAGGGCTCACAAAGGAAGAAAACTTCTAACCTGGTACTCCAGGGAGAAGATGCTCAGAAGAGTGGACTGCGAGTGACTGGAACAAATAAAAGAAGGACAAAGTTAATTACCAGAGTGCATTGCACAGAGACAAAGGGAGAGGGGGAGCTTCAAAGCTGGGGCCAGCTGCCCTGTAATCTAAAAGAACATGAAAACAAGTGTGGCAAAGTTGTTCCAGATGAACACCTCTGACAAAGGATTCCTGCCACGATGGCGTAGGGGGTGTGAGAAAGGGGGAGGTTGTGTGTGGTATGAGAGATGAGAAAAATATAGCCTGTTTTTTTTTTCTTTCACTCATTTCATTCATACACGCTATCTTCCTATCTACCCTTTCTTGCCTGGAAGAGTGCTGAAAGCTAAATTGTTCTTAATTGAAGTGCAGTTTCTGCTGTTGAGAAACCGTACAAAGGAAAGAACTCGTGGCCAAACTAAACATGGAAAAATTGGTCAGAAGTGAATGACATTCACAAAAACAACTGATAGGGTTCAAGTTCATTTGCTGCATTCACCGGCAAAATTGCACCCCCCCGGATCAACAGGGGGATGACCACTGTGAGTGTCTATTTGTTTTTGTGAGTGCTATAGCAATACACAGACAGAGGAGAAGTTTTCCCAGCTTCACTTCCAGCGCTGGGGCTGGCATATGGGTCGTCCAGGAGCCCTCCCACTGCAACTGATGGGCTTTGAAAATGGAAACTTTCACTGCAGGAAGCTGGGACTCCCAGGAGTCGGTCAATTCCATGGGTTGCCATAAGCTACATTCATCTCCAGCTCCAGTCAATGTCAAACACCTGGCAGAGAAGCAAACCTGGAAAACAGGCAGCTCCGACAGGGACTCACAGCCCCCTTGATATCCCTCCCCAACCCCCCACAGCATCCTTTGAGTTGAAGGTATTTAAAGTGGTGACAGATATTACTCTAATTGGATGGTACACACCTCCACCCTGGATATCAAAAAACCATATGAATGCAGCTGAAGCATGCACACAAACACATAAACTGCTCTGTGATGGTCTCCAGTGGTGCTGTGTCTCCATGTACTGCTCTCAGTACACTTGATTGTTAAATTTAATGGACTTTTCGTTACAAGTCACCTGAGAATGGTATGTAAATACTGACAAGAAGCCGATGCCTCCAATCTGCATTGAAATATTGAGTCCACGTAGGCCCTCAACATCAATCACTATAAACCATGAAATAACCATGTGACATGTAAACAAAGCCAAAGGAATCTCAAACACTGATTTGTGTCTGGAGTCTCAGCCTGTGACCATATCTTAATAAAAGCATTTCAACCACTGGAATAGTTCAGCACTTTATAATGACTTGCCCCGCCAAAGACGTCATCTTGGGTTATCCAGACGCCAGATTTAAAACTGTTTTACTACTCTGGCTGGAGAACAGCTAATTCTCAAATATTCAAACTCTCCGGGGCTCTCAACCCATCACACAGATGAGTCTCGTCAACTACAAAGTTACAGTCACAAAGGAGGAGGACTAAATGTTTGAAGTAAATGGGAAAGGGGGGAGCGGGGGGAGGAGGGGGGATTCCAGAAAAAAACATTGCCACCTCAGCATTAATTTACAATGATGCTTGGGGACGAAGGGGCCACTGCAATTAAGTGGGCCATTAAATGGTCAACTGTCAACATGTGGACACTTAAGAGAGGAAAAAAATTTCTTCCACACTTCAACCTTGCACCTGAGCATTTCAACAACATTACAGCCTTATTGTTGGCATGGGACCATCGCGATCCCCCCGTCGGAACAGACATCTGTTAGGCTTTAAATGGATTACTCTCTATAATGAGCATGATTACTGCCTAATTGCTAAATCTATACCCTGTTAACTTTAAAGGGACATAAACTGCTCTTAATATCTGAGAAAACATATCTGTTTCAAAAACACTAAAGTCTTTGGGGACTTTTGTTTTTCCTTTCTTTTTTTTTCTTTTTTTACCTCAATCAGTTTTTGCCGACATGATAATGCACCATGAAAACATGCTGGAATTAAGAGACAAACCGAAACAAGACCAAACATTGAGAATTTTAAGAAAATAAAAAAAATGAGGGCAATGTAAAGAGATAAGTGCAGATACCTGGATCCAAACCAAGAGTTGTCTGCATTTTATAGAGTCTGTCAAGTTTTACACTGGGCTCATATTGTATAATGCTCCTTTTTCCATTTGACAGACATTAATAGTAAGTTATTGCTGACTTTACATTAATGTATATCCAACCTGTGCTCTCCTGGGCACAGTATGCTCACTTCATGCTAAAATATGGAGCCAAGTGCAGTGTTACAATGGGGATCTGATCTGCCTGCTGAACAGTAGCATTACATTTTCACTGTAATATATCCACCTCCTTAACTCATAACACCAGCATTTGAGGAATTCAACCCTAGCTCGATGGTTATAAAAAATAAAGTGATACAAAAACACCATCCTAAAACTAGCCTCCTTCTGTCTTTGAGCCTTTAACAAAGCTGATGATTTGTATTTTATTCGGATATGTGCTAAAGGCAGCAGGTTTACTTTCAGTGTAAAATAGTTTATAATGTTAGGTGATACAACAAAAAGTTGAAAGTATAAAAAAGACAATAAGATCAGATTTTCAACAATTTTTATCACATTACTAAATCTGTCCTTACAATTGGAAAATGAACCAAAAGACCAAGAAAGGTCTAAAAAGAGAAAGTTATTATTGATGTAATTTATTTTAAATAACTGTGGGATAAGACACTAAACTCTAAGACAGTTCTGTAGCCGAACTACATATCTGTACAAAAAACAATTAAATTATTTTATTGCATTGGTAAGACGTCAAGGTAAACCACTGAGTTCATCAATCTCTGTCCTACTTGGTTGTATTTTATGAATCAATGATGCATAGTTGTTTGGTTTCAGTCCACTGTTCAGTCACTGAAATTTATCACAACAAACAAACAACGCCTTTGAAAATTCAGTTCAAAAAGAGTGTGTGACACTGCAGCTCATCCTTACATTGACCTTTATGTGTGAAAAAAAATCCCTCCCTCTTGGATATAATTTAGAACATGGGGAAACAGAAGGCTGGGAGACAGAAGAGTGGTTAGGGAATCATTCACTCTCAACCTAATTACCCTCCCTTACAACATAAGACAGAGCATTAATATGCACTGGCACCCAAAATAGTAAAGCAGCAGATTAAATTAAAAACAATTAGGGACTTTCACTTTGTCACTGAGCTGGTATGCCTGTCTGGTCAGTGCTTTAGGCTCTATTAAGTTAGGCTATCCACTGGTTATGAATCTGACAAATTCAAGTTTGAGTGTTGAATTGCCTTATCTCCTTATACATTCAAAGTGTATCAGTGTCTTAACAGAAAAAAGAAAAAAAAAACACAGCAAAAAGCCTAGAAATTCCCATCAACCTAATTAATAGGAGCTGGGAGAAATTCCAGCTATCAATTATATTCTGAATCTTCCTATTTACAAATAATTTATTATAAACAATAGCTGTAATTTAGGTAATGAAAGCCACCTGGCTAATGGCATTGGTATCATATGCTGCGACAGTGCTTAGCATTTGGTGGATCTGCATGCAGAGAGTGTTGCATGGTGCGACTCTTCAGGGCATGGAGCTGGCTAATTGAGGCATAGCACATATTTTTACTAATGGCAATGGAGCTATTTAGAAAGGGGAATGACATGGATGAAATGATTCACTCTTAAAAACCATATAGAAATATTGCTTGGTTTTAAAACCACGTTCTTATCTTTATTCATATTTCCTCTACCATAATAATTAGCTATTGCCCTCCTTGCACAGTTAGTATTTATATCATATCTTGCTCTATTCAAGTAAGACTGCTGACAATTATGTATTGAGCATTTACTTTCCTACAGATCAATATTTTATAAAGTGAAAAACAGCTGAATATGGGTTAAACACTCTGGATATGCAAATGCTGCTAATTACACATGCTGATAGGCAAAATGCTAACATCTGTTTCTCAGCTATGCCTACCATCATCAGCGGCAAAACAAATGCGTGGAAAAAATATCTTTATGCGTTAATGTATAAATGTGATGTATTTTGACAAGAGATAGAAACAAACACAAATCTCAGTGTGTCACGCAGCTTCAAACAAATACTTGCACAATGAGCACACGTGTTTACAGTTCAAATTAGTTTTAGTTTTGTTCCTGCAAAACAACAGTAAAAACTGCCTACTATTATCATCAGTGCAGCAGCGATCATTCATGGTATTTCATGTGGTTGTAGAAATGTTTTGTTATTTTCATTTTTATGATGATTTTTACTTTGTGCATATAAAGTGTGACAAATGAGCGGTTTTTGTTACATTTGTTTTTACATAACTAAAAAAAAGATTCACCAAAAGCCCAACTCGGAGTGTATTCCACTACATTTACTGATAGTGGCCCCCTCCCCACTGTCTCTCTGTGGAAGGCCACAGAAAACCTAAAACGCCTGCGGGAGACTGTGCACAGAAATGGCTTTAGCAGAAGCACAACAGGGCATCTGACTGCCTACTATTGTCCTAATAGATGAAAAATATCACCCCTACGCTTCCCCCTTTACTTTATTACAATCTTTAAAATTTCTGTCTGCTGAGGTGCCCTGAGATGTCAGAACTATTATATAAGAGTGGCAAAAAGAGCAGGGAAGATCCCACAATCACCACCCTAATTGTGATTCTTCCTGAAGGCTTGGGATCTTCAAGACCCTGTCTGTGACGAAACTTGGTATAACTATTATGGTGTGTTTCCATTGTTATGGTGTAATTATTGTCATTCCTGTTTCTGCAGACTCTCATGGAAAATTGAAAATGAGGTCCATGTTATCCGTCAAGTGGTGAGCGTCCACTGGTCTGGCAAAGAAACACATTACGCTGACCAATTGCCTACTCCCCCAAGCGTAGCTGGGGAACTTGTACCATTCTGGACAATTTGTTTCATTCTTCTTTTGCAATTGATCCCAGTATGCAAAGAGAACCTGGGGCAAAAGACGCTGCCCAGCTACACTGTGCAACTCTACGTATGTTGTAGCTTTCCCTTTGTGTTTATGTATGGCTCTGGGGGTTGAGGGACGACACTGATGCTACACCAAGTAAAGCAAACAATACGTTGGTTTTACGCACAACAGTTAATATTCCTGTGTCAATAATTTCCATCTGCTAATCCAAACATCTTTTCCTGTCTAGCGATTCAATAACCACAGTTTTTAACCTTCAAGATAATGGGCCTTAGAGTCACTATAAGCCACACCTTACTTGAGCAACGGGCTGCTTACCTCAGTGTTTTTAGCCCAATGAGGCGAGAAGGCTTTACAATCTATAGAGTGTGCTTGGACAACGTCCCTACGATATGAGGAGGAAGTAGTCATTCCTGTGCTTCCTAATCAAGTAATTGATTGCATCTATTATTCATGAACTCCTTAGCCTGACATGAAGTTGTAAACTCAGCACAGCTTCTCCTCTTTCTACATCTCTCCTCTCTGCTTACACTTCATTCATTCCTTCACCCTTCCAATGCTCATCTAACCACATAAAGCTGTGGAATTAGTTTCCCTGTCTTTCAGCCTTCAAGGGTTGCACCCCTAAGCCCCCAACTGCCAGTTTGTGTTTTGTTCAATATGGGCAGCCAGAAGTGTGAGGCCGTGCACTGGAGGCCGTCAGGGCTGCCCCCACAGGCTCTGCACTAGATCAGTCTGGGTAATGTCATTGCCACTTCCAGGCTATAAAATAGCTGTGGAATTCTACCTGCACGAGATCTACAACAGTGCAACTCAGTTTATTACACAGAGACAACAGTGGAAATCAGAGTTAAATCTAGAGTTAATCCAACTGGCATCTTATGAAAAGGCATGTGTTTACCCCTTTCTTTTTTTACCTCTTCATCAAGGCAAGGTTTTTGAACTGAGTGTGAAGAAAACTTAATTTGATCTCTAATTAAGCTATAACAAGATTCCTAATCTTAATACTGACAACTGATTAGGACATCTATGTCATAAGCAAAGTCCTAAAAATGTTTATGCATCAACAAATAATAACTGTGAAATGATATCCATATTTCTAAACTATGCTTTACACTGTAAAAGATAAGCTGACATCAATGAATAATAAGAGGTAAAAAACAAACAAACAAGAAAAACAATCACTTCTAAAGAGTTCATGAGATATTAAGTTAAATTAAATCTATGAGCCTCCTAGTTTAACACATCGCGCCTGTTTCCAAATCCTTGGGTTTAACTAGCGTGTTAAAAAAGAGAGATAAACACTACAGCCACAATAAATAATCAATGAGCAACTCCCCAAGCTTCGTCCTGAGCCGAGACATTACCATCAAAAACAAAGTGTCTGTAGCCAAGAAATCACCATATCAATGGCACATGCCACAACAACCCTGCCCCATGCTTTCCTTCCAAAGATCATGCTAGATAAACCCCAAATAACAGAGAAATTAACAAATGCTTGACATTTGCTCAACATCCATTATTCTGACACTTCTTCAGAATTTCAAAAGGCTGAACGCATGCTTAATCAACATTCATATTCCCAGAGCGAGCCCCAGCACCATATTGCAGCCCGCCTCAGTGCTGATGAAAACGGCACATTAGGGCCCGATTCGAAAAACGTTCAGGGACTCCTCACCAGGGAGCTGTACATGTGTGTGTGTGTGTGTGTCTGTGTGTGTGTGTGTGTGTGTGAAAGTAAAGAGAGAGAGAGAGAGGGAGAGAAAGGCAGCGGTTTTGTTTAGAGGGGAGGGATGCTTCACACTTTATATTTTAAAGCATTTCCCAAAACAGAGGCATCTGCCCCTCCGCCGCACACCCTCCAACTTTCATGAGCGCCATATGAGGTGTGAGCAGAATGGCGCTTTAAAGAGGGGGGTAATCATTACATCCAAATTCATTCATAATATGGCACAGAAGGACACAGAGGACTCGCACATTCCCTCCCTCTTTTTCTCGCCCTCCTTACACAGGCTCTCTCTGGGGACAAAGGGTGGAAGGACTGGGGTCCCCTCTGGACCCGGGGGAAGCTCGGCAAGGCCTCAGAGAGCAGCCCATCATTTCCAATTCTAATATGTGGCAAGAGAAGGACCTGATGGGACTGATGTCACATTTTTACCCACACCGGCCTGCGACGAGCCCTCCCACACCCCTTCCATGCGTAGCCACGGTCCAGATACTAGACAGGACACCACGGCTGGCTAAGAGGAGGGCAAGGAAGAAAGGGCAAGAATGGGGGTTGATATTTGCATGTCCCTCCATTGTGAGTGGGGGTAAAAAGTGACAGCACCGTGTCCAATTCTTTTCCCCCCAGAGCAGCTCGGGCCCGGCAAGAGAGGCCAGGCTGACAGATGACTCCCAACATCTGTGTTATGCAGCCGTTACAGATGAGGGACTTCGCATCACAATCTCTCTCTTTCTATCTGTCTATTGGACACTCCCTCTCTCCTCCCACCGTCCAAACTCATAGGACAACAGAAAGACTGACAGACGTTCCGTGGAAATTACCTTGAAATGGCCTATAACAATCATTTTGTAGAAAGTTTAAAATTTCCTCCCTTTGAGTGCCCAATCAAAAGCAATGATTATAAAGTGGGTTCATACTCAATACAACATTCAGAGCCTCGAGATTAAAGGCTATTCTTACTTATCTACATAATTGTAACTCAGATAGTCTTGATTCCAAATAAATAAATAAATAAATAAATAAAGTTTTGCAAATACAGTTAAAATGTATGTCTGGTTATTATATAAAATATTTCCTAGCATCACTATATATCACAATATCTCATCTGATGTTATTGCTATTCAATTATAATTTGCTCATTTATTTGCAGAATTATGTAAAATGATCACATGATACCATACAGTCAATAATAGATGAGAATTAATTTTAGTACAGCCCTAACTGCAGCTATAATACTATCAGCATGCAATTTCATGTAATACCTGGGAAACATTTCCATATTTTCATATGAAAAAAAAATAAAAACTGTATATGTCATAAAATGATCACTTCGGACACTAATAGCTGCCCTCTGCCACAAAATTATGGAAAATGCCCCTGGAAAAAAAATCATCTCCTCTACCATGACATTGAAGAATCTACAGTTCACTTTAAATTGATGCATCATTTGGAAATCACCCAGTGCGATGCAAATGATACCTGTCTTTTCTGTATCAGTATAACCTAACCAATCTTTTGCCCATCCCTCCAGTGAAGGGCTGTCCACAACAAACCCCTTGCCCCTCTCCAGCCCCCCCCCCCCTCCCCCTGCCAGCCCCAGCCTGGCCAATATTTACGCAGTGGCAGGGCTCCCACACAGTCCGAGGGGACAGGAGGGGTGTGGGGCGGGGGTGGCTGACTGCCGTGCCTGAGCGCATGCTAAGAGATGATGGATGGCCTAGTCGATATGTTATGTCTTAAGAGCCTGATTTCCTGCCAGTCCAATCACTAACCCTCCAGAGCCCAGCTCAGCTGATTGGACAACCAGAATAATTTCGCAGGCTGTGAAAACACTGCTGCCATGCCTGTCTGTCAGGCCCAGTGACGAGACTCAGGGTTTTAAAGAGCAAGGGCCTCCCCAAGATTGGTTATGGTGAACGAAATAATAACAATAACCAGCAAGACTAAACAAAAGAGCGAGCACCTCCTGGAGAGAGATCGTGCAGAATTATTGGAATGAAAACGGTCCGGTGTTTTCCTTTAATTATTACACCCACCAGTACCACTTTTCCAAAAATTGGCATTTGGACTGTTTACCAAAGACAGTTTGGATTAGGAAACCAAAAGGAGAAAGAAAACTGAAAATAAACATGAGAAGGGCCTCCTAGTGTTGGTGCCTAAACATACAGGATATTGGATGCAGTTACACGCATGGCATATTCTGTAAAATGCTGACAGTGAGAACAAAGGTTAGCTGAAGCTCCGCTGAGTCCCCTATGGGGACCTTATACCTTCTTCTAGATTGGTGATTAGGGCACAATGGAAGTAGGAAGCTCCAAATACATGCGACTTTGTAAGTGACCTCTACGGGATCAGCCATGGTGTCCTGGTGGCCTTGGGGGATTACACATGTTACGTTCAATAAAGTGAGGGCCCTCAGTGTCAAGGAGAAAGGCAAACACAACCATTAACCTCTCTCTTCGATTTCTGGGTGTGCAGGCGCTGCATGGCAAAACACTGGCTAATGCTGTGGTGAAAGTCTTTGCAGAAACCTTAATGGAATTAATTAGTGCTCATAACAATTGAATTAAACGGGACTATAAATATTTAATATCAGAAGATAAAAAGAGACACCGGAATAAATGATGTTGCTATGGGGAGTTGATGGATAGACAGATAGAAAGTTAAAATTGAATTTACCCAAACGTGTTCTCATGTGTAGGTATATATTATTTTCCTAAACTCCAAACACATCATGTTTTGATTGATAATGTACAAAGAATGGTTTAAAGATTATCATGCAGATCTGTTCTGTTTTTTCACTCTGTCACACATAAACAGACAACCACAGAGGCTACACACAATGAATTCTCACATGTAAAAAAAAAAAAAAAAAAAATAGGCTAACTCACAAAATAAATGCAGTGTGTAACCACTTACTTTGGAAATCTTTCTTTGAGCATCTTCATACATTGTCGTGTGGGTCTCAGTTGTTCAGTCCACCTCACTATCTCTTTATATTCAGCTCGGGACAGCCTCATCTTCCTTTTATTATCTACCTGTGAGAACAGGGAGAGAGAGTCTGAGAGGTAAACAACATGTCAGGTGGCTGACAGCTGTCAAAAACAGCTGTACCTGCATTGCTAAGCAAACTTAGCTTTATGTTGTGGCTAACGCGAGAGACTAAGAGCATATCACGACATAAAACAAGATGTCTGGTCTTCGAGGGATTGCTGTGTGACTATTTAATGCAACACAACGTCCAAATATGACTACAGAGCGATAAAACATGAAGTAAAAGGCTTGTTTACCCGTGATTCCTTCTGCCTGTGGACAGTTCCCGGCTGCTGCTTCCCGCTAGGAAGTTGAAGAGGTGACTTTAGTGTGAGGAGCGCGTTGATTGGTCGATTAGTCTACGGAATTGAGTATACAGGCCGGTGATTGGTTGCCTCGTTTCCCGGGGGCGGTGCCCAGCGATGACATGCTGCTGACTGCAATCTCCGACACAGCTCTGCGTTCTCATCAGCTGCAAGAGATATGCAAAGAAGCAGGTACTAGAAATGAATAGATACACGCTCTCCTGTCAGACAAACGTCGTTTTTCAATTCCACCGTCCGTAAAGGAATATGTCTAAAACACATGAACTGTGCGGTCGGGGGGAATTTTTTGGCGGAAAGAGGAACGACGGAGAAACAGAGGCACAGAGAGAGGGTAGCTACCTCCCTGTGTGTGTAGCAGCCCGGTGTAGTAGTGCTGTGCAAAGAGTACAGCCAATCACCGGATAGCTGTTATCACTTGTTTTAATAGTGTTCCTAAATGCAGTCATTGAGGAAAACAGCAGAGACGATGCAGGGCAAATGCTGTAAGCACATAACCTTTCTGGTGCCTCAGATGTTTGTATTTCACACGACTGCTCACTTGACCTATGTGTTTGTGTCTGGATGTGGTAATCTACGGTAT
Source organism: Trachurus trachurus (assembly GCF_905171665.1). NCBI lineage: Eukaryota > Metazoa > Chordata > Actinopteri > Carangiformes > Carangidae > Trachurus > Trachurus trachurus. Next base: position 12,886,734 of record NC_139907.1, on the reverse strand, counting down.
CCAAAACTCGTCTGATGTCACAAAAAACATAGGATTTAGACGTATTTTTTTTTTAAATTAGGTGAATATTTAACGATAAAAAAATTGATAGGCTACCGTATGTTCCCCAGGCAGTGCTGCAGGTTGTGACTCAACTTTGTTGGCCTAGCTTGTCTGATTATACTGCTGCTTTTTCACTTTAAATTAACAACAAATGGGAAAATCTTAACAGAGAGTTCCAGCTAAAACACAGTGTCTTTACAATCCACATCTAAATAACAGCATAACTTTTGTGCAGTGAATTTAAATTCAAACTTAGAAGTTTATCAAGGTGCACAGCACCAAGTAGCCTATCACTATCTGTATTTTTGCTCCCTTGCATGGGCTGAGTCAGGGGTGTATTTAGGACCTCTGACCCCCGTCTGAGAGAATATTGGTCTGGGCTTTCCTTAATTATTTCTTATAACCTGCTGGAAATTTTGTGGGCCATCCTTGGCTATGGACCCTTAAATGATCAACACCTTTCACCTCACCAAGGAAGATAAAGCTTTAAATGCCCCCAGCAGAAATATGTAGGCTAAATGAGACCTACAGTGATGATATTCTGTTGAGTGCTGTAGTAGAAAAGACTCAGAAGCTTTGTGAAACATACAAGACCAATTTTGAATTCAAATGATAAATGTTTGCTCTGTCCGTCATATTCGTAACTCCAAAGCTTTCAAATCAATTGAAATATCACTTTAATAGTTACAAGTGCAAACTGCTATTTCAAATGGTCAATAGCTGATTAATGATTAATTTTGTTTCTTTTTTTCAACCTCTGAACCACATGATTGCCTCCACAGTGTTGATTTTAGATAATCCAGAGACAAGGCTAATTTGTCAAATATATCCCTTGAGTTAAATATAATTTAACAATCCTATTGTTTTGTAATTAGTCTCTGAACAGTGCTAAACGTCATTCTAATAGATTTTATCTTGAACTTTCTCTCTTTACAGATGCAGTGAAGTCCCAGAGTTATTTCATGGTGAGTTTCAGAATATTTTTTGTTTGTTTTGACGTTTTGCTGCTCATGAACAGTGTGGCAAAACAATTTCCATAATTTTGCAAAAGCAGAAAAATTATTCCTAAAATGTGCAAACATCTCAGATGAGTTTGGCATTGTTGTAAGTGAGCCCGTATGATGATATCAAGTAATTCCATGGTAGAGTCTAACATTCTTTTGACAACAGACTTGCTGGTTTCCTCCATTGTGAGTGAACAATGCATCGGTGAACAGAAAGACTCTATCTGACCTGTGGTGCATCAGAAAATAGAGCTCATTGTTGTTGGGCAGTGTAGTATGATGTCTGAGATGAGCTGAGGTCTCGGACTATGTGTTCACCGGCACAGTCCCTGGGTCTGAAAGGGCTCAGCACTCTGTGGTGGCTACAAAAGGGAGCTGTGTAGGTGGATTGGTATGGCCAGATAACATCTTGGCCTCTGAGGAAGTCTGGTCTGATTGCTACAAAGGGCTGAGGTCAGGGGCAGGAGGAGCAGTTTACTCATCTAGGTATCAGAGGATCAGGGGTTTTTGGTGGGGAGCCGCGTGTGTAATAGGTATAAAAGGATCAGTGTAATGTGATGGTATAAAAAGATAAAAATCAGAGAAGGGGTTGGAAGGCAGTGTACTGTAATGGCTCCAAAAGCTGGGGGATCAGAGATTTTCTTGTGTATATGTCTCCTCATATGTGTGTGTATGTATTCTGTGTGTGCACACTCCCTTGCATTGAATGGGTTTGTGTCTGTGTGCATCTTTGATGGCCAGGCGAGCCACAGTGGGCTGTGATGAGAGCTGAAGGAGAGAGCGCGGCGATAGAGGGGATACAGGGAAAGGAGGCAGGGGGAAAAATACGAGTGCTTTGGAGGCTGCGTGTAAACAGGGCAGTGGTACACACCGTGCTGTTAACCAGCTGTGAAGACTGCTCACAGTGGGAGATGAATTTACAAAGGATGTCTCCCTCTGATATCCAGGAGACGCTGTACTGATCTCTGCTCCACTGCTCTCGGCACACCATTGTAGTGCTAAGCACCGTGCCACTAATGGCACTTATATACCTTAATGCCTGGAAAACATTTACATTTTGCTTGCAGCAGAGGGGAGGTGCGGGGCTGTGGAGGGGAGAAAATCTTTGCATGCGTGAGAAATAGTTTTTTACCGACAGTATCTTGAGTCGATGAATCTAAGATTTGAGAGGTTGTGTAATTTCCTTTAGTCATCACGCAGTTTAAGGAAATTGCAAGCCCTCCCATGTCTTGCACATTAGTCCCTCCTTACCATGTCCAGCGATATTACTCACAATACAAAGAGAGCATTTTGTTACACCGGATCGTCAGCATTACTGTCATAATGTTTCTTTTTTTTCCACTTGTGAAGTCAGTGACTTCACTCCTCTCTGCCACAGAATTGCTCTCCAATCTTTAGGGAGTCTGGGATCTCAGCTCTAAAAATCACAGTTTAAACATGAGGGAAGCCATAACCAGGAAATGCCTGTAGTATTAGCAAGGTATCGGATTCATGCATTCCCCTCTGAACAGCATGACTGCCCCTGAAAATCCCACATCCATATTTTACATCACGGGAGACAAGACACATGTGTTTCACCCTAGCTTTCAAAGCTGTTTCTTCCATTTATTTTATTATCCTTTAATGAATTTAATTAGACGACATGTAATTAAATGCAACTGTGCTCACCCCCATAACATACACACACATGGACATGCAAACACACAGGCTCACATTTGGCTGTAAATTGCTCAAAACAACATGTGCAATGTGAACAAATTTACTGGATTAATAGGGGATTGATAATATTTTGGGATTGTATTTCACTCTAAACGGCTGCACGCGGAAACAAAGGCTGCAGCCCAGGCTCATTAATCATAGTCAACGGGTTGCCCGGGTGCAATTTGCATGACCGAGGTGGCTGCACATGCTGCCGTTCGGCCTAGGTTGCTGGATCTGCCTCGATTTGGCCAGACCGTTAACGCCGCGTCAATCAAGGATAACCCAATAACAGTATGACAGAGGAAGAGGGAAAAAAAACATTTTCTCCTCATTACCCAACACCCCTTCCCCTCCTTCCCTTCCCCTGTCTGCCCAACTTCTTATTTTAGTTAGCACTAATTACACTGGCCTGATGAAAAATGAAACCAGTCTGTTACATTATAACAGAATTTATCAGAGAAGTATGAATGAAAAATTGAAGAATTGTGTTTTTCCAATATGTGAAAACTGAAAATATTCAAGTTCCAGTTTATAAATACACTTTAAGCTATTTCAGCATTGTTCAAATGTTATAGTATTTAGTTTGAATGATATATCAATTTGAAAATTTGAAGAAAATAATCGCTTTTATCTATAAAGCAAACTTTTTTGGTTCATCTGTATTTTTTGTCAGTCACAGTTTGGAGCCTCACTAAGCCATTTTAACTACAGATAATTGGGTTGAGGCGTGATGCAGTGAAGTTCAAAATGAAGCACAATTTCACAAAGCTGTAATCTCACCACTGGCTCCATACACTGAATTCTAATTATCTCGTCATGAACTTTAAAAAAGAGGCAATGTTTTAATAGCTTTTTAACTCCATAAGAGGTGTCTGTGTGTCTGGGTGTGTACATACAGTACAAGCATGTGTGTATGTGCATGAGATTGGAGTGTGCGCTTGTGGATGCGTGTGTGTTTTATGTGTGTCAGACACACACACACACACTATCACCACACACAGACATGTGAATGCGGCTTGTGTCTGGTCTGGCCTCTCTACCTAGCTCTGCTGCCGAGCCTCACGCTGTGCTCTCCCCCCATCCCCTAATATCCTGGAGGCATTTTTCTCATTATCAAATATTGTTTGATGTCTTTGTTTCTTGATGATTAACCATGGTCACCAAACACTGGTCTGGATTGTTTAAAATTTAATTTTGGGGCTCTGAAGTACCTGCAGAGGGGCTGACTGGTGGGGACACCCGTATTTTATGTATGCTATTTTTCACGCTGAAATGCAAGAGGACACACATTGAAAAACACAATAAATCCTGGAGGAGAATCATTAGTGGAATACTAGTGGTTTTTATGACCATTGTTATTCAATGCTGTATTGAGATGCAGTAAATTATTCTGTTTATTATGGGTTTATGGATTCAGTCCCATTTTTAGAATAATTATGTTGTTCCTCGTTCTGCGTAAATAAAACTACTCTCTTTTTACTTTTCTATAATTTTTGGCATAAATGTAAATTATACCTATATGAACCATAGATAATTATTTATCAACGGTTGTAATTGTTAGTGTTCCTAAATAATTTAAATTTGTACGTCTTATGCATATTATTTTGTGTTTTTGACTGTACCGACCATGTTTATATTTCTTTGGTAATTTGAACATCATAAAGACAAACATCTTGCCGTAGGAATTCAAGATTTATGACGGAATCGACATTGTAAGCAAACAAATAGGGAAACAACACTCTCCCCTAATGTCAGCATGTCAAAACTATATTGAATACTTGAAATATCTGTGTATCTAAGGCTGAATAGCAGCCATTGTATCGGTCTAATGATATTATCCTCTGAAATTTGGAGTGAAAGAAAAATGGCAGAAATGAGCAGAACCATTGTCTGCCCCATTTTATTTAAACAAATTGCAAGAGCAGGGAGACACACAGACTGAGGGAGAGAACGAGCAAGGGGAGAGGGAGAGAGACAAAAAGAGAGAGAGAGTGCTCTGTAAATGAAAGGTTATGCGTCGTCCCATGTGTTTGTATTGTCAATAACTGGAGAAGGCTGTCAAGAAAGTGGGGAGATAAAGGTCAATAACTCAGGCAAATGTGTTTGTATTTGTACACTCCTGCTGATAGCATAGCAAACGTCAGGGCCTGTGTCTGACACCGCACAACAATAACACAAATAGTGGGGCTAGCACTAGAATAGTCATTATTATTGTTGGTGCTGGAAATGAGAGGGAACCTCAGCACATGGCTGTGACAGCCGGCGCAGTGTCACTCAAACGTCACTCCATAATGAAACACGCTGGAGATCAGAAAAGGCGATGATAAAGTGTAAACACAAAGAGATAAAGCTGCCGGATGATTTTGATATTTGCCTTATTTTCTTGTCTCTGAATAAATATGATCGTCACCGTGTTGTTTTGGTAGACAAATGTAAATATTGGACTAATTAGGGCTGTTGAACCTGTTTTTTTTTTTTCGACTTCTTTTTTTTCCCTTGAAAATAAAGTGTCTGAAATCTAATTTTATTATTTTTTAAATTACAATTTTCACTGTATTCTGCTCACCTATACTCTCATAATAGACTAAACTAAAATGTTGTAATATTTTATTTATCCTTTTTCCTCTCAACAAAATAATTTGTTTAACTTCCCCCAGACTAAATGGGATGTAAATAAAATTTATAGGACTTATTTTTGCCACACAAGGTTAAACTGTGATCTAAAAGCTTAATTTATTTTTCATGATTCCTATACGTGCTCAATTGTGCAGCCATTTAGTGTATCTCTCTGTGGCCTTGAGTGTAATAAATGTGCAATTAACAGACTTAACTAATTCATGAGGAACATTGTGAAACTAACGAAGGGCATAACTACTGTACAGACGCCGCTGTCATTGGTGAATATTGTTATTGTTCTGCTTTTAATTGCTGGAGGAGGAGGTAGATGAGGAGGAGGAGGAGAAGGAGGAGGAGGAGGAGGCAGCATGTTTTGAATATACGTCCTCGGTTACCATAGCAAAAAAGAAACACTGTGGCTGCCACTTGACAGTTATATCTAACATCAGAGGTCTGTGGAGGTGTTAACTTCTCTGGTTTAACCAGTTACCAAACAAATGACCCTTTTTAACATAGAACACAAAGAGAACACATATACAGTAAATAGTAAACCCTCAAATAACAGTGTGAAATCGCCTGGCCATTCATCTTGGTCTGTGGTCAGAGAAAAGGACACTGTATTTTTGTGTCTCATTAACACACAAGCTTCCTTTTCTTTACACCAGGAATAATTTCTGCCGTTTTATCTGCTGTCAGTGTGGAATCAGCATGAAATTGTGTGTTTTTTTTTCCTGAGGAGAGTCCAATAATTAAGGCTATGAATCATCTTAAGTAAATAAAGAGATACTGTTTATGCCTCATATTGGTGCATCTCATCTTGTGTATATTTAGGTGTTCACCTGAGAAAGTTATTTTCTGTGGAATCATCAAACCCGCAAAATTTGCAAACGTTGTCCCATTGTTGTGAGCAGATGAGGCGAGATGTACTTTTAGTGAGTGTATAAAGTCCATAGGGGAAAGCGGATCTCTCTCCCTCTGTCACCCTCTCCCCAGTCAGTTTGTTTGTTGGCTGTGGAGCCTCGTAGTGGTTTACATTACATATGATTATGTAAATCTGGAGCTGTTCCTGTGCATTATGGGCCAACGCATTGTCAAGATCTTTTCTAAAGCAGTCAAGTAGCTATTTCTGAATTCTTTTATTATCTGAGAGCGCAACAAAGAAAGTCTTTTGTTCACTGTTTGCCGCACACACACTCTCATGCATACACACACATACACGTGCACTGCTGCCGTCCGTGACTTACTACTGTCCCCTAGTGGTGCTCCACTCCACAGTCTCTCTTAACTCTCCATTTCCATCAACTTTCCACACTTCCATTCACCTGACTTCCCCCTGTCTTTGTCCCGCTCCCCCTCTGTGTGCCTTCTCTCTGCCTTATCATGCTCAAACATTTAAAGGGCTGATTTGTTGTATAGCATGACAGAGAGCTCCAATTATGCATTGCTGTGTCCACAGTGGCTTGGCCTTCAATGGAGGGCTCAAACAGTGTCAACAAAAACAGGAACCCTGATGTTTTGTGGCTATTGTGAGGCCAGAGCTCATGTCAATAAGGAATTGTTTAGTCAGAGTGCCACACCGAAACTGCAGTGAGAATGTTATCGGACCTGTGGAAATAGGGTGTGTGCATAATAGTGCTAAAATGTAAGTATGATTGTTTGGACAAGCCCAACGCGAATGCACACAGGGAACAGCCTTGGAGCTTTGTCACCTCTCTACACTGCTTTTTTTAGCTACAGACACACAGCATGCACTTTTAAAAAACAAAACCCTTTTATGCATCTGTCACTCCATTCTATAATTACATCTCCAGTATTTATTCTTTCTTGAATATATTTAGTCAGGGGCAAAAGAGCACTCTCTTATCCCTCCGTCACTGAGCTGATCCTCCTTTGCCTCAGCTAATAGTATGCATTTTTATACTTTTTGTTTTCCTTTCCTGATCACTGTTATCCCAGCCCTAATTGATGTGATAACCTGGAACAGTGCTTATAAACAGTAGGGTAAGAAGGTCACTCTCCAGTGGCAGATGCACGGACACACACAGTCAAGTCACTCATGTCAAATGACCAATTATACAGGTTATAGAGGATGGCACCTCCGTCTCCAGTGCCCCGTCCCTCCTGGGATAGCTCTCCAACGAGAGGGCTATCACTCAAACCCAAACCACATTCATTCATTAGCCTGTTAAGATGGGCATCAATTATTCATTAAGAAGGTGGCCAGTGGATTATTTCTGTCAGCACTAGGCTTATTGTATCAAAGGCTGATTATGGCTTGCTTGATTTAGTATGCACTATTGTCTGCGTGATCAATCACTGAAAATATGATGAAATTTTCAACAACAAAAATGTGACTTTAAAATCTTACATAACTGAAAATGACTTTTCTTGCTCGGAAGAATGTTAAACACTTATTTTAATAATGTTTGTTAATACAGAAGTGCACAGCAGCACTGACTCAGTGAGGCGGGTCTGATCTAATGTTGGACATCATTTTTCCATTGCTCAGCATAATTCAGCCAAGTTAAACTTAACTTACTGTGTGATGTGACGTGGTGTCTTCTTGATTTATGGGTAAAATATGCTCACCACCTTTGCTTTATTCTTCCTGTCCCTCGCTAACAATCTTGTGCTCACCTCTTTTTCTTTTTTCCATGGCATCATCCCCAAAAATTCACACTCACACTACTCTGTAAAATCTTTTTTATTAGAATGTTAAAAAGTCCTGTGGGGATTTTTTTTTCAGAGAAACTCTGTGAGAGCTCTGTGAGAGGGGAACTAGTAAAATAGTTGTGTTAAACTGGGGGCTGACAAAGCCTCAGACTTCTTCAATGGCATGATCTATATACAGTTCATTGTTCAAATTCTTATTATCTAAAAATACTTATAAAAATTATTGGAAATAACCTTTTCTTAAATCCCTCTATGTACTTTTTATATTGATATCAAAGAGTCAGTTTCAAGTTTGACAGTATGAGAGGCTTAAAGGGTATTCCCCTTATTGCATTGCAAATGATTAATACATGAAGGTGACTTTTTCCATAAATGACATCACTTTAAAATAAAGACAATTATTATTTTATTATTACCTATCACAGAAATGCCTACACATTAACCTACTTTTCACTGCCTTTGACCCACACAGGATCCTTTTAGACCGAGAAAAGTGCCATTGAAGCAAAGAGGCTGAGGTGAGGCAATGTTTTAGCAAATACAGATGAAGTGTTGGGGGAGATTAGCATCCTGTTACAACACATCGTAGCGCACTTGAGTTTTGTGTTTGCAGGGCTTTTTTGATGAAAAATGTGACCTCCGACTCAGAGAAGTTGTTCAAAGCAGCAGATAGCTTTCAGCAGAACAGATATGGCATGTAAATACACTCCATGTAAACAGTTCTGTCCCCTTTAGATAACATTTTGATACACTTTTTGATTGGTTGACTTGGCATTTTTGTTATGTTCCATTTTGTGTTAAAGTGTGTCTGCGTGTGTATGTGTCACAGATAGTGTTTTATAATATATAAATCAATTTATTCACACTGCCTTTTATTATATTCACAATTCTAGTGGAAATCCACATATTTTCCTGCTATTTTTAGAGTGTAATGTTCTTCACAGACCGGAGTCGGGCAATGTGTGCACGTGGTTACACACACACGCACACAGCAGTAAAAACTTAATGTGATCAGAGCACTAGATCACTCCCTTTTGGTGTATTTTTGCACCAGCCTTTCCTCCCTATCACCAGCCCCTGCAAGTGTTAAAACAACATCTAAGTGTCATGTTGTCGCACAATGTCACCACTTCATAGGTTCGCAGGTAAGAAAAATTCATTTCTAAAGAAAAAAAAAGAACAACACAAAGAATCATGGGTGTGTCACTGTTTTCAGAGTCGTAACGCAGGATAAACATTGTGACGAGGTGACAGAGCGCAGACCTTGGACCTGGCCCTCGGCTTTGAGCCACAGCAGGCACTTGCACATGATGCAATGACAGCCCTTTGAGATGGTGGGGGAAATTAATTCTTGCTCAGTGTAAAGAAACTATTCATAACAGCTTTGCTTGAGAAAACATTAACAATTTTTCATATGGATCAAAGTGGCCATCTGGTTAAATTCACACAGGCTATACCTTATTCATGCACCTCCTTTAGTAGTCTCAGCGGATTAGCTTAATTTTCTGTCTTCCTTTTTCCCTCAGGTTTGTGCAGTACTTGCCGAGTGAGACTCTCTCAAGAATGTGTCTAATTTAGTGGCTAAGAGGCAGATTTATACCTGTGCTAGTTATGGAGAAGGTTGCTCCCTCGAGAAGCCCAATGACTGTTTACGGGCGGCCCGACAATGCCTTAGCAGATGATGAAGCACCTGCCAGAGTTCCCCCACGTCTGTTCCATCCCTTTCTGTCTGTCTGCTCGCCTCCCTTCCCCACTCTTTCTTTCTTCTCACTCTCTCTTCCTTCCTCCACTCTTTCACAGCCCTTCTTTCCTTCCTGCCTCCTGCCTATTCTCCTTCGCTTTGTTTCTTTTCTCAGCAGAGCCACATCTCCTTCAGTTACCATGGAGTTGTGCATTTTTACAACCATTTCCACAACTCTCCCCAGAGTGAACCCATCCACTTACTCTGTCTACCTCAGAGAATGAGAGAGTTTTTGTCTCCATGTCCCTCTACAGTACCATACCTTCCCCTTCACACACATACTGGATAGACAAATCGACAACACACACACACACACACACACCGGCGAACAGAACTGTGGTCAGGTTTTGTTTATGACAGGGAAAGGCAATATCGAGATTGTTTCAGAGTAGTGTCATCACGTGAAATGTATCGCTGTCAGGAGTGTGTTTTATACGTCTGGGCTCTTGGCTGAAGCCATTTTGGGAAACAGAAAATATCATATCATATGACCTCCTCTGGTATAAAAGTAAACTATCAGCTGTAAATCCGATACACAACTACAGCAGTGTGTGTGAAAAGCAAGAGAAGTGAGTTCTCTATATGGCACAAGGCTCTACAGTGCTCTGGTGAAATCAGCTGTCTCTTGCTCTCAATTCTAATGAAGCTGTTGCTGTTTTCAAATATTCTTGTTGATACGTTCATGTATATGAGAGTCAAAGTGTTGCACGTTTCTCAGAGTGACAGATTTTTTTATAAGCAGTCTGTTTCTGATATCCCTGCATTGATGTAGTTCTCTCTTTCAACACATCACTTGTGCTTGCATATGGACTCAAGCTGAAGAGAAAAAAAGTGACTAAGCATTTTATTCTCGTAATATAGTGAAGTGTAATTTTAGCTCTTCAGACAAAAAAGAAAAGTTCTTCTCTTCTCACTGAACGACACAAGAGAAATATCTTGATTTCCCAAAAAACACAAATACCTTGCCAGTTTCTGTATTTCACATTTCAAAGGGTTTCATTTCATGTTTTCCCAAAAGAAATACTAATTTTGGTTGCCTTTAAATTTATATTTCCCGCAGTAAAACACTATTAAAGGATTAATAAATCTCCAAACACATTATTTATGTCTCTCTTTATGTCACTGGAGTATTAAATCATCAAGCGTTGACCAGTTCTTGGTCACAGTGCGATAATTCCACTTCTTCTTTCTCTTAAATATCCAGGCAGCTTTACACTCAATGGGCCGTAACTCGTTAATGTATGTGGCATAATTTTGCACCTGTAATTAAGTGTCAGTTTATAAACACACAAACACTAATAATACCCAGAGCTTTTCTGGGCGAGCCCAGTGGTTGCAAAAGCCCATCCATCAATGTCCCTAATGAGGCTCCATATAGACAAGTCAGTGGAGGCTTCCTGTGCCGTTCAGTCTTATTTTTCATGCTCACTATGATAACCACCCAAATCCCCAGTAAGATGATATCAGCCACGATAGGGAGGTTGTTGAGTGTGGGTTTGTGTGTAAGTCTGCATACTTATAATATGTGCATGTAAGTGTGGGTATTAAAGGTACCGTTCAAAGTTCCCATTAACCTCACTGTCATTTTGGTGTTGGTGACGTTAATCAAAACCAACATCATTAAGTGTGAGGTTGTTAATATGGCCACTGTTTTCAATGTCACCATTAATAATATAATGCAGAGGGGCCAAGTTGAGGAGCTAATGAGGTGTCACAGGTCATTTAGACCAATCAGAAGCCACCACAGGACATTAGCCAAACAAAGGACCTCGGCTCTGCAACAGTGTGCTACTGGGACAACTCAGCGTGTAAGAGAGAACATAGTTAAAGCAACAATAACAGACTTATTAAGCTAGGACAAGCTGAGACCAGAACAAGGAGATCCTTCTCTCCTTTTTATGGATATGTTGTTTATTTTTGGTCCCAGCAAACCAACATTCTTCAGTGAAGTTCTTATGCAGCTTATGAGTGATAATCCCCTTCCTGTTTATTTGAATTATAGATCTCTCTTTTCTCTCTCTCTCTCTCTCTCTCTCTCTCTCTCTCTCTCTCTCTCTCTAGGGCCACAGAAGCAAACAGCTCAGAATGTGGTCGACATGTTTGGCTGACAGATAGATCTACAGTTTCAGAAGCTGAGGCCCTCGCGCCGTGGGATAGATTTCATGAGACAAAGTTTGAACTGCCCCGTGGATCCTGCAGGGATGGGAGGGGATTCCTCAACACAACGGTTACGCTATCATTAGGAGTGCTGATGACACATTTGAGGTCAGTGTTCCTCATGGTTGTACACATATATCTCTGCTCGGGCCTAAACTCAGTCTGGTACTTGGAAGCAATGCACAAGTGAAATGAAGTCTGTAATTTTCTAATCTGCTTGAAACTAAAGTCATCAATTACGTCCATGAACATCTAGTGTTTAACATTTCTGCAAATAAGTAGGAGAATGTATTTAGCTAATGTATCTAGCTATTATTTTATTTAGTATCCCAAACAATAAGAAAATGGTGTAAGAAAATACCTACGATATCCCCAAAAGGCATTCAGTTTGAAAGACGAATAACAGCATTTTATACGCTTGAACCAGCAAACGTTTGCCATTTTGGTTTGATGCACAGTTAAATCAAAGCTGTTGTCCATTCAGTGAAATGATCAAACGTGATCCAGTGCTAAACCTCTTACTCTAGACTTAGAAGTAAATGGCTGGAAAGGGTCATAAGAAGGTAATAAGAAAACAGCAAAGTGTTTGAGATGTGATGTCAACGGATCTTTGTGACAGTCGAGCCCTCTCCCAAGACAATAAATGTTTGCTATATGTTTGGAGACTTTTCAGAGGTTCACATCCAGCTAGTGATTAGTGTGCATTAATGTAATTATAAGGAGCGACCACTCAAGAAATACTTTTAGACACCTTGATAATTTTTCAGTATTTCTGTGCTTGTCAGTGTGAAAGCAGCAGCAGTCAGTGTGTGAGCGGGTAATGACAGAGGAAGTGACGTCTGACAACTATGGCCTGCCACTGCTGTTGGTTCTCTAAGAGCAAAAGGAGGTGGCCACTTCTCAACGCTAATGGAGGAGGAGAAAATGGCCGTGTCACTCCTGTCAACGTATTATGTTTTAAACCTAGACAGTTGTTGTCGCTCTTTCAGGCCCATAATTTTATGCCATTAAAAGTGCCAAGGGGGAAAGAGTGAGGGAAGAAGGAAGGGAGGGAAGTGGGCTCTGAAGTGAAGCAGTTATAGGGTTTTTCTACCTCTTGTTCTCTTCATGCCTGATTCCCTGCCACTTTTGTGCTGGAAACTTTTGGCATTTTCTTGAAAGCATAAAGACTAGTTGGAGCTTAAAAGTGATCATAAAGTCAATCATGTTGGCTTGAATTACCCGGCAATCTCTGTCAGTGCGTCCCTTCTCAGCTGCTACTCCATGAGACGTGTATAGGCTACGTGGGAGTGGGGGGCGTAGATGTGTGTGAAAGTGTGTGTGCATGCATGTGTGATCCACTGTGTACATTAATGTGCATACTGTAAGTGTGTGGGAGGCAGGAGAAGTACAAGTCAGAAACTTAAATGAGAAGTGATGGCAGAAGAGGAATCATTTTCATGCCTTAGTGCCTGAAGTCCAGTAAAATTGCTGGCATGTTAGCCACTTAAAAAGAAATAAAACAAAGAGACAGCATGTAAGAGATTTTTTTTTTTTACTTTTACAGGGGACAGTCTGTTTAGAATACCTACAAAAGCAGACATGTGAAATAAATCCTGAGGCCAAATTATAATGCCCTGCAGGTCAGAGAAACTCTGACACTTCTTTATGAATTGCCCCTTATCGAAAAATGTTGGCAGGAATTACTGTCACTTGTTCTGATTTGTATGCATGACAACCTTTTCATCTCAAAGAATACTAGACCCCACAAGGTCTTTACATTATGGGCAAACATTTGCAATTATGATGAACTCCACCAGCTTATCTCAAAAGGAACAGGTTCTTACTGATGGACAAGTAGACGTTTTAATGAAATAAACTGCTTTGAGCTGATGAAATGAAGATTGCCTCACCTCGGGGCACACTCAAATTAAATTATCAAGATGACTGCATGCATGCCACTCCCATTAGCACAGGTATAGTAACAGCCTAATCACACTGCACTTGTTCTATATAGTATTTATGATGCAAACTACTGTGTACCGTCAGTGGTGCTGTCTGTTTTTCACCCCCTGTCCTACATCTCAGCTCTGTCCTGTGATGACTGAAGGCCTCACAGATTGTCTTTTACTCCATTCAGAGGGATGAAGTAATGTTCAAACCATGTGTTGTCCCTTGAGGCTGAGAGAGTAGACACTGCGATGCATGCAGTTTTATGTGTGCCGATAAACATAGCCCCGATGGCTTGTCAGTAGCCTGTGGACGGAGCCCAGAGTCCTCTGCCTTAAAACAATGTTGGTGTTAGGGAGAGAGGGACTGTGACTGGCAATGGGAAACACCTGTGCCGGGGTGAGCAGCCGGGCAGTATGCTGAAGGGGGGAGGCAGAGGTGTGGGTGTGGGACGGGTTACCAATGTAAGAAGAGGAAGGCACGCGGGGGGCGGAGGGGGGCACTACATCCTCGCCATTTACTGCCGAGAAGTAGAGGTCTGAGGAAATTAGTTACAGTAATGTCGTGGTTGTTGCCCCTTAAATTTTAACACACTGCTGGCACTGTAGGACCCAAGCCTGAGGCTCAACCTGAAAGACTGCAAGGTGTACAGTTATATACAGATACATTAGTGGAGACCATCAGAATTATAGCTGTGTGGATATGGCAGAGAAAACACAGTGCGGAAAACTGAATTCAGATATATGAGTTCAATATTCAGCTGCGTCTCCCAATGGTATTTTTGTACTATCTGTCCCCCCCAAATTTTGACATTCTTTTCCCACATTGTATTATATGTGTCTACTTTGTCAGTTCTAGGATTTATTTTTGGATTCAGTGTCTTTCAGTTCATGTACTATAGGAAGCATATAGGATAGGTTGTGGCATAACCCTGTGGCAGTATTTCACACAATCTCTATTCTGAGGAAATGAATGACTGACTTGATTTTTTGTCTTAAATTGGTATCGATATTCTGACATTGGTTGGTTTGCATTGCTTTATGATGTTTTCATTAGTAACATTTTTTCTCTGTAGAAATCCCAGTATCTTATAAATCTTGCTTGTTACTGTATATGATTTATTTAATGTCAGTAATGTCAAAATGGATTGAAAAGTCTGCGGCTTTTCAGTAAAAAGAATCAAGATATATGCATTTGTATATTAATACAAATCAATCATCAATTCACTTCTGTATAAGTAATACGGTGTAAAGCAGTGATCATCAACTGGCGGCCCGCGGGCCGAATCCGGCCCGCCGAACCTTCCAATCCGGCCCGCGACTGAGTTCTGATAGTTAAAAAGTAGCTATTATATTTCTCCGTCTCTGTTGGTGTGCGCCTGTAAGTCAATGCGCTGGGACACGCAGACACGCTCAAAGAAAGTGTTAGTGTGTGCCTGTAAGTCAATGTGCTGGGATTAGAGACGCCGCGGTACTCAAAGCCCCGTGCATGAAAGTTTAGGGAGCTGGACTGCAGGGTTTTCCCCGCCTGTCTGCAGAGGTGAGCTGCCTGGGTGATTTTGGCCGCCGCCTTGGTTAAACTGGGTGTGCACGGGCCGTTCAGATGTAGCGTCTTTTGCGCACTCAAACCCATTCAGTGTAGATGCGCGTCATGCGCGCTCACAACCCAAAAACGATGCGGTAGCGGCGCGTGTTTGATGCCACGCGGTTGTTTTTTTTGTGCACGTCCTGCGGCGCACGGACCTGCTTCTCCCTCCGGTGTTGTGTCCCGGTTCCCCCTCGGCCTGTGTCTCTCCTACTGTTTCCCACTGAGCTCTGTGTGTGGAAAAACGTCGCCTCCGAGATGTAGAATGTGTAGAGAAACACTACTGACTACTCAGGGCTACTGACTTGTATCATCAGAACCGATTGTCAGCCTCCTTTCATATTTAGGCTGAAAATCACAGGGCAAGTCAGCAGTGTAAAGCTCCAGCATGTCGGAGTATCTGAAAGTCCAGCTGTCAAGATTTTTCATTTTATATCATACCAAACACCAAAGATATGTATAAATGAAAATTATGAGTTTACAGGTAAAATAGAATATAAACAAATAAATTAGGCCTATTAGGCAAAAAGGTGAATTTAATTTCAATCTCTGCCTATTTGAATGTCCGGCCCCCAAGGTGTCTGTTGAGAAAAATTCTGGCCCTTCAACAAATATAGTTGATGACCCCTGGTGTAAAGCCTTTATAGGGCAATTCAAGCAACCCCCTCAGTTTTTATTGGTTTTTAAATTTGACCAAGCTCCGAAAAAGTGTACTTACTGTATAAACATGCAAATCCCAAATGCAACAAAGAACACACAACACAGCAACATTTTCTCTGCCAAACATCTTACCCTGCTGTATATCCATCAACCTCTCCTCAGTGGCCCAGCGCTCCACCCTTCAAGTCAGGTTGATCATTCCATCTCCTGCTCCTCTATCCTGAGGTGCCTACTGTCAATTTATCAGACTCTTCCTTTTAATTTCATACTTTCCACAGTGTAAGCATCCATCTCCGCTGTCTGCAGCAGCGTTAGAGGGTTCAGAGCACAGCAGTGTGAAACAGGCTGATGTGAAGCCCACAACTGACAAGCAGAAGCGGGTTGCAATGGAGTAATGATCTCTTTTAAAAAGACAGCATACTGTACACACAGTTTGCATTCCTCACTGTACATTTTCAGTACCCATGTGTGTATCTTGTGGTTTCTAGTGTTTGCAGTTATTAAATGTTGATGCTATTTTCCCATGCACTTTTGAACAAGCATAAAGTATGCACTTTTAATTTTCATAGGGAATAATACCATGCAGCAGTAAATTTCTTAAGGTGTGTTGACGATAATACACTTCAGTTTTAATATAAACCTTCTGCTTACAAGCTGGTTGTATGAAAGAAGATAACATACAGTATCTATGTTCTGAACTGACAGTTATCAGTGACAGAATCTGACAGTTATACAGTTGTATAATCATTAGCATTCATATTGATTAATGAGAAATCAGATGTATTTTAGGAATGATGCATGCAATCAGTGGATTAGATCCATGTTAAACTCCATTGGCTTCATTGCTCTAACACTCCTGAAATTTGACAATAAAAAAATGTATTACTATATTTGACACATAAGTATCGTTAAATTTAATCTTAATTTAGGACTCCCAAACCTTCCTTTCATTGTCCTCTTCTCTTCTCTTCTCTCTCTCTCTCTCTCTCTCTCTCTCTCTCTCTCTCTCTCTCTCTCTCTCTCTCTCTCTCTCTCTCTCTCTCTCTCTCTCTCCCTCTCTCTCCCTCTCTCTACGTCTACAAAAATTAATTACGGTACGTTTTATTTTATGAAGGTGTCAGGATGAAATGATGAATGGCTTGTAATATCAAAAGATTAAAGACACAATGCAATGAAGAACGAGTGTGCTTACACTGTGGTAATGCTTACATGCAGACACATGTGTACACACACACACACACACACACACACTCACACACAGAGTATGTGCACATAGTCTCTGGGGCCATTGATATCTGGTTTCATATTTGATATTAACTTACTGGGGGAGCGATTATGGCCACAATGTCATTACCAGTGGTAGGGGGGGGCATAATAGAAGTGAACTTTTCAAAAAGGTCCTTATAATTGCAGCCCAGGCCGTTCTTGATAAAATTCCATATTGATATGTACACTGGTCCCCTCATTATGGCCGCAGATGAAAAAGAGCATTTCAGTGTTCTTTAATGAGTGCTGTACCAGTGAAGGTCATCTTAATGGGGTTCAACTTGCTGTTGGAAGCCAGAGGTAATATTCTAATGAGAGCCACTACACCACTCTTGTAATTCTGTAATTGCATCCATGGATGCCATTTTATTGTTGCCTATGCAATAGTATTGAAGTCCTTTGTTGTCATTTGCAACATTGCTTGTCCTCTCTGGTCTGGTTTGGTGGTCCAGCTGAAGCTCAATATGTGCATACCCACATGCAGGCACACACGACCTCATTACCATATTTCAAATCCACTTCAAACGCTATCCACTGTTTATTGGAAGCTACAGTTTATTCATTGCTTACTTATGGGTGGAGGGACATCAGAACCACCTAGCAAAAAGAATGAGTATTAACCCCAGCACACAGCAGTGTGGCAGTGCAAGGACAGTGGGAATGTTTGTGTGCATTTGTGCATGTGTTGGCTGTGTTCGTCTGTGCGTGTGTTGAATTTTAGTTTGCCTGAGTGCATGTGTGTGTTTAAAAAAAAGCCTTTATGCCCGAGGCTGTTTTGCCTCTGAATCTTGTATTCCTTATTCCTGAAAATAACAGAAAAAACGTTTGCATATTGCATTTATAACATGTATAACATGTATTTCTACTGTATACATTTCTCCTTGGCAACACTTGTTGCCAAGCAAGACCTGTAGCAAGGTCTGTAAATTGAGATACACATTCATTCATACTACTGACAGAATACTCCACCAAGTTAGGATTGCACTCTTCCAACTCTGTAAGACTCACAATAAAATTTTAATAAATCAAAATTGATGCAGCAGAGCCAGATACTCTTTTTTTACTCGGTGCATTTGTCTTTCTTGCCAAAACGGTGCAGTTACATTACTGACAATGTAACTTAACTACAGTCAGTCAGAAATGTGGGTGTGTTATAGTAGTTAATATAGCCAGATCAAACTTGCCTCATCACTTGAGGCAATTTGTCAATTTGGCCGGTCCCCCATTAAAGGAGCTATTGCTACGTAGCCAGTGTTGGCATTAACAGCTTGTTAAAGCACCTTGCCACCTTTGCTTCCATTTGTATTACTCTTCTCTGAAAGTTAGCTCTGGCCTGGTCAGCATGTCTTGTCACAGACTGAGCCGTGAAGAAGTAGTGCTACTCAAAGGGCACATTATAATGTCTTGTTTTGTAAAGGCAACAATAGCTGTGTTGTAATGTTTTGACAGGATTTCAAGTAAACAGCTGATGCTAAAATTCGCTATATGGCAATAGGAAATCTTCCAACTACTGTAGCCCCTCACAGCAAATAGTTAAAATATGAAATCAGTATGGACTATAGAGTGAAGTCAAAGATTCAGTATGACCCTGGACGTCATTTCCTCTGCTCAACTGTTTTTCC
Organism: Trachurus trachurus; assembly: GCF_905171665.1. Taxonomy (NCBI): domain Eukaryota; kingdom Metazoa; phylum Chordata; class Actinopteri; order Carangiformes; family Carangidae; genus Trachurus; species Trachurus trachurus. The sequence goes on along the minus strand of NC_139907.1, from coordinate 12,867,739 downwards.
TTGAGTCCAGTCCCTGAAAAACTGTCCCACTGAAGCATGCTGACAAGATGAATGGACATGCAGACGGCACGTGGCGACCATCTGCAGTTGCAAGGTGGCCTTTCCACCATAACAACTCTCACATTTGCTCTAAATTCGGATGAGAAACAGAGCACTGTGAAAACTGCGCCTCCACCACCTCCTGTATGTTTAGATGTACGGTAGCTTTTGGTGCAATAGTCAGGTTTCAGCATTGCAACTAGTTAATTGCTGGCGACTTTCTGAGTTAGCAGGTTGAATTTATCTCAGCTGCACAACAAAGTATAGGTTTATTTGGGTCATTTTAAATGTCTTTGATAGATTGAATATAGTCATTTCTTTGTTTTAAAAAGTGGGTCCCTGGGGAAAAAAGGAGTGAATATAGCTAAACATGAACTAAAAACAGACTTCCAGATTTCTTCCTTTCTCTTCCTCTCTGCACTATTATTCCCTCCAGCCTACAAGGTCATGTCAGCTTAAACAGGATCCTCAAATATTTTCACCATGACTTGTATGCACATGGGAGATGCACAACAGATCTAGAGGTTGAAAGTCATGCAGCTTTTTCCCCTTTTGGACACAAAAATAATTTTCAAAGTCACGAATCATCAACATTCAGCTTCCCATCCAAAACTGTTTAAATTTAAGACAATGATGAACAAGATGTAACCTAAACTTATAGCGTGAAAGCTTAGGGGCATGTGCTCTTTGGGGAATTAAAATGAGCAATTTGTCAAATTTCATTCAAAGCACTAAAGTGTGTAAAAGCCTAGATGAATTTCAATCTGTCTCAACTGTCTTTGACTGAGTGAAGTAGGCGTGTGTAGCAGAGTCAACCAGCTCCATACGATTCAGGCGACGGCTGTGTAAAAGTATGAGGGAGTTTTAAAGGTGATAAAAAAAGAAAAAAAAATGGCACAGCAGTGAATATCATCCTGTAGATAAGACAGCCACCCTGCTTTCCACAGGCTACATCCGTTTTATTGCATCTGGCAGCGAATTAAGGCACGTGTGGAAAAAAAAAAAGGGGGACGATTGAAAATGAAACCTGGGGCTAAGACCGCATTCAGCCTGACTGCTTTCTTCCCTCAACACCGACATTAGACTTTGATTCTCACATGAGATCCTCTGATGATGATGATGAACCATAAAAAATGATATAGCTCAATAAAAGTACAAAAAGGCGCGAGTTCATAAAGAGGACCTGAGGGCCATGTTAGGTTTGGTCCGTGCTAGTGCATTTCTTCTCCCTCTGCTGGCTTTTAGAGATGATTACCTAGGATATTTATGGAGGAAACATTTTTTGATTTGAGGGAGTCCGTGTGGCTGGATGTTTGTGTCTGATACAGCGAGTCTGCTTTTGCCATTATCAAAGATCTACGCCCTCTTGGTTAAAAACTGGAATAATTTAGTAGAGTTGTCATCACTGTCACCATCAATACCAGTGGGAGGGGAAAAAACTTACTGCAATGTATTACTGCTGACAGTATTGGAAAATTGACTGATATTGACACACTGATTGAAAGGACAAATTAGACAATTTGTTGGAGTTTTCCTGGTCACCTTGAAAGACTACATTGAATTCAGTTAAAGTCCAAAACATACAAAAGGGTCACATACTTCTATATATCATAAACCATGCCAATACATTGACCAGTATGTCAATACATTGTGGGAAATCTCCTCTCCTCTCCTCTCCTCTCCTCTCCTCTCCTCTCCTCTCCTCTCCTCTCCTCTCCTCTCCTCTCCTCTCCTCTCCTCATTGATTCTTTTATCCGCTCCTCTCTATTCAAAGCGTGCAGGCTGGAGAAGGTAGGCTCTAGTGAGCACCGGCTCCCTCCTCTTCAGGCAGCGTGTGATGTGACTTGAGCCGTGTGATCTCCATGAGAGAAAACCCTGATGCATACAGGAAATAATCAGGGCAACACAGGCAGGGTTCAGAGGAATGCAAATATTTTCAGAGTGCTTAAAAAACAATACCACACACACGCACACTACCAAATACAGACCCCCCCCGACCCCCCCACCCTCACTCTCACTCGCATTCACACACTCACACACACACACACACACACACACACACACACACACACACACACACACACAATATCATACACACATTTAACCACAATACATACCCACACATCACACACAGAGGAACAAAAAAAAAAAAAACAACAACCAGCCCCCTGACAAAACTCTCCCCAAGTGCATTTGCATAAAACATTAAGCTTAACAAAATGATTACACCTGACAAGTTGAGTTGGAGGAAGAACATCGCCGGTGGCAGCCGGTTACTTGCAGATCCTGCAATCATTCTCTCGTCAAGCAACTGTTTCATGGCCGCCTTTGTAGGCACTGTCATGCCGCTGCATCGTGATTAATCCTTCCCTTTTGTTTTTCTTTTCTCCCTTCCACCCCTCTCAGTCCCTCCCACAAATCCAATAAGTTGCCCTTAAATCAGGTTACCCTGCACCTTGCAGATAGGAGCATTGTGATGGATATGCCAAAATGCATGCCAGGCAGCATGTTTTTGTGTGGAAGTACTGTGAAATTGTACTGCTGTGATTCTGCATTATGGTGCTAAGTGTTTGTCTTGTAATGCAATTAAATGTGCATGTAAGCCGCCCCCACACTCCCCAAACTATTGTGTGCTGTATTTAATAATTTTATATATGCTCTTTTGTGACATTGCCATTTAACCTGAGGTAAAATAGAATAATTTAGAGGAGTATTAAAAGAATAACTTTAGAGTGTTTGCCATTGAGAACACAAGCAGGATCATTTTAGAAAAAAAGATGACAATCAAAACATTAATATCCTTCTCACTCATATAAGCCTGCTGAAAATTCCTAGCTCTGAATACTTTGCTGAAGGATAGCTCGCAGATAAAGAAAGAGAGAGATTATTGCCTCCTTTCATTTCTGCCCCCCTGGCAGCGGTAGGTATGGTAATATGGTTTTTGAATATTTGCAAGCATAAACTTAAGAAATGAGTGCTGATAAGGAGTGACAGCAACAGAGGCAGCAGAGATCTTCAGCATGACAGGCGATGTCAAAAACCCCGGTGACGCTGTCACTGTGACAAACTTTTCAAAAGAACAATGCACACACACACCGTTATTGAAGTGAGCTGCTGCAAGCCTCTCTGACAGTGTTGTCCCAGCAGTTAAAAAATGGAAACATCACCTAATTATGCACGCCGTATTTTTTTTTCTCCTCTGAATACTTAAGCCTACAAACTTTCAACGTATGTCAATATACTTTGCTCTGGGTGCTTTGCTTTGCGCCTGGGTGCACGGGCACATCAGTAGAATAAAACTTTTATGGGCAAGATTCATGCTGCTTAATAAAATATTTAATTTAGGAAACTAATTTGATTAAATATTGAAAACGTTAATTCAAAAATTATTTTTTAATGCATAGAAAAATATACTATTTCAACCTCTAGGTGCACTGTCTTTGCCCTGAACCTGACGTTAACCTCCACAAGAGCAGGTGTCCGTCTGACATGCAGGGTCTATTATTGAGTTTCACTTGTCTTTTAATCTTCGCTGTACTTTTATTAGTAACTCGGCAGACCCTGTCACGTCTGCAAGAAGCCAAAGAGGATCATTACTTTCAAAAAGAACCAGCTGGCCCATTGTTTAGGCTCTGCCAGCTGTGTCTATTTTCATAACCCGTTTTCCTTTTGTTCTGCTACACCTCCCTATAAAACTACAGAGACAGGAAGACAGAGTTGTATTTCACCATTTTCATGAACCCTTACCCTCATGATAGCCTAACGTACAACTCTTCACCACTGGTGTGTGTGCATGGGTGCCTGTACGTATGAGTCCGTATGTGTGTCAATGTGCATGTGTGAGTGACTGCGAGGAGGAAGGCAAGGTCTGTAATCACCTAATCCAAACATACACTCGGGGAATCTCATTACTGGACCTAACAGTTCCATTTGAACCTTATCTGGTTTCAATCAGCCGCCTCTCGTTTGGAGCAAGGCGCAGAAACTTGATTCCTTTTGTCTAGAAGTCTCTGCTATCAGGGCTCTCTTGTTTGTCTTGTCTATCACCATCTTTTGCAGCTAACGGTATTTTAAATTCTCCATCAGCGGTGAGGAGAGCGGCTTCAGTGGCAGTAAAAAAAAAAAAAAAAGCTGCTTCTCGTCATCCAGCTCGCAAGTAGCGGTAATGTGACATCAGTGGGTTTGTATGTGCAGAATGGACGGCTGCCATGGGGAACTCCTGCTAACCCCACACCCTTCCTCACTAACCCCAGTTCTTCCCCAGTCACCCTCTCCCACAGCCCCACATCCACATGCAAACGGACATTAAAACGAAACCTGACCCTGGCCCTGGAATCTGTAAGGTACTGTTTTTTTTCCTCCTCCTTTTTTCCCCCTAAACAGGGAATCCTGGAGCCTACTTGTGTGTGTGTGTGTGTGTGTGTGCAGTGTTAGGGTATAGTCAAGAGGAGGGTCAGAGAAAGGTGAGCTAGAAGCGACGTCAGCGGCTGCGAGTGAACTGTCTCAGGAATCCCCAGATTAAAAACTCCAGAAGGTTGAGAGTCGCAGATAATCACAGGATCTGGAATTCACAATAACAAACTGGCCATATATCTACCTGTCTCCGGCCTTCCTCCCTTAGACGGCCACAGGGTCAACCAAATGGCTGCATTCCATCAACAGCTCTTTTTTTCCTCCTGCTGAGCTCCCAATGAAGTGTCTGGAAGGATCAAATATGGCCTCTGGAGCTAAACCTTCAACTCTTCTCTCTTTCTCCACTTACCTACCTACCTTTTTTTTTTTCTTTTTTTTTTTTTACCTGACATGTGTATTTATTCTTGTCCTTTTGAGAGTTGAAGTTAACATGACTGTGCCACTTTATCATACAGTGCTTTTAGTATTGAAAAGACACAGAAACTGAGACTAACGGGCTGGACCTGAGACTCAAGATTAATGTGGGATATTGGTGTAGATGCTACTAAGACCAGGCCACTACAGCATCACATGTGTGACTCAAGCTAAGGGCTTGAGGCTGCAGTGTAGAAGCTCAGGTTAGAGGTCTGGAGCTTTGTGGCTGGGGTTAGAGCGCTTCCTCTGAGACTTATGTTGGAGCCATGGGCTCTGTGGCTGCAACATTTTCTGGGTTGAATTAACAGTTGAGCTGTGACTAGTGTCTGGAGGGGGCTGTTGGGGTCTGGTGGAGGGTCTAGTAGGGCAGGTATGATTTACATAGTTGTGAGAGAGTCCAGGATCTAAGTCTGCCCAGACCCCTCCCTAGGGATCCATGTTGAAGGAGGTGCTGCATTGTGATACTTGTGTGATTTATGTTCCCCACGTACTCTTCCTTCCATTGCCTGACAACTTCATTATTTATTTATGTTTGTTGTGATTATTTGCTTTAGCACAGTTACAGATACTGTATATTGCGTAGACTTTGTGTAAACCTTGGGTTGCAGCCTTGAGATTTGACTGTGCCTTTCTTTTCTTCAGATCTGTTCTCTGTAGAGGTTAGTCTTTGTTGTTGCCCGTGTACCCGTCTAGACACTGAGGATAATTTGTCCCTTTGCTTCCTCCTCTGGTTGCTCCGTTCTCAGCAAGGGAAATTACCTTACAAAGAGGGCAAGGGTTGCCGATTGAAAGTACGTTATTTCGTCAGTGTAAAGAGTAGTAAATAGCCTGAGGTTAGGAGAAAAATAATGATATACAGTCCTGGCCGGAGGGAGAGTACAGCATGAGACACAATCAGACCCTTGCAGAAAACTTTCTGAAATGCTTTCAGAGGATGTATTTCATCATGTTAGATTACTACTGTGGATAGCACCACTACTGGACGGTTATATCATATTCATATGCTGGTGCAGAGTCTCGGGCATTGCGCACCAGCATTCCTCGAGCATAGAGCATGGGGTTTAGGACTGCAGGGTATATCTAAATTCAGCTATTGATTAACGTTGCAGCAGAAAAAGCAAAAACGAAAGCCCCTGTAAAGACATCACCGTCTGCAGTTACACAGCGGACTGTTTAATTCCCCCCTCGCTGCTGCATTCAAATTATTTGCTTTCACAGTCGAAAATCGAAGGGTTGTAAAAATTGACTTCCTGTACAGCCCCAGTGAAATAAATTTCAGCAGTATTGACAGCAGCCAAACAGAAAAGCTATTGCCCAGCATTTAATTATTGAAGACATTGATCAACAAAGTGATTTATTTGCTGTGGTGCGGTTAAAAGGCCTAATTGAGTCGTGGGCTTCTGTAAAAGGCTTTTATTTGTTCATTTAGTCTGGATCAGATTGCATGAGAACCTAACAGTCAGAAAGTATGAACACTGTTCAGTTTGAATGAATGCATTTAATTAAGTCTTTTGAAAGCAGGATTTAATTTACGTGTGTTAACAAAAGAAGTAAAAATGACAGGCTGCTTATTGATTATAAAGGCAGAAATGGAAAAGAGAGACAAAGTGAAAGCAAGGTTCAGAAGTATAATAGAAACAAATGTGCAGATGACATTTACGATCTCAAAGCGAGCATATCTCTGTGCCCAAGATGAGCATAAAGTTTAGGTATATCTTCCTCTTCAACAGTTCAACCCAGATATAGAAATCCATCCACATCCACTTCCAGCCATCCCCAGAAAATCACTCTCACCTGTCCCCCAAAATCTTGGAGTCCATTTGTACATTAGAGGGGGACCTCCAGGTCTCCTGCTATTGAGCTGCAGTTCTCCACCTCCAACTTTGATCATCCCCTCTTCCCATGCTCTCATCAATAGGCAGGGAGGCTCATCTAACAGGCACTTGGGCTATACTGTATTGCCCTTAGTCTCCCAGTGGGAGCTGAAGTAATCTGACTGTTTGAGGCTCTTGCCTCACTCACTCATGCTCACTGTTTCCAACTATTGCATTCTATCTTTATAGAAGATGAAAGAAAAGCAATGTTTGACTCTGGGAGACCATGCAAATTTTGTTGATGTGCATCCCCTAGCAGTATCAATCACATTTGATGCACCAAACACTGCAATTAATACACCCAAAGGGATTCTAAAGAATCCATATTTTTACTATCAGCGTTCTAAGTATCTTTTTTTTTTTTTTTAAATATATCAGACATATGCCAACTTGTTATCGAGTTTCACATTATGCAGAGAAAAATCATTAGAAATGTGCGTGGTGCCAAAAGATGAAGTTGTGTCCCTTTGAAGTTTAGAGTAAAGAGAAGCATTTTCTGGAGATGTTTGGGAATATAAACGGAGGTGTTGGGCACCTTCCTCCTCTTCGTCCGTCCCCAAACCTCAGCCTCACAGCAGCAGCATATAGAGGGAGGAGAGAGGAGAAGCAGGCAGCAGGATGTTTTCATCAGAATATGTCTCTTTACTCCACAGCCAGTGAGCGGTCTAATGATCTCACTTTAGACGGAGATGGGAATGTCGGGATTAATGGCATTCCAGGAGAAAGGCTGGAGCTCCAGGTTGTGTCCCCGGCACAGTTTGAGACTGGAGGGAAGAGTCAGACAGCAGGACTGGAAGAAATTATGAGATAAAGGGCGAGGGGAGTAAAAGAAAAAAGGGAGAGAGGGAGAATTGAAAGAGAGAGAGAGAGGTGAAGGCGGGGTGGTGTCAGAGAAAGACACAACGGGGGGAAAAAAAAAACGAAAAGTGGGTTGTTCATTTTCTGGATAGATAGATCAGATGGAATGGAACCATGCGTCAGACTGAAGGCAGCTGTGCTTTTGGCAAGGACTGTCTTGGCACACACAGGCACATGAGCGCACACATGCTCCTCATCCCCTCGTACACAATATAAATGTGCACACACACACAGTGCACACATGGAGGTAGGGATCTTCATGGACAGGTGAGGGTTAGCTTTAGTATTAGCTCTGCGCTGCAGGCCTGGATGAGCTCAGCCACTGATTTCTCCTTCATTTTTCCTCTCCGGGGCTTTAGCCAAGGGAGCGGTGTTTAGCAGGCCCTAAAGGCATGGAGCCATCTAGGCAGCACTAAGTCCTGGAACTGCTTCAGATTACCTGCTGTGTTCTTTGCCAGATAGTGCTGTGCCTCTGTGCTTGTGTGTGTGCACTTGCGTGTCAGCGTGCACGTTTTTATGTTTACTGCAGGTTTGCTACAATTGATGTTATTATCAGATTACTTAAAACTGCACATGGATGCTCCACATCATGCACTTTATGGGTTTCCATTACTTTTAGTAGATCTATATTTTAGTTTAGGTGTGCAGCTTATACATTAGCATTAAGTACTGTTTAAATCAAATATGTGCATATTTAAGGGACAGTTCAGTCAAATTTCAATAAAACTAATTTTCTTACTGAAAAACCAAGGGGATCAATCCATGCAGATGTCTCTGAAATGAGGTTTTGCTGCTGAGTGGAATAAATAGGAACTTTTTTTTTTTGCTGTAATTTTGGGAACCTTACCTTTAAACATACACCACATAATGACATATGGAATGAAAAATGATGCACAGGAATTGACTTAGTCTTACATTTTACAAAAGGTGAACTTTTTGCACTGCACTGGAGCAAAAATAAACTGTTATCCTTGGAAGTGTCTTTATTGTACTTAGTCACACACACATTTATCATGAGGTTATAAATCTCTGTGAGTGAAGGTTGTTAATGACTCTGAGAGACAGTGGTGGAAGTGCTCTGTCTCCTCCGTTAGACTGGTTGTGATTCTAGTTGCAGAAGACAGACCAGTGGCTGGGATAGTACTTTACCTGGCCCAGGACTCCCCTGGGCTCACTATAGTGGAACACTCAGCAGACTGGGGGCCCTGGCCTCATGCTGGGTCCGTCTGCATCCAGCAGTTTATGGAGACGCCGCATATAGACTGACACTGACAGTTTGATGTCTGCTCGCGGGCTCTTGTACCTTCCTGTTAGAGAGTGTTTTAATTTGTTTGTTTAACTTCTTCTCTTTGACTCGTTCTCACTTTCTATTTCTGTGTTCTATATTTGTTTAAAGAAAGATGGCTGGAGCCACATCTGCATCATCAGGCTGCACGGTGCGTTCCTGGGTCTGCAGGAAACACTCTAAATTGTGGTGTGCAGAAATATCAATGTATGGCAGAGTTGTTTAATATTTCCTTTCCTCTGTAGATATTGACACAAGGGAAATATCCGCCTCCTGGGATCGTGACCCCATAGGAACTATCTATATTCCAGGCGGAACTCACTGACAATGACGCTCGGACAGGGACGGAGTTGCTATTTGTAGTGCCGGGTCACTTCCAAGGCATCGGCTCAAACCTTTCAGGGCCTCAGACTTCAGTCCATTTTTAGCGGCGAGTGCAGTGAAAATAAGCATCACCAGCAGTTTGTCTTTTTACAGCCTTGCATCATTTCCTGCCTCCCCCTTGCTTTTGATCATACTCTCTCTCTCATTCTTCCCCCACGAACACACACACACATATATACGCAAACAAACTCGCACCGTCCTCCGGCTCCTCCGTCTGTCCTCTGTCCTTCTGACCCTAATGAGTCTTTCAGCCCAGCGATGATAGACCTGTATTTATTCTTCAGGCTGATAATTCTAGGGAGTGTATCTCCACTCTCTGTGCCTGGGGCCCATGCCAGGGACAGATCAGCCCCAGCTCCAACCTCAGCCCCAGGCAGTGAGAGGAATGGGGAAAATTGTTTTTCAGCACCCAACCTCCTCCCTGCCCAATTTTTCTATACAGTTTATATACACACTATAGGTAAGTAGTCCTGTTGGTATTGTCACTGCTTGAATTTTTGCCAAAGCAATTTAACCTCAGCATGCACACACAAACATACATAGCTAATCCTGTAAGCCCATAATATACTGACAATGGACAAACTCCAAGCAAATGCCTAGGGCTGTTGCTTCCTACATCCTATATCTGTAAACAAAGGAAAAAAACTGACACAAAAAAAAGACAACTTCATATAAATGTTTCCGTTTGACATGGAGTCAGGTTCAAGTGCCCCAGCAGTTGTTTGCTTTTGCATATAAACTTCAAAGTTATCAGTGAGTGGCTGTATGCTGTGGTGAGGAACCCACGGCATGATGGAGAGCAGCGGGCCGGGGAGACTGAGCCGCACTGTGAGATAAATCTAACATGCCGCTCGTGAGCTCATTAATTTAACATTTCGGCCCATATGGATGAGACAGGGAGGGCCTATCCAAACACTGTCCCTCTGCAGCAGGCCTCTGAGCACTCTGAAGCACCCTCTATTTACTGTAGGCCTGTGTTTGGGCTTGTGCCATGTAACACTTTGACCCAGTGAGAGGAGACTGTTGAGACTTGTATCCAAGAAGGGAAACAGTGAGCTATTGTGAGTCTCAGCACAGCAGGGTTTGGTTGTGGTAGGCTTTATCATTTTCTCAGCTTACTGACACATGTGATTGGTGGTCTCCCTGAAACTTTATGCTGTCTCCCTGTATGACTTCTCTCCATTATTTGACATGAGACATCTTAACAGTCAGTTTTTCACCATTAAAGAAATGAAGGAATGAAATAAAAATTTTAAGAACAATGCATCAGTCTTTGGAGAGGAATTTAGGCAGAGAACACTTTGTGAAACTATCAGTAACCCATACATGTTTATTTTTCATCTGTAGCATTTGGCTTTTTCTACTGAATAGAAAATAAGGGTGAGATACCTTTTCAGTGATTGCAAGGAAAACCTTCTCCAGCCCAGTTCACCCGACTCTGGTGTTTTCAACACACACGCCCATTCCTCTGACTCAATACTTTAGATTCTACCATTGCTCCCAAACATCCCCTCAGTGTTGACATTGGATCCACAGGATCAGTTTCTCCCCGGGGCAGATGGTCTTTGGGGAGTGTTAGCACAGCTCCCTGGATGCCTGGATTTGCGCTGGGACACGCAGGACGAATCAGAGCACCTGTGTTCGTTTGGACATAGCTCTGCACATCACATGATCCGTCTGAGGCGGGACAAAGAGTAGAGCGGGAGTGGGGGGGTGCTTGGGTTCTCCAGAGATCATCCTCTGCCTGACCCTATGTCCACCCAGGAAGAGCCTCATCCATCTCTGCCCGAACTTACATCTGAAATGATGTCACTGACTGTTTGATGTTTTCTCTTCAACTTCTACTGAAATCCTTTTACACTGTCTTCATGTCCAAATTCTTTGTACAATTCATTAGCATTATCCTGGGGTAATCATTTCAATATATTCTCTTCTGCAGCAATTAAAACTCTATTGTGCTTGATATTTGCTGCAGGCTTCAGTTCATAGAAGGTGAACAGACCCAACGTCACAACACAGACATCTTCAGAACGGCCTCATAAGACAAGCTTCAGGTCACAAGGCTTGATGATATCAGCCTCGCTACTCTTCCATCAGAGTGATCCCATATGCTCTGGCCTTTGTTTGGGTCTGGGAAATATTATGTTTTGGGGTGAGGTCTCATGTATGCTCCAAAGTAACACCATACAGTCCCAAAAAAAGGAGCATAATGTGGAACAGAAGTGCAGCGGTGCGCTATTGTCCAATGCATTAACCCCAATCAGCTTATGGACCGTATCCTGGAGATAGAGAAAGATGGATGGAAAAAGGGAAAAAAAGACAAATTTTTGTCTTTTTTGCCCTGTGATTTTTACATCCACTTTACTATGATAAATAATTGATGAAATCTAACTTTTTCTCTTTGCTTCCCTACTTTTAGATTCATTTTTAAATTATTATGTCATGTTTCTGATAAATTAACTTTTTTTTGTCTGACTCATCTAAATCTGAGGCATCAGTTTTATTCTAGGACAGCTCACAGCAGTGTTTAAAGAGTGATATTAGTCTTGCATTTATGTATACATACACAACTGCTGATATAATTGTGAAATCTTCAACTTTTCATTGCATATTAGGAATTGTTACCACTATCATAACAATGCAAACCCTCCAGTACCAATGAATTTGAAATTGATTCCCCCTACATTACTTTCAAAAATAGCTTCATGTGTTTTAATTTTATAGATACCATCAGCCACTCAGAGCCTTTAAAATCATCCTGTCCAGTAGATATGATGTGTAGTTGTCCTCTGCTTTGTTCCCTACTGTCACAGTGGATGACAGGTAAATGACCTCTGAAAGTGCAAATACTGTCACTCCACTGTCATAAATGCCCCTGTATAGCAAGAAGCACCATGCATATTTATGATGTCGCATAAACACTGCCCTTACGTCACACCAGCAGGCAAATGCGCACCTCACCATGCCACTCATCTCCCACCCTCCAGAGCCCTGATGGCACAGAGCCCCGAATGAGGAGACGTCAAAGAGAATGCCAGCCTTTGTCAAACTGTACATGGTGATTTCCATCAAGGCACAAACCAGAAAAAATACTCTTTAATCTGCCTATGGGGGTGGTTATTCCCAAACACTCAGCGATAGGAGTGTGGCCATTTCATCCTGTTTTGATTTGGAGGCTGCTGATGGGATCTAAAGTGCATGTTGAGGCAGTGGGGCCTGCTGCTGTGAGGTATCAGTCATCCTAACCTGTCAGAGTGAGGGACTTTTATAAACTCTGCTGATTAGTGGATGATGAGTCCAGACATGTTGCTGAATGACAGCTTCACCTCCCTGCCAAAGCCTCATAATCCAGGAGGAATGGCGGGAGGTGAGGCTGAGGTATTAATCCTATAAATATTAGTCTCATCACAAAACAAGTTCTTTTCAGTGTTTTCACAAAAGCATTCTGGGCAATTATATTATTATTTGAATATAAGCTACAATACTATGTATGCTGTTTTTGGGACTGTTGCTCCTACTTTCATAGTCCTGCCAGCGAGGTGGAGTTAAAAACCTGGGATAAAGTCTGGGATATGCCTAAACAATTGCCCACAACTGGTGTGAAATCCTTTTTGGTCCCCTGTGAGGTGCTCTGACCACTCCACCACACCTCGGCCCATCTTTCCTCTCAGTGGGGGTGCCCTTACGACATCTCTGGCTTCCCCTGGCAAGGCAGCCAGACTTCCTGTATATCCCAGCCATGAGATATTGCATACAATATAGTTGTTGGAAGGGAAAAGGTCCTGTTCAAAAAAAAAAAAAAAAAAACTGCTATAAATTTAAACAGACGTCTAACTGTGAATTGGTTTATGTCCTTTTCCTTTTGGCTACTGTACTAAGTCTGACTTTACATCCTATCTCCAGTATCTGTTGGAAATACTGAAGAAGAGCAAATTTCTGTAAAGTAAGCAGAATTTTCTATGTGCAGGATACAATGTCTTTCTACTGGTTAAAAGAACTCTCTGTCACACACACACATGCACGCACACACAGTCTCTGCAGTTTAACCAAAGCATTAGTGGCACAGGAGTGATTAAAACTAGCTTTATAAAAGCGACTGCTCTCTGACCTATGCCCTTCCTAAATGCTGCTCTCCTACCTTGAACGTTGGCTGAAACTCATTCAACCCCTTCCGCAGGTCAGCTAATAACGGAGACATTTGTGAAAGATGCTTCCCGAAAATTAATGTATTGAAAAATGTGTTTCCTCTCTCCCTCACATTTCACATAACCTCTAACTTTTAATGCCGCTCTCATAGCGGACAAAGCCGGATCAACAGAACACACTCGAGCGGGGATCCACCTGTGCTGGTGGTGATGAAAAGACAGTCTAGTCAGAAAGTCTTGTGACGAGGAGACGGCCTCAGCCAACATCCGATGCAGCTGGCTGTAGTAGCTTCTCAAGGTCCACACTGAGAAAGTGAAACCCTGAGGGTAGACAGTATTAGATATTTAATACTTTATTCCATCTCGATATCTGTTAAAGTCTACAATAATCCCCGAGCCTAATCCCTGCAGACAAATGTGTAGGTCAATTTGTCAGTAATGTTGACTTTTTGCACGCCACAGTGTCAGTCATGATGCAAGGACCAAAGAAAAACACAGCTGATAATATATATCAAAAAAAATATTTCTGATGTAACTAAAACAGGCACACAGAGCTCATTGTACCACTTCTCTCAAAAGCGCCGCCTTAGCAGATGGGTATTTATCCTTGTAGGTGTGAGTTGATTGACAGGTGCTTTGGAATGTTGCGTGAAGCTGTTTCACAGTTCAGTGTCAAGGTTATGGTGCATCACACAAATCCGCGCTAATCGTAGCCCCTAGTAAGCTCCACCTGACAGTGAGAAACTCCGCTGACGATGAATTGTTGACATGTTTTCTGAAACCAGCATGCCCAGCACATTATTTTCCCTTAAGCCTATTCACAGTAATGGGTAGTGCTGAAAGGATTTTGATTGTCTGCTAAAGTATTTAATGCACAGCAAATATTTTAGACACTGCTCATGGTGCGGAAACAATACATACAGTTTCCAGCATTCTTGGTTAATCAAGCAGAACAAAACAAACCGAGCCAGTGGGAAGAGAGGTGAAAAAAAGAAAGAAAATCGGCCTTCTGCTGCGTGCGGATGACCTGATCGTGAAGGAATTACTGCCTTCATTTTGACTTTCTCTGAATACTTTTTCTCTATAAAAGCAAACAGTGACTTTTAAGTATGTGAATATTCACGTCATCCCGTCAGGCTTGTAAGACATGACTGATAAGATCACAATAGGAGGCTTTCTTCAGTGAAATTTAATAGCATTGTTCTGAAATGAACTGTATGCCTCTGCCCTGCAGTGTTTAAAAGGATTGCTGGAAAAATACAATATCTTCTTTGTCAGCACTTAAGGTCTATATAGCCATGCCTCAGGATATCCCTTTCCCGAAAGGAAGGATTGCCCCATTTCATTTTTTTTCGACTCTCACGCTGCTCATCACATTAACACCTCAGCTACACTCCAAAGCAAAGACTCCCTCTCATAATGGGATTAGTCAGAGCAAAGTTGCTTCTTTTTTCTCTCTTTTTTATGTACTGCTACGGCATTTGCTTCCTGTTTTCCCATAAGACAAGATAAAAATGGATAATCAGATTTTTTCCTTTTGTCAAATTCTTCCTCTAATTTTTGGTCCACAGATTTCACCTATTTACTGTTTACTTCTTCCACATCTTTTCTGACACAGTTGTACAGTAGATTTCATCAGGATTGTGTGAGTTCTTTTGCACTGTCCTCCCCGTATCGTCTAACGCCCGAGGCCCTTTGCACACTCTTCCTCCTGGTCCCCTTCCAGATGTTCCCTTTTGACTTCCTCTCCATCTGCCATTCTCTCTCTCTCTCCCTAACAAAATCAATAGCAAGTCCATTTGCCGTATCATACTGTAGCGTCTCCCCAAACTCCGGATGGTAATGATGCGATGATAACCCAGGGGTGAGGCGCATAGGGGAGAATTTTAGACTGATCAATACAGCCCGTGTACAGTATGACAAGGTTTTATACTGTAAAGATGTACCATTATTTTCCTATTTGCTGCCAAGATGATCATAACTCCTGATATTTCTAAATATAAATAACTATAAGCTTAAGGATCATTTTCTGCAATTGGCAGTGGCACTTTTATGCATAAAATGTTTGATTATTCTTACGGTGATGTCTTTCCATCATCATTAGGTGGTTTAGGGTCAGTTTATAGGTCACAGTCTTGAATTTTCTTTCTGTCCCTGGACAGTAGCAGTGATATGAGCCACCATGACATCACTCCATTAATGTGCTCCTCAGCCAAAGTGTGGCCCTTCCTTGGGGGAGATTTCAGTGAGGGTCTTTGGCGTTATGAGCTGCCCCAGCAAACCTCACTTAAAGCCAGCCTTCTGCTTCCTAAACATGGATTTAATACCCTCATTAATGATATATGACAGGGGGAGATCAATGCAGGCTGCGAGTTAGAGCCCTGGATCTGTGTGTGTGTGTGTGTGTGTGTGCGTGTGCAAACATTTGTATGCATCCATGTGTGACTATACATGTGTGTTTGTGCGTGTGCACCACTCCATATACTGCCTTTAATGGATACATGCTGTTGAACATCATAGAGACTGGACTGCCTCTGGATACATTACACCTCACGGAATAGACCCTGGGAATAGCAGGGCAGGATGCCTGTGGAGGTCATAGCAACTGATTCCACTAGTAAGACAGAGAGTAAAGATTAGTTTATCATAATTGTTAAAGCACCTCAGCCCTCAGTATCTGCTGTCTGAATTGTTTTTCACCAGGACTTGTTAAATTCAGAGGATATGAGTCATTTGTCATATTATTATGAGAGAATAAGGAACAGGTAAAATAAAATATGCTTGGTGATATTCTAAAATAACTAATGCTGGAATATGGCAAATTATTATTATCAATAATGTTTTTATTTTGTGTTAAAATAATGTGATGAATGCATTTGGCCATATTACAACTGCAGCTCTTTTTAGAGCAATGTCACAGTCCTATGAAAAGTACGAATCTCCAAGCCAGAACAACACCCCTGTTCCATCTTTTAGACAATGCATTTTTTACATATTCCCATGCGTTTTATTTAAATGGTTAATTTGTTTTGAGAAGCATAACAAATGTTCTCAGGCCTTAAAGGAAAACTAATCCTTCAGTTTGTCTAAAAAGCTCAAAATCACCAATTCTGGAGAGACTGTGAGCAACGTTAAAATGCTAATGTGGTCTCCGCGATGCATTGAACATTCAGTAATAGTACCGTGTACTATATTTACACTGGGATATGCAGTTTGGAAATATTGTTGGCATAGCTCCATACCCGTGTGATATTGTATCTCAGCTCTTTATACAATGCACAGATCACTATAGAGGCACAGTGCCAGAGACATCAAAATAATCTTCAACGCTGGAATTGAATTCCTGTTTACAGAGCATCAAGGTTAACACAAGTTTTAAAAGGTAGAACTGAAGTACCGTCTACTTGACCCCGTGACACTCTATTTGAAGGAATCCATAGCTGAGGTGATAGCATGTAATAAAGCCCCAAGTTCAAAGTTTGGATTTGATTTCCAGCCAGCATGGCCCACTGAACAGGGCCCAACAAGCCCATCCAACAGCCATGGCAACCATTCAGCGCTTTATTTTCTTATTAGATTGCTCTCCCAGAATTCCATTTTTATCCACATAGATCTGGCCAGTGAATCACCATTAAAGGGCCCATCAACCTGTCAGGCCATCCGGAGTGCAGGTGCTGCGGGCCCGCTGCACTGTAAACAAGCAGCACAGGCCCCTGAATAATGGAAGCTCAGACTGTTTTATGTTGTTCAAGGGGACTTAAAGAGATTCATCTCCTGCTGCTTTTCACCAAGTTTGCTTCACAACTCCAGGCTCAACCGCTGAACGCCACAGCCTTGTATAAGGAGAGAGAGAAAGGTTGGATGTGTAAGGGGAAAGGAGGGGGCTTGGAAGAAATGGAAATCTTTCCCCACATTCTCAGACATCACTACCTGAGAGGCTGAGCCAGAGAGCTTTGTTTCTGGAAAGCAGTCTAAATGGAGCATTTTATGCCTGGCTGAGCACTGACACTAAAAAGCTGAGACTTCTTCATATCTGACAGATTTTCTTTCATTATCTTCTCTCCATAATTTCTTCAGTAGTTAAAGGGGCTGCAGTTCTTTGTAGAGCAGCGAAATGTCTGACTTAACTATTTGAGACACCAGACAATTGCCCGCTGGTCCTTGCTTCCCCAAGGTCAGAGCGAGAGAATGGAAGTGCCCAAGAAAAACAAATGCAGACCATAGTGTAGTTGTCACACGCTCCACTAACACATGTGAAGGCTAGCTCCTCTTTTATTCTCAAATAAATTGCCCTGAAGAAGTGCTCACACATAAATGTGTCCCGCATAAACTGAAGAAAGAGGGCTGTTTTTCATGATTTGCGAAATCGGTCCTCAGAGTTTATCATATGTCGTTGAGTTTGAGTGACATCACCTCTCCATTAGATTATTAGACACCCAAGATGTTCCCGAGAAATGGTCTGAAAGATTTTTTTTTTTCAAAGACCAACATATAAAGTGGCAAGTGTTTACTTGTAGAGGAAAAGAGAATCCAAAGTGTTACACTTATCTTAAAGTGGAGGATTTTTTTTCCCCAAAGCAAAATCATATAGTGTAAGTTTCAGCTGCCTAAAATGGTCTGAGAAAATCTGCCCATTATGCTCCAATTGGAAAATGTGAGCAAGCAAATGTGTGCTAGATATAACTCTGTGGGGTAGTTAGCACCTTAGTGCCCTGTCTTTGAGGGTGTCTGGTTGTCATTAGGGGTGATGGGCAACAGCTCAGGCAGGTGGGGCTCAGCGCTTTAGGTTCGCTGACAGTTTTGCGAAACTGTAAAAGATATTATCCAAGGGGAATGAAAACAGCACTCAGCGGGTCTGTCAGGGAAGACAGACAAGTTAAAACAGATGATGCACGTCCCGGTGACTGCCCCATCATTTTAGCTCCCCGCTACACATGCAGCTGCAGAGAACCCCAGGTCGCCACATCTGGCCGGGCTTACCTCGAGGCTGAAGGCTTGGGGCCTGGGGGGACAGAGAGCGGAGACTAAAGGAGACCTGTCAGAGCAGACCAAACAAAGCCTTGCTGGCTACCGACAGGCTAAACGCCGAAAGGACCCGAGACATGGTTTCTGCTTCTGTTTTGTCCCTATCAGCCCTTCAAAATGACACCTCAGAGGGAAGTGCATGGCTTTTATTTCAGTGTTTACAATATGTGGCTAGCTTCTGTTTACGGTAGCTGAGGGTACTGATGTGACGAAGCTTCTATGATATCCAGAGGCGAGCGCGCAGCTTTCCCAGTTAAAGATGATGTAATTATTTGAAATCTGTAACAGTAATTTTGCTTCACTGAGATAAGATTCATTTAAATACATGTCAAAGTAAACATTGTCTGACATATTGTCTTGAAATGGAACTGAGACAAACAGCTTACAACAGCATAATAATATATAAAAAACATCTTTAGAATCCCCTTTCGCTCTAATTGCCTGAAAAAACACATAACTGTGATACTGCGGAGCGTTACACATCATTGAGATTACATAAACAGTAAATTTAGTACAGGGTGATGTTTCTACCCCATCAAACTGCTGGATTTTCCTTTTCACTCTATAGAGGTAGGGGCCTGTGGCCTCTGGCACTGGGGGCTTTAGAGGAGAAGAGGCCCAGGCCAGAGAGGGCGTAGGGCAACATGGGGTGACTGAAGGACACAGTGTGGGGTCACACTGGGGCTCTTCCTGTTCTGCATGTTCCATGCCCCAGCGCTCTGGAGGCCAGAGTCTGATTACTGCGCTGGGATCCAGCCGCAGAGCGTTTTCATTAGGGAGAGGGCCAAGATCATCCAGGAAGGTTCCGGCCCATTAATACATTTGAAACGGCGAATGAAGGGGGGGCTGTCGGGGGATTTGAAAGGGGGGTTGTGGGTTATTTTGAAAGGGGAGAGCCCTGTGGAACGACCATGAGAGCCTTAGTGAATAAATACCCTGTGGATCATCTTAACCTCATTCTACTTTTTTTCTGTCCTCTCCCTAAGATCTGCAGCCAATTTTCCTGCAATTTAGGATAAATTGTTTGTGAAATCCATGTCGATCCTTCCACTGGGAATCCACTCACAAAAGATAGAGAAAGGAGCACCCGGCTGGACGGATAACTGCAGTGAGAATGGGAACAACATAGGGAGAGTAGGGAGAATCTGGTTAATCATCTGCTTCCTGTTTCAGACCCATGCTTTTCATACAGACAATCATAACATGCCGCAGAAACAGATTTTGCATTCACACTTGAAGTAGTTTGGAGTGATCAAAGTAACTTCATTCATGTGATACCTTACAATATGACAGTGACAGATGTTTGCACAAAGCAGTGATACTTTTGATATGTGTTTTGAGGTCTGAGGACTGGGGTCAATACAAGCTTACAAAATGCAGGAGCTAAATTTCCCAGGGTTTGTGTTACCTTTGTCTTAGGTTCCCTGCTCAGACACCTTGGCCTGCCTGTACAAGAAAATACAAAAAAAAAAGAAAGAAGAAGAAGCAGATTGGTCTAATTATAATAAAGGTTTATGTCTCATCTTCCCTCTCTTTGGTAAAAATGATATTTCCCCAGCCAGTAGTTGCATCACTGTAGGTGTTTATTACCAATATCAAGCCTTCACTGCTGGAGGAAAAGAAATCTCCTCAGGTCACTTTCCAAACTAGTCCATATTTTGTCCTGCACTGTGGTGTAATGACTACTATTGATTTTTCATCAGCTCTTATTAATGCAGTCTGGTGCCCCAGCCAAATTCTAATCATATATTGCACCACTCTACAATTTTCATGTTAACTTCTTCAATTACTAACTAACAGTATGTCTCAATTCAAGGTCCTCCACACCTAATGGCTGTATTTCAGCCGTCCGCTGTGATGCCTCTCCCAGCTGCGTGTTTAATGCGAGTTGTTTTAGAGTTTAAATAAAATTATAAGAGCTCTCACCAGCCAGTCAGTGGGGCTTTCTGATTAATTTAACGTGTTAATACGAACACTAGAGACTAAATATGACCTTGTATGCTCCACTGGCCCATCACAGACCTCAAACAGTGACCCTGCCAATAACACAAAAGCCAGACTGGGCTGGCCAACCCAGTGCAAAGTGAGCTGTTAAAGCCTGACGTGTGTTTTGTCATTGAAGCACGACAGGGAAGAGGCTGACGGTAAGCACTGAGCAGTGCTCAGGGAGCAGCGGGGGTAAAAAGGCTCTGTGACTTGGCAGCAAGGATCACAGTCTGTGCCAGCACAGCTGTCCGGCAGGCGTCCCATTCAGCGCTGCTCCCAACAAGTAAGCGACGACCAATCTATCACTACAGCTGCCGGGCACACAAGGACACAAAGGTGTAAACCCGGCCTGCAGAGAAGGGCCCAGCCGCGCACTGACAATAGTGCAAGAGCTCTACACATCATAGTCTGTCCTCACACATTTGCATGTGTTGACGTGATTTAATTGGCTTGTCCATCTAGACAGGAAACCGAGAGAAAATGTTGGCATCCTTATGATATTCATGGGTCAGTTTTGCAATTACAGTGTGATCTTTGGAAGTATTCCCAACAGTACATTCATTGTATCCCCTCTATACAAAGAGCACCTTGTTTACTCAGCCCTTGTTAGGACATTTACACATGCAATCTAACAATGGGAAAGCTAGGGCAAAACTCAAATCACTTAAAGTTTTGAAGTATGTAATTCAGTCAACTGTTAATAACTTGCAGGGCGCCAGGTCTGTGGAATCTCTTTTGTGAGGAAGACAATGGTGAGTGAGGAGATTTTATGAGCAGGCGTTTCTCTCTTGTGCCAGGTTTTTGTTTACACTTTCATTATATCTCTACTATATTATCTGATGCCTACATCCTGAGTCCAATCTCGCGGTTAGGTTTTAATCTCCTGACGCACTCAGCTCACTCGCCTCACTGTCCTGTGCCACACAGGGAATCGGAGAGGGGTTATATTACAGCACATGAATCAAGGCAAAATGAAATGCACTCCAGACGCTTTCAGATGGTTTTAATTTATGGCAGAGGCCTGCGGATACAAAAAAATGCATTAAATGTAATCTGATCACTTTATTCGATGCTGAATTTATGAGCAGTCGGACTCTGTCTGGCTGAGTGACTGATTTTAAAAATAGACACTGTGATAGATTACAGATCTTTAACCCTAAAATATGTTGATAATAGTATTAGCAATGATAAGAATGATCATTTTTATTTTTACAGAGTCTCCCAAGTAAGAGGGAAAGTATTCCAGTAACAGCAGCCTAAGTAAAAGTAAGAACTTTACGTACTTTTTATTGTATTAGCTCCAGTTAAATGCATTGGGCTTTAGGATTTATTCAATTTACAAAGTGAATCTGTGACCTCGCAAAAAATAAAGATAAAGCAGTTCAGGAATCCTAATAATAAGTCACTTGAGAAACATGTTTGATTTTTCCTGTGCCAGTTGAGCAGGGATTAACTTTCCCCATCTCCTCTGTTGTGGTCTATGTTCCATTGATGTCTCAATTGTAAAAATCATCTCTCATTCTGTGTCCTCGGAGATCAAATCAATTTATGAGAGTTGGATATCTGTCGTTGGACCAAATCCATTACGGTCAATCCAACCCGGCAGGGCATTTGGCTTGCACATTAAGAGGTCCACAGGCATTTACAGTGAAGTGAGGAGACGCATCAAGTTTTAATGCTCAAAGCCACAGAAACCAATGAAGGATTAGTCTGACTCATTACTTGACATTAATGCCTTGTGGCATTAAAAGAGAAGTGCAAAATGCTGTCGAACAAATATTTTTTTTCTGGGAAACACAAGTGATCTGAGGTTGTTTTTAATCTTTTGCTCTGTGGAGCAGATAATGCATGGCCACAAGCAAGAACATTAGCATACAATCACACCATTTGTTCCAGCTTGTGTGTGTGTGTGTGTGTGTGTGTGGATGCAACGTCTTAGGAAGTGCATCCATCAGCAATTTCGGGCCCTGTGCTGAAATACAAAATTGCCTCTTCCTTCCTTCAACTTTGACCCCTATGCAACCAGTGACACCTGGTATGGCAAGGATGTTGTACTGTATAGAGAAGGATGTGTCTTCTTCAAATGTATTGTGTGTTTGGAAAACCACAAGATGGGAGCTATCACGGTGTTCTCAGGCTTGGATAGAGTGTCAAGTTCGTGTGGAGAGATGTTGATGTTCTTCTGACAGCAGCTTGTGAACATCTGTGTGAGGAGGCTTTTCTCACTTTCCCCCCTCCACCGTAAAATCCAGAGCAACTTGGTTTGGTGCTTTTGCATCTCTCATTCTGCTGCACAAATACATTCCTCACTCCTCTTATTACCAGTACTTCCCTTAAGTAAAATGCCTGCATCACCAACTTTTAGTCATGATAACAGCATGATCCATGGATAGCAATGTCAGATCATCCACTTTTTTGGTCCAGACCAAAGTATCTCAAACAAATTTTAGATAATTTTTTTAAAGATCACTTTTGGGTATTGTTATTGGATATTGATAATCGAGAGAACAGGAAACATGCAGAAAGAGAGAAGGGCATGACAATGAATGGGACTAAAACTGGGCACGGGTATGCAGCCCCACCACCTCCATCACAGGGTCATCCTATCTCAACACATGCACAGGTGTAGCCTTAGCCTCTTAGCCAAGGGGGCTGCTGAAAGTGATTTCTTGTCAAGAGCAGGTGGTGGTGTGAAGAGCATCGACCATTGTTGCGGTCACAAGAGGTTACAATACGTCCTCTGAGCAGTGTTACTTCTTCACAGCAGATCGGGGGCCACAGTGAGTCACTATTGGCAACGAAAATGACAAGACGAGCCAGGGCCATGTTAATGCTAACCCTGGCTATGTAGCAAGAGCAAAACTTGCAAATAGTTCCCTTAAGTGCTCTGTCTTTCTTCCAAGGCTCAAAGTAACATTACTTTCATCTTCTGGTAAGATCCAGTTTGTGTGAAACTCTATTTAATCCACTGTTCTCAAGAGAAATTGCTTCATTTTTCTAATCAGGCCTATAATTTATTTGCAATCCACTCAGTATATTGTAGTGCAGTCTGTCAACACTAGTGCGTTGTGGTTTGTGTTTATGATTGCATCACAAATGAGGGACCGTTATTTTGATAGTCAACAAAAAAGAGAGTGAAGTGAAATGAAAAACATTTTTGTCCCCCACATTGGTTGAATGGCACTTGTTACGACCTCATTCATCCTCGCTGTAGATGTCAAACCAACAGATACAACAAAACAAACAAATGAACAACTGTTCACCTCTTACAGTTTATATTTGAAACCACAGAGGGGAAAAAGTGCATATCTGCAAATCTTTGTCCAGAGATGATGCACAAAGACTGAAAATAAAGCCCAAGAATGAGGCAATGATTGTAAGGGATGCTTGTGATAAATCTTTTCATTCTGTTGTTTCTCCAGCTGTGCAGCACCTATCCTGGGGTAATTGCTACAATTGTACGTTCAAACTGGAATTATAAAAGGCCAGTCTGAATGTAAATCTTTAGCAAACAGCAGAACCACAGCGGAGTGAAATCAGAGGCAGCCATGTTTTGACAAGTGTGTGATGAGTGTCCACACACTTGTGCGCTCGTTTACAATTAGATAAGCCAGCTCCTACCCAGAATCCTTTTCAGAGCCTGCCACCCTTACTTTCTTTCTGCCTGACTGCTCACATAAGCTCTTCTTTTAATGTCAAGTTCTGAGCCCAGTTTTGCAAACTTTCTTCAGTTAAACAAAGAGAGACTACTACTGTATTCCATCTCTTTGCTTTCTCCACTGCAAGTGTTGAAATAGTTACAAGGACTTGGTGGTTGGTTCTGTAAAGATAGTGTTAAAAAAAGAAAGAGAGAAAGAAAGACTTTTGGATCTTGAAGAAATTATTCACGGCTGTAGTTCAGAGGAGCGCTCATATGATGGGCTGTGACAAGTGTACCGCTCTAAGCACGTCCCTGCCAGCCTGGAACTCGGTGCTGCATGCTTTCCACAGACACCATTAGTGCTCTGAACTGGGAGAACGGCTCGTCATCACGCTCTCACAGAGGAACAGAGGAACCGTGGTAACATTTCTGAGATTTGGCGGCAGTGAAGTTTGTTTTGAAGGCTCGCCAAAGTGAAACATATGATCTGAAATTTGAGTTTTGCTTTTAGTCTAGAGTATCATGTCAAGAACTTCTCAATATTATCCTCCCATTTGTAGCTAAGGGAGCAGATAAACACTTTTCATGTCTGATGGTTGTTTTGCACCACGATTACATCAATAGTCACATTAAAATCTTAGATTTCATTTTAATTGCAACAGATCTGTGATAAATGTTATTTAGATGATAATACATATACAAAAAAAAAATCTTTTTTTTTTTTCAAATTAATTTTGAGAGACATAGCCTACTTAAAAATGAACTTAGGAACAGAAAATAGGAACAGAAAGTGCTTTCAAAAAGGCGTGTATGTAATTGCCCTGCCCTCTGTTTTGAGGTCCAGACAAGAAGGGTTTATGCATTCAGAGACGATAACAAAGGAGCTTTGCTTTAGGCCGAGCATGAGGACAATGACATGTCACCCTTGTACACACACATCAGATAAAGTGAAGGGACTTGGGCCATCCCAGACTACCATAACGACCCCACACTTTCCTCTCATGCATGTATTGAGATATGTGTGCCTTTGTACCTTTGGTCTATTATCTGTCTCCGACTAGGCCTCCAGCTATCCAGATGAGCCGGGGAGTTGAAGTTGTTCTCGGTCGCAGACCTAGTGCTGTCTGATGGGGAGAAAGAGGGTTCAAACAAACCAAGCCTGTGAATTATGGAGTAAAGCTTGCTCAGAGCGTTGTGTAAATTAGCCTGGTTACATATGCACAGGCCTCCTCGTGCCCAGAGGTCATACACCAACCTAAAGACAATGGTGACATCACGTAGTAGTTGTGCGCTTTTGAGCGGACAACAGAATTATCACAGAAACATAACCATAGAGGATGTGTTTTGATTTATTCATGTGTTAGTTATTTATTTATTTATTTTCAACCATAGTGTGGAAATTCCCCAGCAACATCTCCGTCCAAGTTTTTGTTCTTCCCCTTTCCCATCTATCTCCTCGCAACTCGTCAGACAAGAACTCACCTTTATCACTAAATGAGAGGGAATGGCTGCCTTCTCTTGACAGGTTATTATTGATCCTTTTCGATGTGCTGTCAAACTTAGATCTGCCAAATTGTGGGGTTGGTTTTAGCATGTTGTCCATCCATCCAGGAGCTGTGAGCTGCGAGGCAGGTCACCAGCTGACCAGTCAAACATCTGTCTTAAAGGGCATTTCAATTCTGACAGTGACAGCATTGGAGGGGAGCAGCCAGGGTCAGAAACAAACAAGTCTGTCTGTCAGGACTGGTACAGGAGTGTGGGATCTTGTCTGCCCCTGATTGCTCCCTCAGCAACACAGAGTTTTTAGCTCTGAAAAGAAAAGAAAAAATCACTGAACTAGTTTGTAATAGGTGTCAATCTTTAAATGTCAACAGTGAGTGCTGAAAATCAGAACAAAAGCATGAGAGCAGTAGTATTGTAATCTACCAGAGGCCTATTAGACAAAATATATGATAATTTTAAAGGAATAAACTTTCTACACATCCTTGTGGAGAGTTGGAATACCTTTCTTGTGTTTGCACGCTTAATAGAAGCTCTGGTTTAAAAGCATTTTAGCAAAGGACCGGAGATGAAATATTAACCAGCTAGCTTTCACTACAACATTCATTATTTACAGAAATAAAATGAAGTAACGGAGCCTGGAGAAAGCTAGTTTAGCTTAGCAGGAAGACTTAAGGCAAGACCGTGTTGTTGTTATCCTCAGGGTGCCAGGCAACCAGCAGAGATGGCAGGAAGTCATTGTTCCCATTGTGCCTTTGAGATATGATATAGGCAACATGTCTTTTAGTAAACATAACATCTGTGCATTCCAATTTATTGTGTTAATACTTTGTCTCACAGTATTTTAACACTTGTGAGTAAATGGTGTATTTTACAGATATGAAAGGAACCATCAGTGTGACAAGAACTTTATGTAGGCTACTGTAGCATCACTACAACAGCTTTACCTTAATGTTCATAGAAAATATTGTACCAGTAGGAAGCGTTTGTAAATAAAACACACCAGGCACGTCTCAGCACAAATAAGGTGACGCTGATGTTCCTGAAGTGTTCAGGAGTATTCTGGCTGTTGCTGTGTGTCTGACTTATTGTTTATGAGAGAGGCTCATCAGAGGAGGAGTTTCAAATGAGCTGCGTGTGTTGTCTGCCCAAGCAGAACCTGGTGAACCGGTGAACCTGCAAACCTTGAAATGCAGATCTGAGGCCTGCTGAGGAGTGATGACAGCTGTCGTAGTTCTGTGATAAAGTCAAACAAAAGAGAGAGAGAGGGAGAGAGAGAGAGAGAGAAGAAGCAGCAACTTCAACACTTTTGTGCTGAAGACACAAGAGGATCTTTTTTTTGGGTGTGGGGGTGTGGGGGTAGCGCGCTGAAATTTGCTACTCAGCATAAAATGTGTCGGATTGAGAAATAAATAAAGGCTGTGAGTGACCACTTGAAACGCTGCTGCGCTGCAGGGGATTCTGCTTCCTTTGTTTAGATGCTAATATGCTGCTGTGATAGCAATATAGAATGAAGGGGTCCTCCTCTGCCTTTGATACACATTATCCCTCTGCATCTTTTTTTACTAGCCTGGCACAACAAGAAATAGTATCCCTCAGAGAGTAAATGAGGGCCTTTTGTTGCAGGCTGACCTGCAGGCACTGAGCAGCCATTAACATAAGCATATGTGTAATATCTAACATTGCTGCCTTCTGCTTTTGTGTATGAAATAATGATGCCTCAATAATATGGCTTTGTTGTACGTATGTACAGTACTGTGCACTTCTCTGGGGGAGGTGGGGCAGGATGGCCTTGGATGGTCAAAGAATTTTCCCTGTTCAGGTTGCAATCTCTTTATATATTCATATTTAATCTTATGCTAAGATTATTTTTGGAACTTTATCTGCTCTACAGGCTCGGTATAGTGCACAAGTGTCCTGTTTGTGTCCTGAGTTTTCTGTGTAAAATGAGCCGGCCAGCAGCCACACACAGGGTCACTGCGCCGGATCACTTTGTGAGCTGCTATGTTGAGGGTGTGTGGGCAAATCTTAAGTGAGACCCCGAGCAGGAAATGGACAGGAGGGGATCAAAATGAGTGATGGAGCGACAGAGTTCGACTGGGAAAAAAGGAAAACACCAAACTAAGAGCAAGGACCTTCTCAAGTTTCATTTTAATAGCACAGGGCCATTTTTCTCCCTTTACGCTACAGGCCTGGCCATTAGGGCCTCTCTGTAGAATGTGTAAACCTCCTGCTATTAAAACCACAATTTGCACTGTCAGCTCCTATGAGCCAAATCTATGACCGCACTACAACCCCTCCCCCCCTGCACGACTCAGACCCCTTTTTCCCCCTTTTGTAACAACTTTCAGGCCACAATAACCATCATCAGTTAAAGGCGGCGGGTCCATTACACTTCCCCTGTTCACACAGCCCTGCATTAAGCTAATATTATCTATTCCCAGAGTGGCCCACCCCTTCACACACCCCATCAATTATTAATCTCCCTGCTCACAGCTAATGTTTGGTCTGAATAATTTAAACCTATCTTCATTTATCAATAAACATAAATGTTAAACAAAGAATGCTGATGAGCATGAATTACACTGTAAAAAAGTTTATGAGATTATTTGGATGGCAGGTGATTTATATGATGCGATATTCAACGGTAATGTTTCAAAGGAAGGACGGAGAATTGTAAAGGGAGGGGAAGAAAGAGGTGGGGGTGGGGTGGGGGTGCAGTCTCACACCAGGGTTGGTCATTTTGTTTATGGTCAATACTGTCAGCACTTTAGCAGTCAAAGAGAAAACACCATTTTCAAGCCACATTTCAAACTGCAACTTGGTTTTCATCTCATCCCTCTTTCTTTTTTAATGAATGGATTCTTTCACACATAAGTGAATCCAAATCTGTGCCCCAGATACAGAATTTTCTGCTGTTGAAAGCTCTTACATATTAGTCCAGTCCTCCCTGGGGTGCCATTACTGGTCAATACCCCTGCAGTGAGAACAAAATGAACCAGTGCCTCTGAGATGTCCAACCTGTTAAAAGGAGAAATGAGCAGACGTGAACACAACTTCTCTGTTGGGTCTTGCTCTGAAAGAGAGGCCCATCCTGCTGCAGCCTTTTGACTAATGAGCAAAAACAGGCAAACGTCACAGTTCTCCCTAAGAAAACATATTTGGATATTATGGATGACCTATGGAGGCAGAAATAATACACGTTGTGAAAGGTGTGAAGGAGTTCCGCTCAGGGCTGGCTGCTTGGCAGACAGATGTCACCGAAGAAGTCCATGCCACCTTCACTGTGTGGAATGCTGGGAATTCCTCGCCATCGTGCCCTGCAGCAGAGAGGATGGCTTGGAAGATACGAAGGAATAAATATCCCCGTTACATATAGCTCAGTATAGAATTTACATTAAACAAAGAAAGAGTGGTCCGGGTGTACGTGTGCTTGGGGAGGTTGTCGGTGGAGTGGGTGGGATTGGTTCACCTCCAAAATACCCAAGACTCTCATATGCAATCCACCTGTTATTATTCAAACAGTCTGAATGAACAGATTACGTTTCACAGAGCACAAAGAGTGGCAGTCTGCAATCACAGAGATATGAGAAAGAGCAGCCACACATTTATAGTGACACCCAGGGGTATATCTCTTCATGTGATTTTAGATCATTCCACTGACATTTTTTTTTACTATCGTCCAAATGTGATGCCCCCCCCCCCCCTCTTCCTCCCGCATGGTACCTCACCACACCACCTAAATCCCCACCCTCCCTACCTCCTCGCCGCTGTCTCCTGTGTTGGGTAAACAAGGCGGAACCCTCGTCAGCGTGGTTAAGCTGGCGGCTCGTGACAGAACGCTGAATGAGTGATTTAAGGTTTCAAGTGAGCAGCTTTCACAGTTAATTAACCTGCTGATGGCTGTGCATGTGTGGAGAGGAGCGGAGGGATTCAGGGGAGGAAACCGTCTTCAGTTGCTTTGCCATTTCAAGTTAAGACAGCCACGAGCGTTACTGTGACACGGGGGCTAAAGCCTTCCAGCGGTGCGCTCACTCATTTGTTCCTGTGGAAGCTGCTGGTTCTGCAGGTTTAGCCTCGTCTTCTCTCCTCACCTCCAAACATAAGAAAGGTGTTGGAGCCAGAATGTGGCTCTCAACTCTGAGCCTTTAGGGTATGGATGGGAAAAGGAAAAATCAATCAAAAGTATATGTGTACATGAAGCTCAAACCACTAAACACCTGGCCTGCTGGAATGGTAAACAGCCTGCTAGAGTTTGTACATTTCATGTTAAATCTCATGCTTCATTATTATGCAGTTTTTTTTTTTACATTTGGATATGATTTCACACAAGCCAGGGAAAAGTTCCAAGTCCTAAATCTGTAATTACGGAAGCCCTTAGCTACCACTGGGATGGCTAAATACCAGTGAATACTTCACCCCTGTGAAATTTTCAGGAAGTTGGCTGTTAAGCTGCATTTAAATATGAGCTAATCACTCCCGCTGTAAATTTCCTAAACACTTGCCATTCACACTGGGAGGTCAGGGACTTTGGGGTATAGATGTGTGCCTAAATTGCTCTTGGCCGATTGGAGAAAAAAAAAACACACACGCACTCTTTGAACGTGGAACATTAACAGTCATCAATGCTCTCGCGCTCTCACCAGGTTTCTTCAGAAATGTGATATCCGACAACGCTGAAAAGCTGCGTCTTCACCTGTTAGAAGAACACCCACCAGTCTCTGGGGTCAACTGTGTGTTTTTCCTCTGGTTTGCCACCCAGGCAGGAGTGCATGGCAATGGGAGGATAGTGTCTATGTGTGTGTGTGTGTGTGTGTGTGTGTGTGTGTGTGTGTGTGTGTGTGTGTGTGTGTGTGTGTGTGTGTGTGTGTGTGTGTGTGTGTGTGTGTGTGTGTGTGTGTGTGTGTGTGTGTGTGTGTGTGTGATTCATGCCCTGATAATTACAGTGTGTCCTCTCATGTTTAGCAGCTGACTATTCAAACAGATGCTGTGGAGATGTGCCCTGACAGAAACTTGTGTGTTTCTTCAGATGTGCTATGCAATTTAACAGCAGCATACATTTTCTAAAAAAAAAAAACGAGTGTAATATTTTAATTGCATTATAATGAAACAGTGCATGTAAAGATAACCTTCACTTTTATCAACTATTTATTTTACATTTTGCTACAACCAATTAATCTGAATGTAAATGGGCACTGCACTGAGAATCTACATAAATGGAGTAATTGTCCTCAAAGATGGAGCTCTCGCATATTCATCTGCAGGGCAATAATGTAAAATCTTGGCTAATTTACATCATCCTTGAGGCAGTGCAGCAAAACAATTTCCCAGTGAGGACAAACGCATTGACAAAACCAAATAAGAACATGTAAGTCATTATTGACTCTTAGCCTTTTTTAACTACTCTCCTAAGAACACCATAATTGTCTATCCATGTATATGAGTCGCTCCAGGATGTTTCAGATTGCTCTTTGATGAGTTCATGTATGCAGCCTCTGTAAATTGTACAACTGTAGTTTGTACTGATATGGATTATATTATAGGGTAATCAGGAGAACATTTACTTACTGATTTCTCTTTTTATTCCCTTGTTTAATTTTTTTCAAATCAGTTAAGCCTTTTAAGTGATTCAGCAAAGTAAAAATCAGATATTTTACACCTAAGTGTACAATAATATCAACTTTAAACATATAAAACTGTACATTTATGGCTATAAAAGTGCATAGACTTAACCGAGTCATTTTACTGTCATTGTTAAAATAGTATAAAACAAAACGTATCTTTGAATATAATACTATTACTATTCTTAATCTCTGCATGAAAGTCATGACATTTATGAATTCAACATACGCTTGTAATATTCATCTCTAAACTCAGAATAACACACTTTTTAATGTGCTGAAATGCTGAGTGAATAATATGTGTATGCATTCATGGATGTATTTTTTCTAAAGGGAAATGGGAATGTAGAATAGAATGCTGCGCCACTGATCTATGGGACTCAATGATGCAGCCCTCTCCCAAGGCACTCTGGGATGCATTTAGGACATGCATGGAGAAAACAATGGCGGGTGTATTACCAGAAAAGATAAATCTATCTCATTAATCCCTTATTCTCCCAGGCTGGGAGGCACATCTAAGGGAACATGCAGAAGCAGTATTGTACGCTAGGATCTTTCACACAGATGGGCAGAGAGCAGGAAAGGAAGGGAGGAGGGGCCACAGTGTCAATCTGTGCATCATTAGACAGTGCAGTGATGGCGAGAGGAAGAGCGGGATTACCAAGATGTGGCTTTCACAACAAAATGATCAATGATGTCTTTGTCTTGTCATATAAAACAGGCTGTATCCCCTTTTCTTTGAAGCCAGGCATTCAAATGAATTCACTTTTTAAGAACACATGAAACTCATGTATGCATGGGCTGTTGAATTCAATAATTTGCAATGAATTTGGGTATTTCAGCGACCTTGCCAATATATATTCAGTCAAAAGTTCAGATAGAATATTTATTGACAAGGTGGTAAATCTTTGCTTTTTCTCTGTGGTTTTCCCTGCTCACAATTCCCTTGCACCCTTTATTCCGCCAATAGTTCAAATTACCACCAGTAAATCCGATTGATTTCAGTCAAAAATGACATTGATTTTTGCCCATCTGAAATGGCCAGGGAGTCCATAAAACAGATAAAGAGGTCATAACCATTTTACCAGCCTGTAGAATCCCGCAGAAAGATTTAAGGGGTCATGAAGGTCTGATGGTTAAAAATGAGGCTTGTACTGTAGAGCATCCTACAAAAGGACAGTGAAATGTACAAAGAAAAAAAAAATCTCTTTCTATAAATTACTGAGCGTCGATCGCTGATGTCTTTGAAACCAGATGTGGAGAGAAAATATTTGTCCATTGTGTAGAAAGGTCTTGAGTTCATACCAAGATCATATAGTATTATTTGCTGATTTACATGGACACGTTTATTTCTTTTAATAGTGCTACAAAGAACACAAATGGAAGTGGACTTGCCGGGCTGAAACCTAAGTTGATTGCAAATTCAATTAGGCAAATTCCTTTCCTAATTTCAGAGGTTGGTTGATATCTGATACACCTGAAGCTGGGAGATGTTTTGTTGGATAAGCGCTCTAAATGAAAAGCCTTTGGTTTAAATGGCAGTGTGTCACTTGAATAGCCCCACTGTGCCCTGTGCTATAGTTAGCAGGACCACGCTATATTACAAAAAAAAAAAAACTGGACTGTTTGCTTGTAAATATCATACAATATATTTTGCAGGTGTCTCATATACAGTAATATGCAATTTAAAGGTGGGGTAGTTATATGTTTAATATGTATTTTCAGACAGTGTTTCCATTCACGAATGAATGAAAACCAGCCCCAGACTTAAAGGTTTTGAGGAGGATTATTTTAAAATAGTTTTATACTCCTCAAA
Source organism: Trachurus trachurus (assembly GCF_905171665.1). Lineage (NCBI taxonomy): Eukaryota > Metazoa > Chordata > Actinopteri > Carangiformes > Carangidae > Trachurus > Trachurus trachurus. Next base: position 12,834,739 of record NC_139907.1, on the reverse strand, counting down.
GTGACAGTATCATTGAGCAGTAATTTAGTTAAAAGTGTGTGGACATTTGAAGTTGATCACTGACCTTGTGCTTGCTCCAGGGCACTTTAGTGGTGGCTAATGAGGGAGCAGCAAATGTTATTGATTCACTTCCCATCCAACTTTATTCTGCACATATGTGAATCACACTTTTATGTTTTTCAATTATTTTTCTGGGGTGTGTTGTTAACTTTTTGGCTGTATGTGTTTGAGTTGTGTGCACACACCAGTGGCTTGAGACTGAGCCAGCGCCTGTATTGTATTGTTGACAGGTAAACCAGTATTACTAATTTATTTCTCACCTTTCCCTGGTCTGGACTAAAGCCGAGGAGGCCATGTCTGGGGGGCCAAGCTAGCTTTCAGTCCTGTCAAACTTTTTATTTCACCTGTCAGAACGGTGACGGACGTACAAGTGCATGTTTGCCCTTCCTGACGTCTTCAGCCGCATAGGCCATGACAGGCTGCATGGAGGAAATGGACGTGGTGCACCTTTCAAGGACCCCCCATGTCTTCGTGGTATAACTGCACTTCATGTGAGATTGTGGGATTTGAGGAAGCAAGCACCTCTTCCATGTATTTTTCCTCCTGAGACGCAATTTACTCCTATAAAGAAGAAGGCGAGAGAAAGCATAGGGGGTGGTGGTGGATTTCAGAGCCTAGGGTCAAATAACGAAAACAGCTGTCCATCTAAAGAACGAAGGATAGTCAGGCAAACAGAAAACCAAACTCAAGGATTGTATTCCACACCACTCTCATACAACCCAGATCCAAATCAGTAAATGATAGTTGGTGTTCTGGTGAGATCGCCAAGATCCTGCAGGAAGTAGCACATGGTTTCCTGAAATGTGCAAAATCGAACCCTGCGGTGAATTAATTCAAAGCTAAATAAAATCTGAAATATACGATTATCGCTTGCACATCACTCATGCTCACAGATACGTAGGCCTTTGAAAAAAAAAAGTTATGTATGTCTTCTTCGGTGCTGATTTCAAAACTATAACCATTCCACTCAGATGTAGACATTCAGCTCAGCCAAATCCACATAATGACATCAGATTATACCTCTCAAAACCATGAAAATAAATATGTCTTTCTGCAAGCTCGGCTTTGAGCTTTGCGAGGCTGGAGGGCCGCTGGTTTTTGGACATGCATGAAAGGTTTTGCCTTTATTTCACTGATCTATCTGGAAGTAGTGAAACTTCCTCTCTGTAAACCACTAAAGTTTTAATGATAGATTTGTAGAACACGGGGAAGACAGCTCAGCTGGACTCGTGGCAACACTGTTACGGTCCCATGTGGTGAGGGCTAATTTTAAGTTAAGTGGACATCAGCATCATCGGATCAGCTTCAATTAAAGAGGCTCTGAATGTATTTGATTCATGCGCTCAGGGTTTTACTGCAGTAAAGAGTAACTAAATCCTTCAAGTAACCAAGTACATTTTGAGGTAGTACAGAACAAAAAACGAAAGATATCTTTGCGATCTATTATAATTCTATATATAATATAGAATAAATTCACTTTTATTTAGAAATATGCAGATAATGGAAGTGAACCAAAAATGTTTTTCATATCGGATATCAGTGATTTAGTTATTTCATTAGCGTTGACATTGTCTTCACATTCCAATATAACAATTGACAGGGTGTTATTGGATTCCCAACCCACAATCCCCATGTACCCTTATTCCACTGCATGTTCCACGTAACTTTGATTGATTTCAGCCGAAAGTGTCATTGACTTTTGACCCTCTGGTGGAAAGTAACTAAGCACATTTACTCATATCAGGTTCTTTTTGCTTTTGGGTATTTCTTTGTTATTTTTTCTTCTTTTATAGCATTTCAGAGGTCATTATTGCACTTTTGATTCTATTACATGTATCTGGCAGCTTTGTTGAAGATTCACAAAATCTGACCAACAAGTATTTTTTCAAATGTATGATATTTTTTTTATATTTCTGCTTACACTAAAGGATTTAAGTATGTCTTCCACCATAGTGTCTTCTAAATTGCTAATGCAGAGCGTGCACCGAACATGATGAAATTAACCCAAATCAATTATTGCTGATGTAATAGAGCAATTAATCATGCAGCTGCCATATGCATGCATACGTTGGACCTGATCTTGAATATTCTTTGTATGTAGAATATAGAGATGAATCAAATGACAGGGGCTGGTGTGTTCCCTGTGATGTGTCCACTGGTAGAAATGAGCGCTGGCTGATGGGTGGAGTCCACGTCTCTCCCTCTCTGTCAGCCGGTGAGGAACCCTGCACAAGCCAACTTTAGAATGAGCCTTTGTTTTGGTTGACTCTCCTCCTCTAGCTCTCCTGTCATCCTTTGATCATGTCAGGCTTCTTGCTCTCTTCCACACTCTCTGTCTACCCTCATGGGTCTGATGGGAGTGAAGACGCGTTCAGGGCTGCACCAGGAGAGAGACAAAAGGATCCCATTCACCTCGTCCGTTTTTACCCCCGCAGGGCCATTCCTATACCCTCACCTCCCAGCCCCCCGCCCCTCAAGATCATGTGACAGAAAAACTCTGCAGGTTTTTCCAAGATACAAGGAGATTAGCCCTCCTTCCTCATCCTTGCACTGTCAGAACTCCTCTAACCAAGACTAGGGTCAGCACCTGTGGATATCACGCCATGCAGCTGTAGTGGGATGTCAAAATATGCCAATCTGCTCTCTAGATTTAGCCATTTCAGGAATGAAGAAAATTTCTAGTGTGTTATTGTTACATTTATAGGTCCCATGATCACTGACAGATAAAGCTCCCAGGTGCTTGTCTTGTCTTTTTTTATTCACTCAAACAGTGGCTAAAATGTTACATCACAGGTGAATTTTAACCCAGCGTTTTTTTTTCACATCAACCTAAACTCAACACTCCTCTTCCATCTCTTCCTTTTATTTGTCTTTTTTATTTTAGGCGATGTATTGATTTTTGCATTTGCCCCAGCCGTACCAATACATCTTCTCCTCTCCTTCCTTCTCCCAGGCGCGGTGTAATACCTCAGTCCAAACACAGGAAGTGTCAGTCCTCAGCTATGCATCTGGTGCCGCTGCCCAGCTTTTAAATGCCCCCAAACTCTGTCAATAATATTGATGTAATCCACAGGCATTTTTGAGTGATCCTGCTGTCACGGGGACATAATGACAGGCAGTGGAGGCCTGATTGGATCTGCACTACAGCGAGGTCGGCCGGCACGCAGCCAACACAGTCAGGCATTGATAAAGTGTCACAGACTTCAGTGCTTTGATTAGCCCTTCGACTAATGCCATGCTAAGCAGAAACATTACTCTGCCCCCGCTAGCTATACAGCTAGAGGAGGGGAGGGCAGGCTGAGGGAAAGGGAGAAAATATACTCTACAGGGAAATTAACCAATGCGGATGAAATGGTGTACCAAGGAAATTCTTGGATAAATTAACAACGCAATTACATTACATGACACACTGCAAGATGGATGAGGAAAACTTGGCTGGTATTATGTTCTGTTTTCCAAATTGCAATTTATTTGAGGGCTCTAATGGATGCCGTATTAAAACATCTTGGGCTGCGGTCAGATTTCATTGTGTGTCACCCAGACGTGATTGATGACCCTCTCTTCCACGCCCCTCGACCCCCCCTCCTCCTCCCACCCACCCATGTCCTCTCCTGCAACCCTTTACTTCACCCTCCTACGTTTCCCTTCTCCGCTGCATTCTCTGCACATTTACTTGGAATTTTTAAACATGAGCAACATTTATATGGATCCAGGAGTATGCAATTGATTTTCTTATCACTTAATTTCCTTGCCTGCTCCTGGAGCGAGACGATAAATTCTTTGCTACTTGCATAGTGAGAGCTGTAGTCCATCTCTCCTCTCCATCTTTCCCTTTCTCTCACCCCATTGTAAAGTATTATCAATAATGCCATTTCCCTGGAATCCCACCCTCTCATCATTTCCCTCTGATCTTCCTTTGCCTTTTCATGTGCTTTTGTTCCAGTTGCAATGATAGCTCCAGCTACTCTTGAAATGAAAATATAATCGAAAGTATTTTTATTGCTGTAGCAAATGCATTAGTGTGTAAGGGACATCTGGAAATGATCCACAGCGAGCTTGCTCAGTTATGGCAATATCATAGTGACTTTATTTTACCATTCATAATTACTCACAGGACAGTGAAAGACCACATGCTATCTGCTTTGAACTTGGGGAGAACAGGGGTTGCCCAGATTGACCCGAACAAACGTGAAGCAACCCAATCCTTGATACCCCCCCCCCCCCCCCCCCCCCGCCTCCAACCACCCCCCACCTCCACCTCTCTACCTTTCTCTCTCTCACTCTGAGGTGAGTGGAGCCTTCCGGGAAGGGAAAGGTTAATAACATTCAGAATAAATCAGCGTGCAGCACATCCCCTGGATGACATCAGCGAGTGCTCCTCCAACCCGTAGGGCCATAAACAGCTTTGTTTTTTTTTTCCAGGTTTGTTTCAGATGTGAGCAAACGGATAAATAATGAATGAGCCGCACTGACAGGACACATATTTCACTTAGCGGAAATGGCTTTAATGCAGTCGGCCTGTATTACACTCCCAATCACTGAGAAGCTGAGAAGCTGGATGGGGGAAAGGATGTTCAAACAAAATTCAAAGAGCGTTGAAGTCAGGTGTATCTCCAATGTAAATGACCTAGTTTTCAACAAAACTCCTGAACCAGCTCCTCACCTGCTGCAGAACATGCCACATAGGGAGATCTGGAGTTTAAATTAAAGTTGTAAATTTGTAAACATTAATCAGGACTGATTTGTTGTATCAGTGCAACATAATCTCAGAAAACAAGGGTATGCAAATAAAAGACTGATTTAAGGAAACCATCTGGTAAATGACATAATATTAACTGCTTTTTTTCAGTGTTTAATTTCTTCAGACATTACACATTCCTGTCAAATCATTTCCCACACCACACATACATTCCCAGCATATAAATTAAATGATTATTTTTACTTCTCAGGAAGGGACATGATATCATATGCAACCCCATGAATTTCCACTTTATGGACTTTGATTTCTGGTATGCAAAACGTCTGAGACGTAACTGCACAATCTTATTCTAATTCACTATTTATTTACATATTCCCAACAGAAGTACTCGCTCTGTGGTTTTGGGGAAATTCAGCGTGACTTTCTCTTTTCCCAGGTCTCGATGGTTAAAAACAAAAGTGAGCCTGACATTTTTTTTTTTTTTTTTAGTTTTTTTTTCTTGGCCATCACATGGCTTTCAGAGGGTTTGTCTAAACAAAGTTTGGGGTTTGTAAATAGCGAAGGTTATCTGGCCATCGAGGCCTCCAGATGGCGGCTGAGCCAGACCACCTGCTATGGAAATGCCTTTGCTGTGAGGACTGGGTGGAAATATTCAGGCCTTGCTTCTCTTTCTCCCTCTCAGTGTCTCTCTCTCTCTCTCTCTCCCATACGTACACACACATCTCTATGTTTAACATGGTTGGAGCGGCGATGAGAAGAAACCCTCTGCTCATTCTCCACTTTGAGCACTCTATACACCCCCCCCTCCACACATTGACCCCCCATCACTCTCCCCTGACTGTGCCCTCAGAACAAAACAGCTGGACAGGGAGGGCTTTCCTGCAGGTCCAGACCTATCATGTAAAAAGATGACACATCTTTTGAAGAAACTAGGCAAGAGGGAGAGGAGGCGCTTTCTGGAGAGAAAACATAAACAAAGGTGTTTTAATATGATGGTCGCCAGTGGCACACAAAGACGAGTGGAGGAGGGCAAAAGAAAAATTGCTTACAATACAAACCATTTGAATGACAGTCTGGAGACCTAAAGCATGAAAGATAGGGCTCGTTTTTAGAGTGTGAACACGTTCATCTCATATGTTCTCTCTTACAGTCAAGATCCTAGCAAATCCTTCGTTTTTTATTGGTATTTTTAATACGATTTAAAATTTGGTTAAAGTCTCCCTGTTTCACAGCTGAGCATCCTCAGTAAATACACAGAAAATATTAGTGCAGAACATTCTCCCACAAGATACACAGCCCCCTCTCCTTTGTTTTAAAGAGAAAACTCCTCTGATACCATATCACCACCAACTGTCTGTTTTGACACTTGACTTTGATCGATAAAGGTTCAGCATTGTGGTTGAACACACGCCCCCTTCCCCACAGCCCGTTAAGAGGTCATGAAAAGCACCACTGTACATCAAAACAACCAACACACTCCCCGCCACATCATCCAACATGACACATGTGAGACAACACTGACCACAACAATGGCTCAATCCCTTTGATGGTAAAATGCCTGAGTGTTTATTTACATCAGGCAGCCTCCTTTGCCTGTCCGTCAGTTGTGTGCAGTTTGTGAGTCGGGGGGCCTTTTGAAGTCATCGGGGGCGCAGCGGTGATGCAGCATCTTGTGTGCGTGAAAAGAGGCAGCTATATTGGCAGCACTTGTTGTTGCAGACACATGGGCAGAATCAGACACAGTGTTTGATCGAGGGTGGGGGGTGGAGGGGTGGGGATCCCGGGCCTTAATGGCAGCGGCGGACGAGCATGCAGCTGCACTGTGGTTTTTATTTGATTGGTCCGATTCAAAAGTGCGGTGTGGAGATATTTGAATCAAAGTGTTATGTATCAGAACCATCCTTTGCCTGTCATGAAGATGCTAATCCACAATCTTGTCGTCTTCATAAGTGATAATAGCCAGTGACTGGAAAAAAGCAGGAAACATGGAGGAAAGATGTGTGCATGATGACTGACAGACATATTACCATGAGCAAAAGAGCACAGATACACAGCTGCATCTCGTGCATGCTCACACACACACACACTTTTTTTTTTTTTTTTTACATCATTATCCCTTCCCACAGATATGCATACAGACACCAACCTGCGCTCCTCAACCCCAGCTCCCCCCTTTATCCCATAGTGTTAATTAAAGCTGAAAGGTTACAAAAGGTGGGAGCCAATAACAAGGCTACATATTACATTTAAGTTGCTTCTTTTCCTTACACCCTCTCAATAATTCATGCTATCAGAGTGTCTACAAGGAAGTGAGGCTTCTTTTCCTCCCAGGAAGCCTCAGACAAGGATCATCTGTCCGCTGGTCTCATTGTAAGTAAGGAAGTGTGGGCAACAATACATACCAAGCCAGCCCCAGCCTCATAAATAAATATGGTGATTGTTAATGGGGTTTAAAATTACTCTTGCTCTGCTCCCCAGTCGACTACTAGTGTGACCACTGTGGCATACAAGCGCATGGAGGCTACATGTCCCTCCAGATAGAATGTCTGGCACCATTGATACCACAAAATGGCCTCAATGCCTCCACTTCCACTTCGTCCTTGTCGTCTTTCTTATCTCCAGAGGCATCATCTTCCTCACCTTTTCCCTTGTTTCAAGGTGGACGTTTTTTTCCCCCACACACATTTCTCCAGTTTCAAGGTGGCTGTTTTACACCGATAGGTAACAAAGTGGAGTTTTTTCTTTTCTTTTCCACTTCCAGTGTTTGCCTGGATTCAGAGCTGCTTTTCATTTTTATGCTCCTGAGTGTTTACTGATTTCTATCAGTGTTTGAATGTCATTACACCTGCGGCCACCGAGGCTATCGTTCTTGAGGTGTATTTTGTTTATCTTCTAACTGAATTGATTTCACTCCGTTCAAGCATATGCATTCAGCAGACTGATAGCCCTACTTGACTTGTGTAAGAGAATACTGCTCAGGCATGTAAGGATATGGAATTGTGCTGTGCGTTGACTCCTTGCTTCTTAAAAATATCCCACTCCTTGTAGATGCTGTTATGACTTACAAAAAGAAATGTTTTTATAATTGAAATTTAATACAAGCGTGGTCTTCCATTTCCACCCACTTGTACTTGAAAATATATTTTTCTTCTAATACTGAGAGAGCGCAGAACATGCTCTCTAATAGAAATGTAAACTGTCTCTGGTCCATGTTTATACTAGCATTGATAAACATCATGAATTCAGGCAGCATCTGGTTTTAAGGACAGTGTTTATTTTTCTACTGTATAAGAGAGATGATATATTTTCTCCAGATTCCTTTGGTTCTGTTGCAATATTTCTGTTCATGTTCATTTCCCTATCGAATAATTCATCTGGAAAATGCACTGTAAACTTACTGAACAGGTTTTGTGAATTTTTCCATTAGCCCTGCATTTTTTAAATGATTATTATTATTGTTGTCGTTGTTATTATTGTTATTATTAATATTCTTCAATAATTCTATGTATGGTTTCATTTTTACTGAGGTGTAGATCTTGTCTCTCTCCAGCATAGCATGGTGTAGTGTTTCTTGGTGCTCTCCAGCTCGATTGCATGCCTGTATCTCCCCCTCCAGGACAACTTGCATTATGGTCCCATTCTCCCTCAGCATTAAAGCTGTAGAAGGCAGCAGTTGGAGAGCCACATCTTCAACTCCATCCTCAGACTCTGAAATCTGTCATTCAAATCACCGGAGGAAAAAAGAAAAGAAAAAAATCTACAAATAAATATCCAGCAGCCAAATGATCCTCCGTTCTGTGGCAAAACAGTTTCGAGGAGGGACTCGGGTAATTTGCCTGAATTCTGTTATTCCCAGACCCATTCTCGTCTGTGTTCCCTACTCCCCAGCGCCAGCCTGAGCTGATAACAAGTGAGTGCACTCCCTAGAATGATGGATGGGCCTTAGCCATGGGCTTGTCAGGAGAGGGTGCAGGGCCATATGGAAGTGGCATATGGAAGCTCATAGTAGAAGATGGGGCAAAAGGAGGGGAGTGACAGAGATATACATTAAAGACACTGCTTTGCTCTTAAAAATGCAAGGTTCATCAGTTTAGTGGGGAATATCAGTCAGTAGCGCTTCCTTCCGTAGGAGTGGAGGCAGACAAACACAGGCAGATGCAGGAAGTTGTTCTTTTGTGGTTGCAGCAAAAAAAAAAAAAAAATCTTTTTAAGTTTTATTTGCCGATTGTTAGCAGTTAAGACCAGAAAGCTATGGGAAAACTCCCAATGGGCCTCAGTAGAAAATAACAAATATAAGATTTCTGTTTTATATTCTGAGCATTTTTGTATTGATTCTGTGTTGTGTTGTTGTCACTCACATTTAATTTCCACTTTAATTCAGAGAAATGCCTGCGCACAAGCTCACCCATGCAGTCCTGTGAAGAAGCATTAATTATGTCTTCAGATCAAGCCATGATCAGTCTATTTTTACCTTTGTCTCTGTGTGTGTGCGTATACGTGCGTGCTCGTGTACAATCAGGCAAGGGTGTGTGTGTGTGTGTGCGTATGTGCGTGTGTGTCTCTGTCTGTCTGTCTTTCTTAGTGCCCTGTGGAGTGTCTGTGGGCCCTGAGGAACTCTGTTTGATTGTTTAAAGCCCTTCTTAATTGGCGCTTTGTCTGTGCGCTCCTAAATGAGGCGGGACACCCACGGTGGGGGTTCCCGTAGAGACCGTGGGCCGTTTGACAGCCCCCACGGTGGGGCCTGTCCCACAACCCCTCAAACTGCCAGCCACATGACAGCGGCCCATGCTGCACCACCCTGGCCAATTAAAACTCAGCTGTCAGGACCAGACACTATACCAACACTGGGTGACTGAGTGTGACTGTGAGATAGCAGAGAGAGAGAGAGAGCAAGGGAGTGAGTGTGTGTGCATGTGTACGTGAATGTTAGTTGGGGGTGTTCATGTGCTCATGCAATCATTAGCTGATGAATAGACCCCACTTCTCTCCTCTGCCTCCTGTGCATTTGTTTGTGTACTCTAAGTGCTCATTCCAGTGTCATAAGGGGCACATACTGTAAGACACTCATGCCCATGCACGTTTTAAAATATCCACCCCCGACTAGGAGTGTGAGTGTTTATGTATATGTGTGTGCGTGTGTGTGTGAAAGGTGTGTAGAAGTGTTGTTTGTGAATTGAAGTGCTCAGCAGAAAGGCTGTATTGGGTTACATGCAGACAGATTTGTAATTCGGGAGTAATCACTTAGGACAAGCCCTTACACCATTTTATCTGGTCATGACTCTAGGCCAAAGTCAATACTCATAGTATAGTAATGAGTAGGGGCTAACTGAGCACGTTTTATTAAAGCTCCGAGGAGTGAATCTGATGCCAGCCTGCTTCCCCTCGAAAATATCTCATTCTCTTTCTTTCACACGTTTCCTTCTCTTTCTCTTCTTCCGTCTCTCTCACTCTCTCTCTCGTTCTCCGTCCACCTGCAGCAGCTACAGTATCAGACCTCTGTTCATAGGTGGTAACAGCACCTCATCCCTTGCTTTTGTTGTCTAACAAATATAAACAAATCCCTTCCAAACAGGATAAGGGGAATTATCGGCACTTGGTAGGATCCTGCAAAATCCGAGCAGTTCCTCCACAAATCCCAAAACAGCATATGGGGCTCTGCAACGTGTTTGGTAGGGGGAGAAAAAAAAATCATATTTATGTTTAAGACATAAGCATCACTTCAAAACAAGCATTATGTGAGGAGATTATTCTGGAATGACAAAGGTGAGTTTAACCCCCCCTTTGGCAGGATCCAGATTTGTAATCCGAGATTCCAGCATCGGGCATAGATTCAGTTTAATCCCTGCTGAAGGCAAGATACAGTTATTGGAAACTTCTCACCTCGTCATAACCATGTTCGAGCATCACATAAAAGCTCACCTCAGCAATATAAAATCCTCAGCATTCTTTTCAACAAAGAGGATCATCTTACCTTATGGTCTCCTTATTGAATCCTCTGCCTCTCTGTGGTAGATATGCTATATGTAGTGAACAATGTAACATTGTTGAGAAGGTGCACTAGCACTCTACCCTTGGGCTAGTCTGTGAAGCAGCATGATTTGATTGACAGACAGTTTCTATGGGGCTAAGTAATAAAGTCAGAGTCGGAAACAGTGCAGCTGCATATCCACCTTTCACCTGCTGTGTGGCTGAATAAAAATACATGATATTCTTTTTCAGTTTTGCTTGTAAGGTGAAAATGCTTCTGCTTGATAAAGAGTAAAAAAGTTCAGGGTTGATAAATAAACTGAGGCGAAGTAGAGCAGCATCAAAGTAGACATGACTCTTTTGTATGACTCTTTTACTTTTGCAGCCAAAAGAAATTACATCTCTGGAGTGGTCAAGGTGGAAGTAAAAGCAGACCAATCATGATGTCCACCCGTAGAAAACCTAACCTTTTTACTTCTTACATTAGAGATATCGACATAGATTGTGCTTGACTACAAACGTGGTAAAGTAATGGCATACACATGGAAAAATACACACACGCTCAAACACCCAGATGCATTCATCTCATCCTCTGTGTCCTGCATCTGGAAGTTGCTCCATGAAAAGTGGCTTCTTCCTGCTCTCACTGGAAACATTTTCCAACCAGTAAAAGGCTTCTTCTGGGAGCTGGCCCACATCCAGGAACACTCAGGCTTCACAGCTGTCTTACAGCGTTTAAATGCAGCATATGGTACACAAGTACCATTGTTTCACCACTAAACACCCTGTTTTTTTCATCAAGCAAGAAAGGCCATTTAATGTCAGTTTCACTTGGAGAGAAGAAAGAAGTTTCGAAAATGAAAACTAGGCTGTGAGAAAGAGTGGAGCAGTTGTTTTTTTTTCTAAGTTTTTCATTTATTTATTTATTTTAAGGATATTTTCTCAGACCATCACTAATTTTGGCAGTGATGACATTTTGATTCTCAGCCTGTGAGTTTGTGAATCAACACCATCTGTGTGCTTTCCTCTAATTAAGGTAATAGCCACAAATATTACTGCAACAGTTCCTCATGACAAGCTGTTACATGCCAATGTGTGAAGGCTTTTCTGGGTTTGATGGGCACAAGTTAGCAATTGCACTGATGTAACTGAGCAGCGCTGCTGCATTTTAATAACAATCAGGAGACCTTGTATTTATCTCATTTGGCACAGATCCCATGTAATAAATCATGTCGGCAATATTGCACTCTTATTTTACGTGGATTTTAAACATTATCAGTCTATTTTTAATTCTGTTTTCAGCATGCAGTGTTATAGGGTCACATCTTATGAAATGGAAAAAGACAGTGCATATTATCATGTTTTCTCAAAACAATGAGACCTTTGTGCTGCATGTGATGAGTGCACGACTGCAATTACCGAGCTTCACCTGCTGTGCAACACGCTTCACATTACCTCAAAAACAATATCATATTCATCATCTAAAGCTGACAAAACATTTCATTTCAGGACACATGATACATCACATTATCTTCTCAATCTCCTTACTTCATTTTCTTTGGTACCATTTGAACCCAAAATCTGACATTAACAAATGGAAGTTAATTTGCCTCCCTCAGAACACGTTATAATCAGTCTAAAGGTTAATGTTTCTGCTAATTTATAAATGCAGGATTGCTGTCAGCATGAGGGGGAAATGGTTTTGAAAGGCCTGACATTGTAAATTAAGCCTGTCAGATCGTCTCTCTGTGCCGGCGGATCAGAAGATGCCGCAGTCTATGATGTCAGACAGGCAGGCAAACAGCCCTGGGGGACAGACCTTGCTCCCTCACTTCCAAACACCGGAACGCTGGGAATTATGTGGTTTTGGAAAGGTAGCTCGGTGAACCGGCAAGAAGGCGGGGGGTCTCACCTTTAGGGCCGACACTCAGTGGTCAAAACTGTGTGCCATGTTGATGGTTGATGAGATTTTAGCTAATGTAGGGAGACTCCGAGGGGAGGATCATTGGAATCAAGATGTCATGCTTTGCCAATGCAGTGCATTGTGGGAGTATGGCAGCCAGACTCACAGACATGTGTCTGTGATTAAATTTGCACTGTATAGCTATTTTCCCCTTGTCTTTTTTTTTTTTACCAGTCCAAGAGAAAAAGGAAAATAAGCTCCATCTATTGGCATCCTTGCTGCACAGATTAACTGGATAGTTAAAGTTAGTAATGAATGGCATGTGTGGAGCAGACGTCGCTTTGTGTCTTATTCAGACATGGTCAGTAATACACGAGTGGGTCACAGCAGTGATAAATACATTAGTAGACTTTTAACTACTAGCTAGTTCCCACTGTGTTATATCAGATCCTTGGCAAGTACAGATTTCACTAATGTAAAAATCAGTTGTTGAGAAAATTGTGGCACAAACAATAGATATAAACCTGGTGGTTACGGGCGGAATTTTTGAGGAACAACTAATCACTATAAGAACTTGTGCATGTGGTTAACTGCGTTTAACTGAAGAGATGTGAAAATATCCGCTTAGCAAACACATGTCCAACAAGACTAAATTTAGACTTCCAAAGAACTGGTTCAAGTGGAACTGCTCAAAGTGCAGTTTATGCTAAATGAGCCTCTCTTCTACTTTCTCCCAGTTTGCCCTTGCTCCCTTTCATATTCACCAAAATGTTGGATTGCTAAATTTGCCTGAGAGGAACAAAACTCAGCCATGCCAAGTTCACATCAACTATCTTCCCGCTGGAATTGGTCCATTCATGCTAACTGTTACAGCCCCTTGTGGGATGGAAAGAATTACCGCTCTATAGCAGAGCCTATAAGCCAATCAGGCATTGGGGGGTTGTTACAGGGGTACGGGGGAACAGCCAAGCTCTGACAAGCACCAATCTAGTCCTGCTGGTGAGATGATGAGGCCAAGAAGTAAGATAAAGATTATGTCAAACCTGTGGTAGAATCTCCCTCCTTGAAAAAAAAAATTTGATCCAGGCAAATTTCTTCCTCAGTGGGAGGAAATGGCAACCGACAGATTAGACATCTTCTACTGTAATCTGTGTAAAGCTTTGAAATATATGTTGGCTGCAGGCCAAATTTTTTCTGTCTGTCTCTGTCTCTCTCTCTCTGTCATCCCACAACCACAACCGCACACACACACACACACACACACAGCAAAATGACCAGAGGACTTACTATACAGCTGCAGATAGAGAGAGCTCTGGACTTACTGGACTCTTGTCCATCAAGCATCTATAGTGGTTGTGTGTATGCATGTGTGTGTGTGTGTGTGTGCGTGTGTGTGTGTGTGTGTGTACGTGCATGTGCGTGTGTCTCCTGTGCAAAAATGTTCTCCCTCTCCTCTACATCGGCCATCATTACTGCAGCCTGTCAGGACCCAGTCTAATGGTGTCTCACCTGACAGCTTCAGAGCCGTACACCCAACAAGCAGCATAAAAGCAGGAGGTGGTGGGGGCGACGGGGGTGTGGGGCGATGGGGGGGGTGGGGGTGGTACTTGGGAAGATGGAAAATACAGCTCTAGAAGAAAATACAGTCAATAGAGAACCCATATTGTTTGTCCAACGAGAGAAAGTATCAAATTCATTGTGGAGATGCTATTTAAAGAGAAAGATGTCTAGGCCAGAGCATGTTATACTTACTGTATAGATATATATGGAGAAGGTTTGATGACAGACAAATTCTGTGTGATGTGTGAATATGGTGCAAGTCACTAGGTTTTACATTGTCCGTACCGTGTGTATTGTATCTGTCCACTCATCCCCACTCTGCTGTTTTTCATAGACAGAGGAGTGGAAGAATGTGCAGGTGTGTCTGATTTATTGTTGGCAGAAACATCCATAATGTTAATCAATGCAGTCATATTCTCTATATCATGACTTTTTAGTTCAGCAAGGTGTGCTGTGTATGTTAGAAACAGAAGTAGGTGTCATTTACACTTCCTTCTCTGGCATCATTAGTGGAGGACAGAGTTTTTTTTTTCATGTCTTTCAGTTGACATTCCACGCTGTCTGTTTGTCCCTGGGCTGTGATGACCCCATGCTGGGGCTCCAGGGCTCTGCCAGAAGGGCCTGAGGTATTTCACCAGGGTGACTTATAGTTGCGCTGATGAGAGACACTTTCATACACACACACACACACACACACACACACACACACACTCACATTCACGCTCATGCAAACATAACCCACAGAAACACCTCACACCTGTGCTTGGGCCTCATACTGTATATGCATCTGTTTTGCACTCAGTCAAGTGTTGATGCATTTTTGTCATGCATTGACGTGTTCTTTAAAAATCTTGAAAAAAATATGTTTATTTTCTGTTCTATTATATATGTTATTTTCTGTGAACTATTTTGTTACAGTAAGTGCACCTTTTTCTTTTTTTTAAATTGAAAAAGACTTCGATTTCAAAATGTACTCAGTGCAACCTGAAACAACAGGAGGCGCATTAAGTGGCAGGCTCCAGTACTAATGGCATACTCCCTTAATAAATCACTCTCCACACAATAGCAGCCACACACACACACACGTGCGTACACACACCTGGCCACCTCTTTACTCATATATTCTTGCTGCTCCATAGCCCCACCCAGTGTAGAACAAGAAGTGCATGACAGTGCTCTCTTGGACATGAGGATTTAATAGGTGACCCTGGGCTGCATGCTGGGTCCCCCGCTGCCTGGGCTCATCCAGCCGTAAAATGAGGCTCAGGCAGGACCCGGCTGGTAATGAGAACTGGCATTTTGCTCAGGATAACCTCGGGAAAATCGCTTCTATAAATACCTTCTATAAATAAAAGTGTACCTTGGCCCAAGACTGTGTAAGGGGCTTTCTCTGAAAAGGTCATCTATTGCCCCGACTCCGGCACGACTCACCGTGTTCTTGCTTCCTGTTCTCCCATACCTCTCTCTCTCCCTGTGCCCTGTACCTCTGCCTCTTTCTTCCTCTTATTTTATAAGGTCTTTGAGTCTTAACTGCAGAGAATATGGTGCGTTATCATTCATGTCATGTGACCCTTGTAGGGCTCCTTCATCCTCCTCATGTGTATCCTCTCCTCTAATGACTCTGTGTATCCTTGACCTTGGTTGGGCCAGAACATACATCCTGGAGTGAGAGAAAAAAGAGGAGGAGGGAAGGAAGGGGAGAAAGACACAAATTCAGCATTAAAATGAAAAAGTTAGATGGAAAAGTAATGAATTAACAAAGCAAAGAATTAGCAAAGTTGCCAAAATGAAGGAGGAACTGGTTTTGGGGTTTGACACACAACCTTGTGTAAATAACCTCTCAAAGGCCTCTATGTGTGTGTGTGTTAGAGAGAGAGAGAGAGAGAGAGAGAGAGAGAGAGAGAGAGAGAGAGAGAGAGAGAGAGAGAGAGAGAGAGAGAGAGAGAGAGAGAGAGAGAGAGAGAGAGAACGAGGGTCAAGCATAGCCAGTGTACCCACTGTGTTCTCTGTTACCCAAATAAGAATTTGTATCAGAGGAACGAGTCCTAAAATCCAGAAATCATTCAGCATTTTAGCAGACCGGTTGTCCCAATGTCTATGGGTTTTGTGAATAGTTTTTTAGTTGGATGACTGAAATGTCTGTAGTGAACACAAGATAAAGATATTTTCAAGTTTGATTCTACAACATAAAATGTGCCCATAAAGTGAGTTTGAGTCATGTGCTTTCATGTCCCCTGAAAAGACAGTTTCTAACAAGTGGCTAAATGAGACTATAGTTGCTTCTGACAATTGTATTTTGGCTTAAAAGATCTGTGGTTCGCTGAGCAAAATAAGTAAATATCCTAAATGTTTGGTTGTTGCAGAGATTATTTTCCACAGTAATCCAAAAGTCCAGTATAAAAATCCCATTGTCTCTTAGTCAAGAGAACTTGGGTGGTGCTGTCTTCTGAGCTGGCCCACAAAAGTATGTCATTCCTGCAGCACTCTATGAAAAAGCACACCATATGATCAGCTAAATGGAGACAGAACAGTCAGTATTTTCACCATTGTTATTTTCAGTGTTGTTCATTATGTTCAAGTGACAAAGTATAGAGTGGCCTGTGTAATTATGGCGGGGGTTAAGGAAAAAGACAGTCTACTTTATTATAGAGCAAAAAAAAAAAAAAATCAAAACAGGCAGAAGGTCAGGATGGACCAACAAAGTGTTTGAGTTGACAACAAAATAACTGACAGGGATTTAACCATCTATCACGATTATCATTCCTATACCTTTGATCACATGTCAATATGTTGAAGCCTAGCCGTTACAGAGTTTTGTTTTAACTCATGATGTTTTCCTAAAACTAACAAAGGTGTGTGTAACCTAACCAAAATATACCTAACCATACCATTGTCAAATGATAAATCAAACACTTATTTTTCAATACTGTAACACATTGCAAAGCACAGACAAATGATGATGCTGACAGAACCATCAGAAACAGAAAATGCTTCTGTATGTTTCAGTCTTCTACAGGGTAAGAAATAAATTGTATAAGAGCCTATTGAAGTACCTGAAATATGTACTGTATTGTCAGAAAGCTCAAAAACAGCTTTTCTTAGATCAGTGATATTTTTTAAAGAAACTGTACATGGTTTTTACAAGACAGAGGCAGTACACAAAAAATCTATTTTGGTACAGATGAGGCTGAAAATGAAACAGCGTGACAGTTTTAGCGACTGTTGCATGACTCCATTAAATGATCTGACAGTGTAAATAAAAGTGGCTTTATTCATTCCTCGTCTCCTCCCTCTTTCTCTGCGGGAGCTTTCATGACACAGAAGGAGCCAAGGACTCTCTCTGCAGGCCAGGTCACTACTTAAACTTCACTTAGCCCCTATTTTACTGCCTGTGGGCAACTTAAACTGATTAGCCTCGACCCTACTAGGACTGTCTGACCTCCCAACGCATCCAATACCACTTATTGATCAATATTCATATTGATCCAGGCCTCCCATTGCTGGATCAAGGGCGAATGTTTCTATTGATTTGACCAGATTAGAGAAGACAAAAGGTTTCCAAATCAGTTAGATGCAACCTGCCAACGGGATATGACAGTGAGCTGCGTGGGGATTTCCAGCCAGGATTAGATTTGATGAGTGTTAACTGTGGAATTGATATAGCTGCAGGACTGTGCCGATCAGTAGCTAATCAAGTAACACACTATGTTAATGCAGTCAGTGCTTGCCCTTTAAATGCATGGCTATACCAGTCGATATATCTGGCTAACCCCAGCTTTAGATCAAATGCAGATACGTAGATCAGATACATTCATTGAAGTTATAGCTTGTTTTGATGATGTGAAAGAGGAGGTAACGAATGCAGTGAAATATTTATTTTAACCTGTTCCAGAAATGTGTCCCTTGATACAGATCTTGAGCAGTTGGCAGCTCTGTCCCCTGTCCAACCTGTCCATGTCAAAGTGTCCTTGAGCAAGAGACTGACCCCCAACTGAACTACTCCCAGTGGTTAGGGTTAGCTGCCAGCACTGTATGTGTGTGTGTGTGTGTGTGTGTGTGTGTGTGTGTGTGTGTGTGTGTGTGCGTGCGTGCGTGCGTGCGTGCGTGCGTGCATGCATGCGTGCGTGCGTGTGTGTCTAAATGTGCTAAATAAATGCTGTTAGTTCTCCTCCTATATGGTGCATGGGTTCCTACAACTCATCTTTCAGAAAATCCCATTCAAAATCACTTAACTTTAGTATAAATAAAATTAAAATAGACTTTGCAGTAGTCAGTGTTGTGCTGTATGATGCTAACAGTTATATTCATTTTTCATTCATTCATTCATTCATTCTCAGAAGAAAACTCTAAATTCTATTTAGTAAAATAAATAAACTGGCTCAATTGAAATGTGGCATCGGCAGTCAAAAATAATTAGTTTGATATGTATTTACGCTAATTACACAAAGGCATCACAATTTACTTGATAATGTGTAAAAAGCTACATGTAAAAGCAATTAAAATGACTAATTCAATGAAATTTGTGTTAGTTAAGGAGACGTCGCCTGTGTCGTCCTGTCGACTGGCTGCAGGTCTGCCTCCGAAGACTACACCGACATTGTTTGTTCTTCACCACAGGAAAAGACAGTAGAGAGTACAAGCTGTTACACGGCCACAGACAACACACTCACATATGCATTCACGTACCGTGCATGTGTGTGTGTGTGTGTGTGCTGCGCATGCACATTGTATCATTTATTAAGCTCTGGGAAAACATGTTTCCATCCCTATGAAATATTGATGCCCTGAGTGGGATAAAATGAGTGAATAAGTCATGGAACACTGACAACACAACACTCAAAGAAACAGAGAGCATGTGGACATTTGCAGCGTGTGATGTGTGAATGTTACCGCAGAGAGTGAGCGAGAGAGATACAAGGAAAAAGAGGAAGGGATCGTGTAGTGATACAGCGGTGGTCTTTCCAAATGAAAAACGTATTTAGGAAGTGGGAAACCAGGAGTGGATGTGGGCGTCCCATTTAGGGCTGTGAGAGTCACTGACGATGAATAGACCCCACTTTGTTCCCTTAAAGTGGTTCACGAGCACTACATGCTAATGGAAAAGCTAGTTTTACTCCAATAGAAATCGCCTTAGCTAACCATATGTATAATTTGGCAGCTCCACGTTGGACAAATGATCCTTCGTGGACCTTTTCTCTTTGAGAGCTAAACAACAGTAATTGAAAGATCGAGGTTCATTGGCTGACATTGGCTCTAACAGCTGAAGAAATGGCTACTTCCCTTCCTCTGTCCCCGGTGGTCTCATTTTCCGAACATCACTTTTTTGGGTCACCGAGTTAATCCCAAAAATATGTCCTGCCAGAACCTTGCCATTTATCTATGTGGGTATTCTGTGTCAAGCTCAGCATGGCTAATTCTCTCTGGGACTCCCCTCTGCTATGGAAGACAGACCTGACTGGCAAACTCACACATTATCGCCACAGTCATCTGATCCGCCTCTCCTCTTCTACTCCCCTCATTCTTCTACTGGAGTGAGATCTCTGCATGTGAAGTGCCAGAAAACAGCGGGTTAGGCATAAATGACAATGAAGACTTCCTGTGTTGCAGGACTACAAATAGAACTTTACAAATATAGCCTTAATGTTATTAGGAAAACCATTATACCAATCTTATCGTTGCCTAGGGACGGACATCTGATATTCAAAGACCCTCACATGGTATCAGCACTGAGACCACTCCGGTCTTCATGAGCTGGATTAATCATACAGTATGCCATAATGTTTTGGCAACTTCTTGCTTGCTCACCACCGTTTCCAAATTGAACCTTTTTTCAACTCTCTTTGGCATGCGAAGGAGAACTTACCACCAACCTGAAATCCATTTAAGTTGTTCATACAAAAGTCTAAACGCAGTTACAGAATGTCCTCCCGCAACCCTCCTCCCCCCACCCAAATGCAGTGTGTATTTTTTCGCATCGGGCCTTTCATGAAGACAGAATTCATAGGCCTGTCAAGTGCCATACAGGGCTTGAATGTGGTCATTTACAAGAAGCCGACTGGAGCACAAAAAAAGCAAGAGAAGCCATTTTGGTGCTGTCAGAGGGTTTTGTGGCTTTAAAAGGCTGCGGTGATGTGCTCTGACACTTGGGGTCTTGTATGGTGCTTTTAAGAGCTCTGCGTGGGCACTCTCTGCATCACACACTGCCGAGCAAGACAAAAACATACCTGTCACTAGCAAACACTACTGCTGCACTTAGAGAGATTCCTGGCTGATTTCATGCCAGCAGAGGTCTTGAGGTGACTTTGTGACACTTTTGTTGTACAGTAAAGGTTTTGTTTTGTTTTTTCCCCCCTCCGACTGCTGGACATGGAAGCTAGTTCTTCCTGGGTGGAGAAGTTTGTTTTTATAGTTGTTCTGTGAGTGAATTTACTGTGACAAAAAATGGAATTTGCTGAGTTGGACTTGTCACTTTACATAATTGCTTTTGCAAGTGTGAATGCTGATTGGTTAGAAAATACTAACCTTTTCATACCTGAAAAAATAAGCACTACACTTTTTTTTTTATTTGGCACATTAACACATTTTTAGTGAAGTTCACTTAAGTGAACTGTCCTTCGTTTAAATCCACTGCCTTACAGGAAGGTCACATCATGCAAAACAAACAAGAGAAAGGACAAAGGAGAGACAGTCCTCCATTATGCCCCCCTTACTTCCTTGCCTCCCTTGCTTTCTCTTTCCCTTCATCCCCTGCTACCTTTATTTGCTGCCCTATTAACAACTGTTACTGCAGCTTTAATTACGCCCCTGTGATCTCCAAGAGTGGCGGGCACGTGTCATCTCCCTCCCAGGGGAGCCTGGGTAATTACTAGCATCCATCCAAGGGCCATTGCTCCTGGTCCACGGTCGCCGTGGCGATAATCACACTGCCGCCGCTAACATCTGTCCCTTGGGCGAGAAGTCCAAGTGGCCTAAGCCTGTCACGCCATGCCTTCCTGTGTCAGGCTTGA